>NC_059475.1:42349191-43739191 GCF_018139145.2 Gymnogyps californianus | reverse complement strand
TAACTCTGGAGCTAAAAGCCTTTTCCCTCATACTCCACAGATAGTAGATTACATACAGGACAAAGAGAAGGCAGGGTTTTGCTTCCCCAGTACCCGTTAGCACAGCAGATTGTGGAATAAAATTTTCCATCTTACAAATGACTATGCGTTCTGGCCCAGATCCAGCAAGTCCGTTAAGCGTGCACTTCATTTTAAACACTTTTGTAGTCCCATTGACTAATATATAGATTTGGCTTTCCGATGAAACAATAGTACAATCTTTATTGTGACTGGAAAGGTAATTCCTTCTTTCAACATGTGAATGCTTTCAGGAAAAGAGATACACAAACAGATCACACAGTATGAGAATCGGAATCAGCCTTGATTTGAGTTCAAATCACATCTTAGACATTGTGTCTATGATTTGTTTGTTGGTCAAAGCCTTTTGCAAACTCTTGCTCTGTCTAGCTGTCTGTGAGTTGCTGTTCACAGAGGATTTCAAGTCTGATGATGGTTCGTTAGGATAAATAACATGGGAGAACTCATGTGGTAGTTCTGTGTGCCTGGTTGTCTGAGCCTATGCCAGCTATCTAGAAAGGTCAGCCCAGTTCAGCAGAAGACTTGTTTGTTAGAGGTGCCACTCCAACCCACTAACTGAGGCAACGGGCAAAGGCAAAGGCAACAAAATATTTGTGCCCCAGTGCTGGCACCCACAAGTAGCACATTGTAACACACTTTTAATCCTGCAGCCTGGAATCTGATTCTCTTTCCCCATCTTCTCCAACTAGAAGCTTCTCTATATGCTTAGTTATATATATACACCTTCTGAAACGTTCCCTTCTTTAGCTCGTACAGTAATTACAGCCCGGTTACAGAAGGGCTTTATTTAGTCTGCCTTCACTAACAGTAAAGATCCTTTATGGCATTCAAGCTGGAACTTTGTACTGTTACCAGTTCTAGCAGATAATGCCATTTCATCAGATCAAAACTTTGCCTGTGGGTTCATAGCCAGGTACAGGCATAGGAAGATTGTACTCATTTCAATACTGTGATCTTCTGCTTTAGACATGGTAAACAAACAGCTGAAAACCTTTCTTGAATCTTCCCTGGAAGCGTTTTCATCACCCTGGTGATGAATTTTTGTCATTCCACCGCTCAGGTTGCTCTTTCATGGCCAAATCTAACTCTAAACAAACACACAAATATACACATATTGACTTGTAAAAGAACAAAGAAAAATATTAATCTTGAAAAAATGTTAGGAAAAATCACACTGAGGGTGATTTTGATTTAATATACAAGCTTTTCACATCAACTTTATGGTCTAATATTAAGTAAAATTGGTATGGTTTAAGAATTGGTGAATTTTTAGTGAATTAGGGAATTAGTAGGATTATCCATTTTGCAAATAAGGCTTTGCCATATACTGGTTTAGATCACACACTACAAATGCTCTACAAAATCTTGAAAATACTGAATTTTGTATGTAGTAAAATAGTATCTTTTCTTCCAGGTGGTGCAGTGATGCTTTTGGTTTACGAATACGTTTATGCATGGCTTCAGGACACAGTTGATCACAAGTAGCGCTTCTGAAAAATGTACTCTTTAAAATTACATGCATTCTAAAATACACTTTAATAAAGTAAAAGTTATTCTCATCCTTTATGGTGTTGAATGCCCTCAGATTACACTGCTGTTAATACAGTTCAAAACAAATTTGGTCTTCAGGTCCTGATCCAAGAAAACATTTAAGCACATGCTTTTCTGTAAGTGCGTAAGTAAATAGCACAGTTGATATTTGTAATTGTTTTCCTGGATCAGGAGAAAATATAAAGGAGACATAGGAACAAGTTAGTTTTTCAAGGACAAACTGAAAATTCTGGACACTGAATTACACTATATGGTCAATACACTTTTTTAAAAATTTCAGCTGAAATGGCAAGATAGTAACTTTCAGGGGATTTTGAAGGAAAAAATGGAATAATCCTGTGGGGCCAGGTACTAAGCTAGTGTAAACTGACAGCTCCATTGACTCCAGGTTAAGAACATGACCCGACCCATACTCTGCAAACTCTTGCGTCAGTCTTGGGTCCGCTTTCAGTTCAGTCCAGTACGATTTCAACATTGACAGAAGAGCTTCTTAAGTTGTTGGGAGTTAGGATAGAAAAAGGACAGCATGACTAGCCACAACCTTAAAAACACACATACTGTTAAATGTCCTAACTGTTCTTAGCCATATATATCGTATAAAGCTCACTCAGGTCACAGAAGGTACTGAAAATAATTAGTCTGAATCAAGTTACATAAAAGTGCAAAACAACTGTGGGAAATACAGAAGGAATGAGTAAATAAATGAACAGAAAAAAATACTTTTAGGTATATGAGATTTTACTGTGAATTTTTTATCCACCTTCATATACTATTGCTTAAAGAGCTGCCCTGTGATAAAAATGCTCAATGCACCTTGACTGCCCCTTTAGCCTTTCATTACCACTGTGGGATGGAGAAACAATGTTCTAGACTGATAGCACATATGCAGAAGTAATTAGCTAGCCATACACCTCAAAGAAAGGCAGCTTTCTATAGATAAAAAATGTTGCTCTAAAGCTAAAATTGTTGCTTTTCCTGGTCACTGTAAATATAAATAATATTTCAGTGATGTGCTCTTGTCTTTACTAGCCATTCTAACTAGCTCTGTGAAATATGATAATTTCTGCTATGCTAATTGAAGACATAGTTTCAGTTCATGCAGTTGTGCCACTCTACAGTTTCTTTTCAAGAACTCTTTAAATAACTTAAAATTACACATTATAAAAATGTTCCCATTATCTAAACTTGGTTTGTTGTCAAGCGAATGCATATCTTGCAATTGCTGAAAGTTTCTGTATCACCCCATACTACATTCACACTGTTAACTTTAGATGTTCTTCCTCTTAAGGAGGTACAAACCTTTTTCCCAGCAATCCTAAAGAAATATCTTTCCAGATTGTTACTTGAAAATGACAGTTCACATGTGAAGTCTCGTCTCACGAGTGTTTTTAATGCATTAGAAAAGCAACAAAAAGCTAAAAATAGAAATGCACTCTCAGCGCTTTCAAGGATACTTGTACTAACATGCTCAATAAACGTCTCTCATCTAAATTTGACAACAGCGACTTCTCATACCTATGCTACTTCATAGCTAAAATCAATAAAATCAGCTCTGTTACAGTTTATAATTTTAAGGGAAATGTTCCTCGTTGTTGCATTTCATTATCGGTACTTAGCCAAAGAGAAGACACTACTAAGATAATTTTGAAAATTAAAAGCAAAATGCTTTATAATTAGTCTTTTATTAATTTAGAGCATTCAAAATATAAAAATATAAGGCTTTAAACATACTGTATATACATATATAGCCTTCTGTTTTACATCCTTTCCAACATGATTTTTTTTCAGTTAATAGCTCAGCCTGATCTTTGACAAAAAGAGAACCATTAGAAAGCAGAAAACACAGCACTGTTTTAGAAGACAAACCCATGAACTGCCAGCCCAATCCCCCATCACTCCTGGTGTAATATGGGGTCTGATTCAGTTTTACACTGGAGGTCTTCTGTACCGGGACCATGCAAACACAGTGGGGCTGTCATAGAAGGAAGTATTAGGCTTCACTGATTTCTTTGAAAACATTTGACACTCTGGGAATGGAGTGTAGGCTTTTCAGATTAAAAACTTAAATTCTGCATTCACATATACTGCATATTTCCCAAATTAATCCATTCACCTCAGTGGGTTCACTCCAGATTTATACCCCTGTACCTGACAGCAGCAGTTGACCCTTGTTTATTATTAAAAAAAAAAAAAAAACAATTCCCTTTGTCTCCTTTGTTTATTGTAAAGTGTCTTAAAGCTGTGTGGCTAATAAGCTAACTTGTAGTGTTTTTCAGTTTACCCATGAGTATAAGCAGGGAAAAAAGTCCTTGGGCAAAGGAGTATTCTGCATCATCAGTTTACATTTAAAAAAAAAATTCACACCAAAAAAATCCATCCCAGGCAGTTCACCAAGAGCCAAGGTCAGGTACCTTTGCTCACTCTGAGCAACGCTTTCTGCACACAGCCCCACTGACTTTCCACTTGGGGGTAAGGTATTACACACAGCAGGCAGATGCGTGAAGAGCTGTACCTAAACAAACACGAAACAAAAATGGTTCATGATGGTGTATTCCCATGTGAGGAAAAATTAATATCGTGTCTTGTCCTTGCTTTATAAATTATCCCAATTTAGCTGAAGACAAGATAATGCAAACAACTGATACAAGCTAAGGATCTGTCTCTCTATCTCCCAAAACACACTAATGCCTCATGGGAATGTCAGAAAAGACGACTTTTATTCCAGAAATGACCTCGGGAAAATTTTGAAAACTTTTAACATAACCACACTTTGTTACAGGCTTGTGAATTCTTGGAGCTCAAAAAGCTGTGCTATGGAAGGCTTCTCTTCTTTTTTTTTGTTTTTTTTTCCCTTTGATGTACCTTGTTTGTGCTGTATGGGTAACAATAGGTAGACTTACTCAATAATTCTATAATCCAGTAAAACAACTAGGTTGAAAGCTAAAATCCTATTGCCGACTTAATCATTTATTGACTCATGATCTTTTTCTTTTTTTTTTTCTCCATTTTATTTTTAGTGAAGAGCTTGTCTAGAACTAAACCAATTTCTTTTTCATGGTGTTAAAGCTCGTCTTATTCCAGCTACAACTGCATAAAGGCAGAATAACGTCCGTCACGTCACTAACAGTGTGGCAGAGTGGAAATGCACTTGTCTGCACGTTACCTTTAGTGGTTTCAAAGAAACATTCTTTAAAAAGTGTTCCACTGAATAACAAGGGTTTCAGCATCTCGTTAAAGCTAAGCAGCTGTCGAATGCCTTTCAGGCTGAAGAATACAGGATCACATCCAAGATCAGATCTTTCTTTCCTTAGGACCATAATACAATACCTGTGTTCTTTATAGAAATACAGCTCCGTTAACTATTTTTTAACGCAAAAAGCAAAGGTGGCAGCAGCCAGTTGAGTCCCTCTATATTTCAGTGGATATACTGTACATAACATATGTACTGGTTACTTAGATTATTATGAAAATTTACCCACAGCTGTCTCGGTGATGAAAGCTGGAAATCCACAGAGAGGACTGTGTTTTAAGAGGGGACCGTGTTTTACCTTCCCACTGAATGAATGTTTAATATGGTATGCAGATAGAGCAATATTTGAAGAATGAAGTTTTCTCCTCTGCTTTAACTATCTCTAGTGTAATTTAAGTTATTGCACAACATTTATAAAAATACACAATATATTAATATTCTATGAAGTATATGAAATGTCACACCAGGCTTAATTTTTTTTTTTCCACGTTCATATTCTGAACATACCTACAGCATGTGGAAAGTATTCTGGAATAATAGTCAGAACTTTATTATTGCCCAAGGAAAACAGGTAAATTTTCAAAGATTAGCTCTCTTGGGATTAAAGTTTAAAGCAAAATAACTGGCACAGAGTACTTGCCACTGGATACAGAAATGTAGAAAGGAAATTTGTTAATATTAAATAATATCTGTGTTTGTAGCACCACCACCAGTATACCTATAAGGGAAAAAAATGCTTCAGAACAACAATGTAAACTTTACCAAGAGCCATATTTTACATTCATTAAAGCAGAAATTAAAGACAACTTCCTCTTAAAAAAATTACAACATAATCTTCGGGCCGAAAATGCTGGACACGAGTGAGCCAACAATGACGGTACCATTCTGTTTCTCAGTGGGTTTGTTGACTGACATGGCTTTGTAAGCATCTCTGCACAGGTTGCACACTAACAGCATTTTCCTCTACAGTTTTCAGTTTTGTTCAGATATTTTCCACCCATTTCTGTTTGTACACTTAACATGAATGTGGTGTTTCATGAATCTGGGAGGCTGGGTGTAGCTGAGGAGAGTTACTCGGCTGGATTTCTGCCTTTGAATCTTCTGCTAAAGAGATAACTGTATTTCATGAGATGTTGAAGCCTCCGCTGTAGGCACAAAAACACGATGAAAAAAAACTTACCTAAACCTCATCACCTGAGGCTATCACCCCACCACACAAAGACACAGAAAATAGCTAGAAAGTCACCTTTTTAACGTCAAAAAAAAAAAAAAAAAGTAGAAATAAATGTACTGGAAGGTGAAAACAAATGCTGTCAAAAGCCTATATTTACAAATGGATAAAAACATAAAGGTATTACTACTGCCTGACGATGGCAACATGCCAGAAGAATCTGAGGGACGCCTATTGCCTTGGTTCTACATTTGATTACCAAAACCCAACAAAACAACCAAAAAGTGATCTCTTAATAGCGGTGGATTGTATAACCTCGTCGATGAAAGGGTTGTTCTCTAAGCAATCGGCAAATGCCTCCCATTTAGCCGCCTTTGCTGATTTGAGGCATAGCAGAATTTTCTGTGGTGATTTTTCTTTATTGATTTTTACACAAATCTTAATAACAATTGCACATTTAGAAAGTCTGTGATGATTAAGAATAAATACGTGTGGTTTGACCAGGAGAGAGTGGGACAAGGCTCCACGAGCCCTTTGAGGGACGCAAGGTCTTTACTTAAAGAGCGCAACACCTCACTTCTGTCAGTTTCTGATGTTGTCTTCAGCTCTTTCAATCCCAAAAGCCTTACGGCAGACAAGTCATGAGGAGAAATGCCAGGTGTCGCCGGCACGAAGAGAGCAGTCCGTGAGCCAGGCTCAGGGGACGACCAGCCAGCGGGCTCGTGGTGGTCCTGGGCCGGCTCCTGCATCAGAGCGCGGAGGCCGTGACCGAGTGGCTGCCCTCCCTGGCCGTCTGCATGCCCTTGAACGCCAGCGAGGCGGGGATGTCGCAGCTGTGAGGGGACAGCGGGGTGCCTCCAGCGTGCTGCCAGCCGTGGCTCGCCATGTAGCTGGACGGGGCGGCGCTGTACGTCATGTAAGGTGACACTTGGGCTGGTGTGGCGTAGGGAGGCATGGCTGGTGCTGACACGAAACTGCTGACGGCTGGGAGGCCGTTGGGTGCCTGAAAGGAAAGGGAAAAACGTTTCTAAGAGAGTAAGACACAGCGGATCTGCCATAAAAGAAGCTGCCCTCAGATGCTGCTGGGGCTTTGTACAAGAACCAGGGCCAGTGGGGACACCCAGAGAGCCACCCATAACCACTCCCCTGGATTTCAGGGGTGCAGTGGCCTCCTTGTGCTTTGCTTTTAAGACCAGCTGCTCCACATCAGCCCTGCACACCTCTCCCAGCAGCCTGTCCCAGACAGGGACCAGCAGCAGATGTTTAGGGAATGCACCCCGAGAGCAGGGCAGGAACAGCGAAGCCACCCCATATGCCTGCCTGCCTACCCGCAAGCTGTTCACAGACTCCTTAAGCCCATGGTTGCATCTAAATCACGCTGTTTGAAAGCTACTGCTGGAGGTATCTGTGATGAGTTTGTCCCATCTCTCTTGCTGAGCACCTTCATCCCCTTGGCAACGAGTCCCATGGGTCAGAGCAGGTGGGCTGTAATATTTATCCACCTTTCCCAAATTTCATATGGGGTGTTGGCCACTGCAGCTGGGCCCTGGCAGGTAGTGCTGTAGCAGTTTAAGCTGGGTGTGCAGTGACTACGGCCATACCAGCAGCAGGAGAGACGGACCCCTCCCAGCGCCTCACCTACCCCAGCCTGGAAGGAGGGTGGGCTCAGCCCAGAGCTGCAGCGGGCAGGCGCGGGCACGGATCCCAAAGCAACGCTCCCCGGAGCAGAGAGGTAACAAGCAGCTGGGGGAGGTGGGAACATCTTAAACTCTTTGGTAACTGTTTGCTCAGAGCATGAGTCAGAACTATAGTAGTAGTAGTAGTAGTAGTATTGATGATGATGTCTTTTAAAAAATCTTTTTTCTAGGTACTTGGGATATAACCTTGCAAATGTTCTTTGCTCACAGCTTCTCCTGATTTCAATAGGGCTTCTGTGCACAAAAAAATTGCAGGCCTGGGTCCTTTCCTGTGAGCTATTTTCCTAGGTCCTTCCGTAGGCTGGGGAGAAGGGTTTCTATTTAAATAGAGAAGGGAGAGTCCTTCAGTCTGCCACGATAGGATTTCACAATGAATGACTCCTTATTTAAATAAAAGGTGTTCGGTGGTTTATTTCACACCCTGTAAATGCTTCTTCAGCAGAACAGGTACAAACCAAGATCATTTATCTTGCTTAACTTTCAATTTGTGTAGTGTTTATGTTTTAGGATTTGGGGTGGCATTTTTTCCCAGAAACGTTTCCTATCTGAATATGAAAGAACGGGTATCGATTCAGCAAATCATGTAGCATCTGCCATTTTTAATCACCTGGTAGAACTGGACCTAACCTGGACAGTGCAGAGTGAAGAAATGAAGCAGACTTGTGTTTCTGCTAAAACATCACATAATGTTAACATTTCATTTGTTCAATTCCTGTCTGGATTGCACCTGCCTAAATTTCCAGTATTTACCTTCATCAAGAGCACTGGCCTGGTTTCAGGCTCATGAGTTTCCTACCAATGTAACTCACAGTTCCACTGGCTGGACTATCCTCTCATTGCCACTTGGGAAACCAAGCAGTAATCCTGCTGGAGTCAATGTAAATGTGTACAGCAAATCTAAAACAGCAGGAGACAGTGACAGGATCCCAGCCACAAGCCTCCGATAGGTATATTAATTAGTACAAAACATACAGCTGCAGCAGCAACATAATTGTCATAAACACTTTGTTGAAGCTGAACTTGCCTTATTCTTTTGAAAATCCAAATATGTGACCTGACCTTCAACTCCAATTACATGTCCCCTACTGTGTCTCAGAATTACACTTTAGCCTCAGCTCTAAATATCAGTGTTTGCAACAATACTAATTAATACAAACCTTCAAATAATTGCACTGTAAATTAGTACACTTCTTAAATCACATGGAAAATTATTTCACTGAATTTACTGGAAAGTAAAAAGTGTGACAGGCCCTAAAAAGCTGCTGTTCTCCAAGCTCCCTGCCTCTTCCAATGTGTAAAGTGCTTTTCAGAAGAATGTGAAACAAGAACGAGCACCTCTGTTTTTTTCTAACAAACAGCAACAAAAAGCTTTGCACAGAGGCAGTAGAGCCATTAGAGCCAGGTTATCACACTGGGACATCAAGAGCCACAACCCAAAGGTATCCTGCACAGAGAAGTACAGAAACACCGAAGGGGTGCTGGAAGGAGAAAAGACCTGGGGCAAGTCCCTGAAGAGTCTCATAGCCATTGAGACAGCACAAACCTCCAGCCTCTGAAGCTCAGAAGAGGATTTTTGGACTCTGCAAGGCCACCCTGCTCCTCCAGGCTTGCCCACTCCCAAGCAGGCTGGTACCAAGCAGTGGGCTCAAGGCTGTGCCTGGAAGCCCCATTTTAAGTAGGATTCCTACTAGACATGAGTGGTCATGTCTAGTGAACCCTTGGCTGTGCTTTTGAAAGGATTGCTCCTAGGTTGCAGAGGCGGCACATGTCCCTCCAGCCTCCTGTGTTGTCACTGCTCCCCTCTACCACATGTGTCTGGGAAAAGCCAGAGCCCTCCTTTGCCACAGAGAAGAGAAAATGCTTCCCATATGCTGTACAGACTGCCATGCTGTAGGATGCTCTCCAACCGCTGGCACTTCCTCTTAGAGCTCTTTAGAAAAGGCAGATGCTCTAACAATCTCTCATCTGAGGAAGAATAAGACTGTAAATGCATCCTTCAAAGTTGTGCATAGTGCTGCATTATGCCAAGGGAAAATACTGCTTGATGCAATCACTTTGCCAAGCACCTCTCCCCACCCCACCATCACGGGCCAAGAGTATATGGGTAGAGAAAGGCAACTTCTGGTCCTCAAGAAATGACTTCCCACTATGTCCAAGGCTGTGTCCAGGCAAAAAATTCCCTGGAGGTGATGACTGTGTCTGTACATGTAAATAAAACAGACCAGGGCCAATTCTTTGGCCCTGAGGATGAGCACCGCCATGCAACACTCAGCCCCATGGCTCACCTCTCTTCTGCCAGAAACTGGGCGTCCTTGCCCATGCAGCCTGTTGGGCAGGGTCCCTGGGCTGTGCCCTGCCCAACGCCATGCTGGGGCAGTGTCTGGCTGTGTGCTAGTGGGCACAGGCTAGATCTGTGCCAGGCAATGTGCCAACAAGCCACCTCTGTGCTGGCCCACCGATGCTCGAGCATCAATGTCCTGGCCTCCTGCAGCTCCTACAGACAAGGCTGCCACAGGTTTCTCAGCAACCAGAAAGTGATCACTTTGCATGATTTGGGGCAAATCTGAGCTCCTCAACAGCTCACATTAATGCAGACATTGTTGATAAATATTTAATCCAATTATATATGTTCCCCTACTTCTATTTATCATTGTGTGGCCTTCCTTAGTATGGTCTTATGGCACAAAGTAAAATGAAAGTCTCTGAACTGTAATTATAGGAGAAGCCCTAGTTTGTTACTGAATTACACTGGAGGTGCTACTTGGGTTGTTATTGATAAAACAAATGGGAGTTGACTAAAGACTCACTAGTTTTTGTAAAAGCTTAATTTAAAAGAATACCTATCCTGATTTATAAGAGACAGAACAACCCTTTTATCCATCCACCCACCCCCCTTTACTTAAATTACAGCTGCAATAACAGTTGTTTTTATAGTGTCTATTTTGAATGTGAGAAAGATCTTGCCCTAACTACTGAGGGCAGGATGTGGAGACCACCAGTTGCGACCTGTCAGAGGCCACCAATGCTGGAAAGCTGTTGTCACTGCCTTGCTGAATTAATGAATCATTCTTATTTTTGTTCCAGCGCTACAAAGCTTTACTGCTCAAAACCATGATGATGTGGATGCCAGTAGGTACCTTCAGCCAAGCAGGCGGCACTGGGATGGGTAAGGACTGGCCCGGCACGGAGCGCCGTTCTGCTTCAGGGGAGGTTTGAGCCATACCCACAAAGCAGCCAGAGGCCTCCTCTGGCCCGAATTTAAAGCTGAGGGGATAGAAAAAACTTCACCTTATGTGATTTAAAACTATGCTAGTCAAAAAAAAAAAACCACCTGATTTTCATCCCTGACTTTCATCAGTGAAGGACTTGACTCAATAATTTTAACCGCAAGAGTTTTTACTTCTAAACAGCTTTAGATACAAAGTGTAGGTTATCAGAAGGGTTGAATCTTGTCTGTCAATCTGGCACTTTTTACAAACATGACATTCACTTAAAATAAATGGAGGGGATTAAGTTCCATGACCCTGTATATACTGGATGAATAATTCATCCTGCAGTATTTCAATCAGAGGAAATGAACACCAAAATCTAAACATTCATAATTAGGAGTGCGAGAACCCCATGGTGTTTATGGATTTTTAAAACCCTTCGAACTTGTTTTAAGTGCAGAGCTTCTTGAACCTGGTTTTTAAGTTTTATAAATATTTTTTTTCTTAATTTAAACCATTGCTTTTCAAGGGAAATCTAATTTTTTAAAGCAAACAAACAAACATGTAGTTCTAACTGAACAAGAACCTCTGCTGTGCAAGTGATAAGGGTTCCTGTTTGAAAGTGCTTACTGTCCGGCTTCTATAAAAGCAGAGAGAAACATTTGCTTTGAATTGATGCTTCTATCAATGTTTTGAGACAGCTGATGGAGGAAGTATTTCAAAATTTTAGAGCTGTGTTCAAAACCTAGAACACATGACCTCCCACTGATTTGCAAATTCAGTTAAACATGTTCTCGCAAAGATACCTGCAGAACGACAGTGGTTGGGTCAGGATCACAAGTTGCGTCTGGTGCCTTTCTGCCGAGTTACTGCTGATACGCACGAGTGCCAGTGAAAGGAATATCCAGCCCAGAATTCAAATCCAAGGTGGACATAAAGTCTTGCTTTAGGTCACATAAAATGATGCTGCTGAAAGAAATGGACTCATGTATTTTCACCAGTGAAGGAGTTGGTTCAGTAGTTTTAACGGAGGGACTTTTTCGTTTTCGACACTTTAGGTACAATACTAACTAGAGATGACTTTTGTTGTCACTGTTGTTTTCAGTCTGTTTGGGATTTGGGACACAGAGGGTGCGTGGATGAAAAGCAAGTCTAGAACCAAGCTTATGTGGGATTGTCTTTGGAACAAGTAATTTCCATTAGCTCTTTGGACTCGTAAAAGTCAGAACAGTTCCTCTCCAAACCAGAGGTAACCACCACACACACCTTGATTTCTGTTACGAAGGTTGTGCTGGTATAATGTGTCATACAGCTTCAGCCTCCTCTCTCCTGCATGGTAAGGAGAGACAGGGCACAAGCTTTCTGGACAAACTTCCCAATCAATCCACATCAGACAAACTACCTGACTTTTTTTTTAATGCCTTGGTCATGTTAATACCAGAGAAACACACAAGCTAGATTCCACTTTCAGACGTCGTGGTATAAATCCAAATTCTATATTGTAATTAATTGATATTATTTTGTTTTGTTTCATCCCCTTCTCTACTTTCCTTCTCTGCCTTTTGCTTGCTAGATATGTGTTCTCTCAGTATCAAAATTAGACCGTCTCCTGTGATCCCTTCCCATGTGGCTTCTAAATGTTTCAGAAAATGACCCAGAGTCACAGCATTCAAAATCACAGACCTGCATTTATGTTAGTTATCATTAATAGCAATAATGCAAAAGATCTCATTTCAGGTTTACATGAATACAAACGAGCATATTTGATGCCACAGGTGGATGCCACCTCAGTTTTATAGTCTAACTCTAAAGTAAGTGTCCAAAAGAACGTAAATTATTCTTCTTACTTTAAAGTTATTATTTCCAATTATTTTAATCACTTGGCCATTGTAATGTAATTGTTACAATATTTTATTAAATAGATAATTTATTGCATAGACTAAGAGTGTATGTTCTGTAGAAGTATTCTAAATGTCTATGAAAAAAAAGTGTTTCTGGAGAAACAACATAGGCTTCAAGCTCGAGTTACCTAATTCACCAGCCCTAATGAGCTTGGACAGTGACTCAGCCCAAACTCCCCTGCTGGAATCAGCAGAAGTTCAGCCTGTGTCAAGACTTGGGGAACACACCTCTGGTGAATAAGGTTGCTGTTTCACCTGTATTTCTCAATTCTAACACTGACTTGGAAGGAACGAATCCTTCCTGTCCTCGGATCAGCAAGCTCAGCGCGTTGCCTTGATCCTCCAGCACGGAGCCTTTCCCCAAGAGCAAATGAAACAAATCTGCAGAGGTATCACAACTGTCGTACTGAGAGCAGCAGCTCCCCAGCAAAGCGGAGTGCTGGCAGTAGCTTTAGCGGCAGGGACGCTACCGTAGCACCGCAGACAGACACCCTCTCGCTCATTTTTCAAACTGAAAAACTTAAAACAACTTCTGGAAATGCTGAATCTTTTCTGAATGTCCTGAAAACATAGCCACAAAGTAGCTACTGGAGAAGTCATTTTTCCACAGCAAGGGAAAGCATAGCAGGGAGCAGAGCTGAATATCTAGTCCTTCAATCAGAAGAGCAAATTACCTTAAAAACCCAGAGGATATGTCATGTTCTTAGTGACATGCACATAATCAGTCAAAAAGTTTATGGCAACAAGACTAGGAGCAATCAAACACAAACTGCAAACAGAAAGGAAGCAAACATGCTAAATCTCCCTTTTTAATTGGAGGTTAAATATGATTTATAAATCAAACCAACATATGGGATCCCAAGGGAAGAGTAAACAAATTTTCCAAGTAAAAAATCAGCAGCAGGCCTGTAATGGAAATCTCATTTAGGAAAATGGCATTACCTAAAGATGTAAGTAATACGCCTATGTTTCTTCTAAGGTTTTAAAATGAATAACCTTAAATAATATTTTGGCAGAAATTGTAGTTAACTAAATTTGAGCTAAATTCTGAAGCTGCTATTCAGTGCTACAGCATCAATCGGAAAAATGACATGATCCTACAAACACTCATTCAGATCAGTGTCCCACTAAAATAAACGTGCCTACACAGGTAAGTCAGAGTTACCTAAAGAAGGATTACAAAAGTGAGCACTGAGTAAATTTCTCCTGTTTATGATAACACTTTTTATTAAAAATATTTTTAAGAAAAATGTAATAAAATTGCTAAGCTGTATATGAATAAGCTAGTCAGAGTTGACCCTGCAAATCAGGGTTTGCTGTCTTTTTATAATGCTGGAAAAATTTCTTGCAAAAATCTTTTCACGTTAGACTATATATCCATATTCTTAGATGAATGAATTTATTTTACTGAACATACTCCCCCTTTGATTTTCTATTAATTTCACTGCAAGCAGAAGAGAATAAAACAGACTCTGAAAAATGAGGACACTGTCCTTAAATAATTTTGACATCCAAAAAATCTTGAACAGAAGGGGAAACATTTTGTAGGTAGGATATAACTTGGAAACATATGCCTTTATTTTCAAGAAAGACTGAACAGCGGTAATACATTGGAATTGAGGAGCTTTTAAAATAACACATGGGCAAGGGGTTTACAGTCAGTCTGTTGCTCAGCTGAGCTGGACTGATGCCCAGAAGACTGAGCTTTGAAAAATGGAAGGAGACCTTTCAAGAATGGGGAATTATAGTATTTCTCTTTCACCGTAAGTCGTACAAAGCAATGCTGGTATTCTAGTTGAAGTCACAGTTAAAATGGAGTTATTTACATGCTTGAGTGCTTTAAGATTCCAAACGTAATTAGCTACCCAATCCTATACAGTGTCTCTTACAAAGATGCCATTTTCTTTACAGTTATTTCTCCTGTTACTAAATTCAATGCATTACAATGTACTGCATGAGAAAATCACACTAATTCCTTCTAAAATAACGTTCATTCCCTTAATAATGAGCAGATCCCATTCCCCGTGTTTAATGTGCTTTTTTATTAACTTAAAGTTGTTTCCTTTACTTCTAGGCATCCCCAGCTGCACTGAATAACACAGAAATCAGATAATATCAATTGAGTGTTTTAACTATAGTTGCGACATGCATCAAGATCACTCTTAATTATATTTTCTTATCAAATTTTAAATCTTGGTCTCTTCAGGGAAATAAAAACCCAGTTTTGGAAATAGTAATAGTAACTTGAATTTACACACCATCACCGATCCTTTCCTAAAGGAGCCAGGGGCATTTTATGTCTTTTCCAAAACAAACTACAGCAGAAAGCAAAAAAACCCCCCTCTTTCTCAGAGACTGAGGAATCCACTACAAAAACAACAGAGGAAAAGAGAGGTAGGAGAAAAAGGCACGATGGATACAAGCCGGCAGAGGTTGTTGTAAAACCTAAGCATGCTCTGAGGGAGAAGTGGAGAGCAAGGGTTTCCAATGCTTCTTCAGAAGAGGGATAGGTTTAGACGGTTTTCACAGTGAAGTGAGATCTACCACATACGGCACACCAAGCACACACTAATACGTCCACCTAAAATGTCTCCCACATGTAGATTATTGTGCAAGGTCTGTACGTTCACTGAATGGTTGCTTACTCCAGTTTAGGAAGGATGATATAAATGGAAGTCACTGCTTTTCCAGTGAAGGTGCTGGATCTTGGGATATATTCTATTATTTAACAAACCTCACAACCAGACTACCTCAAAGTGGAGTGAAAACACATTCTGTTTGCTGTGAGCACAAAGCTTGATTTTGATGACAAAGACACAACTTGAGTCTCCCTTAGACAGATATACAAGGACAAAAGGAAAGCTCAGGAAAAAAATCATGCCATATAAGCAAACTCCCTTGAGTAGGAACTAACAACAGATTCCCATAGTTTTAGAACAGATTTGCACAATAATTCCCCCTTGGTATTTTGGCAAAATCTGGAGTCAGGCAGGGCACACATGGACATTAAACAAGCAAACACACTGAAAGGAATAAACATTTGTTCTTTCTACACTGATGGTTAAAACTATAATGTATTAGCAAAAGGTTCTATGAAAAATGCCTTCTTAATATAAAATATTTATCAATATATTGTAATTTCAATATGGTGTTACTTAAATGAAACTGAGGTTGGAAGAAGGAGACTTACGGACACAGAGACATCAAAGGGATTCTTGATGGCTGGAAGCTAGGCAAATATAGGGTCAAACTAGTAAAGTCCCCACTTTGTCCTCTTCAGGGAGAGCCAAAACAGCAGTCCCCTTTGTCTACCAAATCTCCGATGCTGCAGAGGCAATTACTGGGAAGCTGGTAAGTTAACGAGGGTAAAATCTCAGCCCATCGATTATTGAATGCCCATGGTCATTATGACTAGGTACACAGGCAACTCCTAAGAGCTGATAAATTGCCACAACAGACAAATTCAAACACACCATCCAGTCTTTATCTACTTCCCACTCTACTGCAAGCACCAGAAGACTGAACAGATCAAGTCCTATCTAGTCCCCCTGCCCCTGGCACTCGGCTGCTTGGCTGCCATAGGTATCTCCCACCACTCTCGCTTTTCAGTCCCTGGTCCTGTTTGTCATGGCGGAGCTCCTGGTGGGTTGGGGCCCTTTGAGCAGAGGGTGCTGAGAGTGCAGTTTGAGTGTCATTATACCATTCACTCACCTCTCTGACTTTCTTTATTAGTTTCATCCGGGTGGAGTGCCCTGAAGCCATGTGGGTTGGTGGGCAGGGCACTGTGTTTTGGCCGTGGAAGCAGGTGGCCAGTAAGAGGCAGGTCTCACAAATGGGGTTCGAATGGGGTGCCATCCAGATCACCTGGGAAGGAATCGGGTGCATGTAGTGGGATCAGCTCATGCCCCTCACCCACAACATGCAATGACATGGAAGCCTAGACCTCCAGAAAGCCATCTTAGTGACAGCATTTTAATAACAGGCACTGGTCTGGAGATCCTAATGAGAGTGACACAGAACCAGACAGTCTCCAAGCCAAGGTCTGAACCCCTGCACCACACAGGAACTCTGCTAACAATTCTACCAGATACTACGGCAAGAAAGCAAATCAGCACCTCTCCTCAACACCTCCCCGCCGCGTATGAGTGAGGAGTGGGAGGTCCGGACCTTTATCACTGATGGATTTTGCACAGACCCATAGCAGGAATCCAACTGCCTGAATCCTGAGTTAGAATATAAGATGCCAAATAAGTAATCATCTGCTAATTAATTTTTTCAATAAATAATCTGTGTAGGAGGGTCACGTAATTGGCCATAACATTTAAGGTTACATTTTCATCTTATTCCCAAAGAAGTTACCATATGTTGTGGGCTCTAAGCACTGCAGATAAAAACAATTACAGATGCTTTGGCCACCGCATATACAGTTCATTGTTCATCTACAATCAAAGATCAGGAACTAAATATTTACATTGCCTACATTTTCTGTGCAAATAATTGTCCAGAATTGCACCCACAATTAACTGCAATCCCTTGCCCTAAAACAGAGCCCTCCCTTTATGTACTTACAGCACATGCACCTCGTGACCCCTAATCAGAATGCAACCAAAGGACAGGGAGTGCTGTCTCAGCAAAGTCGAAAACTCAAGCCACTAACAGCTGATGAAGTTCAGCTGAGACAGAGGTGAAGCGGTTGCTGCTTTGTGGTCTGCCCAATATGTCAGAGGAAGACTTCACTCAAACCATGTTCACAAGCCCCTCTGAATGAGAAGGAGTGTTTTCACCAACTCCGGTAGGTTTGGGATCAGGCCTCCGAATAGCGTACCCTTTCCAGGAGCGAGTTTGCAATAACCACTTGCTCTTAGATCCCCCAGTTACAAGCTTTTTCCCATTAATCAGTATCAGCTCCCTTTGGCAATGTGCACATCTGCTTCCTGCAACGCACACAGCAAATAATTCTGAAAAAAAGTATTTCCAAAGCTATTCTTTGCCTCTCAACAAATCGTACAGACATATGTCAGATCTTCTGCATTTTTATAAATGTGTAGAGACCACAATTTTTTCAGTTTGCACATCCGTGACGTTAGTCCAGAAAGTCACAAGCATCAGATGTCTGAAAACTGCATTTTAAATATGATACATATTTATTAAATGTTTTCATTTCAAATGCAGGGTACAAATGGGTTTGTATTTCAGCGATTTCAGCTATATTTTTTTCTTAATGCAGCTGTCAGTATAAGCTGTGTAATGCATAAGATACTCAGAATATTCATCCTTTGTATTAATAATATAATTATCTGTAGAAGCCATCTCCCCAACACCACATTGAATGTGCCTCTCCATATAAATACGGCAATATAACTGAGCTCTGTACGAAATGTGTATGATGCAAAACTGTCAAACTCTCAGAAAAATCTATTTTCAGTTTCAGTTTCTCTGATTCACAGTCGCTCTGTTTGCAAAGCTGTATGACAAATTTGTGAATATGATACACCGGGAAAATATAATGCAATTGCTTACATATAAACGACAGCTTGGGACATCAGGTAATTAAAAATGAATAGAAACTTGACAAGGCATCTCTGTGATTTCCTGGGGAATGATTGGTACAGAATCACAGTCTGCCAGGCAGAGCTTTCAACTCCTCAAACCCAAATACCAAACAACATCGCAAAGGCCCCAGAGACACCAGGAAATTCATAATACTTAAAGTGAAAAATGTTCTACATACAGAGGTTCAGTTTTGTGTTAAACGAGTGTGACTGCGTATTGCTGAGGCAAAAATGTGAAGTCTTCCCGCCTCTTTCGTGGAGTCCTTCCCTAGCCCAAATTCCCACTAATGTGAGGCACAAGGGGTGAAATGCAGCCGTTCAAACCCATCGAAGAGATCAGCCTTGGCTGCCAGCTGACAAGTCTGGGAGGTCAATAAGAGTTTTGCCTGAAAAAAGCCTACAGGATCCCGTGTGTTAAAACAAATGTATATCATTTAAAAGGAGGGATCAAATAAACATATTTTAAAAGTACAGAAGATGTTGTTCTTCGGGCTCAATTTTTCTAGTCTTTCTTACGCAGAGGGAGTTTCCAGGAGATTTCTTGAGAAGTAAAATATTCTCTTCCGTGACTAAGGCTGGGGAACAAGTCCTTCACTCACCTAGTAGCTATGGAGCTATTTGCAAGCTGTGGACAGGTGAACCTTGAATGTTGCTGATGCTTAAAATGTATAGCTGGTATTTGTTGGAAACAGCAGAATTCCCTATCACTCACACAAAAATCCTTTGTTAATGTGCTTCAGAGCACATTCCCTCTGCTCCTGTTGTGTAATTGGAAAGCCTAAGTAAAACACGCACGCTTGATTCCCTGCTGCTCTAGTCCTCTTGTAGGCACCTCTGACTTCAGTAATACAGACATAAAACTGGAGGATTACAGAACAATCACTTTTCTTCTCTGGGGAAAATCTGCTGTCTTCCTTCTTAAGACCCAGCTTTTGTAATAAGCTTTGCCCAAAGGAGATGAGAAAAACAGCATTTACCCTGAAGTCCAGAGACAGAGCCTATTTCACCGTAGTCCTTCTGGCATATAAATTATGACTGTGGCTTCCCCATTTTTCCACCATTCCATATAGCCCTTTGCTAGATTCGCACAAATGAACCAATGTTCTCTCCTGTCCCCTGCTCATCTATTTATACCCAAAGCAGTACACATTGCAAGAGACTATGAAAAGATCCAAGGACGTCAGAGACTTTTGGTGAGACTTTACTGTCACAGACTGTCACCCCAGACTCACTGCGCTTCAGCAAACAGACAGCTAGTAAGTCAGTGCTACATGCAGCAAGAATTCGGTTCATAAATTTCACTTTGCACCTGGTTGGAACAAATCTTTTGGCAAAAAGAATGTTGCAAAAACTGCAAAAAATCACATTTTCAGATCCTTATTTGACATTAATTTTTTCTGAATACATTCTAAATTAGCAAGGTAGTAAGCTTGTGACAGACAAAGCAATTAATGTACGTGTGAATGAATTCTCCGGTAAGCAAGTCTGAATACTACATCAATAGACTGGTCTATACGTTAGAACTTTCCAAAGCCAAATTCAATTTACCCATATTATTATGGGGAAGGAGCCAGGGGGAATCTCCTCTGTGTCTTCTTTTAGTGAGCAGGGTTCTGAAAATGACCTTTTGGATAAATACTTTTTAGCTTTTCTGCCCTTTTAAACTCTCTGGACAATGTATTTTGATAAATGAATTCCATTTTATTTATAGCAATTTGCTCCATTTTTAAATAGCGAATATGTTTAAATTACATTTATCAGGTGATCTTTCAGGTGGAACAAAACTTTAAAGTAAGACTGGTATTGACAGTAGAACAGTGATATATTATGAAGATGAAAGCATAAATATTGAAAGAGTGAAAAAAGATAAAAAAATAGTTTCCAACACCAGCATTGAAAATAACCCGATTTACATAACGTTGTTCCTCAACACATCTGCTGAGGTAAATGAGATTCCAACAGAGGCAATGGTTTATAGCCTATGAGCTGGATCCTGTGAATATTTCAGCAGAATCATGTGCAGAAGGCCCAGCCTGGAGCCCAAGACAACGCAGCAGCAGTACAGCTGTTCTTAACAGAATAATGACAAGCTATTTCCATCATTTTTAGTAAGACTGCTAAAACTTTATTAGTTACGTTTTTAAAGAAAATTGTGGAAGGATGAATATTAACTCTAAATCTAACTCTAATTTTATCTTTAACCATACAGTCATGGCTACCCTACAGTGCACATTATTTGTGATATGAAATGAACAGAATAATAATGGGATAATAGAAACATGTAATACAAAACAAATAGGACAGCATTAAGGGCGGCATATTGTTTGTAAGGCAATATATGTAGTAAAGTGGTTGTTCACTTTTGGGGCCTACAATATTTCCCGCTCTGCCTCATTCACCTCTTTGCAAGCATTCCCGAAGTTTGCGCTCCACATCTTGAATTTGAAAGGGTCTGATTCAGCTACTCTCAGCACCAAATACGAGCTACAAAAGTCTCCTCGGCATGGAATCCAAAACCAGACACAGAACTCGAAAAATACGTCCAAAACCTCTGTCTTTGAATCGGAACACGCTAAACAGAGATCGCGGTTTTTCCTCGACTTCGTTATAAGCGTAACAAATGAATGGCCGGGAAGTCAGTGTATCTGAGAAACCTCCAATACGTTTTGAAATGTTTCCATCGCATGGAAAAAAGTTTTCAAAACCTGTGCTTTCCCAACGAGTAACAGTTGAGCCTTTTATAGCTTTTCTCCTGGCACGGGATTTGATTAGCAAGTACAAAGATTTAGACAGAGATTTATTAAGTAACAGTTATATTGTGTTGTAATTAAAACGTAGGAAACTCGCCGTCTACTTAAGCGTTTAAAAATGCTTAATGTAGGAAGCAATTACACCTCATTTTCAAATTATTCCCCTGCCTACAGAGCACGCTGCGGACAGGGTAAAAGGCGGCTTGAGGGGCGGCGGCGGGACCTGCCCGCTCCCACGGCCCGGGGCTAGAGCCCCGGTGGGCGGCGTGGCGGGGTCCGGTCGCCGGGCGGCTCGGTGGGCGGGGGCCGGTGCGCGGCGGGTCTGGAGTGTCTGCTGGGCGGGCTGTGCCGCGGCGGCGGGGGCAGCGCCGGGAGCCCTGGGCGGCCGGGGTGCGGGCGCTGCCCGCCCCGCCAGCCCTCCGCCCGCCGGGAGCCTCTCGGCCCGGAGAAAGGCGGGCTGGGGGCTGCCGGGGGGCTGCGGCGGCTGTGCCGAGGGAGGGAGCGGAGAGAGGAGCGGAGGCGGGAGCCAGGCTCTTTCCCGACGTGGCCCGTCTTGGCCGACTCGTTTGCAAACCAAAACCGAGGGAAGGCCGGCACCGGCTCCAAACCGAGAGCGGCAGCCTCGGGCAAGGGCCACAAGCCCGAGGCCGAGCTCAGGGGCCCTGTGCATCACCGCCCTCCCCCCCCCTCTCTCTTTACCTGGCTGTACTTGGCCTCCTGCTCCAGGGAGCTCTTCTCCAGCCCGTTGACGGCGTGCTGGGCCGGCGGAGGGAAGCTGTTTCGGCCCAGGCTGCTCCATTCCTCCACCTTGGGGCTGGGGTAAGGCGAGGTGTCGCTCACTGCTGGGAAACACGGGGGGAAGGGGGGGTTAGAGGCAGGGGCCGGGATGCGGAGCGCTTTGCTCCGGGCTGGAGACGGCTCCCACTCCCCACGGGACGCAGTCTGGGGGGCAGAGCTAAGGGGAAGCCTGTCCCTCGCCCGCTACACTTTGCTGAGCCTCCCGGGAGCACCTGGAGACGGTGATCCGGGGGGGGAGAAGGGAGGCGGGTCCCTCCGTGCAGCCGATGGCAGCGATCGCCAGCCGAGCCCGGAGCTGGCTGAGTCGTTCGTCCCCGTGTCCCTGTACTGGCGGGACGGAGCTGCCCCCCGGCACTTGTCCCCTGGGATCCCCTAAGGGGGATTTACGGGAATCGCCTCGTGTGTGTGTGTGCGAGTCCGAGGACAAACGATACCTCTTCTTAGAAATAATCCTGGCACGGCTGCAGATGAACCAGGCTCCAAACAAGTTTGGGACGAAAAAAACAAGAAAACAAAACACAAAAATAAATTAAAAAAAAAAAGGAAAGGACAGGAAAAAGAAAAGAAAAAAGGGAGGAAGAGAAGAAAGAGGGGGAAAAAAAGCTAAAAGTCCTGTTATTTACACGCACATCAGCCGTGGCACGGGAATATCGGGCTGTTTTGCAGGCGGGCGAATTCCCCAGGCCCCGAGGGGGAGCCCGGGGGGGGCCGGCTCCCCCGAGCCCCGCGCCCGGCCGCATCGAAGCCTGCGGGGCTGCGGGCCCGCCGGAGCCGCCGTGGGAGCGGGCTTCCCCGCGACACCACCTTGCTCGGCCCCTCGCCGAGGCTGGGGAAAGGCACAAATCTGAAGTTGTCTTAAGAAATTGAGCTCTCTCGGTGAGCGCCCTTTTCTGCTGATCTCACACTTTCCCATGAATAGGGGCTTCCTTTCCGTGTCAGCAAGGTCAGTTTATCCTATAAATCAAGGGCGAGCAGCCCCCATCTGCGGCATCGGCCGCTCAGCAGCCCCGGCTCTCTGCTGGGAAGGGGGGGGGGGGGGGGGGGGGAAGATTTTACACTGCAGAAAGATGTGTGCAGCTCCGAGGTCTGAGGGAGACGGGGCAGATACCGAGGCAGCCGGCAGTACCATCAGAGGCCTGCCTGCCTGCCAATGTGGTGTTAATAAAAAGAGGAACTCACTAAAAAAAACCCTCCATTTCTCATGTGATTGTAACGTTCTCATTCTTTTTAATGTTCATTGCCAACGCTACCTCTCCCCAGCAAAGAGCAGAGATTGCCAGGCGTGTATTTGTTAAAGTCGACTCAGAAACACATTCGTTTGTGCCAACGTGGTCTGAGGATAAAGTTTATATCGTGAAGTAGAGGGCGAAGAAGGACAAAACTTAAATATTTTTGTATGTATTAATATAAATAAAACATACTTTCGTGTGTGTGTTGCTTAAAAAAAAAACCACCTTTTTGAGAAAAGAGAATTATTCTGCAATGCCTAAAGGATTAATTTGCATTTGAAGTGCTGCTGGAACCGGATTGCTGCCGTTAAAAACGCAATGAAAACAGAAATCACAGCCGCCCCCCCTCCCCCGCTAATTGGGAGGGAAGAGCGGGACACAGAGATCGCTGTAGGCGAAGGTTATTTTAAACTGTTGTTTTAACCACTTTCACTGTTAGTTCACTGGCAGAGACCGAAATGGAAAAAATGTCCCTTTCTTTGCGGCAAAGCGTAGCGAGCGGCTGGGAGACGCGACGCAGTTTCCAGGCGGAGAAACAGAAAGAAGGTGGAAGGGGTAAGAGAAGCAAATCTTGGGGGTTTGGTTTTCCTGGACCACTGCTTCGGAGGAAAATACAGCATCAGAATGAAAGCAATTAGGTGACATTTGAACTTCCTGCCGGAGCAAATTTGGCCTGATTGCGAAAACTAGAGAAAATGGACTTCTCGGTAACGCCAAGGCGGCGCCTGTGACTGGAGGGCGGCAGCGAGCCGCGGCCGGCACCGGGACGGTCCGCGGCACCGGGACGGTCCGCGGCACCGGGACGGTCCGCGGCACCGGGACGGTCCGCGGCACCGGGACGGTCCGCGGCACCGGGGCTGAGCGCGCCCTGCGGCCGCCGCACCCCGGGCCGTTCCCTCCGGCCAAGGTCGCCACTTCTCGGGTCACAACGGCAGCGGTGACGGCCGGTATGTACCGTTTGCAGGTCCGCCTGCAGCCCACCCCGGGACCTCCGATCTGCCCGCGTCCCGAGGCACATCCTCCGGTAAGCTCAGTGCCCGGCCCGGGCTGGGGAAGACGCGAGAGGTTTCCCGAGGCAAACCACGAAACCTCCTTCGGACCCTCGGAGAGGAAGGAGCCCAGGAGCAGGGGACCGAAACGCTCCGGCCCCGCCTGGCTGCCGCTGCGGCCCCGGGTCCCCCCTCCTCACCTTGGTCTGTGATGGACCGGATCCCCAGGATGTCCGTCACCGAGTGGGAGGACGGCCACGTCCTGGGCATGGCCATGGTGCTGGGGATCGCTGGCACCCCGGGAGGGGTGGGCACCTTGGCTCCCGCAGCAGCGATGGGGCTGGGGTAGGAGTAGATGTGGTTGTAGGGCAGAGCAGGCTGTGGGGGCGGCTGGTGCTGCTTGTAGGACTCGTAGTGACTCTGCTGAGACAGGTTCCCGATTTTGTTCCGGAGGATGCGGCTAATGGAGCTGACCGACGGCACGTTGTACTTGTCACACACGCCATCGGCCAGCAGGCGATCCCGGATCTCCCAGGCGAAGATGCCCGGATCCCTTTGTTTGTAGGTCCGGATATGTTTTACCACCGTGGGGGTGGTGACCCGAGGCTTGCTGCCTCCGATAGCCCCCGGTAGGATGGAGCCGGTCTCGTTGTAGCGAGCCAGGATTTTGCTGACACAGCCGTGGGAAACGCGGAGCTGCCGGCTGATGTCACACGGTCTGATACCCAGTTGCGCCAGTTCCACAATCCGCAGCCTGATGGCATTGGGCAGGGGTCTCCCGTTGACAAACACCCCCCCGAGCTGGTTCACTTCCCCGAAGGCAGGTTCTGCAAGCAAACGCACAAAAACACCCGTCGGACACGGCGAATGGCTCAGAAGAGGGCGTCTGACCTGCTCCTCATCACCAGGCAGATGTCACAGCTCGAGGACCCCCAGGTCACTCCACGCACGCTTCTTTATAATAGCTGGACGCCCCAGAAATTGAAGGGGGGGGGGGGAGAAAGAAAAAAAAAAAAGCGGGGGTGGGGGGAAGGAGAGAGGAAAAAAAAGAAAAGAAAAAAGAGAAAGAAAGAAAATCCGTGGCAACAAATGTCGGAGGTCTCCGGACTGTGCATCAAGCATATTCCAAAAAAGCACATTCCAGCGAAGAAAAACGAGATCGCCCCAACAGACAAGTCAGCTTTATTACCACAGGAAAAAGGAACACGAAGAAAAGAAAAAGGAAAGGAAAACATTTTGGAAGTCGTGGGGGAGGGAGAGGAAGGCAAAGTAGTTGAGGAAATTCTTTTACATCTTGGGAGAGGCAAGGGCAACGCGGTGCTTCTGAGTCGCGACTAACTTTTTAAAGACCGTTTCTGGTGCTGTTAGCGCCTCTCGCTTAACAGCACAATTACACCAGGCTGTAAAACAAACGTGCTAAAATGTTAACTGCTAAGATCGGTGTCAGGAATAATATACAACGTGCCACAGGCTGCAGCCATCCACTCGGCTGCGATCCTGCCTCGCACTCGCCTAGTAACATTAATAATAAACCGAGCAGTCGTTAGCTTTCTCTCTTCCCTGCTCCTGACCCTTAACGTGTTCTTACAACTTGTAGGAACACGAGCAAAGTCAATAAGGGAGCCGCGGCGGCGGCGGCACATGACGGCGCACGGGTGCTCCCCCTCTCTTGACAGCACTTGAACCCTCCTGCAGCTCCCGGCCACTTACCCATTCCTCTGAGCAGGACACCTCGGGGGCTGCCCTAAATCCCAGGCGGAGACCTAAGCCCAGAGACCGGCTCCCCGCCTCCCGCGCTCCCGGCTGCGCTAGCCCCCGGGGCTCTCTGGTCTCCACGGCGGAGGCAGCGGGGGCGCGAGGGGAAAAGGGCCACAAGGCAATCTGCTTCCCGGCGAGAGAGCCTTGACTTCTGCATTTCAACCTCAGGGCAACGTGGGCAGGGCTGGGCTGGGCAGGGCGCCGCAGCCCATCGCTCCCCCGAGCCCGCCCCCGGGGGCGGCCCCGCCGCCCAGCCGCCCTCCTAATGGCCGGGGGAGATGACGGACAGCGCGCTGCTGGCGGCCCTTCCGCTCTGCCTCGCAGGCGCGCTCGGCACCTGGGTCCCCGCCACGGCAGAAATGGCCACTTCGCACCTGCGCGGCGGTGAGTTGCGCGGAAAGCGCGGTTGGGGCCGGGGCGGTGCTGGCGCTGCGGTAGGGCATCGCTCGGCCGCGGGGGGGGGACACACACACACACCGGGGGGGGGGGGGGGGGGGGGGCGAGCACGCAGCCCCCGCGGGGCCGGGGGCACCGTCGGCGGGCCGGGCCGGGCCGGGCAGGGCGCAGGGCCGGGCACCCGCCGGGCTGCCGCGCCGCCCTTCCTGGCCCTTCTCCCAGAGTAAGCGGCCGGGGAGGGGGCGTCGGGGCTTGCAGAGAGGTTCCCCCTTTCTCTGACAGAAGCAGAGCCATGTCTTGACACACAGGCGGCTTCCCCGCGTTGGCTTTGCGGATGCGGGAGAGAAGTTCTTCCTTGCTTACGGTCGCCTTGTTATAATAAAGCACTCTTTCACGAACGAATATGTCACGGGTGGTGTACGAGAAGGCTGCGAGCGGTGAGGGTTGAGTCATCTTTGGTGGAAACCGCAAAGCGGTCGGGAAATCGGCTGCAGCTTCGCTTGCCCCGGGAGGAGACGGGAACGGGGCTTGCGGCTCCCGGGCATCGGGATGCTGATGTTCCGCGGCCATCAAAGACCGGCCCCGCTTTTGTTTTAATCCCCACACTAAATACCGCACCGCGCTTACCGGTAAAATGTCAACACCTCGCAGCTGATCTCAACTTTATCGAAGACACTGCTACATATTAACAGTTAAAAGAAAAACAGACAAAGCTGGTAGGAATTAAAGTATGTGTGGGTCACGGCATGTTTGTGTATGTGGAAGAAGTGTTTGGTTTGGCATTAGGTGTACGGATCCTGATCTGTGAGCTTGTGTGTGTGCCTCTTACATACATACCACGTATATCATGTTCCACACAGAGATCATGGGCTTCCCAGCGCCAACCAAGAATTTATCATGTTCTCCTTTTTTTTTTTTTTCTGAGATTCTTTTTTGTTTGTTTTGTTTGGTGTTTTGTTTTGTTTTGTTTTTAATGAAGTCTCGAAGGTAGAGGCTCTATAAATTAAATAAAACGTGAAAAGAAATAATGTGGTGACCGGAGTGCACGAAATATCAGCGAGTAAAATATGAAATTAATGTCGCTGGTGTGTATGAACACTGTATACATATTATTTTAATTGAAATGTTTGTAAGATATTTTTAGAAAAAATCAAATTAATTGAGCTAGATTTCAGAGCCTGCACATGTCGCTATGAACGTGCATAGTTAGGAATAAGTAGGATGTTACAGGAGATCGCCCAGAAATTAATGGCATGTTGCAGACGTTTTGTGGTGGAAAGGCGGCGATCGTGGTTCTTTCGCAGGTATCTCTATTTGATCGGAATATCGGCGGATACTTCTGTTTCCTCCACTGGGATTTAAAAAAAAAAAAAACCACAAAAACAAACCAACCCGACAACAACAAATTTTCTGTGGCAGTTTTGTGCTGATTTCATAAACGTGAGTTGCAAATTCGGAACATCACACTTGTAAATTGTGATGCTTGCTCAACCTAGATAAAATTGTTTCTGGTAAAGGGGATCCCCCCCCCCCGCAAGTGCCGTCGTCCGAAAACGATGGCATGCTGCGCAGGTAGTACTCGCAGGCATTTGGTGAAGCCAGAATCCTTTTCGGTGTTGTGAGCTGACCTGCTTTGGATATTTTTAAGGCAGGAGGCATTGAACTAGTGGGACCCGGATCCAGCCTTTAATTAAGTTCATTATGTAATTAAACAATGGAAGGGGGTGCGCGTTCGTAAAACTTCCGATCCTCAGGGACAGCGTGCCCCTTCCCGAAGCAGAGTCGCTAGAGGGATCCCCGAGAAGGCTGCCCTCCCGGCAGCCCTGCTTCGCCGCCCGGCAGAGCCTGGGCTGCCCTCCTGCCGGGCTCTGCCCGCCGCCGGCCCGCTGCGCCGCCCCCGCCGCCCCGGCCGCCTCGCACACGCGTCCCTCCCGTTGCTTCGGCCCGGTCCAGCGGCGTGTGGCCGGGGGCCGTCTGCGGGCGCAGGGCTGGTGTCGACCCGGCCCCGCCACTCCTGGACCCGCGCGGCGCCCCCGAAGCTCCCCCAGGGTTGCTGGGATGCTCGGGCGTGACCCTGCGCTGCTCTCCCACGCTGCCCGGGCAGCTTCTCTCCCCATCTGTGCTTATTGTGTTCGCGGTTGTGTCCTTTTCTCCCCCTTCCGCCGTGTCCTCCAACCTGTCTGTTCCCCCTCCTTCCCTCTCCCACCCCTCCACCCCCGAGCCCGCCTCTGATCTCCTGGATATTTGGTTTCTTTCCCTTTCTCAATGTGTGTTCCTGATGTGGTCCTGTCGGAAAAGCTCGTTTACTCTGCTCGGGTCTCCAGTGGTTTAAGGATAATGTTTATCAGAAGTGAACGTGCTCAACTTGTTTCCATTCAACTGCTGAGTGTGGGCTGAAATACCAAAGGTCACATCTACAGTGAGTCGGTAGAGGGCAGGGGGAGCCGAGAGGAATATGAAAACATTATAATATACAACAGCCTGTTGATCGCTTCTGACCTGCCTGGCAAAAAGATTAATTTTTTTTTTCAGGTAGGAAATCATTGAAGAATCGGAGGGGAAAGGCGGCAGGGAGAGGAGGGCGGGGGGCGCGGGGTCGGGGTTTCTCCCCCCCGGGGAAGGGCACGCGTGGTCGGGCAGGGGGCTCGCCCCGAGGTGAGGGCCGCTCCGCCGGCGGCCGCCCCGGCACGCACCCGCGCCCCCACCGCGGGGTCCCCCCGGCTGGGCAAAGCAAAGCGGGGGGGCTGAAGAAGACTCGGGCAAGGGCCAGCCGAGAGCCAGGTTTCCCCTCCCGCTCCTTCCCCTCCGTGCCGAAGAGAGGGACTGAGCTGTGCCGTCCCGCACGATGCTGCCCGGAGCTCCGGGAGCCGGCAGCCGGTGTGCCTCCGGGGTCACTGCCTCCCCCCGACACCGGGGCATCGCAGAGGGGAGCTAGAGGCTGCTCCCCCGCCTCTCTCTTCCCTCAAACCCAGCTCTGTCGCCCTCATCTCCTCCACGAAAAGGACTTGGTGTGAGTTGCCTGCAGCAAATCGCCTGTACGGCCGCAGCCCCGGTGCGCGGCCGGTACCGGCGAGGCGGCGGCTGGCAGCCCCTGGCTGTCCCCGGCCATGAGGGCCTTCTCCGGGGCCCAGGGGCCTCCAGAGAGTGCCCAGCCCCCGGGCTCCCTTGAGCCCCTCCCGTAGCGGGGAGCGGAGTCCCGGCGCGGCGGCATCCCACCCCTTCGGCCGGGCTCCGGTCTGGGAGGCGGCCGAGGCTCCCACCGCCGCCGTGCTCACCTCGGCGCGCCCGGCTCCTGCCTCCTTGAGCCGCATTCAGAGAGAACCCGTCCTCCATGAGGGCCTTTCTGTAGGGGCTCCGCGGGATGTAGTGCCTTGCTGATCCCCAGCTTCCTCCGCTCTCCCACTGTAGGAAGAAATCAGCCGGATAAAACGCGGCACACACCCCCAGCCCCTCTTTGAAGCTGCAGATTTTTAATGATTTTTTTTTGGAAGGAAGCAAAACCCCTCTGCTTCCCCGAGGGGAGGAGGCTACTGAGGAGCTGTTAAGGCAGAAGGATGCTCATGTGGCAATGTATTTTGTAAGTAGAAGCCCCCCCCCGACCCTTCCCGAAGGGCAAAGCCCCCCTGTGTGTGTAGTCGGGTGGCTGGGTTTCTCGAGGTGGTGTGGGGAAGGTGTGGGTCTGGGGCGGTGGAGGTTAGAGCCACACAGACGTGGTGTGTCCAGCGACAACCTTGGGCTGTGGCTGGAGGTGACCCATCCCGGAGGGAAGGTGCTGTGTGATGTAGAGAGAGACGAGACCCACGGAGCTTTGAAACGGGGCTTTCGTTTTGCACAGAGCTATTCCTACACGCGGGCGTATAAAATCCCACGGGATCTCCCGGGATCGCTCCCATTTTCTGTGAGGCGTATAAGGAACCAAATACAGGATGAAGGGGCCTTCGCGTATCACTGGCTGCCATGTGCATCTCCTTATGCGACAAAATAGCTGAGCCCAGCAGGTTAACGAGAGCACCGTGCCTTAGCAGGGCGCGGGAGGGGGTGCGGCGCCGGTCCCGGCTGACCCCCTGCTTCCCCGGGGAGGGAGAGAGGGAGGTCCGCCGCTCCCACCGCTCCCGCTCCCCCTCCGAGCCTGCGGGCTCGAAAATCCCCGGCCGGACCCCCAGGTCTCAGGTGTGCTGACCCTCCCGCGTAGGCTGGGACAAGCGCACTTCAAACAAGCCCCCGGCAGACGCTTGCTTGGAAGCGGTTGCGAAGGAGAGGGGGGATTTTCACGGGGAGATGCCCCTTTCAGCCGGTGTGTGGCTGCAGGCAGGGACCGCTGCCCTCCCCCCCCCCCCCCCAGCCCCCGAGCCCCTTGGCGACCCCCGGCCCCCGCCTTTCTGCAGGGGCAAGCCTGGTTTTCCACTTGTGCTCCCCTCTTCGGGGGAAAAAGGCTTTGTGAGAAGGATCCCGGGACACGTTGCCGGTCCTTCGTTGGTAGATGTCGCGACTCTTATTGCTGCCCGCTGCCTTATTTTAGCTCGCTAAAAAACACACGCTTATACGTTTGCGTTCACATAAACTGCCTGCGTTCACGTACGAAAGTACATGTGAATCCCTGAGGGGATATTTTTACATTAATTGAATTAATATAATACTCAAACGTGCCCGGAAATACTCGCAACAACTCCGAAACTCCCAGAAAAGATTTTTTTATTTTGTCCCGTCCTCAAACAAGCTGGGGGGTGGAGGGAGGGCTGCGCCATGTGTGGGAGTGTGATTTCAATTTTAACAAATTGATTTGACGTCAGGGACAAGACGGAGAATGGAAATGTAATAGGATGAAGTTTTGTTGAACAAAGTTTCATCGGATACAAACAAGCCATATCTGAACATTTCCTGCGTACTGATGAAGCAATGGCGGGCAAAATATAGTCAGGTCTTGGAGTCACCTTGGCGGTAACAGACCCCAAAATCTGAAGGGAAACGGAACGTAACAAGAAATGAAGGCACAAGGCTTTTGAGTGTCATGCTTTTGGGGTAAGGACGCAACCTCCTGCAAACCTCCTTCCTGGCGTGCAGGAGCAGAGAAGCTCCGTTTCAGCGGTTAGAAAATGTCCACGCAGTGTCGGGCTGTCTCGGCGGCTTGGCTGGAGCGCAAGCGTCTCGGCTGTGCTCGGGCAGCGGCTCCCCGCCGCTCGGCGCCGGCTGGTTCCCAGCGCCCGGCCCGGCCGGGGCTCTCAGCCCCCGGGGATGCCGCGGGGAGCCGCCCCCCCGGCCTGGTGGCAGAAGGAGCTGGCAAGGTCTGTAAAAGCTCAGGCGACCCGTGGCGAGTGCCTCCGGGCGTTTGGCCCCTTCCCAGGAGAGAGGAGGGGACAGACAGACCCGGCTGCCTTGTCCGGGTTGACCCCCCCGTCTCCGGTCCGTAGCAGATCCTTTCCAGGGAAGGCAAGAGCAGGCGCCTGCGCTTCGCTGGAGTGCATTGAAGGCAGATGAACAGGTGAAAGAAACGCACAGTAGTGCGAAAACGGGCGAAGAGCCGGGGGTTAACGACGCCCCCGCGGACCGGGCTTCCTCGCCAAACCCCGCCGCGCCTGCCCCCGCTGCCGAGCCCCGGGGCTGCCCCAGCCCAGCCCCCCGGGGCGGCGGGCATCCCACCCGGCCCACGGCGGCGGTGCCACCGTCCTACTCCTTCCACCCTCGCTTGAATATTCAGATCGAGGTTGCGGGGGTTGGGGCGGGGGGGGTGCCTTAATGATGTGTTAGTTGCTTGGACAGATTTAATAACTTTGCCGCCACTTGTTCTTAGCAACTCCTCTGGAAACCAGACAGTGTCTCATTAGGGCTTTCCTGGTGCAAACATTTGACTGGAATGAACGGTGCTGAGTTAATTTCTCTTTGCACTAGGATTTGTTTAATGACATATAGGGAAATAGACAATTCTCATGGACCAGGCCATAAAGCTACAGAGGGCCAGATTTTAAAAGCGTATTTTGTTCTAATAAAGCAATCGGGTTTTCATTTGTCACATTACATGAATTTAGAGTAAATGAAAAAAATACCTCTATTGTTCTGCATTAAATTATAGGAACCAATTGGGAATTCCTAGGCAATTTTCTCCATTTCTGCCTTCGCTTCTGCAGCACCTAGTACCAGTGCCACCTACAGGAATAATTGCATTTTCGAGCTGCTTTCAAGTAACCAGAAGTGTTTGAGAGGGTCCTGGTAACTCTGTCGTCTTCCTGGACAGACAGCAGAAAGTCGGACTTCGAAAGCCGTTGTTTTTCTTCGTGGCTTTCGTTCGAGATCACACACCCACACCCACACACCAGCGTGCCCACGTGTGCAAACGCACGCAGGCTCCTCTGTGCCACGGCAGGTGGGAGGGACGGAGCCCTTCCCGCGGCGGCAGCGGAGTCGCTGCAAGCAAAGGTGAGGGGCAGCACCGCTTGCTTGCGCCAAGCAGTGTTTCGGGGTGTCGCTGGCGATGCCCTGCTCGGTGCCGAGGAGGGGGCCGGGTGGGGGGGTGGCAGGCCGCCAGCTCCCGCCTGCGCCGGCGGAGCCCAGCACACCTGAGGGCGCGGGGAATTTAGGAGCTCGCCTGCACAGCGACTCAAATCAATGCCTGTTTATCTCCTGGCGAATTTTTACGAGAGGCAGCTACAAGCCAAGCGCGGCTCTGCCTTGCTCTCCTGCGCACCTCGGGGCTTTACCTTCGCCTGACGATTTATAACGAATGTCTCAGGAATTCCAGGGGAAGAATAATTATCCCCTCCCTCGCCTCTTTGTTGGGGGAGGCCTTGGCTGCCAGCGGGGTTTCTCCTTCGCTGCGGCCGTGCAGTCCCGCGGAGTGAGCCCGAAGAGGTTCGCGGGAGCTGGGGAGGGGGTCGCCGGGGGCGGCGGGCAGAGGCCCGGGCTGCGCTCCCGCAGGTGGCTCCGCCGGGGAGGAAGTTTCCTCACTTGACTTTGTGTCCGCTAATCCTTTCCCACGGTTAAACCGACCCCCTAAATATTTGTCTTCGGGACTTAACGGCGGTGGCGATCCTACCTGATCAGGTTTGACAGTGCGCCCTTTTTCTCTCGATCCTTTGTCTTTAAGGGTTTTCAGTTCCTATAGCTTTAGGCGTGCATAAACCCCTTATCCCAAAACGTGTATACGGATACCTTCATCCTATGCATTCTACTCGTTGATGCTCTGTCGCTCTGGAAAGGAGATACCTCCGAGATGACCTGAGGTTTGTCTGCAGCTGGGGACATCGGTGTCTGCGGCTCACGGACCGCGGCAGTCAGCCCAGGTGGAAACAGGGGGAAGGTGGGACACGCAGGTCCCGGGCGCGCCAGGACGGAGTCTGGGCTGGAGGCATTTCCAAAGGAAAAGGGCTGTGAGCGTTTTCCTTCAAAACCTCGTCTCCCCTTGCATTATATCGTCACAAAACACGGAGGGTTTTTTTTTTTTCCTGATAGATTGGGAAATGCGATCAGGTTTATGAAAGAAAGAAAGCTTTTTGGCCTACGCTGAAAGATTTGTAGCTATTTTAATGTTTTACAGCCTGGAGAAAACTCGCCCGTTCCCGTTCTGAGGGTTTCCTTTCGTTGTGAGAATAAAACGGGGGGAAAAAAGAGACGCGGAGAGAGAGCCGAGCTGCCCTTTCTCCCTGCCCCATCCCCTCCTGCCTTGCGCGGGTCCGCAGCTGCGCTCGACGGTCGGTCCCCGGGGGGACCCCCGCGTCGCGCCTCTCACCCCACTCCCCAAAGGGCCGGTGACATCATTGATGCACGTGGAAACAAATGATTTGCGATGTGAAATAGCAAAGACGTAATCGGGCGCGGAGTTCACTATCGGCTGCTGGTTTTTTATGAAGTAAACGAAAATTTCTGCCTCCCCGGCTTAAAGTTTCTGCGGTCACACTCAGTGTTTTTTACACGGCGAAGGCGGGGTCGAGCCCTGCCCGCTTACACCACGCGTGGAAATGAAAGTGTCATTTCACGCACGCTGCGAACCAGCCAAGTGCCAGACTGCAGTTATCCCCAGCAGCCTGCGCTGCCGCTTCTCCGGCAAAAGCCCCGCGCCGGGCCGGGCCGGCCCGGGGGGGCGGGAGGGCGGGAGGGCTCCGGCCGCCCGCGGGGGCTGCAGCCCGGCGGGACCGGGGCAGGGCAGCCCGCTCCCGCCGAGGAGCCGCTGGCCCCGGGCGTGCAGAGCTCGGGGGCCGGGTTTCGCACCGGGCCGTCTCCATTTCGTTTGCAAAATATTTCTCTCCTGCAACTGCGGTATAATAACTGAGAGGATAAAACCCACCCAGCGCATTTACAATGTTGAGACGCCGCAACATTTAATGTAGAATAGTGCTGTAAGTATACGTATTTTTTTCCTTTGGAGAAGAACGGCTATTTCGAGGGAAGACGACCGCTGCTCCTCGCCACTGCCCACCTAACGTGGCTCCGCTCCCGGGGAAGGGCAGATGTCGGCTCGACGCGGAGGATTTTTTTTTTTTTTCTCGGGCTTCTGGCGCCGTCAGAAAACATTTAAGAGTGGCTTCTCCGTGGGTTTTCTGCCAAACACAGCAATAACAAGTAACACAGGGACGACGCGGAGCCAGCTGCAGCGCTGAGGGGCATTTTGGCTTCCCCCGTCGTGCTGTGATTTTGCAGCCCCCCCCCCCCCTTTTCCAGGGGCTGTGAGCACTGATGTCCGAGCCCCAGAGCTTGAAGCTGCCCGCTAAAGGGACGACGCCCCCCCCGCCGGGACCCCCATCCAGCCCCGAGGGACGTGTCCAGCCCTGGGGATGCGGGAGAGGAGCGGCCTGCAGTCAGCAGCCCGGCACGTCGGGGCGACCCCTTGCCCCCTCCCACAGCTGCCCACCTCCAGCCCCACACCCCGGGCCACCCCCCAGGGAGAGGGCGCAGCATGACCGGCGCCTGGGCTGCAGAAGTGTCCCACTCCTGGCAAGGGAGCCCTGGAGCATCCCCGACGGGGGCAGCTTCCAGGCTGGAGAGCTGGATCCGGCCTTTGCAGTTCATGCACTGCCCTGGGATTACATCCAGTGGTGAAGCTGGAAGGAGGAAGGTGAGGGAATTTTGCTGCGTACAGCCCTGTGCTGAGCACCGAGGCATCGTCTCACCGGCTATGGGTGGCTCCACACCGACAGGCAGCGGGGGCTGCTCGCTGCCTGGCCCCGGCTCAGACTCCCACGGGACATCCTGCTGCCACCAACTCGGCCCCGACGGCAGGGCCCCGTGTCACAGGGGGCTGCTGCTCACCACCTGCCCCCGCCGCTGCCCCAGAACTGATGCATGCTGCATCCACTCGGCCTTACCAGTGTTTGCCTTGACAGTTTTCCTCCTCCCCAAGGATGGGATATGAGATTATCCCCGTTTGGGACATTTTTCCTCAGAGCGTTTTAGGTCATCTCAGACCGCCCAATAGGCAGAAGGTGCTCAGCAATGGGGCAGGGGAGCAGAAGGGCCTTGGGAGGTGTGGGTTTTTCCTGCTGCTTGTGGGAGACCAGGACCTATATGACAGGAAGAAGGGTGATGCCAAGGCCTCCAGAGAAAGTTTGCAGGCAAGACCTCCAAGTATAGCTGCTGTTGGAGATGCTGCTGCTAGCAACTCCCCCGCACCCATGTACCAGGGCTTCTCTGCATGACAAAGGTCAATGCTTATCCCAAATCAGGCAAACCACGGGTGTCGTCAGAAGCTCCCTGCAGTGCAGTGTGAGGTTTACTGCATCTCTGCGACTTCCACGTGCCAGACCAGCCTCTAACCGAGGCAAGTGACCCTTCAGCTGCAAAGACCTGCTGCCGGTCGCAGAGACAGAGTGAAGTGGCCGAGGTGGGGCTTGGGCACAAATTCATAGATCGATGCCCATATCTACGAACTCAGCAACTGCTCGACAATTTGGGAAACTCAGTCCGTCTGCTTCTGTTCATTGTCAAAACCTGCAGATATTTGTCCAACATCTCTCTTGTATCATCCACAGTACTGTGAACAGCCTCCTAGTCTCTGGATATCAGGGTATAAGCCACATAGTATCCCTCTTCACTTATGTACAAACACCCTCCACTTACAATAGGAGTAATAGATGAGATGTCACTTAGCAAAAAAAGCAAACAACATCCCGTTGTTCTTCACATTTGAAGGATTTGTTTATTCTTTGTATGCACACAATTTAGGATGAAGACAGGGGCTACCATGGGATTTGAATAAGGTGCCCTTTTTACCTTGTAGTTTTTAACCTATATCTTCCACTAGTAAATTCTGATTATCAAAATAAAAAAATAATTTATCTATTGTAAATCCTAATCCTGTTAAATATAGTTGCAAGGCCAAATAATTGCAATATTGTGAATGGAAAATTAATTTAAAAGAATCAAATAATCATAGACGAATTATTAATGTATTGGTATTGTAAATTAACAATCGCTTTATATTTGGACAGCTGCAGCACCATAGAAGATACAAAACACTATCAGGACCAGCTTCCTAGATTAATAACCATACAATTTTCTTTAAAAAAATGTGGATGGCTTATTCAGGAACAAAAATGGTTTAAAACTTCTGAACCTATTACCTTCAGTATTTTTGTGCTTATACACATAAAGTACAGTTTCTCATGTACAAACAAACCTGAGCATACTGTTCCAAGAAACAATGCAAAAGAGGTAGAGTTACACTGGGAATGTGGTGCGGATTTAGACAATAAAGACGAACTTTAGCCTGGCTTTCAGAAATGTTTTTAATAAAAGTCAGCTAAAATTTTTGTGCTCTTATTGCCCGGTTAGTATTTTCTTTCAATGTACAGGTGCGCATTAAGATTGGTGTTCTTTAGATATATCTGTATGGCTATATGCATACGAGTGCTTGCTCGTTGGACTAAGGGAAAGGTATTAGACTGTTAGGACGTCCAAATTCAGTGGCAGTGGGGAAGGGATGTTATAGGCTCCGACCTCTGTTTTAGTGAATAGGCGTGGAAAGACCGACCGCAGGTAATGACGCTTGCCCCCAGCGCCCGGGTCTGAGGGGGAGCCCGACCCCCGCCGTGACACCGAAGGACCCTACGGGCTCTCCCGCCCAAGAGAATCGCTTTCCGAGCCCCCCGGGAGACACCCGCCCGGTGCCAGCTCAAGACGACCACATGAAAACTGCAGAAAGCAACCGGGTGAGCAGGTCCCCGGCCGCGGCACACGTCTGCAGCCCTTCGCAGCCCCTTCTGCCCCGCCTTGGGCAGCGGCTCCTTCCCGTCTCCCAGCCCCGGGGGGGCTACCCGGCCCCCGCAGCAGCCCCCCGGTCCCCGCGGGGCCGCAGCCTGCGCTTTCGGTGGCGCCTTTGTGGCCCTCACCCGGAGGCAGCGGACACCGTGAGGCAACATCGGCTGTGAACGGGGTAAAATTCGAGATCGCCCGGGTTTTTATCAGTTTCGAGGCGCCAGCTTTTTGACCGGGAAGCTGTACGCCGGGTAGTCTCAGGTTGCCCACCCCATCCCTCCCCTTCAGCTGGGGCAGCCCTCGGAAAGAGAGGAGCAGGGGCGATGCGGCACCAGGACCGCTCTGCCCTGGCAGCACACGCCTGGGCGCAGGGAGCGCGGACCCCCGCGGATACTGCGCGCAGTGCCTCGCCCGGGCGCAGTGTCTCACCCGGCTCCGGGGGAGAGGGGGAGCCCTGGCCCCGGCTGCCGGGGGAGCAGGGAGAGCCCCCGGGGCCGAGAAATGCCCCCACTTTTTCTCCCGGCGGGAAGGACAGCGGTAAGCGCCAGTCCTTTCCCATCGCACGATCCATAGATAGTTGTATATATATACACTTCCCCCCCCCCCCAGCTTAGTTGTGTCTTACACGAACCGGGACGTTTTCTGGGAGCGGGAGGCGGTTCCTTCCCCGGGAGCTTTGCCGGAATAACCAGAGCAACGTTTGCCTCCGGCTCCTGCGCTGGTGCTCCCCGACTGCGTGCTTAAACCCAACGCGTTTTTTCTTGCTCGTTTATTTTTCTCTTGGTGTGCTTTGGCACTCTCTAAATAAGCTGCCCGTAATATCTCTAAATCCCTTCTGGCGTCAGAAGCAAACGCAGCAAATGCAGGAGCGTTTGCCTCTCTTTTTCCATGTCTCCTTCAATCTTTGAGCCTGATGGGAAAGGGGTAGGGGGAGACCCCACAACGATGTGGACAGAACGAGAGAGAGAAACATATTTTCTGGAGTCTGGAGAGTGACACTTCTCCTGGCAGGAGCCCGAAATCCGCGCAGGAGGGGGCGGTGGGTGCCGGGCCCGGCTGCAGGGAGCGCTCCCTCCCCGCCGGGGCGGGCGCCGCTCCCGCTGGGTGGAGAGGCAGCTCCGCTCCGCCGGCTTGCCAAGGTGGTGTTTGCCTGGAGAGGCTAATGTGCTATTTCTACAGTATTTCTACACATTGCACGGTAGGAAAAAGGGGTCCGCGTTGCATGAACACCGTGAAATACCCGGCGAAATAGCTCTGCCCGCCACCCGCGGTCTTCGGGGCTGCCTGAATTTGCCGGGAGGGGAGGCAGGAGCTGTGGGTGCACCGCGTCTTTGTTTCTTAGGGAAACCTAGTTTTATTCTCTTGCGAGGTTGATATTAAGAGTGATAAGCGATTTGGAGCAATACTCGCCTCGTCCTGCTTACCAGAGGTGGCTCTGGGAGCAGCCACCCTCCCCTCCGAAATGCCCCGTGTGTGGGTCTGACACTGGGGAGCCCGGAGGGGGCTTAGAGTCGGACCTTGGTGCCGGGGGGGACCCCGGCCGTCCCGGAGGGGAGATGTGCCCGCCAGCTGTGGTGGTTTTTTTTTCCTCAGGTCTTGGGAAAGCACCTCCAGGGGAGAAGGAAACAGACGGGTAATGAAAGGTCCCTCTCCCGGCATTGAATTACAGTCAGTGTGCCTGCCCCATCAAAACCATCATGCTGCAGCCTTTGCTCCACCAGCCAGGCTCTGGGGCCAGGCCCAGAGCTGGGATGGAGGGTGACCCCATCGTCTCGCGGTGACTGCAGTGTGGCCTGATCTCTACCGCTCCTGCAGCCACAGCCGCGGGCTTCCCCTTCTGTCTGCTAGCCATCCTCTTAAAGTGCAGCTTTTCATTTAAAATAGAGAAGCAGCTCGGCAGCCTTCCTCAAGTCGATGTGATGTGTGGTTAGTATAACCCTTGCTTGCTGAGCAGCTGGGGTGGAGGAAAGTCTCTGAGCTTAACTGTGCTGGGAATTTTCCACTTTCGTTTCAGTCACAGAAACTGGTTGTTTCCAACATGGAAAGTGCTCCAGGCCTCTGCATGATTAAATTCATCTGCAGCATTTAGGATGGGACATTGCAGTGACAGAGAGTGAGACTGGGACTTTCTGCTGGGTCATGACAAGGCTGCAGGCGTTGAAATTTGGAGAGTATTCATATACCAAAGGATTATCTCTCCCTCTCACTCTTTCCCCATCTCCCCTCTGAGCGTGAAGGTAATCCTGGGCTAAGTGCAGTGTTTATATCAAACACTCCCCTGTACATTTCAGTCAGTCACACAATTTTGAGAATAACTAGTAAGCTGTGAAAGACAGATTCAAGCATTATCATTCATCCAGCTTAGGGTGGCATCTGCTTGAAAGAAGGTGAATCCGATGTTGATAGTGGTGATGATGACTGCCTTATGTGCTGTAACGCAAGACCACAGGAAACGAGATCAAGACACTTTAAAGTAACAGGGTAGCTCTCACTGACAGCGGGTTTCTCTTTTTTCATCCTTCCCTCTGCCAGTCCCAGGATTACAGTTTTAACTTTATGCTTTCCCTCCCTCTCTGGTATCAATACTGCGCTTGAATGAGATTACTCACAACCAATCAAGGGCTTCTCTGCTAATAGTCTCTGTCCTTGAAGCCCTTTTTTACCTTACCAGCCCTTCAATACTATGGAAGTCCTGTAGTCCTTCCTGAGATCCAGTCAGCCATCTGATCCCTCTTGAAGCATTTAAGAAATCTTCTCTGATTTCTTCTCCTCTTCCTTCGGGTCATTATGTTTGTCTGCCTGCGAGGATGCAAACCTGAAAACCTTTCCACTAATCTATTGAGCAGCAGTCCCTTCCAGCTGATCATAGTGCATGGGAAGAACAAGTCCTTTCAGACAAACTAGTGTGTTAAAGCCACCAAGGTGGTCTGCTGTGCCCAGCCGTGGGCAGAGCTCAGCCTTCCCTGGGCTGCCAGTGGGTGTGGAAGCTGCCTGGCGCTGGCATGCCTGGAATTTCATGCGCAGTGCCCAACACTTGCACAGTCAAGCCCAGGTTTCCAGGTATTTTCTTTCTGGGCTTAATTCCACCATCATGCACCAGAGCAAGTAATATCCTATTCGACAGTGAGTTTCACTCAGTCTTAGTCATGAAGATGGAATCGGTCCTACAACAACAATAATAGCTCTTTACCTGCGTCCTTTCCAACACTCCCTACATGGCCTCCCCATCACAAAAGCAAACAGAAGCTCCCAGAAAGCAGCAGCAAGTTCAGAGAGATCTGGCTCCTCACCAGTTCAAATTTTGCCAGGTGGTGCTTGCTCCAAGAGCTTGAGCTATAGCATATCCTTTCTAGTATTGAACTCCTGGGAAGGCACAAACTCTTTTATGCAATGGAGAACTAAACACTTTTTAAATAAAGTTATCTAGTGGTTAACAGTACTGACTTTTGTATACGCTGCTTCTAACATGAATCTACCTAGCCTCAGCTTTCAGAGACCAAAAATTAAAATGACTTCATCTTCTAGACAAAAAGCTTCTATATTTGATAACAGGAGTAGATTACAGCTCTTGGCTCAATATCCCGCTCTCCCTCCCTCCTACCCTTCCTTCCATTCCTGTACTGAAGTCTGTGAGAGCTATATGTGGACACTGGGGAAGAGGTCTTGTGCCTATTGACAGCTACAACTACTTGAGTACCTCAGCCTGGTGCAAGGTGAGCCAAGTCAGGCCACATGTAACAGCTGAATAACTGGGCATAGCACCTCAGTAGCAGTTTGCTCTGTGCACAATTATTCATCCCAGGTATTTCTGAAATACTTTTCTGATTTTTTGTTGTTTTCCATTTTGGTCACATTCAGCTCCATATTACAAGGCGCTGAGTAACGGCTTATGAACCCTATCAAGTAATGGCTCCAGGGTTTGTTTACCAACATCCACTAGAGACTCCAGCTTTTCTGTAGAAACAGAAACTGAGCCCAGGCTTATCCAGGTATCAAGCTGTCACATTCCTTGGGGCCTGCAGAGCAAACTGGCCTTTGTGGAGAATGTTTACCGTGACTGTAAGGCAGCTGTGTTTAGAGAGTCATTTCAGGAAAGTCTAGAAATAACCAGCTGGATTTCCATAACAGATTTGTGCCTAATTGTAAGGGAAGACCAACTGTTCATCAATAGGAGCTTTGCATCCATCACAGGTAATACAATGAAATGGCAGTGATAAGACTCAGTCAGACAAGGATGCAGGGAAGTCTTCGGGGTCTAAATGTCACTCAGCTCTAACTCAGGTTTTAATTTATCAATTATTTCAGGATCTGTTCCTGAAACATTAATAGAGGAGCCAATTGGTGTAATCCTGATCTCTGTGCCAGTGGTAAGTATTCCTGCTCAGTGGGACTGCCGTTAGCTTTAGATTCTTGCTGTGTGAGCGTTGTGCCTACAGCCCATTTTTTGTAGCTTCCAACTTAGTAATTGTGGAAGGATATGCTGTCAGATTTAGGACACAGGAGAGAGCTGGTCACAGAAGCTTATTCCAGCTTCAGGACAAGAGTAAGCTTTTACTATAAACAATATCCTGTGTGTGAGGAATTCCGTCCATTTTTTCTAAACTGCAGCACCTCTCCATCCCAAACACCTCCTTTTCCATGCCACCCCCTGGTACCAGAGGCAGCCAAGCATAGTGCGTGGAGGAGGACTGAGCAAATTATGAGGGAGCTTATTAAGGATGTGCAATTTACTTTGTACCTCTACGGAGCACTGACTCTGGAGTATACTGCCTTTAACTCACTCACTTAGAAACTATTTAGCCCAGGCAGGACAGGTCCTTTAATTGGATAGACAAATAGATTAGTTGTATTTTTGTTTTGCTTGGAGGATTTTTTTGTTTTTGCTACAAATAGATTCTGTTTGTCAATGCCTCCTACAGGCTTTGGGGGGAATATTTTAAAGCTTATTTTAATCACCTCCTTTCAAAGGTGAAACTCTTCTCATCTCTTGTAATGAACCCAAACTTTCAAAATTTTCCAGACCAGAAAGTTGCATAAATTTCTAAGGTATGAATTCTTCGTAATGCTATCAAATCCTTTGCTTGTTCACTTCCATTTTTAACCTCACTGACAATGAAGATTCTTGTCTCCCTGTGACCTTATTTTCTACTTTTGCTGCTGGTGTTATGTTTATGACTAAAACATTAGGTTATCATTACAGCAAAATTGGTTAAACTAACTGCAAAAATGATATTTACTAATGAATGAAATGTCCAGCTATCGTGACAAACAGATGAGGTAACTCAGATAAAAGATTTATTTTCTCCATATGACTGCAAAGTGCAATATTTTAGAAGCCATAGGGCCAAGTTCTGCCTTACGATTCAGCTGCTCTGCCTTCCAGAGAGGGTAGGAGCTACTAGAAGGTAAGAAAGAGGCTTTATACTCTATAGCAGATGACAATTGTCTTGTTAGCTCAAACTCTAACAGCTTATGCTTTCACTCTGGAGTTCCTTGAGACCGTTCTTTGATTTATGATGGCCCAAATGGTAACTGGCAAACACGTACATGCAAAGGAGCCACAGAAGCCAGCAGCAGCCAAACACAGACATCTGAAAGCAGAAGTTTGTTTATGAAGTAAAACTGCAAATAATCCTTTTTTTTTTCCCCCTTCCCTTAATTAACTACAGTTCAAGAGGTGGTGGAAATACTGGAAGGGAGGAAAATTAGTCCTCAACTATTTGTGCAGGGTTTCACTAGGAGGAGCTATACCATATGTAATGAATGTGCAGAGCTGTTTGCAATTAGTGTACATCAGAACTGCTCCCAGAGCAGCATTTTTGCTATTGCCATTTATCTTTTTAATAAAGACTTTTCAAATAGATCAGAAAGTAAAATTGACTCACGTTACTGTGATCCTTTGATTTCTCAGTATGTTATTTTTATAGACTTCATTCTGCCACCAAGAGGATAGCAACTATAACTACCACATCACGTACACAACTTATGTAGGACTGTAGTATTTTGTAAAATGTTTCTATGTCTTCCTGTACGTTTTGTACAACAATGAGCACAACTGGACATGATCCTGCCTGATGCTTCACCTGCAGTAGAAACAATGAGAAATAATACCGCTATGGGGAGTCAGGAGTGGGAGTGTGACTTATTACTTGAGTTCTGCAGTTGTTCATCCCTAGGTAAAGCACAACTGTATCTTTAAGGTACTGAAAATGGCACAGAGCCACCCTGCTCCAGGTTGGAAAACATAGGAAAAGAAAGGTGAGTAATGAGGCAGACTGCCTTTGGGAGGGAGCTCTCTGGGGTTATTGTCACTGCCATGTTCCTTCAGGAAGCCCAAAAGTCCCTGTGGGCTTGTCCTTGGAGAAGACAGCTACAGCTCAGCCTCCTGTTTTACCTCTTGGACTGCTATGTGCCTCTGAGGTGAGTAATGCTGCATGCCTGCTTCTAGGTGCAGGAAGTAAAGGTCCATAACTGCTTCTCACTTCTGTTCAGAATTTTTTTGTCAGGCAAGAGTAATCCCTTTTCCCAGTCAGTAAAATCCTGATGGCTCATGGCAGAAGGGTAGCAATACCGTATGCTGGAAGTACAGCTGCCAGTATCTCTAACCTTGCAAACCACACACCAACTTCTTTCAATGGCTGAGAGCCTCAAGGCATATGATGTACTCTTCAGAGAGTGGAGGGAAAAGTCTGCTGTTGGACTGATACATCGTGATGGTAAAGGGTCATTTACTTGTATGAGTGTCCTTGTTTTGGCTGGGATAGAGTTAATTTTCTTCCTAGTAGCTGGTATAGTGCTGTGTTTTGGATTTAGTATGAGAATAATGTTGATAACACATTGATGTTTTTAGGTGTTGTTGCTAAGTAGTGTTTATACTAAGTCAAGGACTTTTCAGCTTCTCATGCCCAGCCAGCAAGAAGGCTGGAGGGGCACAAGAAGTTGGGAGGGGATACAGCCAGGACAGCTGACCCAAACTGGCCAAAGGAATATTCCATACCATATGACATCATGGCCAGTATATAAACTGGGGAGTTGGCCGGGAGGGGTGGATCGCTGCTCGGGAACTAATGGCATCAGTCAGCAAGTGGTGAGCAATTGCATTGTACATCACTTGTTTTGTATATTCTAATTCTTTTTTAGTATTATTGCTGTCAAATTATTATTATTATTATTATTATTATTATTATTATTATTATTTTCTTCCTTTCTGTCCTATTAAACTGTCTATCTCAACCCATGAGGTTTTTTGGGTTTTTTTTTTCCGATTCTCTCCCCCATCCCACTGGGTGGAGGGAGGGAGTGAGCAGCTGCGTGGTGCTTAGTTGCCGGCTGGGGTTAAACCATGACAATGAGCTAGGAGTTGAACCTGTGTGGGTAGCTGACCCTACAGAGGACCAATAGATATCGGCATCAGGAGCCCTTGCTGGGTCACCTCCACCCACCATAAGAGACTTAGAAAGTCCAGTGGATTCTCCACCAGCATCATTCTGCATTTCTCTGTCGTAGGAACCACAGCTGAACTGTTCAAAATCACTGAAGTACTTTTCAATTCTGTACTGTATTAGGGGTCCAAGCTAGGCTAATAAAGATGTAAGAGAACAAAAAATGAATATCCCATTTGCACATTTCCGATGTGCATAAAGGCATAAAGTTTCTTGCATGAGTAGAAAAAAATCACATATGTGGCTCTTTGACTCTGTTTTTAAGGAAAAAAATTGCAGCTCACTTCAAAAGTAGCATTTAAACATTCTCCTTACAGTGTGCTCCTTGCAAATGCAGGCTGGGGTCTTAGATGTCACCCTGCTTAAACCTACTGTATTAATTCTGTTTGCAGACTGACTCCATTTAGACCTCTGTGAAATGAGGGTGACCCGAATTACCAGCATCAAAGGAGCTGTTGCAAGAGTATTAGCAAGGCACTGGAATACGGGAGGGACTGGAGACATTCCTGGGAAGGTTTTAGCCCAGTGATGGAAAATACATTGGTGTTATTTTAGCACAAGTGTCTTCTATAATGCTAAGGTTTGCTATCAAATATAATATAAATTGCACATCTGGTTGGAGGAAATAAGTGCAATAGTGCTTCAAAGACTATCTGTCAGGCTTAAAAAGCAGAGATGAGGATTTATTGGTGTTTTTATTATTAACAGAAAAGCCTTGGGATCTCAAAATAGATCAGGGTTATATGTAAAAGTGGGTTCTCTTTTCTTCTTTGTTCACCTTAACAGGCAATTAACATCAAGCTAAAATAGGATCATCTGAATACTAATATGTTGACTGCGTGCGTTTGGATAATATTAGCTTAATCAATACATAGATGAAAAAGAAAAAGACTGTAGAGAAAAATATGCATTACAGGCATATTCCTCCTCTTAAACATTTCAGACAGTGTGCCATTCTGGAGATACTATTTGCTTAAGAAACCCCAGTCTTATCCTTTTCCAGTCTTGCAAGACCTTTGGGAAGCAACAGCAGGCTACTTCTGTGCAAAGGCTTAGAACGAATGTCTGTTTGCAATAGAATGAACGATGAAGGAAAGAAGAACTTCTAAAATAGATGTCTTATAAAATTATAATTTGAGAGACCTGGGGTAAAAATAGCATTTCCAAATTAACAAATCGAAGGTGGCTTGAAGACATACACATAACATTTCCTGCCTGAGTTGCTGGTGACTTCAGCCTCCTTTCCAGAAGAACATTATTCCATGCAATGCTGGTTAAAGCCTCGCAAGAGTCACTGTGAGGTGTTGGAGGGAGCTGTACAAATCCTGGCCCCCTCTTCCTCCTAAAAATTGTCTGCAAGAGCTTCTCTTCTGCTCGGTCAGGGCGGGATTGAATCTTTCATGGAATTTAAATTAAATTCTTACGGCAACCTCTTTATTGATTTTGTAACAAAATCTGACCCATGCTGTGTTAAAGTGAGGATATCCTTTGTTTTGTTGGGTTATTGCTTAATTACTAAATAAAGAAATATTAAGTACAAATTTCATAACTCATACGATATTTCAAAATGACATGTACTGTAAAGTCCCATTTACATCTACCACATTGGTGTTTAGCTCACTTTCCATTATTCCTGAGGCTATTAATGTCAGTAATTACAGGAGGTAACATGTCTAATCTTGACTGTATTGTGGAATAAAGCAATGTTGAGCTGCTAGAGTGTGGTTTATATTAAGTACAAAAAGCTTCTGATACAGTTAATGTAACTATAAATTTTAACTCAAATGCTTATATGTCTCTTTTATGACCTGAATAAACTCTGAGGTAGAAGCAGGGCAGCTGAATAGCCACTCGCTGCCAAACCGCATATTCGGCTGAGTATGCACTTACAATATCCTTTTCATATTGAATAATAACAGAAAGACGGAAAAGGGGCTGAATATTTTCTCTAAATGAAGTATTTTTTTTCCAGAACACTGAGTTTAATGGTAAAAAAATTCCCTGAATAAACACGAACTTTAGAATCATAAATATATAAATAAAACATAAAACAATCAAAATAGTGTGGCTGTTTTTTTCCAGTGGAAATCTAGCCTGTGCTTATGATAAGAGGTGCTGTACAGGTTTTGATGTGTTAAATATTGAACAGCCGGGCACCCTGCAGCTTGGGGAATGTGCATCGCTCTGCCCCTTTGGGGAGGCTGCCGGCCTGGCTTGGGTGTGGAGGCGGCCAGAAGCCACGGCCACCTCTGGAAGGGCTGGCCTGTGCTGTCTGTGCGAGCTGCCTGAGCAAGGCTGGGCTGTGAGGGCACAGAACATTTTGGGAGGCTGTTCTGGACATAGCTGGTAACGTGGTTTGACCTGGCTTTGTGCTTGCTTGCACTCGCTGATGCAAACCCCCGAGCACAAAGCCTGAGCAGGAAAGCGTGCGCCAAGGACAAGGTAAGGACCAGCTAAGGCCCTGCCAGGGCTCAGACTTCCAACCTCACCCCCCGGGTGCCGTGGCACCCATGTGTCCCCAAGACATCAGTATGCATTTGGTGAGGTTTCGGCCCAGGTGCCTGCAGTGCGAGGGTGGCTGTGGCATGGGAGCCTGTGGGGTGAAACAGGGAGTGAACTAATTTGACCCACAAAAATTAGATTTAGGTGCAAGTTGCACTGAAAATCACAGAATTAAGCCCAGAGAGAGATCAACTACCAGAAAGCACAAGCTCTACTTCAATCTGTTCCCACTGAAATCAGCTCCTTTGAATGGGAAGTTCTCCTTAAAGACCTTCGGTACAATATGACCCTTTAATATTAAGCATGTCAACATTTAAATTGATGATGCTAGTTTTTTTAGAACTATTTACAAGGGGAGTATTTCCCTCTGAATTTGTAATAAATCATGTAAGACATCTTTTCATTCCATTCCCCTTTAAAAAGAAATATTTGGTAGTTTAAAATGTTTAATGTAGTGGAAAATCTAAAGGGAAAAATAAAGCATCAATAGGCTATTTCAGCAGCAGAAACCATTTGGGACCTGCTTAACCTCCTAAGCTCTTCTCCAAATTTATTTGGAAAGGGGCATATAAAGAGCTCATCACTTTCCATCTCCATTTTCATGTGTGGAGCATATGAAATAGTTTAGCTTCGTACTCACACTCCAGGCTGATATTGACGGTGGGCTGAAGTAAATTGAGATCACTATTTCTTCCTCCTTATGACAGTTCTGGAACATTTAGTTGACTAATTACCTTGTTACTAGTCAGCATTTTTTTTTATATTTGACTTTTATTTATGAATGTACATGTCTGTAAAGGTAAAGAGCCACACACATAGGATACCATTTTAAAACAGAGGATTATTACACCACCATGTGCCCGGGCTTTCCCTGTGCTTGCGATAGGAAAACTACACAGGCAAGAGAAAATTTTACTCATGTCCGGTACTTCACCCTGTCCATTGCTCAGTGCAGACCAAACTGAAGGACTGACATGAAGACGTGATCAAGGTCTTCCTCAGTTGAGTGCAAATCTTCCCCTGACTTCAAGGGTTGATAGACTAAACTTGAAAGCACAGAGATTATGGTGCATCAGGCAGTGTGGGATATCCCTGCCTCTTCTCCTCAGTTTAAATCACATTTGTAATTAATAAGTCTGTAAGAAAAGGTTCCTCAAAACCCTTCCAAACATAACAGCCAAATTCTGCTTATGCTGAGGGACTTGACATAGCACTCCTTTTGCAGACAACACTCCTGTTACTGTCAATAGCAACCAACCAAGCAAAAACTGCAGATTTAAAACATAAATGAATTATAAGGATGCGTGTGTGTCAGTGGCTGGCTGTGTCTGCATCTCTATCAGTGTCTCTGTATTTATTTATTTATTTATTTATTTATGTCTTGTGTTGAAGATAAAAGCTTTTTACCATGCCCAAATTTAAAGCATTACTTTTAAAAGTTGAACCCCATAAACAACAGCATGTGCTTTCCCCCCACCCCCTTCTTTCTATTTCTTTTTTCAACAACGTCTGGCTTGGCAGACCCTTGCAGGACTATCTGTTCTGCGTTCTTCAGAGGTAGCTCAAAAAGAAATCCAGGTGGAAATCCCACCTCTCAGCCCTCTCCTGCAAACCCCTGCTGAAAGCCTGGTAAAAATCTACAAAACAGTGAAACACAGCATTGGCATTAACACTACATACATGAGCATTTATCCAGCCAGAAAAAATTATGTTCCCTAAAAAACTGATTGCTAACTTCTATAGGGTTAAGTCACATTAATCTGACAGGCTGCTTGCAGAAAGAGCAGCATAGCTATAAGGGTAAAAAATGTCTGATTTATTTATGGTAAAAATATAAGTGGACCCTCCTGAAGGGATGTAATTAAAAAAAAAAAGTAGCTGGAGTAAGGAGGGGAGACATGCTGGATGATGACAGGTGGTTTTGTCCCAGTGGAAGGTTTTTCACTTCAGCAGTTCTTGGGAGGCTCTGTGGCTGCAGGAGGACAAAAGCAGAACAGGATGATGAGAGAGAAATACAGACCAGGTATCAAACGTGACTAGAGAGCAGCTGGGTGAGGAAAAGGGGATAAGGCTGTGAAACTAAATACGTGGGCAAAAACCTGGAGCTGCAAGGCTGCATTCAGGAGGTGGAGAGCCGCATCTGGGGACCCAGGGGGCTTGGGACTTGAAACCCAGATGGGAGAGACTGGCATGTTCAGGTAAAAGAGGCTGGCAGAGAGAAAGGATGAGCAATTGGAACTGGCTGGGAAACAGGAACAGCAACTGGCTGAAGGAGAAAGCAGTGGCTGGAAACAAGAAGCCAGAGATGAGGAAGGAACAGGACTGGGACAGAGATGGTTAGAGGGGAGTAAGACAGAGCTAGAGGAGGAAAACAGTCGTTAGAGACTACAGCCCCTTCACTGGTCGTTCCAGGGCAGGGAAGGGAGCATGAGGACCCCGGGTCATGGCACTACTCTGGTCTCAGCCCCTAGCAAAAGTGTCCTCTGGTCCACAGAGAAGTTGGCAACTTAGTATTGCTACAAATTACCCTGTTAACTCAGAGGGCAGAAGTCCATATGGAGAAGCTAAGAGCTAACTCCAATAGTGTGAGGCAGAGAGGTGTTAATATGATGCCACATAATAGAATTTTTGTTTTTCCACTTTGCTTCGTTAAGAACCTAGGAAACTACCTACAAACACTCTCTTAAAAGAACTCTGTGAGCTGCCAAAGCAAACACACAGAAGTTGGAAAGCGCCAAAGCTGAAGTTATCTGTGCAGTTTTTTCACCTTTTACACGTATGCATTGGGAATAGAGGAAGCCACACTCTTTTCCCACAGAAGATGTGTCAGCCTATGCTCAGTCCAGGTCCTGCTCAAGATGAGTCAGGATTGTGTAGAGAGATGCTCAGCCCCCTATTCATTTGTTTCAGGTTGAACGCTGTGTTTTGAATACAGTTGAGGAGTTGGGGAAAACAATGACAACTATCTTGCTTAAAGCTATTGAATGCCAATCTGAAGAACTGGATGCATTCCTCCCTGCTTGTGCCACATATCTCTTATACAATATCACTAAAGTTCTTACACCAAATTTTGCACACATGGTCACTAATTGCATGTTCCCAGTTATACGGATACCTGACTTGAGACTCCAGGGTCTGATTTGGAGAAGTGCTGAGCAGTCACAGCTGCAGCAGGACTCAATGGGAGCTCTGCTCTGAATGTCTGAAGAATTACATAATGGTAAGTACCCGGACAAATTAGGACCTGGAGTCTTAAACTGGGCACCCAAAATCACTGCACCTCTCTGTTCTTCTATTTTCCAGCTGTAAAATGCGATGATAATCATAGAGGCAATCTGAAAATAAATACACATTTGTGAACTGCTTAGAGACTACAGTCATTAAGACCATGGGAAACTTCCCAAATTAAATTAAAAACTCTTTCTTCAGATCAAGATCAACTGGTCTGTGGTAGATAGGGGTTTAGGCCACATGTTAAACACATGGAGAAAGCAAAATATCGAATGGCTTTTCAATAAGTGAATGCTACCCATCCTGAGCAGTGAATGAGGCAGGGATCCTGTGGGAAAGGCATGAAGTCGTCATGTGTTTAAAGATGGCATCACAATCATGCATATAGAGGGAGCATATTTAGACTATATGCTCCTAAGGCTGGCTATTCAAACTGCGGCACACTTAATGTCACAACAAAAACTGCTAATATGATTTCTGTGTGTGGAGGATTAGGGATAATAGATGCTTTAGAATTGTCTTTTCTTTCAGGGGAGAGATTTTCTGACTGAAATTGAGCTAAACATTGCATGTATGTGCTATTAGCCAACCCTAATCCAGCTCTAAAAAAAAAAAGTATGTGTATATACTGTTACAAAAACCTAATAGGAACTGAGTGACTGCCATATATTACCTGGCACACTGAAACTGTAAAGTCTGCTTTCACCATCAGAGTGTGACTTATCATCTGGAAGTGATTTAGTTGTGTGGTTACCTTTGGACTGCTGTTCTTTTTGGTTCTTTACTAGCAAGCACATAACGATGGAGAGTAAGACTTTAGCACTATCAAGTAAACAAATAATTGGGCTGGAGATTTCAAAACCAGAGGTGAGAAGTGATTTTGAAGCTAGTCAAAACTCTGCAGGTTTTATCCTCCATGGTTGTTATTAGAAGTAGTTATAAAATCCAGATCTCTGCCCTCCCTCACTCCCCAGCCCCCTCTTCCCTTTACTACATGGTATGCAGGGAACATTGCTTGAAATATACTGCCGCTCAGCTCTGCACAGTCCATGTCCGTAAACTGAGTTTGTTTTCTGAAGTAATTTGCACAGTATAGATCTATATTCTCCTCTAAGTGCACACACCTGTAATTTCCATCAGCATCACTAGGAGCTACTTGTATGTAATGAAGGGAAAATATGTGCTACACTGGGCACTTCACACGAGAATCTCCAAATGGGTTCCTACAACCTCCCTCTGACTAAAAAAAACATGAAAAGCACCTCTGATAAATTTCCTATGACTGGTTCACATGGCAGGTGGCCCTTCATTAGAAACAGAATAGTTATACCTGACTTCCCCGATATTTCTGAATCGAGGACAGAAATTTCAAGAACGTATCAGCCTGAAGGTATCATTCTGTGTGGGATCACAGCTTTCATACCTACTGCATCCCAAAATGCTTTTGCAGAGTTAACAGGCACTGTTTATTTAGCAATAAATAAATGCAGAAGAAAAGAGAAATTAAAAGGTGATGACAACTGAGAACATATTTCCTCATAGTCAAGGTTGAATTCGGTTGAAGTGGAGGAATACTGGAAGGCAGTTTCAGATGCAGGAGCTCCAGGGAGTTTTACACAGTACCTACTGAGGTGAGAGTGTAGGAAGGACCAAAGGGAATGCCTCAGCTACATTAGCAGGAAGAAGGGACTGAAGAGGGGTGAGTGTGATAAAGACAGACAGGTGTGGCTAGAGAGTTCAACTGATTATTTTAAATGTGATGTATCACATATTATTCTTTAGTACCTTCATAAACCCCCATTCTCATGTACTCACTAGAAATTGTGTGGGAGGAGCAGCTTAGACTACCCCAGGGGGGGAAAAAAAACAGTAAAACTTGAAAGATGTTACAGACACACAGTGCTGAGATCACATTTTCTGAAGGTATTTTTAATTATTCGGTAGAAGAAAAAATAAATCTTTTGTTCAGATCATATTTTAAGAGAAATTTCTTTCCTAGGAGGGTAGCGCAGTACTGGAAGTCATTACTCAGAGGGGCTACAGATTCTTCATCCATTGAAGTTTTCAAGGCTGAGCTAGAGACAGCCACGGCTGACCTGGTCTGCTGCTGGGGATGGTGGGGAGTGCAGGCAAGGAGGGGCAGAGTCCTTGCGGTCCCCTATTTCCCATAACCAGTAGTGGCAAGGGGAGCGGGGACCCTGCGTTTTGTGCTGTGGAGGCCCCTCTCTGGCTCTGACACCAGCAATCAACAGAAAAAATTACTTTGAAATACACCCTGTGAGAAAGCATCGCAGGTGACAGAAGAGTTTGATAAATTTTAGCTAATAGGTTTCACATTTGCTTTCAAAGCTATGGCTAATGAGTGACATGGAGAATAGCTTCAAAACCATCAAACTGGTTCAGTTTTGAAAAGTATTTACAGTAGGTCTGGCATTAATGAGGGGTCCTTGAGACTGGCAGCACTAGGAACGGTAATGCTGCCTCAGGCCTTCCCCATGCCTGAAAGAGGTCAGGGATGCCAGGCAAGATAGGCAACAGGATGCTTGGTCTGCGAAACCTGTGGGGCTTACACGGGAGCTGCTTCCTTACAGAAAAGATTTCAGCTGCTCCTCACATGCCCAGCAAGAGAAGTGTGGGCATGAGGGGATTTAGGCAGCAAGTGCAAGGGGTACTTTCATGTTCAGGTGCCAGCCGTGAGGGTATGGAGTGGGGGTGTTATGAAAGCCAGGGGTAGGGGCTGCTGGACACAGAAGCTTAAACAGGCAGAAATGCACTTACGCACTTACAGCCTTCTGTAAGTCCTGCTCCACATAGCTAATATTTAATATGAATCTGTTCTGGGACAATTTTTCATAAATTACTCCTGTCCTTATATGTGCTAATGCCTCCAACACCTTGGGATATACTCTTTTTTAACTAGCTGCATCACTTACTGTAGGAGGAATGGGTGTGGAGTGCAGCAGCATGTTATGGTCAGCAATTATACTATTGATATCCATTTCTTAACTAACAATCAGACAATAGCTGAGATTATGCCCAGAGTAACCATCGCTGCAGCAGACCCAGTATGTGTGATGAGGTGTCCTGATAAATCCCATGCAGTTAGCAGAAGAATGAATGACAACAATAACGCATTCAGAAAAGTCTCACAAAAAGACCAAGAAAATCAGTGGCCTGGATTTCTGTTGCCTCTCTCTGGAGCCATACACTCCTTTTTTTCTAAACAACTGGTCCCAGTCCACTGGCCACTGGGCCCAGCATGGTGGCACTGCCCTGCGGCCCTCTGACCTTGCCTGTCCAGCACAGTCCAGAGCCAGGGAGACATTACGGCATGATGAGCCCAGTGTGTGTGAGACAGCAGGGCTGTGGTGAACTGGTACGAGTCAAGCCCAATGAATCTCACATCCAGAGCGTGAGCCTTACCCTGTGCATCTGTGACTGTCAGGACAAATAGGCTTTTGCTTCCTTTTTTTCAGTCTCTCAAAAGCAGGAGAGACAGCAAATCAGATTTATGACCAGGTTTGGACAGGTAGTTGCACAGTTTAAAGTACTGAGTAGCAAGTGACATCCCATCAGCTGAGCTGCTGTAGCTGAGTGTACGAGTGCTCTTAGCACACTCCAGCTGCCAGGGATAATGTGTTAGGTGTTAAGACACCCTTGTGGATATGTGCAGGGCTTCAGCAGAAAACAAAGAGCTGGAAATGCTTCCATCCTTCTTCCCAGCATTAGAGAGAGGAGATTGACAGGTACAAGGAGACAGCTCATTCATGACTAATTGACTAATTGAATTATGATGGGATTTACTTTACCTTGCAGATCCAGAGAAGAGTAAGGTGGTTTAACATATCTCCCCCACCCCTCACACACAGGTACAATTATTTTGATTTTCTTTTAGTTATAGAGTCAGAATTGAATCTTTGATTAAGTGGCTTAAAAGAACTACAGAACTAGCAATATTGGGTTAGTTATTTCTTAAAAAAAAAAATATCCAAGCTTGGCACAATGCAGATACTTTTAACTCTGTTGTATTTTAGTGCTTCTAACACTTATGTAAGATATTGTGGTCAACATACCAACAGATACTTTTTGAGGAAGACAATATATTTATATATACACAAAGTGACTAAAGAGGGCTGATGCCACAGATTCCCTTTGTCACATTAATATTTTAGTGTAAAGCCTGATACTTACAACATTTGCCCTAATTTGCCTGAAGCACCGTAATGACATGTAGCAGTGTGTAAGGTTATGCCTAAAACACTTCTTCCCCCCTTCCCTGCTGCAAGGAGGCACTGGCTGACACCATAGGAACACCTGTGTCTTGCCAGCTTCTGCACTTTTAGTGACCAGTGAAACTTCCAGACATGTCCTTTCTGCACTTTTTTATTGGTTAAGTTCACAGAAAACCCACTTAATTATTGCATAATGCCTTCATGAATCAAGCTTTTACTGTGCAATTCAAGTTGCAGTAAAATAAGTGTGCTTCATATGTTAACAATTACAGGCTAGATTTATAAAAGCATCACACACTGTTTGCATTGGCTTTTCTAACTACTTTATTCATAAAACAGTGTTAATGCACCTAAAATAAATTCACCTTCCTTCTGAAACTCATTAAACTCTTGTGTCTCTGCACAGATAACTCTTTAGTCACCATGTACCCTAGGAATGCATCATGTAAAATAGAGATGGTATGTTCCTGCTCACACTCTTTTACAGTTCAACCAGGCAGGTGTGTGAGTTAGACACGGCTGGAGCCAGGTCTATGCTGCATCTCACAGGGTTTGAAGTTACAGACATGAGGGATCGTCCATGATGGACTCAGCCCTAAAGGGCAAAAGGATGAATTACAGCAAGGATCTAGCCCACTATAAAAGGACACCAAGAAGAATTTTGCTTTGAAATTCTAACCTATGCTGCAAGTTCAAGTTTGCTCTGCTTCCACTGGCTTCAAGGAATGTCAGCTGTATTCACACGGCTGTAAAATGTTCTTTATACCTGCAAGTCTAGTGGGGTCAGAGCAACATAGAACTGGTGTAAGAGAAGAAGCCAGCGCATTGCCTTGCTGTAAGCGAAGGCAGGATTGTCTGCAATACAAGGCAGGCCCCTAGCAACAGAATTTTGTTTTTACAAATCATGTGTCATCTGGATGGAAACTCAGATTAGATTTATTTCGTAAGAAACATTTCTTTTCTTACTTAATACAATCTGACCTTTTAAAAGTAATTTTTGGTTTTACACTAATGAAACAAAATAATTTGCTTTCTAACTGATTTCTTGTTCCTTTTTTACAAAGTTTTTTTTTTTTTTAATATGAACACACACACATATAAATTTGTTCAACATTTTGTAGAACATGATTTGTAAAACAAGCGGTGAGGAAGAAGTTGTTGATGGAGAGGACTCTCTGCATAAGCAGGACATCACTGCTTTTTGACTCAGCCTTCCTCTGAAGATCCATAGAAACCATAGCGTTTTTTACCAAATACCAAGTGAATTTCCTGATTGGAACATGTGATCAGCTTGGAAAAAGTGTGTTTTTGTGCAATCTGTTTCCTGCCCAAGTACAACTTTGCCTTTGGCTAAACTAGCACCACAAGTCATAATCAATTAAAGTTCTTGTTTTTCCTTTTGGAACCAAGCACTCAAGCTTTTCGTGTTAAAGTCTTAATGGTGGGTATATGTGTAAGTGTGAATGTTTTCCTATGTCATTCATATTAATGAAGGCCTGCAGGTGTATTTGGAACACATTTTCTGAAGTAACTTGCAGAAAATACTTTTTTCTTTTCTTTTTCTTTCTGGAGAGCCCCCTCCCCCCCGCGAGCATCTGCATATAAAATCAAATTTTGAGGCCAATCTGGAATTCCATACCCACAGTCAGACCATGAGCTTGTACCTAGTTTAGTTTCTTCTCTGGAAAAAAGCTCTAGGAAAAGACTCAAACAATTTATTCTCCATTACAGAAGAAATACACTACTAAATGGGGCATAGAAATACTCCTTTGGATTGACCTAATCAACACGAATTTGTTTCATCTTCCTACACATCAGTAGTAGATGTTGACAAAGCCACTGAGTTATTTGGCTCCAAGTCTAGCTGAAATTTCTCTTAATGGTGAATATGAGATAAATGTTACAAATGTAGCTCAGCCTTGAACAGCAAACTGAGAATTCCTTATTAATAGATGATAGAGCAGTCCCTCTTTTTACCCAAGTTTCTGAGGTTTTCTGAAATAAAAGCACAGAAATCTGATAGGAAGGCACACAGTATTTGCCAGAATGAGTAATCCCAGAGAACCCACCAAGCCTACTGAAGTCAATTGAGAGATTTTTCACCTTTTCTCTGGGATTTGTGTCAGTGTTCACATTTTCCCACAAGCAGTGTGGTTCAAAGCCTAGGAGGATCTCTTCCTGAACTGTTAGGAAATCTTAGACCAGGAATTTGGAAGGAGTAACCCAAAGGTGCTTGCCTAGTGAGGTTCTTCTGCAGAGCATGGGTAAAACAAGACTCACTGTGTTTAAAACCCAGAGATTAACCAGGAATTAAATTCCAGTTGGAAGCAAAACAGCAAAATGAATCTCCCTCAGGAAAGCTGAGATTTAATGGTGATTTAACAGCATTTACAGGCAGTAACCATGACCTCAGTGAGCTAGGCACTCTGCAAACACAGCTTTCCTAAAGCCATTTCAGAAACAGTCTTACTTTAGACTGCCCAGGCTGGAGCACCATGCCTGTATGTGCTCTTTTCTTCCTTCAGAGTTGGCTTTGTTGGAACACATGATGGGCTCCTGCTTCCCCTCTTGATTCCAGTTGTGTTTTAATGGGCTTCATGGTTTCCTGGTCTCACAGTACACCGAGTCAGTGGTGCTACATTTGCCGGAGCTTTTAAAAGCATGAGGAAGAACAATTCTGCATTAGACCAAAGGTCCGACCACCCCAAAGGATCATGTCTTCAGCAGTGGCCCAAAATACCTGTGTGTGGAGGAACACGGGAAGAGAGAGCTCATGTGACAACATGTACTCAGAACACTCTCCAGATCTTGAGCAATCTTTGGGTTCGGAGCTCTCTTGCCAGAGGTGATGTCTTGTATTCAATAATGACCATAATTTACCACGTAAAAAGAATTTACAGAGTTAGCTGTGAGCATTTACAGACAGCTTGTGGAAAAATAGCACCATGAAGGACTCTTATTTGATATATGCAGTGCCAGCACAGAAGAGACAGACATGTGATGATCAGCTGTATGTCAAATCCTCCCCTTCCTTTGGATATACTTTTTTCTTTGCAGTCTTTTGCCTCACAAATGTCTTGTAGTGGTAAAAGCAACATCAGCATCCTCTGTTTCATCTTTGCACTGCAACGGTTGAAATGCAGGATATTCTATTTAAACATAAGAAAAAAAATCACTGTGAGTGTAGTCAAAAAAGGAAACAGGTTGCCTGGAGAGACTGTGGATTGTCCACAATGGAGATATCCAAAACCCAAATGGACACAGCCCTGAGCAACTTGCTGTAGCTGACCCTGCTTTGAGGAGTGGTGTTGGCCTAGTTTAGGACTAGGTGATCTCCAGAGGTGCCTTCCAACCTCAACTAGTCTGTGATTCTGTGGCCTTGTAAAACAAGGGAATTAAAAAATGGGACACATACTAGAAGTTTAGTACCTTCTCCCCATTCATTTCAAACTTTCTGACCCCAATGAGAACAGGGAGAGTAAGGCCCTGTGACCCATGCTTACAGACCTACACTCTTTAATTTCATGTCCATAATGAATTCCTGCATCGTCAGGGCAATATGTAACTGAAAACTTGCACCAGAAGCTGTTCAAATGAAACATACACTTGTACATTTGTGATTGCATACTTGCACTTTAAGAATCAAATTTACAGATGAAACACCTTCTTTCAAGGCCTTTCTGTCCTTCCAATCATGACAGCCCTGCCCGTGTCCTCCAAATTAATTTCATGCCTTAACATGGTAACAGCTTATTTACTTCCTCCCATCCTATTCTGAACAGAAATCAACAGCAAAACTCACCTTGACTTCAGGGGACTTCAGGGCTGCAGCAGCAGAACCTTCTGAGAAAATAAAAACTCAAAAGCTTAAATTCAACACTGTGGTGTCTTTTTGACAAATCAGTTTTAACCCAATAATGTGATTTTTTGCATTGCATTATTCCATGTGTTTTAGGGAAGGTACATTATGGGGTAAAACATCTTACAGTTTCTTGTGTCTTTAATATTTTCCAGCCCACCATCTTCGGGTGGGTCAGGTGGGTTTGCAACAGTCATGCAACATATTTCCACATCTGTACTGGTAAATCTGACATGTCTGTGCATAGTAATTGTGATAACTGCAGGTTTTCTGTGTCACTCCAGGGTTGCTATGAGATGCTGATTCTGTTTGGGAGGGTAGAGCTCAGAGCAGTTCAGATATAGGGGCTCTGCACATATATATATCTATGCATGTGCTGCGTTTCTTATGGGCTTGTCAAAACTTTGCAGTCTTGTGATTAATGTGCAAAAAACCCAAATATAGTTGTTCCCTTCAGACATAGGCAATGGCTGTATGATTTAGACCAAAACAAAGAAGGCAAAATATTAAGAAATATTTTAAAACCCCACTATTTATGGTGGATTTTTTTTTTTCTGTGCAGTGAACACTGATTCAGAAACCTGGTTTCTCCACTGGCTTTTACCTTTTACCGTTTCTTACACCTGAGCAGAGGTCTGTAATTTACAATCCCACTGAACCGGTGGTGGGTTTGTACCCACTTTACACAGGCATACAGGGTTTCTACAGATGGGAAACGCTGAAAATGTGAGCATTCAATCTCCGCAGCAAGAAATACAACCTAAGTCATTAGCTATGTTAGTGGTGTGGCAGCCAGGAGAGCCTGGACTTCTGCAGTTGCTTTAGATCAGCCAAGTGCGTTTTGCTCATGAAACACATGCTTCAGACTTTTACCTCTAGAGGGGGGTAGATACCTGCGTACTGCTTTCAGCCTGTGGCAAGGACAGCTCAGCCAGATCCTCACTGCGACAGTATTTTCTGTCAAATACCCTGTAAATGTTACTGAATCACCTGGCAAACACACGACAGTTTTGCCGAAGCCGGAGGCGCTGGCTTGTGAGGAAGCCTTGTAGCAATCCTTGCTCTGATGCCAACTGGGGGCTCTTTGGCATCACTTGATTTTCTGCGTAGAGTGCGGCTGCAGGCTTTGAAACTGGACAGAGCTGAACAGGGCAGCAGCAATGAGTTGTTCCCATAATCTGCTCACATATAATTGCTCCTCAGAGCCTCCCTTCGCTGTGACACTATGAAGGCCAGAAGGCATCACGTGCTCTCGCAGTGAGAGCAAGGCAAAAAAATGAGGTTAAAATATGCACGTTTACTGCATATCCGCTTGCCTACACAGGTGCTCTGGGAGTGAAGTGTTGAGATAAAAATTGGGGTTATCATGAGCAGAGAAAGCAGAGCAGAGGAGGTGTTGCTCCTGTGGGAAGGTCTGTCCCACAGCTCCACAGAAATCCTGAGTTTCAGTAAGGTAAAAGATTCTGTTTATGCGGAATATAAACAAAAGTAATGAATATAAATAATTCCTCTTGCCTTCCTCATTCCTACCCATCGTTCAAGAGATAAGGGAACAGCACGACAGCTAGCATGGATGTTGTGTATAAATGATCTCCAGATGGAAAAGGAATTTAGGCACTTATTTAGAGTTTCCAGATGTTTGGAAGCCCTGGACAACTCACACGTGTACATTAACAGTGCAGACCATGCATAGGGTGTCTGGAGAGGAAGTGCATCTCCGCTGCGCTGTTGGCTTACACACATGAAATAAGTCTGATGTATTCTCAATGTGCTGAATGTACTATGCACAGGCTTGTCATCTATGCACCAGCTGCTTGGTGGATCTGCTCAGCCTTGGAAGTGCTGGACCCAGGAGCACCTGATGCACAGCACCTGCATCCACATTTTGGACCTGGATTCCCCCGGCAGTAGGAGAGGTCCTCCATTGGCAGGCAGTGGAAGCAGCAGATCTTTTGGAGGCCTGTCTTGGCCATGGGTAACATTTCCAGCTTCTATTTGCTTGAGATCCCAAGCTGAGCCGCAGGTTATTGGTGGTACCAGCCAACATCCAAAACTAGAGATTTTCAGAAATGTTGAAGAATCTTTTTTCACCTTTTTCTGTCCCAGGAAAAAACTAGAAATATATAGAGAAAAATATTTTTTAAAAATTACAATCAGAATTTTTTTTTGCCTCTTCAAGCATGGAAAGTGCATTATGTGTAATTTAGTTACATTTAGAAACTCCTGCTAGGGATAGTTTTTAAATAAATAAATATTATACAGTGTAAAACATCTTGGGACCATGGAAAGAGTTACACTGCATGTGAAAGTACATCAAGAAATTCTTTTTCTATTGACACACCTCTACATTAAGAAAAATCTTACATTAGAAAACAGAAAATTTAACCTCCGTCTCTAAGCCTTGTAAGTATAGGAAACAAAATATCTGTAATAAAATAAGTCCTGACATACCATTGTGAGGGATTGAAATGCAGCAAGAGTAGTAGCAATTTAACTTTAAATTTTTAAAAAAGCAATGCTTGTGTAAAAAAAAAAATCACATAAAATGTCATTTCCCACTTTTTTCTTTTTTTTTCTCAGAATATCCAATATTTACTGTTCAGCTCACGGGAAGAAAATAAAAGAAAAGGAACTACCAAAGTTTCCGCCTAATCTTTGCTTCTTTCTTTTCCTGTGAATTGTGACGTGTCAGCTCACACACGTGCAGGTTGCATTCTGCATTGCTTTGCCTCCCTGATGCCCAGAGTTCAATACCTCCTGCTTCTTTCCAACAACCTCCATTTCCTTTGCACATTCAGAGCATGGTCCTCTCGCTGGCAATGGGGGCTTTCTGTCCACTAAGAAAGTGAAGCTGACACAATACACGTGTCAGTTGGAGTTGGTATCTCAAAAGTCCTTCTTCAGGATATCTTTGTGCCTTTATTCACCCTCTTCACCCTCCAGGTTTTTTCCATGCTGGATCTTCTGGCATCAATGACGGAGTTTTATGGCTTTAAACCGATTTCATTAAGACATGAGCATAACCAAGCAAGTCTCCATTATTTTTCTACTGAGGCTTTCATGTTTGGTAGTTCTCTCACCTATGCAGTACATTTGGCTGGTTTTGGACATAGTAAGATTTCGAAGCAATGATCTGTATCCACAACACAAAGATTTCCCTCCTTATCTCGGTACCTGATGCTTCAGCTGATTCCTCTTTCAAAGGCCATGAATTACCTTACAGAAATCAAGACAGATCTTTGGCTGCATTGACTCCCTTGATCCCAATCTACTAGGCTGAAAATCTCGGTTACAGAGAATGGGATGGCTGTTAAGTTGCAGAAATCCACAATATCGCTTCGACATTTACTTTTGTGACCTTCAAAGGCCAAGAAGACACATTGCAGTCAACAACAGCAAGAATTCCTAGGCTTGCTAAAATTCTTCCTAGGAAGCAAAATAGTTACAGCTTTTCTAAGTATTCCCAGATTTACTTCAGAATTGCTTGTTTTGATCATATACATGCTTTTTTTCACGTGAAAAGTGACTTGAGGTAAACAGAAATCAAACAAAGATAAATGCGGTTCAATTTATTTTAAAGTAGTGCTGATTCCATAGAAACTGTAACTGCAGTTAAGGTTTTAAAGCATTTTATTTTATATAGTGTTGGATTAAGTCATGATGAAATTAGAAGAGGGTGAACCAGCTGAGTAAAAGCATACACCTTTTTTCACTCAACCACAAAAGAGCTTTTCACCCCTCTGAAGCCTAATGAGGTGCAATCAACCGCTCAGCTTCAGATAGTAGGTTCTCTTCAATTACTGGTTGTTTACTGGAGCAATTTCCATTTTTTCTGGAGAGAAAAGTCTAGAAAAGGTTGGGGGTTTAAGTTCAGGCTTTTCTGGGCTGTGAGACAAGGCCTGCATGACTCATCTAAGTAGCTTTGCTCATTTGAGGACAAAAACCAAATTAAATCTCTGCTCTGGTTCTGAAGTAGTTTATGGAATACTGGGATGACATGAGTTGCCTTGACATTTAGCTAGAGGATAATTTCACATGACTCAATTGCAACCTCTAGACCCTTCTGGGATAGAAGTTACATCACTGAATGAGGCTGGCTTTGAATCCTGTACATGCTCTGGAGATCTATATTTATCCTGTTAATTACAGAGACCTTTCAGGTGCCAGGCACGGACTTTGCAGCTTACCCAGTTACCCAACCTGCCTCTGTATGGCCCCACACAGGGCTTGGGAGGGGAGGCAGTCTGGCAGGCTCACACACTGGCATTATGGCATGGAGATGGGTGATGGGGAGCTGGACAGCATGATGGCGACAGGGCTAAAACAAAAGGGGAAGACCATTCTCTTTGCCCTGGGTTTGGGGATCCCGTGACCAGCTGAGATGGGAGAGGAGCATGTGGTGCCCTAATGTGTGCAGGGGCCAGACCATGGCTGTGTGTTTGAATCTCATGCTGACACAAGGAGATTGGACAAGCCTTTAGCTATCCATCTGGGTAGACTGAAAGATCAAGCTACCTTAGAGTTCATTTTGTTGAGTGACTTGAGTTTTAAGCACTGTTTTAGAACCAAAAGGAGTGTGGTCAGGCAAAGACAAATGCAAATTTCCACAATGTTTAAAATCAAAGGTAAATTGACTGTGGCAAGCAGTTCTCTTGCAGAAACCTGTCAATCTATGTGTCATGGTATGGTCAATGATAATCAAAAGACTATATTCTGGGGGAAGCAATCATATTTTTGGTATGAGCATTCAGTGGCTGGACAATAACTATTTTTATTAGAACAGAACAAAATTTGAAATTTCTGTTTCAAACTTTTTGGGAAACTTCCCTAAAAAAAAAAGGAATTTTCCTCTTGCTTAGAATAAAAAGTCAGAATTGCTCATGACATGAAATACCTCAAAAAGACACCCACAGCAAGCTTCAATCTTTTTGCATTGACTTCAGTGCTTACAGTTTAGGGTATTTTGTTATCTTGCTAAAGTCAAAATATTACAGCTGAATTGAAGTGCTTCAACCATAGAGAAGCAAAGCACTTCAAGCTGATGAAATGAAATATTCTGATATTTTTCCACTAAACAATTCAGGTAAAATGTTAGAATCCTAGTGAGTCTCCAGACAACAAAGAGCCAGCAGCGGGCTGCAGAAGGATGCAAGGAGGGAGAGCACATTGTGGAGCCAGAGAAATAAATGGAGTGGAAGGTTGACAAGAGCTTTTTACTTGCCAGTCTTAGGCAAAGGACCTTGTGTGGAAAGGAAAGACACTTTAAAAATAAGCATTGCTAGGATTCACTTTCTCTGTTGTTGTCTTTATGCTGCCATGAAATATTTCAGGTTGTTACAAAGAAAGAAATGCAGTAAGGGTGAAAACAGACTGTTCTCTTCACATGTCCAGGTCCCAGCGGCTTCCTTGTCCCATGTAAGAGCCTCTAACACGTACATGATTTTTTACTGTTTATGCCAGTTGGCCTACCCTAGAGAAGGCAACATAATACCCATGCACAGAACATGTACAATAAAAACCTAGATGCATTTCCACAAGCCCTCATTCTCTGAGGTCCTTACTGACTTCTGGTGAAGGGAATTAGTCAGTGGCATACATGCTACTGGCTCCGGCGTTCACTGGGCCATTAATCCTCCACTCACTGGGAAAAGAACTGTTTCCATCAACTCATTTGACTGAAGAACTCAAAAATGTACTGTTTAGTTTTGAATCACTGTCAGACTGGATTGATGTCCTTCATCCCACCTGGGATGGGACTGAGTATCAGAGGTTTGCCAGTGAGCTTCATTCCCTGAAGGATTTAGTGTTGCTGCTGTAGGTTCAAGCCACCAGACTTAGCAAGGGTTGACATTTTTCTCAACACATGGCTTTAGAGGTCTTAAAATCACCCATCAGCCCAGTTTGTCTTTCTATCTTTCTGAACAGGATCAAACGGCCAAGTTGCAGGAAAACCTCAGCCAACTTTTTCTGTCCTAAAGCAGTAGATTCCCATTAAAAATGACTGTCTCTCACGGCATTTAGGTCTCAGCCAATATTTCTGATTCTCCACTATCTTTTAATTTGAACCCCCTGAACAATGTTTATTCTTCAAGGCTGGAATGTGATACTGTATTACTGTAAAAGATAGAAGTGCAGATTATTATTTAAACTCAGGGCCTCACTTTGCCAATGAACATCAAAGTAAGTTAAAGTGGATACAAACACAATGCAGATGCCCTGGAAAGGCATTTTATATTGTCAGAGCAAAGAGATGAGGCCTTTGTAGGGTTGGTGAGTCTCACAGATTTATAGTAATTTGATTTTTTCCTTTAAAGCCCCAAGTCCTGACGTCATATGAACATGAAAGAAACTCAGCTTTCAAAAAAAGGTTCATTTCTAGCTTTTGTGTTTGCAGGATATCATTTCCCAAAAGGACCTTAGGAGCCAAGTTGTCCATTACAATATGATTATAATTAGCTCATGATTAGGGGCAACAGTATAGCATGATTTTTTGTGATATATCTCAAAAAAAACCCATGTTGAAAATACTTGAAAATATTTGCTTGTGTAGTGACCTTAAGCAAAGATTACAGTAAGGGCAATACATTATTTCTGATGTAAATGTATCATTTTGAACTGTGTAAGTCCTCTAAAATATTGATGCTGAATGCTGATCATAGTGATTCTTTTTTAATAGGCTAAAATATGTCTCAGATGATGTTCCAGGTAAGAGCTGGAGAGGAAGAGAAGTTCAGACCTACAGACACAGAAACCATGCTGCTTACTTGCTGTTTACTATTTTCTCAGAGAAAAGGGATGGTAAGTAATTTGGAAAGACCAAGAACATGGTAGGAAAAAAGCAGGAGCCCTGGCACTGCCCTTTCCACTGGTCGAAGCGTCATAACCTACAGTCAATACACTCCAGAGGTAAACTCCTACAGGCTGTGCCCAGACTGCAGCATTTAGTGTGATGTTATTCCCAGTCTGGTGCCCAAAATGCCAACACAAACTCTGCTTTTGCCAGCTCAAGTGTATTCATACTTTTTTAATGACAAGTGTGTCTATAAACTGCTCTGTAGGAACAGACTAATGTGGCAGATTTTTCAATGAAAGGTTATGGATCTGTATTACTGCAGACTACAGGAGGTGCAACCTGGCACTGTGTCCCAGCTGTCATGCAGTGGGATGGTTACATATGACACTGAAGGGAAGAATTAAAAAATAAAAAAATAAAAAAAGGGGGCAGCGGAAGTTTCTGAACTGAGGGTAGAAACTCTATTTACTGCAATCCTTCCTCTAAGATGCTGTAGAGTCTAGATGCTGTGGTGCCTGATTCTCTTCTCTGTTATTCGCATTTGTATGATGCAATTTTCTGGCCAGACGAGCCTGACTTGGGCATCCAGCTGGGCTGGGAGTGGACAGTCCGTGCTGGAGTGCTGCTGGACGCAGAGGAGCGAGCGTTAGCTCTTACCTTCCCTGCTGTTTCTTGGCATGCAGCCTGTTCCCATGACATTATCTGAAGCTGGTCGTGGGGGTTTATGGTTTATTTTTATAGCAATATTTTCAAGCAATTATCTTCCAACTTGTAGCTATAGACCTTTGTACTCTCAATCTAGCAAGGGCTTGTTTCTGTAAATCCACTTGTTTAAGATTTCCCTCATGTGTGCACACTAAACACATTGTTAACCTTGACGAGCAGTTAAACACTTAACCAGCGCTGCAAAATTTCAGCTCATTTTCAAGTGCTGTAAGCCTTCATTTCTCCTGTCTGTTCTGTAAGCCTGGCATGGTAAGGCAATAAAGGAAGGAATAAAATATCTAGAGCCAGCAACTTAACTGGTTTAAATCAGTGCAGCTCCACAAAGTCAAGAGATATATATACACACTGAATCTGGTTTTATATTAAAAAAATCAATACTCACTGGCTTTCATAGGTCTATCTGTACTTTATCTCTCTTACTGTTTCTGCGGGGGGGGGGGTGTTTTGTTTTGAAGAGAAGACACTTTATTTAAAAGAGTATTGACGGCTTATTAGTCAATATTAATTTTTGGTGTGTTTGAACTGGCACAGACGCCTTGCATAAATGCAATTATCTTATGCTAATAAAATCTACTAGAGGTCATGCTGGCCAGTGAGCGTTACATCTTCACAATGGACTAAAAATCCAGGCTCTGATTCTGTATTGCACTACTATGGTTTACAGCTAGTGTAACTCAAATGATTGGACTGGAGATGCAGAAGAATAATCTGAAGATGCAGTGAGCCAGGTCCCCCCTTCACTAGGTGTGGTACCCAAAATGTAACATGCAATTCAAATGCTAGTCATATGCGAATTCTGGACCCTGAGTTTCTGGATCTGAAAGAGGAAAAGGGAAAATGTTGCTGTAGCGATTACTGCACAAGTGAAACACCAAACAGAGCATATGAGGATCAAAAATGAGGCAGGAAGAACGCAAACTTAAACACTCTGCATACAAAGATTAATTACATAAAATAAAAGCTGGAAGAAATAAAAGGGCCAAATAAGGCAGTACAGGAAATTTCTAAAAATGTTGCTGTTGACACTAAAAAAAGACAGAGAATATTCTGCCTGCAGCTGCAATACAGCTGTCACAACAGCTTGTCACAATCCAAACAAATTAAAACCCTCTGAGGACCAAAACACACAATAAACTGTAACATTATTTAAGTGAAGCAGTATTTTTTCTCTGCATCCCAAGCCAAATGCTTATTTAGAGTGTGAAAAAGTAGCCTGGAAGTGGCACAAAATACTTTTCTAGGTCCAGGGAAGCTTAAGATCTGCCTTTGTGGGTGTTAAAATGCGTGTTCTTACTGTCTTGCTGCCACTGTATGAATGAGACTTTTGCCCTGTTTTTCCATCTCCATTTCAAGACTCCGGATGGCAGATTCTGAGACTCAGGATTTTGGTGACCCAAGCCATCAGAAGGTGCACATATACACGTTTCAACCAAGCACTGCAATATTTCCTAGCAGTCTGGCTTGTTTGCTGCGTGGCGTTTCAGACAGTACTGTACAAAAAGAGCAGCTGGGACACTGCCTGCTGCTAGAGGTTTGCTCATAGGAACCCCCCAGCCTCCCAATCCCATCTCAGTTGCACTTGGTTACCGAGACAGTTTTGCATTCATTATAAGGTGCTTATGCTGATTTACAAAGCCATTGAAAAGCAGAGCCCAAGTTACCTTTCTGAGTTAGTGACTCTTTACTCCGCTGGTCACAGGCTGAGGTCAACTGATACAGGTCTCTGTGCATCTTCAATACTGAAATGCGTCACTTTGGGTGGTCGCTCTTTCAGCCATTGTGCACGTGGCCCCGCTGCCTCCTGACAGTACCGGCGCTGCTACCTTCCCTGCGGTTAAAGTCCAAACGTGAGACACAGTTGTGCTCACTGGCCATTAGCTGGATGCAAATCACGGGGATTTCTGAAGAATCATTCCTAACACCCCTTTTTCAGTCGTTTCTCTTTAGTATTTTGAGATGTGTCTGTGAGATAAGGCACTACAAATAGTGTTTGCTTTTTTCCCCTGTCATTCTGTTTTTATTTTCTATTTGCAAATGTAATTCCCCCCACAGTACAGCAGGATAGTGTGCATGATGTAACTATGTGAGCACAGACGAATTTTTTTCTACTCTAAAGTAAACATTTGTTATGGACTAAAGCGCAGAACAGCTTTACAAAACACTTATTTGATTAAAAGAATAAAACCAGCTGCTGCTGTAAAGAAACTTAAAATATTTATCAAGTTAAATATGGATCATGCAATCTTATGCTGCCTCTTTAACCTTAAATGCCTACTAAATCAGTGCAACAGATCTGAATTCACAGAAGTCAGCCTTCTAAAGCCAGTACAGTAATCATTACTTGAAGCTCTGTAAATCTGTTTGATGTCGGGCATAATACAGATAATTATGTGAGCTGGAATTTTAACTATATTGTTAATCAATGGATGTTTTTGCTGACTGAATGAGAAACAAGGAAAGAAAACGTATTATAAAAAAAAGAAGAAAAAAAAAAGATTGGAATGTGTCTGCTCCAGAAATAGTAAAGTAGCTTTGTTTCACTGATGTAACAAATTCCATCGTATGAAAACTATTACACAAAGGTTATTCATTATTAAAGGTATACCACAAAATGTCATGGTAATAGAGTGTTGTCATGGGATAAATATATCTCACTTTGAAATATTCTTCATAAATGCCTCAGTCACCACAACTTCCATTTAGCTGCAGAGGGCTGGCAGGAATGTTTTGTTTTAAAATTAATCATCCGCTGTTCTTCCTTCCTGTCAGTACGCTTAAGCACTGCAATATGAGGGAGAAAATCTTGTAACTGTTTTTTATATTCATCCAATGCCCAAGACTGGAGGCAGGAAGGGATATTCCCAAACCTGATTTGGGGAATATCATAACTTTGAGAATTTTGGTGAGAGCTCTCACTTAGCTGCAGTACCCAAAAAGTAAACTGCTCTGAATCTAACAGAACTGACCACTAGGTGTTTAAAGTGGTTAGTATTTGTCCTGCGAAAAACTGAGAGATTATCACAGACAAGATGGCCAGAGATATTAATTCCATGTATTTTAATTTAGGAAGGATGTCATTACACAACCAATCAGCGAAGAAGTTATAAGATGATTCAGCTGAATTTAAAACTGTATCTGTGGAGCTGACTAAAGACTCCTAAAGAAAACAGCTGATGTACAACCTTACTCTGAGATCAGCTTGAAAAGGAGGGCAGAGATGGGGAGGGTCAGCAGTGATTTATTCACTATTAGTTATTGTGTGTTCTTCCAGCCCCTTGGCTTTCTGTCCTCCCTTTTTCACGTAGCCTGTGTGTTCAGGATTTGTCTGATGCCTGAGCCAGCTCCTTCTCTGACAAGCCCACCAGGGGATTTGCTGGCTGGTTTTGTAGGACAAGAGGCAGATACAGATTCTGCCCTGCTTCTGCATCCGCAGGGATTCAAACTGCATGCCAGTGCATGCCGTCCCTGCCCACAGTAACCTCAAGGGGAGTACATGGCTCTAAATCATCACACAAGTCCACTCAAAGTCAAAAAAACCCAAAAAGTATGTCTGTGAGTATTCATAAACGTTAATTTCTCACAAGGCAGTGGTGATGGGCTCAGCAGCTGAGCGCCAGCGTGGAGCTGCGCTGGGAGAGGAGCATGCCGACAAGTGGGACTGAAGTGGTGTGAAAGCAAATTGGATTTTCCTACATTGTTAATTGCTGCCCGTCAGTAAAAATTACTCTTTCCGTTTTTAACAGTGTTACTGCCTGGCTGAAAACTTTACGAGAAATTGCTCCTGGATCTTTTACGGGAGCTTCAGCAGTCACATTTTGGAAGCTGTTACTTAATATGATGTCACTGGGTCTGCAGGTGAGTAAAACCCCCAAATAACTTTTCTTTTGAAACATTCTTGCGGCAGCTGTTTCCACACATGATTCATAACTTCTCTGCCTTAAGAACTGTGGCCGTTTAAACAGCTTCAGTGAACAAAAGCATGGCACACACACAAGTCCAGAACAAAGCACAAACACTTTCATGAAATACCTGTCCCCACAATCTCATACGAGTGCTTATTTAGAATTTTTGTCAGCATTTTATATGGTTAATGCACTATATGGTTACTTACCAGTCACACCATGTACAACCACAGCAGTTGTATGAGGTGACAGCTGATTTAATAGAATCTGACCCTATTTTATAGGCAAGGAAATAGATCAAGGAAGCGAAGCCATGTGGGATGAGAGTGGCAGAACCAATATTAGGTTTCAGGTCTTCCTGTGTTCTCATCTAACACATGCTTCTTCAGACCATGTTGCTGTCTTACTAAAGTTGGACTTTGATACTTACTATGCAAAAGAACCTTTGAGAAAATAACTTGGGGAGACATTTATATTCTCACTATATGTAAAACTAGCTGCATAAACTGATTTTCATCTGTTTCAAATAAATGACTAGATTTCTACATCTGACCCAAACTATATCTGCCTCATTGGAGTCCTCGTTGCCTTTGGGGCTACAAATGTATAATACGACAGCAGAATGAGGCCCAGTGACTTTACCAGACTCTCTGATCACAAGCTTAAAATAAGTCATATCTGAAAACACACTTTCAGCTATTGTCTCGTAATCAAATATTCCAGTCCGGGGTTGTCTGGGGATCTTTCAAAGCTTTGCTGTTCAGTTTTGACTATCAACAGCATTTAAGAAACTACAGCAGGATTGAGAAATCACCACATAATCTCCTGGCTCCTTAATGCAACCTCTGATAGTAGAGTATGTTCGGCACTTGAAGTTACTGTCAGAAAATGACTGCAAGTAAGCTTTAAAATGGAAACTGTGGAGAGGGAAAAATGAGGGCAAAAAGAGCTAAATCATGGGTTGAGAGAAGGGAAGAAAACCAGAAGAGAGCTGTGGAGACAGACACCGAGGAAGAAAAGAAGATGAATCATCTACTGTGAGGTTTAAAGACCATTATTATGTTAAATAATGAGCATCAAAATTGTGTGTATGCACTTTCATGTATAAAATATATAAAGTTAGATGTGTGTAGTTTGCTGCTTCTTAGTTTGGAAGTTTGTTGTATGTGAAAATAAGCTACAGCTTCTTGTTGCACAAATCTGGAACAGCCCTCTTTACAACATACATTTGCAGGAGCAAAAAAGCAGCTCAATATTGGGTCAGAGCAAAGCTGAAAAATTCAGATGCAGGCTTTTAATTACACATGGAAATGGGGACATTTGGATGTGGGCTTTGGCCTATGTACGGTCAAACATAAAAGCCAATTTTAGTGCTATGGACTGGAAGTGACTCTTTTCCCTGTAAACTCCCTCTTGGTAACTTCTTGTACAGCCAAAGCCTCTCTGTCACTTACTGTGTGGTGTGCCAAAGCCAGCACTGCTTTATCCAGCTGAATGCTCTTGAAGTCAGCAGAGTTACTTTACTCAACATTTTAAAGGCAGCTGTAGTCAACACTGTGTAATTGAAAGGAGAATTCAGCCCAAGAGTGGCAAGAAACTATGGACTGCAATTTTAAAATTTACTTTCTGTGCTTATATCTTTTTACCTGCAGTATCAGGGACAAATCTCTCAGTTCTGGAAACAGCCGTGAGGCACCTTTTCCTTAACACTTTTGTTTGGGAGCTACAAGTGCCTTTTTAGCCTGATTTCTCGAAGTGCAAGGCTCATGCAATCTTATTTTCTGCCTGCCATCTGCAAAAAAAAAAAGCCTCAACCAAATTTGATAGATGATCAGAAGTCTCAAAACTAATTACGATCACAGGAGGTTTGTGAAACCTAGTCGCTTGAGAAAAAGCCCAACTTACTGGCTCACTAACTGGAAACAAATATTTGGCTTGGCAGCAGCCTGCTCGCCAGTCAGCAAATGTGATGGCCAGTCAGTTGGTGTGTACTTAGCCAAAGTACTGCTGCTTCTTGGTGACTTGGCGTGTCATAGTGGAAGAAAATAATGCCTTATGAAAATAATAAAAGGACCTTTTAAAAGTCTGCAATTTTGGCTGCCAATTTTGTTCCAATAGAGGTTATGCATCAGAATTCAATAGAATTTAACCAATAGAGGATATTTATCAGAATTTGACTACTTAAAAATGTAGTTGATATCTTACAGGGCAGGACAAACAATTATACATTGAAATCCAATATATACCCTTGTAAGCTGTCCAAAGCACAAAATGCCTTTTGTCTGTGTGAAGGTCTGTTGAAGGCAATGGTGTTGGTGAACAGGACGGCTTCCCTCAGGGACACTCCAGTTGTCTATTGCAGTTTTTTCAACAACTGCTTAAGGGCTTTACTTTTGTCTTACCATTCACCCCGTTTTCCTAGCACCACCCACTTCAGTTTTGGGGCCAGACTCTCGAGGGGCTTTAGGCACCTAAGTCCCACTGAGGTAAAGGGTGGTTAGATGCACTAGGTGTATCTGGGGCAAGGTCACTGCCTCTGCCTGAGAGCAGACCCTTTCAAGGTCATCAGTGCTACTGGCTGCCCTCTGGGCTCCAGTAGCCCTGTACCTCCTACACCCTTGAGCCTGTGCATCCTGCACAGATGTGTTACAACAGGGAGAGGAAGGGGCCCCACACTCCAGCTACAGCTGCTGAATCCAGGCCCGAGAGCACGTCCTGTCCTGGGTGCACTTTGTTCTTCAGCCAGAAGCTGCTCCTACCCTCCTGTACATCCCATGCAGGCTGAGAGTGTGAGGCAAAAATGGGGCAAGGATGGGAATGGCATGGCAGTGGTGGTAGGTACAGAGCCTGTACTCCAGCCAGCTGGTAATGGAGTGACTGCTGCAGTTTCATGACCCAGGTAACCCCAGTGGCCATTCCCCACTTGCCCAAGGTGAGTGTGCTGACAGGGAAGCGAAAGCCCCATCCCCTCAGCCTTTCCTGAGAGCTGAGCTCCAAGGAGCCCAAGGGAAGGAAAGCCCAGGCAGCTGGGCAGCCCCACGCATGTCCACACCAGTTCAGCTCTGCACAAGCTCGTCCCAACCCAACTTAGAGAGCAGGGAGGGCTTGTTCCTTGCTGCTTTGCTTGCAGTCAATTTGCAAAATAATTCCTCCAGGATGATCACACAGAGCAAATGAAAAGCTCAATCCTGAATCCTCCACTGGTGTGGGTAATCCCTGTTCCAAGGAGTAAAGTCTCTTGTTTAAATGCAGAATAGAAAATTGAGGGTTTCAGAGAAAGTGTAAGCCTTGGATAACATGCTTTGCATATATCAGATTTAATAATTATTATTTAATTAATGAGCTCTGTAAAACCAAAAGAAGATTGACAGCAGAGGGAGTCATGATTTGGGTGGGATGGAAGTTAGCACACCAGAGAATAAGACTCCTCAAAATTAGCCATGAAAGAAAGAAGTTTAGTTTAAATTTGTTGAGGTTCTTAATAGGTTAAAGTCGATGTATGTATGCGTGTATGTATGTATGTACTTAGATTGGGGAACAGTCATGAAAAGAAGAAATAAAGGAGCTGCAGAAAAAGATGTACATTGTTAGGAAATACTAGGAAGTGGAAAAAGCTACAGCCAAAAGCAAATTATATTCTTCTACCGGGAAAGAGAGAAAAATACAACATACAGAAATATATAGAAACCAATTCTTCCTATAGGGAATATTACACTCCTTCCACAATATTGCCCTAATTAGAAAATGTACCATAATGAACATCAGTTGCAAAGCAAAAAGACAAAGAAAAGCTTATAATAAAATTCGAAGTCCAAAGCTGGTTAGTTGTTGAGAGGGAAAGACATTATTTTCAGGAGATGATGAAGGAAAAGGATGTAAAGTTATGGAAATGTTCATTATTGGAAAAATGAAGTAGAGGATTATTTGTTTTTATAGAAAGGTGGAATCTTCCCTGTTTTAAAATCAATTATAAAATGCACATTGAATTCTGTGAGGTCAGGTTTTCTTTTCAGTAAAGTCAAAATACTGAGTTTAACTCCCTCGCAGATATGTTGTATACAGATTAAATTATTAAAATCCAATGTTCTAGAGAAAAGAAGCTCTCGGTCAGCGGTTCATTTGCCAGCTCTGGTACAGGCTTTTTTGTGCTGTTTGCCAAGTGACTCATTTTCTGCACCCCAGTTCCCAGTCCTCAACTGACCCGTGGGTGTCAGCTTGGCGAGGTGTGTTGCCTCGGTAGCTTTTATCCCGGGGATTTAACCTAGCACTGCAAACGTGTCCAGTCCGCAACACAGCCTGGAAGCCTCCCAGCAAGAGGGCTCTGGCCGTTAGCGCAGCCCCACGCTCGTCTGGCTCAGCGCTATGCAGAGTTCCTCCTTAAAGCCGGGACTACATCAACCAGAGCCAGACGGCCACTTGTATTGAAGTAAATATTTTCTTTTTTTTTTTTCCTCTCCTCCTCTCTCGAGGTGTAGACACAATCAACTATTTCAGGAAAATGCGCGATTTCTGCATCCCACATACATCGATTTGGTCAATCTGCTTTGCAATACTCCACTGAGCACAATAAATGAACCCATTCAAAAAAAAAGAAAAAAAAAGAAAAGAAAAAAAGAAAAAAAAGAGAGTGAGAGAAAAAGCCGCTATTTTCTCAGGTGGTCGGAGGTGTTTTTAACAGCCCGACTTCCCCGGCGGGGGCCGGTGAGGAGGGGGAGCCGGGCAAGAGCGCGGCGGGAGCCCCGAAGGGACGGTCCGACCCAGTCCCGGGATGTCCCAAAAGGGCCGGGCCACATCTCGGGCTGGAAACCCGGCGGTCTCCCTCACAGACCCCGGTTGCAGGGTTACCTCCACAGGTGGCCGCGGGTGGCGGGCTGGCCGCGGCCGCGCATCCCCACGGAGGCCCACGGCCACCGCGCCCCCACTTCGCCCGGCTCCGGCCACCGCGGGGACCCGGCCGGTTTCCCCGCTCCTCTTTCTCCTGCCCTGTCTCACAGGAGCCGCAGCCAAGCACGGTCGTCGGCGAGCGGGCTGAAAAGCGCGCTGCGAACAGCGCGGAAAAAACCAAACAAACATTTTATATTTTAAATCTTTTTTTTCTTTACCCCCTTGGAAGCGTGAAAATTCATTTAAACGCGCCGCGGCCCCGAAGTGTTTCTGTGGATTTAGCTGGAAGGACGGGGCGGCCGGGCACATGCAGCCGTCCCCTTCGGGCCCACGGAGACGGATATGGTCTCACCCCGTGGGCCCACGGAGACGGGCATGGTCTCATCCCGTGGGCCCACAGAGACGGGCTCGCCGCGGGGCGGGGAGTCACCGGCTATAGTATCGCGCTGCGGTCCCCACCGCCTCTGCGGGTGGAGCACACGCGTGGGCGCTGCCGCGTACGTGTAGCATCCCCGTCTCATCCCTGTGGGTGCCGTCGGGGAAGAGGCGGCTCTCGGTGGCTCCCCGGGGCTACCAGTCGTCCGGGGGCACGGCGGGGCGGCAGGGCGACCTGTGCAGAGGGGTGAGCGGCAAACCCACCCCTCGCTCAAATGATGCCGTCCCCAGGAGGACCGCGGGTCCGAGGTCCCGTGGGGGAGAGTGGTCCCCCGGCCCCAACGCCAAACTGTCGCGGGAGAGGGTGAAATCTGAACCGGCAAACCCAGAAATGAGGCCGGGCAGCCAGAGCTGACAAGTATCCAAGTCGGTCCCAAGCAAAACAAGAGATGAAACATTTCAGGTTATTACGTTCTCCCTTTGAAGCGAACTATTTCCCGCAGATAACAATGCGTAGGTATATTTAGACAGCTCGGCTCGTCCAAGGAGAATGTGTCTTGCGCTATTTGAGAAAAACTCTAAGAGTAAGTGCAAATATTTGATGCTGAAGAGCTCTTAAGGCTTGAAGAGTACCATTTACTTATTTCTACACATCAGTGTGGGCTTAGGATGTTAAATAGATTAAAAGGCTAAGAGAGGTCACTGAAGTAGACTCTCTCTCTCTCTTCCTGACTTTTTTCCTTGCGAAGTTTTTGCGCTTTCTTTGGAGTGTCCTTGGCAAACTCCTCTTAAGAGCCACCTCGGATACTGTATAAGTTTGTGGGTCTCTGAACCCCGGCCCCCGCCCCTCCCCTGGCCGCCCCCCGAAACTCCGCTCCAGCCCAGGCATTCAGCAAATGTTTGCCTGCGGGGTCAAGATATTAATAAGCACTTCTCGGCCTCCTTTTATACTCGGGGCGCCCGGGAGCGCGGGGCAGCAGCGGCGCTGCCGGCCGGGCTGGGGCCCGCCGGGCGGGCAGGTGAGCGCGGCCGTACCTGGCGGGGCGGGGGGCCGGGCCGGCGCCCACCTCCCGCCGGCCGCGGGCTGCCCCGGCGGTGACACGGGCAACCGGGGGCGGGGGGGGGACCAGGGCGACCGCGGGAGGAGCCGCTCCGCCGAGGACGGCCACGTCGTTTCAATTTAATCTCATTTAAAAAGACATAACTAATAAATTTGTATGGACGGGGCTGCCGGAGACGTAAAGCAGAGTCGATAGTGGTTCAATCCCATTGAACCCTATTGAAAACCATGACAACAAGGAACAAGCTCCGATTTATCCCGGAGAGTTAAAGCACATTGTGGGAAGGCGTCAATCACCTATTATTCCAGATCTGAACAAATGCAAAATCTTGACTGGAACAAATGCTTCCAACAGGTCCGGGACATAGGGCTACATTTCCCTTTTGTTCACGGCCTAGCAGTTGGCATGTATTTGTGCTCCCCTCGCTCCGACCACCCAGGACGGCTGGGAGGCTGTGCTTGCAGCGGGGAAGATAACTACTGTCCCCAGGCACGCTTGATAGGTGGCTGCAGTAATCACGGCCTGGGAATCGTTTATATGGAGCCTGTCCAGTCCCGAAGAAATATGCGGGAAGTTGGCCAAATGGAGCCTTGTGCCCCGTTCATCTCGCCCACAAATCTCCCCGATATAAATCTCGCCTCTCCCTTGCCGTTATTGCTCTATTGACATTTTCCCCGTGAAGTGTAACCGCTTCCAGAAGAGACACCCAGAGCAGGGCGGGGAGGGGCGGCGGCGGCCGGAGGCAGGCGGGGAGCGGGGCTGGGGGGCGAGAGCAGGGATGGATAAATATAATCTATACACAATAGCTTATAGATGTCTGTTTGGACAGGGAAATTTGAACCAACAAAGCGGCCGGCTGGAAAAGTATCTCCGTGTGTATCCGGGTTTCTATTTCCAGGCGCTCAGTGGATCATCACAGGGTTTCAGGCCGTTTGCCCGACGGGGCTGTGCTGTGTGCGCTTTGGCCGGCATTCAAGGGAAAGCGGATCTGCTGGGCAGAGGTTAGGTGTCCCCTTCCCTCCAGGTTTTCCTCCCTCCAGCCCGACTCGCCTCCCACTGGTTTTCTAGAGGGATGCCGGGTCCGTCCCGCGAAACCGACGGGAAGCGATGGGAATGGGCTCTGCGGCGTGCGGGTGGGGAGCGTGTCCCGCCCCCGCCCTCTGCGGCCCCACGGCTTGACCCACGCTGCGCGACCCGCATGAAACAGGCTAATCGCGCCCATCGGTCACTTCTGCCCCTGCCCTGCGGCTGAGGACCGAGCCCTGCCACAGCGTTTTTGCATTTGAACGGCTCATCAGGCTTCTTGTTTCTATATCATATTTTTGTATGAGTCCTCGGCGGCCATCGAGGCTGGGCAAAGCCCGACCGCAGCTTCGCGGGGGGACGGGGCCGCCCTTGTGAAAGGCTGCGAGGAGGCGCTTGTCCCGCGGAGAGGACCGCGGAGCTGCCGCCGGGCCTCCCCGGGCCGTGCCCAGCCCATGTCCGCACCCCTCCTCCCGGGGGGGGCCGGGGCTCCGGGGTTGTTTGCTGCCGCTGCTTTCGGCAGATGAAGCGGCGCTCGGCGGGGACAGGAGACGCGCGGTTAAATAAACGCGCCGTGTTTGATCTTTTCTCCCTCTCTCCCAGCTGGAATCGTTTCAGGCACTCACACGTATCGCCCGAGGGGATATTCCTTGGGTTAGTACAACGCAAAATGGTGCTAAAAAAAGTCTCCCCTACCCCTTCTCCCGACTACTGCTTATGGACCGAGCGTGTCGGGCTCCCCGCGTTTCCCCAGCCAAGCTCACGCCATCACCCTTCCCGAGAGAAAGGTGCATCTTCCATCCTCCGTGCCCCCGGGAGGCAAAAAAAACCCTCGGAGATCCCGTCCCTTCAACGCACACCCCCGCCAGCCTTCCCCGCCGGGAGCTCAGCCGAGGTGTGAAAAATGCCCCGCTGAGGGCAGGAAACCTGCCAATGACAAGCGGGAGAACTGGCGGTAGCACGGCAAACAGCTCGGGGAAATAAAACAAATACCGACTTAAATTCCTTCCAGGTTTGAAGAGAGAGGGGAGAGGGGGGGAAATAATGAGGGAGAAGCGGGGAGGGGGCTTTCGGCAGGCTCTGCGGATGTCCTGGGAGGATTCACTTTGTCTGCGGATAGAAGGGACGCTGGTGGCTTTGGTGGCGGATGGAGGGGGGTGGTTGTTGGTCATCCACATGCCACCCAAGATGTTATTCACTGCTAACAATTACCATTATCTGTCCCCACTTTTGGCTAATCAGACAGAATATGTAATGATGAAGCCTGTTTCCTGCTGTCTTTGGGAGGTAACGGGTTATTCTCTCATGGGGGTGGCGGGAGGGGGGGTTACACCTACTCCCATTAGGGCTTTAGCACTTGACTAATTCAGGTACTTAGCATCCTATAGACAGGGACGGTTTGAAAGCAGGCAGTGTTTGCAGTGGGGAGGACTGTTTATATAAACAGGACACCTCTGTAAACGACACTAATATTTGGGGTTAGGTGGCGATGGAAGGGAAGGTCCTCTTGAGCCGGGAGATTCCCCAGTAACTGGGCGCAGTCCTTTCCTCGCAGCTTTTAAGGAAGGGGGTTCGGGGCTTTGGGTTGATATTTTTTGGGGGCGGCCATGGCCACATCTGGCAGGATCAGTTTTACAGTGAGGAGCATTTTGGATTTACCAGAGCAGGATGCCAATAGCATAAAGCAAGCCTCTGACCATCACCACTCAGCGGAGAACTACACCGGCTCGCCGTACCGAGGGTGGATAGAAACAGACAGAAATCACTATCCCTGTGAGTATGAAACGGACAGGAATTCGCCATCTCCGCACAGCTATCTTTTATTTGTTTCTCCCCTTCCTTTGGGGAAGATGCGAAGAAGCGAATCGCCGGCGTGTGTAGCCTACCGGATCGGGGGGATCCAGGCTGGGAATTTTATAGAATATTACTGAATTGCAACAATGAAACAGCAGGAACATCCTAGCCACGAGCTTAAGGGAGAAAAGATTTTTTTTTTTTTTCTGTAGGTCTGTGCATGTTCCCAGCTATGGCAGAAAGCAAAGCCTCAGGCTGTGTCCGCCCGTCTCTCTGCGCTTATCGTTTAAGCTCGCTCCCCGGATTCTTTTTTTTTTTTTTTTTCCCCTTCCCCCCCGTTTCACTGTTGCAAGAAATCCTGCCTTTTTGTGCTGGAGGGGTTTCAGGTCACCCCACGCACCGCAGAGGAAAGCTAAGCACACACCCAGAGCCTCGCCTCCCCGCGCTGCCGCGGAGCGCGCCCTGGGCGCCACCGCCTAGATCCACGCATCTGCCATCGCGGAGGGCAGGCTCCGGCTCACAAACCCAGCTGTGTAGCACATTGGTCTTACCTCACACATATCGATTGTGCCGCAGATATACGGCGTTTAATGTACACCTGTGTGTGGATGGGGGGAGACCGTCCTTTGGACGGATGTGGGAACCCCATCGGGATAAGTTAAATATCAATGTAATCGAGCGGCTGGAGAAAAGCAGTAACGAAAGGACTGGGCAGTCCGATATTACGTTTTAGCACCGAGCGAGCACAAACGCTACCAGCCCGCAAGCCCCCGGGCTGTGCGCGGCGAAGCGACCGTGCCCGTGCGGGGACTGACGCCGGGGCAGAGCCGCTCCCCCGCGGGGGGAAAGCCCGCTCCGTCCCGTGGGTTGGGTTTAATGTATTCGGGGGGTTAGCTCACATCTCCTGTTGACTGTTGGGATTAATCCGGCCCGGTAAACAGCCGGGACTCTCCCTGCGGGAGGCGTTTCGGCTCTCGACGGCCCGCCGCCTCCTCGGTGCCTGCCCCGCGCCCCGTCCCCGGCCGCCCCCTCTCTCTAACCCCCTCGCTGTCCCCAGCTTCCGACGAGAGCGGCCCGGAGCTGAGCTTGCCCGACTCCACCCAAAGGTCGCTCCCCGCCCGCGGCTCGGAGGCCGAGGAGAAGAAGAAGAAGCGGCGGGTGCTCTTCTCCAAGGCGCAGACGCTGGAGCTGGAGCGGCGGTTCCGGCAGCAGCGGTACCTCTCGGCGCCGGAGCGGGAGCAGCTGGCCCGGCTGCTCAGCCTCACCCCCACCCAGGTGAAGATCTGGTTCCAAAACCACCGCTACAAGATGAAGCGGGCGCGGAGCGAGGGCCCCGGCAGCCCCCCGCCGCGCCGGCCCGCCCTGCTGCGCCGGGTGGTGGTGCCGGTGCTGGTGCGGGACGGGGAGCCCTGCCGCGGCTGCCCCGCCAGCCCCCCGCCGCCCGCCGCCCGCCCCAAGCTGGGCTGCGCCTTGGCGGGCTGCAGCGCCCAGGCCGCCCTCGCCCTGCAGGGCTACCGAGCCTGCCCGCCCGCCTCCGCCGCCGCCCTCGGCGTCTTCCCCGCTTACCAGCACTTAGCGCACCCCGCCGTCGTCTCCTGGGGATGGTGACAGCGGCGCTTCGCCCTCCGGGGCCGGACTCATCCCACGGGCGCGGGGAGGCCCGCCCCAGCCCCGGGCTCCGAGCGCGGGGAAGGCGCCGGGGTGCGCCGGGGCACCGCGGCTGCCGGGCTCGGGCGGGCCGGGCGGCGGAGCGCGGCTCCGGGCCGGCGGCGGGCAGGCCGGCGGCGCGGCCGGTGGGGACGAAGCTCGCCTGGGCCGCCCTCCCCTCCGCCGGTCTCACCCGAGGGCGCGGGTGCCGGGTGCGGCTCTGATTTTGTAAAACCTCCCTTTCCGAGAGATTCCTTGTTAAAAAAAAAAAAATAATCCTAGCGACCTAGTTTATTTTAAAATAGCCGATTCTTCCAGTGACTAATAAAATGACTTTTGGCAAATAAAGTTTTCCCGGCGGCGAAGTGTATTTTTGACGATTGGGGCTTTTTCGTAGGATTACCCCCTGTGCCATAAAAGCTTAAATACTTGTCTTGATCGCGCCAGCGGAATTTCACTTTCAGGTTCGTTTATTTTACCCACGCGCGACGGTAAACGGCGAATAAAGTTTGCTGCAAGCATCTCACTGTAAACCTGGCGATATTTCCTACGGGAAGCGTGAGCCCGGACCCCCCCGTCTCTGGAGGCTCCCCCACTTTTCGTTTTGGGCGGCGATGCCCGGCGCCGGCCGAGGCCCCGCGGGCTGCGGCGCGGGGTTTCCTCCGGCAGGGCCGCGGTTCATTGCTGTCTTTTTTAGAGCCGCTAAGGCAGGAATCCAGAATTAAGCCAATCTTCCCGTTAGTCCGTGTCTGTTCCAAAGATCGACTGGGGAAGGGTAGCCAAGAGAAAATAGTGGTGCCTTTTTACGCCCAGAGAATTATGTTTTGAAACGCTTTGATGAACTATTGATTTTATTAATTTGGGGGGGAAAAATCATACAATTGTTCTGGCAACTGCCAATGGGGAAAAACCCTCAAACCCCCCAACCTCTGGTCTCTGAAATATAGACTAGACCGGCTGCCTTCATCCCTCCGACGGGAGCCGCGGATCAGGAACGCGGAGCGAATATCTGGGGGCGAAGACCCCACGGGGACTGATGCAGAAAACCTGCCCGCGGAAGGAAAGGCTGTCGAGGGAAAAGGACCCTCAGAAGCTGTTTGGGTTTTTTTTTTTTCATTCCCTGGAAGGGGGTTACTTCGGACCAGACGTGCCCCTGGGACGTGTCGTGCTGTCTACGCATCCCGGGGAGCACCCGAGGAGCAGGGCTGCGAGGCGCCGCCGTCGCGGCAGCGTCGCCCCCCTCCCCTCCCAGCCCTGCCTTCCCCAGGGCTGCGTCCCCTCCATCGGGGCGGCTCGGTGTCGCCTCTGGCCTCCGTGCGGGAGGATCAGACGCAGCTTGCAAGGCAGGGCAGGTCGGGGAGGATGGAGCGACGCGGGTCCTCCCACCTGCATCCCCTTCCCTGCTTGGGGAGGGGGCCATGTGCCAAGGGGGAGATGGAGAGCGGACCAGGCTTCTGGGATGTGCGGGAAGAACACGGGGAAATACAGCCTCTGTGTCACCTGGGGTTTTTTTGTTGTTGTCTTTCCCCTCTTTCCCTTTATTTTTCCTCCTGCCATCCGAAATCTTTTTTTTCTTTTTCTCCTCTTTTTTTTTTTTTTCCGTCTCAGCTGCTGGCCACCTTGTCTCCCATATGGATGGGGTTATCTTAGAAGAATCTCCCAGAGAATCGCTCCTTAAACCTCCTTTTGTCTTGGCGGTTGAAAAGAGCATTGTTGTGCATGAAAAGGACCTAGACAAAATCCGCACTGTTTCAATTCAGGACTGTTTAATCAGTCCCTAGTGACAATTTTATGGGTTTTAGGCGGTACAATGGTATCTTTTAAAACCTTGTGGCCTTCATGAAAACAAAGGGCTTGAATTTTATGGGCTTACAACTCCAATTAGAACACTGCCAATGTGTATGGGAGATTATCAAATTTGTATCATAAAACCCCTTTATAATAAATGATTGCTGGAAGCTGGGGAGGGGCGGGGGGAGAAGGGACCCGGACTTCAAGCAATGGACTTTGTTGCATGTAGTTTTAAAAGCGCACATGCTGCTCCCCATTTTAACTCTTTGCGACCCAGCTATGCAGCAGGATCAGCCGTGGAAATAGTGTGACATCGTCATTAGAAACGGAAACAAAGACAACAGGAGAAAACCCCTCCTCCTCAGCCCAAATCTACCCTCCGGCAGCTTGCCGAGGGTTTGGCAGCATCCCACCCGGAAGGCTCCTTCCCTGGCTCCTGGGTTATCTGGGCTGCTCTCCTGTCCTGGAGCCCACACGTGGCCACAGGAAGGATGCCTAAAATAGGCGGTCTTCATTATATTACTGTTTTTATCAGTTATTGTTCGTACGCGCGATGACAGAGGGTGCTAGGGTGTTCCTTCCCAGCCCCAGGCTGCAGTGATTTCCTTTCGTCACCGGCTGCAATGTCCCCTGATGCGGATTTCTTGACGCAAAATGTGCGGTTTGTGAGCGTTGCCTTTTACCAAGCCCAGGGAATGGGAAAGGTGCGATTCCTGGGCGCTGGCAAAGGCTGAAGTCGTGCCCTTGCAGGCTGAGGGGAAGTGACCGCAACAGGGGCGCAGGGAGGATGGCAGAGCCAGGTTCAAGTACTGAGAAAAGCAGCCCCCTTAATTTGATACATCCAAGCAGAAAGAAGAATGTATTAAATAATGAGTCAATTCAACAGACTATGAAGATTTACAGTAAAAAGAAAAAGTCTTGTGAAGAAGATAGGGTGGGACTGAAAATATTTTTCCTGATAAAAACAAATTAATCCGTCTAAACTTTAAGTGTATTTAGCAAGGAAAATTGATTTGTTAACCTTACCAGTGGTTAAGCTGTATGTAGGAGATACATCTTAACAAATGTCGTTGATAACAGCTTTGAGGCAAAAGAAATTTAGTGCGTTTCGGTGTATTTTCTGTTACTTTGGCTGGGTTTTTAATAAGGCACGAAATCATCTCAGTTGTTGGTTTGTTTGGGGTTTTTTTCTCCTCCTCAAAGGGGTGAATGCACACACAATCTCTGCCTTTTCTCCCTTTCTTTTGCCCCACCAGGTTTCACTGTTACTTTCACCCTGCAAACAGGCTTGTGATTTCACTCAAACTGATGAATAAACATGCCATGATCAGGACCTAAATGCAATCTTCAGCTAATGAAAAGCATTGCTAACATCTTCAAACATCTTCCTGGGTGCTTTATTCTTAGTCAGTAAATAAACTATTGACTTTGCAAAGGCCCAGCCCTGTTTCAGTGGGAGCCCCTGGGCACACGTTTGTTAACTCAGAACTAAGGCATTAAAACAAATCACTAGACTGCCTCCAAAAAAATGGACAATAGTTCTGAAAGAGCATATAATCGAGCTTCTTTGCAATAATTTATGAACAAGTTGAGTGTGCCCCTGCCAATGCGTGTCCATCATTAGTCTTTGGTTGTACACACTATACATTTTAAAAATTGCAACAGATGAAAGACATCACCTCCCAAGCAGAACTCTGCCATGCACCAAAATAAATTCTCTTATTACTGACTTAGGAAAGGCTCCTGGCAGCCTTGCAGTATGTCTGTCTGGGTTAATAACCCATCTGGATTGTGCTGTTAACTAAGTGCAAGTCAGGTCTGTGGAAACTCTTTGGACTTTTCAGCCCCTCCTACCTCGAAGCACTCGATAGGAGTAAGCCTTCCACCCCCGGTTAGAGCTCAGCTGATGCTGGAGGGGGACAGTGCTTTCAGAAACCGGTGGTGCCCAGCACTATCTGTGGAGGAGCACAGGCCTGGCTCTCCCTGTACTCAATGCCCTTCACAAGCCACAGTTCATTGATGAAGGTAGTGTCTTACTGGACTCAAATGCCTGATAACTGCTGCTTCTTGGGAAGATGGGAACAGCTAGGATACAAGGAATAGCAGTTCCTGAGCCTTACTGATGGCACTCAGCCCTTTCATCAAAAGCCAAGATAGTGCATTTTCCTTTTCCTCAGCTGGTGCTTCCAACCCTCGAGCACTGGTTCAGTTCCATACATATTGGCCATCAGGTAGTGCACTCTTTTCAGAAATCCTGCCATGAGCAAAGAATTGCAAAGCAAAGACTCCACTCCATCTACTTGACATAAAAAAAATCAGACAAAGAGTCAAGTGCTGCCAGCATCAGCAATGACAGAAGGGCCTCAGGCACCTCACTTGACTTCCAGGAGGCTTCTAACTCATCTTAGTTAAAAGGGAACTTCCTGTGGGAAAGGAGGCAGTGGATGCAGAGTTGCCCATGTCAGAGAAGTTTCTTTATGCTCCTTAAGCATAAAGCTCTGCTCAAGTATCATGCAAGAGTAGAGTAGCTCAGATCAGCAGTAACTAACATTATTAACATGATAAAAACCGTCACTTACATATCTACAAGATTTAACAGGGATAAAAGGTCTCTGCCTGCCACTAAGCATAGATTACTGAGCTATGAGATCAGGATTACTCTTCATCATATTCAGGCTTACAATTGCATTCTAAACAGTGAAGGCAATCAGCTCTCTAGACTGAGGATGTTGGCAGTTGTGCCAGTTTTCATCCTGTTTTCTCCAGTCCTCTTCTATTTAAAAGAGGTCATGAAGTGTGTTGGAAATGTACCCTCCAAAGATAGGTCTCCCAAGCAAAAATTGAGACACCTCTCTCCAGAGCAGAGCTATACCCTTCTTTATATTCAGGACCAATATGGAGAACGAGTCCATTTCAGACTGCCTTCCCGAACAAAAGCAGACCAAATCATTTAGAGAAGATGTCATGTTAGTTACTTCTTCATAAGCCTTTGCTCCATCTAATGCTTAAACTTGGGAATTAGATATCCTCTTCAGAATCTGACAGAATTTGGCTCTGGATAAGGAATACTTTAAAAGCGAAAAGGAACAGAGAGAAACAGGAAAAAGATGTAGACAAGCCAGTAGCAACAATGAAGAGAGTAAATCTCCTCGCCAGTTCTGGAGCACGGAGGGTGCATTTCCATGGGACTGTCCATGCTGCTTTCAAGCAGTCGGCCGAATTCCTCAGGGGCATCTGACATGCAGGACAGTCCTGCTCACTAGTTCATAGTGTCCCCGAGGACAAAAATGATTTCTTGACATTCCCAACAGCCACAGTATTTTGCTTTGCAATACTCGTTGGCGGGAAGCATCAGGCTTTGTATGCTGGGAATGCAGTTTTCCTCTTACCTCCTTATTTTCCTGTTGTGGGTGGATGGGAGATTCGGTACTAAGTTAATGACTTTATGATATTCAACACTAATCATGATTTTACTAAACCATAAATATAGCCACTTAAAAATATATAGAAAATACTGATCTGAAGAGAAAAATCCTTATTTTTGTACAATAGATTGATGTATATAATTACATATTAATTATATAGTCTAATTTCAGTATATTGGTGTTATGTTGGGGTGTTTGCATGCCTTACCCCATGCACATTACATGTATTTAAGTAAATCAAGTCTTTCTTTAGCTGTGATAAAAGGGCAGTTGAGAAGAAAATATACTACTGATACTTCTCCATATCTGAATACTGTGGAAAACGACTGAAGATCACTGCCATTTGTTGTATTTTTGCTCAGACACGTGACTATTTGTGTTAACTGCTGTTTTCATAAAACCTGTGTAAAGCCTTTTACTTCTTTTTTCTACTACTGTTGTCTTTCTATAGCCATTCTTCAAGGTTTGTATCCTGTCTTGGATATCTTCTACACCTATCCCATATGCTCACAACTTTCCAACATTGCCAGACAAAGTAAACTTCCCTGAAAAGGCTGCAGCCCAGCATGGAAAGGTGCCCAGTAGCTAGTGCAGTGCTTTTCTGGAAGCTGTTGATTTGCATCTTTCTGTTGTTTGTGCACATTCACGTAGAGCTCTTAATTGGACACATCTGCTCTCTGCAAAATACAGTATCATCCGTGATGATTGCTTTGCCTTCACACTTCAGAAAATGCATCTGCTGCTGCTAGCTGGGCACTGTTTGGGGGCCCCTCCTGATCTCTTCCATTTCCCAGTTGCTTTCAGAGAGCACCATGTTATCAAACGTCCTTCTGTGCTATTTGTACACACAGGTAAAAGGCGGACATGACTGCTTTTACTCAGCGCTTCCCTTTACTTCCCCTACATTGGCCTCGGGACACCACACCAATGCTATTGTTTGTGTCTTCAGCGTTGAAGTTCTGCCTTCATCACCACAAGAATTTCCCCTGTGCCTGGTTTACCTGCCTTCTACTGAAGGTTGAGATTGTGTTAATATTCTTCCCTTCCTCATCTTTTCTTTTTAAACCAGTAATTTAGCACTCCATTTTCTTCACTCATGTCTAATATAAGAATCTTGAGGAACTAATTTTACCACAGAGTAACCTTCAGACCCGGTTATCCAACAAGTCTTCACAGTACCAATGTGTATGTCTATGATTACTTTAACATTTGTCTGTTCAAATTTGGCTACTTAAAACTAACTTTATCTATGCTTCAAAGTAACCTAGAGTTTATTATTGTTTTTGGCTTTGAATACTTTAGTTTTAAATGTTCCTTTGGCAACAAAGAGTTGAATTTTGGGCACACTGAAATTTCAAGCCGCTACAGGAATATTGTTCTGGTGTCTACATTTTAAGAAAGATGTTGAAGTTCTCAAGACCCATCATGCAAGAGCCACAGGAAAGGTGAAGGCTTGGCAATCATCCTGTAGAGTGAAGGTTGGGGTAGGTGTCCTGTCTATTCTAGCTTACCAAAGAGACTGAAGAAGCAACCTAAGTTAAAGCACTCACACAGTAAACGTAAATTTGGTCATAAAAGGCTCTTCAGTTTATCTGGCAAAGTTTAATGAGGTCCAATAGTTAGATAAAACCTGGTTTCATATCTGGCCTGACTCCTAATCAGTGAGAATAACTAGCCATTTTTACCACAACTTCGTGGCAAATTCCCTGACTCTGAAAAATTTTAATGGGATATTTGAACAAAAATGTTCTAGTCCTATCGTAGATGTTGGCCTTGTGTTGAGAATTAATTCCAGGGATCCCCATGGCTCATATTGTATTAGAGATGACTGTGCTTGGTCAGAATAAGCCCTTTTGACCTTAAAATCTGGACATCTAAATTTGCTACCTTGGTGGACTTCAGGTGCCAGAACAGCCTCTGTCATCAACCCATGTAAATTATCACCACCCTTGGGCTACTTGAATTTCAGCTCATCAGGAAAGAGCCCAATCAATCAGTATCACAAAGGTGGTTTTGAACTGCACCAGGTATAGCTGGAAAGCTCTTCAATGCTACGATTGCATATGCCAGCTCACATGCGAATGGCTTGTCTAGAAGAGTTGCTGAATTTGGGGTAGATGCAGCTGCAAGGGTAGTGGTGGGGCTGAACAGCACGGGCTCTTCTTTGTTGCATGGCGTAGCCCCACAGCCCACACTGCTAATGGCAGGTACCGGCTTTCCTGGGCTGCTCAGTAAATCTGTGCCCAGCCGCACATGACACTCTCTGTCTCCATTTCTAGCAGCACCCACCTACCAGTTTGCAGACATCCTAGGGCAGCGATGCTACCACAAGGCCAGATTTCCACCCCTCTCCCCAGCACCTTTTCCCCTCTGGTATGGCAGCATGAAGATCACCCAGGCTGTCTTAGGTCTCCTTTTGGTCACTGTCCTTTCTCCCTCTGGCACTGACTTCACAGAAAATGGGAGCTGCTAGGGACATCTTCAGGCTAGATTCCCAAGGGCACCTTGTAACAGCTGGGAAAAAGAGCCTGAAAAATCAGGAGGCTGAGGAAATGTATGTGTGACTGTTGCTTTTTCTTTCCTCTTCTCTTGCTCTCTCTCTCCACCATCAGGCTATGCCTACTATAGAATCAGGCCAGTAGCTGCTCCTAACAGCCTCACTTTGCATTTTTCGCTATTGTCACTGTACCAGCCAATCACATAAAAAATGATATATTGACTTGGCAGGTGCTTCTGTTTTGAACATGATTAAATAACTTTTTATTGTCATCTTCAAAGCATTTTTATGGTCATTTACTGAGTGAAAGGGGCTCTGATTTTGTGAGCATCTGCCAGAATATGTTTGATCCTGTCATCATTTCTTCAGAAAATCACGCGCCTGTAGCTAGAGTGCAAGATACGGTAAGTGCATGAATTGTCCGTTGCACTCTGCACTTACAACACTGCCTTCATTGTCAATGATAACAACAGCAGGGGAGAGATCTTGGGAGTTAAGCTACCTGCTGTTTTCTCCTTGATGTTTGAGCTCTTGGATGCTGTATGAATCTCAGAGATGCAAAGAGCAGCTTCTTTGTTGATGCCCTATTTTATTGGTTATTTAAACATGGTATGCTGTTAGTAATTAGAGCTGACTAGAAAGGAGGATTTTCATTTCACAGGAGATGCTGGGTGTTTTGTTGTGTATCAGCATGGCAGTATTACAGCACTGATGGAGACCTGGGCCGTGCTTTGCTGCTGCTCATGGAGCTGCTCTGCAGACCTCCACTGGGCACCCAATTTTAAGTTTCCATCGTTTTCCCACATATTGTGCAGAATTCACATGTACCCCTCAAACATCCCAATTCCACTGAATCAGCACTTTCCTGCGGAAAACCAGTCAGAGCACTCCCTGTCAGCATTATCTATCTATGCAACAGCCTTCATTGACCTTCATCTAGGCTTACAGTCCCTGTGCACATCAAAATAGAAGTACTTCTTGCTAGCTGAGTTAGGCTAGTAATATTGTGTGGATGAAGCAAAGAGAGTTACAAGTAGCACATCTTTGTTTAAATTTAGCAGTAACCAGCTGGCCACATTCTGTAAGAAGCAGGAAGGGAGGATTCACAGGGAGGGAGGGATCTGATGAAAAATCAAGCAGAGGCTATAAAAACATTTCTCTAAAATGGCAGCATAATGAAAAAGGGATGCCAAGCAAAGAGCTTACTGATCATCTGTGTATCACTATTATAACATACTCCAGCTAGCTCAGCCCTCGGTTCGGAGGGGGCATGCAGGTGTTGGGAAGGATCACTTCCCACACATGGTGTTTTCTGCAGGATTCTTTTCCACAGACAAAACTTATTTGTACTTCATTGCCACCCTCTGAGACAGGCTGTTAAAGTGCAATGTGAAAAAGGCAAAAAGTTGAAGAATATCAGAGTGTCAGTATTCCTGACAACAGCCAAAATGAGACTGACAGCAGAGGCTTGACTCTCAGAGAAAACCTATGGACTAACTGGTTGCCTCTTTCCCTCATTTTCATACTCCTGTGTCCCTCAGGACTACTGCTCCTCAGCCATTGCTCTGCCATCTGTGTTTCTTTCGATGCTGGCTGTGCCACAACTGCCCTCCTTACCTTTGACAGCCATTACCTTTCCTCTCACAAGATTATCAATAAAGAAATGAAGTTTATACAAAATCAGTTCTCCTGGAACAATTTGAAAGACAGATTTGAAAGACAAAAGAGGCAGTTAACAATAATGGCCTTTGATATTGCAACAAAACTGCTACTCACGTCAGGAAGTGAAAACCGTTTGCTTTCAGGACTTCCTTCTTCTGATTGGAAATGTCAAAGGAAGGAGACTGTAGGAGATATCTAACACTCCCATGAATATCTCTAATGAAGGAATATTTCTGGGTATATTAATGTGTTTATGCTTATGAGTCTATGCCACATTCTCAAGACCGTGCCACACAAGTATTAAAAATCAATGAGTCAGATCTCAAAAAAAATGAGGCCAGTGTAAAGAATCATGAGATTTAAAAAGAAAGTGATAACCATTTTTTGCCTCCCAGTTTCTTTTTGAAGAACAATTTTGTTACATTTTAAATGTTTTTTGACCTATTTTCTGTCAAAAGCTCTCTCAAAAGAGCTTGTTAAGCTCAATGAGAACTAAAATGGCATGTGTTTGTACTTGTTGTCACTTCATCATTTGACTTCAAGAACTGGGCCACTGAAACAATTACAGTGGCAGTCCTGTGAAAATCATGAGAGTTGATGAATTCTTCATTTTCAAATGCAGGCCCACCCTGCTGTAAAATAATTTGTCCCTCATGTGGTTAGCTGTGGTGGAAAGGTCCCTTCATTCTTAGCCCTACCTTTAAAAGCATCATGAGCCACCTCTTCAAATGGTGTTTGTCACTGTAGCTCTAGGAACATCTCTATGTCCTGCTGAGGGTCTGATCTGATTAATCTAATCACCTGGCATTGATACATATGTACCATATGTTCTCTCACCTTCACGTTTAGAGAGCTTTAGTCCATAGTCTTTGACTAACTTACTATCTATATTTCTCATAACAACCCCTTGACAGTGTATGCATGCCAAATTAGGAACAGAGCTTTTGAAACAGTGACTCCCCATCCACATATTTTCCTCCAAAACCCAATTTAAGGATATTGACGCTCTGGGTCATTTGGAACAGCCTCCATGAAGTTGCAGGTAACCGTGCCATAAATGTGGAAATATCCACAGGACTTCCACTGTGTACCTTTCACAGGCCAAAAGCCACCTGGTATTCCCCAGACCCCATAACACCTAGCACCCTAGGACACTTGTACGTTATAACAAGTGTTAGACTTCTTACATTAACAGCTAATGCCCTACCGTAAAAAAGGAGGAAATCAAGGGGAGAGAAAAAGCAAACGAAAGAGAGAAAGAAGAAGAGAACATGCACACGGAAAGGGACAAAGCAAGAGTGCATTGTCATGGGGTAGCTATATACAGCTCTTGGGAGATCTGGAGTCTCAGATGTGACCACTGCAGGGACAGGTGATGTACAGGTGAACTGGCTGAAGTAGCACAAGAAATGCAGCCATTGACTGCGTGATTTTGTGTGCTCTGCAACTGTGAGACAGTGCCATGGTGCTAGCATCCTTCAAACATGTCCCCTCGACTCAATCCTCTGCTGTGCTGCAGAGAAGGGCAGTCTGGGCAGCACATCCATAGCCCACCCACCAGGGCTGGTTGGGAAGCCAGTCTTCTCCTCATGAAAGCGGAAGGTGATGGAAGAGATTCACCCTGGCCTCCCAGGGTATGGTGCCTCCCATGCTTGCTAGCTCACAGGACTATCCCAAACAGGTTTCCTCTTACTTTTCTGGTCACCTTTGGCTATTTGATCTGACTTTGTGAAGCCAGAGCAGCATATATAGGGCAGGTCATGTGGAGGAACAGTCTAACTCAGAATATTTGCTGGAACTTCTTTCTTAACGGCTAAATATTGTACAGAGTAAAAGCGTTGGGGTTTTTCCACCTTGCTAATCAGGAAAGAGGTAGATCTTAGCAATGAGACAATTATGAAAATCAGGAAGCAATTTAATTGTCTGAAAACAGCTTAATTAGAAAGAATATAATTTTCTTAAATGATAGTAATCATTTTCCTGGGGATTAAAGAATAGCAGATAAGGAAAATACCTTTTGCTATCAGAAACCAAATGATTGAAAGAATAGTGGAAATAAATAAGTCCATCTTCCCCCAGGTTCTCTTAAGCATTATTCATATGGGAACCTTTTCCTTTTTTTGTTTACTACGTAGATATACCATCAGTATTTATCTATAGCACAATAGCATCTAAGCCCCTCAGCAGGAGGAGGGCTCCACATTGCGGTAGGAGCTGTCTAAATATATGGCAATATACTGTCAGAGCCTCCCTCACAGGCCAAAAAAAGGGGAAAAAATAGTACAGTAAGCAAGTTAAATGCATTGAGCCATCCTCAACTGCTTAAAAACACCTAAACCTATTGGGTTTATTTGAATAATAAACATTAGTTTTCAGGGACAGAGCAGTGGAAGAGTATAGAAGATACCTGCATAGGGGTGAGCCATGTATTGTAGGTAGATTAGCCGAGGATGAAGTGTTGCTGGACACTTCGCACTTCGGAAAACTAGCCCTTGACACCATTAGGGGTGTACTTGGAAGCCTAAGTATACAGTATAAAAACTCCTGCATTGACCTGTAGTTTTAGAGTGATAGTTAAGGCCTGTCTCATTCAGGGAAACGCTTAAGCACCTGCTTAACTTTAATTTAAAGTTCATGGTCTGCCTCATGCTTATCCAGAGGCTGTTTCCTAGGGGAGATAAATAATAAGTGTTACATATGCAAATATATTTAAATGCCTTTTTATTTGCAAAGTCAAGCCTTGAAAAGCCAGGACATTCCAGAAATGAGGTAGCCCCTTGGGCTTATTTACTCTGACATAGTCTTTAATCAACTGATCAAACTGAATTTCTCCTGTGAGATCTCTGCCTCATTCAGCGCACAGCACGGCTGGAGTTAGTTTAAAAGGTAATTGCTCAATGTTTTGTGTTTTTCCTGCTCTTCACATTATTTTTCCCAAGTTAAAACATGCACAGATGACAGAAAACCTTTTTTGTGTCCTGTCAATAACACAATGGCAAGATGGCTGAGCTGATCTATCACCTTGTTGCTGCTGGAAGGGCCATCCTATTCCCTTCTCTCTTCCCATCCCTGGCACCCCAAGTGTAGGGCAGAATGTGAGTGGAAAAGGCAACCATAAAAAGCAGCCCATGTTCCTTTGAAAGATGGGCCTTTAAAAAATGCATTTGAATACTGCCACAGGAAAATGGTACATCAAGGACTGAAAAATACTGGTCCTACAGAAGGAGTAGGGAAAAGGTAGCTGGGAAGCCCTGAATCTTAAAGAGATCTAGTGAACCAGGCGTTCAGTGGAAGCTGCCGGTACAACTATGGAGTAAAAAAGGCTAGTGTAATCCTTGGATTTTGAAGAATGAGTTGGAAAGCCAGAGAACGGAAGCGATTTCTCTCCACCTCTGGCTCTGATGAGATCAGTGCTAGGTCGCTGTGTCTACTGACTGTATCCGTATTTTCAAAACACATTGCAGGAAAGGATGCAAAAAAGAGCCACAAACTAATGCAAGAAATATGAAAATAAAAGGATAAAAGACTTTAAAAAATTATTTCTACTGGGCTTAGCAGAAACAAGATTGATATTACAGCATAAAGATCTCTTCCCAGAGGCACTTGATGTTATTATGCCCATTATTATGTGAAGAGATATAGGGGATTTTGTTGCTGAACCCTCTGCAGTAAGAGGGCTGATCCACAGGATCAGCTGTGCTCTAGTCTTCCTAGAGGCAAAAACCTCTTCAGTCTAGGGCAGAAAGGCATAACAAAAATGGAGGCTGAAAACCAGACAAATCCAAACTTGAAACAGGGCACACCATTGGAAGCATGAGAGTAAATAGCCAAGGTAAGGACTCTTCTAATGAAGACTGGAGGCCCCTCTGTGAGGCATGTTTAAATCACACTCAAATCACTCAAGGCTCAAGACAGACTTAACAGTGACATGAAATGACTGTTGATATGTAGGAGGCTGGACAAGATGATTCATTGCTTTCTGATTTTATTCTTGTCTGTGTAAATCAGTGCAGAAGCAATGCTAGTGATAAGTCTGCAGGGCACAGCGTGGCTCTGAGTCCTGTTTTGCAGACTGGATCCTTGGAATAGGCCAGCAGGAACGCTTTGAGGAGAACTGCAGAAAAGAGGATCTAACCCTGCTTTCCAAGGCAAATTCTAACTCAAGCATTGCATCTTAAATCTTAACCTTCCCACTCAACCATTGTGATTGGAGAAGCTGTTGTTTTGGCTTGTATTTCTTGTTGTAAATCAGGTTCTTTTTCAGGCTGAGTAGCACCTTTCACCAGCAGTGCTCAGGCTGAGACTAAACATCCTACTTGTAGACTAAGTCACTACTTAATGCAAGAATGGCTGTGGCAGAATCTGGCTGCAGCACTGCTCTTGTGTTGAGGAGCACTTTAGTCACCATCAGCCCTTGTTTGTTTTCATCAGAGAATCACTTATGGAGTCAAGAAGTTCTTCGTGCAGGCATGCAAGATCTAGGAAAATATATTATGTAAAATGTGTCTTAAATTATGTTGAAAGGAGTCTTTTTAGCCACACACGTTCTTAACTGGTTATGTGAATGCTGAAGTTTAGTGTTTGTCCTCCATGCCTTCTTCCTGCCTGGGGGCAGCACACCAAACTCAGCGGCACGGAGTATGAAAAGCTCCTCTGACACCCGCTCAGCCTCACTGAATTCTTTTTAAGACGCCAATGCAAAAGCATTGCTTTGGTTTTTCAAACTGCAGTCGTGGGATTCCCACCTTTTTTTGCAGGGTATTTCTAATTGTTTAACTAATTTTCTGAAGTAGAGCAGGCTTTTTGTTGGTATTTTGGATTTCCTTACAGAATATGGATTCCCAAGTGCAACCACTCCTTGCAAAGAGGCTGCTTGTGTGGAAACCGAGGGAGAGGCACAGTTGTAGGAGGGAAGGGAAGTGTAGTCCAAGTCTGGTTGCCCAAGCCTCGAATGCTAGCTGAGAACGTACCATCTCCAGAAGCAAGTATCTCACTAGGGAGCCGGTGCAGCTGCATTCTTACCTCGCACATAGGCTGAAAACCACGGTGGGAACCGCTCTGCTAGTGGGACCCACAAGGATGGAAAAGCATGATTAATTGACAGAAAAAACAGAAAACCTGAGGGCATCTCTGGGGATGTTAGACTTCCACAAATAACTTTGCAGAAGCAAGCCCTGGCCCTTTACACTCTGCTGGGACTGGCACAGCCAAGGATGGAGGACACAGAGACTCCCTGTGAGAGCACTTGTGCCGGCATCTCCATATCTGGATGGTCCCAGTCCACAACCTGGGGAAAAGAGCTGACAGTCATTTTTGCAGGGGTTGAACTGTGCAATCAGAGAATGTCATTCACACTGAATCATGGAGTTGGGCAGTCTGTAATCCCAGCAAGAACAGCAAACTGCTGTTAATCTGTAGAGAGGTGAGTGGGAACACATGATTTCCAGACAGTTCATATTACATGAGCATGGAAACTGTACACTGAGATAAGCATGGGTGGTGAACGCAATGGCTATAGTTACAGAGCAATACTAGAAATCTCTTCCTGTGGGCATGAGTAACCTGTGAGGACACTTCTGTTTGCCTTGGTGGAGGCAGGTTAGCACAGAAGGAGCTATCCTATCCCTGCTGGAACATGCTCCCAGGTAAATGGAGCATCTACAGAAACCCAGAACAAACCAGAGACTTAACAGAGCACTGAAGTGAATTTCCAGCCTAGTACAGGAGGTATTGCTCAAACCACCCAGGCCAAACATTTCTCCAGTTTGTGATCCTAAGACAAGGTTCTGGCACATCAGCAGGTAGACAAGCCATTGAGCCACTGCACCACCTCAGGACAAGTACCATTCAATGTTAGTATCAGTGGTTACTAGCATTTGTAAGAGAAGGACCTACCAAGGAAGTGTGAGCTAAGGTATAAAGATATCATTACTCCTAAACAGAAAATTGAATATGAGGTTACACATGCTTCTGAGATTTTGATATGATGAGGTGAGAATCAGCAGAGACTCAGAAAAGCCACTTATTGTGGAGCCACTGAGCATAGCATGACACAGCTGGGCCACTAGAAGTGGAAGCAGAGACCATCGGCATGTCATGGACTACAACACAGGTTGTACAAGCCTGAATAAAGCAAATCATATGATAAGGCTGTCCTGATCAAATAAAAAAATGCTGCAGAGATGAACTCCCACTGCTATGGCCAGGGAAGGAAGCATATAAGAGAGATTTTGCCTAAGAAGGCTCAGCAGTTTATCCTTCCAGGTATAAGAACAAACTTTATAAAGTGGATACAGACTTTAAATGAGGAGATGGAAGCATGGCTGAGTGAAGCTAGAGGGTGGGTAGGTGAATATCTCATGAACCATTAGCCTGCAACAGTATTAAGTGTGCTAAGATTGAAATGAGAAGCCTGATCATGTAAAGCTGACAGCTTTAAAATCTCATAAAAGCCCAGTGTGATGCTGGGAAGAGACCAGGACAGACTGATCTGTTTGTAATTGCAGGTGGTCACAGGAGATGGCTACTCTGCTGCAGGGAGGATATCAAATAAGAAACTGGAGACATGTTGCAGTGCTCAGACCACTGATTCCACAGTAAAATTAAAATTAATCAGGGCCAAATGAGAACTTCCCACAATATCTGCCTTGGAATATTGACAAGCAGGATGAGGGCAGCATTGGCCAAGACTCTCACAGCCAAGTGAAAACCTGGAGGAAGGACTCATTGCCAAAGCATCTCAGATAAGGGATTTGTGAGCTGCTGGACCAAGATCTTCTTTCCAAAAAAAGGAAATTCTGCTGCTATGTGACCCAGCTGCTTCAAGAAAAAAAGCCAAGCAGCAAAGCAGAGTTGGGTCCAGCTATCAAACCACAAAATGCAATGATGACCTAGTGAGGCATCCCCGTGTCCGAGCCTTGTTTCTTAATTCAATCTAGCCAGCCAAGATTATGCTGTTATTTTAGAGTTAAAATGGGATGAAGAGAAATCAGTGGTGGGATCATCACATCAGTAAGGGATACTGAAGGGGCCAAGATTTTGATTTTTTGAGATAATTAGGCAACTAGATGTTTGGCCTTTTAGCCCCTCGCAGAAGGCTACTCTCCTTCCTTCGCAAGTGTTGACACCTCTGAAAAAGCCTGTGGGTTTCTCAGCCAATCTAAAGGTCAATTTTCTTAATAATTTTCTTTCTCTTTTCCAAACTTTCATTTTCCTCCTTATTTTCCTTCTTTTTACTTTTATATTCCATCAAAAAGCACTCACAACTGTTGATATGGTGAGTTTGCTGCTGTTTGTTCCATCTTAAACAGGTGGCTTTTTTTTTCAAAAACTTTGAATGAGAGTTTATGTTTGATGTAAAAATATGTATGTTCTCTACACATGGTATTTAAGCATGTAAGTTTTCTCATAATTCTCATGCAGTACCACCTGAAATCAGGGGGAAAGTTCCCCTGATTTGACTGTATCGACTGGACCCTGTACAAACTTCCTAATACAAAAAGATGAACATCCTGTGCATGGGAAGTCAGCCCCACATCCAGAAAGCAGAGACCCAATGTTAATTATGAAAGATACTTTCCAAGAAAAGGAATGCAAATTACACTTAAAATGCTAAATTACGAGCTCTATACTTGGATTATTACGTTCTACTGCAGTACAAAGGAAGAGATGTCTTTTCCTGTGAATTAAAAATTGTTCTTATTATGCAAAACTCCCTCGCTATCTGCCTAATCCCCTAGAGGGCAGTATGACCTAAAAATAAATTAAACTGAGCCAGGCAATTAGGATTTTTCAAAGGCTGGTGATGTTAAATGAGATTGCGTTTCCTCCTTCCTCTGACAAATTGGCACAAAGGTGCAAGAAATAGGGACATACTTATAGCTTCCAAATTATATGAGGAAATTAATATAATAAAATGAGCAGTATCACCCTGTATTAATTTCTTTAGCTCACATAATACATATATCGTATTTTGCAAACTGTGAAAGCCAAATACGTTGTACTTAAGCATCCTCTCAGGTGGTTTCCTAAGAGGGGTTTTATGGCTTCGGTTTCGGATGGTATCAGTTCCCTGTGCTAGCCTTGAGATTTTGCCTGTCTCTACCACCGCATGGGCTTGATTCAGAGGAATTAAATTAAGTCAGGTACCCAACCGCGAGCGAGGTAGGGAGCACTGGCTCATTAATCAGGCACTGCCAGGGCTTGGTGCTCTAAGGTAGCTCAAATGCTCACCAAACTGCTACAATGGCCCCGACCTCCAGGCACTTTCGGAGTCTGAATGAGGGAGGGATGTGTGTCTCCATCAAAATGAGGAAGCCTCTGTCCCATATACATAACGTCATATTATATAGTACATGAGGATCACAAAATACCTTTACTTTGCAAGCATGAGCCTTCTGTTTGATGTAAATGGAAGTAATGTGGGGCAGGTTTAAACCACCTAGTGGCTGTTTGTCTAATATAAATACAGCTCCCATTTGTGCCCAGGTTCCCATTCCCTTCCCATCTAGAGCTCCACTTTCTGGTTTTGGGAAACTAAGGTCTGACTTCCTTAATTACGTGAGCAGGGAGAATACACACACGCACACACACGCAAACAGAGCATGTTTGGCACGCACAGCTCAAATATAATTTCATTTAACAACTGGGGGAAAAAACTCCAACTGGACATGAGTGTGTGAGCAGCCCCCAGCAAACACTGACATCCTTCCAGCAGCTACAACCTCTCTCTCCACACGGACACCACGCTGGCTTTTTGTCAGTGTTTTGGCTGAAAACAGGTTTTCAAGGGCTGAAGGCGATCTCCTGGAGATGATACCTCTGTTTGGCTGCTTCAAGAAATTGCAGAAACTGAAGCCAGAGGACTAGTAACAGTCACTAATTTCTTGAGCAGCAGATCCCATTCAGTTAACGGGCTCCATAGGTGCAATAGCTGGTCATCGGGAGCCCTTCGATTGAAGGCTTTTCCAGCTGGCTCAAAATAAGATAGAGAAGGAAGGATAATGGTCCAGGATGACTTGATTTGAAATAAAATTGATGGGAAAAGGGACAAAGAAGCCTTCTAACAGAAAAGTGCCATGTAGGTGTGCACATTTTTATGCTGGTGTCATTGCAGAAAGTATTTTTGATTTGTACTGGTCCCAGACCTGCTTAAAGATGATCATACAGATTCTTTGAACGGGAAAGAACAAAATATGTATATTTGTGGATAACTGAATTAAAAAAAATAGGGTTTGGTTGTAATCACCGAGGATAGGATGGATTAACTCAGTATATTCGGAACTACTTCACTTGTTCTTCTAAATCCAACAGCAAAATATGTTTTGAGACCAGTTATACTGCATACAGAAACACTCCGATACAATAGCTATTAGGTTCCTGGAATACTCTTTTCATGAAAAAAAAAATTTCTGAAGAAGTAGCTGGCAGGTACATAAAAAATTACTTACATGCTAAGTGTGACTGTTGGATCTGATGACACGTTTTAGGTTAACTAGTTTACATTTCTTTTGAAGTGAATTTCCTAGCGACAATGTTTGCACTATTCACCTGCCTCATCAAGGCCTGTTTAGAATACAGTGCTTAATACAGTTTTTAACCCATTATAAAGCCATGCACAGATAATTTAAAATGATCATAACAACTAACAAACACGTAATCAAGGAGCTCTTAAAATGTATTAAAATTCAGGTCTCTCGCTATTAGCAAAACCGCTTCATTAACATATTAAGACAATGTTCATTTGATAATTAGCTTCTGTTTTCTTTGCATCCTGGCAGTTAAATCATCCCTATGAAGCCAGAGGGGAAAAGTTTATACTTCTACAAGGTGTGTTTGGTGAAGTCTAGATTGCCTCCTCACAATTTTTAATCAACTTCCATATTTTCTTCTTCTTGTACTCTGTTTCTGAAATGTAGCAGATTAAAGCCCACTTCCACGGTGAATGTGGGAGTTTATAGCTCTCAGGGCTCTGAACAAGGAAAACGATGGACGCCTTTTCTCCCTTGGACTCATGCTACTCTGGTAACACAGGGCTCAAGGGGAAGAACTTGGGATTTCCTTGCATACGCCCTCCCTGGCACACTTGTGCCCCATGTAGAGCTCAGAGCCTGGCAGAGAAGAAAAACTAACAGGTCAAAGTCCGCAGACTGAGAATAGGATCACTGTTCTCCATCCTTTCCCTAATCACCGGTTATTCATTCCAAACAGTATTTTTCAAGAAAAAAAAAAGGGAATGTTATTTAAAATAGATTAAAAAATATTTCAATCTCAAGAACAAGGCATTTGATTCCAGATTTTTTCTGACTTCAAATGTCGGCTACATCTGCTGAGACACCTCTGAGCTGCACATGCAATGTCTCCTATGTGCAGTCTGTTCCCACTGCAGCAATAGCCAATGGAAGTAGCTTATTTATAGTGAAGGAAGAAGAGAGCATGGCTTATTTACATGAGACTGCTCCAGCTCACGCCCCAGATGCATTCCCCACCCACCATCACATCACCAGCCATTTCCAGGGAAACCTTCTCATCGTATGTCACAGATTTGCAATAAATAGGAAGCCTGGAATTACTGAATATACAAATTAGACCAAGTGGTTATAACTTTCTCTGATATATATTTAATTTGAATATGCTCTTAAAGCTAAATAGTAATTAACTACATGTTCTGCTCTTTGAAATAGCAGATACTGAATGTTTCAAGCGTAAGTAGTAGGGTGGCAGAACTGTCCGGAAGGATCTTGCAAGATGGAGTGGCTGGGTACTAAGTAGCAGATGAAATTTAGTGTAGATGAACATTAGGTGATGCACATTAAAAAAAAAAAAATCCTATGATAACTTCACATACAATATTATGGGTTCAGAGATGACTACTCAGGAATGAAAGGTTATAACAGACAGTCCTATGAAAATGCCATCGCAATGCTTAGTAATTGAAACAATGTTAAAAATGCCAAGGAAAGGAAAAGACAACAACAGAGAAAACATAATACCATTGTATAAATTCATTGTACATCTGTATCCTGAATACTACGTACAGTTCTGGTTGCCCTTCTCAAAAAGGACATAGCAGAACTGGAAAAGTCTCAGAGAAGGTTGGCACAGGTATGAAATTGTTTCCCTACAAGGGAAGGCATCTTCAGCCTGAAAAGAAATAAGAGAGGGAAAATATACTGGAGGTGGTGTATAAAGTCTTGAGTGCCAAGGAGAGGACAAATGGAAAGTCATGATTGTCCCTCTCCCAGTACAAGAGTGAGGGGGCATCCCAGGACATTGGCAGGTGGCAGGTTATAAACAAACAAAAAGGAGATGATTCTCCACACAATGTTCTTAAGCAAAAGAATTCTTTATCAAAAGACATTGTGGGTACTAAAACTGTGCATGAATTCAGGGAAAGACTGGGAAAGTTCAAGTAACAGAAACTCATCAAAGATTAAATACCTTGTCTGGCTCAGGAGATCTCTGAGCTACAAGGTGCTGGAGATTGGAAGGTTATTTTGGAGAAGCGTCAATACACGTTTTTCTCTACCATCTTGCTCTCCTTCAGACATCTACTGTTGGCTATTATAGGATATTGGCTAGGTGGACCTTTGATCTGACTTAGCACTGAAGTTCTTATATTCTCACAATCTTATATCAGATGAGATTCTGCTCTGGGTAAGCCCTTACAGTAAGAATTTTGTCAGAGATACCCTCAGACAAATGACAAGATCTGTCCAGCTTAACAGAAATGAAGTGGAGCCACCAGAGAGAAGAAAATGCACCATATAACAAACCACCATTCACTGATTTTCATCTTTCTTTGTTCAGACCACTTTGTATTACTGTTTCGGATACCTGCTGTAATAATGAAGAGACGGGATAGTGTCACTGATGTCTTCTCACTATTGGTGATTTTTTAATTATATTTTTCTTTCAGTTTTTTGTTGTTAAATCACATGCACTGAATTGCAAAAAACCCACAAAATTACTTTCATCCTACCACATCCACTAGCACAGACACTGACTGAAATGAATAGGGAAGAGGTTGTATCTTTTCATACATATATATGGACACAGAAGCTGGATGTCAAGCAGAGGTGTTAGATAATCAGTCTTTGTATTTTTTACCTTAGAAAGTACTCATCTCTGCTTTGATATCAAGGGCAGCTGGAGAAGAATATCCTTTTCACCCATCCATTTGTTTCTGAGATGTGTGGGAACAGCACTCACAGAAGACAACAACCAAGAAAACAGCACAAAAGTACATGAAAAAAAGGAAAACAAAATCTTTAAGCTGATGGCATGTTCCCTTCTTTTGTCCTATCACTTCACTAGGAGTCCTAAGAGGTGATTTTCTTCCCTCTTCCACAAGGTTTTCCCAAAGCCTTGCTGTGGGACTGCCGCACTTCTCAGGGCGTGGAAACAGCAAGCTCCCCTTGTAAAGCCCTGCCGGGATCAGCCTGGCCACCTACTCCTGCCCAGCCCAGGCTGTTAAAGAAGGTCTCAAATCAGCAGGGGACACCCTCTTACCACTATGCTCATGAGAGCCCACTGTTTTCTTTTTCCACGTTGAGCAGTTATTGCACAGTTGTCTCTGTTTCTGAAGGAACCTGGACCTTGGATGGGAGGAGTTGAATCAGGTGGCTCCTGGGGAGAGTGGAGGTGAGTGTCTAGAGAGAGGAAAGCACTTTGGGGAAGCAGCACAAACTCCAGCAAGTCTTCGCCTCCCATGGTATGCTGTCTGGCGGTGGCATTTGTGAAACCTACTGGCTCCTACCTACTTATGAAACCAACTGGCTCCTGGTTGCCTTCATGACCACGGGAGGTTTGGACCCACTGCTATTGCTTCTGGCAGACCAATTCAAATTCATCAGGTAGCACCCATTAGCACTGAGGTACTCACAGTGCGTTACTGACATGGCAAGTTTCAGGTAACTTTTGGTAATTTCAGCTGGCATTCAGAATGCAGTAGGAGAACAAAGACTTTCCTCCATCTAAAAATGCAAAATACTTGACCTTGGCTCTAACAGAGCTTTGCCAGATGCTGTGATATATTTAACCTTGACTTTCAGAGTTTCAAAAACTAAGTCTTGAGGTGTTGAAAGCCCTAGATGTTTTTTCATGGAAAGTGAGAGAAAATGGCAAATCAGCCACAGAGAAGGCTCTGCCGAAAACTGCAGCTGCGTCAGTGTGACTGGGTAAAAAAAAATGTTTTTAAAACAGAAACTGCTGATACGGCTTTTGGTGAAGCCTCTGCAGCAGCTGTGATGGCTTTTAACTTTGAGTTTTCAGTGGGGAAAAGATGATATTTCTTGCGTTGTCATTTTTATGAATAACACAGGCGGGTTTCAAAATGTCAGGCCAGGTTGAGGAGCAGATGTAAGGTTAGCTGTGCCTTGGACTGATCTGAATAGCGGGGGCTGAGCAGTTTGCTGGGGGTGATAAGTACAGGGAACCCAGAGGTTGTCAGTCCTCCAGCTCAAGTTAGCTTCAACACAAGCTGGTGTTGGCGTTGGGTGGCAGCGGTGACACTCAGGAAGATGTCTCTGAGCAGCTGCCTCCCAGGGATGCCAAGGTACCACATGGGGAGAAGAAAGCAAAGAAGTACAAATCAAATGTGAGAAGACACCTGGTATCTCAGGGCATGGACATCCTCTTCCTTGCGTGGCAGAACGTGTGCCCAGCCTCTTGTGTGCTCTTCCTTGCATAGCAGAACTGCTCAGCCTCTCGACACTCCACACAGGAGACGGTGGCTCTGGGGCAGGGTCTCCCATGAAATCTCTGAAAAAGGAAGATTACATCTTCCAAATCGGACTCTCCTTTTGTGCAAAAAAGAGACAGTGAAGCAGTTGTTGGTTTCAGGCACCATGGCTCTGGATTAAAATCCGCTTCTGGGAGAACAGGGGGCTGAGAAATGCTTCTGCCAAAAGCTGACTGAAAACAAAATGTCTTTGTAAAAAGTTCTAGTTTTGAGGAATGAACATTTTCAAAAAGAAATAAAACATTTCTGATTTTCTGACTAGCTTTTCTTGAATCTCTTCTAAGGGGAAGGAAAGGATCCTGCAACTCCTGGGTGGTTCATATTGATCTCTCAAAAAGACCCTGAATTTTCACCCTGGGAACAGAAACACTCCCAAGAGGGGACACTTCTATGCTTGAATAGCTATTCTCTGTCTGAGAGCGCTGGCAATAATCTTTTCTTTCTTTGAATATGTAAGTTAGCAAGGATTGCAGTAGGGATATACTACTGGAAAATACAATCCAGTTTTTCAGAGATGGTAACCTTGAACCCACTCTGTTTCCCTGCTAAGATTTATTAGAAGTATGATTTGGGATTTGTTCATGCATGAGCCAGGGACCAGGAGTCCATAACAAATTTTCCCAAGTAACATTTTATTTTTCTCCTACCCCTTTCAAATTCCCTTCCTTGCTCCCCATGCAAGATTCCTAGCCCTGAGGCAGCTGGTGGATGGAAGCAAGAGCGTGGCCACGTCAATAGTGCTGCACCCTAATGGCAAAAGGGAAAGATTTCCCAGAGATTGGTAAATGCCAAGGACACACATCACCTATTGAAAGGCAGCAAAGGCAGCAAGTCTCCTTTGTCAATTGTTGTGGGAATAGATGTTAATGCTTCCACTGCAGATCTGCTCTTTATTGGCAGCTTGTTGAAATAAGAGAATAGATCTATTGGAGCTGGAGTTCATCCACGATGGGAGGAAAATGAAACATGGGAACTGGCTCCGTTTCCCATTTAGAAGACTCTGGACGTGGTTTCTTACAGTCCTGTACTTTGTAAGTCTTTATAGGAATGGGAAAAGCAATGCACCACTGATCAATGGATACGATATGAGACCACTGACGGACCAAACCCAAGACCCCCTCCCTGACTCAGTGCAGAGTCTTTGATGCTAAATTAAGCATTATGCTGTGTAAGATGCTTACATTTAATGTCTTTAGTCAGTATCTCTGTTTAGACCATTTTTTCTGAGTCATTGAAGTGACCTCACTAGTGTCGTGGTTTAACCACGGTAGGCAGCTAAGCACCACACAGTCACTCGCTGATTCCCCCAGTCAGTGGGATGGGGGAGAGAATTGGAAGGCTAAAAGTGAGAAAACTCATGGGTTGAGTTAAAGACAGTTTAAAATTAAAAAACAAAAAACAAAAACCCACAGTAAGGAAGAAAGGAAACAAAACCCAGAAAAACAAGTGATGCAAAAAACTCAGTTGCTCACCATCAACTGACCAATGCCCAGTCAGAGCCTGACCAGCGGCAGCCCTGGCCAACCTCCACACACCCCCCTCCCAGTTTTATTGCTGAGCACGACATCATATGGTATGGAATATCCCTTTGGTCAGTTGGGGTCAGCTGTCCCAGCTGTGTCCCCTCCCAGTTCGTTGGGCACCCCCAGCCTACTCGCTGGCAGGGCAGTGTGAGAAGCAGAAAAGGCCTTGACACTGTGTAAGCACTGCTCAGCAATGACAAAAGCATCCCTGTGTTATTAACACTGTTTTCATCACAGATCCAAAACATAGCCCCATACAAGCTACTAAGAAGAAATCTAACTCTGTCCTAGCCAAAACCAGTACAACTAGTCACACTTTTGCAGTCTGAAAATCTTGAAAGGACTGCTTGGATTTGGGATAGAATTTCCATTCCTTCCTATGGGGCTGAGCTGGAGCAGGGTTATCTCTGCTTCCTATGTGAGACCCACGAGTTCATTTTTGTTTGTATTTGGTTTGACAACTAAACTGGGTCATCTGACACCTGCTCAGCTCAGAACCTCTTCCAGCCTGATAGTGATTCTTGTTCCAGATCTGAAAAGTATCCAATTTCCCAGGCTCAAAAGTTCACAAGGTTTATTTTCCTTCTTTAATTTCTTCCCTGGAAAATTGGCATCAAAAGATTTGAAACAGTGCTGGGCTTTTCCTGAGTGCTTGGAGAAAGAAGCAGGAAGATGGAATAATTTTTCCTGTATAGACTAGAGAAGAAAGAGACTCATGACCTTGAGGACTCATACCCTCTGCTTTGCCCCAGGGGACAATCCATTGCCTTTGGGATCTGAAACCACCTGACATAAGTCTTGCTGTGATGGAATCAGGGATCAGAGCAAAATGGATACAGTTGGGGCTAACTGCAAAAAGAATTTATGGAACCTGCTCTCCTACTGCTGCAAAGCTCAGAGGAGAAAAAAAAATCATTTTTCCCTGAAATTGCTTACCATCTGTGTACCTGTTACAACAATAACATACTTCAATAGAAAATCAGGCAGCCTGTGGTTAAGATTTCACTGGACTATATGCAAGGGTTTCAGTGGATTTTCTTTAATATTTGGTGGGGTTTTCAATGCTCAGTAGATTGAACTGGATTTCCTTAGCATTTTTGAGGCTATATAACATGACCTGAACAAAGGGATAATTTGATTAGGCTCATTGCTTCGAAATTCTTTTTTTCTTTCCATACTGTCCATTTTGACTGGACACTGATTTAATTTTCCTTGTTCTTTATTTTACTCTGATTTTCTTATTTTGTCTGCTGCTTGAAGGTTTGATATTGCGACAAATCTTCCTAAATAAGAAAAGTTTGAGCTGCAATCCTGTCAGGGACCAGCAAAATAATTCGCATTTTGGTTAACAGGCTAACTTCCCTTGTATGGGTAATTTACCTTTGAAAAAAGAACCTCCTACATTTGTGCCACTGCCAACATCAGATGTCCAAAAATTTAGAATCAGTCTCTCCAAAATGTTTAAACTGCCTTCAAAATACGAACTTGTTAAAAATAGGAAATCCCTAGCTCTTTTTCTGCCTGTTACTCTTTGAGCCTTGCATGTTCTGTCAAGCTGTCTGTCCTTTGCAGGTATGAGAGCAAGAACCTTGCCTTAAGATAAAAGAAGACTAAACTGAGACAATCATGTTTAAAGAGACTTTGGGGTCTATGTAAGACTCCAAGTATCAGAAGGCTCATGTTAGGATGATGCTGAGAGAGCCTGAATTCTTTATTCCAGATAATGGAAAAAATAAAATGGCAGGCGGGGGGTAGGAGAAAAGAAAACTCATGGTTTTTTCCTCTTCTATGGCAGACTGTACCTGAACCTGACACAAGCATGCAGCTGCGTGAAGCAGGCTGAAATAAAATATAAATGGCCCAATGCAAGAGACAAAATTGAAACAGTTCTGCTAGATTGATTGAATGGGTGTGCTGCACCTCAAGATGTCTGTATTGGAAAAAATCATTGCAGAGGCACCAAGTAGATGAACCGCGTTTGGCATTTAGCTCCCAGTGTATTAAGATCTGTAGTCAGATCTTTGCTGCTTGCAAGAATAAGGTCTGCAACCTCAGTGCACTTCTCGTGAGACTGATGACTCCTTCTCCCAGTGACAGAAGTTCCCACTACACAGTCAAGATTTGGTTGAAATCTAGCTGGGGAATCAGATGAGCAGCACAGAAGCAGAAGCCATCTTTGTGTTGCTCGGACCTGTCCCTGAAGAGGGATGTGAACATCAAAACAGAGGCCTTTGATTTGAGCGGGAAGCAGGAGCAGAAAGCAGAGCCCTCTGGGGCAGTAGCAGCCAGTGTTGTGCTTTTGGGTGCTGGAGAGCGGGTTGGTACCAGGACACGTGCCGTCCATTCCTTCCTTTCTGATTTCCGTTCTTTCTTTTTCCTTCCTTACTTGATATTTGTCTGCTGTCCCTTGACTCTGTGCACGCTCTCTGCTGTGCTGACTCTGATCCATGAGTATTCTTCTGCAGGACTTGCCTCACCTTTTCCCTCCTGCACCCTCCAACTGCTGTGCAGACTGGCCAGCCTAACGCTTGCCTTTGAACTTTCAGCAAATGCATTTCTTGGAAGCACAGGTGAAGGAAAAGGAAAAGCATCAGGAGAAAAATTCGCTCCTTCTTTATCCTTCCTCACTGAACAGGATAGGAGTTGAGCTGTAAAGTTTTGGGAGCCTTTGTTTCCAAAGCATTGTGCTAGGTTTTGGATACAAACCTGAATGAAATTCCACTGATGACTGTTTTTCCCAGCACACTTGGGAACAATATGAGGCCAGTATAATGGCATCCACCACAGCTTCGTGAACACTGCAGCCCCATGAACGTGTTCTGATCCCCTCCCCTAGACAGGGCTTTACTTCAGGGCTGGAGGAAATTATGCAAAAATCCTTTAAAATTGTTAATATAATATTAATGGTTTCACGCAAAGCTGATGATTATGTGATAGAACAAAAAAAATGTATAGGACAATGTCTTTCTAGTATGGATTATCTTAGCTTGTCTATGAAATTCTAAACTTAGCAGAAGACAAATAAATTAGAAGTGTATGTTTTGTGTATGTAGTTCAAGTTTTACAATCCAAACTGGAGATGACAATGCATACACACAGAACGAACAAAATGGCAACAGTAGCCCCCAAACAGCCATTTTTACAAAAAAAGCCCTAAACCAGCATCTAAGTGAGGTCAGAATTTGTTTACTGAAACATAAGGCTCTTATAATTAAACACAAAAACCAGTGCTTCAGATTTCTCTCTGATAAGAAAACAATGACCTCTGGATACTGATGTATATCAAGAAATAGTATTTAATACTGTAGGAACATTAATGTGCTATCTTTTATTGCAAAGGCTGCTTGAATCATTTTGTAAAGCCAATATCATGAATTAAACATACAGAGAAATAAAGATTTTTTTCAAGAAAGATAAAATTTCTATTCCTCTGTATTATTACAAAAGATTCGAAAAACAACATGTTCTGGTCTTAAGTATCAGACTTATGTTTTGTCTTTTGTTATCCCTTACAATAGCACTGCTGCTTGAATACCCAGCCATATCAAATGTAAGTTATTTGTATATCTCTATCCTCTCAGGAAATCTTGACCTTGAAATAGAATAAATATGTAACATGTGTATTGGGTTTACATGTTCATAGCTAACACCACCTGTGCTAAAAACCATAGACATCGAACAAAAACATGCAGAAGATGAGCTTGTGCAGTGCTATTTGACTCATTGTCACAAAATGAGAAATTACAGTTTAAATGTTTTGCTGTCTTTGAATGACCCTCCATTTGTAATTGATTCAGCTCAACAGGCTGCAACTGTAAAACCATTGAGATATGGAACTTATTTGTCCCATGTTTAGAGTATGCTTCAGTCACTCTACCAAAATCAAACTGCACAGGATGCGACCTTCTCTGTTTGAGTGCTTTGATAATGTGCCACATTAACTTAGAGCCTAAGATGACTGGTTATTCAGGCTGAGATTTTTAGAAGTCCATCTGGAATAAACAAATCGTATTTAGCATTTGTTGACCAGCTCCATAAATGGAAGTGGATTACACATAAAACGAAACCTATAAATAAGCCCACAATGTGAAAAATAAATGGAAATCCCTTGAATGACTACTTGAGGCAACTTTGAAAATTCTCTGTAAGTAGTCATACTTACAGACCAATAAAATAACTATCCTTGAGGTACCTGCATTGATAACCAAGGACATGATCAGCTGCAGTCAAACTGGTAAACCTTGAGGAATGTGATTTTTGAATGAAGACTTGAAGGCCTCTGCTCCAGTAAGGCCACAGCACAGACCTCTGATGGCAGGAGAGTGGGGTAAAAAAGTTACGGTACACAACATGGGTCCTTCCTTTTGTGACTATCCCAGCGTGAAGGTGAGCTGTAGCCTTAAAGATACCCAAAGACAACAGACATCAAGTTTAGATTTATGAAATATGAAGTAAGCAAGGTTTGGAGTCAAGGGATCATATCATAATAAGTTTGACTCCTAAAAGGTATCAAAGGCCTACCCAAAATCCTGCCTGTTGTCACCAACAAAGAGGAACCCTACAGATGTAGCGAGGACTCAATAGCTAGTCTTCTTTATCTTCCCAGTCACACACAATTGATCCTGGGGACACAGGCGCTGTTGTGCTTGTGAGTATGTGGATGTGAGAACATGAGTGAGTGAAATCTGTGGGAGAAGGAGCATGAGGGACTGCAGTCAGTTTTCTTTAAAACAAATATCACCCTTGCTTCCAAAAGGTCTAGAATTGTGTTTTGTTACATTAATTTTCTTCAAGAGCACTAACACATGAGTTATAAATTAGCTGTTGGACTGAAATGATAAGCACTAATGTGACAAGCTGGGGAAGGTGCCGAGAGGGTTCTTACAGAGACCAAAGCTAGCTCTGATTTTATTTAATATCTTTAGTGTGATTAGAAAAAAAGAAGATTAGAAACACACTGATGGCATTTGCAGATCATTCTTCCCTGGGAAATGTTCCCATCCTTCGCTGGGGACATCATGTTATACGGATGTATAATATGAAAGGACTAAAGGAGCCTGGGGAGATAGAAATAAAAACACAGGATTGATCTAGGAAAAACAGAGGTGCAGAATCTGGAGGAAGGGAGGAAAGCCCAGAACAAGGCTATTCAATGGGGATGATGAATCATATTGTCCTCCTTGATGACACATACATTAACAGTGGACAGAAAGTACTCAATGAAACTTGCTGTCCAAGAAATACTTCTTATGCTATATGACTAATGAAATACTGTAACTGTCTTACTGATGTTTTGAACAGCAGGAGGGCCATCTAAGCTAAAAAAAATGTGCTAATTAAGAAGTACAAACTCAGGAAAGGAATCTTATTTATTAGTTTTGCATTTTTATTTCAAAGAATGAGTAAGAGAAGGGCAGGGAGGACAGATGGGAATTTTCACAGCAATATACCATGACAATGAATGTAATTTCAAAAGCTACATTGCTACTAGATGGAAAGAAAAAAGCAGGTAAGGAAGCTTTGAATAAAAGCATGTGAGAAAAGGGAGTGAGTTTCAATCTTGAGCAAAGATGAGCAGGGAGAAAGGACCGAGGGGCTAGCACTCAGCTCCCTGGGCAGTTCCACTGTGAGAAAAAGAATTTCAAAACACTGCTGTGCCCCCCAGGAGTCATTGTGCAAGGATGCTGGTGATGATCAAAAGAACTAGATTCAACACACCTAACTGGAGATATCAATATGCAGATTTCTGCTCAGAGAGAGCTATATAAACTGCTTTTCGTAGGCAATACAGGGAAGCAAGTATTTCCAGGGTGAGTCAACTCCTCACTATGTAGGTGTGTAAAACAGGGCAAAACAGGACGTCTGTAACGTAAAAATGTGACAGAGATAGAGTATTCATGGCTAAAAGTGATGGAATAACAAAATCTGTGAATAAAAGCAGCAGCTTGTGATAGAAAGAAAGAAGTAGTTTTAACATTGGAAAAATTGGAGGAGGGGGGAAAACCCTCAGGGAAAGCAATGAAAAACCCATCCAAGACAAGATAAAGCATTAGAGAAGAATCAGTCCTCCACTGTTGGAGCTATACTACTGGGTGAAAACCACACAACTGAGCCAGACACTTGGGCGACTGCGACTGTGCTGTGTGATGGAGGGTCTGCTGTGCTGGGCTCTGGTTGCCCCTGCTCCAGCCAGTATACCATCTTCAGCAGAGCAACAGTCTCAAAAGAGGCCAACGAAGAAGTGAGGTGCTGTCTAACAGGCACAATGGGGTGAAGGCACTAGTCTTTGGGGCTAGTAAGCTCATTCAGATCCCCTCAGGAATCTTGGTCCTCTGTTCCAATTAAGAAGGAGACAACTCAGTCAAGTTGTCTGCCTAGTCCTGTTATTTTGTGCAATTCACACATGAATAATATCATGAAAACTGGTACTGCATTTTCCAGCAAATTTACTGCTCGTTAAAATTATATATTTGAGCAAGTGGAAATGGCAGAGTTCAAGTTTGTTTTCTCTTACTCATGATTCATCTGTAAGTACACAAATAAATTAAGCAGTCACAGGAGACCATCAGAGCTACCAGATGCAGTGATTCAGAAGAGTTTCTTAGTCTGGGCTAGTGGAGGAAAAAATTGCAAAACTGGGTGATGAGAAGGAGAAATCCAACAAAATACCAAAGTTCTCAGCTAGCAGGAGGCTGCAAACAATAAAAGAGTACTTTTTAAAAATTAACATTGTCTGACACATCTTATATTGTACCACAAAGCTTTAAACAATTGTGACAATAGGCTTTCCTTTGTTAAAAATAACTTGTCCCTGATTTTCTCTCAAGTACTCCTGGAGTAACTACTGAAGTCAATACAGTTATATACCAGCCACATACCCTTCAGACTCTAGCCCTTTGACTCTGCTATGCACATGGGTGGAGAGTAAGGAAACCTGCCCTTTTCTGAAGAGAAAAATGTAGCACATGATGTGGAAAAGAAATGAGATGCGGCAAGAAAGAATTTTAAAGAAATGATTACCAGAAAGAAACTAACCTTGAAAGAAACATGTGAATATAGATTATTTAAAAGTATAAAGCTTCCGTGTTCCTCTCTCATACAATCACTTTGAGAGGGACTTTATCATGTATGTGGATACTGGAGATCATTTTTTTTTCTGGTGTTGGATTCAAACACTCAGGGAAAGCTTCAGTCACATTGAGTCAAGTCCCAGACCAACGGAAAAGGCACATTTTCTCCCAGTGCCCCACGAAAATCTTGGCTCCACAAATAACAAGCAAAAGGAGCATCCTCCCGTAAGTCCCCATGGTAGCCTCTGTTTGTTACAAGTTGCATTTCATCAGGCTGCTGGCTGAGAGTCAGCCGTACCGTCTCCTCACCTTGTCACGTGCCTCTCAGGCTGTGTGAGAGGGGGAATAAGCCGTTTATTACCCAGTTTTCCAGGCTGTCTGAGCACAGCTGAGTTGGAGTAAAGGTGAAAGAACACAGGTAGCAGCTACCTCACCTGGAGCCAATCCAAAAGCTATACATCAGATGTAACTATACATTGGGGAGGAGTGGATGCCAGAGAGACACAGCTTGCAATGCTGCCTCCCCTCTCCAGCCTGTCTCATCACACGGAACCCTCCTAACACAGCATGTCCCTTCCACTGCACAAATGGCTGGAGAGAAATGTCCATACTTTCTACTTTCAACACTGTTTAGAGACCCTTTGAGCAACTCATGCAGCCATTGAGCAGCCAAAACAAATCCGTCCCTCTAAAAAGCCTTTTACTCATACATGCCACTTGCTCTTTGACTCCTTTTCTCCCTTGTTCATCAGTTCTGTGGGTTTCTTACAACAAGCAGACAGGCAGCTGGATTTGGAATAGAAACATACTTTGCAACTGCGTGTCCTTCATGGTCACAAAACTGTTTTCTCCTGGACGATGACTTGATCTCCTCAGCTCTCTGGCACGAAACCAAGAGAGAGCACACCTGTGCACGAAGATGACAAGGGAAGGAGGAGGCTTAGCAACAGAAAGTAACAGATAAAGGAAGAGGCAATCACAGAGAGAAGAAATTTAATATTGATTCGATGAGTTGCATTTAAAGTTAAAGAAAGAAGCAAAACGAATGATCGTGTTGTCAGTTGCAATGGTGGCCACTACCAGGTCTCTACCCTTTCTCTATGTGTACACAACTCTGTGAGATCAGTAGAAGTTATGTGTGCACATAAAGACAGGAAAGGTTTGAAAGTGAAGAGCTTTACCTAGCATTCATTTAGATAACTAATCCGAAGAGAGACATTATAGTGTACAAAGAATAATGCCCATTCTAGAACTTGGTGGAAAACATTTCCTGTGGAAAAAAGAGAGAAGAGGTTTACCTATGCATCTCTGGAGCTGTTGACTTGAAAACAAGAAACAAAGGAGCTTTATACTGCAACAGTAAATTTAAGCTGGCAGATGTTTTATGACAGTTTATAGTGTGGCTATGGGTTGTCTTATCCAAAGTATTCCACAATGCTCTGTTTAAAAGTGATGGTACAGAATGGTCTAGTTCACCAAATAAAAGGATAGTATGCATGTCTCATATGGAGACACTGGATTTTGTTTTTCAATAAAAGACCAAAATGCTAGCGGCATTCCCATTCCCTGTTGAAGACTAAGCATTTTGGAAGAGCATCTTTTAAAGTAAAATTCAATAATACTATAAAAAAGACTGAAGGAAACAAATATGGTTGGAGGGAACAATGGCTAAAAAGAAAACACTACCACTTTTTTATTCAATTATTTTTAAACCAGTAGAGATAGAATGATGTTTAAAAAAATCCTGAGACCCACATCCTTGGGTCTGCTAGAGCAAAGACATGCACATTTTCTAACCGAGCCTTGGAATGCCACCAGTCTCTGGTCCTGTATCACAGGTGACCTCACAAGACTCAGAAACATCCCTGGGGGAAACAAGAGCTATTGCCCACCTAGGAGAAGCAGGATTCCTGCCTTTGGCAATGCCTCAGTCTTGCCACAACAGTGATGAATTATGTAGTCTGCTCAGAGTAATGATTATCTGGAGGCTTTCTAATGCAATGAAACAATATGGCTTGACCATCCTCTGTACTGCTCAAAAGAGTTCTGCAGTCTAGAACATAAGGGTGTCTATAAAAACAGATGGGTAGTATGTAGTATCTATAGCTGTTGCCTAAAATCTGATTCTAGCTGTTTCCCAGCTACATCCATTCCCAACTGTATGTCTTCTAGGGCAAGAATCTAAGCCATGCTGGGCTTTGGATACAAAACCCCCTAATAGCTAAGAATGAAGCCCTTCTCTGACAGGTAACAAATGTGGACATTGATTGGCAAAGGAAGGTCAGACACCTTTCAGTGCCTGGAAAGCAGTCATAACATTCCCGATGCTAAATAAGACCCAGTTAGTCCTACTGTGGTGACAACATGACTGATTTTCCATTCTCAGTCTGATAGACTACGTAAACCAACATCAGTTATTCATACAGGAGGAAAAAGTTTGTGTTAACTACGTAGCTTGTGCGACGGAGCAGGCTTCTGCCAAACATTTGATGTTTAGACGTACTGTTTGAGAGTTTTTTTCCACAGCTTCCTGCTCCCCAGAAGGAAGCGGACTATTAGGTTTTCTCATGGGCTTTTAGTTACTCAAAACAATTTTAAGAATTCACATCAATTGGGGTTTTTGTTTAAATTTGAGGTGATTGCAAACTGAAATTTCTCTCTCACAGAAGAATTTGATACTTCTCCTGAATCCAAAGCATTTATCAAAACATCAGGAGTTCTGGTGAAATTTCTGTCTCTGAAAAAAACCTTGACATTTGATACTTGCTTTGCTTCTCTATTGAAACACAGAAAAGAAGATTTGTGGGAGAGAAAATTCAACTTCTCATAACATCAGACTGTAATCAGCAATACAGCTGGGAGATGGCGTCCACCTAAGGAGCTGAAGGACAGAGAAAAATGTGGGCAAGCAACATTCCTAAGGAGTTTCAATTAGATTTGCTCAGGAGAAAAAGATGCCAATTCAGAAAAAATATTTTTTCTGCTGAAAATGATACAGTTTAATCCAGCTTTAAACTTGCCAGCTTTAATTACAGTATATCTATTGATGACTCTTTACCTAGTTAAATGTAGATAACTGTAGGAAATATACAATGAAAACATGGAAAGATCAACAAAACTAGATGAAAGAAATAGGGCTGCTGATTGAAATTCACCCCAGCTCTGATGCTTATTTGTAGGTTTGACTATATGAGCAATAATTCTGATTTTCCAGTAACAGTCACTGCATGTCTAAACCCCCTCCTCCAAACTTCCGAGTCACGGATTCCCCTGAGATGCTAGCCCTAATTTGTTTCCAAACCCACTTCCACAACAGTTTATTCAAGGTCCATGATGGTGAAGTACAGGGCCATTTGTCTCCAGCTTCTCTCACAAAGCCCTACCATGGGCCTCAAGTGGTGTGAAGAGCCAATATAAGGCTACCGAGAAATATTAACTTCAAGGGAATAACCACTCTTGTAAGCTTGTAAGCTAAAGTGCAGCAAAGTACTGAAGTGCCCCCATATGTCAGAATTTCATGATCAGAAAAAAAAAAAAAGCCATTTCAGTGCTCAAAAGAATATAAACTTTCAAACGACCTTTCATTGAGGGAAGAATGGGAACCTGCTGTACTTGGTTTGTCATCCCCTCTCCTCCCCCAAAGGCAGTTGCCAAAATAGCATAACCGAAAGCATATTGGATGTTGAATCATGTTTGATTCAGCAAAGATTACATCTACTGAACTGACTGCATCATTTTAGTATGGAGCTTATACATTTACCCATCTACAGAAAATGCTTTATGCTGCACAGGAGGAGGTAGTTTTTTGCTTTCTCACTGCATTTCATGTAGATATGTCTGAGAGCATTTTCTGTGATCTTCTTAATAGGGGTGTATGGATGTGCATGCTATGTTCTGCCATGTCATTTCTTCCTCCGTTTATAACCATTTTTATATAAATAGTATTGAATGCTGATTAAAAAAATCGTTCACCAAAACATACTTCTTGTTTTAAAACCAGAGGTAAGAAACACTTTCTTATTAGAAAAGGAAGAAATACCTGAAAATGAAGCATTTCTGTGTAGAAGAGGGATCAGAACTGAACCTTATTTTCTAAGTAGCCAAGAAAACAAATCATATAAGAATTCAGACCTCTGACCACCTCTGAAGGGGAAAGCTAATGGAAACAGCACCTCACTGGGGACATTACTGCATATCATCACCTAACGGTGACCCTGAGGGAAATGAAACTGAAGAGAAACAGAGCTGCGTGCCAGGGAGGTGGAACTGTTCTCATTTCTGAATCTGCAGCAGAATAGTCTAATTGGATATACAGCACAGCAAAATGAATGTAAATACTAGAGGAAAAATATTTTCAAGCTTTGTAAAGGAATGACATGCAGATTGAGAGAAAGGCAAAGTCCTGCATTTCTAGCCATTTTTGATAAATGCAGGATACATAATGACTTAGTCAGAAAAGGAAAATTTAGAGAAGCCCATCAATTCAAGGGGCTGCACGTTCAGCAGAGCATTATACCTTGCAAGGAACAGGCCATGGAGAGCTGAGCATCCAAAATTCATTGAAAAGTTCCTACAGAAACAAAAATTTTGCAGAGGTACAAAGATTTCCGACACCTTTTTTCTTTTTTCCGAAGTGGTTGGTCATTGTAATTCACGATTTTCCTAGGCATGAAGATCCTGCAGCCTGCGTAGTTCTGCTGGCACTCAAACTGCTCTGTGTTATGTAGAAAAGTGCTCAGCTGTGAAGCTGGTACCTGTACACAAGCTGTCCCACGGCCTCTGCCACCGAAGCCAGCTCTTGCCAGCACATTGCCAGTGCTGGTCAGCTGCTGAGAGTGGGATAGGAGGAAGAGGAGGAAAAAAGAGGCAGTGTGGCTGGAGGAAGATTAGGAAGCTTATGGTTGGCATCCTAGTGCTGGGGGAGGGTTGACAAGAGGCTGGGAAGCTGGAGGTGGGATGGGCAGAGGCGTAGGGCTGGTACAAAGTCAGTGCTGGCAGCCACCATCACTGTCAGGAGACCTGGCCATGGCTGACACCAAGAGCTCCAGCTGCCATCCCTGCCAGCAGCAAGGGTTGCTGCAGCAAGCAGTAACCAAAGCAAGATCTGTTTGGAAACCCCTGCTTCATGTAATATGTATTTCTATTTGATGTTTCCAGGCTGCATTCAGGACAAAGCTTTTTTACTGAAAAAGCGCCAAAATGCAATAATGAAAAGCAAGTACTCTTTGATAGGTTTTGCAGTGCAAGCTTTAAAGGCTGTAAGTATCAGAGACTCTTCCCACTGAATTTAAATGCAATCCTTATTTCTCACTCTGGGCGAGTCCTGGGCCACAGGGGGCAAAGTGGCAGGACGGACCCCTGCCTGCAGGCAATGGCAGAGTGTGCGTGTTCCTGAGGCACAGCCTGCAGCCCTGTTTGCAGCTCCACAAGGAGGGACTGTGGAGCTGCTGGGTCACCCCGGTGTTTTTTCTCTCGACCTTTTTTTAGCTGCTCTGTACGCGGTGCAGGCACAGGGACCACTGGGGGCTTCATTTGTCTGCAGCATCGAGCTGCTCTGACTGTTCATGTACTTTTTACCAGAAATCTTGCCTCTCAGCCTCGACAGCAAACTATGCTAGCTGTGCTGCCAGAGAGGTCAGTGCAGCCAGATAGGCAGTATGTGGATTTGCCTCCATTTGTTAGTCAAAACAGGTTTCTAGAAGGGCACGCTGATGACGTTGGACCCCCCCAATTTCCCATATGACTATGAGCTAAATCTTTGCCTCTTATGCCATTTCAAAATAGGCATAAATTGCTTCCTTCTCTCACCCTAAGACTGTTAATATTCACGGTGTGTTTTGAGATCCTACAGAGAAGATGGGATGGAAGTGTCAAATTTATTGACCTATAAAGCTTGTATCTCACAACTAGACAAATCTGTGATGCTCTCCGTGCCTTCTGGTGCCTCCCCAGGGCATGTAGAACCTGAAGCTGGCACCCCTGTGGGGTGGCAGAGCTGGCACAGCAAGTATTGTATGTAGATGGCAAAATGGCTTTCCTCCTTAGTCCTGTGTTAAGTGCTCACAGAATGAGTTTGACTCCACAGACTCAAGGACAGCCAGCTCAGGTTGCTTCCTCCAATACTAATACGTAAACAAGTTACTCACTTGTTTTTTTCAGTTAATGTTATTCAGAGACAGTAAAATGCTGTAGAGTATTCATTCTGGTTCCAGTTGTGGAAATGGAGCATGTATAATTATCAATGTGGGTAGCAGTCCATCTCATAGCCTTACTTATGCCAGTGAAGGATATTATCTCATTATATCAGCTTAGCAGTCTTCTTTCCCTGGAATTTGAAATAAGCAAGGCACATAAAGGAATGATGAAACAACTAATTATAAGAGACATTATTTTAAAAACTGCACAGTAGTCAAAATCCATTAATGGACTATTTTACATCATTAAACTACTTCCAAGAAAGTATCTAGGCTTTTTCAGCATAAACATTTCTACATTGAAAATGTAACTTGAACCTAACTCTATGGTTAGCTATTTTTTGAATGAGTATAATATGTGCTTTCATTTATGACAGGGCAAAGATGAGTGAAATTTTTAACTTCATTATGTCTATCATCCAAAGTAATTTAGAAGATAGTCCTGCTACATGGAGACTCTTCTGCACTAGAATGCTAATAATGACTAATGTCTGGGGAAACAGAAAATAGAGCTGCTAGCAAGGACTTGTTTTAGCACATGTTTTAGGAGTTTTATTTGAATAGAAAGTGCTGTTCTAATTCAAAGGTAAAATACTTCTGGACCTTTGGAAACTTCTTGGGTGCATTTTTTAGTTTACAATACAAATAGGCTTTGTTTTTGTTTTCCAACTCTCGGTCCTTCAACCCAACTGAACCTCAAGCTGAACTTCATTCTTTCCTTCTTGCTGATCAACTCCAGGAAGAAAGGTTCTGCAAGGCTGAGCCCATCTTTTGTTACATCTGTGAAACACTTTGGTCAGCACTCAGTTGCAAGTGGAACCATGCTACCCATCCCCTAGAAATATGGGAGCCAAAGAATCCTGCTCAATGAATCAATAACATGTCCAAAGAAAAGAAAGGTTGCTGCTGGGGGCAACAGAGGAAGATGTGGACATCAGCTGATTACAAGAAAAGCAGCTCATTTAGGAGCAGCTCTGTTCTCCACAGAGCTGCAAGAGTGGGCAAAAAGTTCCTTTCCAACTGGGTCCTTTCTTTGCCGGGTTACTGGTTCTTCTTAGGAGAAGGAAAAGGAGAAACATTTTGATGAACCCTTTGCTTCACCTTCCTTGACAAGAAAAACATCCTGGCAGATCCCATGCTTTGCACTGTGCAGCTCATATAAACAAACGTATTTGGCAGAGTGAATGTCAGAGAGTGAAAATGGCAGTGCTTGAGCAAGGATATGGGGTACATGCAGTAACAGAAAAGTACAGGTCCCATTGGTGCTGGAGTGAGCGAGCTGGTTTTACAGGACTCTCTGAAAGATACAGTATTGCAGGGTAGTCCAGCTGATGGAGCCGGAACTGGCCTCTAGGATGTCTGACCCATCGCCTTAGAGGCGACAAAAGCTGTTGTCAGAGTAGTCAAATTCCTTCTGTGGCACACAGGTCTCATGGCCGGAGCAGAGCTTCCCCGCCATGTATGCCATGCATACGTCCCACTGTACAATGTACTTTTGAGACCCTATTTACAGCAGAAAACTCTTGAAAGTGTGGTACCTAGAAACTGAACTAGCTGAAACTGGTAACTGAACTGAACCCTTTCCTGGCAAGAGGAATGCACCTGTTACATCAGCGCCCTGGGCCATATATATGTCAGTAGCTGGTTAAAAAAAACCCCAGGCCTGGAAACAATGCTACAGAGTGTATAGCTTTGTTAATGGGTTTGGTAGCAGGACCAATAAAGTTCATTGTTGAGTTTCCCTACAAATGGCTTCCTTTGTGCTGCAGCTTTTTACGTCAGCTTTTAACTAGACCTACCAGTTGTACTAGCCAGACTGAGGGCATGATCTTCCCAGAGACTCTGGTTCCCATGAAGTGAAAAGGAGACTTCTGAAACATCCCTAGAATTGCCCTTGGGCTTCTGAAATGGTCCTCTTTGCCTAGGAAACCTCTGTGTCCTCTCTCCCAGGAAAGGAACAGAAGAAAATCAAGACAGAGTGAATTGTGATTTTTTTTTTTTTTTTTTAAGACTCAGGGGAAATGTTGATTTTAAGGCTCACGTGAGAAATAAACAAACCCACCTGCCACTCACAGTGGGCAGTTGGATCAGTCTGGCCCTACCAGGCCAGCTCACTGACTCATCTCAGCTCTACCTCTGAGGACTTCAGCCCCCGATGGCACAGCAGATTCACTCCCCACACTCAGAGAAGAGCATGAGGCAACCAGGCTGCCCTTGCAGAGGGGGGACTGAGCTCAGCCCTTATGGGATGTACTCATGGGCTGCAGGCTCAGGGGGTAGGAAGCAGATGGGGAAGAGGCAAAGTCACTCCCAACAGGCAGTTTTTGAGCGAGAATCTTTTGTGTATGTGACCATGAACTGTCAAGAGCACAATGTGAAACTGTTTGTGCTGCTCAAAAGCGAACACTTGGAGCGGGCACAAAGTATTAAACAGCTCCTCTTGATCCAGGAACAGGCGAATTGCAGATACTTTCCCAGAGAGGGAGAAGAATCCTACTCAGAGGCTGAGCTATGTCTATGGAAAGGTGTCGAGGAGGAGCTGCAGCAACATTACAAGAAGCTAATCCTTCCCTCTAGATCTGGAGCAACGCACAGTGAAGAGGGACGAATATCCACGTAATTGCATCAGTCTCCTACGAGGACGACTGAGCGAAATCCCATTCTATTTCCTCATTTATTTGTTTTTTGTCCTGGTCAGGGCGCAATTTCAACAGCAGCGGCAGGTCGGCAGGGCCAGGGGAGCTCCAGCCCCCGCGGCCCGGGCCCGGCGCTGCACTTCCCCCGGCAGCCAGCGGAGGCTGCTGTGGGTCGCCTGCGCCCCGAGGGCCTGCGGGGCTCTGGCCCCGACGCGTTCCTTCCCGGGCACGGCTGGCAGCTGGAGTCGCGGGAGCGCAAATGCAGCGCCCCACCTTGCAGTGATTGCCCTTGCCAAGGCAAAAAAAGCCAAGGGCACAACGGGGCAGCTGGCAGCTTCCTTCCGAATTAAAGCCCCTGGGGCAACTCAGACCAAGCCACAGACTGGGGAGCAGAGGGGAGGCAGAGAAGGATTTGGGGGCAATGACCGGAGCACTCCGTCACTCCGCAGTCAGTGACAGCAGGGCGGCTGCGGACAGATCCTTCTGGAGCCGCGCAGTTTTCGCGGGTTCCCAGGCTGCCGTGGGCATGCCGGCGGATGCGCCGGCCTTCGGCTGGGTGGCCCTACCCGCTACCTTGGGGCAATGAGGACGGGCTGGGGCTCCTCGCAGCCCTCCTGTAACTTGCCCTCGAGTTTTGCTGTGAAAACAAAAGCAAAGCAAACAATTCCCTTCCCCCCAGCCCGAAAATAAAGCTCGGGCACCACCCGGGCTGGTCGAAAGGGCTCCATTGTCGTTTTTAAATGAGGTATCTTTGCAACCGCTCGCCCCTCCCCGAGCCAGCGGGGAGCCGCCCGTATCCCTGGAAGCGAGAGGTAGCGGGGAACAAAAGGCAAACTCCGAAGTGACATTGAAAATAAAAGGGAGCTTTGGTTACCCCCAGGGAAAGGTCGAGGGGGAAAGGTCGCCTTCCCGCCAGCGCACGTACTCCCGGCGGGCGCGGGGGAGCACCCCCGGGCCCGGCCGCCAGCTCCGCGGGGCTCCCGGGCCCGGGCCCGGCCCCGGCCCGCGGCCGTGCGCCGTTCGCGCAGCCCCGAGGGCGCGGGAGGGCGCGGAGCCCCCGCCCCGCAGCGGGCCCAGGGCAGGCTGCAGCTCCCCCAACCCCTCGACGGCGCAGCTCGGGGGCAAGGGGGGGGCTTCGAGACCAAACCTGGGGGCAGCGGTCAACGCGCCCCCTCCCCGCCCGCCGCCAGCCGCGCCGCCGAGAAGGGCTGCGGTAAATCAAACCGCTGGTGCCGGCTCCCAGCCCGCCCCTCCGCTCTGCGCCCACAGGCACACGCGTGTCCGGTGTCCGTCGGCTCCGTGTCCAGCCCCACCCGGGAGCCGAGAGCCCCTTTCCTCGGCGCCGGCGCGGCCGCGGGCCTGGCGGCACCGCTGCCAGGGCAGGAGCCGCCCTGGGCCCCGGCAGAGCCCACGGGGAGGGCGAGGGAAGGGGAGGGGAGGGCGGCGAGGTGACCCACTTAAAAGCTGAGTTCCTTTTTGAAACACTTAGAGACGACAGGGTTGAGGACTATGAATGTATGCGTAAATATGTACTCATGCATACCCGCTGCCAGAGGTATGCACCCCACACATGTGTGTGTATGTGTGTGTAGGCATGTCTGGGTATACATACAAAAGCACATAACTCCTAAGCTATCTAATGTAATATACTGATAGCTGTATCTAAAGACAGACAAATAGATTGATCCCGACAGGATTCTGTTTGTAGGTATGTACCAATAAAAAGTATTTACGTATGTATTTATGTAATCCATGCCTATATTTTTAACTATCTCTACAGAACAACTTTTTGCAAATTGTCTCAACAACCGCCTTCCAGAAATCCTCCGCAGAAATCACCTCGGGCTTGGGTGTATCGAAGATGCTTCGGGGCAACGATAAGTCTTGTACGTGTGTACTGACAGTGTTGCGGCGGTGACAGTCTACTGACATTAAGGAAGCCAGCTGTGGAGGACTTTATATTAATTGCTAATAATAACGGTGGCCAGGATGAGGGGGTCAGACAACAGTTCATACATCGGCGCGAGTGCTGCTGCTATCCACCCCAGGCTACCGGGGCATCCACCCCTACAAACAGCACTTTCCCCCGGGTCCCCACGCGGGGCAGCCGCGGAGGGGCGCGCTGTGGCCGCCGGGCCGAGGCGTGCCCCGGAGCCCCGCCGCCCCCGCCCTGGCACGGCGGCTCCCGGAGCGCTGCCCTGGCACCCCGTACCTGGCCCCACCCTGGCCCTCTTGGCCGGGAACGGCCCGGCAAAGGAAAAGACGGGGGGGGGTGGGGGGGTGTCGGAGGATTAGGGCAGGAGGGTTCAGCCGTCCGCCAGGAATTGGGGAAGGAGGGAAAAGAGCTGCGAGGAGGCAGCGCTGCCCTCGCACAGAGCCTTGCGAGTGGGGCCGCCGGGGGCTGGTGGCGAAGGGGCCCCGAGAAACCCCAGATGCGAGATGCTCCACGCCCTGAGCAGCTGGAGGAGCAACTGTGCGTGCGCTGCGGAGGGGTGAGGATTTTCGCTTTAGCCTTTGGTGGTTTCGCTTGTTTTCTTACATTCCCACGCCGGGGGAAGAGATTTCGGCCGGTGCACTGCGGGGTTTCTCCCACCCGAACGAGATAACCAGGACAGGGGGGCTTTCCCACGGCGGGGAATGGTCCCTATGAGCCACAGCAAGAGCTTTTCCCCCCTGAGCGCTCTGTGCCTAGGGAGCGCTCGCAGGGAGCGTGTCTGGGTAGGACTCCTGCCTTACACGCCCAAGCATGTGCTTTCCGGGCAGGGAGCGGCTCCCAGCGCCCTGCCCGCGGCCGGCGGTGACAGCGACACGGGTCCGCCCTACTCGGTCACTGCGGGAACCTCCGCTCCGCTCCCTCCCTCCCGGCGTGGGCTCTGGGCACGGTGTGCTGGGCGCATCTTCCATTTTGGGGGGGGGGGCTAGGGGGACAGGGGGTGTATTACACCGACATGCACAAGAAACCAGTGGTGAAGTTTCTGTGAGCTCGCTGAGTCGAGAGGAGGGAGTTGCAGCAAGCTGCCTCGGTGGCGCGGGGTATCTGTGCCCTTTTCCAGGCGCGGGGCTTTGGGAGGGTAATTTAAATCTCTCTGTGGATGTTTTAGGCTTGCGGTGATGACCAGGAGAGAAGAAAGAGTTCTGTCCCAGCTCTGCTCTTGCCCCCTTTAACTCAGGCTTCTCTAGGAGCGGCCGGCCCCGCCGCAGAGCCCGCCGAGCCCCGCTCCCGCGGCAGGGGCAGGCTCCGCGGCTGCGGGCAGGGCTGCGGGCAGGGCCGCCCTCACGGCGCTGGGAGCGGGGGCGGCAGGGCTGGGCAGGGGGTGCTTCGTGTGCCGATGGCTTGGCGCAGCCAGGCACGCACCCGTGAACCGGCCCACGGAGAGCACGGAGCATCTCATGCCTTTGTATCAAAAAGTTACGCCTAGAAAGTGTCTCTCTTGTTGAGAAAGAATTTGCCTGCGGGTTGCGTGGGACCCTTCCCCTCTCCCCTCCGAGCCCAGGTGCCCCGAGGTTCCAGCCAGCCCAGCCGGCCGCTCACACCTGAGCACATGCTTAAGCACTGCGCCGAATCGGGGCCGCGCTCCTGCGTGGGCTCCGCTTGCGGAGGAGCGGCGCGGAGCCACCGCGGGACCTGACAGTGCCTAAAGGAGGGGAAAAGCAATTTGGGGCAAGGAGCCGAGTTAGGCGTCGGACCAGGCAGAATTGCTCCCCCCCGCCCCTCCGCGGCTCCGGCCCGGCGAAATGGGTGGCAAGGCAGAGCCGTAGCCCTTCGGCGGCTCGGGCTGGCCGAGCACATTTGGTTCCCCTTGGGGAGGCACAGCAGCTCGCATAAAAAGACATTGTTGTCTTTGGAGAGCCCTGTGCGCACTTTCAAAAGCTGATCCTTGAGTTCCCAGCCCCCGCAATCCAGTTGATGAGGAAACGCGCTGCGGTCTTGGTGGCACCGTTTCCATTGGGATTGGCACCATTTGATTGACAAAGTCTCCCATTCTTCCACCTCTCGAGTGTTATCAAACGGATTGTGTGGGGTCAGAAGCTATTGAAGGGACGTCCATGTAGCCGCATTCTGCAAACACGGGGTGAAGACCGTGCCTTTCTCATGAAAATGCTTCCACCAGGCAAAACGCATCTCATCTTCCATGCTCTCCTCCTTAGCATTTCTTTTTAACTCGAGCGTTTTACTAAGCAGCATCACCAGGTAAACGAACACATCACTAGAGGCAGCCTAGGCAGGACCCTGTCGGGGCGGCCACCCTCCCCGGGGGCTGCGGGGAGCCAGCTCTGGCAGACGAAGCTTGGGTGGAGGGTTTGAAAGAAAGGGGTGAGTGGACGGGACAGGGCAGCAGCGAAGAAGCTTTCTCGCCACTTGTCCGGGCTTTGACTCGCCCCGTTATAGTTCTTTTGGGGCGGGAAAGGAGGAGCAGAGGCTGACCTGCTTCCTTTTCACTAGGTCGATCTAGCGGGGCTAAAAAGTGCTGTCGGGACCTTGCGGGGCGTAGCTGTGCCTGTACGCGCGTCGGTGTATTTCTAAATAAGCGGTCAGACCTACGAAGAGGGTTTCAGCCCGCTCCCCAGCGAGGGGGGAATGAAGAGCTCTCGCATTAACTTCCCTTTACAAGAGTCAAGGCTGGACTCGCTCGGGTTAATCTAATTGAGCAATGTTTCGGAGGCGATTTAAACTGCGCTCTTTCGAGCGGGAGGAGAAATAAGCTCGCCCAGCCGCAGCCGGCGGTGGAAGGGGTCGTTCCGGCGGCGCCCCCGGGAAGGCGCAGGGCGGGCGGCGGGGCGCCTCGTCCGCCCCCGCTGCCCGCTCCCCGCCGCGCCCGCCGCCGGAGCCAGCGCTGGGGCCTCCCCAGCTGCCCCACCTCGCACTCCCTGGAGATAAACGGAGTCGCTGCTCCGGCCCCACAAATTGCGCGGTCACTCGGTGTCGTTCGTCTCTGATTTGAGCCGACCGCAGCGTCATTTTGGTGGATCCTGTGGTATTTAATTTTTTTTTTCCTCCATCCACCCCCTCCTTTTTAAGACTAATAAAACAGGCAAGGCGCTGATGTGCCTGAGAAATCCGGGGCGGGGGGGGGGGGGGGAACCAAACCACCAAGGCAAGGTCGAGTGTCTGTCTCTGTAGGAACAAAACCAAAGACCGTACTGAAAAACACGCGCAGAAAGGGGAAAAAAAGGGGGCGGGGGGGAGGGGGGGAGAGAAATGTTCCAGGGATCTGGAAAGACAAGATCTAAAGATCTGGAAAGAAAAGAGGTAAAAGCAGCCGCCTTTCTAGCCCGAAGTCGCCCTTCCCTGTCTTTGGTGACCCAGCAGACTCACAAGCAGCCCACTTCGGGGTATTCAGCCTTGAGGGAGCTGGTGCCGAAAGAGGCAGCTGAGATGATGTAGGAGAGCTGGAGGCCTGATTGAAGGAAAGTTCCCCCGATTATATTTGTGTGGAAAAGCTCACCTCTTGCAGAGCTCTAAAGTGTAATCAAGGCTGAGGCTTACACTTGAAGGATGTTAACTCTCATACGGGAACCTACTTTCTCCTAAACGGTTTCTTGCCTAGTGAATGAGAGCCTCCCAATTGAAGCAAAATGATCCTTATGTACTAATATCAAGCACAGTCACAAAGCGACCGGCTATTTATGCTGCCACTTTAGACAAAGATATTTAGTTATTCCCGGGTAGCAAGTGCACTTTTGCATTTTTAAGCACGAACCAGCCGAGCACAAACATATTTACAAGTGCAATTACTAAATAGTTACTTGACACTTCAAAGTCACTGGGTTAACTGTACCTTCGCTGTAATTTTCTTAATATTCAGGTAATCACTGTATTAAATTGGGTTTGCCAGGGCCGTAGGCCGGGGTGTGAAACACTCAGGGGAGGTTTCTCACCTCCGCCCGGGAACACCCCGAAATATAAGCTTTGGAGACACTGGACAACTTGGGAGATTTCTTCAAAGACCCGAGTGACATTAGCTGCTGGCTGCATGTACATGTGTGTGGCTGTGAATGGGCTCGCTTTTGTTTTCACACCGGATCCGAGAACAGATCCAAAAGTGCCAGAAATTGCAGTTTATTCGAAACTGCAGGGAATTCATTGGCAAGGTGGTGTAGCAGATGACCTGAGAGGTCTTCTCCATCCAGCTCCCGTGCTGTATAAATAACCTTAGAAAGCAGCTTCAGGTTCAGAGGGACCACGAGAGCCTGTGACAGTCTTTGCCTTTGAGAATAACGAGCGACATTTTGCGCTAACCTGTTTTTCAGCAGTCCCTCGTCCCAGGCAATTAAATTACTGCTTGTTTTTGCAAACTTGCATCTTCCACCTCTCCCTGAGGTTAAAAAGGAAAAAAAAAATCCCTAGGTGAACGGAACTTATGGGTTTAGGGAGAGAAACGATCTTCGCACTGGGGGTCTCGCACTGGGGGTCTTAGCAGACATAGAGAAGGTTCACCGAGATGCTAAATCCCAAGCGCTGTTCAGCCACCAGCCGGCCGGGGTACCTGACAAGCCGGTGCGGGGAGTGCGGAGCACTGGGAGCGGTGGCCCAAAGCGAAACGTCTGCCCTCCGGAGAGCTGCCCTCCCCGGCGGCGGGGCTCCTTCCAGACCAAACTTAGTGGGGAGAGAGGGGGACTCGGTCCTTTAGCTCACCGGCATTCAGCCCCGTCTCCCCAGCTCTCACAAAGGCTGCGCTGACAGCCCTGCCACCCGGGAGCTGATTTTAAATCCTTTCACCCAGTCAAATGGGGGTCTTTTCGCTTTGCCTTCCATTTCCCGTCCACGATATTGCCACCCCCGAGAAAAATAAATTGAGTTGTGCTCACGGGGTCTCTCTCTCTCTTTCCCGCTCTCTCCCGCTCTCTCTCTCTTTTTTTAAGACATAAAAAAAAATCCTGACAAGTAAAACTTAAAGGTGTTTACCTTGTCATCAGCATGTAAGCTAATTATCTTGGGCAAGATGTAGGCTTCTATTGTCTTGTTGCTTTAGTGCCTATGCCCCGCCTCTGGTGGCAGCCTAAAACCTGGCGTCTGGCTAAAACAAACGAAAGGCAGCCCTGAGCCTCCACTCAATCCAATTAAGGCGGACTTCGTCCACTCGGTTACGTGTACATCCAACAAGATCGGCGTTAAGGCAACACCAGAATATTTGGCAAAAAAAAAAAAAAAAAAAAAGATTTGCCTCCCCTTCCTTTTTTTTTTTTTTTTTTTTTTCCCCAGCCGCCGAATCATGTCGATGAGCCCAAAGCATACGACTCCTTTCTCAGTGTCTGACATCTTGAGTCCTTTGGAGGAAAGCTACAAGAAAGTGGGCATGGAGGGCAGTAACTTGGGGGCTCCCTTGTCAGCCTACAGACAGTCTCAGGTTTCTCAGCCGGCCATGCAGCAGCACCCCATGGGCCACAACGGAACAGTGACTGCCGCCTACCATATGACAGCGGCAGGGGTCCCCCAGCTCTCCCATGCTACGATGGGGGGCTACTGCAATGGGAACCTGGGCAACATGAGCGAGCTCCCGCCTTACCAGGACACCATGCGGAACAGCGCTTCGGCGACAGGATGGTACGGCACCAACCCGGACCCCCGCTTCTCCTCAAGTAAGTCAGCCCGGGGCTGGGTGGCCGGCGGGGGGTGGCCGCGCACCTGCCCCGCCGCACCGCGGGCAACGGGCGCCGGGGGCTCCGCGCCAGGGCAAAAGTCGGTCCAAATCCCAGCCGCCCCCCCCCTCCGCCCCCCCCAGTTCCTGCTCCTGCCCGAGGATCGTGCCCGGTCCCTCCTCCCCCGGCTGGTTTCATGTCAGCCTCCCGGGGCTGCTTTTGCGGGGGGAAGGGGTGGGAAGCCCCGTGGTGGCGGGGAGCGGGAGCCCGGGGCTCGCCGTCCAGCGGGGCGGGAGCTGCACGCCCCGGGGGCCCGGGAGGGAGCCGGCGGTACCCGTCCGCCTGCGCGCCGCCCGGCACCGGGAGGGCGAGGGTGAAGCCGGAGCCGCGGGAGCCGCGTCCCGGGAGACGCGGGGGGGGGGGGAGCGGGCGAGTCCGCCCTGGCCGGCGCCGGCGGAACCCCTGTCTCCGGCCGCCCCCGTCGCGCTGTCACATCAGGTACTTGCTCGGGTGTCACCCCCCGGGCAGGGCGAGGGACGAGCGGTCGCCTTTATTCGCCGGGGCTGGGCTGGGCGAGAAGGGGGTCCCGTTGCCCGCCGCTCGCCCCGGGGACGCGGGTCGTTGTTTGGGAGCGGGGGCGCCCCGAGGCCTCGGCCGGAGCTGGGCTGCCGGGGGGCTGCGGGGCCCCGCCGGGGGCGAGCGGCGGCGGGGGTGGCGGGAGCGCGGAGCCCCGCTCGGGCTGAGCCGAGCCAAGCCGCCTAAAACGTGCCGCCTTCTCCCTTGCAGTCTCCCGCTTCATGGCGCCGTCCTCGGGCATGAACATGGGCGGCATGGGCAGCCTCGGCTCCCTGGGAGACGTGAGCAAGAGCATGGCCCCGCTCCAGAGCACGCCGCGGAGGAAACGGAGGGTCCTTTTTTCCCAGGCCCAGGTTTACGAGCTGGAGAGACGTTTCAAGCAGCAGAAATACCTCTCCGCCCCGGAGAGGGAACATTTAGCCAGCATGATACACCTCACCCCGACTCAGGTCAAAATCTGGTTCCAGAACCACCGCTACAAGATGAAACGCCAGGCCAAAGACAAGGCTGCGCAGCAGCAGATGCAACAGGAGAACGGCTCTTGCCAGCAGCAGCAGTCTCCCAGAAGGGTGGCGGTGCCAGTGCTTGTAAAGGATGGCAAGCCCTGCCAAGCAGGCTCCAACACACCCACAGCAGCTATCCAGAGCCATCAGCAGCAGGCAGCTACAACGATCACAGTGGCTACCAATGGCAACAGCCTCGGACAGCATCAGAGCCACCAGACAAACAGTGCGGGGCAGTCTCCAGACATGGGACAGCACTCGGCCAGCCCTTCCTCTCTGCAGAGCCAAGTCTCCAGTTTGTCTCACCTAAACTCTTCTACTTCTGACTATGGCACTGCCATGTCTTGCTCCACCTTGCTATACGGTAGGACCTGGTGAAAGGATTAAACAAAGCAAAAGAAAAAAAAAAAAGCAAAAAAAAAAAGCGCAGATTTTCCCAGTCACACAAATCTCTGTCCTGTCCAAACTACTGGGTGTTTTCCTTTCCTTTTTTTTTCTTTCTTTCTTTTTAAACGCCTTCCCCCCCCCCCCGCCCCTCCCGTTTTACTGAGTGGTTCTCTGAGGACCTCTGAGAGAGAGAGAGAGAGAGAGACTTTTTTTTTGTTCGGTTTTGTTGTTACTCTTGATGGTTTTGGGTCTTTCTTTTTTCTTTTTTTTCCCAAGGTTGTTGTATGGGGTGTTAAAAAAAAATTCTGACTAATAACGACGGAGCAGTCTGCAGAAAGGGGACCATCGTTAGGCATGGTCCGAAGGCTTGGATTTCAGATGTACACTTTGCCAGCGTCTAGGACTTGCATGTAAATATAGAGATTTTGGGGGATGGGGTGGTTTTCCCAAAAAAACCCGCGTTCGCGTCACCCAGACACAAGAAGCAGCTTCCCCCCTCCCCCGGTCTCCTCTCCCAGCCCCGCCGCCAGGGCCAGCGGATGGAGACGTGGAGTCATCAAAGGCTTGGCTTTTATTTTCCTCCTTACGTTTGATGTGAACCTGTAGCTGTATAATGCTGTCAAAAGTTGGACTAAACCCATAGTTTTTAGTAGCCTGTATATTTTGTTGTAAAAAGAAAAAAAAAATACAATCAACCAAACCAATCCCCACCTTTTTTATGGACACTGATCGCCCCGTCGTAAATCCTCTGGCAGTTTGTTATTTGCGCACGCCGCCTTTTCCTGTTGTAACTTATGTAGATATTTGGCTTAAATATAGTTCCTAAGAAGCTTCTAATAAATTATACACATTATGAATATTCTTTTTTTATTTCCCTTTGGTTCCCCCTCCCGACCCTCCCTTCCCCGCATCTCTTTTCTTTTTTTTTTTTTTTTTTTTGGCTTGATGGAAAAACAGCCCGGGATGCTGCCAAACCCTGAAAGGCCCCTGCCCCTCCCAGGGCCCAGAACTTGTTCCCAGAGGGGAGCTGCGCCAGGGAGTTAACGAGATACAGGATCAGTCCTCCGCGTGCAAAAGTGACAAGCAAGCGCGTGGGATTCACAAACTCGAGAGTGAAGGGACAGAGTCCAAATTCATTAGCCCGATTATTGGGGAGGCGGGGGGCACCTCAGAGACTTCTCCCTAGAGAAAGCAAAGTATTCCGGGAGTAGAAATTCAAATGCCAAAGGCACGGAGGAGAAAGAAGGTAAAGGTCTAACGCCACTAGAAACAAATTAACGAAGAACCTGCTGACAGTATAGAACATGCGGCCAATTTAAAGAGTGTCCAGTTTTAATACCTTGTAAAAAAAAAAAGATAATAATTTCTACCAGGTTTTCCTATGTACTTGTATTTTAAGGGAAGTACAGTCACCTTATTTATAATCAAAATAAAAAGATAGTTTATTGTGTACGACATGTAGTTTGAATTAACTTTCTTTATCAGGCTGTATTTAATTTTCTACATGTACCCACCCCCGCAAGCATACATACACACGACCACGCAGTTTCTGCTGCACACGTCCACCTCATGGCCCAGGCGAGAGGTTAGCTGCAGGCTGCGTCTCAGTTTAACGCAGATTGGTTTTGGTTGTTTTTTGGGTTGGTGGGGGTTTTTTTTGTGTAGCGATTTGGGAAGCTTGTAAAGAAGAAGATGAGGAGAAAGTGCGTGTGCACGCACGTGTGTGTGTGTGTGCGTGGGTGTGCGTGGGTGCGCGGGATGCGCGGGGTGCGCGCCTGGCTGAAACACTGAGGGGCGATTGGTAGGAAGGTAAATATTATGGGTAATGCAAGGCAGTTAGATAGTAACTTTGCTGTAAATATATAAAGCATATCAAGTTAAGCAGACAAGCCCGAAATACATGTAATTCGCTATCTTTCGGGTCCCAAATATCCCTTTTGTGAGTGTAACAAAATAAGGAGTCCCCCATCCGAAAAGACCTCGTAGCGTGTTTTCCTTCGCATCTGCTGCTTGGTTTCGTTTTTTTCTCCAGATCTCCTCAGTTAAACCACGGAAGAGAATCGCAGTCATTGAAAGACCTCTGAATTACAGAGGTATTATGAAATGCTCATATTTTTGAAGAGAAAGAAAGCAGCTTGCCCGGGATGGAAACAACCCAACCTCCAGTTTAAGTAGCAGCTTTCGAAAGCTCCAGTCTTTTATTTATACAAGATAGCCGGTGTTACTCGGGCACCAAGTGCTAGTCTGGATGGAGAAAAAGGGAAATAGACAGAAGAAAAAAAAAAAGATTATCGGATTCTTTCTGCCTCCCCCCTTCCTTTATTTCTAACTAGAGAACATCACGTGTGTCAACAGGAATTTCGAGACCTTTCATTCTTTATATTATGTCCTGCTTTATACGGCGACCTTCTCAACTAACCCAAAGAATATTCCTTAATTTTTTTTTCTTTCTCTACTCAGAATATTCGTTTCAGATCTATAACATCATGTTAAGCATGGCGGGGGGAGAGGGGGGCGGGGGTCTGGAGCTTAGTGCTGTTATTTCTGCTAAAAGAAGAAAGTATTGGGAATTCCTGGTCCGTGGTACAGTGCTGCCAGCTCCCGCGGAGGGAGCGAGAGCAGGGTTAACTCTACGGATTTTTAAACTTAGGGTTAGTTTCTCCCGGAGTTAATATACAAGACCGAGGGGAAAGTACTGTGGTTAAGTCGACATTTCCCCTTGAGATGTAATTAATGTTTGCATCCCTTCAAACACAGGAACGTTCAAAAGTGCAGAGCACTGAAAGGCATTAATACAGCCGAGAAATATTATTCCCTCCCCAAATATTGGAGTTAGCATGTTCGATAGAGATCCAGCCAGTGACTTTTCATTACAGACTTCGGGGGAAATAAATGAATTTTATTGTGTCTCGACAACCTCATAAACACATATTTGGTGGTGGGTGTAATTACTGTAATGGATTATTATGTACACTGACTTATCTTTCTTAAACTAGATTTAGTTTCGATTAAATAAACTCGTTTCCACTTTGTCTGATGTCGGCTTAGTTTAAAGTCTGTTTACTTGTTCCACAGAAAGGTGAATTCATCTCTTTATTAAGCACTAGAGACCGAGCAAACACAGTTCAAATTGTATTTACATATCAATCAGGAGAAATCCAAACAAACTGCTCTTTAACAATTTTATAGAGTTTTTTAATGACATTGTGTTATTGCCTTTTATCATAAAATTCTTTGTATAAACCAGTTATGCCTTGATTGGGATGAAGATATTTCGGGGGGGGGCTAAATACATTTTAATCTCCAGTCTCCCTCGAGAACACTCACGAAGACTTAGTCACTGTATAGCTTTTCTAAATTAAAATAATGTCTCTCCATCTAAACTCCTGCTTCTTCCAATACGCTGATTTTCAGTCTCCCGGTAATCAATGCAGAACTTGGATAATGGGATGGCGGGGGGGGGCAACATGATTCAAATCTGAAATGATGGAAGAAATGCACGTTTCCCACTATAACTGCTCCTTTATCGACGTGAGACCGTGGGCACCCCATATTTTGAGAGATAAAGGGATCTAGTGAAGAAAGGCTATTCCCTTCCACTCCCCCACTCCCTGGCACTGTCTGTAAATGTAGGAGAATCGCAGAGGGCATTTTTTCCTGCTGTAAATAGGAGTTCATGCTTGAGTGCCATGAAGTGTGCATGTAGTGGCACAGCAGGCTGTGGAAAAAAAAAAAAAAAACCCAAACCCAAAACCCAACAAAAAAACATTACTACCACTACCACCGCCACAACAACAGCAACAATAGCAAAAGGCTTCTTCGTATTTGCCGTTCCATATCAAAACGGGTTGTGGGGTGGGTTGTTTCTTTTTTGTTTGTTTCACAGCAGCCTGTTAGCAAGAGGGATGCTCGGCAGGAAAGGCTCGGAGGAGCCTGCGGCGCCGGGGCCTGCACCGGGCGCTGCTGCTCCCCCGGCAGCGGGCTAATGGAGCAGCGCGGAGTTGTTACCATACCTACGGGGGGGAAAAAAAAGCGATGGGGAGCTGGTCTAAAAGTATATTGCCTGCATCTCGGTTCAAAAGGCAGTGCAGGGCCCTAAGACAGTGTTCAAAGTGTAGATCCCAAACAATGTAATCTGAGACAGCTCTGAGATGACACCGAGAGAAGTTGCCACGGGTGGCGGGGGGGGGGGGGGGGAAGTATTTTAGGAGTTTTGTGGCGGAGCGCAGGTAGAGGGGCCTCGCTGGGAAGGCAGCCCCGGTCCAACTTGTCGTGACGGCTGCTTTTACAAAGGGGACCTAGAAGTAAAGACTGAGTGACTTCTGAAGAATTTCAATCCTTTCATGGCCATGTCGAGAGCAAAGCTGAGAAATATTTTTTTTTTCTGTCTGACCCGCTGTTCCTCTCATGATCCCCTTCAGGGGGGGAAAAAACCCCTCCAAGCCCTAAGTAAATGGTAATACTGTTTATGTGTATCAAATGTGTACAGACATCTGACCCAGTACGGCTGTTCCTATGAGGTAGAGAGATTATCGTCTCTGGCAAAGTGGTGAATAATACGAAATGACTTTTTTTTTCCCTTTTCTTTTTTTTTTTTTTTTTTTCCCCCCCCTGGCTGCAAGCACATTAGGGAGCAGGTAAGGTCAAAGTTTTCTATATCCTATGTCTTTCTCTCGAAGGCTTCTGGTCAGCTATATAAATAAGACGGTGAATAAGATGTATTGATGCAAAAAGAAACTGAAATTCGTTTTGATGCTTAAAACAACTTACTGAGCAGAAAATTTCTTGGGAAACCTAGAGATGAAAATGTTAACTATGACATTTAATCTTCGATGTAAAGGTTTTTGTTAGGGGGAGGGGGGAGAGGGAAATCGGTATTTTTTTACAATGACACAGGCATTAAGAAGCAAAAACATTTACAAATGGCCGAATGCATTACCTACGAATGACAGTATGAATCCACTGTCCTGAGCTGGCGTATAGAAATGGAAAAAAGTTAAAAATGTGTATTCTAAAAATATTTACCAAGTGACTAACGATACTTAGGTCTGGTTTTACTGGCTAGCTCCACATCTCACGCTAACAACTAAATCTGACTAAGATGGCTACTGTTTTGTGAGATATATTTCTATTTGTTAAACACAGCGGGACTTTCCAAGTAATTTTGAATTAGTTTGTAGGTTGTGCTTCTTTAGCAAGTGAATTTACATAGCTGATTTTAGTGAACGTGTACGACTTATTGCATTCATTCGATGAGAACTCCCCATATCATTCTGAGTAGCACTTCATCAATACAGGGGCTCCTTAAAGTGTACAGGAAAAGAATAAAGCGCACGTACACATGCGATTGGGTTTTTTTGGAGGGCGTTGTTTGCTTGGGTTTGTGTTTGTTGTGGTTTTTGGTGTTTTTTTTTTTGTTTTGTTCTGTTTTGGTTTTTTAATAAAAGGATAGTTGCAATGCTTAGAAAACTAAGCAAGGTATGAGATCTTCACTTCCATCTGTTCTGGTGGATTTCACCGGAGTCCTTCTTCTCGATCAAGTAAATTTGGGCAAGTAATAACATGCTAGAAGGCGACAAACTTACACACACCTGGGATCTTGGAGGGAACAGACTTTTTGCTTCATATCAAAGGTGTTGCTGAAGTGGCTGAGTTCATTTCAGTGTGTTACTGACCTAATAATGTGACTCTAGGACACGGTTCTTTCGAAGTTTCTCTCCGTGCTTTTGTTCCTTAAACTTTTTGTTTTCGGTGCTGCTGTTTCTCAGAGAAGCTCTTAAAAATACTGTCTTTTTCTTGAGCACCACCTTGGTCTCGGCTTTTGCTCTTAACCTGCGCATTACTTCAGAAGCGCACTGTTGCTGCTGCGAAATGAAGTGCACGAAGCTCCCCGTCCTCTGCACCTCTCTCTGCATTAGCTCACCGCAGAGGAAAAAAAACAAGTGGATGACCGATGCTGAGCGTTTAGTCTACATACGTGCGTCTATATACGTATTATACCTATAGATGTGTGCGTCTGATGGTGTATGTAGGATTTGATGTGCCCCGCATTAACTGTGGGGTCTGGGGAGCAGAGGCGGGCAGGAATGGGAAAACTCTTACTTTGAAAGAAGCATTGCCCGCCGGCCTGTGTCTCCGCTCCGCTCCTTTACACCGAGGAAATCCTCCGGCGACTTTGCGCCTTTGCCCACCCGAGGCTGCCCCGGCGGGACCCGGGACGGCAGCGGGACCCTGGACGGCGGCGGGACCCGGGACGGCGGCGGCGGGAGCCGGCCCCGCAGCGCAGCCTCGCCGGGCTCCCTGCGAGCAGCGCCGCAGACCCCGGCCGGGCGCCCGCTGCGCTGCCTCTCCGCCCCCGTCGCCTACCAAAAAAAAACCCGACGCGGGCAAAGTTGCCGCCGGTGCTCAGATCGCGGTTCTCCGTCGAGGGGAACGGGCCTGACCGTGCCCTTCGCCAGCGGGCTCTGCGGCCGCGGGGGCCGCCCGCAACCCCGGCCGCGGGGTCTCTTGCACGCAGAGCCCCGGGTGCTGCGCTGCCCGCGGGAGCCGGGAGCAGCCCAGCAAAGTTCCCCGCCTGCGGACTACAGGCGACCGAGGGCAGCGCCTGTCTCGCTCTTTATTTTTTAAATGCCATCTAAGGCAGCCTCTGCCTGCGCTGCCAGGCTGCCAGGCTGCAGGTGCTCCCGGGCAGATCCAGCTGTGCGCACCCACCGCCTCTCTCGTCCTTGGCACACGGGGCGATGCCCAGGCGGGAGGGCTGCAAACGCCGGGCCAGGAACCCCTTTGACTTTCGTCCAAACGCTGCTCCCAAACGCCCTGACAAGGTGTTGACCGCCTATGGCGCCTTGCCATAGCTAGGGCGAGTGGCATGGGGCTCGGGGACCCGGTACTGCCCCGTCACTGCAACACACACCACACTTGCCTAGCGGGGTAATGGCAGGGAAGTGCGTGGCACCTCCGCGGTAACCCAAAAAAGATCGAGGACGGGACGCGGCCGGATGAATTTGCGTCTTCGCAAAGGTACTGTGCAAGTGCGGGGAAGGACGGAGGACAGGTCCCAGCACTGGCATCTTCTGCGCTGTCAGAGGTTTCCCGTGCAGCCGGCTGGGGGGTACCAGCCGCCGCTCCCCTCGCTGTGCCCGGCGGAGCGGCGGCCCCGGCCCCGGCCCCGGCCCCGGCCCCTGCCTGCCCGGCCAGCCCGGCCGCGGGGGCTCCCCGCGCTCCGCCAGGCACGCAGGGCTGGGCACCCCCACCCCCTCCCAGCTCGAGTTTCGTTGGGTTGGTTTAGGCGGCGGGAAAGCAACCCCCGAGGAAGCACCCGAGAAAGTTTGGGCGTTCTCGCCCCGAGCAGCGGCGGAACGGCGCGGGGTGGGAGCGGGGCAGCCCGGGCCGGGCGTGCGGGGCCGGGGCTGCCCCCCGCCGGGGGGCGCGGCGGGGGAACCCCGCTTCCTGCCGCCGATTTGTCTCTCCCCCAGGCGCGGGGGACTGCCCGCTTTCTGCCCAGTGCGGATCCCCCTTTTCTCTCCTCGCTTTTTAATTACCCTTCTGAATTTGAATGGATTATTCGTTGGAAGATATGACAGGATTTAAAGCTCTCATTACATATCAATAGACGGAACCTTTGCATGGAGGTTGTCCTCATTCTTCAGTGTGTGAGCAATAGCTGTTGCTCCCTGGCTCTGGCTTTTCCATGGACACACACGCCTACACAGACTGCTTGTCTTTAAATAGTGGCTCACGAAGCAGAACCCAGACGTGGGAACCGTGTTGTCCCGTGGGGCTCGGGAGGGTGCTGGTGGATCGTGTATTTTGTGCCTGGTGTCACGGGGAGGCTGTGCGTGGCGGTGGCGGGGCGCTGGGACACGCCGTGCTTGTGTGGCAGTGGCAGGGGCGAGGCGCTGAAGCTGCTCTGCCGTGGGGAGGGCGGGCGTGTTCTCGTCGTGGAAGTCCGGGCACGACGTGGGCTGTGCACGGAGCAGGCTCCGCGGTGGTGGCTGAAGGTGTATGCGCTGGGGGGTGGCGGAGGAGTGTGTGTGTGCGCGCGCGCGCGCGCGTGTGTGTGTAGCGGGGGAGGGGGTGTTTGTGTGTCAGTGCATCGCCCTTCCACAATGGCAGCGTAATTATCTAGCTGAAACATTCACAAATGGCAAAAAGTTGCAAAATAGATCGACCTCCCTGAGATGAGAAGGAGCCAGTTTCAGAGCTGTGCAACCATCATGCTTTTTTCAATACATTTTAAACAAGAGGATCTAGCGAGTGATTCCGATTCAATACACATAATCAGTTTGGAAGTCCTATTTCCATTTGAAAACAGGCCTATTTGCAATCATGAGGGCCGGACATGCTGGAAGATACAGGACGCATTCAGAGTAGGTGGTAGGTGAGAGAATCTACAGAGAAGCACCAAATATTTTATTCCCGCTGCAGACCTTTTACACGATGCTTTAATCACGATGTATTTTTAATCTAATATTATCTTTGAAAATATGACTTAATTGCTTTAGAAAGCAAGGTTTTGACCTACAGCGAGACTCCCCGTTGGGGAAAAAAAAACCCGACCAAGAAAAGAATGGTGATTGGAAAAGCATGTTGATTGTCCTATCAGTCTCTTAGGGTTAACAGTCATTTAATCAAGAATACACCGGGTAAATGATTCCCTAGAAAATGGTAACTTGGTTTTTTAAAGTAAGGCCCGGAGGAAGGACAGTTGCACGGGGGTACAAGAAGGAACTACCGCCCGCCGAGCCCAGAGCCCGGCACCAAAGCCAGCCCTGCCCCGGAGCAGCCCCATCCGCCGGAGCGCAGCGCCCGGGGCAGCCCGCGCTCCCCGCCCGCGGGCGCCGCAGCAAACCGGGACGCCCTGTGGTCCTGTCCCCCGAGAGCCGCGTCCTGTCCTGCTGAGAGAGTGGGGGCAAGGATGCACAAAAGCCAGACCGCAGAGCTTGGGGGGTGATTTGGCCTCAGGGGGGGCAGACTCCCCTCTCGCCTCGCCCCCCGCAGCAATCCCTGCTCCGAGCAGGCACCGCACTTCCCCGCCTCTGCTTGCTCTAGAGCATTTTTCCTATTCCTCAAGTGCCCGAAGCCAAGAGAAAGCCAGGAGGCCTACGCGTCCTCCATCGTAATCATCCTGCAGGAGAGGAGCGGGCAGGGAAGTTGAGGCTCGCCTGCGGGTAACCAATAGCGAAATAAAGGCTCTCCCAACACCGCACATAGCGCATTAATTGGCATTTCCGATTTCCCTCATTTACTTGTTTATGTGACTGTGCGCGCCGCTGACAGCGCGCTGTGGCTGCAGGCAGAGTCCCAGCCCCGGTCCCAGCCCTCCGCCCTGTTTTCTGCTTGGATTTTGAAAGCAGACACTTGCTTCTTGCAGCTAAATACCGTGGCCCGTCCCAGTCACAGCAGCCCTGCTTTTCCCGGCTCCCACCCTCCGCCACACTGTTTTATTCTCTTCCACTTCAAAGGGCGAAATCAGCTCTTGGGAAGGGGGGGGGGGAGGGAGTAAATAAATAAATGTTTGAATAAATAAGGCAATGTCGTAGAAAGCTGAATTAGCCCTATAAGAGGTACGAACTGTTATTACTGACTTGCAAACGGCACGCAGACCGACGAGGATGACAGGTGGGTTTGTGCAGAGACCCGTCCTCCCCGGCACCGTTTGGGGGGCTATCCCCGCGGGCAGCCCGGGGGCCCGTCCCGGGGTGCGGCGGGGCCGGCGCTCCCCCGCTTGCTGGCTCCGCGGGAGGGGCAGCTCCGGGCAGAGCTCAGGGTCCCCGCTGCTCCCCCAGTTCCTTCTCCCCTCGCCGCTCCCCGCGGGTCGCAGCGCCTCCCCCCCGTGCAAGTCGCCCTTTCCTCGGCAAGAAAGAAAGAGCAGAGAAACTTCTGTCCATTGGGATTTCTACCTTGCCCCCCCCAGGCCGCCAAGGAAGGACCCCGCACTCCCCCCTCCGCGCCAGCTAATTAGGTCTGAGCCCTAATTAGGGCTCGGGCCAGACGGCCCGGCAAGGGGCCGGGTGCAGGAGGCCCCGAAAGGCTGCGCTCGGTGCTTTGAAGCGTTTCCTCCCCGGCCCGAGGCACCACAGTGACAAACCTGTTCTGCCCGCCCGCCCCCCCCCCCCAAAAAAAAAAGAAAAAAAGTGGGCACTGATCGCTCGTGGGACCCTTCCCAATGTCCAGCCGGGCGCCGGGGCAGGGAGGTCCTCCGGGCTGGCTTCACACTCATGAAGCAAATGTGGGGTGGGGGGGCGCGGCTGGACACTTTCTAGACGGAAGGAGGGAAGGGGCCCTCCAAGCCGGCGGGCGAGGGGTGCCCGCGGGGTGAGGGCTCCCGACCCGCCGGTGTCCCGGAGCAGCCCGTACCGCTTGGCGGGGGATGATGCACTTGCTGTGCCGAAGGAGGGTTTCGCGGTCGCCGCTGTTTCCGAGGGCGAGCAGCTTTCCTCCAGCCCCGGCTCCAGCCCAGTGGCTGGAGCCGATTCTCCCATGAAGATCACGGGGTGGGGAGGTGGGCACAGGAGGCGAAAAAGGAGGAAGAAAGGGGACCTGTTCCTCTTAGGAAAAGTTATTTCCCAGCCCAGACACCGATGGTTTTATTCACACGAGTTCTCCCACTGAAATCTATGCGCTAAACACGGGGAGCTAGGAGTAGTTTTTGGCCCCACGTGTTTTTCTCCTTAAGCCACGCCGGTTCGCTGGTTGTTCACCCCGCTGGATCGTGCCGAATTTCTCATCGTTTGGGAGAAACATCCCAGGGCTCCCAGCAGAACAGGGAAACGATTCCGATCCGATTTCCTTTTTACAGAAATCCTAAAGAACAGCCTATTTTTTTTTTGTGTGGGTCACCAAGATATGGAGATACATTACCTGTTGTCGGGGGTCAAATCTTTACCCACATGGGTAACACAGCCCCGAACCAGAAACAGCCATGTCACTCCCCAGAAGCATCATCTGTTCTCCCAAACAGACTCCAGTTCCCCTTGTCATTTAAGAACGACACCCCACCACCACCACCTCCCGCCGCACTTCGGCTCCCCCGATAAATATTGCACGCTAAGAAAACTCGCAGTCCATCAACAAGTGACCCGTCTGTTTTATTATCAGTGATTTTCTAGGGAGAAATGGAAGGTCTGATCCCACAGCCGTTAGGCAGGCAAGAGTCCCACTTAACGCAATCGGCGCCTTGCAAGCGGGAGACCGCAGGACTGCGACCTCATTGACTTACATGATGGGGCTATAGGCTGCGTACCCAGAGCCTTCCCCGGGCAAAAGGAACAGGCGAACATTCTGCGAACAAAAGTGACCTAAAAAGTAGTGGTGCTACAAATGCGTGTGTGCGTGTGTATCCCCCCGTGTTGATACAGATCTTCTGCAAAAGCATGATGTATGCATATACGTTAAGGTGTGCGTAGATGTGTGTTTGTGTATGAGTGTGTTCGTGTGGAAAAGTCATGACTTTCGTGTTAATTTGAAGTATTCAGATGTACAATAGAGAGCCTCGCTAAATCAGGGTGAGATTTGCCGGGAGATAGAGGTAATTCTGTATATAGTGAGCTAGGGGGGGAGGGAAAAAAGAGACATGATCTCATTAAAAACAAAACTTAGCAGAGGAGAGTATCCTGGAAAAGGCTGGCTATTTCTGTGTCTCGTTTGCCAATGCGCAGCCGGACTTTTTACTCCTCTTTTTTTAGATATTCGTTTGATTTAAATATTCGCTCCTGGACACTGGTCGAGTCACCGATGGGATAGAGACATTTCAAGGTATTTTGACAAGATACCGACCGCTGTTCTGAGGTCCCTGCACGCGTTTTTAAATGAGGGAACCTGAAAAAAAATAAAGTGAAACGGCACCCGTCCAAATGACTAACATTTAAAAAAAATTCTGTTGCTAATATTTCAAAGAACAAAGGGATGGATAATTCTTTTGCTCAATGAATAAAAACTAAATACCAAAGCATCTTTAGGAATAAAAAAGAGCAGATGAGGGATTTTATTAAATATTTCACATACAAAAAAAATTTATACCTTTTATATGTACTTGTCCTTAACCTTTAAAAGCAACTGCTGTAAATACAAGATCCGTACTTTCTCTAATAGATTTTACTAGGAGCTGGTGACAGAGAACTGATTTCTTTTCTATTAGGCTTTAGTACATCTTTGTTGAAGGCCTGCAGAATGACCAGGGATTAGATTTGCATCTCTTAGACTCCCTGTGTGGTCTTTGTAAGAAGCTTGTAACTGTTAAAAATGACTTGTTAGGAAGCGTGTGGGCTCTCATCTCTTTGCTTTTGACAGAATGATTGTGAAATTCAGATTGTTCTTACAGGCTTTAGCCTGCAGATTCCACCTGAACCTTAAGCAATTAGAGCCTAATCTCAGTGCAATCATATTTGAGTTAGGATTTGTTGCACTTTGTTTACTTCAATTAAAAAGCTAGAGAATATTTCGGAGCAGTTTTTAAGTGATATTCTCGAGGCATCAGCGAATTTTTTCAAACCCTGAGTGTTATCCTCACCGCCCCATCGCTCGGCGGTTTGGAGTGCAAAGCACTCGTCGGGTTCCGCGGGCGGAACTGAAGAGGAAACAGCAGGAAAGAAAAAACAAGCTGAAATTCCTTGCGATGCGGAGGGGAGAAGATGTCTGCGGCATCCCCTGCTTTCTGGAGCCGGCGGGAGCAGCGGCGTGCGGCGGGGCCGGACCCCCTCTGCTTACGAGCGGGCAAATCTCGGGGCGAGGGGGGGGGGAACCAACCCCAGGATCGGGCCCGGGCTTCGTCGTTATTAAAGCGATTGCGGCGGTGGCTGTTGGCGTTTGCGGGAGCCTGGGACCGGTTTGTCCCGGAGGTGAGGCTCCAGCTGCCCACCTCCCACCCCCGCCGCCCCTGCTGCGCCCGCCGGCCGCCCGGCAGTTGTGGCACGCTTGCACTTGCACCACCGGGCAGCTTAAACACGTCGCTGGTGTAACACACAGCCTCCAAAAAACCACCCCGACGAAACACCACCTGCCTGCAGTCGTCCGGTACTTCTAAATGTAGGATATAAAATGGTGAAATGGGAAAAGTATATACTTAGAGGGGTTCTTTTCTCGCTCGGATGACAAGTTTCTATTTGTGCTCAGGTTTCATATGGCCAGCCTAAGAAGGATGCTTTTTACTACTGACATTCACATAATTACGGTTTTCAAGTGCCATCCTCTCACATCACAACTATTTTCTTTAAACTGAAACGCTTCCTTTCTTTTTTTCTTCTTTTTTTTCAGTCATTAGGACTTTTCAGAAAGTCTTTACCAAGTCTCTGTGAATCAAACCCAAAACTTTCCAAAACGCTTTAATATTTGGCGTCATTCCGTTAAAAATTCAGGGACAATTTTTTCTCCCCATGTGAGACATTTGCCATCGGTATCCTGTGTTAAGACGGTCTGGGCCCGATCCTGTTCCCACTGAAGTTACGACGCGAGACCTCCTCCGTCTCTCAGCAGAATAGGATCAAGCCCTTCCATGCTAATAGAGGTTTAATAGCATCAGCACATGCCCAACAACCACCATTATAACCTTGACCCGGTCAGGTGCAATGATATTACTCCTCCTAAGGTTATCCTACATTTCCTTGGTGACAGCAAACAGCTCTTTATCACCTCTCACAACCCACAATAACCCAGAGGCAGTGATACCAATAACCCACTGCTCTTTTGTCATTCTTTTCCCTCCAAGTCTACTCTAGCAAGTAACAACAGTAAAAAATAATAACACTGTCTGCATCTTTTAGCCCCATCAGCCTATACGGCTCAAAACGTTTCAGCCCGATGGTGACCGCTGAAGGAAAAAGTCCCGTTTTTAGAAGTGAGTTAGTTACCCTCCGAGCAGTCTCTGTCCTGATGCTAAGTGCAGAACTGAGCGCTGGAGTGGAACGTCAAGAGCTCCTGTGTGTATCCTGCTCCACAACTTTGCTGCTAGGCTTGCTCCGTTTGACCTGAAAAGTTCTTTACAGGGAGTGTTGGAGTAATCTAGCATTATCACTTAAAAAACTTTGTCTCAGGGCTGTAACAGAGATAGGAACCAGACTTTTTTTTTTTTTTAAACAGAAATGGCAACTTTGCAGCAGTCTTGCAGGGTTATTTTTAAACCTCACATTTTCACTCCTTCTTTAGACCTGCCATGATTTACAGTTCATCTTTTCCTTTCAGTTCATAATACAGACATAATTTTCCCTTACAGAACTTGAGATTTACCATGATATGTCTATATTTCTGCAAAATAAAGTGTTCAGACCTTTCCTATAATGTGGAGATATATTCACCAAATAATCTTTGCTCTAAGAAAATAAAAGAATAAAACTCAAGGATACTCTCTGCAGAATGTAGGATGCACCAAATCAACTGATTTTAATGTTAAGAAAATTATTCTTATTAAAATGGTGTCATGCAGGCAAATTTATTCTCTTCCTACAGTCTGAAAGAATGGGCAATTCTTCTTGCCTTAAAAGGCTGTTTTACAGATGAAAGTAACTCCGTCCAGAACTTAATCTGTTTTAAATCAGGCTTTAACAGGGCTGAATGAGTGATGGAATGACAAGATTTTGGGGGGTACCAGTCGAAGAGTCACCCAGTATCTCTGCTGCCCCTCTCTTTTCCCTGCTTGCAGCGCCTGTGATTGTGTGTATGTGGGATATTCACAGAAAACAGAAGGCAGAAACAGCTGAACTAAAGGCAAAGTTAATACAGCAAAGGTCCTACTTTGACAAAAGAAACTGTAATGTACAGTATTATTCTTGCTTGAGACAGAACCAAGGACTAGAGAAGTGTTAAAGGAGAGACTAAAGCTAACAGGTAGAGCTGATACTTTTCTTAACATACTGGTAAATCCATGCCTGTACTGAAAAATGCTTATAGGTAAGGAAAAACCAGAGAGAAGCAAGCATTTTCTTCTAGCATTATCTCACTCAAGATTGGGATAATGAGAAGAGCTGCCCTAAGAATGGAGAGCAAGCATGAAGAAACAAGACAGAGCGATGCTAACATGTGCAAAGCTCTGCAAAAACAGCATGGAAGATAAGAACAATAATCCTGTTCTCCAGAGACTCCTTATCCAGTCCTTATCAGAAACAGGAGGCAGTTGATCAGACTGTATGCAAGTAAGCTCAGTTCACAGTCTATTTGGATGATTTTGGCAGTCCTCTGTCACTGAGGAAGGACAGGTTTTCCAACACAGTAATGCAGAAAAGTTACGTGCTGAAACCGAGGAGGGAGCAAAGGGGTCATGTGTGATAAGTCTCTGAATTACGCTAAGAGGGATACCAGCAGGCTCTTTTGATATGAAAAGTGAAATACAACCTGCAACCAACAGCTTCCTAGGTTGCAGAGAAGGTCTTTCCATCTAGACAAAGGGTGGACCCAGTGTTATCAAAAACAGATCTGTGGAAAAGTTCAAGACAGGGCTTCAAAACATCCAGAAATGGCCTTGTTTTGCTTATGCTGAAGTTAATGGAAAAGCTTTCTTGGCTTCTGAAGAAGCAATTATGTCACTCCTCTAGAGAGTATTTTAGGGAAGCTCAGAGGTGAGAACAGATTTGACTGCTGCAGAAGCCAGTGAGGGCCAGTCACAGAAACCCTCAACAAAGCTGCACACAGAACAACACAGGGTGTTTTTGTATTTTGTATGACTCTGAAGTCCTCTGTGTTACACGTATCTTTCAGTGAAGAAGCCAAATTATGAGTTTTACTGCTTTTTTGCTAGGGCTATTGCCACTTGGACAGATCTGCTGATCTAGAGTAAAACCTGGTCCGTCTAGTGCTGGCTTATAGATTCAATGCACTGGGATTTCTTACGCAACAGCAAGTGATTTGTCTGTAGAAAGGAAGACCTCACTGACAAAAGCATTTCAGTATTTTTTCCTGTTTCTCTTATCTAACAATTTAGTTAAGTCAAACCCAGATCTCAAGACTGCTTCACAAGACATAAGCTGCAGAGCAGTCACACCCTCTAGCAATATAAATAATGGAAACACATTATTTGTAATCCTTGACTTTCCAATATGCAACCTTTATTATTGATTGCTTTAAGCTAATGTGCCCAGAGTGATGAAATTAGTCTGTTTTTCCACATCTTTGAGTAGAAAAAATATGGCTTGGTCACAACCTGAATTTTGGCAAATATTGTGAAATGTAGGTGCCTTTAAAGAGGACAACAGATTTCAAAAATATCTTTGCATTCACATTCCTTTTGGGTGTCTTGTCTCACCCAGACAAGCCTAGTTCAAAACAGTCAGGAAAATGAGTGAATGATCCAGAGTCTGCTTTGCAAAAAAGAACTTGCACTGTAATGCATGCTAGTCCCAAAGCTTGGAGGAATAATGAAAGTGAGATGGCGTATTCTGGAAGTTCTCTGCCTAGGCTCCTTCACTGGCTGAAGTGAGGAAAACTTCTGCTACTCATTTCCAATAATGAGCTGCAGCAATAAAAAACAGTCTCTAATGAAGGGGTAAGGCCCATGGGGATGTATGAGGATACCACAGCTTAGACAAAAATCCCGGTACTACTGCAGGTACAGGAAAGAAATGGGGATGATGTGAGTATTCAAAAGTTCACAGATACTGGAACCTTATTCATAAAGCAATGGTTAGGCTTAGAGAAACAGTTATATAGAAAAGGCAAAGTCAAATCAGGCCAGTAGCTCATGCAACTCAGTATCCTTTCCTCTGACAACAGTACTGCCTATTGATTCTAAAACAAGGTGCTCAAAGTGGGTAAATATAGAATATTTAGAATATAGAATGTGTGGTAGCTTTCTGAACTTCATTACTTCTTGGACTTTCCCAGGGGTATCTTGTGGCAATGAATTACACCACTAATCCATGACATGATTCACATTTGGCAGTTCAAGGTCGCTCCTTTCCTGAGCTCTTAAACAGGCAGACTCCATAGGGCAACTTTGTGGTGTTATATTAAAGTTAAGGTTGCCCTTTCTCATAGCACTTTGTACCTTGGGATCACTTCCACCATGATCTTCCCATGCAGTTTCTAATGCATCCTTTTTTCCAGGAGCTGCAGAGAGTGTGGGCACCTGGAGCACTCTTCCTGTTGACTCAGTAAGCAATGCTGTAAGATCCAAAGATCTGCTCTTATTTCTAATGTCCCCATTGCTGTTACTATCTCAGTTTAGAGCATGAGCTATACATCATTACTTTGACCAGTACAAATGTTATCCTGAATAGTTAATATGTCCCCTGAAGAAAAAGAACTACAAGTTTTTATGAGTCTTTTCATAGTGTGAAGAATCAACATCTGCTTGTTTAATTCACGTAGCAACTGGAAACAAAAATCTGTGCCACAATCCGAACTCTTTTCTCTCCCTACATGATGCTCTTAGGAATGCATTGTGTTTTAACTCATTGCAAATACAATCGGTACCTTCCATTTTGTTCTCTCTTATGCACTCCATTTCTACTCCAGTTCAGAAGTGACATTTTAGTTATATTTATTTAAGGAATATGAGAGGCTTTTCCAGCATACGAAATCAATGAACTGTGTTTTTCCAGGGTAGTAGCAAAGTGGTTGAGATGACACAGTCACAGTCTACATGTAACTAAGAAAAGATTTCCTATACTAGATGTCTTTTTAATTTAGTAGAAAAAAAGCATAATGACACCTTACAGCTGAAAGCTTAGGCTAGGCAAAGTCCAGCTGAAATAAGGTGCAAATCTTTAATAGTGAAGGCATAAGGGTGTTATGATAGATCCTCCACCACTTTAACTCAAAGGCGTATGTCTTTCTGGAGCATGGACAGGAGCCGGATGTAGAAATTACTGAGTGACATACAGTGGCCTGCTGCGTGCAGGCAGTAAGACAAGAGATACACACTGGCCCTTTCTCGTCTCAATTTCTGTGACTCTGAGGAATCCTAGACCAAAGCCTCTTTGTCCTTGTGAGGACTCAATGCTTTCCTGTTCAGAAAGGGTATTACTGGAGATCAAGAATATTGACCACTGAATTACAAAGTTAACACTGATAACCTGAGATCTGCATTTATGCTATACCCAACTTGAATTCCATGTAGAGAGAAGTCCGCAAAGCTTTTACCCTCAGAAAACTCTGAAACAGTGAATAGGAATAAATGTTTCAGTTGAAGAAAAATACTTCTGTCCCTATGTTAATGCTCAATACACATGGGACACTGCTGCTCTCACTTCCATGGAGTCATCCATCATGTGTAGGGTCAACAAGCCAGTGAATCAATCCCCAGCCACCGCTCTTCCCAGGGAGAGGTATTACTTTCTCACCTCAGTGTGTTCTGTTGACAAGTCCATCATTACCAGCCACCCGTATTTCACAGCATGCAAAATCCTGGGGCCGTTCCAATCCCAGGAACCAAACATTGGTTTCTCAACAAAACAACCCAAACCTGCCATCACACAGGCACATGAAGGTACTGAAACCCTCATTGCCACTGAAAAGTGCACACTAAAAAAACCCATAAATCCATAGTGCCTGCTATACTCAGCTGTTACAGGGCTCCAGTACTCAGACAAGTTCCCTGATTGTCTCGGTCTACCTGGAGAAAGCAGACACATGATGGAAACACAAGGCAACTCGTCTTTCATAGTCTCTATCCAAGCCACAGTTACTCTGGGCTCTTTGGGTATGTGACCCAAGAGGGAGAGGCCTCCAGAGAGCTTTCACCACCTGTCTATTGCTAGAACTAATACTTCTCTTGCTCACTGCCATAGCTGCCCCTCTTTTCTTCTCCCTATGTGTCTTCCGTGTGGTTTCCAATCTAAGTGTTTCTGCAGGGAAAGAGGGAGGGAGACGGCATAGGAGTCAGCTCTGCTGGCAGTTCATGCTGGTGTACCAGGAGCTAACTGGGGCTGAAAAATCTACTTTGACAGGCTGCTGCAATGAGCCTTTAACAACACCAATAAAAGGGGTTCTTCAGACCCAACACAGTCAGGGAAAGGAGAAATCCCAATTAATCTGAAACATGGTTTTTACTTCAGCCTTTTATGCTAAGAATCAGACTACCTTTTCTTACTCAATTCTAGCTTCACATCCAGAACAATATTATTGAAATAAGATTTGAAGGCTACTTTTGGATCTCTTTGCTACACAACAATACTTCCAATAAAGGGACTTCTAGAAAAGAGCCACATGGTACTTTCTAATGGAAAAGGTATGACCTGCCTTCAAGGTGGAGCATTACTAGACCCATGTTAATTAAAAAAACATGGTTCAGAGACCTGAGATGTTAGAGATATGGCCTATATAATTTACCTCAATGACCCAGATGATATCTTCAGACTGTACAGGAGTCACAGTCACAGTTTTCAAATGCCTCCAACTCTCAGAGTCAACCACGTATAAATATAACAAGGAAGCCTTAGTCAATGCCTTCAGAAAACATGAAACTGAGCACACCTCCTCTTGCCATTACAGAGACCATTTCAATTTTAGCTACTTTGTTGTCAAAACCTTAGTAGATAATGAGAGGAAGGAGACAGGATGAAAAAAAATGCAGGCGGTAGTAATGGGAACTCAAATGGCTGCAGAGAAAGAGGAAGATGGAAAAACAAAGGAAAAGCATAAAGCCAGAGAAAATAGAAAGGAGGCAGGAGGATATGGAAGAACTGGAATATAGTGGTTGCTCTGAAGGGGAGAATTCTTCTTTCTGAATATTTAGCACCATAGAAAGGGATTTAATGTAAATAGGTGATTGAATACTTATTTATTACAAGCAGTATCTATTCTCTTCTTAACCCCTGTGGAAACCTCCCACAAGGTGTGATTTCACTGCATATTCTTCTGCAGACTGAAAAAGACTGAAAAACTGACTGTGATCAGAATTGGCATGGATTTCTGCTTTCTCCACTGCGTGGATGATCACTGTCACACATAGGGCCTGTGATGTTTCTTACCTTCTGGTGCAAAGGTGATGATGATGTATACATAAAGCGGAGCTTGATCATCTCACTGCAGTGCCTAAACGCCAGAAAGAGCTCCAGCTTCAACCAGAGAACAAGAGTGAGAAAAAGAGTTTTACCCTAATGAGAAAACCGAGTTAGAGAGAGATGAAGAAACAGGCTCAAGGCTCTTCTGGAAGTCTGTAGCACAACAGGGAACGAGAAAGCAGCCTGCCAAACTGTGCAGCTAACATCTCGGTCACAAGTCTCTCCTTCCTCTCTTTGCTCTCAAATCCCTAGAAGCAGCAGGAGCAGCGTAACAGAAACAAAAGATGTAGTATGCTCTCACTGACCCCGAGCCTGAAGAGGCCTCTCAGCTCCAGTTCCACTTTATAGAAGTGTGATTTCATAGGGGTCCGAGAATATGTCATGGTTGCCTGAGGGGCATAATAGGGGATGGAGAGAAAGGATGGGGGAGCACCTAGGTCCTACCTACTGTTAGGATAAAATATACATAGTATTTCAGCTGGGATTGATTTCTTCCACAGTCCAACAGCTGACAGCCTTCACTCTGGCGTTTTCACTCTGGAGTTTGTTTTTGCGTGTTTTAGCCAACTGTCTGTCCCTCCTGTCCCTGCAGGCCTCCTAAGCATCAGGAGAATCTGATGCCCCAGAGGGGCAGTGAGAGCGGTGAGCACAGACTGATCACAAGATGTGGCCTCAAAAGATGCAGATTCCAAGTGGGATAGAGCTCCCGTTGCAGACAGGGGACGGGCTCCTACGTGATGCAGAGCTGAACCGTTCTTGTATTTAAAATCTTCAGGTGACTTGTTTTGGACCCTCTGGTTTTAGATGAATGCCTTGTTCTGACTCTGCCTCTTAGAGTCAGTATGGGCAGGAATGAAGAAACTTTGTAGCAAAAGGCACTTTTGAAACAAGGATAAAGAATTTGGAAAGTGGCATGAAGAGGTGATGGGTAAATTCACAGCTAGTCAGATGAAACAGAGATTTTGTGTGTGTGTGTGTGTGTGTGTAGTCAATGGGAAACATGAGATGTTTTAAACCAAATTATTTAGATGTGGTGGTTTGTTTTAATACTAAATAAAATTTACTGCACTGAACTTTCTCTAGATATTAAAATTTCAGTGGCACCAACTAAAGGCAAATAATGAATTCTTATGTATTTCACACGTCTTCAATATTAGAAAAATCTGATTTGCACAATAACAAAATTCCTGCTTCTACAGCACTGAAACGGCTTTTTAGTATTCCAGCTTCTAACACCCTGAATGTATGTATCTCCACAGATATACACAGGCAAATGTAGGATGTACAGGATAACAGCATTTACTTCTGATTCAAGGTTAGCTTGTATATGAGAGAAGAAGGGGAAATAAATCACTGATTTGCTTTCAGTTTTTTCTATGTCTAGGTTTGTTTTCTTTGTATGCATATCTTAAAAAATGTAGCTCTGTTTTGGAAATGCACTCACAAAGTAGTATGTTTCACTAGTATGTTTCACATGTACACTGTACTTACAGAAGGGCACAGTAGTAGAGCAAGTTTATCAAATTATACTTTATTTTAAAACATAAAAAGCAACATGCCATTGGAAATATTTCTAGTGTATCTACTAAGAACATTTTAAGGAAAAAAGGGTTAAAATTGTAAGGATATTGAATTCATCTGTTTTTAAGCAAAAATCTATTGAACAGCAAAATAAAAGGTATTGTGCTGTGTGTTCCTGCTTAAAACTGAGAACAACACTGGAGCATCGCAGTTAATTAGCTCCAGTCAACATGAGATGCTTTACAACATTTCTCACATCGGTGCTTCATCTGGGCTTTAGAATAAACATTTCCCACACTCTGCATGAAGAAAATAACTAGAAAATACATAGCTTAGTCATTCAAAATATGGAGGTATTTCAGACAGTCTTTCCCACACCAGAGAAGAGATTTTAAATCATTTCCATAAAAACAGAGATTAAACCACTGAGCAGTGTAGTTTGTAATCCCATTTGCTTAGCATTCGGGGGGGTTAATATCTATTCTTAATCATCAAATCGTATATATGGCTTTTTAAAAGATCTTTCAGCTTTTCTGTATTTATTGTAATTTTTGTGTACTTTAGTTATCTGTTACGCAAGAGAACTGTCTGCTCTGTAAAGGCATCATATAAAAATCTCCATTTAATGCATTATAAATAATGAAGTGCTACATTATAATAATTATTTCCATGTCAACTGAATGCACAGCTGAGTTACCTGTATTAAACACCTACACTTTGCTTAATGCCTTTAAATAGCATCTGATTCTCTCTTCTTATTGCAACTATTCAACTAATGTTCTGGCCCAGAGGAGGCTGCAGAGTTTACTTGTGTAAGACCAGTGACTTGCCAGGGAGAAGCACCCTATTTAATGCATTTTATTTATTTCATTTAATTGTGATTGTACAATATATGTATTTAAAAGGTTAAGACTCTCTGCATCATGCTTTTCAAACAGGCATGTAAAATTTACTGTTTTTTACAATCTCAGAAAGGCACTAAACAGCTTCTCATTTTACCTAACAGCTGAGATGAACTGTCTAAAATGCTTTCTTTCCAAAAAAGTAACTGTAACTTCACTTTCGTGAAGAACGCCAAAGCTTGTCCATGGATTACTATTAGTAAATACATCAGAATATAGTATTTGCTTTAAAAGGTATTATTTTAAAATTTGGGATTTATTATTCACTGTGTACATATTTATAAATATACACTATTTTTGAGGTCAGAGCCAGTGCTTCCAAGCTCAGATGCTGGTTTTTAAACCAGGATATATATTAGAGAATGCAAAAGACAAAAAATCTTTTGTCTAAAAAGCCACACTGAGCGGAACAGCTTTCTTGTGAACTTTCTGAATCCTGACAACATGTTTTCCTCAGACATTATTTATTATTTGTTCACTGTTTGTTGCTCTTGGCGTTGTAACAACAAATAAGTAGTACTAAGACATTTTCTGCCCGTCAGTTGTAAATGTACCAGACCCAACCAAACAGGGGCCACTTTTACTGCAAAAGTGAATGGGGTTTGGGGATGGGATTAATTAGGAGGAGCGAATGTAAGGACTCCCACTTTAAGAGGCAACTACCTTGTATCATTAGTTTGCTTGGTTTTGGAAAAAAAGAAACAAACAAACAAAAAAACCAACCCCAAACCCCTTGCAACAAAAATTGAAAGCAGAATTAAATGCATTTTCAAAGACTGCTCTTTAGCCTCTCTGAAGTTTCATTTGTATTTAATAAACTACTACTACAATAGAGCATATGCCTTCAAATTATTTAATGCTCCTATCACAGGAGATACTCAAAACTGACCAGCAGGACAATTGTGCCATTCATGTTCATATTTCAATTAAACATTTGTGAATGTGACACTGCTTGCTCGTAAAGACCTCAATGTTCTTAACACTGGGGGCCATTTTATGATCAGTGGTTAATGAAAAATTACCTTGCTGACACCATTTTTTAGTAAATACAATGTCAGTGCCATAATGCCAACTTTGAATATTAAAGTAGTCACAGAATTGTCTCTGAACTCATTGTTCCTTAAAGCAAATATATCTCAGGGAAAGGTCAAATGGTTTAGGTAAAAATATTTTAATCCTTTGGATAGACAAAGTTGTAAAGGGAATGATGTGAAGTTCTGGAAAGCTGAGATTAGACTTTGGCTCAAGAGGATATACTGTATGAGCAATTTTTTAAACAGAAGTTTCAATCACATAATTTGTCATCATTTTCAACAGGCAAAACCGTCTTCTGCTAATGAGGAGAGAATCTGGTGCAGTGTGTACAACTGAAAAGAAAAACATTTGAAGAAAAAAAATCACAAGCACAGAGCAGTCTATCAAATACTTCTATCTAGAAAATACTGGTACTTAATTCTGGTCTTCTTCATGCTCCTTGGCTGAGGATCAAAATTCTTATTTGGACAAAACTCTCACAGCTGTCTTTCTCTAGATTTTTGCCTAAGCAGAAGTGACAAGAATTTGCCATTTTGTACACCAGCCTGGTTTTCTGCTCTCTCGTACAAATTTTAAGCCACTGGCTTCAGCTGAATTATTTTTGGTACACATTATTGAATGTGAAAGAGCTGATCCCTTGGATTATACATTTTATTTACATAATGTAAATGTAACTCTAAGTCTTTTCAAGAAATTACAGCTAATGAAGCCTAGGAAATTTATTGATGGACTGGGGAAATCTTTCTGCCCTAATCTTCTCTTTTGTGTGTTACTTATTGTAATAGAATCAATAAAAACAACAGAACTGGGAAAGGAGGTAGAAGAAAGAAAACTCAGAACTGCAGGAAAGTCTATTTTTCTATTAATGGCTAAGCATGCAGGCACAAAGGCACAGAAGACAGCAGTGCAGGGATGAAATATTCTATACGGAGTACTACCAGTCAGAATGAAACAAATGAGCCATATGAAATCCTGCTTCAACTTTTATATTAGTATAAAGAAGACTGCTTTTTAAAGTGTGCTGCATACAATTCTAAGAAGAAACTGAAGCAACACATATTTTAGTGTTACAAGTAAACAAACAATAAATGAATGAAAAAACATTACACAATAATCTATTTAGAGAATCTATCTAACCGGGCCTGATCCTGAAGCCTGTTTTGGGCAAGATTTCCATAAATATGGTATTTGGCTGTAAGAACTACAGGACTTGGATCCAACAGCTGTGTCTGCAATTCTTTAATTAAAAAGACAAATGAATATATTTAACTTTTAACATTTTCTTAAATAAAAGAGGTCTTTTGCCATAACAAACTATTTCTGGGAGAAACATCTCTTTTAAGACCATGCCTTTTAACTTCTAAGTTCTTAAAAAGATTTCTTATGCAACTTCATGAACAGATGCCTAAATAAGATGGGGAACAAAGACAGAGTGCTGATAAAATACAGAGCTCATCTATCTTATTTGTATTTATTAACAAGAAACATATGGAAAGATGCTCCAAACCCCCTTTATTTAGCCAACCAGTTCAATGGAACTACCTACATTGGTTAGGAGAGCAGAATTTTGGTCAAATACGGGCTCAGCTGGACCTTTAAAAAGAGCACAGAAGGCGAGAAAACCCTAGAGAAGTGTTTCCTCTGGGTAGAGAGTGGATTATTGCCAAAGCAGAAACATAAAAATTGAATCTGAAATACACAGATCCCATGGAATCAGCTGAAGTCAAAGAAGTTCAGGCACACTGTGAAGACTCACTTTTACGCTCCATTTGGTTGGGGAGGGGATGATACGTAGCTTTCTCCCAGACTTGACTGTGGACAAAAAACCCCCTGAAGGACCCTTCGTTTGATCTCTGGTGGCTGAGTATCCACCCTGGGCTTTCTCCTTACGTACGGATCTACTGAGACGTGCTGCTGCTGAATTCAACGAAATTGAGCCCTAACTGTGATTGGGATATGAGGACACATAATTAGCTGTGTTAGAAAACTGACCCTCAGTCTTTCATTAAGATGGAATTTTACCCTGTAAAATATGAATGAGTAAAGACATTTTAATCAGGAAAATAAAATAACCAGATGATTCTCCTCTGTTGTTATTTTTACACTGCAGTGAGACAATGGTAGGGAAACTCACTTTAGGTGATATCACTTAATTAGGAAAAGCATCCTAATCAGATCCCCCTCCAATTGCAATAACTGTAGGGAGTCAAGTACATTTCTCTATCAAAGTAGCAAGCTGCAGTGAAGTATAGATATTGATATTTTAAATTGTGATACAAAAGCAATAGCAGAGAACTGCTAAACACTAAGAAAGCAAACTCATATTCTCTATATCCCCAATTTTAGGATTGCTTCTAAAAGATATATGCTATAGCTCTTATGACATTTCTGCACCTCCACTTACTAAAATAATGTCAGGATCAGTACTTCCATAGCCAGGACTCAATGGTTAATGAGGGCCATAGCAGATAGACTACTACCATTGGTGACTCCATATGAGTAACCGAGACCATCTCAATCCTTGCATTTTCCTGATATTTCTGTCCATCCCACTTGGTATTACACATTACATATGGGAAACCTGGAGCAGGATATGGACACAGAGAAGATCTCTTGCTGGCAGGTCCCTGTGGTTAGCAGCTATACTGCCTGGCACTTTTGGAAGCACAGTATCCCCACATCCTCTGATTCAATGCAGTTCTTTTTTGGTGACTGTGGATTAATAGTACAGTTAAGCCTTCTGTATTTGTAAGTATGCTTACAGTTTCCCTCTCTACATTTATCTCCAATACTATGAGTGCCTATTAATGATAGCATTCCACACCATTTAATTCTTTGCATAGGAAAAGTAGCTTTGGCTTACAGTGCCTGATACTCTGCCTTCTGCACAGGACTAATGCAAAGCCCAGGAACTTCGGAAATCCCCTTCAATTTCAGAGTAAATCTTAGGGTTTATTTCAGTGAAATGGGTTTTTCTGTGAGGCACCTCCTCCCTAACTACAAGTAGCCATGCATAATAAAAGCCATACAGAATGGGAAGGGAAATAAATACTAAAGTACTACCAATTACATGCAATTAGTTGCATTGCCAACACCAATCACTGAAAAGTTACAAAACAGGCTTTAAAATAACAATTTTTAATGTATGTGTAGGATCCTGTTTATGCATTTACTAAATTTGAGTGTTTGTTTTTTTCCCCCCAGTTTTTCCAAGCAAAGAGCAGTTATTACCTCCAGGATTACTTTGAAAAAAAACCCCCAATGCTCATATGTTGGCTACACAGTGTATGGCAGATGTTAAAAAAAGTTTTTGATAAGGTTCTTCACCAAATACTCTGAAATGAAGCCGTCCTGGCATAAGAGGGTGGGTTCTCTGCTTAAAGGACAGGAATAAATGTCTAGCTTTTACCACTTTGATGAAAAATATGGAAGTAGGTTACCAGTACATTCTAGTTATCTGTCCAGAATACTCATAAATGATGAGAAAAAGGGGGTGCCATGAGAAAAGAAAGACTGTTGCTGATATTCAAGTTCTTCAAAACTAAAGCTGATTATGGAGAGCTGTAGAAAGATCTCAAGACATTTAGTAAGTGGCCACTAAAATGGCTGATGAACCTCATGTTGATGTATGCAAAGTAACAGACCTGAAGAAAAACAATCCCCTTACATAGAGTTCTACGTACAGAAAGATGGGCTCTGAATTAACCAGCTGTGCAGGAAGGAGCTCTTGGCAGTCTTTTTGTATAGTACTCTGAAAATATCAGCTCAACGGTCAGTAATGACACATGTGGTACACGATATGTTAGGAATTACTGCAGGGGAGAGAGAAGAAAACAGAAAGCATCTCCATGTCAGTGAATGAATCCATACTGCAGCCCCCTATTAAGTAACAGCCCTACAGTGAACCTACCACAAAGGAATATAGCAAGGCTACAATAGATTAAGAAAAAAAAAAGTCAGAATTATCAGAAGGATAACATAGTTTCTTACCAAGTCTTAGTTTAATACTTTAAGGCTCTTCAGCTTGGAAACCAAGACCTGTAAAGAATGACATGAAGAAGGTGAATAAGGAAGAACTATAGGGCATCCACTGAAAGGATGAAGTAGCAGATTTAAAAGTAACAAGAATAAATGTTGCATAATCTTATTGTGGAATTCATTGATGCAGGATTTTGTGGGGCCAGGAGTACAAAGGGGTTAAAAAAAAACCAGACAAATTTATGGAAGGAAACTCTTCATGTGGTTACTAGCCACAACATGACCTCAGTGCAACTTTCTGCTCAGGAAATCATTAAGCCATTGATTTCTTAGATGTGGAAGTGACACCACAGTAGTACCATGCTGTACTTCCCCTATCTATTAGATTCTGAGAGTTTGCTATTGAACATTGTCAGACACTGCGTCCTGGATTACCTAGATCTGATCCAACGCTTCCGTTCTCTGGTCACATTCACATGAGAATTTTCTGAAAAAATGAAAGCTGGTATTTTAATGTAGCCACATGCTTCCAGAAAACAGAAATTTAGGGTAAACATAAATATTAGGAGTTTCCTGATAAAATCTCAAGATGTGAAAATGCCCATGTGACAACCTGGAGAATCTGTATACAGTGTAAAAATTCTCATTGATTTTATTAAACCACTATGCCATTGCTTTATCTTAAAGGCTGCAGAACTGGCTACTTTTCATCATGGCTCTGCCATGTATCTACCTAATGAGAAACAATCAAAAGTAATTTTGAAGCAATGGAATGGCCATATCCTGGCTGAAACCATTTATTTCCAGCCTTTCTGAAGGATTTGGAAAGAGAACAGGAGCTAACAGGACTACTTTTAAACCACACTGTTTGAAAGACTGCAGGGTCACTCAAAGGTAACTTGCAGACAGACAAAGGATGCTGGGACAGAACAGATGGGCATACTTCCAAAGCAGAATGGTTCTGTTTAACTGCAGGATCAGCTGAAGGAAAAAGAAAATGGATATACAGAAGGGAAATTCTACGATTCAGGGAAAAGCTTATGAGGGCAGGATAGGAAAGGCAAAGATTTCTGCAGAGGTCCTCTCATCTGAATGTGGACCACACACAAGACTGATGAGGTGAAGAAACACCTGTAAAAGTTTGTTATTTCTGTCTACAGCTGTATTAGTCCAGGTATAGAGTGACTGATTTTGAAATCTTCACAAACTTTGTGTTGTCTTACTTTAACTGTTACATATGCCCAGGAAGTGATAAACTGGAGCCTGGAAAGTTGGAGCTCAGGGTACTCACTTTAATGAGAAGCCTGGTAAGCCAAAGCTGCTCTTGCAGGCTTATGGCAGGTGGCCAGCAAGAACCCATTTTTGTAAAGGGATTAAAGACGGAAAGCAGATGCCTAGGATACATGTCAGAGATGTCAAGGAAAGAAGCAGTGCTGCAGCTTACTCAGACTAAGGGAAGCTTAAGAGCAAACTGATCCAAAAGGCTAGGACCCAATCACGGAGTGTCTAGCAGGATGAGCTTTAGTAGGACTGAGTGACAGAGTCAGTGAAATAAAGATTTGAACAGGGGAGAGCTGAAAGCTTTGAGGACTGGAATTCGACTGCGTGTTTGTATACAGCCTGACAGGCTGCAGTGCTAATCTCCTCTAGCCTACAGACTGAAGGAGAAAATGCAAGCCACTACTGACTATTCCTGGATTCAGCAGTCACCTTGGGTGCTCATGGCCAATGCTGGGAGAGAGCACCCTCCCCTCTGGCTTCCACTGGGCATGGAGTGACTGCTGCAGAGCGGTCACTTTGCTGATGCTCCCTGTACATCTAGACTGTCAGGTTAATGTAGGAAAAAACTCCCTTTGCAGACCCTCTGCTCTACAGTGAATTTCACCTTGGAGTAAACAAATACGTTTTCATCGCTCTAACGTTAAAAGTGATGTTCTGTAACGTGCACACTACCCATACATTTTACTTGTAGCATGTACTGAACAACTGATGCTTTGAGGTTTTCCATTTAAATAGAAAGATCTACAACTCAATCCAAATCTGCCACTCAGTTATGCCTTATTTAGAATGACCGAAGGTTCTTTTTGCCAGCTTTTCTAACCTCACACACTTGAAGCATCTTCTGAATAAGCTGATATTCTAAAATATCTTTGAAGCTTCACTTCTAAACAGACCATCATTTCCACATGTTCATTTACAAGGGCATCTTAGTTTGGTCCTTGTATATTCTAGATCAACACAAACATGTAATGTTCATGTTGTAGCAGTGGTGGTCTAAGGGTGTAAGCGAGAGCTGATGGAGCTGGGAAAAGCAGAAAGCTTCCAAGCACAAAGCCTTGAACTGTCCGTGTTTTTCTAAATAGTGGGTCTAATCAAACATACTATCTCTACAAATCTCACTTCACATATCACAGACCTATACACTGTTACACATACTTTTAAAAAGTAACATTTCCTAGCTAAAACACTTATGTATTTTCATGCTCCTTTTCACTGTCAGAAAAAGATGAAACCATAAATAATATTTTAGATCTACACTAATCTCAGTAAATATATTTACTGTATTTTATGAAGTTACTAGAAAGTCTTTATTTGATTTTATCTAATTATCACATAAATGCAGGAACATTAAGTGGGCTGATGTCAGCAATCAGGACTGCTTGTTACACAACATCAGTAACAGGGGCTCAGGTATGAAAAAACTGTAATTATAGGTATTTAGCCAAAATGTATGTCAGTTCTAACTGATTAGCTGTGTAAGTCTTTATAAGTAATTGAAATACTTTATAAATAAAAATCGCAAACTTAGCAACCAACAATATAGACATAATATAGAAGTTTGATTGATTGTACAATGATACTTAATTCTCTGTCTTTTTCTTCACTTTTGCTGATTGTTGCAAGCTTGTTCCTTCTTAGAATTTCCTTACTGGATATTTTTGTCCTCCTCTTTTTGTGTCTTTAGTTTGTTTGGTTTGGGATTAACATAACGGCTAAGGGAAGATAAGTCTACATAATGTTCAGCATACAACTACCTTGCATGCCCATTAAAACTTGATTCTAACATGGCAAGCATAAAAATAGTGTCTCAAAAATATTTCATCATGGTTTCCTCAAGTTCTACGGTACAACTAGCCTGTAATTTTCAATGGACTCACCAGCATGTGCATCATTCTGTCAAGTGTTGTGTTGCTAAGGCGTTTATCCATTCAACACCATGTTGCAGCTATTGCCAACTGATGTAGCTAGCTTGTCATAGTGCAAATCAACCTTTGCCAATATTTAAGTAATTCTTCTCTTTCTTAGGAATAAAGGTTACCTGTTGCTTTTAAACCAGGGATCCAAAAGTACAGACAAGGTGCAATAAGATATATGCCATACCAGAGTGATATAGGTATACTGATGTAGTATCCAATACTTATTTTCCATCATAGACCAGCCACATCTCATTAGCTATGTGATCACATTAACTGATCTATAGAAAAATGTTTTTCTCTGGAAGGCGTATGAAAAATATGCTTTGGTTAACGCCAGTTACGTCACATTTTATAACCACACTGAATCATTGCATGTCATATAGGCCTCCCAACAAGAGTCTTGCAGCAGGTCCCTGCAAGTGCCTATTTTGTACCATACATAAAACCCTCAAACTTAAAGCCCACATTGCTGCACATTCGGTTACTCCCGCACATGCAGCAGAGCAGGTTTCCTGCTTTGGCTTTCCACTGCTTTGGCGGCTGAAACATGTAACTTCTGTGTACTTGCAACAGTCTAACACTACACTAAGAATGAGCTAAAAAGGCTGCAGTCTGTGGCCATGGTGAATATCCCTAATTCCTAATTAATTTCTAATTAAGCAGAGTATGAAAACCATCATCACACACTGCTCCCTGGCATCATCACCTAATACCATTGGCCCACAGAGAAAGGACACTCAGCCAGTCAGTCTTGTAGGTTTGGTTCCTTATAGTTGTTTATAGCTTGTTCAAAAGATTTAATTTAGGGTTAAGACAGGTAGGGCCATGCGCAGGTGCTGAAAGGTTTGCCGTCAGACGCCACTGGCACAGCCGAAGTTGAACCACAGGCCATTCATGTGAAAGTATTAAGTTGCCTGACCTGAAGTGAGCTGTCACAAATTTAAGTATGGCAAAAAAGCATGACTCACTGCTATGTGCAGTTCCGAAAAGCCCTTAGTAGAGGAAAACATGTGACTTTGCACTTGCTAAAGCAGGGCCACTCTAGAGTTTACAGCTGCTATCAGCCCTCAAAGCTCTTCCTCTTCACAAACAACAGCGCTTTATGCATGAAGACCGTCTCGAGAGCAAGACAGAGGAGCTCTGATGGAACCATATTCCATTGAAATGTGCTGTTTTATCAGTTCACTTCAGAGGAAAAATTCTGCTTTATCATTTACAGGACGTCTCTTAAGCACATGAAGCGCACGTAACAGGAGCTGGGATCGCCAGGGGATAGTGCTCCCCAGACTGTACACTCATCCAACAGCTCCCTGCCCCCAGCAGTCCCCTCCCTCCACATCATTTAGGTTTAGTTTCCTGCTGTTAGTCGTCCTCCTCCCTCATACCATGATCCTAGCACCACTTGTGTTGCCAGGACAGTGCTAAAGACCTGATGCCAGCACTGGGAGGAAAAAGAGAAAGGAAGAGAATATGTGGATTGAGAAAAGCCGACAGAAGAGGCATCAGATGTAACTGTGCTGTCTTCCTTTATAGCAGTCTTTGTTGTTCCTCTTGAGGGCGTGTATTTTCACAGGGACACAGCCTGAGGTACCCATTCACCATGTTTTCAGGAAGCCACAGTGAAAATCTTCTCTGCATCAGTTGTGTTGACACTGGACTTCACCCTTTCATCGCTGGCTGCGAAGGAGCCAGAACAGGCTATTGTGACCATGGGCTGAAGAGCAGGCAGGAGACATGCTGCATGCCCCAGTCAAAACCACGCTTGCCAGTGCATAAACGAAGAGGAGTTTAATCCTGTTACACCTGAGTTTTCTCTCTCCCTTACTTTTAAATTCCATCGAATACAAAGAGATTTACACAGTAGAAATACTCTGGTAAACCTGAGAAATGGTCTGGTTAGGAAATCATGTAGCTACAGTTAACAAGGTGTCTTTCTCACAGGCCAAAGGCAGCCTCACTGCACAGCTGGCCCCAAGGATGCCCTCCGGGCACCTCCAGCTGCAGAGGAGTGGTACCGGGCTGAACGAAGGGAAGCTCGTATGACAGCCCACATCCTCCCAGCAGCTGAGATGAAAAGCCAGTGTGTCCTGGGGGCTTGCCTAAAACTGCCTTTAGTCTCCTCCAGCACTCCCTGCCTGCCCTGGACAGTGGTACAAGGCCCCACAAAGGGCCCACCCTGGCTGCAAAGAGCATCACCATTAGGTAGGTGGTAAGGAAATGTTTGGAGGGGACTCTCTCTCTCTCCTGGGCAGGACACAGAAAGTTTGGGGCTCTTGTTGCTTAATCAGCTCAAAGATGGACCCTGTGGTTGGGACCCCTACACTTGTCCCTCATCTTGCCCGAGGCTGGGCAATGATGCCCCAAAGGCAGTTGCCCTTGCCTGAGGTAGTAAAATGGCCGCTGTGAGATGCTGCTCTGCCCGAGGTGGGCCAATGGCGCCCTGGAGGTACGTGCCCTGCCTGAGGTAGTAAAATGGCCGCTGTGAGGCGCTGCTCTGCCCGAGGCAGGGCAATGGCACCCCGGGAGGCCCTTGACCTGCCTGAGGCAAGGGAATGGCACCCGTGCGGGGCAGTAAAATGGTGGCCGTGAGGCGTTGCCCTGCCTCAGCCAGCAGAATGGCGCCTGTCGGGCACCCGTCGGGCGGCCGGCCGCGCCAAATGCGGTAACGCGGTCCCCGCGGAGGAGCGCACCCTACGGCAGGGCGAAGAGGCCCGGCGGCAGCGGCAGAGCGCGGTAGTACCGCGGCCGGGGCACCGCACAGAGCCTCTTGGCTTCCCGCACTCCCCGTCTGTGGTTTCCGTTTCGTCCCAGTTAAAGATAAAACAAAATAAATACATATTTTCGGCGAGTGCGGCCAGTGAATTTCAGGCTACCCCGGCGCATCGGCGTTTTAACTGGGGCGGCGGGGCCGGGCGGGCGCGGCCACGAAGCGCTCCCTGAGCGGCGGCGCGGGGGTGCCCGCAGCGGGCGGCGGCCCTGGTACGCGGCGACCCCGCGCAGGGGCGGCGGGCGCGGTGGGCCTGGCGGGGCGGCGGCGGCGGCGGCGGCGGCGGCGGCGGCGGCGGCGGGTGCCGGCGGGGAGCGCGGCCGCCCCGGCTTTCCCGAGGCACTCGAAAGATACTTTAAAGGCGGTGAAGAGACACTTCGCGGGGCTGATCCATTAATGTCGCTTTATTAGCAGCTTGACACGAGAGATCCAAAATTTTCGGGGCGATAAGTTTATGTTTGTTTGTTTTCCGCTCACAATGAACCCAAAGAAATTGCCGCTCTCGGGATTGCGAGGCGGGGGGGTGGGAGCGGGAGGCGCGGGAACGCGCTGAGCCGCCGGCGCTAATGGAGGGTTCTGTTTGTTTCCATGATTACAGCTATAAATAATAATAGTTTAAAAAAAAAAAAAATCCCGACAACTTCGGGTGTTTTCATTCTCCGTGTCCCGGGGGTTTCCCCGGCGCCGCGCTGCTCCCGGCAGCGCTCCCCTTCCGCGCCGCCGCCGCCAGCGGCCGGCTCCGCCGTCGCGTTTTTATTTCAGGAGGATCTGGCGCCCAAAGCCCGGCACTGCCTCCTGCGCCTCCCGCTCGCACCCGGGGCCGGGGCCGGGGCCGGGGCTCCGCGACCCCGCGGCGGGCGCACCTGGCGCTGCTCCCGCGGGCGGCCGCCGCCGCCGCCGCCGCCGCCGCCCTCCTCCTCCTCCTCCTCCTCCCCAAACATCCCGCTCTCCGGAATTGCAGCTCCGTCCCTTTTTAAGCCGTGCCCTACTTTGTATTGGCTGGTGAACAAGCCTGAAAATGGATATTACAGCTTTTTATGATATAATATCCCTCTAATTGGTGCTTCATAGGGCCGTGCCTGAATTCTTTTCAATTAAGCCCTAAACTACAGGAACTGTTTCTCTCGGTACATGCTGGAAAAGCCATTCACGAGAAAGGCGACTGGTACTGCACAATTCCAAAGTACCTTTAATGTGTCAAAAATGTTTTGTGAAGAAAGCAACACTGTAAATGCAATCACCTACATTGGTGTCCCCATTGTTAAGCGGGAGCCAAAGTATTGCTAATTGTCCTGCGTTTTAGCTGGGTTTTTAGAGCATTATGTAGTAAGTACACCGAAGGGTCAATTTGTGAAGTGAAATACTTAGCATGCAAAGCGTAATACAAGATGCTGTGTAATACTTGACCTCTCAGCATAATAAATGTAGCAGTGAAACGCTGTGCATTCAGGATTCGCTGAATAGAGCCTCCGCAGAGGAACAAAACCAGAAAATGTTCTCTTCATTCCTTTTTTTTTTTCACTAAGCGAAAATTATTCTTTATAATGGCCATTGCAGCAATTAGCCAGCATTTGGGGAGAATAAATGTGCAGAAATAGCAATTTCTTATTTTAAATGAGATTTTTGTATGGAGCCTGCAAATTACTTGGAGGTATATGAATAATTGTTGCCTTAGTTTTATGCTACAGAATAGGGTGTGGGTGGGTATAAAGATTTCCTATTTGCAGTTAAATGTTTAGACATTTTATTATTTTAATTTCACTCTCAGTCTGTCTCGATTGACCCTGCTTTCCCCACTGATCATTTCATGTATGCCAGGAAGCAAGTACTCAGATGATGGAAGCGTTCCAGTTAGAGCTTTATGGTTTGGGGGTGTGTATGTGTGTGTTGGCGGGGGGGGGGGTGCCGTTCCTTTTTCTTTCCTTTTTTTTTTTTTTTTGGTTGCTTTTTTATGAATGTGACATGTAAGTGCAATCAGGTTTTACTCTGGAAGCTACTATGGTGTTTTGAATTTAGCCTGCTAAATCAAAACATTTTAAGAATGTAGCATATTTGATGGGCACTTCTCATTATCCTCTAGAATGGTAAACCTAATTGGTACTTTATTTACACGTTTTAAAGGTTTTGTGCTCTGAAAAAGAGAGATGCAAAATTCTTTCTCTTGGGCCTTCCAGATTCCTGCATTGAGTTTTAAGTGGATTGAAATTTTTGTGCTTCACTTGCTAAAGTGGGAGAAGTTTTGTGAATATGAAATTAAAACACTTTCAGAGAAAGCATGGGAAGTTCTGACAGCTACAACCTATTAGGAACAGTTTGTTTTGGAAAAATTAATAAGCTTCATCACGCATTTCACTAGAACAGTGCTGGAAGTTTATACGCTGAATAACGGAACTTCCAGTATAACTCTCTAAATATTTGACCAAGAAAAAAGCTTGGATAATTAATTTAGAATATATAACTTCCTCTTACGTGATCTAAAACTTTCCTCCACTGTGTGAGTTCTCTCCCTGCACTCTTGTTCCCTCCTAGCCACCTATTCTCCCTTCTCTAAATTGCGCATTAGCAGGATTGCCACTGAAAGTGTGACTTCTTGGGTAGTGGAATGACATGGTCTGAAGACAGGCACTGGTCTCTTACCCAGTCCATAAAACTGAATGGCCTCAGAAAATAAGGATTCTTTCACAGAACTTGTTGCTTTTCTTATAATAATGGCACATATTTTCCACAATTTGTATGCTTTAATAGTGTTTGGGGCTTTTTTTGTTGGTAATAAATATAGTTTCTTTTTGCTTATATGCAATAATAGGTTAAAATTAATAATGCAATCTTGGTATCTTGTTTAGGCCTGATCCTGCAGTCACTGTGTCTTTCAGAACTCCTTCCACTTCATTAAGGTCTCTTGTCTGCAGGGATTTTTGGTTGCAATCCTGAGCTAAATGCAGTCAGTTTGTATTTCATATACCTTTAGAAGGAATTACTATAAAATAAAATTTGCTGGTGACCATAAGAAATACAGTCACATCATATTCTGGATTAAGGAGTCACACTCTTTTTAGTAACCTTTCTTTTTTCTTATCCTCTAATTTCTATTTATTAATGGATCTTTTTGATAGAAGATGAACTAGCCCACAAAATGAGTAAACAAGTGAAGAAATTACCAGGGAACAAAACTGTAGTTTTAGATCTTCAGCAGCTTCTAGAATGAGTATTTTGTAAATTAAAACTATTGCTATTAATGCTGTATACAGAAATTTTTCTCTTAACTTACTCAATATTAGAAACAGATTCCATGAGTTTATGCGCTGGTAGAAACATGGGCTCCACATCAGTGATGGTAATAACGTATTACACTGCAGTGTCATATTTACCATGTGTTTTTGGCAGCCTGACGTGCTCTCTGCCTAGTGTGACATTTTCTGTGAAAGTTCAGATCATCTTTGTACTTTTGAAAGAAACTGACCTACCACAGAAGCATCCCCTCTAACTCAAACTTTGTACTTGTTTGAGTATGAATGTGTCCTCATTTGAGTTGAAGAGTGGTCACTGTTTAGTCTCCTCTAAGTTTGCAGTTCTCACATTGAGTGAACAGCTAGAAAAAAAATCTTTGGCTAGGTTCTCTGCTGAGCTATATTCTCTGAAGGCAGTTACTTTGCACCAGCAAACTGTTTGTCTCCCAGAGATTTATATTACTGGAAAATAAAAATTCTAGCTGTCCCAATGGAATCCATGGGACTAGCTTCTAGCTTTCAACCATCCCAAGATATCAGATGAAATCAAGTAAGTTAATTGCTATGTGAACTATATGCCGTTCAATTTTTCGACATATACATAATTAGATTCACAGTATAAAGAAAGCTTGTCTTAGCAGGAGAAGATAGAGAAGACAGCAGACTCAGTAAGTTCAAAACTCCCCAGCATGCTTAAAACTTCTACAATTCAAAATATAAATTCAAAAGATCAAACAATAATTATCACACACATCACATAAACTCATGTAGCATATCTTCTGTATTTTACTTTTGTCTTTGCCAGCTGCTGGGGAGTGTGATGATGACTGGTTATACTAGAGCACTCATGGGTAGTCTGTTACATTTAAATAAAAAGGTTGACTCATTTTTCATTATCCAGTTGTGACTACTGCCTTCATAGTAATAGTTGTAAGAAAAAAATCCATCTTTTGTGTTAGTTCCACACAAAATGTTCCCAGGTAACATGTTTTCAATATATATTGGAAAAGCTCCAGTATGAAAACGAAGTTTGTAAGGAACTTTTGTTTCTGTCAACTTTGGGAAAGCACAATCACTGGAGCAACAGAGAACACGCCACTTCTTCAGCATCTTTGCTCTATTGTGCCTGTCAGTCTTTAATGTGGTATATAAGGAAAAGTAGTCAAGGATTGTTAAAAGCACATATTTTCAAATCAGTGTGTGTATCTAGGAAAACTAAGGGCTTAGCTAAAGCAAGGCCTGACAGCCATCAGTTGTATTGTTCAGCCAAAAAGCATAAGTGAAGGAAATGCAGTTTCTTCTACCTCAGTTTGTTCTGCCTTAGCTACCTTTATGACATTACTTACACATTTCTGTGCTTCAATGGTTAATTCTCTTATTTAAATAGTTAAATAACCCAAAATAATCTAAACAAGTCAGCCAAAGTCCTTAAACTTGGTAGATGCTTCCAGATACGATGTCACTAATAATTTCTTGATCCAAAAGCAACCGAAAAGAAAATTCTCTATCTTTGCTGCTTCATAGGTACCACTGATAAGCTTCAGAGATACAGGAACCTTAGAACTGATGCAGGAGCAACCACTAGCCTGATGTGATATTTAACAACGTCTATACAACCAAAAGATGGGCACCTCATTCAATGTATAGACCTGATTTTCAAAGCAAACACACATTGCTCACCACTTGAGAAAACTTTAATTTATTGCCATGTATATATTCAGGGGTCTCATTTTAGGCAGTAGTCATCTATTTGTATATGCTTACCCATTTCTAGAAAGAGGGAACTAAGTCCTCTGTTGAGGTCAATTTATTTGCTGGGGAAAAACACCTCTTCAGCTATAAGACACATCTATCTATCTTGTAAATTAAATTCAGTTTCTTTCCAAAGATGTGCAAGGATGAATGTGGTCAAGCATTGCCTGATAATATGATATGTATATTTACAAAATGACTTAGCAAACAGAAATAGTTTTCCTCATCTTCCATCTAGTAATTTTTTTACATGTAGAAAAATTATTTGATTCGGTGTGCTCTATTCATTAGTGGCTCCTGCTTCTTGTAAAACAGAGTTATGGCTGGTAGGCAGGATGGTGTTTTCTGATTCATTAACTTACTGCTAGATGTTAATGAGGAGTTTTAAATTTAGAGAGAGAAAAAGGCAGCTTCTCAACTGCTGTCAATAACTGTCTCCCTTCAGTGTTCTTGCAGATTCACCCTCACGTGTAACTTTACCCCACAAGTAGACTTCATGCACATGGTCAACTAAGAGACTGAATCAAGTGTTCCACTCACAAAAATAAACCATATGCTGTGACCTCCTAACTCTTTCACTTAAGCAGATCCATAGTGTAAAGAAGTGTAATTGATGGTGTACTTCACAGATTCGATTCAAACTTGTCAGTAAAAAAAAAGTCTAAACAGGTGTTGGAAAATAGCATAACAGAGCATTAACCCAGCCTTCAGAAGTAACCAAAAGACATGTATTTTACCAGACAGGATGGAGGGTTGGGAATATATCAGGATGAAACAAGTTAAGGAAGATCCACCTGGATTGTCTTGTGTCTTCTACTGATTGTTTTCCTTCCTACAATTTCTTACCTTTTTTCCAACTCTTGGACTGTTGAATTGATTCATTTTGCACAAATTACGGAATACTCAATCAATGCAAGTCGTTCCACCTCTTAGTCTTTCTTTCTGATGTATTAATACCGTAAGCGATATTTTCTTCAACATTTCTGTTACCTCCAAACATAGTCCAGACAGTTCTATGAGAAATATAATTGCTTATACCAGAGGTCAAATTTTACTCCAATTTTATGGTGTCAGCTCTGTATGAAACCAGCAGGAAATGTACCTGTATGGCTGAGAATGGAATTAGCTCCAAGGCTGGATATGTCTGGCCAAAGGACAAAAATCCTCCAGATGTCAATGTATATGAGAAAAAAGGAGACAATGTAGAGATATATATAAAGAAGCAATCACATTAGTTTTAAACTAAGATTGTTAGTAAAATGAAAAATTTAGCAACAACTGTAGAGCAGTATAGTGGGCAGTTGCAATAAATGAAATATGAAACAAGTCAAAGGCACTCAAAGATGATGGCATACAATGGCACAATATAAACAGAACACAACTGGAAATTGGGCTAGTTTTATTTGCCATGTCACAATAAGCATCATAAGATGTGTGAAATTTGTCACTTTCAATATTCTCTTTTCTTTTTGTGGAGCATCATAAAGATGTTTATCCAGGCTTTTTCTGTGAATTTGCTGATGAATCCTAAACTTACAAATGAATGAGATCTGAGTTTTGAATGAGATCTGGCTTCAGGTTGAGATCAAGTGAAACCATTGATTTACTATTAATTCAGTATAAACACATAAATAAGGACAGGTTCATCCACTAGAATCTGTGTTTTTATGAATCTTGGCAAACTATCCAGGACTATTGAGTTTTTCATGAGATCAAATCTGAGCAAGTTTCCTTTGGCTGCAGCATTAACTCTGAGTATTTCGTATAACTCCAAAATACTATTTTGTTTCCCCATATATATATATATGTATATATATATGGGTAGATACATGTATGTATGCATATGTGCATTTATACAAAACTTCTCAAATATTTTTTTTCACGCATTGATAACTTTGAATCTCTGAAGAGGGCTATATGTTACACAGTATTCATTATATATAAATAGAAAAAAAATTCAAAAAAGATAATGGTTAAATATGTAACATTACCTTTCAATATATTAATTCATATCATGGAATTCATCAATAGATTTGAAGAAAAACTGAAGTCTGGGATTTTGGTTATGTAATTTTTTCAACATTTAAAAATAACAAATATAATAATCTGTCAGATTGAAGTGGAACTTTGACCTATTGCAATAGGATTCAAAGCTGTGTTTTACTTTTACAGCTACTAAAAAGCTTGAACTTTAAGGTAAGTGTTTTTACTATGAAACAGTAAGCATTGCACGGGTTAATTAGCTGTAGACTTTGTTTTCCTCACATATTTCATTTGGAAAGCAAAAATTAAGGATCAAGAACTAATTAGCTATGTACAAACTATGAAAAATTGTTGAGGCAAGTGCTGTCTTGGCAATTCATGACTATATTTAGACATTGTAATGATTAGATTTTAAAAGAAACAAGCTAATTAGAACATTTTTCCAAAGTCACACAGAGGTCAGGGATGACAGCGACCTTATGTAAAATGGAGACTAAATATCTGCTATTCTGCACATTGTATGGAACTGGTACAGTAAGGCTAAAGCCTTTTCCTGTTCAATGAGTTGGAATTAAACATGCTAATTTGAGATCTCCTTCAAGTATTTTATTTAACTACTTTGGCCTTTAATTCCTTTATATTGCATCATTTAATGTAATGTTATTTATATATACGAAGCACGTTATACTTATTAACCAATGTGCAAAAATCTAAAGTACAGATTTTATGTAATGGGCTAATTACAGGACTTTAAAGCCACCTACTGAGTTTTGCTAAGCTTAACAACAGGTTCACTGAACTGGATAAATTTATTCAAACTTGTGGAAATGAACCCCATTCTATGTGCAACCGTACTGGGAAAACACACAAATTATACCTCAATACCAGTTTAATGGGTCAAACAGTGAACCTGAATACCAAACTTATCTACATCTTGCAACAGCAGAGAAGCTATAGGCCCTGGGTGAGAAGAGGAAGTGCCCATTCATAGTTTCTTCCTCAAGTTTGTAAATAACTCAGACTTGGTATATGGAATGAGCCAGATTTTCAGTGTATGTAGAGTTGGCGTAATTTTTCTTATGGTGGCCTTTGAAGCCATGATTTTAAAATGTGATACATGTATCATATGCAATTATAGAAGAAATATAAAAGATATCATCCTTTACTGTATCTTCCTATTACACCTACTATGTGGTTTATTTATTTATTTATTTATTTGAATATGCTTTAAAAACTGAATTTACTTCAATCAGTCATTTCATATACATCGGTCTGAATTTCATCTCTTGTGTTTGTAAATTGGGTCAAATTTAATCAAAGTTCAGCGACTGGATCTTTGTCAAAATGGAATGAAATCAGAGTCATGCCAAAAAATCTCTTATTACTATACTTCCAAGGTAGCGTTAAATTCTTGGCTTCATTATCTGAAGAGTCTAGAAGAGGCTTAGGTTTCCTACTTATTGTTAAAAGTTTCACAGAGGTTCACAAGGCTTCTACTTTCCTTGGATATCCCAAGTCACTTCATTGTTTTCCATCAAGGTAGTCTAGATTTACATCAGTGGAATTCAGCAAAATATGTCCCCTAGTAACCCTTTTTTTTTCAACTATGAACAGTATTCAAATAAAAGCAAAATGAAAAGGCCGGCTTTCTTATTCTAGCCATAACCTGTCCTTCAAAAATGACAAAGCAGTTTGCTATTTTAAACACCACTGTAGTCTAAGGTTCATATGTGATTTTTTCATTTGCATTGTTCTTCAAAAGTATCGTGCAGATTATCTAATAAAAATCTTTTCTCAGAAATTGAGTATTCTGTTGCTGAGATTTTATGTATCTATATTCTGTTTTGGATAACTATGCATAATCTATTCAGTAGCTGACATTTGGGTCTTGATAGATACATTCAAGCATGTACTTTCAGGAATAATAATGCCAGTGCACTGTGTTCTACAATGTGTGCAATGAAAATGTGCCTCATAAAGCCCATAATTGTTGCTTAAGTTACAAAGATGATTTTTTTTCCCAGTAAATGAGGAACAAGCCACATAATCTTGCTAACACTATATGCCCAGGAAAGAAGAGTTTAAATAAGAAATGCATAAATTTAGCAGACTGCTGTAACAAATGAAATGGTGTAGCATTGAAAACATTTGAGGCAATTAATCAATGCTGTGTTTGCACATATCATTAAATATATTATACTAAGTTTAGATTTGATTTCTATGCTTCTTTTATAAAGAGTTAAAAGAAAATACATTTGAATTCATGCTGATACTGAAAACATGCTCCTAGCTCCTAGTTTCTTGGATTTCGAATCATTTCCATTAACAAACAGCTATTTGCCCTCTAATAAAATATGTCATTATGCGTCATTCACATCACACAAAAGAATCACTGAAAAATCGCCCCAATGATGGCCAATAATTACACATTTTGCTCCTGCACGAGCAATGAAGAAATCTGTTCATTGGAGAAAGCAGGTGCTGGGGCATCATGCTAATAGTCAATGTGTGCCACAGTAATTAGCCATTGCAATTGCTAAAATTAACAATTAGCTAACATGCAATTCTCTTTTTGCAGGCTGCAGTTTACTTTGTATAATCCTTGTATGTTCTTAGTAATTATTCTGACAGCTTATTATTTTTATTTTTTCTGGTTTGAACACAGCTTTAACATTTGAATCAGTCTACCCAAATGTTCAACAGGCAGTATGAAACAACTGCTTCACTAGGCAATTTCTAAGGAACAAATTTGTTTTTATTCTCAACTTTGTATTGTTCAAGAAATACACGATTCTTTTGTAGAGTAAGAACTTCTCATCTTATTTGAGAGCTTGGGACCACAGCGAAGGTGTTAAGGCTTTTTTACACTGGTAGAACACAGGATCATCCCAAATTTTTGGAAAAATTACTATGAATTATTCTTTGCAGTTGGGTTCCCAATCATTGGTCAATGGCCGCTGGTTGTCTGTGGAGCTTTTGGTGGCAGTCTGGAAACTTGGCAGGTCACGAAGTTCTAATTATCTTTGTTACTACTGTCAGCTAAATAACGCAAAAAGAATCATGGACTATAGTAACCTCTCACCACTTTTCATGTTAACATGTGGTGGTGTTATCCCTGGAGTTGTTTGATTTACAAAGGCCTTCACAATCCTACTAGGAATCCTTCAGAATCATCACTAGCGTATGGTCCATATTGTAGAAATGAAAAAAAAACACAAACCAACCCAAAACCCAGAAGAGTAAGGACTATCATGCAGAAATTAATAGTATGCCCTCATCTTGAATACTGTATGTTGGTCTTGCAAGTCACCTCAAAAGAGAGTAACAGTAGACACAGAAAATAAATTCAACAAGGATGAGCAATGGTATGGAATGGCATTTGAATTGGGAAAAACTAAACAAGAGTGACCAATATGGAAAAGATGACTGACTAGGATATAGTAGAGGCTTATACTTTTATAGGTGGTGTGGAGAAAGTGAGTGAAGAAAACTAATTGCATCTTCTTAAAAAATAGTTGAGGGGCACCCAATAAAGTCACCCAGTTTAAAAGGCTCAGAAGCAATGACTTTTTCTTATGGTACATAATTAAGCTGTGGAATTCATCGCCACAGGATGGCATGGGGCAAATGGCTAAACAGGCTGAAAGAAGAAATGGCTGGATTCATAGTAGGTAGGTCCCCAGCAGTACCCATGATCAACTTATGTGGCTTCAGGCTCAAAAAGTCTCTGAAACTGTCAGGATATGCAACTGTGTAGCAAGGGAAGCTCCTTCCGCACATACACGGCTTTTCCTTGAACATCTTACACCTCATTCTAAGCCATTGTTACAGCGAGGCTTCCAGAGCTAGTTGAAACTTTGGTTTGACCTGCTCTAGTCATCTTTTGTTTTGTTTTATTTAGCAATACATGCTGTATAAAAATGTCAGTAATATGCTACAACAAAGATGCCAAAGAGTTGGATTTTTTCCCTACATGTTCAGGTCAAAATTCAGCTGACACATAAATCTGTGCAACTCAGTTAAAATCAATGAATATTGAAGTATTTACATAGACAGATCATACCCTGCATGTTTTGGTTTGGGTATTTTTTTTGTATTAGTAGGTAGGTAGAGATAACTGGACCCACTGAAAACACTGGTAACTTGCTAACCAGAAGGGCCATATTCTTCTCCAGCACAGGCTTATACCTGTATAACTCCAGTGACTCCAGTGGAATTCTTCTGAATTTTATAGGTGTGAGAGGATAATAAGGCTTGGGGAATTTATGTAATCTTCTGTAATCAGCATGGCATCTGTAGCTGGCACCAAACCAAGAGCAGTTTTTTAAACAGTTCTTTAAAGCTCCTCCATGTTTTTAAAATATTTTAAAATGTGATTTGCTCCTGTGCATACTAACCAGCAAAGCCATGTTAGAGAGAAGTAAGCTGTCTCAGCAACTGTAGTTTTTGACCTTATTTTTTAATAAAAAAGCTCAACACAGATGGAGTCAGAAAGAAGCAACAAAAACATTCTCCAGGATTGATGTGATTTTCCCAAAGAAGACAGAGTGAAGTAGGAGAGTGAGACTAAACTATGGAGTCCAAGCCTTTAGTTAAGGCAATAATGGTAGAAGGATTGAGAGAACATAATCTCAGTCAGGCATGTTTCGGCTGTACCCAGCACACTAGGCTCAGTAGTTCTGTGGCTTCCATGCAATATTACAATCAGTGACGGAGAACAACTAATGAAAATGAGAATGGAAAATGCATTCCATTTCTGAGGAGCTATCTGATATTTAAGGTAATATTCTTGATGACCATAACCTCTGTGGACTTCAATGAAAATATTTTCATACACATCAGCTGAGAAACTAAACTCTATAGCCATGGAAAGCATTAGCCACTTATGGGTGGTTTAAGTATCTATATCAAAGGGGGCAATCCTCAAGGTTTCTGTCTTAAAGCCACAGGCACTCAATGCCTATAGAGACTTAAATTTCAACTGGAAAAAATCTGTGCATGTCTAGATTGCTGTTTATATCATGCCAAGAAGAATCTTTCTGTTGTCAATGATAAGCAGTAGTGGTAAGCTGAGCTTCGCAGTGGCCAACGAGGAGATACATCCTGCCTGCATCCTCTGTGAGGCAGAGTCCAGTACACAGAAGAGTGTGATTTTAACTCTGCTAGTCAGGGCTGATGCAAAGTTCACAAACTTACGTTTCAGCTTGACCCACAAAAGAAGGACTTACATTAACATACTGAGCGACGTGTTCAGTAGCTGAGGCATTGATACACACTTATTTTTGTTGCTTCTGATACTTAAGTAGGAGACTGTGTCACAAGTGCTATTTTTCTCCCTTGTACAATTTTTCCCAGTCTGGTTCACCAGGAGATGTGTGTCAGAGACAAAAAGCTTCAAATAGGTGCTGGCCTTTGAATTTGGTTTCCATAGGTAAATGTCCACTGTTTGTACGTTTTCACAGGTGCTTCTAAAGATTAGGGAACTTAACTAACTAGAAAAGAGGACACTCTTAGATCTTCAATGAATTGTACCTGTTAGATAAACTACAGAAACACCCTCAGGAGGAGGGAACTCAGGACTTCTTCAGCCTGTGCAATTATCCTAAGTGCTAGGCTCAGCTGTCGTGCATCTCACATTCCTTCTCTCTGTCCTAGCACATCCAAAATGTGGAACACTCTCCACAGGGGCATTGGCATTATTTCTTTTGTTGGGCCCCATGCCTTCCCTGGGTGCATAGAAACCCCATTTCAGGGTGAAATCTGGGCACGTGCAGCTGTCTTTTGTACACAGCCCTTCATATGGTCAGAAGGGAGGTGTGGCCTTTGGCAGCCACGTTCTTGACTGGATACTAAGAGGCCAGAATCCTGGACCACCCCACAGCATATGCAACTTTGTGGACCTAGGCATAAAACTTGACTATTTGAACCCAAGAGAAGAAGATTTAGAAGAAGATTTAGGAAACAGAATTTCCCCTGTAATTCCCCCCACTAAGCAGAAAAAAAGATTTCACTGGAACGTGCCAACCTTACTAATAACCTTACAACAGCATGTTGGCTCTTGAATTCATCAGTGAAGTATCTGTTAGTTGTGATGCATCCCATTCATTCCACAGCAAGCCCTACAACTAAAGGTGAAAAGTAGAATCACTTCTGATCATTGCTTCATTGTCACGTTCCACATCATTTTGTTGAGAATTAAATGCCATATCTCAGTCCTGTTGGGAACAAAGAAGAGAGAGGAAATGAAAAGCTTAAGATTGCATAGTGATAATACACATACATAGCACATAGAAGATTTCCCTGAATTGGGGGAAATTCATTATCTTAACACAGCAATCTACCTCTGTGTGTATACCTTATTGAAAGAGATCAACTCAGATCATCCCCATTAAAGCCATCTTGAGTTTCTCCAATAGGACACAGTGGTCCAAATGATGGGCTGTAACAAGCCATTTAGGAAGGTTCAAGTCATATGATGTTAGGATACTTGCTTCTATACTACTCACATTTAGTCTAATCTCTAATCTGGTTTAAAGGTTGTAATTGGAGTATGCTTGGACTTTAATCTTAGTTCTCAGTAGCTACTGATATCTTTTCCTATGAGCATTCCTGCTTGAAAATGTTTCTTTTCAGGTTTATCTTACTGAATCAAAGGCTGGGGGAAGCGAGAGATATTAATGTCTCAACTCTCTTGCATTGTCTCTGCAAGTTCCTCGAATCACTAGCCTCAAGCCTGTGGTCCACCATAACTATTGAACGGTTGCACCATCTTGCTCCCATCCCAGACTTTCCCCACCACATGTAAGGCTTAAAATACAAACACAGGGGAATTAAAATTTTATGATTTCTCTTACTTTACAATCACGTTAGGTCACCCATATGGTATAAAATATATTTAATTACCAATTTAATATATACCTAAGTACACATTTTGTATGGCTTGGGCATGCTGATGTCATAAGATCATAGAATATAGAAAGAAACAGATTATGATCTGCTAAGTTATAAGAATTATTTTGGTATACATCTCGTATTTGGTATATACATTCAGTACACAATGGTTTATCATTTGTGAATGGGGTAGCAAAACTGAATTACATAGGGCATCCCAAAACAGCAGTGACAATTTTAGAGCACTATATTCTGTACCTGGTGCATGCCGAATGGTTGCCAAACATGATACCAAAATATTTTTGTGGCTGCTGTTATTTTTGTTTCCATTATTGAGACTATTTCTTATGTTTCTGCCTATAAGACCAAGGGCTTCATTAATTTCAGTCTAACAGGGATTTGAAAGTGTGGAACTGATTTAATTAAGACATTTGAGATGACCTGAAATTCAGGATAAATTCAAGATAAGTCACAGCTGCTCTATATCCCACTGCAAATACTTAGAAATCAGCAACTTCCAGATCATGAAAGATCATGAGCTACCAAGTTTTAAATTTATCTTTGGACTAAACTGAACATGACCAATGTTGTATTTCAGAGATGTATCATAGTCCTTTTTAGAAAAAAAATCATAGTGTGCAGGCAATTTCCTGATAATAATCTTTATAACAACTCAGCAAAAATACCTTTACAGCATTAGAAATTTCAAATCCTGGCACATGGAGCAAAGTCTAGATTTTTGAGATTGCTCACTTGGTGCCATTGGTGCTACCTGGAGCTTTAGGTCACTTAAAGCACTGCATGGTGGCTCACCTGGCAATGAAACTTATGTTACTTGTTGAAATGATGTATGGGTTCTCAAGAGATGAATCAAGAAAGTTGATGGGCTCACTGGCAAAAGCTTCTGAAAATCAATGAGGTTTACTGTTGACTTCAACAGGCTTTGGATCAGGCTTATGTAGAGATCTTCAGACACATGAATGTTACATGGCTGATCCCTCTGAGAGAGGAAGACACATAGTAAGGACACAAAATCATGATTCCTTAGACCCTGTAAGTAATCTAAATGCCTATATTTAATTTCATTGGTACTGGCTCCCAACACAGGGGCACAAAATACAAAGCTAAATAATCTCCAGAGCCACGATCAATTTTAGAACAACGAAGCCTGTTTTATTTTACCGTCATACCTGTTAAAGATGTGCTAAGGATTACATTTTAGGCTAAGAATGTTAAGAAATTAGAAATCGATTACACTTTAATATACATTAACTGTGTTATAAAAAGTTGTCCTATGAAAGGAACAAAGCTTTTAATTAAATGAACTCACTTTTTTGCAAACCAAGATATATTTAAAATGTGCAATGGCATGCTCTCCAGAATATGTATGCTATGGAGTAAATCTCTTGCAGCAAAAGGATAAATATGTTGCAAGCCTCCTTATTTAAGATGATGCTGTATATAAACCGAGGCATATAAAACTATAGTACGTTTCCTTACATAGAGACATATAATCAAACAAGAACAAATCTACCACCAACTGCTTCATACTGTGTTGTGCTTTGATAGTGAAGGAAAGCCAAGTTTCTAGCCTGGGTCTAGCCTGACTCAGGCCATAACTTGTGAGTCCTGCTATTCTAACCCTTTCTCTTGATCTGCTTTTCAGCATGTCTTAGAGTACACAGCTCAAAGCAGCAGGGGAGTTTCTTAGCAAAGGGCCACCCACTTGCATATTATTCCTTCCTTGCCTGTGACATGACACAAGAACAAAGTAGACATTAACCGCTACATTAAACCCAGAAGGAAAGTAATCAGTAACCTGTTATTCCCTTAATAAAGGGAAACACATGCAGTGTGAAATCCAGAAGACTAATCAATAGCCCCAGACAATGCAATGTGCCAAACAAATTGCAAATCAATTAGAATCCTTGTTTTCTTTGAAATGGTTCACTATACCTAAAGCAATTACTCGTTCATTAGACCTAATTTAACAGCATGACTGCCCTAGCAACAACTGGCAGCGTCTGGCTATCAAATGGAAGAATGGCAGCTTATTTCTGTCTGTCTGTGAGTCTAACGCCAATCAAAAAAAAATTGAATTCCTTTATATAAGACAACTTTTCATTAATGGGTAAAATATTTTCTGTGAAGGAAGAATCAAGTATCCTATTTGATTTGGTTGAGTTTGGTTTTATTAGCTAAGGAAGGGAATTGACATAGACTTTGTGTGAAGAAATTCTGAAGTTCTTTAAATGTTTCAGTAAGTTGCGATACTAAGATACGCGAGAAGGAGGGGAAGTTTTAGATCTCCTTCAATAAATCCTTTGGGATTTGGAAAAAAAAGTAAGTCCTATATATGTTTGCATCAGCTGCATGTTTACCACAATTGAAATGGCACAATAAGATTAGCATGGTCCGGCACAGGATGACACAGATTCGTCAAATGGTCCATAATCCCTTTGATGGGCTCAGAGGGCATTCAGCATTTGATACAAACCCTCCCTATTGTCTTCTCTTGGCATTGGATCAGGTCCCTAATACCCTAACTACAGGTTTAAAGTGATATTTTTATATTTTGTTTCCTGCTCTATTCAGTGATATGGTAATAGCATAGCCATACGGGCCTTACGAGATTTTAAAAAAACATTTAAGTTTTTAGTATACGTTCCTTTCCCTCCCTGTAAACCTCATACTCATGAAACCAATTTTTGCCTCTTCCTCTGTTGTGGTGCATGGCAATCTTGCGATGAAAGGGTTCTACCTGGAATGGGGTCAGCTGGTGGGAAGCCACCTCCAGGAGAGGGGACTAGCTGCCTTGCCATGCTGGCAGCATAGATATTTCTAGCCCTTACAGTGAATAAAGGCAAATAGGAATGTTACACACCTCTAGTGGTTGGTATCAGGGGTGTTTCCAGGACCTAAAGCAAGTTCCAGAGCTAGCTGGGGCTTTCTCCTTATTAATATTACTGGGGCAACGTACTGCACTGTCGGATACTCCAGGGTTAAGATACTGCACCGGCAATCTGTCCAGGATTAAATCCACCACAATTTTGGCCTGTAAACTTTAACCACAGGGGAAAAAAGGAAATGCTTGCCTAGAGGGTTATTTTTAATGGCCATGATTTGAAACCCTTATATTGTTTATTGACCTTTAAAGATGTGACATTCTTCTGTAAAAATCCTTGTAAACTCTTCAGTGTATGTACATGTGCATATATATAAATATACATAGCCTAAATATATATAGCCTAAATATATATATAGCCTATACACATATAGCCTAAATATATATGTAAATATTTATAGCCTCAGTTGGAGTATATTTTTATATTAATTGAAGTAATTTCTAATTTCCAGCAGATAAAAAACCCTTCAAAATTATTTTAGAAAGCCTTTAAACATTTTTTGGGGCTATATTTAGTGTCAAGTTGATTTAATTACTTTTAGAACAGCTGCCGTTACAGGGAGTTGGAGCTGTTAAAAGTGACCGTAAGTGTTTATCTAAAGATATTCACTTCAATGTTCAGTCTTGCCAGGCCTGCTAGACTTTTATCCTCTTGGGTCTTGCCATCCTTTCTGGTGGTGTAATACTCTCCCCCACTGCAGAGAGGATTAGTGAGATGATATCTTAATTTTGAAAGGAGAATATTTTTCTGGAAGTTTGTATCTTTTTTGTGGCAATCAAGGGCTGCTCAGGAGATGGAAATGTAAGACGTAAGTGCAATAATCATAGAAGCATAAAAAATGATCACAATTCCATATTTTACCATATATACCTTGTCTGCATCTGCATGTATATGCATATTTGATGTTTTGCTGTAAATTCAGAGATGACTTACCATTCCTCTCATCTTACACAAACCCAAAGTAGCTGAGCTTTGCCTACTGGAATTTAATCTGGCATTACAGACCCAAGCAATGCTCAGGGTTGCAACTTGGCTAGCAGGCACAGATACTGAGATTCTATCTGAAAGACTTTGGACGACTGAATCCAAGTATTCCTGAACCTTCTGGCCCTTCTGCAGGCTAGTCTTCTCCCTGGAGTACAGACTAAGGAGCCATGAAAGGCACCATAAAATCAATAAAACATGTCATTAAAATTTTTTCCTGATGTTTTAATATAGACCTTACTGTTCACATATGCTATCCAGTACCAAGCAGATGCTTAGCTTTTTAAGAGGGTAAGAAATCTGAAATCACTTTATAACTCAAATGGTCTCAAATTGAATTTCACAATAATCTCCTGCAGTGGCTCTGCCAACATTTAGAGTTCACTAAGAATTATTTTTAACACTTTACCACACATACATCAATAGTTGAAATATGTTATTAAGTATGGCTGAACAATTGGTTAAAATTAGTTGGAAGCACTTAGCTAGAAATGCTACCTTTTGACTGTTAGAGCAAGTGCCGTGAGGCACCTTGAACTTAATAAGGAACGTGAAATTAACTACAAATTACCTATTAACTTCTGCCCTTAACATATTCAATAAAGTAGGGCAGCCATTCATGCCCTCACTTTGATGGAAAACTTGAGCATATCCATTCTTTTTTGGCAAAACAAAAGTAGTCACTAAGCCACTAAGCACATCTTGTTCATATGCTTATATCTCCTTAGAGACTATGGGATTTAAGACTATGTACCAGTATTCTGTTGTGCAGGTATGGCAACCTGAAACATGTCCTAAACTGAATATAGTTTCTTCTTGTTTTGCCAGCATTTGAAACACAACAGAATCTGAAACTGGCCAAAGGACATTTTAATACTTGTGACTGAGATATAATCATTATGTGGCTGTTGCGAAATAACTAAACTTGACATACAATAAATTGCGCCTTTTCGTTTTGTGGGATCCCTTGCAAGTGAACTCCCTATGTTTTTACATTTATCAGATTTCATACATTTATTAGATGTTAGCACTGCTCTGAATTGGAACTGAAGTCATCTGTAGGTAGCTCCATCACTTTCTTAATTTTGCACAGATAACATGCAAGTGTTGATTTATTGCAAAGCTGAACGCATACTAGAAGTCATCTTGAGGTAAAGAAAGAGAGTATCTGCCAACTGTCTCCACGCCATGGCATCCGGGTGAGGGTCCTGCTTGTTGGCAGGAGTACTCCTGAGTTCCTTTACCAGCCAGGCCAGGACCTGGCTGGTGGGAAACTCCACACGAACCAAGCGTGGATCAGAGAAACCCACTGTGTATCTGATCTTGTGAGGATGCTTCTGCGTGCAGTGCCCTGACACCTAGTGGATCACATATAGACCTCTCAAAAACCGCTGAGCAGATGACACTTTGGAGTCTCTGTCCGTTGCAAGTAAGGGCAGAGGCATATGTTGGTATAGGTGATGAACATACCGTATGTGGAAAGCACCCCCACACAAGCATTAAGGATCATTATTGCTGTTTCTTATTCTTTTAATAACACATGATTCCCATTTTACAAACTTGAGTAGAAATCAATACTTTTTACTCTGTGATTACATCTCTGTCATTAAGGGCTGTGACAGACAAGCTGAAATAACTGCAGTATTCTTAGAGTTGTTGCTTCAAGCTCTCTGGGCTATACCTATACCAGGGTTTACTACTCCAGTTCCCATGTCAGAGGTAACCACTCCTTTAGCAGATGTATCAGAACAGGACATGTATTTGTGCCTCAGTCCATCTTAGCTTACTGCTCAGCATCTCAGCTTGGAACATCAATGAACTACACATTATTTCTAAAGACAGGATTCATTCCACCACACTTTAGCTGCCTAAAAGTGAGGCACCTGAGCTGCCAGTCATTTAGGGTCCTTTTGCAGCTGCTGAAGAGAGACAAGGAATTCCAGAGACTAAGATAACTGAGCCCCGTGCTGTGCAACTGTGCATTTAATATTTAGCTTAGTAGCAGATAACACTCATGATATTCACAAATTATCCATACATTTCCAATATATAATGTCCAGTTAGACTCAAACATGTGATATTAGACTACAGCTTCCCTTGAAAAACAATGTATTCCTGCTTGTGTTTAGAACAATTTTTTTTTTTTTTTTTTTGGTAGGAACGTGGCTGGGGGGATACCACTGGAATATCTTTTTATCTTTCAAAATAAACATTTTCTCTAAGGACTTAAGAGTAGTTGAGGACTACTGTGTTGTCCACACTACTTTCAAATAACAATGCATTTGTCATCTTTGGCTGACTCTTACGTGTATTGTTAAAGACAATTCAGTAGCAACAGCTAAGTATCACTTTTCTCATTCATGTTTGGCAATGCAGTAAATCCAAGCACACATAGATGGCAATTGGATTTCTTTGTTTCCTGTTTATTACAAGGGTAATAGGGATGGAAGGGATCTCAAGATGTCATCACATTGATCTTCCAGCCCCAAGGCAGAATCGACTGTATCTTGAAGTTGATTAGGGGAGGAAATGTAATCTGTGTTTTGTGTTCTGGTAATTAAGCATTTTACAAAGATGTGGCTGTGGCTAATCTGAAGAATGACTGTGCATATACATATGTATGCCGTGATGAGGCATCTCTCTATGCAAGACAGAACTGGTCCTAATAGAGCTGCACATGTTTCAGTCAATGCATACCTAACAGTTATACTGATAATGTATGAGTCAAAAGGGGATGGGATTCATCCTCTCATAGTGGCATTGGTTCAATAGTGAAAAAAACTTACTTCAGTGTCTCAATGAACATATGTAAAGAAGAATCCAGAGGGACAGAATAAAGAGCATTCAGAAAGAGACTCTCTTTAACACTTTCCATATAATTCCACTCTTTATAAAAGGCTGTTTCCAGGCTATTGAAAGGGCTTCTTCCAGGCTATTGACAGGGTGATGACAATCACCCAAATTGTCCTGTTGAACTAATTCCCTACACTGAAACTATTTATTATTTCCTAGTATGCAATTGTGGCTTGAATAGCAAAAAGTTCATATTTTTTCAAAGCTTTTAAAGTATGATTCCTCTTATCTCTGTTGGAATCTGTATTATAGCTAGTATCATAGTGAGGCCACTCTCTGTCATCTTTGAAAGGTCATGGAGATCAGGGGGAGGTCCACAGTGACTAGAGAAGAGCAAATGCTGCACCCGTCTTCAAAACAGGCCAAAGGGGCAATCTGGGAAAGTACAGGCCATATTTTGGTCTCCAGGACAATCACAGAATGAGTTCTCCTTGAATGCATTTCTGGGTGTATGAAGAAGGTGGTGATTGGAAAGTCAGCAGATAAAATCATGCTTTTTCCAATTGCTTTCTATGATGAAATGACTAGATAGATCTCTGGATGAGGGGAGTGTAGTGGATGTAATTTACCTTGCCTTTAGCAAGGCTTTGGGCATTCTCAAAAATATGCTTGTATCCAAGGTGGGATGTTATGGTCTAGACTGTTGGACAAATGAATGAGTAAATAACTGATTGTATGATCATGATCAGAAGGTAGTGATTAATGAGTCATGCTCTACCTGGAGACTGGTAACAAATGGAGCACTACAGGGATCTATCATGGGACCTGTCCTGTTAACCACCTTTATCAATGATCTGAAGCAGATGGCAGAGTGCACTCTCATCAGGTGTGAGGTGACACCAAACTGGTGGGACCAGTTGATGATGAGGGCAGGGCTGCCACCCAAAGGGACCCAAGATGGGCTGGAGGAACAGACCAACGGGAATGTTACGAAATTCAACAAGGACAAATGCAAACTTCTGCCCCTGGGAAGGAAGAGCCCCTTGCAGCAGTACAGGCTGGGGGCTGCCAGGCTGGGGAGCAGCTCTGCTCCCCAGGGGAGCTGGTGGTTTTGGTGGGCACTGAGCTGAACATGAGCCTGCAGTGTGCCCCTACACAAGAGCATCCAGGGCAATAGTCACAGGAGCACAGCCAGTAGCCTGAGGAGAGTGATTATCCCCCTCTACTCAGCCCAGGGGGACAACATCTAGATACTTTGTCCAGTTTTGGGTGCACCAGTAACAAGAAAGATAATGATCAGCTGGAGGGAGTTCAGCAAAGTACCACCAAGATGGTCAGGGGTTGGAGCACTTGCCCTGTAAGGAGAGACTGTGGGACTGGGGCTTGTTCAACCTGGAAAAGAGGCAGCTTTGGAGGGGTCTAACAGCAGCCCCCCAGTACCTGCGGGGTGGGCACTGCTTCTCTGGACTGACCTACCAGCCTTACCTCAATAGCCTCTGGTTTCAGCTTCGGGAAGGACAGCTGTCACTCATGATGGTGGCGCTGGGAAGGTCATTCACCTCTGCATAGAGGAGTTAGAATTTAGGTAGTGCTGCCACACAACCCAAATAATATCCTGTAGCAAAAGCAATCAATTAAACAGATTTAATTAAAAAAAAAAGACAGGAAAAGAGAAAGAGAAGGTATTGATCAGTGATTAGAGCAAAACAGCATTTTAGAATAAAAAATATGTATTTCGAATTAACAAGTAGTGAAGAAAATTTTGAACTAGTACACAGAGAGAGAGGTACTTCCAGAAACATCAAGGTAAATTAACTCATAACAAATCCAGAGTAGTCACCAATTTAGGACATTGCAAACCCTCACTTGGAAAGACTTCAAATGCATTTTGAAGTCTCCAGTTTTATTTATTTCTCATTTTCCCCTGTTCACTGCAATCAATAGAAATTAAGGGTACTTCGTAATTCACAGAAGCTCCTCAACAATTTGAAGGATTGGCACAACCGCAAACTCTCTAAGATCCTTTGGGCATCTGGGCGAAGATTCTTATTTGAACATCTCTCAAAGGTGTGGTCTCTTGCCCAGAGCAGGAATAATTTGAAAGCTCTGGAAATTTATAATCCATATTCCAAGCATACACAATATGACCATACACCATCAAAAATACTACACTATAAAAAAAGGTAAATATTGCCAAGAGAAAAGCAAGATCATATTTTGTTCTGTGTTTGTGATGTTTCCAGAATATCTGGGCCCTAAATTCCTACTTGGCATCTTCATTGTTATTGCAATAAAAATTATAACAATATAAGGCAATTAACTCCAAATACTTGAATAAGAAGTGAACAACACTATCAAACTAATTAAATCAATTCAAACTAATACAGATTACATCTGAGAACCACAGATAAAAATACTTGGCAAGAGTCTACTCACATAAATAAAAATCAGTTTAGAACAGCCATTACATTTTATATGCTTATTAGTAAATAATTTTACTGTTTTCACAAAAATGTGTGTGTCTACACATAGGTGTATGAATAAATGATCTGTACTAATGAGGGACCTCAATGCAGCTGAAAAGATTACAACACCTTTTTATTCCTAAGATTGTGCATTTGCATTTCCAAAGTCTATGCATGTTTGTTATTAACCAATTATTCAAATTTTTACAAAGTTCATTTTTTATATATATGTTCAAGCTTTTGAATGCAACCTGACATTTTTGCAAAATGGTGCATAGAGAAATTCAGGCAAGCAACTTCTCTGCCACTGTTTTTAAAAATGTTGTTGTATCATTGGCTATTAATGAGCAAGTTTATTACAAATGTTTTAACTTGGTTTTGTTAATTTTCCTATACCAGTAACATTACATGAAAAACCTAAAATCACTGTGAAAAATTCAGGGTGATTTAAGACAGCTGTCTTGTAGCAGACCCTGACTTTTGAGGATCACTCTATGCATTAAAAGGAAGGAAAAGTTCAGCTTGACCATTATAGTGAAAATTAAGAAGTAGGGAGGCTGTAACGTTTTGATGACGATGGAAGCAATGAGGTTTTATGTATATGAATCATTATTTGTTTCCCTCTTAAGGGAATTATTCAAATTGTCCGCTAGCTTTCCAACAAAAAGAAATAAAATCAGCTATTGCACTATAATAATAGCAAATTTAAAGATATCCTCTCTCATTATAATTCTTCACATATTGCCAAGACCAGTCAGCCAATATTTATGACTGATAGCATTTATGGCACCTATCAAAATGCTTTAAATGGCTTTTTCTAGCAAGACACTTATCAAAAATTATTAAGGAGATTTTCTATATGTGATATATTTCCCTTTACTACAGCACATGCTTCAGAGACCTGATTACTGGTAAAGCACAGATAAAAGCTATAACAGAATGGTGGTCAAACAAGTGGAGCCTATAAAGTATGCACTCCTCTTTTGTTTGCTGCTATACAAAAAGTGAATAGACAAGCCCTTTTGCAAACTTGCGGAGGACCAACTTTTTCCCTACCCCCCACTCCTGGGAATAAGCCATTTTAATTATTGAAGTTTTTTTGTTTAATCTTCCACCAACAAGTAATATGAATATTTTATACAACACTGGTGAATGCTTAACTAATACAGTTCTTCATACAAATGCAAACTTCCTTTTTACTGGCCTCTGGTGACTATGCATCTAGTGCCAGAGTGGCATCATTCAGCTCCAGTTGCTATAGCATTTTCAAGAACCTCTCTGTTCTTGTCATAAATTATCTTTAAGTGAAAAAAGCTCCAAGGAGGTCTGCAGCAAACTGTATCAAATAATGAATTTCTAAGCTGTGGTAGAAAACACTCATCTTACTTATATTCTTCTACCATCGATTGTTTAGTGACCCTTCTTTGGGATACAGATGAGCATAACCCTGAAAAATGTTTGTGTTGTCTTTCTCTTGCTGGCAGCCTGCAGCCTGCATGATCTAATAAATATTGGCAGGACCAAATGAAATAATATAGAAGAGCTTCTCTTCTTTAAAGTCCATAGACCAAGAGACTCTTGTCACTTGTTAATATCTCCATCAAACAGTGAAGTGTTAACATATGTGGTACGACCACGCAATCAAGTAAGGACCGATTTGTTGACTAATTAAACCAACACAACAAGCTCTTTAGCACCTACAAGTGACAAGTTTAGAGCAGGCAAGTGGAAACTCTCAATTGAGTCCCCTTTTATGAGACTATCATGCCAAATTCAATTCTGACTGAGTAGTATTTGAATGTACTTGACTTCCACTATGTGCTGACATGCTTACAATAATTCATCATGTGTGACAATAGCCCAATATTAGAGATTTATGATATATACAAAACAGTTACAAATGAAATGTAGCCCTAACATGTGTCTGCTTTACTTATCCACAGCCTATTGATATTATAATTAATGGTCAATTACTTAGGGATAAAGAATAGAAAATAGTCATTACCAGTTTCAGTCATCATCTGTTTTTGGCAAATTCTGGAAGTAAATGAAACCATTTTCATAGTGTTTGGCGGTTGCTGGAAAGTACACTGTTGCTCACTGCAAGAAGAACGGGTTTGCTATCTGTTCTGCAGTTGAAGAGTTATTTTAGGAACATAATATTTATTTTATTATTATCATAATGTAGGTGAGTTTTAAAAAGTGTATCTGGGAAGAAGAAAATACAGTGAACACTGCATATGAGTATTTTACAAAGATTGCCAGCACTGGCCAATTTTACACACAGACACACACACGAAGCCAACCCCCAAAGCAATTTAAAAAATGTAAATTCAAATTCAAATCCCTTTCATAGGAAAAAAAAAGCATTGAAGTGAGCACTTTCTGTTAATCTTTCACAGTTTTAGGTCCTGCCTTAATATTGACAAGATGACTTGTGAGTCTAATAGTCCAGTTTAAGGGGAGTTCAAGCTACTGGGAAGAAGGCATGTGAATCACTTTTAGGTCACTGATTGTGCAAACGATTATGAATACTTTCCTTTTAAATAGTTTCACTGAAATCAATGGGGCTATTCATACGCTGAAAATTATGAGCGTATATATGTGTGTTGCAGCATGTGGACCCTTGTCTTTAACAAGCAGCAACCAAAAGCCCAGACCCTTCCAGGTTCTTGGAGAGCTCATTCCAAGGTTCAACCTACTCCTTGCTAAGCTTTCAGCCCTGAGGGGACGTGGAGGCTTTCCATGTGTAGGAGAGAGTCAGATACCAAGGAAAGTATTTTCAGGGATCAACCAGCCGGTGGGCACCTTCTTAAGCTCCCAAGGAGCAGAATGTGAAGAAGAGGCACTTTCCTGGCTCACCTGTTGAATCCAGTCAGTGGGCCAGAGAAAAAGCCTCCCTTAGCTCAGGATCCTCAACTATAAGCCTTCCCTGGAATTAGATCACAAAGATGAAGTACCCTTAGGGATCTGGTCTAGAGGAAACCACATCTTCTCCAACACAAACTTTTTGATAATCACTCGAGCATGGAAATGAGGTCAGGAAGAAAAAAAAGGAACTCAGAACAAGCAGAAGTAACCTGACTAGTGTCTCCATTTTAAAGACATATTTAACCACTGACCTGTCATGGAGGGCACCTTTTAAACAGATGGCTGTAGTAACACAAGAACGACATAGGCAGTGTATTGGTTTGGGTGTTGACATGCCTTTGCTTGAAAGAAAAGAGGAAGAATGAGAAATAACCTTGGATTTGTATTGAGTAAATTGCTCTAATTGTTAATTTCAGCACTAATGTTTGCACAGTGCTTTGACATCATCAGTTGAAAGAACTGCAGAATAATTTTTTCTGTCTCAGAAGCCAGCAGTGACAAAAGGAGTTTTTTCCAACAGCAGGGGATAATAATTATAGTGATCGCTTTTATATGTTACTGCTAAGTGTCTATTACCAACCAAACTTTTAATATGAATTTTTTGATGTCTTCAAGAGCATACTGTTTTGTCCCTAGATGGAAGTGTATTATTTTTTTAGTATTCCCAATTTACTTTAAAATTAAATCCAAATAAGTAAATATCTCTGATTCATCAAACATATCAAAATAAATTGTCAGAATTTTATATAATAGTGATCTGGAATCTAGATAAGTACATTTTATTTCAGAAGTACAATCATTCATAGTTGGAAAAGAAAAGCTTTGATTCTGTTCTCAGTGATACTGGTGCAAACAGAGAGCAATAATATAACACTGAACTCATGCAATTTAACTCCAGATTTAACATACAAATTCAATTAGATATTTTATTACTTAAAAGCCTAAAAGCATTAAATAAAAATGCAATTATTTCAGTAATCTTAAAGGAGACGAGGTCTTATAGACTAGTGTTGATATCTGCATCTCCAGAGGAATCAATGCAATTTCACCAAAAGAATTGTATCACATTGAGTTGTTTCATATAATGCCATTGAAATGAAAGAGGTTCACAAAGGGTTGATTAAATTTAAGTGGAAGAAATACAATGAGCAAAATTCATCGCTGGTGTAATTCTGTTGTCTCCTGCAGTTCCACCATGAATGGATAGGGCCCATGACAGTCTGAGCTTTTTCTGCACTTTGGCAACTGAATTAGCTGAATTAAAATCCTTTAAATTGTAAAAAAACCCCAACAACCAAAAATCCAATCCCCCCCTCCATATTATACAAACCAAATTGAATTAAAGAAAAATACACTGAAAGAATGTTAAGAATTTGATTTGCTAAGACAAGAACATATAAAGAGGAAGCTCCATCATTAACGTGCACTGTGGTCAATATTGTCCTTGTAAGTCACATCAAAAGTGTTTCAAATCAGACTAAAGATACTGTGTGCACGATAAAGCTACTGATATTGAGACAAATCTACCTTCTTCTCTTTTTCTTTCTTTTTCTTCTATTTAGGGAAGAAAAGAGCAGGAGTCCATGATAGACTTTTAACCAAATTCTTAAAACTGTTCTTAAGTCTTCAAAGACTGTTTCTAAAAGATATTGAAGTCAACAGGAACTACAGATAATCATTATCTCACAGGGCTAGGCATTTAATTTCTTTTCACAATTTATCATGTGTAAGACCCATCAGTTGCAGTAGCAATTGAACAGATGGATCAGTAAAGAATATCTAACTACACTCTATAGGATTTATGTTTACAGATGCACACATATGTTTAATAAGTGAAGCTATTTTGAAATGCAGCTAGCACTAGAGCTTATTGCACCCAGCCTGTATTTATTATGAAAATAAATATACCTTTTCCCCTCCCAGGTACCTTAGAATTGTTCAAAGTTATATTTCTAAAGGGACTTACCCACACCAAAATTAATCTAACCTATATCTTTCTATCTCATACAAAAGAAGTAACCTACTTTTATTGGAATGGCGTTTGCATACCAACTCCATCAGCGTGGTTTCAGTAACCACACAAATAGCTGCATTCAGATATTTATTCATTTAGACACTATAATTGGGAGGCCAGAAAAGCTTCCAAAAGGAGAGGTGAGATACTAGGAAAAAAACCCTTGGATTTCTTTTAAAACAAAGTCAGCAGTTTTCTTAGTTTGTAGATATATTATTAGATTTGAATGTAAAAGCCTCAGAGAAAGAAATAGTTCTGTGAATATCAGAATTAGGAAACCTGGTTCTGTGGTCTCTCTCCTGCGTTAGCCTTGATGTCTTGTGGCTTGATGGCTGATGCCACACCACAATCTTACTGGCAATGAGAACACTTTAATTTTACACCCCTGCCCAGCTGCCTACTTTCATGTATCTCCTACTCAGCTTGAATCCAAAATCTCTCTTTTAAGAATTCCAACCTTTCTGTGTAATTTCATTGAAATTAGACTACATATTGAGGAATTACTAAGGGGAGTGGGGAGCAGCAGGAGGATAGGCAGAGCAATTACGCAAACCTTTTTCACCTTTAGAAAAAAAGCTAAAAACCCCCCATATTATTTGGGCTTCCATGACCTCAAAAAGTCCATTTCTTTCCCTGTTAAGCAATACAGTTGGATCAATATTGGCGTATTTTAGGATTATTTTCATTCCAATGTTTAAAAAAGACTAAACATTAGAGAAATTATTTAACCCATTTTCAGTATGCCACACAGAGTTGTCCTGTGGAGTGGAAAAGTTGCAAGACGAGCACATACAGGATGTCTTTCAGTATTTGTGTCTGGGACTTTCCTGGAATTTTGTGCTTAAGTTGAGACTTTTTGTGTTCTTGGGATAATCTTGGGACATATCTCAATAAAGAATGAAGAACTGTATCAACAGGATCATGGCTGAAAGGGTATACTGGGCCATAGTTTTGCAAGTACAATGATCTTTAAGAGACAGAGCATTTGAGTATGATCACATGTGTATCCTGTAAAGTTTAATCAGAGTAAGCTCATGTTAGATCTGGACCAGACTGTACTTCTGCTCCCAACTTGACTCAAAAATATTGCATAGTCTGTTTTATTTAACCTCTGTATATAAAAAAAAAAAAGTCAAATGCTGGATTTTTCACGCTATTTTAAATACATAGTGCCTTCTATTTGTAGAATTGCTTTATGCCATTTACACCAGTTTTGTACTTGGATAATGTATCAATTTCAATGAAGTTATACCTGGTTTCTGCTGATAAAGATTAATTTCTGACTATGTTGGTGAATGCCACCAGCAGCACCCACCACAAGTCAATGGGTAAAACTAAAGGCATTAGAACAAACTATTCATAATTTCTGTTACCTATAACATGCCAGTCTGAGGATGTGAACTTTTCACAGGCTGATTTATGAGCATATTGGATGGCTCTGCCCTGGAGAGTGGCAAGACCCACGACAGGAGTGTTAGCCCTCTAATTTTAATGTGTCACCAATAACTCTGTCAGAGCCCTAAATATCTTGGATATCTGCCTGCATTCCCACCTTGCTCTCTCTCTTCCCTTCCCCACATTCTTATTTTTCTTTATTATACTCCCACATAGCAGCACTGGACTTTGGTCAGTGTGGAGCAATTTTAAAACTCAGGCCTGCATTCGGGACAAGGAAAGGAAGAAGTAAGAGATATGGTAACTCAGAATGACGCAGTTCAATGGCTCCAGTAAGTTAACTTTCTCTTAATAAAGGATGAATATTGTTGATATGAACTGACTGAAATAGGTCTATACACACACGGGCAGGTCCAGCAGTACAGTGTACCTTGGGCATTCAGACCACATATTTGCTGTGCCCTTGGGTAGTCTTATGCACCATGGTGTATATCCATTAATGCCACCGACTTTACATGGGAATGCTGTAGCGTGAAGTTTTGCCTGCCTTGAAGTCAAAAGCAGGAACATGATTGACTTAAATGGTGGCTACAGTGGCTTAGCTCCACTCATGGAGATCATAATCCACTGCAAGGCATGGGAGTCCTGTTGATTTGAATGGAGTTTATGGAAATTGTGGATCTGGTCTAGTCACGTCAGTGGGCTACCTGCAATGCATTAAGCTAACTGTGCACATAAGCTTTGAAGGAGTAGCACCTGGGAAGAAATGTTCTGCAGAGATTAGAATTGTTCTTGATCTGCTTTAGTCCTTATTAAAACAACTGTGATTTCATTTAAATAAATAAAGTGATCACAGTAACTGTGGGTTCCAAACACCATGTCTGTGACAATCTCACTTCCTGAGGTGTCATCTCCATTGCTCTGTTTGGTCTTATCACCTCCACAGGAAAGGAGGACAAAGATAGCATTTCAGACAGTGAACTTAAGATGTAGGCACGTGATCTTTTCTGCTTCATTATTACAGCAGCAGTAACCTTTGTCAGGAAGGCATGGGAACATCTGTGTCTGGTTACACCTTAAAACAGATCAGTAAGATTTGCCAGTGACATCCCCCAGCACCTGCAGAGATGCTTCCTTCACTAAGCTTCAGCTCACTCCTGCATCTGAAAAATAAACCATGCTCATATAAATAACAGCCAGAATGATATTTTATGGGCTGTGGTTTTGTGCTTGTTTTGTTTTGATTAATAGGGCCTTGAAATTGAATAGCAGAATTCCAGCAGCCAAGTATTTTTTTTTAGTAGAGCTAAGCTCGAGTTTAAAACCCTTCACCTCTGGAATCTTGAGCTGAAACATTATTTATATCACCAATGAAAATGAGTACGGTGACATGAACCTACTGGCATGTAGGCTGAGATTACAAAGCCTTCCCTCTCTTCAGTAGGATTGTTGGTTTCTGTTTAAGCGAAGGCCAAGGACTTGAACAGTAGGGATGTTTGAGCCCAGGACTCAGGTGCATTAGAATAACTGGAGGATACTCAACAGTTTCCATCTCTAAAAAATGATATTAGAGTTCATGAGACAAAGAAACCAATGTAGGACTCCAATCTACAAAACAATTAACATTCAGGCTTCAATACTGCAAAACACTTAAATATATGCTGCTACTGAGAGAAGAAATCTAAGATATTAATGTGGACTTAATTGCTCCTATCCTTTTTAATGTATCTAGTTCTTACAGCACTATCTCCCCATTTTGCAAATGGAAAGTGAGGCAGAGGCTGAGGGATCCACTTCTATACACAACAGTAAGCAACTATGGTAGTTTAAGACATTGCTTGTCCCATCTGTTCTCCTTTGCCAGAGGTTGCTGCCACCATTGCAGGAAGAGAGAGGTTTGAATCAAATGTGTGCTCATTCCCCAGCTGCTGCACTTCATGTTCCAATCTCAGTGCAAACTTCAACAGCCCTGAAGTTAATACACAAAGCTGTGAACTAGAATGGCTGAGGTACAGCCACATATGTTTGCCATTTTCAGCCACATATGTTTGCCATTTCTGCTACAGGGTTAGTTACCTGCAGGAGAGGGGTGAGGCAGGGAGCTCACGGTGTTGATGTGTAAAACTGCCCCAGCAATACTCACCAAAACTTACTCTTGGAGCTTGAAGATCTAACTCTACAAAGAGACAACTATGACTCCCTCAAAGACCAAGATTAAAATCCTCAAAATCCTTGTTTGTCCATGAAGGTGCCTAAAATCCACCTAATTTTCTATTTTTCTGGGTTTATAAGTGCTGGGATGCCCAGTATATCCATCTTGATAGAGGTAAACTACTCTGTTATAGCTAAGATTTATCAGGATCTATGAAGTGTTCCCCTGTCTGTCACACCTGGGTCTTGTTCATATAGACCTCATAGAGCACACTTATTAGAGTAAGGTCTGCACAAACATGGGCAGGAAAGAATACAGTGCCTTTCATAACATAGAGGAGTAGGTAGAGGATTTTGATACACTATGGGAGATTTTTATTCATGTTTTTTCCCAGCTGAAGACTTAGAAAGTCCATCTCAAAGTACCAGAATACCGTAACTTGTTCTGGGCTTGGACATCTCTCTCCATCCTGCAGAGCTGTGATGGACGGCCACCAGATGAAAGCAGCACATAAAAAGACAGGATGCAATTCTTCAGCTCAGTTGACAGGGCAACACGAATGAGGGAGGGAGGCAAGTAGTAGGGTTTTAATACCTCCTCTGTTGACTATTTATGTATTTTATACTAGGAATTTGCTGAACAAAACAAGTGCATTTTGTGAATAGAGTTCTAGTGAATTTCCCAAAGTCAAATGGAAGTCTATGGTGGAGCTCAATAGGAAGTTTCCCAGCTCAGCTAATGCCCCAGCCACTGGGTTGTGTTTTCTTTCTGAGCAAGTTTTTTCACATCAAGACCATTCAGTAACTTCAGTATTTCCCCAGAGCATGGCCAGCATCTTCCAAGATAAAGCTCTTAATTCCTAAAATGTAGCTAGAAAAGAAGAAAAAACCCAGCACATTGTTTGTCTTTATCAAATTAGTATCAGGGCTGGCAGAAGACACAAACTATCGTCTCAGTCCTGCAAAATTATTTGTCCATCTGCAGGATTAGTGATTAAATTCCCAGTTGAGAATCAGTCTGTCCTAAGTGAAGATAAAGAAAAGTAGGATTTCTTACTTCTAAGCAGAAAATTATAGAGCGAGCTGAAATGAAGGGGTGCAATTTTGAGCAACGCAAGGGGAACAAAACAACACAGTTTGTTTCATTCTCGAAAGTAATACCAAGACTATTTTTGGTATTTTGAGACCCTGCCTAAATTCATGTGGGAGGACTGCTGTATGCCTATGCATATGCATATTCCATTTGGCAATACACTCACTACGGCACGCAGCCACCTACTAAATAATAGAACTTAAAAATGGAAAATCAAATGACAGAAAAAGCTATTTCCAGGTATTTAATCAAAGGGAGGATCAGAGTACAAAGCTCAAGACAGGCCCAGCACACAACTCTGGCTGAACTGTCACTCTACAGCGGGTTTCAAACATCTGCATTACTTTGACTGAAATACCATGAATAATTTATAATAGAATAAAGAATTTAAGAAAAATAGATTTTAAAAAAATTAATACCCCACAGTAATCACCTGGCTTCATGTTTATTAGTGAGGTGCTCTGGGGTAGAAAACATCATTGATTTTATGAACCTTTGGGGAGGTTTCTTTTTAAAAATTAACATTTCAGCTTGATATTATTTTAGTATTTACCACTCGGTATTGTCTTAGATGTCATCTTGGCAAAGGGCTCCTAAACAACTGCCACTTTTAGCACTGCTGCCAAAAGGCCCCCTTTCACAATAAAGCATGCTGTGCTTTGGCAGGAAATCAATAAAGTGAAAATCTGTTCTCATCATCCATACATTTACCATCACAATCAACAATCAAAGGCAAGACCTGGGTTCTTTATCCACAGGCTCCAGCCTCCCAATTTTCTGCTATGAAAGGCAGCATAAATTAGAACCCTTGGTTCCTGTTAGCTGGGCTTAATGGGTATGATTTATGAACCATTAAATGAGGTTATGTAAATTGATCCTTAGCAGAATGCTAGCACACAGGTGACAGGTGCAGTACATTTGAATGATGAGTCCACAAGGGTTCTGTACAAATCAGATTTCAGTGACATTCAGTTTTAGGAAGGAGAAATATGTTGTCAACAAGGAAGTGATTTAAATAGTGCCCTGGGTTTGTCAGCAATTATGCTTTTCTTCTTAATTGCTGCAAACTATATAAATTCTAATAGGAAATAAATTACTGATTTACCAGTTAATGACAAGGGGGTATAGACAAGAATGGTTTAAACATTAAAAAAAAAATTGCCTTGTGAGGCCATATTCAGTGATGATTTCATTTATGCTGTTAAAGTTAACAGATGCTTTAAAGTCACACGATAAACTTTGACATGAGCTAAGTAAAATTGTTTTTATTGCTAAGCTAAAGGAAGCTGGTTTTGTGCTACAGCAATGGATGTTCTTAAAAGGATGAAATCACATATTTACATAGAAATAAGGATAAATTTTGCTTGTTATTTTTTGCTTGTTTGTTGTCTTAATAACCTTTTCAAAAATCAGATCAAATTACATTAACTAGATTTAAAGTATTCTGGCTTACCCTGGCAGGTTTTTTATACTAATAGTGAAAATGATCACACCTAGTGATCTGATATTTGACTCATTTCCTTCTCACTGCTACCCAAAGTGACCATAAGGATTGACTGACTGCCTTATAATAAAGTTTTGATAGGAAAAAATGGGCTTGCTGTTGTAATACATTTAAATCAGTGTTGTCAGTGTTCAGGCTGCTTTGGTCTGGGTAGGAGGGCTCTTGGAGAACTAGATGTATTTGTGTGATATTTAAGTTCTGCTTTTCCCTAGTCTGGTTAATAGTGTGTTCCAACTAGTGGCCTGGCACATCTCTGCTTAATTAATGGTTGCATCTTTCTTTGGAATGAAATGAAATAGCGATAGGAATGAAATAGCATGGATAAGTCTGTACGTAACTCAAGGCTTCGAGGGCAGCAGTTCTGGACGAAAGATTGTACAGGAGGGTACTCGCAATATATAGGATAGTGGGACGGTGTGAAAATACTTTCAGAGGCTTAGCCATGTTAGATCATTTTCATCTGTGGAAAAAAATATAGAAGATGAGAGGGAACCAGAAAAAACTCCCCACCAGTACGCTGGGAAGCCTACTAAGATCTAAGGCAAACTGAACAAACTCAAGATATTAACATGTGTCTGTCTATTTTTGCCAACATGTTCATTGGCTGTGTATTTCATGCTTTTTTTTTCAAAATTCAGTGAAGTTTCTTCAAGCAACAAGCATCAGTTGCTAATTGAATTAGCCTCTCCTATTGTGTTTTACTTCAATGGAGATTCCCTTCAAGGTTCAGCTGCTTACTCATTGCATTGTTCTGCTCAATGCTCGTATGTCGCTCACTGCAATACTTCCCCTTTCACAGAAGCTGTCACTTTTATTTCTGTGAAGAGGATCAACAGGAGTGAGTCCAGAGTGTGTAGTGCTTTTGGAGGTGTGGAATGCAAATTAAAAGGATTGCAAGGTTGCAGTGTGGGTAATGCAGAAAAAGCATGATGCAGTTTCATCGGTGAGGAGATGAAGTACTGGGTTTTACTCCAGGTATTAAGGAAGAATTCCATAGCCTTCCTATCAATATTATACAACAAAGCTACATTGAAAGAATGCAAAAGACAAGCCCTCAAAAACTAAGGAAAACCTCACTGCGCCTGTCTATGCAAACCTCATTCAGTGTCTTCTGTGACTGCGTTACAAAACAGCCTTCATCACACAGGATCCACTGGTGCTTTGGAAGGTCCTGCTTCTGTTTCACACCTACAGAAGTGACTGTGTACCCGAAGAGAAGTCAGTTATTTTTAAAGGTATTAGCCCAATCTAATCAAAGTTATCCTCTCCCGCCACACAGCTTGCCTTAGGTTGCTATCTTTAAATCACCATTGCAACCGCAACGCTATAACTCCAGTCACAAATAAAACTCTCAGATTTCTCCTTATGTGGCCGTGCCTCATTCAGTGTATGAGATGGTCGATCTTCATGGAATGGATTACTGAAACTGAATGTTTCTCTGTGTCCACCTTGCCTGCTGAATATCCCATGCCTTAGTCCCTTGCTCTCTGACAGTGGCAAAAAGCAGATGCTGCAGAAAGAGTACAAGAAGAGGGGAAAAGATGTATAGTACTTCTGAGCCGTCTTCCAGCCTCCAATCATTGTCCACTTAGAGAATTCCCGAGCTGGATGTGATTTCTCTATGTTTATTAACTTCTGATGAATTTGTCTTCCATACGATTGTCCCATCTTCTCTTGAACCCACATAAACTTTAGCAAGACATTCCAGATGTCAGCTCCTCTCCTTTTGTTTGTTTTGAACCCGAACCTGTGTGCAGAAAATCAAGCCTTAGGAAGGAGCATGACTAATGGTTAAGCACTGGACTAGAATGAGGATTTTAGTTTCTGGCACTTCATATTTTACATTTTAATACAAAACAGTTTCTGTATAAGGTACAGAGACAGTCCCAACTATGCTGAATATATCTATCAAAACATGAAGGACTGACTGAAATCCTGAACATCTCCCTCTATAAAATGCCCTGTGGGCATTCTATCTGTATTCACTCTGGCTTTCACTGACTGAAGGAGCATAGCTCCAATAACTAGCTATTCTAAGAAAGGTGGCAGCATCTCCTCCTCTTCCTGCTGAAAATGGAAAGAAAATGGTGCCCACAACTGCATTTTGTAGAGATCTCTAGTCAGCTGTGCTCTGGGAATGTCTGTTGGTATCCCATGGAAACTGGGGTTGGGACTTGGCAGTGAATCTGCTCAGATCTGTCAGAACTGGGCAGTTCTGGCCACGTAGAAGTGCCTATGTTTGCACGTGGGAATGCCACAATTAGAGAGGAAGGTGCTTATGGAGATTAGTCACCTCCATGGTTTGGTCACCTCCAGGAGTTGTCACAATTTTAACTTTGGGCAGAATGGAGCTCATGGCGTTTCCTGGAGGTGCCCAAAGGCATGTTTTATACTGCAGTGGATCTCAATGCAAAGATCCCTGAGCCAGCCAATATTGGCCTGAACTAGTACATCCACACAATGTAGAACAGCTTTATGTAGACTCAGCAGCTCAGATTTGAAAGTAGTCTGGTTGTGCTGGTGCAATGCAGTGATGCAGGGAAGCCAAAACCCATCAGTTAACACTAGTGTAGCCACAGAAGCCAAATCCTGCAGACTCAGCCCAGAGGTCTTTGCATCATGACAGTGGGAGAAGCGTCTGTTATAAGTCCCTTTTAGACCTAGTTCTGAGTTCTTCAGAAGTACTAGGACCTGTGCTGCTCCTTCCCTGAGGGGTGACGTTATCCTTCCTGTGTTCCAGATGGGCAAGCAAAAGGCAGGGAAAGTGTATCCCATGGGTACAGCCTGATTGTCCAGGTAAGGGAATGTGGCAATGACTGCATACTGAAGTTCTCTTTTGGACCAGATTTATGGGATTATTTTGAATAAAACGAGGCTAGGAAAAGGGATTGATGCACACCCCTTCCTCATCCCCCTCCGCAAAGAGTTCTTCAGTATAAAAGCACTTTGAAATTCCATAATGCAGACATAGGCACTGACATTAAGGCCCAAATTGACAGTGACAAGTAAATGTGGGTGGCTGGTTTGAAGGACCAAGGACCTCATTTTGTTGTATCTTAACTTCTCAAGGCACTTCATTTTCACAGTAGAGCTTCCAAGGGCTCCAAGATGCAGAGGTCAGAGCTTGGTACAACAGTGAAGCACAAACATGATATTTGAAAAGTGACAAAATAAAAATAGTGTCCTTTTGTGAAAATAGTGGCTTGTGACTTCTAAGCATCACACAGGAAATCCATGGCAGAATTTGGGATAAGCAGCAGTTCATTAGGACTGTGTTTCATTGCCTTAGTCATCAGGGCACTCTGTGTCCTTTCCTGCAATTCCCTTTCTCACCGAGGGCATGCTTTCTCAGGTTTCAGCAATTAATGAGATAGGGTTACTGAGGTGGTAATATCCTGAAGCACATAACATGGATTCATCCTCAGACTAGCCCCTATGTACCGTGAAATGAAATTAAGTTTTCTCATGCTGAGAAAGCTTACAAAATCATGGAATTAAAGAGTATATTATTATACTCGTAATAATAAAGGCAGTCTTAATTCTGGTAATCCTTATTTTGAGTGTTTGCCTATATGACCTTTATACTACTCTTTATATGTTGATTTTTAAAAATTTGCTTTTTTTATAATTTCCCAGATTATAAAATCTTAGACTTTGGAAAAACAAACTTTTCATTGCATGACCCCACAGAAAATAGGTTCTTTAGTAGGACTGAAATATCTAGGGCCACAGAACGTTTTGGAGCTGATTGAAAGGTGGATGAGAAGGTCATCTGAAGCTCTGGTCCCCTGGGGTCCCATCTCACACAGACAGCTTCTGTACCTATTGCTCCTTCTCATGCCCCCAGAGTCTTCCTCTTTTGCTGTCCTCACTGTCTCATCCTCACTGTTTGACAACTGCCACTACTCCCATCCTCCTGTCTCCAGTTTCTGCCCTGCTCCTAACTTCTTCCCATTCTCCAGTTCCTCTGCCTTTATCCATCCTACTTCATTCTTCAGGTTGCCACGTCACACCCACTCTGCAAGACCCTGGAAATCCCTGGGGTTTCCTGCCCTCAGCTGAAGTACAAACCATTGCAACAGACACCTCTCCCAGCCTCCACCAGCTCTGCCCCAGCTTTACTGCAGAGAACATCTAGATCAGTACACTGTAGAAAGGCCCCCAAAGTCACAGAGCGCTTTCACTATGAGACAGAGGGTACAGAAGTCCGAAGGCCCCATCTTCAACTCGATCTTTCAAAGTACAGAGGATTATTGTCATAGAGTTGGTATCCTGGATCCTGGGCATTTCTGCTGGAGCCAGGACTCCTAGGTCTCCTCACTGGGCAAGCCCCGTTTCATTGGTCAGAGACACTGCAGAAGGGTTCCTTCCCCAGCAGAGAGCCGGGAAAACTGACACAGTTTGTCAAAATTGCTATATGAATACAACAAAGAAAAAAATGTTATCTTAACAAATTTAATTGCCTAAAATGCCTTCAGCTTTGTCTTCTGAATTATTTCATTTCCATTTACTCTGCCCTGGACACAACATTTTCTCCCATGGTGAGGCCCACAGACTATGTCCCCACGAAGGATGAAGGATGGGCTGAGGCAGAAACCAGGCTGCTATGAAACCGTTACAGTGGGAGCATTTCATTGTGGTTACGGGAGAGCAGGAGATCAGGCCCATTGTCTCAAGTATCATTAACTGGCTTTTCTCAAGGACTGATTGTAGTCTGGAGTGAGTATCCATTTAGCTTGTCTCTGACTTTTGTCTCCCCATATCTGTTTCTCTTCTTATTCCAACTGATTCATGGAAGAATCTATTTGGAGAGAAGAGGTTCAGGTAGGAAGGGAAAAAACCCTTCAAAAACCACTTTCTAAACTGCTTGCACCCATCTTGGCTTTTTCAATAGATTTTTCTCTCTTCTGCTCTATGAAGTAGTAGAGGAAGAGGAAGTATATTCATATTGGTTATTAGCATGTATTTAACCACTGCTAGCATTCACTGAAAGGATTTCAGGCCCCTGATTCCGTGACTTGTACAATTACATTATCTAGACATATTACTGTTACGAATTTTTTTACCATCATGGTTCATACAGGATAAATCCTTATATGAGAAAATGGCGGTAGACCTTAGAGTGATTTGCTGAACTTTCATTTTTCATCCTGCTAAAAATCATTCTAAGGTTATGAGAATTTCCTTTAGGCATTTATTTGTTTATTTATACTATCAAGTTTTATCCGTTTCCTGATTTTTGTATCTAATGCTCAAGTATTACATAAAGCAACATAATGATGTTGCTTCTTTTCCTTATAAATAAAAGGGCTAAAAAGGCAAAGTTGCTTTTTTCTTAAATGCTAAGAGTTTCTGGTAATTAATTCTTTGCTGTGAGCTTACTCAATTTAAACAACAACAACAACAGCAACACCACCACCACTTTGCCATGAAAAGTGATGTTTTTCAGATACCTTAGGCAGCCTATCGGCACTAATCACATGGTATTCCCAGCAGAGTGCATTATACCCAAGGTATGACTTCTATATTTGCATGCTTAACAATCAGTTGTTTTCCTTCTCTTTTGGAGAGAAGTGGGTGATATGCTCTGCTCTGGTTCTTTGTACGCCTCATCACATGCCCCGGCAAAAAATATTTCAGAATTGCCCAAATTTTCCTTTTGACATGAAACACAAGTTGTGCCAGTTTTTAGTGCTGTGCATCCCACCCTCTTCTTCAGTAAAGGCTACACCAGGAGAAGAAAGCAATAGCTGCAAGGGAGGCTGTGAGCATGGCCTTCTGCTATTCACATCCTCTTTGGCGCAGGACCAAATAACAATCCTTCATCGCTAGTGAAATTAGGACTACTAAAAGGCAAAGGGCAAATTCAGGAAAGACCAGTCTCCATCTTCTGCACGGTGATGAAATCTCTGTTCCTTAGAAGAGGTTCAGTAACTGATTCGAACTCATGATCCTTTCAACTTTTCTGCAAATACAGTTGAAGAGTTCAAGCTGAAATGCAAATTTCACTGCTATTTGGGTTTTGTACTCACAAGTTCAGAAAAGAGCGGAAAGTCAAACTTAGAATAATTTATCGGAAAGCCTGTGTTGTAAGATTAATTTTATAAAATAAAAATAGTGATCTCAAAAAGCTGGAAGCATTTTTGATGAAAGAGCTTTTTCCTTCTGCAGTTTTAACCAGACTTTATTTTTATTTCTGCTCAGATTTAATACTATATTGTGCTTAATTTCTTTCTCCATCGATCATTAGTTTTTGCAGCCATTTTTCACCTGTATTTGTCTTGATCCTTTCTACTTTGGCAATTTTTTTATCAATTTAATTGCACTAATATTAGTAGAATAACTCCTGCCTAGCGCTTGTCCCAGTAAAGACAGGCTCTGGCTTTATATTCCAGGACTTTTGTAAATGACAACATTTTGTGCTAAGTGTTTGCTTGAAACTCTAGCATGGATAATATTGAAGGAAAATGACTCCTTTACAGCCTTATAGTAGAAAGCAATGGCCTCTGTGAGTGGAATAAGGTTGCTCAGTAGGAAAATAACTTCCACCTAGTGGCTTTCCAGAAAACTGCCATAATAGTGAATTTCTTGTGAAACTCAAATTTCTATTTTTACATAATTTGGGGGTAATCCTGCCACCACAACCCATATTCAGTTTTCAGTGAACTCAAATGCACTACCTACACATATATAGTACTTAATATATAGTTCACAGTAATTTTAGCATCACCATGCTTGTGGATTTATCATAACATCAACATAATTCTGAAAAACTTTAGACTAAAACTTCTTATAATTTCTAATGGCAAACTAATTTTATTCCAGCTTTTCTATTTCACATTGAAAACATATTTAAACACTAACTGTACTAATATCCCCATACCCACTTCAGAAAAAGCTCTCTGTATTATCTCTGTACTTAAACTACCAGCTCATCAAAATTGTATACATAACCATTTGGGTAGTGTGGCTTACTGGAATATAAATGACTCATAAATCTGGTAAGATATGAATCCACTGTTTAATTTAAAAAGGAACTATTCAAGAGTTTAGTATTATAGATCTGGCAGAGCTGAATAAAGAAAAACTCCTGGAAATGAAAACTCAAAACATTATTTCTCATGCCATTGAAACAATAACTATTCTGGATCAGTGATTTTAATACTAATTTACACAAGCTGAGAATCTGGTCACTAGGCTACCCTGAACATTTTCTTTTTTCTGGAACATAAATATTAAGAAATTATTTTTAAATTCATGCAGACAGAGATGAGTTTCTGTACTATGCAATTAGTGTTACATAGCATTCATGTTGAGTATCAAGGATATATGTATTGGTTGAAAAAGGACTCTGATGAATGGCATTGCCTGATGATAAATAATTTTGATTTGACTCGCTAAATTGCTAGCTATGAGCTAAATTCTGAAATGTAATCCAAACTTGTGCTTTTGTAACAGTAAATTTTTCCAAACAAAATAATCAGTAGAAATATTTAATATAGCAAAGGTATTTGTTAGAATCTAAGAAGTAAATAGAGAAGCTCATAATAAGCTGCAGTGAAATTAATTTTAGAATTTTAAAATGTCTAAGCTAAATGCAAAAAGTAAACAAGCAGAAAAAACCCATAACAATTACAGTGAATTTTGGATTTTTTTCCCTTTCCAATAATCTAAAGTCTTTAGTAATACAAACAAGGGAATTAATCATTTTCCTGCTGCTGTTTTGTCCTTCATATAGGCACATATCTTTTATATAGCCACATATCTTTTTGCAAAATTATTAGAAGGTGAAGGTAGCAAATTCTTTGCATACATGTGGAAAATTATGCAAGATGCAGAACAATAAGATTGTGCTTTTTAAGTTAACAACAATTCTCTAAACTATTAACACACATATTTAATTAATTTACTATAGTTCTCCTGTCAAGTAAATGCAGAAATGTTAATCTCTTAATATTATCAATATATGTGCAATTGTACTTGTAACATTATCTTAAGCTAGCTGGTCACTCTGTACATATCTACTGTAAACTCTGATTAGATACACTGTACCTGGGGTTTTGCCAAAGGGAAAAAGAAGGAGCGGAGTCAGAGCAGTCAAATTCAGTTAAAATGTTTCAACTGCCGTTTTAAAAGGTCCTATTGTATTCTGTACTCACAATGCTTATCCTAGGGAAAAAAGTTAAGTTTATATTTAGTTTTGTGTGAAATGGGTAAAAACTGAGTTCAGAATCAACTGGCTGTGTGCAAACTTCGATTAACTAATTCAGTCTGGTGCTTGGGAGTCGGGGATGGAAATATTTTTTGCATGTGTGTGAGTGGTTAAACGAGTAAATTAAGCTGAATGAACATTATGTTGAATTAGGTGATTACTAGATGGCAATTTTCATTGGTATGGGTCTTATCAATGGAGGTTTTAGTAATTTTTCTTTACATCATCCCTCGTGATATATAATATTTAAGCCATTATCTGTCAAGCTGTGCACTATGTGGACTAAGTCAATTCCGCTACATGAAGTATAACAGTACGATGTGATGAGAATGAGGCTTTAAGTGTATGATGGGAGATCCACAAAGCCAGGCAGCCTTCCTGAACCCTGACCGTGGCCTCTTTGAAGCTCAATGACCTCTAAATGTGGTAAGAATTCTCTTTAGAGTACTTTAAAGGGTGGTAAGATCCTATTCCCTTTCTTTCAAACCAGCAAGAAACAGGAGGTTGCCCCAGTGGATCCAGGAGTGATGGGAGAGGAGACGCAGGCCTCTAAATCAGCGCCTGCCTGTTGTCTCCTTGCCCTCCGAGGCTGTAAGCCTATGCAATAATCTTTTCAAAATCTTCCATTTTTATTCTGATGCTGTGTAGTGAGGTGTCAGGAACAGTTTGAGGATTGCAGTGCACCCATTTCTATCATCTATCTTAAGTTTTCATTACAGCTCAGAAGCAGAATGTCAGTACTTGCTTATTTACTATAATGGGCAGATATTTATTCAGGCTAGCGAATTGCAATTAATCTTGTTTATGGAAGGCAAAATTAAACAATTAAGCAATCAAACATACTGTACAAATGCGTCAGAAAACATTACAAGGAAAAAAAAAATAAATCAAAAGGCATATGACTCCTTGACTTTGTTCCCAAGATTTTAAATTCTATTTTGGAATAAGGGAAATCCAAACAGTCAGAACACATAAAAATTTTCAGACAAATAATTTTATAATTGCAGGAGATTTTTAACATCATAAGATGGAATTAAACCTCTTTTATTACAAGCAATTCTCAGTACAGTGAGCTGATAGATTTCATATCACAATTCTGGAGGACTTCAGAGAAAATAAAACCCGTACCTTCCCACAGCCTCCAAATTTGGCAAATAAAACACTCCATAATCCATGAATGTTCTATTAGAGCTGTCAGAAAATGCATCTGGAAACATCTGGCTATAAAGCTGGAAAATGAAGGAAGTTGAATACAAACAATATCAGCAGTGAGAGAAATACAGAACTGTGATAGAATCTGACACCCAGATCAGTCCTGCTGCCAAGCACTCTTAGGCAAGTCCTGCATCTTGTCCAGGAAGACAGGCAATATATAAAGAGTTAGGGGAAGGATACTTTAAAATATTTCTGTGATGGTTATTTGCACAATAGATATGGAAGGAAGATGATTTTTGTTCCCATGGGAAAAGTGCTGGAACTTAAAAGGTATTTGTTGCTCTAAAAATGAATACATGTTCATAAGTTTTTGCATTGTATCAAAATCCAGACACATCCATCACCTTTCTTTCCTCTCTTTTTTGACAAAAAAATACTAACATTTGTTGAGTTTGGATAAAAAGAAATCATTCTGTTATTAACTGCCTAAAAAAAGTGTTAAGTTTTTTATTTCTTCAAAAGAATCACTGCTACTGATGTTTTCCAAAAAGGCTACATTTTGACAACAAACAAACTGCAAAATCATTTCAATTGAAAAAAGTTGATATGAGGTCTAAATATGCTTATTTATTACTTTTCATATGATGTAAATAAATACCAACATCTCCACCCACCCAAAGCCTGGACTTTGCTGGTCCAGTTTCTGAATGTTTACCAGTGGAAGGGGCATGACAAGAAGGCGACCACCTCAATAGGGTGTGTGTGTGTGCAGGGGTGTGTGTGCATGCCCCCGTGTCTGGGGGGCACTCATCCATGCATATAGGGGTGAATATAAATGTTTTATGGTATATTTTACAAAGGGGAGACACAAACGTTTTATAATTTATTACCAAAAATATCTAACAGCCACTGCAGCACTCCACTATGTTGCACCACCAGCCAGATTGTAGGATGGATTTATAAATCCACCGCAGAAAGTACACCGACAGAGACAGATGGCCTTCAAGAACCATATAATAGGAAAGCCAGCCGTAATGCTGGCTCTTTTCTTCAAAACTCAGTTCCTCCTGTTGTCACCAGTCAGGTTGAAGTACTTTGTATTTACAGCTTAAAACTCTAAAATGGATTAGTTTATCACAGCATAATATCATGACACTAGGATATGAAGGCTAGAAGATTTATTCACTTTGATGCAAGTAAGGAAAGCTTTTATTTTTAAATTTCTACCACTCAGTGCAGTGCGTCAAACAATCAGTTTTAATATCTTTAGGGTTAAGTGCACTCTTGTAATTTAGAATTAAATGATTTTTATTAAGCACTTTTACTGAATATCTACAAGCTTTACAACTCTGCTGATTAAGGATCTGATAGTGACTGGTAAAGCAGCCACCTCCATGAATTAGGGAAGCATTAGTGAATGCATTCTGTCTATGGTCTTTAGTGCTTAGGGAGTGCAATAAGTGCAATTTCTGTAAAATGTAGTCATAAAACTGCAAGTGAATCAATGTATGTGAAACCTAGTGCTTGCATCGCACAGTGACATGTTTTAACACGTTAAAGGCAGTTTTCTAGAGTGAGGACAGATCAGATAAAATCCCCCTGGGGTGAAACTTCAAGTGCAGAGTTTCTGAAATATTCCCCCGTGACACTGAAACATTTAAATGAAAAGCTAGCTGGGAATATTCAAGGTGTAATGGCCAGCTTGCCACTGACAACCCAGATCTGAGGGAGGCCTGGCCAAATGGCCTGAGCACGGACGAGTCTGGGACCAAGGAATGCCCAGCGCATGCTGATAGTGATCTCCTCTGCAAGCTTGCACAAGCTCCTTTATTTTCAGAGATGTTGCTCCCTCTGCGCTCTCATTAACTTCAATGGGAGCCAAGAATGCACAGCACCTTTGAAAATCAAGCGGCTAAACTCACAGCTTCAGTTTCCCCATCTATAAAATGAGGCTAAAGCTTTCTTATCAGCCTCATAGAGCTGTTGTGAAGATTAATTAGATAATGACTGCAAAGCCCTTTGAACACGAAAAGTGCTAAGAATTGTTGTTACCAAATGATGGCAAAGATTGGGCTATTCTTCATTGCTGTCAAATAATAATAAAGAGATGTGCTAGTCTAAGGAAAGGAGAGGTGGGAAATAAAGGGCAATAATGGCTGCTGTTGTTTGCGCATATGGTACTGAATAATCTTTGCAAGAAGAAGCCAATCTTGTGAAAAGCTATCTACTGTAATGGTGCTAGGGTTATTGACAGGTCTGGCTATAAGTGCAGGTTCCATTAGATACAGCAGCCACAATGTATTCGCGGCAAATCTCACTGATGATTGCCCTCCTGCAGAGGGAGAGATAAGACAAACTATGATTGAAGTAAAAATGTAAACAGTTAAAAAAAGAAATAGAAGACAACCACTGCTCTCCCACAGGGGCAAGGACCAAGGATTGTTGCACCTGCGAAGCAGTAATAACATCAAATGTTAATGTGATATGTGATTGTAGCACAGATACTGCTTCAAGCTCTTGCTGAAGAATTTATGTTGTTTAGTATTTTTATATGTATATTAAGTGAAGTGCACTTTCCTAGTCTGGGGCAGTGCAGGGCACAATACTGGCAAACTGAAGGGGTTTCACATGAGTCAAGTTAACAAGAGCATTCTTCGGCAGTACAAGTTATAGCTTGTGCTTTTTACAGGTCTCCAGCAAAAGCCTCTGAACTAATACTGACCCTCTTAATCTCAGGGTTGTGTTATGAAGTATACGTGCTACAGTTTTCTCTTTTGTATTTGAAATTTATATTAGACCCATTATTGTAAAAATGTTATTAATTCATATCAATGCATGATATAAATTCTTCTCTTTGGCAACTGGAAAGAAACTGAGTGATACCTCAGTGATAAAAAAGTACCTCCTATTTTCCCAGTGATAGGGAATGTTTACAGTAAACACTGCCATGAAATCATTTTCAGATCTGAAGGATGGCATAATATGCACCCCAGAGTTTTAAAGCAATTGGCCAAAGAAGCATTCTAAGGTTGATTTATGTGTGTGGCTTAACAAATAATGCAGTTTGTGTGGCTGCCTGTTCAGCTGGCCATTAGTTCTCTTTTCCTTCCCCACCCCTTTCCCTCACCCCCAAATAATTTATACCCTTTGGGTTAGTTGCAGTCACATTTAGCAGAGGCATAGAAGTAGCAAAGAGAATTAATTTCCTCCACATTTAATTGGAAAAAAAAATACTGTCTGGGTAGAAGAGAAAGACTATGCATGACACAGAGGAGAATCCATTCTCTGTTACACTTAGCAGCAGCTAGCTTATTCAGTGATTGCACATGTACTAGCCAGGTAGCCAGATGTGCTGGCTTTCCCCAGCTGGCAGGGCAAAATACAGAGAACATGGAAAGAAGAATATAGAGAGCATGGAGAACATGGATCTTTTGTTGTATTGGACATACAGGAGATGGAAGGGAGCTGGGGACAGGGACAATGGTATCAAGAGATCAAAGGCACTGGAAGGAGCGCATAGCAGTGGTGTGGTGAACTAGGTGATGTGATGGAGGACAGCAAGAGACTTGGAGGGGATGACATGGCAGAACTGTGTTGGGAAAGATTTAGAAGACATGGAGAGAGCTGGGATGACAGCAGTGAGTGGGTGGAAGATATAACTCCAAAGAAAATAAAGTTTAATTCTTTCTACTGCTCATGGAACAATCTTTTAAAAATACTGTAATGCTGTCAAAGTTTCAGTGGTCTGGAAAACATCTAACACATTGGCATTTTTTTTTAAATGCCTAAACAACATTACCAAACTAAGTAAAAATCTAGTAACCTTATATTCATTCCAGACAAAATACTGGGATATAGAATAGAATGGGATCTAATCAGTAAGTTTATACAGACAGTAGCATAATCCATTTCAGTGAATGAGTTTTCATGGAAAATTAGTGATAGAACTGATTACATATTTTGATGAAATGAAAAGGTTCTGTTGCTAAAGGAAGTTGCTTAATATAACTGAGCTGAGATATTTTACCTTGTACTCTGACCTTCTGGTTAAAAGTGACACAACGTAAAATCCGTGTAGCATATTTTAACTGGCGTGAAAAGGCTGATACAGCTAAAAAGTAATTGCACAGAGGGCATCATTATATAATGGGGTTCCACATAGATCTATTCTTAGTTCAGTGCTATTCAATATCTTTATCAATGAGATGGAAGAAAATAGAAACTTGTTGTTGGTAAAGGCTGCAGATGCCATATTCATATATAAGAAGTTAGTACGTGACCTGATTTTTAGAGGCGCTAAGCCTATTTAGGCAATGAAAAAGGAGGATTTTGGCTTAGAAGCTAAAACCACAGATATGTAGCTATTGCAGTGCCAAGCTTTTAAGCACCTTTTGGGCTAAACTCATCTCAAAATGGGCTTCATAACAGATGGTAAGAGAGAGATGCCCAAACTAGCCAGTACAGAATGACCCTGTTCTTCAATGCTTAGGCACCTCTTTCTGATCTGTCAGATCAGAAGGAAGCTTCTTCATCTCAAAACCCTCACACTGAATTAAGCACTTAATTGCTGTTTCATAGAGCTAAGCTGTCTAGCAGTGAGAGTGGTCACTGGGCCATGTGGGTTACCAGGGCTGAATATCCCCCTTTGGTGTGAGCAAGTTGACAGGTGCACCTCTCATGTTCTAGGAAGGTGTCTTCGCCTACAAGTTAATTTGGATGGAGGCACTTTCCAACCCTCCTGTTTAAGGTGGGGCACTATATAGAAGTGCTAGAAAAATACCACATATGCTCAGACAAACATTAGATAATGTAATAGCTACTGCCTCTTCTGTCCTCACCAGCTGATGGTGAGAAACAGATGACCACAGTCTTAAAAGAAAATTATTCCATGCCATCACACTTGTTTTTGAGGCAAAATCTGGTGCAAGAGAAAAAATGTGAGTAGATAAGCAGATGCTGGTAGCTATGTGTATAAAAAAACCCAAAAGCATCAGGATACTGCTCCTTTGTGGTCTATGTAGGAACCTGACCAGAGTATGCTACCAGCACTGTTGCTCTTCACATTAAGCTTCATTTTCCATGGAAACCAATATAGAGCACAGAGGACAGATGAAGAGGGCATGTCTCCACAGGAGGGGTATGCTTCTACTTACATCCCATACCAGGATCAGAAGACGGAGAAGTATTCCCAGATCTTGCAGTTTAAACATAGCCTCAGAGAACAGAAGTTCCTCCTCAGTCTTCGCTGCCTCTCACTATCTTACATATTCCAATCTGTCCCCTTTTATTAATTTCCTCTCTCAGGTAATGAATCCCAGACTTTTCTATCTCTCTGCAGAAAACTTTCTCTAGGCCTAGGACTAAAGCAAAGGCCTGGCATAGTCATTGCTCCAGACAGCAGATATAAATGTACTGGAGGAAGAGAGTAAAAAAAAAAATCCTAAAGCATTTTTATTAATTCTGATAATTAAGTTGGTGATAATAGAAAAGGATACCACCCCCTTAATTTGTCCAAACTACAGGTACCTAGGGACAGAGGCTGTGCAGACCTTCCCGAACCACAGATTTATTATAGTGACCCTGGGCAGCTCACTCTCCAGACGTACTCCTTTCTCTGTCTCACTGCTGGAAGTACTAACAAGAGTGCCACATGCAGGTGTATTTTCTATAAAGTAGACCATTACCAGCAAAAAGTAAAGCAAAACTATCAATTCACTTAATGTTGAGTACCCGTTTTGAATATTTGTAGATGCTCATGACCTGCATTCCAGGTTGTGACTACCTGATGAGCTGACCATGAAAGAGCTGGCTGAGTTCCTCCGTGGGGGCTGCTGCTGTGCAGGTCATGGTCCCTCTGTGCTCTCAGAGTGAGCCAGCAAGATCTGCAGCTTGTCTTGTCTCAAGGTGGCTTGTGTAGAAGTTTTGGGGTATCTAAAGTGATTTCAGCTGTTGTTTTCAGGGCCATTTTACAGCCCTGTTGTACTGCAAGAGTAAAAAGACCCTGTCCATGTTCAGAGTGTGTTCCTTTATTTATACTTGTCCTTATTCTTTCTAATTTCTAAACTAAACTGTCTTAATGTCCTTCTGCAATAACAAGATCCCACAATAACTGTTTAGTTAAAGTGTGCCTTCTTTGCATAGGGACTGCTCTATGCCATGTCTGGGCTGCAGTGCAGGGCGAGATATCCGAACTGGCCTTAGATGACTTAGATGCAGTCTAGCCATTCCAGCACAGCTGTCAGCTTGGATCAATTTTCCCTTCCAAAAAAATGCTGCCATCAGTAGGAACGCTTTGTGGCTGAGCTATCTTGATCCCCCACTACAGTTGCAGCAGGGATCTAGCCTATTTATATTCTTCAGCAAACAGCAAGGCAAGAGTGCTCCTGAACTGGGAATCAGTGTGCACCCCATTCCTGTTGTACCTCTAATGTCAGAGGGAGTTGGGCTGTTCTCTGAAAAAGTTCCTCATCTGGATTACTGGCGTGCGAGGATGCACTGTGGCAAACAACTACAGTCCGGTGACCTGTACAGCTCCAACAAAAGCCAGGTCTTTTATCAGAAATTGTGCAGTTTATTTCAATTTTACCTAACATGATTTTCTGCCACTTTATGTATTTAAATACTTCTTCAACACAGAATGGAGTTCTCCCCAGCAAAGGTAATAAGTAGCTATCGGTGTGCAGTATGGAAATGTTTTTCTCATTTTGCTCCTACAAAGAGAGCTCACTGTGTATCACATTAATACTGTCTGATAGCAACAGATGACAGCTATAAAAAATCCAACAAGAAAATTAACAATAATGCTTCAAAAATCATCACTAAGGACCTGATCGTGCTAATTGATGTTTAGGATGAGTCATCCAATTAGTTCTTTGAAATAGAACTGGCTGCTGTTCTTACATTATTGAGATTGCTATGTTGTAGACCTTTGACAGTATCAAGCAGTCAATGAATGCAAATTAATGACCATTGACCCACAGATGCAGAAACAATTACATCTATGTTATCTTGCATCAGCATCCCAGGGAGTGTCCTCACTCACTGTCTACACTGCCTAGCCACTAACCATCCCTCAGGGTGCACTTTGAGCTCTTCAACTGATAGCGAGTGGGGAACCTCAGAGCACCCAACCTGCAGAGTATTATGGATATCTGGATGGTTTACAGAAGCCCAAGTTCACCATGTCCTACAAAACCACGAGCTTGGCCCAAACTGCACTTCACACACTACCTCAGATATCCTGTGCCACTATGCAAAACAACACAGCACAAATGTTTAATCTTAATGGTGTTAAATGGCTGAGATAGGGACAACACAACTTCTCATCCCAGTAGGAGGCTCATATGCTTCTTTCCAAATGGAAATTGGATAGAAGAGACTACACATTTGAAAACAGCTACATCTATGCAGGGATCATTGCCTGTTCTGGCAAGCTAGTGTGCAGGTGAGCCAGGGAAAATGCTGAGAGATGCTTCAAGCAAGGCTAAAGATGGACAGTTTGTAGTTATGTACAAGAAGAAGGTACAGTGTCGCCCACTGAAGAAAGAGAAAAGCATCAAAGACTCTGAACACAGACATACTCTCAGAAGGGCTGCAAATGAAATAGTCAACATATTCATCCAGTGCAGGCCTCATTACAAATGGACCCACAGAAACCTCCATTGTCAAGGATCACCACACAGCTACAGTGAGACATCTCATCCCAGGAACAGAGTGTAAGACCACTGCCACCAAGGGGTAACTATCCAGCACTTCTGCATACTCTGCCACAGGCCATGAGCCTCTCCATGCCTGAAAAAGGATGGAAGAAGAATGTTGAGTGGGGCCATGAGACCAGGCTCAGGAGAGCAAGATAGGAGTAGACAGGAAACTAAGTAGAAAATGTCTTCCAGAGAGCTGCTGGAAGCTGGCCGGTGAGGGGCAGGCAGTTGCGTGCTTCCTTGTACATTTTCTTTGTGCTCATGTGAAGTGAATGACTGTTGCTTTAAATCCTATTTGCTGTCTGTTTTCAAAAAAAGAATTGAGAAGAAATGTGTATAATTATACACAGAATATTAATCTTCTTCCTGGTGATCTACAACTATAGCATATTCATCACACTGGAACTGTGCTCAAAAGTATTTTCATCTGATTAAAATCGCTGATTCATCAATGCATGTAACCCTTTGCTAATAGTATGTATATAAATGGTTCTTAACAATTTGCACATCAGTTTTTCCTCATTTTTCATTGTTATTTGCTTTTTCTTAAACACTGAGTGCAACACTGAACTTTTATGTTTTGATCTAGCTTTTTGGAGGGGTAAGGTGCAGTGATCTGAGCTACAAATGGAGGAAGGTAGAAATCCTAACATCTGATTTCAGCTCTGGCCCCAAATTCCCTTTGTAGTTTTGGATAATTCACTCCAGTCATGCCTTTACAGTCACCTTCAATCCTGGACCCACAAATTTTTAGGAAATGTGAATACTTAAACATGATCACCAGCCATCTACTTCAGTACTAGAAACTCTGCCATGCTTCAGGGTGCGAAGCTCACTCTGACATTACTCACTATGCCCTGTCTTTCTACACTTTCTCAGAAATTCAGATCGGAAGATACTTGTATACTCTCACCAGGAATGCAGCAATTTGTTATTCTTTGCTTCTGACTCTTTCTGTACCTCCTTCCTTTCTTCACTATTTATAAATGGCAGCTCGCCTAGAAGAAGAGACAAGGCTGCCAAATGATTCACAGCAGTGTCCCACAAGGAACCTTGGGATAAATCTTACTTCTATGCTCATGAAACAGAAATGCAATGCAAACAGTTTTGGTTTACACCAAACAGCCCATAGATATATGATGCAAACAAGAAATATGGGCTCATGGGGCTCAAAACATTTGAGAATAACTTCAGGGTGAACTCTTGAATGTCTATCATTATAGACATATCCTTAGGGCATATATTTGTAACAGTCTCAACACTACTCTTGTCAAAATCTTCAAAGCTGCAACTTAGTCCCATAGGCCAGAGATACTACGAGTTAAAATTCTCACTACTTAAGCATCTCTTTCCGTACATGTTCACAAATGCTCAGCAGCAGAACACCCACCTCATACCCACTCTCCCTTGTTCATATAGAGAAAGTGGGTGCATCCCACCTATGCCTTTTGAGAAGCCTGAAATAGTAGCTGTGCTCAGAGCATGGGACGTGTGTATCTAGGAGACTGATTTTGTGTGAAACTGAGTGTTAGTCATTTATTTTATTAAAAATAAAGGCATGTACTGACCTGCTTTTTGTACCATACTCTGGTGATCAGAGCATTTCCCCTAGGTTCAGTTCTCTCCTCAGGCTCAAGGTCAAATCCACAGCTCCCAACAGCTTCACTGTTTGGCTGAAATCTCTTCTTGGAACACACATTCTTCATTGGTTGTTGGAGCTGTTAAATAGCAGTCCTAAAATTTGCCCAGTCTTGTGAGTGCTCGAGGCAATAGATTTTATTCATACTCACAGCCCCCAGTTCTCTCAATCCCCTTTTTCTCTAAAAATTACTTAAGCAGTTCATGCCAGGAAAGGATGCAGAGTTCTTCAGCCCACGTGGAGGGATGTTTGTAAAGGGTTATTTATACAGCTGGAATTGTGAGAATCTGGAAATCAGTCTTTCCTTTGTGTTAGCTTAGGCAGCTTCACGCTCACCTGCTGTAAACATTATTCTGAGTTAATGAACTCCTCCCATGTCTTGATCCTGGGTAGTTAAAAACTTGTAATGCTCAGTATTATGGTATCCAAGATTCTTTATGAATTTAACTGCTAGAACAAAAGTTTCCATTCTGAATATGCAAATGTCTTCAGTGCCTCTGAGAATTAGATCATGTCTCTATCTAGTCAGTGCCTAATTTTACAGTTGATGTTCAGAAATGTTTGCCCAACCTCTGTATTTTCTGGTTTTTGTTTGTAAAAATGGAACATTAATACTTAATTGCTTCTCAAAACTTTGTGGGAATTAATGCTTCTAAAGCATTTCAAGAATGAAAAGGACCACATAAACTGACAACTACTGTAATTAAGTATGAATTATTTAAAATGAAAAATTTGTATTGCAAATGAAGTGCTGGAGCAATATATTGAACAAACCACCAAAAACCTCACAAAAATTACTAACCAAAACACAAGGCTTAGACATCTTGCAGTACCACCTCTTAGCAAAGAACTGAGCATCAACTGAGCTGTAGTAATTGACCATATGTGCACATAGCCGTATTTTCATGGAAACCAGTTTCACGTAACATGTTTTACCTTGCATTTGGTGCAGACAGGAGTATGCATATGGTCAGTCAGTTAACATTGACTTAATGAGGAGCCCTCAACAGTACTTTCATAGCGACTGCTAGCGACTGACATCTAATTGTTATCCTGTGTCCTCTTTTTGCAGTATCCAGATTTTTTTCTCTTCCAAAATTTCAAATGTAGGTTCTGTGGGGCAGTAACCATTGTTTTATTATATGGACATAGAACAGTTAGGCTTAAATTCCTGTACTGCCATATGATCCAGTACAGAGAAATGTCAGTGATAGTACTACTACTACTAAGCTTAACATACTTAAAAAGGCATATGACACTTCAGGGTCTGTGTTAGCAAGCTATTGGCTTTTGCCCTAAGTAGCTAGAGCATACAGGCCATGACACCTACAAGTGTACCAGAAGCATTTCTAATACCCATCTTTTTATGCAGTATTGTTGTACGTGTCCTACATCTACTTTTTTTTCTGGTTATTTTTTATCTTAGTTTTGAAGCACTTTAAATGAAATTAATTATATATTAAATAGCAAGGATATCTCTTTAACTTTCTGCTAGTTTTCTTTTCAAATCTGTTCTGTGAACACTGTCTTTCAGTTTAAAAGACAATGTATTAAACAAAGTGATTTAGCTCTTTTCCTATTTGTAAAACAACACCTCATTTTAAGGACATTTACTATAAATAACTATAGGCAACCAGGTACAAAATCCAAATATGATTTATAGTAAATACCTCAAGTGAGTATTTTCTAGATGAAACATAGACAGTAGATTTGGTTTTGGGAAAGGGAAACTAATAATTAATCTATAATATGGTATAATAACATATTGACATTTAATAACAGCATTCCACTAATAAATAGTTACCAATATTCAATATTTCTTAAAAAAAGTAGGGGTGTTGTTATTGCAAGTTTTGCAGACATTTTACAAAGTCATTCTATTCAGAAAAAGACCTGATGGCTGGAAAATGGCCAACATAGTGTCATTATTGAAGATCGACTCTGGGAACACTTCAGGAAATTATAGACCATTTAGTTTGGATGTCTTTTGGGAGGAGGGAATCTTAAAAAGCATTTTTGGACATTAAATGGGTACCATTTAGAAAAGCACAGCTTGATGAAGGATAGCCAATATTGCCTCAGGAATGAAAGGTCATGCTTCACCACCTTCTGAATTTCTTTCAGGTTATACATAATCAGGGGAACAAGTAGATAGCATGCATTTGGTTTTCATTTTCAGAGATTATTCAGGAAAATTTTAAATCAAGGACTAATGTAGTGTACTGTGATGTTGGTAAGGGAATAAAGTAAATAATTTTTCTAAGAGGAAAACTTTATTATTCTGAAACAAATAGGAGTACAGCAACATGGGTATTAATGATAGGGGTTTGTACTTTCATTTTATATATATTTAGTGTTAATAGTAATAACAAGATCAGGCTATCCAAACCCACATCATTTAAGTCCCAACAGAGTACTTAAGCATGTATATAACTCTAAGCAGATGCTGAAACTGTATTGTTAATGTAAGTGGAATTACTCAGGTGCTTAAATGATTTACAGAGAATGGCATGTTCAGCCCCTTCTAATATAAGCTCGCAGAATCCAGATTAAAAAAAAAATAAATCATTCATATGAAAAAAAGAAGCAATTTCTGCAACGTGTTCACCAGGAAGCTAATCTGATAATTACAGGACACAGTTTTTTAACCTCTCCCCTCTCAACACTTCCAAAATACTGAGATTTCACTCATGAGTTTCTGATCCATTCAACTTCATGATACCACCTTCTACAATTTGTTGTGCCTCAGCTTAGAAATTTTCGTGTGCTTTAAAATATGAAAATGTGGTATCATCAAAATTTTTCAAAAACAACTGACAATTTTGAGTGTCTCTATGCTTGGACACCAGAGCAAGAAACCTTTGAAATACGTGCCTTACAGAAAACACGTGAGTACCTCTACCTCTGAAAATCAGTCCCATTTTAAAGAAGTCCCAAATTTAGCATGAAAAAATGGAGACACCCAAGACTGCAAGAGGTAAGCCTTCTTGACATTCTTAACTAAGATAAACTGTAATTAAAGTATCTAAGATTAATTGTGCAGCACACTCAATAGAAATATATTTTTATCATGTGGAATTATCAAATTTAGATAGAGATATATAGATATCAACCACATTTAGAGTACTACAAAATCTGTTCAGTAAAGTTCATTATTGCATTGATTTACATCAAACATATCACTACCACAAGACCCAAGTACATAATTACATAATACATAATATAAACCAGAACAGATTTAGCTAAAAAATTCTCTGCTATTTCTTCCTCCAGTCCTTTTCTGTTTCTTCTCCAATATGAGTAGCAGTTTGAGATTTCAACTTGAATATCACGCTTCATGCTGAAAATTGTTATTACAGAAAAAAATCCTTCAAACTAATTTATAGCTGACTGCAATTCTGGAAATATTATGACAAAACAGTGAATTAGTTTGCACAGCAGCATTTTGCTTTTAATTTCTTCCAAGACCTATGCAGACATCTGTTTGAGACACAAATGCTATAGTTAATACATTATAAACGTGTTAGCATCACATTACCCTTCAACCTCTTACTTTTTTTGAGTGTCTGGTAAGAGAAATCCTAACCAGGAAAAACATGGGGGAGACTGACAGGATTAAAAGAATGACAATATGTAGGAAGATTTTTAACAATTACTCTTGATATAGCCTTAATCTGGGAATTCAAACATTCTCCAAATCATTTGCTAAAGACAGTGCTCTGAAAATAAAGCACAAGAATAATACAAGATAGACCTCTGTCTCAAAGAAGAGACCTTGGACATCCAAAATTTTTCACTCAAGGTTCTGAATAAAGAAGTCAAGACAAAACTCATCAATTAATTAAAGCAAACAACATAATCTCATTGTGATTTAGGATACACACAGTTCGTACAGAGAGAGAATACCTTCTATAAGACAAGCTGGTGGAGGTGGGAAAGGGGGAGAAGCTTTCAGGCAGTCCCTGATCACAGCTCTGCAGGGGTAACAGTTTGGTGAGGACACTGCTCCCAAAAGCTTGCCTCTCTTTTGCAACTACACCAGCTGATCTGATGTACCTCTTTCTCCATGCCCTGTATCTCTGCCTATTCTTAGATCACCACTGCTACAACAGCACTACTATTTCCAGCTGAAGGCAGGGAAGACTGACAGAGGATGTTTAAACAGAAGTAAGTGAAGCTAAAAGCTATGTGCAGGATAAATCATATAACTACTCACTTTTCTAAGCCCTGCTTATTTATACCACCATTTTAAATATATCCCGAGATTATAAAGTTAATGGAAATGTATTCTGTGACTACTAGTACAACACGGTGCTCACAAAATGGTAATTAGCTTGATGCAATACTACACTTTATCACAGAATACTGCAAGCCTACTCTAAGACAACAGAAAATATACAACAAAAAGTGATTTATTAGATAAATGATGCAAGGTGGATGGAGTACCAGTTTATCTTGTGGGTGGATGGAGGCTGCACAGTTTGTGTGGCTTCTGGTGTGGAGGAGGAACCAGTCTTATAGCAGATGGACCAACTGCAGGAGTCAGAGGAGGTGTTGGCACTTACAGGACAGAGTGGAAGAGGAAACAAATGAGCACTTACACGGTACAAAAAATAGAGATGTTGAAGACAGACTTAATCAAGACATTGAAGAGCACGAAGAGAAGAAATTATGGAATTGCCAAGGCACCACTGCTAGAAGCCCAGATGAAAAAAAAAAGGGGTGGGGGGAATTGGAATAGCTCAATTATGAGCCTAAAATCAATCTCATTGGTATTACTGTGACCTGAAAGGAAACTCACATGACTGGGATGTTAAAATCAACGGTTATCGCTTATTTAAAGACTGAAGGGGGAGAAGTGGTAGTCTGGCATAAGGCCGGGACCGGCCGACCTCTGCTCCCCCTCAGAGGGCTCCCCTACAAGAGCTCTCATGTTTCTCATGTTTCCAATATCAAAACATCAGTGGATTGCCTAGAAGTCCTAGGTGATGATGCCTTTATTCAGACTGTTGCCTCTACCATGTAGATTTCCATCTTGGGCCTCACAGTGAGGAGGTAAAGGGGAATTATTTGCAAAACTAAGCATTAGTGGTTGCCTGGGCGCAAGGGATCGTGAGGAAATTTGATGGCTGAACAGAGTAAAATCCAATCTGGAAACAAATCAATCAACTGAAATGTGAGAAGAACATGAATGAAAAAAATGTGACCAGTAATTGTGAGCTGCTTAAGAACATTTTAATAGATATCTCCCAAAACATTAGCATAACAAGGAAAGAAGGGCAGACTAATTATAAAACAAACCTAGCCTACAGCCAGGTGAAAGCAGCTGTAAAAATAATTGATAAGTGAATTCACACTTCGTATAAAACAAATGGAGGAACAGAAAAGTTAAGGGTAATGGATACAGATCAGAGAAGAGAAATTAGAGCAAACTAACAAGAATTAAAACTACACAGAGTTAAATTTAAAAAATACATTTAAAAAAATTGGGAGCAAAAGAAACCCAGAGATATTGGGACTTTATTAGATTGAAATGGCAGAAATAGTTATAATTAAACAGCAGCTCTATATCAATATTTAGATTCTATATTTGGAAAAGCAAGATGATATATTCATATTATCATCTGACGGTGATATTAATTCCAAGAGTAACTACAAAAATTTTGGCTTAGGCCTCCTCACTCAAAGGTCCTGCCTCCCAAACAAGCTGTATAACTACAAGGGCCCAATACGACCAGATCTCATCACAAGGCCTTGGCTTTTCTGACTGGGAGACCTCTTCCATCTCTTGTTAAAACAGCGAGGAATATAAAAGTCATAGGCTCAGGTAGAGACAAAGCATGACCGAGTCTGACTTCAGCTAACGTGATTAGAGGACCCAGATTGGAGGATGAGCTTGGGTTTCTTGACCCTGCTCCCCCATATGTGTGCGCACATTTACGTCTCTAACCCACGCTGCTTGCACACCAGTATGTGCATTGACCTCGCTTCTAGAGAAGGGAAGGACATTTCTGCTCAGAACTTCCCTACAACTGCGGGGATAGTCCTGCGGCTGGGCCATCCTAAAGGTGTCTCAGGCAGAAGTTGCCTGAGGAGAAACCAGATATCAAGTCATCTGCATTGTTTGGTAATGGGGTTCAAGCAAACAACACATGGTTTTATATGGCCTGGTTTTGTCATAGGAAGAAGGAAGCTGACAGGAATTCTCTCAATGGGAGGCCCTGAATCAGAAATCTGTGGTGTTAATAACTTAGAGGATATGGCAGAAATTCAGATGAGATTTCTCCCTGCAACACTGTGCTCAAGCTCAACCTGTAGTACTAACAGCTCTTTGGGCTCTCAATTTCAGGTCTTTTCTAAGAAGGATGCCTTGAATTCGGATCAGGCAGTCACATCAACCTGCTGACATAATTGATATTTGTAGCTAAATGCTCCAAAATCATGGTCATGCATTTTCTACCTTAAGAATGCCTTTCTCAGGAATTGCCTGTCTAGCTCAGCAGGGACTCAATGACACACCGCCCACATCTGGTCCATTTCAGTGTTGCTTTGGATAGATTTCTGAAATACCACGATCATGCTGGTAACACCAGCTGTCCAAATCAGTATTTAAAAAAATTGACTTGTTGGATCTTTCTAGAGGTCTGCTTCTTTGTGTGTGGGGTCCTTATCATCTCTGTCTGCTCTTTAGCAGCAGAATACTGGGTTTCAATGTGGGACTATGAGTTGTGCTCATCATCTTGCAACTCCATGCAGTCACAGGCCTGTCAGTGGTTCTACTGTCCAAATCCATATCCAGGCTACTAATACTGTGTAACATGTCGCACAAGATAAAATAATAGCAAGATTCCCTTGACATTCTGCTGTACCTATATCTCATTAACTCTTTTCCAGCCTCTAATTGAGATTTCCTTGAAGGTGAGGCTTCCATTGATGTCTTGCTACTAATAATGAACTTCTTGTTGGAAAAGATTCCGGCATCAACTGTTTTCCTTCCCTGACAACTTTTTTATCCCTCCTAATTCATTTAAAGCCAATACCTGAGCTTTTGGAACAATCCTCACTACAGCTATAGCCTATGTGCAATGCAGACTATAACTCAAATGACATAGTTCTGCTCGCTTACCAGACCAGATGGAAGTATAAACATACTGAATACTTGTGAGAATATAAGGTTTAGCCTGGCCCGATGCATATATGCCAATGATAACTGTGGCCTCATGTGATCTGCATGCACAAGTACAAGAGTATTGAGTAAAGGGAGAGGGTGTACATCACTTTTTTCCCTTGCTGCTGGTTTAACCTTTTTTAGAGGCAGTTTGTTTCATTTCAAAGTGAAATAAAAAAATCTCATGTATATTACATTAAAATTGTCTTTAAGGTAAGGTAGTTTGTGTCTTAGCTACTTAGCATTCATCAGATGGGTGTGCCTGGCAAACTTGAGCTGACTAGCTCAAGCACTGTGAATTCATATGCTTTCTGTACACTAAGTTCTGTCTGTAGAGAAGCTCAGAAAGAAAGTTAAAGTGATTTGTCCAAGTTCTGTAAGGTTTTTACTAAAGAAAGATGAAGTTTGATCAGTTTCTTCAGTTTGGGCAAATCAATGTGTGGCTGAAATTAAAGGCTACATAAATTTAGACTAAAGGTCTTATTTTTTTCATTGTTATGATAATCACTGAAACATCATAATCAGAGTTTTGGTAGATTTTTTATCTCTGGAAATGTTATAATCAAGAATAGCATGTTTTCTCAAACATACACTCTAATTCCGAAGGAATTAATTCCAGGGAATTCTTAGATCTATGTTACGTGGGAGGTCCAGCTAGAGAATTGCAATGGTTTCTACTGGCTTTATACTATACAAACAACCTAAGAACCTGTGACTGAATAGTTGTTGCTACACCACTCCTGTTTGGGGAACAAGCATTATGGTCACAATGCTCTTTCAGTGGCAAAGCTCATTTTAACTACAGGCTAAAGTATCAGGCCTTAGAAAGAGACTTCTAATTTGGCAGTATCACCCATTCTGGCTCTTTGTATGTCTTTAATAATTTCATGTTTCTTTCTAGTTTTATTAAATCACTGTCACTGAATAAAATCACAAAGAATTATCAATACTTTAGTAAATTCACTCATTTATTTATGATAGAACATACTGATCTGTCATGTATAAATCAACCGTTAAAGTCTAGTGATTAATGCGTGACTCACATGTATATGTTTGTACAGGTAATGCAACTGTAAAATAAGCATTCAATAGTGTATCTTCTTGCTCAGTATTATAGTTTTAAATAATACTGATAGAAGCCCAGACATGTGAAGAAGATTGGCTATCGCATAAGACACAAATGAGGTGTCTTGGGTGTCTTTTGATCACAAAGAAATCAGATTTAAAGCAAAGTTTCAGTAGTTAAAAACTGGAAAATAAGGCTATTACAGCATTTTCTGGTTATAGTATAAGAAAGAGTGCTCAAGCGTATCACTGTATGTAGTTTAAATATCTGGCTCCTTCCACTTTTTATACCAAGACTGGTACAATTTCACCTTGGAGACAGCTTTAGGATAGGGTTTATGCATGAAATCAGCTTTTCTACTTTTCAAAAGCACAAATGTGTCAGGATCTGTCACCCTTTTATCTTTGTGAAGAATGCTAGGCTAAACTGAATCTGATTCTTGGGCAAATGTAAAAACTGATGAGGATGCAAGGGATCCCAACCTTTGTAAACACTGGCATAATCTGCAGAGGGACAAAGAAAGGGAGAAAGAGAATGTGAGACATTGGTGAAAGAATTCACAGTGCTTAGGAGCCCCAATTATGGGCCAAGATCCCATTTGCATTGTTTAATAACAAAAGATGGTTCTTGCCCCAAAGCACTTACAATAAATGTGGATTTGAAATTCATTTTCAAGGAATGCTAGGGTACTTGTGTGTGCACTGTGTTTAATATATAGGCAACACACTTTTGGAAATGACATGTATTAGTGGAACAAAGCCAGCCTGAGCCTGCGTATTGTTAAACTCTGTTCACAAGATAAAAATTATTGTGTGATATTGGGCAAAGACATAATTTCTTCATTAATGAATTCCAATTTTTAAATGCCTTTCTACATTAGCTATAGAATTTATGCACCTGACTGTATGTGAATGAGAAAAATAAAAGATTTTGCATTCTGTCACTGAATGACCTTGATAACCATAATAGAAATTAGAAAATATGTTCTATATTTGTTATGGCAAAGGTATTCTCCAAAGTATTACAGTAATTATTTTTAAGATCATAGTAATTTAACTTCTCACTTTTTCAAGTACTCTGGCCTTGGATGATTGCTTGAACCTTCACATACACATTACCTGCAAAATCTTTGTATACATTTTTAATACTCCAAACTCTTTACTTTCCTTGAAATATATTTAAAGATAGTGTGGTTTAATGAAAGGCCAGATGAAGATATTTCATGGTCTTTCATGCCACAGCTGAAGTAAAATGAAACTATGTCCACAGACATATTATCAAGTGTTTATTTTACTCTTCATTTTTATGAAAATCTTTTTATTTTCTCCTTTAATGAAAGAAAAGAAGTGAGCTCTCAATGAAGATATATCTTTCACATGGAGCAGCAAGCACCATTATTTCAATCTCATAGGCTTGGATCTAGGAATGAAATTCTCCACCATTAGATTCCATAGCTCAGTTCTTCGCAGAGCTGGTAATGGATGAACTCGTCCCTGTATCTCACTACAAAATCATTACAAATAGTGTACAGCACTGCTGGCACCCTTGGGACCTTGCCATTCGTTTATGCACAAACCACCTTCCTGACAGCTATGATGGTTGGTGGAACTCTTTGGGAATTTTCAGTTCTTCTCTCCCATGTGTTTTTTTCTCCCACTCTCCATCCCTTTCTGTAAGCTGATCTTGTGAAGCTACTCAAGGGAACAACATTCCTCCCCAAATCTCTCCAGTCTGTTTGGATCTACAGCATTGTAATCAGCTCTAATGTTTCACGCAGACAATGAAATAATGTTGCCTATAAAACTACTGGAGAAGCACAAAGCCTTCTCAGACATAAGGCTTTGGCTCCATTTCATGTCCCTGAACGTGTCAGTCACAGTAGGCACCATGCCCAGAACTCCCTCTCGCATTTCCTACCTTCCTTTGTTCCCTAAGCTATTTGAAGTTCTTGGACCTATATGGTGCAAACCTCCTCTTCTTTCCCAAACTGCTTCTTACGTAAGCCATCACCTGGTTTCTTTCTTCCTCAGATTTCTTTCTCCTCTTCAGTCAAGGTTTCCAGTCTCCCACCTCTTGCATCTGTTTGCAGATGGGGACCAGCAGCATTAGGCTGGAAGAGCTTATATCTGCACTGTCTACTGGTGTATAACTGCAGTATCTACAGAAAAGGGCATCTCACTGTGGAAATGTCACAGGATGGTGCATATATTGCATCACACCACTTCTCTCCCCATGACACCTGATTTGTGAACCTCAGCTATCAGAAAGGAGCTGTTGGATGTATCTGAGCCCTATCAGGAGGGAGGCAATTCCACAGAGCTCCAGATGACATCATCCTGCCCTCCCAAACTTCAAGAACCAGTTCTTCTCTCCTCGTTGTCATAGTTCATGACTTCCTCCTTGGCTCTAAGATTCGTCTTCCTCTCTCTACTAGAGTCTGTCAGCAAACCTGAGCAGATCTCCTGCAAACTTTCTTTGAGTATAGGTGACTATTTATATAGTTTATATTTATAGGTGATATATAGGGCCTACACTTGCCCAGTGTTTTACATCACTAAGTCCATCCTTTGCATCCACAGTAGCAAATGCAGGAAGTATTTCTGTCTTCTGAGCAAGACTTCCTCTGACTTCTGCCTGCCAAAGTACTGTGTACTTGAGTATAGTCTAAAATTTGCCAGAGGTACTTCCAAAGGTTATGCAAGGCCATGATTCAGAGAAATGGCGCTGAACATCTACGTCAGAAAGTGAGCTGTGCTCAGCTGCATACACTGACTCAGCTGTTACGCAGATACCTGGCAGATACAGACCTTCAGCTGCCATCTGTGCTGCCTGTATTGTGCAATCACATCCCTGTAATCTTAGAGTAAAAATGGAGGGGAAGAAGTAGCAATAACTGTGAAGAAAGGAGAGTGCAGTAAGTTTCATATAACCTCTAATATCAAGAAGTGTAGGTCACGGAGTAGTTGATTTTGCTTGCCACCAAAGCAATTTTCACAGTAGGTGATACACAAAATTATCCTAGACTCATTCAGTTTTTTAGAATAATCGAGGAGAATTACACACACATAAAACTCATGTTATATATAGGGCAGTAACAGTCATTACCATAGGAACTGTCTGTCAGATGCCTGCTTCCAAAGAATCCTTCAGAGACATTACAAGGAGAAGCCATTAGGTTTTTTGTAATCTGCAGAGGGTAATAAATTCTGAGTGACACTATCGGTAGCTACTTTTTACAACAGCATCTCTACTTGCTGATAACTACCCCTTACCTTCTCCCTCTAGAATAAAAAAAAATTAGGATGTCTGCCGGCAGGAGGAGGTTTTATTCTTTAATACCTAGCTCTGTATCACATGCACAGGAGCACATCCCAACACCAGAAAATTAAGACAGGGGAAAGCAATAGTGCAAAAGCAATGTAGTACAGTGGTGGTCTCCTCATGACTTTTGGGCTAAAAGGGAGACAACCAAAGGACGACTAGGTTGACAGTTCATGCAGTTAACTCTACCTCGTTTACCTTCCCAACCTTTCACAGAACTCCTCAGAGCTTTCCACGTTAAGCTGGGCTGCTCTCAATAGAAAAGGTTTCAGAAAGGGGCTATGTGGAATAAATGGGATAAATTAGTAAATTCATTTATACAATGGGAATCATGCCTTCAGCTTTTATAATTGGGCTTTTGTTCTCGGGCCTTTTCATATGTCTTTTCCTTAGAGGTAACCTCATGTGTGAGAGCTAAAGCAGTTCTCTCACAGACAGCCCTCTGCTCCCCAGATGCCAGGCACAGATTACCCAAGGAATTATTTCTCCCTTCATTTTCTTCTCTGTACCTCTGTGTTTGGTTTCTGTATCTGGTTTTGGCCAGGTTTAGAGGCTGTATGGATTATATATATTCTTTATTGTATTTAGAAACTTTTTTGAACAATATATGTATGTTAGTCCAGAAATACATGTATTCTTAATATGAATATATTTCTCTAATTTACTTTCACTTGTTTTTTACAAATTACTTATTGCATCTAGTCTTCAGGCCAAAACCAGGCTCTTCCTACATGTTAGTATATTCAGTATGTAATGCAGTAAGGTTATAATTTAAACTGTTCTGCAGTTCTACAAAAAATTAAATGATATTTCATAACCTGTGATTGTTTTGTCTTACAGAGTTGCTAAGGTAACATGCTGGAACTTGTGGTTCAGTTTTGTTCAGCTGACAGTTTATAACATTTTAAAAATAAAAGATTTATGATATTAAGTTGTATTTATCATTTCTATAACCTCTGCAACTCTCCATGGGCTTCTATGCCAGAGACAAAGGCAGCCTGGTGTTTGGGAGTACCTTTTCTCAGGGGAGACAGTGTCGGGGAGAGGTATATAGCCCTAGATAGTAAATCATTAAGTGGCTTGTTGCTCTTACAGAAGACTCAGATGTCGGGGGATTTTAGTCATCTGTCGAATTTCCTTTGTTTTGCTAGTACATGGTAGGTGCTTCTTCCTCCTGCATGATTAGCCTAACATTTGGCATTATTCTTTGTTGAAGCCCTTCTCCTTGTCCATGCTTGAACCAGGCACATCCTATCCCCTTCAGGAGAAGCAGGAAGCCTCCCATTACCTGACCCTGCCATTCTGTACTGAGGCTTCTCCTATCTTACTGCTCCTTGGGGTACCCGGCAAGCTTGGGAAGTGCCTCTGTTGCATGTTAGGCCAAGCACAATCAGCTGGGCAGGCTTTGCTGCCTGTGCTTTTCACCCTGCCCATTGTGCCTGCAATTCCACTTCAACATCATCACAATTCCTCATATTCAAGGGCTTCTGTGCAAGCTACCCACTTCAGTATTTTACTGATTCATGAATATTTTAAAACACATTCCTCTTGGAATCATAGAATGCCATCTTTTAATTAAAAAGTCAGGTGACGATCAGATGCCTATAGATTGTAGTTTCATCACATGCAGGCTGTTCTGAAGATACAATCTTTAGGGAATCTCAGTTTCAACGCTTAGGAAAGACCTTTCTCACCAATCACTTCAGTAACTCAAACTTGCTGCTTCCATTGAATTGGGAAAATGGTATGAAAGCATGAAGTGCTTATTAAGTTTAATGTTTTCATTCACCTAGTTTACTGCCTTCCCATGTGCCCTTTACTTGCAGAGGACTTAAAATAAGATAGAAGCTAAAGGAAATGCAGTTATCCTGCTGTTGTCTATTTAGCTTTCGTTAAGTAAGTTGGTGCACGGCTCACGCTCATTCTCAAAACCAGCCCATCATCTAAAAGTATTTACATAAGACTCTTTGCATTATATACCAACCTCTGCAACACTAGTATTAACTACTGACATCTGCCAAGGCTGACTAGTAAGTGCTTTACAGTATCAATTCATCCTAAGCAAAAAGCATGTTTGAGTGCTGCAGTGCTCTTGTTAACGCCAATAAGAAGTATCAGAGCTCATATGACACCTAGCAGAAATTAGTACCCACATTCAAAGAAAAGCTTTTGTTATTTTCCAGAGTATTATGTGGACTTTATTGAGATGACTGCATCTGACACCTGCTGTAATATAAAATGCAGCTATAATTAGCCAACTGATGCTCTCTGCAGTTTAGGTCGAATCCCTTCTGTGGGAATTATGCTTTAAAATATTCAGAACTCCAAGTGGCTCTCATTACATTTAATTTTTACTTAGAATTAGGTGGTCTAGAAAAAAAATTTAGGATTGTAATAGCCCCCCGCTGAATGCCACACAGCAACGTGAAAACCCATAGATTTTTTTCCAAATAAAAAAATGAGAACAGCAGACTACACTACAGCCTTCAATTGAAGTCTGGCTTTGCTTAATTGTACTTTTTGCACTCATCAGTCTCTCCTCTTCAGAGCAAGCTACAAAAATTGCCTGAATAGCCAAAGAAAAGTTTCCCACAGTCACTGGCCACAGAAAAACACCATTGTCCTTCCTCACAGTTTGATGGACAACATTTCTATAAATGGGTAGCCAGTCTGTCAATGGTACCCTTGCTGAAAAGGCAAAAGAAGAGAACAGATTCTGCCAATATCTGACAAAGCATGTTAACACATAATCAGGCATTCACTAGTCAGGCAGCTGCCCCTGGGACCTTCATAACACAGGTGCCTTTAAGCCATTTCCTATTCACAGATAAAGGAAACAAGCAGGAGATACCTGGGAAAGGAGCAGTCTATTGTGGCCTGTCAAATGTCCATCTTCTAGGCTGCCTGCATAAAAACAGAAAGAACATAAAGGAAACTTCAGCCTGAACTGCTAAATTATAAAACAGCAAAATACTCTCCAACTCCATAACTTTAATCTTCGTTTAAATAATAATTAAAAAGGTTAGTAAAGGAGCACCATGCCTTATAAGAGGTACCTTCTTCATTCTTTTTCCTGTATCAAACCGAGCAAAAGATCTGTCATGTCCCCAAGGCCAACAACTAGAACAAAGCCAGCAGTGGTGGTCCCAGGACTATCACCTTCACCCACTGCAGCTTTGGTATGGTTTTTTTCCATGCCTAATCTGCTCACTTCTTCACCCAGCTGAGATTATTAAATTCACCCTTTAACTGAGGAAACTGGAATTTTCTGATGGACGAGTCTAGTGTGACTAAAAGTTGATTAAGCTGCAGGACAAAGACTCTTTCCCTCTTTTTTACCAACTTTATCTTAGTGAGCCTAACAAACAAGTGACATTTCATAGTCAATGTTACCTAAAGGCCACTAAGTAGAGAGATCATTTTAGCAGTGAGTAGATCGTGATAAGACAACAGTTAGCTTTATGCAAAAGAAAACATTTCTTTTTCGTGATTGTGCATAAACATGCCTATTTGATACACTCAACATATTAAATGCCAGAATCTATAGCCCCAAGCAGGAACTCAGTTTACATTTAAGTAATCTCACTGATTTTTCATGGTGATTTTAGTATTACTGCCTGTGTGTTTAATGTTAAACACATGAAAAAAAATTTATCACATTCAGTGGAAGTTCCTGATGGAAGCAACTCATGGAAGCAATATCGAGAACAAGGTTTCAGGAGATGTATCGCAACCACTGGAATTGCCCTGATGTTGGGAGGCTCCTGCAGGTGATGCACTGTCTCTGAGAACATAAACTGCTGCAGTGCAGCACAAAGCACTTGCAGCAGAAGCCAGAATATGTCACGGTGTGAACAAGTAAGTATGGAAAGCTCTTCTGTGCAGTTCTTTATGAAACAGTGCTGATGTCTTGTCTTCTCCTCAAGCAAAAATGTTCCAAAGAGCACAGTTATGATTTCTCACAATTACCATTCTCTAAGCAGATCTACTCTTTCATACAGGCTATATATATATATTTATATGAATTTAAAACAGGAAAGTTTCTGAGCTCCTGCAATAAAGTTATTCAAATGGAATTCATAGCCATAATGAAATTAAGCTGAAGCCAAGAATTAAAAAGATTAAGGTAAAATGCTGTATTATAAAATGTAAATGAAAAAATATCTATGATACCCCTTGTCATTTTTTCTTGGTCAGTTTTGAGAGTTCCATGTACTACGAGGTTTCTTAGCACTGCCCATACCTGAGCAGCTGAGCTGGAGTTACACTTCTCAACATTTAAAAAGGACTGCTTGTTCTCTGTTGAATCAGCCTCAGGTCATTATCAAACTTACAACCTAGGCCCAGTCTTGCAAAGGCTTTTACACACAGGCTTAGCTTTATGCACATGAATAGTCCTTTAGAATTCATTAGAATGATTTGTGCACAAAGTAAGCAGGTGCCTGACTAGCTTCACTGAAGGATTGGGACCCAAAATGTCAAAGACTCCATATTCCCTATTAACAAATGCCTCTTCTGCATTAGAAAAATACTGACAGTGTAAAGATGAGTGTGATCTTTTGTTGTGTCTGTTTACTATAATACAATGGAGATCATTCAAATACCTTTATAGTTACTTTATATCCAAAAAGGGCATTATGTATTTACTCGTACATATGTAGAAGTTGAAGAATACTGCAGGTGGTATGAACACAGAGTGATATATCCAGAGGAGCTTAAAGGATTTAGGTGCCTATCTTACATTGTAATGTGGATATATTAACCCCTTCGGGCTATTGTGAGAGGCTCAACTCAACTACATAGTATAGGTCCCTAATTTCACCTATCAGTCCATGAATCCCATATCTAAAGCAGATCTGGATCTGGTTCCTGAAGTCAGTGGAGGAGCCTGCTAGGATATGGAATGATCGGTCGGACCAGTAATGACAGATGTGGTCTATTAGCTGATAACTGTCCAGCTACTGGGGTATAGAAATTTATAAGCTAAACTGCTGAAGCAGGAGGTAAATTTAAATTTGAGCAACTTAACAGTTCCACAGAAAAGGCTAGGAAGACTGTATGTTTAGAAAAGGACTTGGCTCCCAGCTAAGCTGTATGAAAAGCTTGTACATAGCACAGCTGAAGAACCTTATTTTAAATATTCCTAAGCATCCATCACCATTATTTCTTTTAAAATAATAGTCAAATTATACTAATAAAGATGCAAGCTACAGCTTTTAAAATCAAGCACTCAGCAATCAAGGAATCCCAAAAGTTAAAGTTTCTCTGAAGTAAATGTGCTATATTCCTGTTTCCTTGTTAAATATAGATTTTCAAGTATCCCATTAAACCTGAGTTAAATATATAATATGTGCAGCATGTACATATTAATGCAGTGGAAAATTATTAATTTTTAGACTATCTTCAGGTATGAGTGCTTAATTTCACAATGCTTGTGTCAATTTACTGACAGTTTACAGACAAGGGAAACACTGTGAGCATAGACACCTACTCCGCAAGACACCTTCTACATTTTCATGTGATAGTCTCAAAAGGAAATTATAGAAAGGAGGTTTATAATCAAACCTTTCAAAGTAGCTATAGAAGTCTAAAAATTTGTGAACACAGAATAATTATAATAATTGTTCACTGACTTCTAAGAAGAGCTGTTGAGCTGAGCCTTGCAGAGGTCAGTTCTTGATCCCAAATTATAGAACTGAACTGAAGAATTTTGTGCAAAGGATGCTAATCTTATTTGCAGACAGCAGCAAGAAAGAGGGGGCAGGCAGGTAGATAAAACTTAAATATGGTGTAAAATTACTAAACAAAGACATGAAAAATAATGATCAAAGTAAGGCAAGGATAAGGACACTAAACAGAAAGCAGGCAATAGCCTCATGAAGATTTTGCATTTTGTCAGGAATGATGAAATTACTGCAAGTCATAAATATAAGATACTTATAGTTTTTTTTTCTTTAAATGCAAATATATCACAGCTGTATTTCCCACAGGACATTTCATACAAATCCCATTCCAATCCCATCTGAACAGGGCCTTCTAAATTTTGATAGAGTGAGAGAAACACCAAAAGGTCAGCAAAGACATTTGCTTTGAAGGAATGCAGCTCCTATTGGAGAATTAGATTTGCAATTCAGAGCCTTTATTTGATGAAGTTAATAAGCACATGGCTACATTTTAGGGAAGCAGGCTGAGTTTTTTCAGCTGGGGTAGTGCTTAAAATTAGGCACCAGCTTAAGCATCTTGTTGAACCAGGATCCATAACCTTGGCTGGAGCGATGCCTTTTCCTGGCTACCCAGGCAGCAACAGAAGTGAAGTGCTCTTCTTCTGAAATTAATGCTTGGAAAAATAAATAAAAACTTTTATTCTGGAGGGAACTTTGTTCTGTCCTATTCTATTTCAATCCAACGGGTAGGATACTATCAATTTTCTATTTATAAACTGAGATAATTTAGAGCAGCACTGATAATCTGAATATTAAGGAAAACTACATTTACAGCAGTCAGTGCCAAGCTGCACCACTTGCCTGGGGCTCTGGGCAGAACTCAGGGTATGTTTATCTTTGAAGCTCCAAATGATTTCAGTTTAATTTTTTTCTGAAGTGTTGTCTCTTTTGCCTTTCTATGCGCTACAGCTGACATAAGCAGAAGTACACAGCATGAGCTTTTCAATGCAGGAGAAAAATCTGCTTATACATTACACAGGCTCCTTAGCTCAGCACTTCACTCTTTAGCACAACAAACCTCAACCACTGGTACATTCTGCAAAGCACCCACCTTTCTTTGCATGTTAGTTAGGGACAAAATTAAAGTGCAAGTTCAGAAATTATGTTAATGTAATATTCAGCAAAAGAAATAGTGCTCGTAATTATGACACTGGTGACCAGCAAACAGAACTTGCATCAATTTATTAAAGTTTACTGTGATTTTAAAGTGCTTAAAGGCACCTAGAGTTGGAAAGAGGTGTATATATCTATCATTTTACGAACCAACTAAAAAGGAGCAACAAACCAAAACCAAAAGAAAATTCTTTTCCATTTCAAAATCATTTTCACTCAAACAACATATTTGCTATTGAAGAACTTAGTGGTTTTGTGTTTATATTTTTCAAGGTGGTTTTGGTGGGAGAGGCTTTTATACACCTCAGAGATCCATTTCAGGGATCAAAGCTGCAGAAGATTTAATATTATCATGATAACTCTGCCCCTGAATGTTGAAAGCAATTCGAGATTATTCCGTCCCTTGGTAGTCACATTATCAAAACATCTGAAAGTGGACATTACTGCCAAGTTACACATATTTAAATCTTCTGATCCCTCTTTCTAAACTAGTATCTCTATCTCCGGCAATCCACTTCTTGCCAGTTTTCTACAAATTCCCTCCAAATTACCAGTATCTTTCCAGCAATGAGAGCTTCCAATGTTTTATTGTTTCACCAGCTTTAGTGAGCATGCCATGTAATTTCCTCTGTCTTTATGGGAGGCCTGGATTTACTGTGGCCAGCTTTACTGCCAGAGGCGATTGCAAGTGTATTCATTTTTACTGTGCACTACATGCAGTGAGCATATAATCATCTTTTGGAACGATTCTGCTCTGGTCTGTCTCTTGCAGTAGATATGAATGTTTAACATACTTTGTCTCAGCTGTATTTGCACATTTTTTCCCTCTATTCTCATTTTCTCACATGCGTTTATTTTTCTAATCTCTTAAATCACTTTGGATTATTTCTGTTCTGTTCATGCTTGCATAATGCATTACATAATTTAATCTCTGAAATTTCAGATGATACCAAATTTATTCAGCTAGCAGCTGCAACATGGATCAAGGTCTTTTGAGATAGTGAAGGTAGGAAGAAAGTCTGTGCCCTCTTTACCCATAGGAATCATTACTGTTTCTCTAAGAGAAGACATTTGCCGTCAACAGGAAGAAGGCCACGATCCAGTTTCTGCTTAGTAAATACTAGGTGGACATCAACAACTCTACAGACTACAAAAGTAGGTCTTTTGCCTACTTTTCTTGTAATGATCACTGAATAAATAACGGTATATCATCTCCACCATCTCTTGATATCCCTCACATTCATTCATCCTCCCTTATATTTCCATGTATATGGCAGCATAACCTCCAGTATCTGACATTTATGTGCTTATCTCTTTATTTTTCATTTGAAATGTTTTGTACCCCAAAACAAACTCTTGCTGGAGGTAAAGATAACATGCTCAAAAGCAAAGGAAAGATCTCAGGTCTCTGAACTAATAAAGCTACATCTAGCCACTGCTAAAGTAGGTATACACCTGCTCCATCACTCCAGGAAAGCTGCATGTTTCAGAAGTGGAATTTATCAGGTAGCTGAGCATTCATCACTTGAAGTCAAAACTTGGTTTAAATGTCTGGACTTGATCTATCTTTGCAGGTCACTGGAGATTCAGTCAGGGCAAATTGCCTCCTGTGAGAGGCAACAATCAATGCCAAGGTGTTACTTCTGTGCTCCATATTCTGTTCTGGCCAGCAAATTACTTACATGTTTATTCAGTGTTATAGTGCTGGTGGGGGAAGGGGAAAGGAGATATTGTATTTTCCTTTATCCTTGAAAGCTTCATGGTTTGCTCCAAATGAGATGATTACATTTTGCAGAGTTGCTTCAGCTGCCTGTGCAGAGAGAAAACTGCAAGAGACAGGGCAGGCTGAAGCACTGAGTCCTTGACCATGAGCTGGAATTAGCATTGTTGGACAGAACTGCAAAATAAAATTTCACAATCTTTCTTAACTGACTACCATGTTCCATGCATGTGTTCAAGATATTGTCATTTGTCAAAAACAGTATCTTTGCAGGAATTACATAAGGTCCTCTACATTTCAGGGCTTCCAAATCAGGAACACATTCTGCAGTAAGCATTTCTGAATCCAAAGAGTGGTTCTCATCATCTGAATCCAGCCAAATGCCATCTAGCTCACCTTAGATAAGATATTCTTGCAAAATGCAGCTCTCCATGAAATATATTTGTAATCATTAGCACTGAAGTCCTCTTTGGAACTAATTTTCCTCTGGAACTCAGCAGGAGTTTCTCTACTTGAGTCTTCTCAAATATTTAAGTTGGTTGCTGGAGACACAGAATACTATGTCTTCAGTTTAGTGGGATTTATTTTGACTAAATTAAGGTAAGTTTTATCTGGATACTTTAGAGAGGAATGCCTTTAAAATATCCCCCCAAAATATCAGTCAAATAAATTACTCTGCCTAACATTTTTATTTAAGAATGCTTTAACATTTGTATATACAACAGCACTCACCATTTCCCAATGGAATAAAAAATATCGGAGGGGGAGGGAACAGGAAGAGTTATGAAGGTTAAAGGGTCAAAATTAGGGTATCAAAGGAAACATCAGGTAGAAAATCTTTGTCAGCATTCATACTGTCCTAGGAAAGAAATCAAGTAGACTGTCTTAGAGGCAATACAGTCTTGCAAGCCCCATAATCAGAGTACTCTGACATACCTGCTCCTTGTGGTCTGATGAAAAAACCACCTTGCTGTAACTAGAATAGTCAAGGCTTTGAAGAGAAGCACATAAGAATGTAGAAAAGGTATGACCAGAAAAGCACAGCTGAAACAAGTGCCATAATCCGATATACTTAAATAAACGCATTGTCCTTCCCTCCATGAATGAGCACTCAGTGGAGGCACTCCTAGAAGCATGCCTGCCATGTGCCCATGCTGACAGCTCCATGGAAGCTGCTGAAGGACAGGAAGGAGCCAGGAGGCAAAGAAAAGGGTGAGAGAGTAAGGCGACCTCACAGGGAGAGGAAGCCCCACAGGAGCTGCTGCAGTCTAGGGTTCAAAGCCTGGTGGTACCAAAGGTGCTACAGCAGCACGCAGAGGTGGGCCTACGCCCCTGGGCCAACACACTGTGACTCTGCGACCACTGAGGCGGTCTTTTACGTGATGGCTGCAACGGACCTGAGCTGAGAAAAGCTTCAGGGTCCCAGAGAGGTCTGAGAAAGGACCAAAGCTAAGATGCTTCCTCAGGCCTAGGAAACGGGGCTGCGCACCACACTGGATAGGTACTGCAGGAGAGGCTCCTCCACACACCACAGCGTGGAAGCCCAGAGGGCTAGAGGAGGACAGGCAGAGCCTGGCCAGGACAACCAGGTCTGAGGCTGCCTCCCCAGCCCCCGCCCTGCTGCCACCGCCGAGAAGCTGCCCCGGGCCGCCGCTGCTACGCGTAGGGGCAGAGCAGCCCCTCGTCGAGCAGGGCAGACAGGCTCAGGAGCCCAGGACGAAGCCCCTCATCCCCCGCGCTGCCGGTTACCCCGCCTGCCCGACAACGTAAGCCGGCGCCCATAGGGCGAGCCGCTCCCCCGGCGCAGGGCTGGCCTCGAGAGCGCAGCCCGCGATTGGCTTCCGCGCCTGTCCATCAGCCCGCGGGGGCGGGGCCAGCGGGCACGGCCACCTCAGGGGTTCGTCATCGCGGAGCGACGGTGAGGACGTTGCTGGCGGCTGCGGCTTGGGCCGGTGTCATGGCGGCGGCGCCCAGCCCGCTCCAGCCCGGCGGCCACGCTCCGGAGATCGGCGCCGACCCTGCGGCCTCGGAGGTGGCGAGCAGCGCCCTGCGCTGCCTGGCCGGGCTGGCGGGGCAGGTGAGTGCGGGGCGGCCGGAGGGGGAGGCCTGGGGCAGGGCTCACCCGGCCGCCGCGGGCCCCGCACCGCGCCCGGCTTGCCCCGCCTTGGGGCCCCGAGCAGGGCGTGCTCCTGCTTCTCCCTGGCCTGCGGGGCCCTTCTGGGCTCCAGGGATGAAGTACGGCGCCGGAGAGAAAAGAAGCCTGCCACAAGCAAGGGAGCGGACTCACTTCTGGAGGTTGTTCACGCCTGCCTGCGGGAGCGGTGAAACTCCTGTCAGGGCTGGGGGATGGCGGTGCCGGCTGCATCCCTCCTGGCGTGGGCAGCCCCAGGGTGCGTGGCCTGCTGCTGCATCTCGTAGTCGTGGCCATGCCTTTGCCTCTTAGTGACGGGACGTCTCATGTCGCTTTGTAGTTTGACGGATGATCTCTCCCATGAGAAACTGCGGTCTGCCTAATTGCTGTATCTTAACAATTAATCATGTTGAATTGAAAAGCTACTAAAAGCTTACTGTGCATGAAATAAAAATAAATGATCAGGGGCTTGAAGTTAGCCTTGTCTTGGTAGTAACATACTATGAAACACACAGTGCATCTCAGTGGGTCAGAATTTTTAAAGCAGCTTTGCTTTGTGGTACTCAAGTTGAAACACCTACTTTAGGTTTAGTAATGGCGATGAATTATTTAACAGATGTTACGGTAGTGGTGGGAGGCCCTTATCAGGAGGAGGTTTTAGTAACAACTTAATTATTACCGTAAATAATTTACAGATTAATTCCTTTTCCACTGTGGAAGCATATATGTAGTTCTGTGAAGGCAGTAGAAGCACAGTCTTGCTTCTGAAATTAGACAGCAGTTTGAAGGTTTGGGACCAGATAATGCGGGAGATAATATAACTTAATATATGTTTATGTTCGAAAAATCCTCAGAAATGGACTCTGTTAGATACAGAGGCAGTTTAGTAGTAGCTGCTGACTGATCTGAAATTATTTTTTAGAGCATTTCACCTCTCATCGGAATAGAATTGTGTATTATATTTGCTTCTCACCTCAAAGTCTGCTAGTAGTTGTCTCTGTTTTCAAACAAAAGTTATCCAAAATTAAGGGCCTGAAAATTCAGGCACTGACTAGTAAGAGTCTCAGTTTTCCTATCTCTAAAGTGATTAAAAACTACCCTAGCTTTTGAACAGGAGTGCAGTGCTAAACAACTTGATGATCATACACCGCTGATTCATAGGATTACTGAGACAGGAAAACTATCTATGTATTGAGGATGAAATATCCCATAATTCTTCCTGGTGAAAATTCTAAATGTAATCAATGAAGAACTAGTGACTGTCAGTTTATCTAGATGTGATACTGTCATTCATACTGTTGTTCTTACAATGTTAATGTGAGTGAAAAGTTGAACTCTTGTGTTTATGAAAAACATAAAGAATAAAGGAGAAGTTTCCTAAGCTCTTAACTAGGGTACTCATCACAAGTTTAATTAATTGTTTTCAAAACTACATTAAACACTCTAGTTTCTCTCTCTTCTTCAGTAGCTTACTTGTTCTCCAAAGTTTGCTCTATGTCTAGTATGTCACTGGAGAGAGCTTAGTGATTTTTAACAATATTTGGGTGTGCAAGAGACCAGTTTAGAGTTGCTGTATCCCCTCAGTAGAGTTACAGTAGTTATGGTGCAGAGTAAAATCATCTTCGTTGGTGTTTGGAGTATAGTCTTTCCATGACAACAAACCCATTTTACTGTGCACTGCACTGAACTATGAGTAGGGGTCTGGTTGCGCCATCTTAGCTGAGAAGGCCTTTTTAATTGCTCAGTTATGATTGTTTCCAGTTGTTGAGTTACACTCTTGTCTGCCAGCACTTGAGTTCTGGTAGATTTAACTGTGGTATTTTACCAGCTTACTGACTCTAGCAATCCATCTTGCATTTTTGACTGAAACTACTGATTCCCCATTTCCCTTTTATAGAGATGAGTGAACATGTGCCAGATCGTTAGCTGTCACAGTTTGTGATCCATTGTAGCAGTTTAAGTTGGATTTATGCTAGCAGGTTGGACTGGAAACAGGAATATTTCTGGCACAGGAATTTTTTTACTAGAGCAGTCACTGGCAGTACAGTGACTAGGAGGACATCTGGGGATAACAACTCTTAAAGCCAATATGACTGATCGTGAAAAGTTCTTTAAGCCCCAAGTGACAGTCAGTGTCTTTCATAAAACTATTTCAAAGGGCTGAAATGACTTATGATCCTGTAAATTGCTACAGAATAGGCTGTGGACTTGTAAATATACAAAGGCTTTGAAGTTAACAAATCACAGAATTTATAAACCTGCTTGTCACAGTTCTTATAGGTAGAAGGATGTGAAACAGTGAGAAAACTAATTCTGTTGTACTAGAAACAAGTTTGGATGCAGGAGGGGTTTATTCTTTACTTATATTTAAGAACAGTGTCTATGAGTTTAAAATACCACTGGCCTCTAAATTATTCTAAGTCAGAAGCTCTACTGTTTGTGTGCATTGAACCACCTGGACAGGAGTCACATGCTATGTTATGAAGGCACACATCAGCTGATTCTTTTTGAAAAAGGAGGATTATTAGGAAATTGCAGTAGGACTCCTATTTTGTTTCATTACAATGACTTACACCTATGCCTTTTTTACCTTGTCATTGGACTGTAATGTAGCGTATAGCAGATGTTACTCTAGAAACTTTGGGAAGAAATACGTGCTTCAGATGATCACATATGCACAGTGGCTTAATTCTTAAAGTAAGGTTTTATTCTTACTAAATTCTAAATACATTCTTGACTTTGTAAGGTAGTCAAAACTAATATTTCCTAAAACATTACTTTTCCTACATCCTATGTAGTTGAAGTGCTAAACAGGAATAACCATTTGTGTGAAAATTATCTGAAATACATTATATATCTAGTCAGACCATCTCCTTTGCTATGTAATTTGGAATCTAACACTGGATTTAACAAGGCTGTTCTTTGACTAAAGAAGGAAGGCTCAGGCTTATAGTTCTTTACATACAAAATTGTGATAATGCTGGGGTTTAAAACTAACGTAGAACAACTTAGTATCCACTGCTTTGCCTTCAGAGTGATGGAGACATTCTTGTGTTTAGTTCTCCTTGTTTCCTCATACGCTGTGTGGTGGATTCAGGAAACAAGTGCATATGCATTCTGTGTTCTTGTCCATAATATTTGATGCCGTTAGAAGTTAGATATCTTTAGACCATGTGTTAAAGGTCACTTTTGTCATCTACTTGAGGTCTTTTTCTTTTTTTAAAAAAAAATAGGAGTGAGATGTAGACATACAAATGCATATGACTTGGGAATTCTGTGTCTCAAACAGAGTACCCGTAAGTCCTCTTGATTTTAAACAAGAGTTTTATCTGTAGTTAGAATTTGGGGGATCACTTATGGGTTGTTTGGTTGGAGAACAACCTACTTGGCTGTGGGAAATGAAAGTGCTCGTTACTTCAACGAGCTTCTCGTCTTGAGAAGAGCTTTAGTGTAACAAAAATGGCAAAAGTGGGTGTGAAAGTGTGTAGTTCATTAGTGATTATTAACAATCAGCTTTGTATTAGAAAGTGAAAGTTTATTTTTAGCTTATAGAAGATACAGCGTTCCTTTAAATAAAACTTCAGATTCACTATGTATGTTTCTCTTTATTGCTTTGGGAGTTAAATATTGCAATTCCTTGGCAAAGAGAATAGACTATGGCAATTGTTATTTTGATCTGAAGGCATATAAAGGGAAATAGTGTGATTTGGAAATGGGTTTGATAGTGGTGCTGTGTAGTCTAGAGTTCGTTTAACCTTCAGATTTTTTAAAGATTTATTTTTTTAAACACTTATTTTTAATATAAAGCCTCTTTTGGATTAGCAGCAAGCAAAAATTTCAAGCATGTGGCATGGTGCAGTATCAACACCTTGGTTATACAGGCATAGATAGCCTTGCAAATCTCAGAATAAAATACATGAACGTACAGGAGACTGCCATCCTGGGTGCACGTTTCTTCCTACTGGTGGGTCTGTCATCTATTAAAAGAAAAGATTTGAGCGATTAATATCAACAGTATGTTTTCGTATGATAGTTAATTGAATTGAGAATTGACTAAAGTTAAAGGTCAAATTAATATAATGAAAGTGTGATGAGGTAGTAGGGAATTTTTAATTTTTGAATATACTCTGCAAATACTAGCTTACTTAGAAAATGACAGCTGCTTGAATTATAATTAATGTCAAACCTCTCCAATGTCCTCATATAAAAATGGGGTCTGTATGAGATTGAGCATAATTGTTGTCCTGTAGAAGTCTTGTATACTTTTGTGATGTTAGTACAACATAACAAGATAATTTTTTATTGTGTTTGTTTTGCCTTCTTGAAGCTTAACCTTGGAGACGATATCGTGAAAGTTGTAATCGATTGGAGCAAGCTTCAAAGCACATCAGCACTTCAGCCAACATTGCTCTTTAGTGCACTTCAGCAGCATATTTTATGTTTGCAGGTAAATATGTCATTGGACACATTTGACTTGACAAAAGTGATCAACAACTGAATGTAGTTATATTACCTAAACTGTAAAATTTCCGTCGTTTTGATCTTACATTGTTATGTCCGACAAAAAAGAAAGCAAAAGTATTATACGGTTGGGATTCCACTATGCTTCATAGGTACTCACAGTTATGGATTTTTCAGATTAGTGGTGGGAATAGCCACTGTAGGTGAGCAGGCTGAATAAATGCATCCTCATTGATTTCTAGACTTGCATTGTAAATGTGATACATTTCCATCTATGGTGGGTTATAATTAAGCAATAAGACACGGCAGGTGTGTGTCATGCTATGATAATGATTCCATGCGTTGGGTGAGTTTTGAGGCTCATGGAGTGCTTTCAGTGGTTCAAGAAGTGGCATTATCCCAGCATGACACATCCTGGAGTGTCTTACTGCAATTAAATATATTTTCAGCGTAGGTTTTTTTTTTTTTAAAGAGTAATTTCTTTGACATTAATGTCTCATCTTGCCAAGTAGCCAGTCACCATTACTGTCATTTCCTTTAACTATTTGAAACTTTCCAACCCTGCCAAAAGTACATGTAATTTAGTTGCATGGCAGGGAGGGTGAGCAGTTTGTCAGCTGGTAGATGAACAGTGTTTTGACCTTGATAGTTCATCTGTAAAAGGTGGGGATTTGAATACCAGTTTTTTACTTCAGCTAGTCAATGAATTAGTTCAAGTGTATAGTACTGAGAGGGTGAAAAAGGAAGTTCCTGTATTTGCTTGTCTGTAGGTAAAAGAAAGACCCTTTGTGTTTTCCAGACATCCACCAAAGTCTTTGGTGTGATAAACAAAAAGAGAAAATATGCAAGATAAAAGCAAGTAAAAATTATATCCAACTGTAAGAACGCTGCAAGTAGGAATTTGATTCCATTTCAGGAAATGTGACTGGTAAAAATCATGTTGTCTTTAAAAATAAATAAAATAATTTCTAGAGGGAAAATAAGCAGTGAAATTCAGACTAGATGAAACTGGTAAAAAGTAAAAAAAGGGGTGTGACATATATATGTACTGAAGTTTTGTTATTACATCTTGTGTAAGAGTTATTGTAGTAGACTAAGCATTTATTTTTGCTGCTACAAATGTCAGTGCATTCTCTCATTTAATTTCATGACCTAAGTAGATAATCAACCGTGTCAAGAAAAGCATGTGTTCAGGATAACGCCTGTGTATTTCATGTCTGTGTTCTCTCGTTCACTTGGGCAACTGCAGTTTCAAGTGGAGAATGTAGTGCTGTGGTGATAAAGTAAAGGCTTTACAGTGTGAAAGCATTGGCTTTCATGTTAAGGAGGAAATACTAAGCTTTACTGTTCTGAGTAGGCATTTGAATGACATGTTAATTAAGTGGCACTGGTGCCAACGATTGAAGCTTTGATTTAGTTTGTAACAGACAAGTAGCAGGCAGGCAGATTTTTGCAGAAATTTGGGAGTTTTCCTATACAAACCTGTAAAAGGCACAGGTCAAAAAGGCCAGAATCATGGTGTGCACAGTATTTGGAATTATAGCTTTTTTCTTTTTTTTTAAATTTTATTACTGTGTTCCATCAGAGGCAGATGTAATTCCTAAAATTATTTCAGTTGGTCTGTTTTAGAAATTGTAATAGTACTTGGCTTTTTGGTTTTGGGATTTTTTGGCTGTTTTTTTTTTTTTTTTTTTTAACCCTAACATACTGTTTTCTTTGTTCAGCCTCTTTTAGAAAAACTCCAGTCATTGATTAAAGAGGAAAATATAGGCCATGTTGAACCTGCAGGTAAAACAGAAGGCCAGACTTGTGAAACAAGTTTAGATGTTTATGATGGTAACTGTCAGACTGAAGAAAAGTATGCAAGTTATGACTTGGGAGATCTGAAAGGTGCTCATATTAATTTTGATCCAGAGGTGGTCCAAATAAAAGCTGGAAAAGCAGAAGTAAGTGATTTACCTAAATTAAAAAAAAACAGAAAAAGACCTTTCTACATTTTAAATTTAAAGAATGAAATAGATATATGCCATCATGTTTATTACCTGCAGATTGACAGGCGGATATCAGCCTTCATCGAGAGGAAACAAGCTGAGATCAATGAAAATAATGTCAGGGAATTTTGCAATGTTATTGATTGTAATCAAGGTAACTGGCTAGCCAGACTTTAATCTTCATAGCAATTTAAGTTTTTTATTTTTTTTATTTTTCAAAAGCACTATTCTGTATTTAAAACAGAACTTTTAAGAGTAACTTTGTTTTAAAGTTAAGAACTTGCATGTGCGCTGCAGATGTTGTCAGATAGACAAAAAAAGAAAGTAGTCACTGGATGACAATGTTTAATGCATCCCATATGGAAAGATTATAGCTATTACTGTGTTCATTTTAAGAACTGCGATCTTAAATAGATGATTTTGTAGCTATTGTTCCCAATGTTTTAGCTAGATGTTCCTTCCAAAGTCAACAAAATTGTAATTCAGAAATGTGTTGTGAATTGCATATTCAAATTTAAGTTAATTTAATGCTAGTTAAATTACAAAGAGGTATTTTTTGTGATCAGTTTGAATTACTAGCTACTTAGAATAACTTTTTCCTTTCAACATTACTCACGCTATTGGTGTTTTTAATGCACCAACTGGCACAATTGGCTGTATCTATAACCAGACAATCTTAAATCCATCTGGTAGGCTGGATCTCATTAGCACGATCAGTAACTGTGTAACCAAATGCGTCTTAAAAGTGAAGACACTTTTACATACATAAGTAGTACAGAGACGTTTTCTAAGTACCTGTGAACCCAGATGTGCATTGTCTCTGTGATGTACTTATGCTTTTAGAGATCAAAGCTTATTGTTCCGTAAGCTTTATAGGAAGAGAGTTAAGCTCGTTGAATATTAGTTGGAATGAAAATGACATCTGAAGTCTAGTAGAATATGCTAGATGGTAAAATACTGATTCCTAAAATTGTTAATTATGTACAGAAGAAATGATGATAAGACCTTCCTTTGTATGTTCAGGCACAATAAAATATGTGTAAAGCTTTGCTGTATATGAACAGAGATTAAAATATAAACTTTAGAATAAACTAAGATGGTCTGTACTTTAGGTTTTTATGGTTAAACAAATTAAAGAAGTCACAGGCATCAGAATAAATGCAGGAAGGTGAGAAAAGAATGCTGATGCGTAAACTAGACCAGTCTAAAAATAGGAGGAGAATGGTTTCAAAAAAGGACATAAAAGCAGAATAACAGTGGTAAGCAGGGAAAAGACTTCTGTACAGGAAGAAAGAAATAAGTTACAGAGGAATGCAGTGAAAAGTAAGAACCAAATAAAATGTGAATTGGAAGAAATTTGGTCCTGATCCAATAAACTTTTATATACACGTGTGCATACATTTATGTGACTTATTCAATTAAAACCAGTAGGTCCATGCAAGTGTGTGAAACTATTAATGAGCAAGTGTTTATAGACTGAATGAAGTATTTCTGATGTTTTTATTGTACGAAAAATTTTAGTTAGATTTGTTAAAAGCCTCAAAGCTGATGATGGTTAGAATATTTTAAATTGTAAAAACATAATTAGGACCTCACTTTTTATATTATTATTATCTATTTAGAAAATAGCTGTGCCAGAACAGATGCAATTTTCACACCCTATCCTGGATTTAAAAGCCATATAAAGGGTAAGCAACTATTTTAATACCCATTTATTAAGAGTGTCCAGATAGAACAGCACAGATGAATTTTTGACTTTAAAACTTTTTATAGAATGCTCAAAAAATGCAAACTTAACGTATTGATTTTTGACTGTAGTGAATACTTTTACATCTTTGCTTACTTCTCCAAGGTTTTCAATCCTATAACTGCTTCATTAAGCTGATGGTTATGCACTAAAGACCAAAACAAAGTAGCCTATTTTCATTGTCTGAAAGGGAAGATGCAAAAGATAAAGCAGGACTGAGAAGCTGAACAATTCTTAGCTTTCCTTCTAAGGTGAAGCCAGCAGTCCAGTTAAGGAATTGAGATTAAATAAAATTATCTTCTATTTTTCATTAGTCAGTGTAAGTATATTGAATTAGAAAATAGTTCTGGGACACAGTGGAAGTTCTGAGGCATAGATTTATGGGAAGTGACAAGCTGGGGAACAAGCTTAACACTGCACTACCTTTTGGAAAGGAGTAAATAGTGTAGAAATGATTGTCCAACAGAAGTTATGTATAAAAGATTGCTTGTCCATCTACTGCTCTCTAGATGTACACAAGTTACTCTGTGTTTGAAAACAAACAAACAAAATCTCCAAAACGAGAATGAAAGTAACCCTCTCTTCCATTTTTGAGAGTGGTAGTATTCAGTTATCCACTGCTAGAAACCAATTCATTATTCTGAATTCTAGAATTCAGAATAATACTGTGAAACATGATCATAGGTATAAGCATTAAAAGGTCTGGTGAGCTAAGAGGGAGATGGGGAAGTGAGTTTGAGTTTAGAATCTTTCACGAAGAACCCCTTTCAGTAGTCACTTTTTTAAACTGAGTGCTAGTTTGTAACTTGGATGGTGGCGTATTATAGGAAAAAAGAAAAGTTTGCACTTCAAGTAACTAAAACCCAAACAGTTCATAACTGAAAGGTGAATAACACTTAGGAAGGAATTGGAAGTAAAACCGGCATAAACTGACGCAAGAATGTAACGTGTGGCCTTCATGAAGCACTGAGTGCTTCAGTGTCTGGAGTTGCCAACATAGTCTTTAAGTCTGCAGTATGCTGCAGTAGTCCTATGAGGAAGGACTTGAGAAATGACCGTGATTTAAAGAGAAGTGACCAAAATCTTCTGATGAAAATATGGTTCAGCAGGGAGAAAAGATAGACCCAGAAGCAGCTGAAGAGTCATTAAAGCTGTTTCCCAAATAACGAAAATTAGAAGAGAACTTCCTTGCTGAGATTCGTAGCAGTTCTCCTAGTTGTTTACCTCCCCTCATCTTCATGTATTTATGATGCTTCCTGTAATATTAGGTCTGGCCTCTTCTTTGCATTCACAACAGCTCACATGTGCAACTGCTGACATAGATATCGAGTTTTCTGCTGTTTATCAGCAGCTGATGACAAATTCTTGATACTGCCATTCTACATGAATGTATGAGTAATTCTTTTACTTTGCATATGTAAAGTCCTAGGTTTTTGTTTAGTTTAGTTACTCATGCAAAAAGAGGAAAATGCTTTTACTTGAACCTTTGATCTTAATGTGTGTGGGACCCTTCACATGAGAGATTGGTGTGAAATTGATTTAACACGGCTTTTCATATTTTAATATTTTGATTGTTTTAGTTAGATGTAGTTTGTGTTTCATGTGCATATATGTTAAATTTGTGTTCTCTTTACCTAGTTTCTAGGGTAGTAAATACATATGGACCTCAGACTAGATCTGAAGGAGCACATGGGTCCAGTCACAAAGCCAATGTACCCATTCATGATTGTGGAAACCAAGCTGTTGAGGAGAGATTGCAAAACATTGAAGCACACTTACGGTTACAAACAGGTTTGTATCATGTTTTAATTTTGACATAGGTGTGCCAGTTTGTACTGCAGTTATCATTACTGTAGTAAAATTGGGCAAGTCCATGAAAACTGTGACTGTAAAAACGGTGGGTAGATCCACTGAAGGGTTTAGTCATGCCAAGTACTACAATTTAATGTTTAAGTTCTTATGCCCAAAATGGAACCCAGATTTATGCCCAAATTAGGATGCTGAATTAGTAAATCTACACTTGATGTGGTGGCAAACGAGAGAGAGGCACTTCAGAATGGTATTTGAAACAATCTGGAATATTTGGAGGTAGGGGTTCTCCATAGCTAGTGGATTCCTTCTGCCTTGACCCACTGAACAGGAAAAGCTGAGGTTAGGACTCCGTCCAGTTTCATGGACACCTTGTGGGCTGGGGATAGGATGAACCCGAAGGACAACCTGAAACCATTTCCTAAAGGTGGATGGTTTTTGACATACAGTTAGGTGAGAAGCTTATTTCCCAGAACGTGGGAAGCTCGTTGTCAATATTTCCCTTTAGCCATGCAAACATGAGTCCTCACCTTTCACTAAAATAAATGCCATATCCACCAGGCTACTGATTTTTTAAAGTAGTTGCTTTCCTTACCCCAGCCCCAGTTTTCTAGAATATAAATGAATGAGGCACTTATCATGGAGGAATCTGTATTTTTCCTGAAAAAAGTTTTCAAAACAGAACAGAAGCCCACATCTTCACCTAATAAAGTGAATGTTCTACATATCACACTGCAGACACACACTGACTTTTTTTGTATTCTGAATACTGAATAGATGCCAATCCATTCTCTAAGAATATGGTGAACATTGACTAGGTTACTAGATTCCTGTGAATGCATACTGGATCAAAGTCCTCTGGCAGCAAGGAGAGTAGAATACTCCTAGATACTGTTGAGGCAGCAGTCAGAGCTTGGCGCTTAGCTGTATAGCTGTCTCAAAAATAAGGTGATTTTTGTGCATGGAAATAGAATTTGCAAGTGGCTGGCCAGCATTAAGGTTACAACGTGTAGTAGCTTTGGTATATGCATATCAGGGATAATGATTGCGGGTAGGGGCCCTTGCTTCCAGGTTGTGCCTATAATAGGTGACATAATTTTGTTTGAAGTAACAGGTCAGCTAAACTACAGTATAGGGGAAGAGGATGGAAGTGTGCAATTCCAGCTCAACTCCTGTCCAAATCAGCATTCCTGGGGAAGGTCTCAAGATCATTTGTTACTTACCCCAGCAGCTGTGCAAAAAGTATTCACCTGAGCAGGTAACTGCCTCAGCTGCCTGCTCGCCAGTTTTTGTTTCTGATGACTGAAAGAGTTGTTCTTGACTCACCTGCTGTTTTTCAGAACAGCTTCTTCTAGTGCTAGTACTGCTCTTTTCCCTTTACATTAAGAGACAGCAATATTAAGAGTGAGAGGTTAGCTGATTTAATTAGTAGCTGCTGAGTGATGCGTAGAGAGCAGAACTGAAGGAGGGAAGCTACCCGCAAAATTGTCTGTCTGAAGTGAGGAAATAGATGAATGGAAAAAACCCCATTAGTGCTTATTTCAGTAGTTTGTGGAATAGAATTGTCTTACCTAACCGACCTAGAAATAAATGGAAACGGGTGGCAAGAGAAGAAGTAAAAGCTTGCTAAGGCTTTGGTTGTCACTACTGTTCAGAACCAGACTATCATTTTAATTGGGATAGCCAGTAGTTAGTTGTGATAAACGGTGATTTCAGTTTATAGAATACTATGTAGCATAAATAAGATACTTTCTAAGGCTGATCTTGTGATCAGTTCTGTTCTTAGGTGGGGAAACAAGCCCGAGCTGCTGTAGTATAGCTGCGAACAGCAAATGGGTTGAGGTGGGGTTTTTTTGTTGCTGTTTTTTTTGTGGTGTTTGTGGGTTTTGTTGGGGTTTTTTGTTTGGCTTGGGGGTTGGGGGGGGTGGGGAGGCGAGGGAGGGGTTTGGTTGATTGGTTGGTTTTTTCCAAAGCTCTGTTATTTCCTTCCACACACACTTTCCCCACCCCTACTTCTCCCATCTATGGCCAGGCAAACGCTGTTCTTTGTCAAGCACAACTCATACCTGTCCTCTAACCTCTGATGCTCAGTGGAGGTAGGTTTCGTTCAGAACAGTCTTAGATATCGATGCTGAATTCATGTGTGGTCTGCCATCCCATCTGCTCCCTCCTGATGCTGCTGTCAGTTTTGAAGTGGTAACATTTGGTGTGTGACCAATGTATTGTAAGAGTGGTCATTAGTTGTTCCAGGGGACCTTGTCAGACATATTTCAACCACCTGCATAAAGTTGTCTGTTGCCTTCACTGACTGCACGGGCTTATCAATCAGGTTTTACCCTGAATCATATTAATTACCCTTCCTTTTTATTATCCCACCCACTCGTTCTGTTTTAGCTGCTGGTTGATACCTGGATGCGAAGAATTCACCTGTAAAACTTGCAATCTTTAGTTTAAAAAGTTATTCAAGCGCTTTTCCTGATTTCTTTGTATTTGTACTGGTGTGTTTAGGTGGTCCTGTACCAAGAGACATTTATCAGAGAATTAAGAAGCTTGAAGATAAAATCCTTGAGCTGGAAGGACTGTCTCCTGAATATTTTCAATCTGTAGTAAGAAATTTTCTCAACTTCTTGTAGCATACCTAAATGTATTCAGGACTTCTGTGCTTAAATCTTTGATGTACAGACAAAAACCTAAGGAGTCAGGGGGCAGACAGTTTTGATAGACAACTCTGGCTTGGTGTAATGGTTATATTTCACGTGGACCATCTATGTAAGTTCATATTTCTACCTAATTTCTCATTTGAAAGAAAATAGTATTTGTTGGAGGGGGAAAAATAGCAGCCACCCGAGCTTAACTAATTTGTAAGAAATGTATTAGAGGTTGGATTTCTCCCCCCCCCGCCACCCCACCCCCCCCCCCGGCCTTAAAATCTGAAGTGCTTCTTAAGACAAGAAAATTGACTAAAGTTTTGATCTCAATACAAATCATTAATGGCTTAAATCAGCTGCAATCCTTTGGACTTCTGTACATGATCTGATTACTAAACATCTACTATGTCAAATAACTTCCAACAGGATGAGAGACTAAACCCTTTAAAAATTGTTTTGTGTGGTTCTATGACTTTGGTTTCTTTTTGCTGGGCTTCAGGCAGAGTTCTGTCTCTTTCTGAATAGTAAACCTTATCCTTCACTCACCAAAGGAGATTAGGACAAAGAGAACATTAGTTGTTACTACATCAGTCTCTGCTTGGCTGTAGAAATTTCTTGTCTGTTATCTTGCTCTTCTTTCCGCATGTAACAGTAAGAATGTCTCTTTTACTGTTGATCATATTTTAATTTATATCTTCTCCCTTGAGACCAGCCAAAGAAGAGTCAGCAATTAAAAATCAATAGCAATATTATCAATTTTTGTTCCATTTTTTTTGTTTGTGTTGGAGACCAATATTATTTGTGAGGCTATTCCTTTAAGTTGTTGGAAACCAGAAGTTAAAACATACACTTTCATAAGCTGAAATTTCCATGGAAAGTGCTTTAGGATCTTCTCTAGGATGGGATCTGGGAAAAATTTGTGATGGTGGCAATAGTAGTGTTGTGCAGTAATTAGCATTTTTTTGTCCAAAGTTTTGCATGAATATTGGTGTGGATACAGGAAAATTTTAGGGAGAAAAATATTGACAGTTTCAAAAGCTGGATATTGATCTTGGTTTTGTCTGAAGGAAGCTTCAGTTAAGTTGGTAGTTGTTGGCTGCCAAGCGTGGAGAAACTTCAACAGCTTCTGACTGTTCTCCAGTAGTATTTCCTGTGATCCAAAGTACTTAATTATGAAAAAGATTTCTTTAATCCATGGAATGGCAGCCAGTGTCCTTCCTGTACTTTAAAGACTCTTGTCAATGTTGTTACAGAATTACTTGTGGTCCTCTGTCAGTGCAACATTAAGTCTGTTTTGATTATGTCTTTTCTTTAGAGCTGTTCTGGCAAGAGGAGAAAGGTTCAACCTCCCCACGTAAGTACTGTTAACTTTTGTTTACCTTAAGTTTAGGATGTTCTGAGTGAAAAGTAAACAGAAGTTCTACCAAGCAAATATCTAACTTCTCAGAAATAGCTGCATCAGTATTCGATAGCTTGCTGGCAAAGAAAGAGAGGGAAGGAGACAAAGTTAATGGGTGTCACAATGAAATGAGTCTTCTAAAAGTCTATACTAGGGTAGGTTAGTTAGTTTTTTCACCAGTTAGAAGCATGATAGAATAAAATAAATCTGTAATGATGTTAATCAAGCTGGGGGTAAGAAGCAATTTGTGAATTCTGATCAGCCTCCTAGTAATGTCTCCTGGTTTTGTTTTGTGGCTTGGTGGGTTTTGTTGATGTTTTTAAATTTTTTTTTTTTTAATTCACTTTATCAGTTTGTGAAGAGACAATAAAAGTAGAAATGGCTGGCTCAGCAAAAGTGTTGCAGGAAGACTTGACATTACAGCAGATATTAACCTAAGTCAGTAAGACTTACCATTTTCACACCATCACATAAGGGAATGCATTAATCACATACCTTAGGCCACATGAGAGAATTTCTCTTCAGTGCAAGTGAGACCGTAGCTGGAACACTGTCTGCTACTAGCCATCACTCTTGGAGACAGATGAACTGGAGAGAATGCTTAGAATGGGATGTGGGCCATCTGAGACTTGAGGAAGTAGGCCTGTTTATATAAGAAAAAAAATCTTCCATAGGGTGAAATATTTTTATAAAAAGGATGATGAATAGTTCTTTGTGTAAGAAGAGATGAAAAAAATTGTCAGGTTAAGTGGGCCAGAGGAGACTGATGTTGGGCAATAGGAAAAAAACCCTTCAGTTGTAAAGCTGGGTTCTACAAGATCTAGATAGTCTCGTCCAGTGTTTTAACATCAAAGAATTTTTGTTTTTTTATGAACAGGTTAAACAAGCATCTAATGGAAATAACATGGATGTATTGATCCATGATTAGGACTGTCAGTTTCTTCTAAGTTTACATTCTTTTTCTTTCAAGTTTAAATAGCCATAGACTAGATTCAGACAATTCTGCAAAAGTATTTCTGTCATTTAGTGCAATACGCAGTGACCTCAAGTATCAAGTGCTAGGCCACTTCTCTCGCAATTACAAGATGTAAATGATTGTGGTTTTTATTTTGTTCTTTTAGCAGAACTATTCATTGGCTGAACTTGATGAAAAGATCAATGCTATAAAACAGGCATTACTGAGGAAAACAAAAGAAAGCAAGTCCAAGGAGGCTGAGCGACTTCTTCGATAAAAAAAAAAAAGTCTTTTCAGAGTCCTCACCATGCTTTACACATACCTAAACCATAGACCTGAGTAGTGTTCATCAAGGATGACTTTAGCAATGAAAGCAAAGCGTGCATATAAGCTTCTTTTGGATGATCTTGAAAGCTTTCTTTCAGAAAAAATTGAAAAACAGTCTTATTAATGAAATAGTTACTTTAAAATGAAGAATGTTTTAGGAATAGCATTCTAATAATCCATTCCCTTCTGTTATAAAGGAGGATTGCAGCATTGTTTGTATGTGGGAAGTCTTAACCTGCATACAAAAGCTACATTTCGCATGTAATTCTTGATGATTCAGTATTCAGAAGGGTTATCTTTTGAATACTTTTCATGTAAGTAGTTTGCATAGACTTGTGAAATAAAATTAAATACTTCCGCATAAGTAAACTGTCTTAGGAAAAAAAATTACAAAAAAAACTTGCAGTATGCATGCTTACCTGCATTTTTTTCATATTTGTCACTGTTTTCACAGCTGTTAGAAATGCAGCAAATTGCATTTCTGTTTGAAAGATGGTTATGGAAATCCTATATGTGTAAATAGAGACACCTGTTCTTCACTTCCTCAGTGTCCTGCAGGAATTCAAACTGCATACCCTGCTAACAAACTTAATATATTCTAAAGACCACTCCAGGGAAGGTTTTGAGGAGCATGCCAGCAGGCACCAGCTTCCCTTCCTTCCATATGCATGCTTACATGACTTCTGAAGCATGGATGCTGGGTACGTAGTTTAAATTAAAGTCAGACCTTTAGCCACACACTGAAGTGTGGTTTTGTTTTGGTTTTTTAAAATAAACCATTTTCTATTTATACCAGTTCTTTAGTTTATTTGCTGTCTTTATTCCAGTTTAGAAGAAAAGTAGCTGTTACGGAGGGAGTCTTTTATGTCAACTGCTCTGCTTACAGCAGTCTTACTATTGATGTCCCTGTATCAGTCTCTGTGACAGGTGTTATGAACAGTACTGACTGGACACAGTCTTGCACTTTGAAGCATAGTAGGCATTTTCTGTGATTCTGTGTTCTCATCTAGACTAACGCTTGTTGTAGCAACTGCACCTAATGCTTCTCTGAAGGTGAACCAGCAGAGGTGGGAGACAAAGCTCCTTGAGCTCTGGTCCTAGCTCCAGGAAAGAAGACAGTATGATAGTTACCTGTTCAGATGCTTAGTGTCCACCCAGGAAGAGATTAACCCAAGCAGTCATGACTGCCTCAAGTACAACATTGAATACAAAGAGGTACTTTTGCAGTTGAAGACTGACCTGCCTATGTGTAGGACCATTACTCAGATTGTATGCTACATATCAGTACAGTGTCCTACAGAGACTACTTTTGTTATGCGAAATGTTGCCATTGTTGGAAATCCTAACAGCTCATATTATGAGGGGTGTTTTGGTGAAGCACCACAGTGAGCTGCAACTTTTACCTCATGTAGATAAGCTTTACTTGCTGTCTACAAAACATTTCTTTTTTTGGTACTGTGTCCCAAGAGCCATAGCTCAAAAGAGTACAATCATAGAATGGTTTGGGTTGGAAGGGACCTTAAAGATCATCTAGTTCCAAACCCCCTGCCAAGGGCAGGGACACCTTCCACTAGACCAGGTTACTCAAAGCCCTGCCCAATCTGGCCTTGAACACTCCAGGGATGGGGCATCCACAACCTCTCCAGGCAATCTGTTCCAGTGCCTCACCACCCTCACAGTGGATATAATTGTGCCTAGCACCACACACTTCACACAGTAGTACTTGAAAGAGTGGTGGGAGGTGGCTGTTGCAACTGGGGACAGGAAGGATGATCACAGGAATTTAGCTTTTATAAAGCAGTAGCCTCTACTCGTGTGTATTATAATTCACGTACTGGTGGGACATGCTGGCTAAGTCTACTGCATTTGCACTATGCAGTTTTCTCTGGAAAATTCTGGAGTGAAGCCCTATAAGAGATTAACCTGTGGCAGATACCTAGGTCTGAAAGATTTGTCTAATATTAAATTATTTGTTGTTAGTTTACATTAAAACAAGTGCATATGTATATATATATATACAGAAAAAAAAATACTTCAGTCCTCATCAGGGGTCAGTTCTTGGAATGAAGTGCAAACACTGCTGATTTCCTCCAGGGAGACTGGTTACAAAAAGACTGCATTAGCAGTTTCGAAGTGGCTTTTTCTGTCGTGAATTACCTGCTACTTGAAAGATCTCTTGCCATGGGATTCTCCTTCTCCTCTTTCTCAGGATGGCAGCAACATAGCAGTTAGAGGTTGAAAGCATAATGAAGATGCATTGTAGCAAGACAATAGCTAAGGAGACAACAGCAGAAGTAGTCTGCCTGGTAATTTATTAGCCCTACATACTTTATCAAATAAATGCTATGGATACACTTGAAAAATGTAAAGGTATTCATCTTGCTTTGTTATTAGACCTTTGCCGTTCTTTGATTTCAAGTTGTTAATTTCTTGTACGCTTAATGCGAATGTGCCTGTCCTATAAAAATTCATTGGGAAGATATTCTCTGCTGTGAGTTGCACGTTAAAAGTAGTTGCGGATTTCAGAGGGCTGCCAAGCTGTTGGAAGTTTCCCTTCCTCTGCTATGTGACTTTTATGCATAGAGGGATGGGGCAACAGGACATTGTTCTGGTATTCAGTGCTACTGGTCTTACCAGTTTATCCTTGCTTGCCTTTTGTCTCTTTGGGCTTTACCTTCTACGACTAACTTCCACTGTAAGGACTATTTCTGCAGGAAGAGATGAGCTACGCAATCCACCACACCCCATAATAAAGGGGATGCAGGACAGACCTCTTACACTATTCATTTTCCACAACTACCAATTACGCTGTTTTTCTTCTGCACCTGAAACACTACAGTGCTTGCTGATAGATGGGGCTGCAGTAGCTGAAGAAGTCTGAAAGGTAACCACAAATGAAGCAAAAGCAGAGGAAGTGTTTACTATCTTGTTGGCATGTCAACACCTTGACCAAGACCTTTTTACTGATGCTGGGCTGATCTACACTCCCTTTCCTCCAAAAGGACACACCAAAGTGTGCTTAAGAAGAGAACTTTATATCTTTGTTAAACATCTTCCTTTCCTTCTCCACTTCCAGCTAGAGCTAGCAGTACAATGTAACATTGAGGATACCTTCCCTCATACGATGTGTTCCTCTCGGGCTGCTCCTGGGATCCAGAAGCCTGTGTAATGAGAAGCACTGCTGTGGCTGCTGCTTACTACAGCAACACTTCTCACTTGGCAAAAGGCCAGGTTTGAGTCTGAACTGGACAAAGGAGTGGTTTAGATGTGCAGGTTCACTCCAGAGAAGAATTTACTGAATAGACAAAACTATACAGAAGCGTTTTTGTAGGTCACTTATGTGATCCAGTTCACCATCCTCCAGCGTACATAATCCCAGTAATATTAAAGGTTTGCCTGTGAAAGGACCTCAGTGCTTTTGTGGAAACACCTCTACCACCCACAGCTTGTCTGCAGCATGGCGAGAACAACTATCGTACAGCAACAGGCATTCTGCCTGGCTGTCAGTCCAGAGCTCTTTAATTTGCAAGCAGTTTGAGAAAATTTGCTTTTGGTTTTCTTGTAAGATGGTATCTCAGTCCATGAGCAAACACACTGCCATAAAAATGCTAAACATAGCGCAGATTCTTCATTAATTTAGGCTCACAAGGAAGTGTGCTGTTTATTAAAAGTCTATCTCATCTTCAACATGTGGACATTTGAGAGGAGGTACCAGCACCACTACCCACCCCACCTCCCCCAGTCGGTAGTGGAAATCTTATTGATATCAGTCATGCACAAATGCCATAGCTGGATTCTGGGATTTGTTACTGGAGTCACACATGAGTAAGAAAAGCAATTCTCGTAGGACAATGTGAACCCCTAACTTGGTCGTAGATAAAAACCACCTGGATTTGGGTTATACAATGGTAATTTTGTATAGAAGGTTTCCCTGTTGAGGAACTCTTGCACTGAACATAAGTGCAACCCATTGCAGGATGATATATCACAGGGTTCAGATGAAATTCTGTGAACCTTTCCCACACATGTCCAATCTACATATATTAAAATTACAGGCAATTAGGAATGGCATTGCTTAATTAACTTACCCAGAACAGGTTTACTATTGTTTTAGTGTACAGCTATTCCACGTTACCAACACCAACAAGCTTATTCTGCTGTAAACTGGCAGGAAAAGAGAGAATGACCACGGTATGTCCTGCTGGAGAGAGATTGCAAAGCATTCCAGGCTGCCAAGGCTCTTACCTGAGCTGCATCTCTTCTGCCCTGATATTTTCAAGGTGCATGCTTTGAAGGAAATGCTTAAAATCTCTGTAGCCAACCAAGAACTGAAAGCATAGCTTGGTTTCCACTGCAAGAAGTCAAGACAGACTTGTATCCCAGCTGCAGTACGTAAAATTTCACAGATAAAATGAGACATTCTGTCTCCTTATTTATGCTTACCTGAAAGCTGATCTAGAGATCTGTCCAGGTTTTGCCAGAGTCCAATAGCCTGTGTTTCACGCTTCACCTCAGTTATTAAGGGCTTCTGGTTACAAGATAAAAAAAGATAGTTATACAGCGCTGTAAATTTGGCATTAATTATTTGAGGAAGATGTCTAAGAGCATCACCTTTAAGCCAAGAACATTTAGGAATGCTTCACATTGCTGTTTAGCACCTTGCGTGAGAGATGTAGTAAAACATTGGAGCTTGTGTTACTGCACAGTTCTGCAACGTGTGCATGATCAGTTTCTTTGCTTCAGGCTCCCCTGAGTAGGGAGCGATTCATCTCTAGGAGGCTAATTTCTTACAGTTGAGTGCAGGATTTTAATAAATAAACCCAAAAGTGAAGTGCCCTTTTGAACAGCCCTCGTATCAGCAGGTAATATCAGTAATTTAGGAAACTCAAACCGTTCACCATTCCATCCAATGTATTGTGATCAGTGCTGGATTACTTATTTATTCTTTTAAATACATCATAAGTTATCTCTTTTGTTTTAATTAAGACCTTACAACACCACTGAGAAATTCTAACCCCAGAATGCCAAAGATGCATTATTTGAAGGAGTAGTCAAAACACTGAATAAAAATATATTTTTGATTGATGAGTTTACAAATCATTTGCACCAGTGAGAACAAACAAAACAATTTCTACAGTAACAGATGCTGAACCATCCTCTCCTGAATGAAGACATGGAGAGGGGGGCTTTGAAGAGGAAAAAAAAAAAAGTCTCCAGAAAGATTCCCTTACAGATACCTTTTCCCTTTCCCCATAAAAGCAAGAGTTTCCCCTAACCTTTCCTGTTGAAGGGTTGCTGAGTACTTCAGGCTTCTGTAGCGGTAGGAATCTCTCTACCCTGATTTCAGCTGTGCTATAACATGAACCTGTATAATCCTCTCACAATTGCTCGCTACCTCAAAGCATGGGAGAAAGTGGATGAAAACTATCCGCAGCCCTGCGGGTTGCTGAGGATCCAGGCACCCTGTCCAAAAGCGTTGGGCTACACATTGCCTTTGCTGCCAGCTTTGCCCTAGCCCAGGTAATGTGCTCCTATGGCTAGGAATAGGATTTGCTGTCCTGTCAGATAATCTATCCCACCCAAGAGCGGTGAGACCCAACTCAAGTGGTCTCCAGGAGATGAGTTTTCTTGTCATTGCTTCCTAGGATATATGGATTTGATTTCTTGTGACTTCAAGCATTACCTGATGGGGGAGAGGTGGGAGTATGTACTGTAGAAAGTCTAATGATTGAGAAATAAGAAAAAAGAAAAAGCACATTTAAACAACTACCTCTGTAGATCTTCTAATGAAACTGCCTTGTCATGGACAAAACACTTAGAAGTAACAATGAAAAGAATAGGCATTGTTTGAAGCTATTATTTAGAAATAATCTAAATTTTTAAAGGTTAATTAGTGTAATTTACCCATCTTGGTTATTAAAAAGGGTTATACATGAACAATAAACGTAAGAGTTCAATCCATTTTATTTCCACAGTTGATTCATCCACATCTGTTTAGCTTTTTATGACCATCTAATTGATTTGTAGAATTCTGTCCAGTACAGATGGGCTACTGTTCATGACTACTTTCATACTATTTATATTATTGTTGCTCTGATTTTTATTCAAGGCCAAACAGAGGGGAATATAAGAGTGTGATGTTCACCTAAACATAACAATGACATTAAATTTCTATTTGGCTCTGAGACAAGAATAGATTTGTGGAGACAATCCACTATGAATACAAATAAGTTGTTTGTACATAAATATAATAAAATTTCTTAATTCTGACCTATTTTACCAGTTCTACAATATGCTCTGTTATTATGAAGTTTTGTAGCAACAGCCAGGCTAAATCAATTGTCACAAACTCATTTGGCTCGAAACTAGAATTACAGCCCTACTAACACTTGCGAGAGAATAAAAGCGATGCCTCTGTAGCCTGTTCTATGACAATTCTAGTAAGCCTATATGTAGTCTCTCATACAGCTGTACATGCATATGCTACATTATTTTATACACAGTTTATACACACAGCATTTTGCATTTGATGGAGACTCTCCCACTTCCCTTTGAGTTGTCAAAATGAACGGAAGCTGGCTAGGTGTTTTCCACCAAAGAGTCTCCTCTCTTGCTGTGAAAACACATAGCATGAGCAAGCCTTCACCAAGCACTGGCCTGTAAACCTAGCTCTTGCTCTGTTTTGTTTCTGAGTCTTCTGGGTATATGGGGAGTAGTTTGAATAACCTACACTGTAGTTGTCTTTATACAGAAGAATTTTTATCAACCCCAGACCCTGAATCATCAAAATCATTCAAAGAATGAAGAAAGTGCCCTTAATTATGCAGTAGTCCCACCTCTGCTTTATGTAGTTGGAGCTTCGTGCATGTAACCTGTATGTGTAATAGCAAGAAAGCAAGATGTATGCAGAGTTATCACAGTAATGAGAGGTACACTTTCATGCCAGTAATTTTGTACACATCATACTGTAGATATTTGCTTAAGCATGCCAGCTGCTTTGCTTGACCACCACACAGGGAATTCATTTTGTGGTCAGTCACAACAGCCACCACTAATAAATCTGGAGTTTTACTAACCAGGTGCTTCTCTGGCGAAGAGGGTACGTAGTAGCAAACAAGCTCAAATCCTGAACTACAGCCTTTGCACAGAACTTGAGAAGAAATGAAAACGTATGGATTGTTGCCTTCAGGTATGCATTAATTTTTCAGAATTTGGTGTTCAGCAAATAATAGCATCATAAAATGGGAGAGGAGGGCAGAAAGAGCCTTCTGTTTAATACAGACTAAACTACCATTGTGGGAAGGCAGCCTGTTCAGATGACACAGCTAAGCAGATTCTACCGCCTGTAACTTCAGTTACAGGGTGCAACAAGAAATGTCATGCTTGCTTGAGTTATCTACCACAGTTTAACATGAGACAGCCAAATACAGGAATTCCTCAGTGCAGTGGAAAATCTTCACTGACACATTGCAACGGCTTATGACAAAAACATTTCTTACATTGAAGGGATGAGAGAGATTCTCCTTTAGCACGAACACTCGCAATTCTTCCTTATTACATGTCCCAAACAGCAAAGGAGGAAAAACACTGCAAAATGGAGATGTTTTGGAGTATTTAAAAATCAGTATGTTAAAAGTTGCTGATGCTAATTGCTTCTTACCCATGGAGAAACAGTACTGATACACCCTCCAGCATAGGTTGAGGGAAACCTATCAGTTCAAAACCCACATTTACAGGGAGCGTTTCATCTCTGCTTTGGTTTTACAACAATAACACATATCAAACAATAAACTGTTCTGGCCTGTGAATTCCACTTTAATACAGTACAATAACATTTGTGTATATGAACTTGTCTTTTAGCTGTGCCAAAGTGTTTCACTGAGTGCCTCCAATGCAATTACAAGGCAAGCAAGCAGCGGAGAATGAGAAAAATAGGTATAGCAAAGGTGAAAAGCTATTTCAAATGCAATTTGAAACAAGACAGAGAGTCAACAAGAGACAAAATAAGGTTGTTCCAGGTGGTGGAGCTGCAGAAGAGAAGACACTTACCCAGCACAGATAGCTGTGAAGGTAGAGAAGAGACCAGGGTGATACAAGATGGGCCAAAGGAGAGTGTCAGAGATTGACCTTGCAGGATGCTACACAGAAGGGTTGTTAGCACAGAGGAGATGAAAACAAAGAAAAAGCAGTTTGACAGGAGAGGAAGGAACCAATTCTGGTTACATGACTCTGACAGGCTGCTGCTGCTGAAGGTTACTACAGACACCAAGAAGTCTAAAGGGTATCAGGTCATTAACTGCATAGAGGAGAGCTGTTTCCGTGCAGAAGAAAACCAGATTATTAGTCCCTCAGAACATCTCAGTGCAAAAGGTGTTTCTGACTCCTAGCGACGCAGAGCCCCACAGTTCTGCCTACAATGGCTACAGGCTTCAGGAACCAGTTTTCTCTCAGTTAATATCAATGTTGCAGCTTATAATCAGGGTTCAGGGCTTTTGGAGGATTAACTAAGGAAGGAATTGGCTTCGCAATCTAGTTTTTAGGGAGACTGTTATGATCATTTTTGTAACTTCACAAATTTGATTAATTACAAAATATTTGTTACATCCTTTCAATTTGTCAGTCACCCAGAGACTGCTGCGTGACAGCAGTGAATTTTGCCTGCTTGCCTCCTTCTGAAGGAATAGATTTGCTACAGCAAGAGTTAGAAAAACAGGTTTACCAGGTACTGAGCACCAACAACATAGCATACCTTCATGGCAAGAAAGAAACCCTGCCATCCTTTCACAATCCAACACTCCTCACCATATCCCAGCATGTTCCCTATGACTCCAGCTGCTTTGTATTTATTTTAGTCACTCCCATTCATGACAATCTAGCTATGCAATCACTGCTACTTTTCCCACCTGCTCTCCCTTGCTCAGATTACTGCCCTCGTCCTCCCTTTTTCTGCCATGCTTTTGGTGATCTTCTCATTATTCACTGCTTGGAATGTGTGAAAAAGCCCACTGGGATAAGGGAAGTTCTTGGACTGCTGCCAGTGGGTCTATAGGGTGACATGCAGGTCTCTGTTTTAAAGCAAGGCACCCTGGCTTCATGTGGGGTTCTGCAGTTGACCAGAAGTCAGCAAAGGCATGAAATACAAGGGGGTAGAAACACTGAAAAACAAAGAATTCAATTAGACTAAATACAAATTTCTATGTTCTGGGAGAAAGGATGTTCTCATGGTTACAGTTCTCTACTGAGATTTAGCAGGGACTGGTCCAGTGCCTGCCACATCCACAAGTTACTGGTGAAGCTCTGTTGAAATCATTTGATCTTTCCATGCTTTCTCCCTCAGTTCCCTGTAGGTAAATGGGGATCATAAAGACTGGCTGTCTTACAATGTTGCTGTCATGATATATCAAGAAATGTTCAGGATGTGTTTGGATCCTGCACTTAAAATGGTGCTATCACATATTGTATCTGTGACAAGAATAAGCAGACTTTCCAATAGGCTCTTGTTTTAATAATGCTACAGAGTAAAGATGCCTGAATTATACTGTATTCTGCTGCTGCAAGACTTTAGGCTAACTGCTCCCGCAGCTGAATCCAAACAAACACAGTTTTACAGCTGCTGAAGCCAAAGAAGTTCAGGCAGAGCCACACTGCAGGCAGTTTCACCATGAAATGTTGTTATGAGCTCCTTGAACCACCAGCACACTTTTGCCAGGCTCTGCTTTCCCCTGCGGGTCCCTGCCTGGCGCAGGTTCCTCGTCCCCCTTGGCCCCGCTCCCGGGCCAGCCCCACCGCTTGGCATCACTGCCTGCTTGCTGCCCTTCATCCAGGTGGGTCCGAAAGCAGGAGCAAGACTTCAAATGGGAAAACCTTCCAAGCAACATAGCAAAACTTTTGTTCTGATTTGAACCTTTCTGTGTGGCTGCTTAACAATTTATAGTTATTTTGTTCCCTTTTTTTTTCGCCAGAAGAATCAGTAAAAAAAATTTTTAAAAACCTCGTTCCCTTAGGAAGACATAATTTCTGAAAGCATTTCTTTAATGGAAAATTAATTACTACCCAGTCAAAAAACACTAGTTATACCATTCTCTCATCTTAATACTTAGACGTCTCAAAGAAAAAAAAACAAAACCCAAAACCATATATATGCTGTTTCTATCCGTGTTTATTTCACTGAAATAATGTTTTCAAATTGAAAGGAATGAAGGGGTGCGGGAAATATTGAAAAGTCATGAATCAATTTCAATCAATTTTAATTCCAGTATAAGAGGAAGTAATGTCACTTGTCAAAAACAAAGCAATCATTTCTGACAGCTAAATTTGCAAGAGACTTATTGCTGTCTGGAGAGGGGTAAAGCTGGATGCTTCCCTGCTTCTACCTCCGCATTAATTGACTTTCAGTGCCGTTTGATTTATTCTAGTGAAGTTTCTCTGTGTCCTGTGACTTCTACTTTTCTTCCCTTAAATCAGCACTGCCACACAAACAGAATTTTTTTTTCCCCAGAGTTTTAACTTGAAATTTGAACTTGGGTTTGCAAAAATATATGCAGATGTTTGTATAAGTACTTTTCTTTATGAAAGATATCTTGATTTAAAACAGTTGTTAGAGAATTTTGGAATGACAGTAAGGCTAGAATAAAACTAAAAATAAGGATAAGATTAGAAAGAGCATCAAGTCCCACTTTTGTGTCATTGTACTCTTTTTTTTTACAAGCTGACATTTCTTGCCTGTGTGTACTTTGTGTTTGAAATAAGCCAAAATCCTCATACAACATGTATTCATCGTTTAGCACCCAATAATAATTTTGATTGGTGGTTGCCTAAACATTTTACTAACTGATTCCCCCTGAAATCTATGAAGGTTATGGATTTTACATTCATATATTAAAAAGTTGAACAATTTTACTTTTGCTACTACAAAAAAAAGGCAGGAGCCTCCTCCTTTGGAGGAACACCATGAGGACTCACAGCCCTCCGTGAAGGTTTGCAAGGAAAACACCCCAGTGGGTTCAGGAGCCTGGAAGGGGAGACCCACAGTAAAGGAGTTTGCCCAAGTATCTTCAGGGTCTCAAGAGCAGGTCTTCGCTTTCACCCTTTCGTTCATTTATAAACTGGTTCCTCGGCATACAACGGGCTCAGGTAAACCATGAAACAAATATCCGGATGGCAAACAACACTGAACATCGGCTTCATTCAATAACGTATTCAACACTGAGTTTTTTCATTACTGATTTCAAGTTTTTGAACTGAAGAGGAAAAATTCACTGCTCAGCATAGCTGCTACCTTACTAACATAGGCAAGACTGTGTCTGTACCTAAAGGTTGTTTTCTTCTAGACCACGCTGTTGCCTTTGGCAGCAGCAGGACTTGAGGGACAGGTGTTTCCTTGTGTGTGTGTTGGAATTGTTACCAGTAGTTATCAAATATCTTTTTTACTGTTATAAGCAATTTTGAACATAGATGTTTTAAAATTAAAATGCATTAATCTTTTATTTATATCTGCAACATATCTTTTCATAAGACAGTTTGAAGCAAGTCACGTTTTCCACCAAAAATTGAATGCTGAAAGTAAGAGGTTAACAGCGTCTAATTTCAAGCTAACAGGTTAACAAGGGTCTAGTTTCAAACCCTCATCCCGCACACCAGGACTGCCTATAAATGCAGGTCTCATCCACACCCCGGCGGGCGTCAAAAGCCCTGGACTCGCATGGGCATTGGAAAATCCCCAAGGTAATAGCAGTGGGAGAGCCTGGGAGTTTTGAATTTGGCTGGAGATGTCAAAAAAAAGAGAAAAAAAAAAAAGAAAAAGCTGTGTGTACTACATTTAAAATATACAGTAGCAGAAGAGTATTTGACTTGGTAAATTAAAAATTTTGAAGATAAATTCACTTAACTATACTTGAACAGTCAGGTGCCATTATAGCCCTGTCTTTTCTACAAAACATGTGTTTTACACATTTATTCATACACATGAGGGAAAAAAGCTTGATCTGTGCCTCTACGCCCATTACTTGTCTGAGTAATTCCTCGCAGCACAGTGAAGGCGGCTGTAAAGGCTCCTTGCATCATTAAAGACCCATAGGACTGGGCCCATCTTTTGTTGCGTATGTTGAGACTGAGATCACTGTAACGAGGAACTTTCACAACTTTTAAAACACCGAGAAACAAGTATTTCATCTTAGATTTCGCCCCTGAAGTCCATCATTACCGGTTAACTAACGGTTCCCTCCAAAGAGAGCCCACAATGCAGAAGTATATTTTCAGACATTCAAGAGCCTGTCAATGTGACACCCAGTCTTCCAGGCAAATTCATTAGGCCAGAATTAAATACTTACTGTGGAGGAAAATATAGGAAGAGAAACTTCAGCCTTTGTCACCCATACTTTTGTTAACCTAGACTTTGCCAGATTTGCAGCATGTCACAACCGGTGCTTGCCGGGGCCATTGAGGCACCAGGAATGCATTCGCTTTGTGAAGAAGTAGTTTCCGCTTGCATGTGACAAAGCAGCTAGCTGGCTAGTCAGCCTCAGTCAGTGTCTATTTATGGCAAAATGTCAAAAAAGAATGTCCTGCATTTGTGGCTCAACAATAATGAACATGGCTAAATCTGAAAATGAACAAAGGGAAGTGAACAGCTTTTTAAATCCTGAAGAACATTCGATTCTTGGTGTCCTTTTTGTTCCGATTGTTTGGGCTGAAGGCTGTGAAAGGACCACCTGTTGGGCTGCCATTTTGGGATTGTGCTAAATGCAGTGATTGCATGAAAGAACACTTTCCAAAATAACCTGGTATTATTATTCACTTATTTTATAGTAAATCTGCATTCAGAACCTGCAGGAAAGTATAAGGCTTTTTTTCTAAGTGAAATTTAAAGCTGTAAGTTCTCTATAAACGCACTTACTGCGGATGCATGATTTTATAGTGACAATCATGATACTTTAAAAGGAGCTCAATTAAACCTTTGATGCAGCAGTAAGTTCCTCTGTAACAGAAAACTAACCTTTTGAAGTAATAAATATAAGATGAAGGAGAGATTAAGTTATACAGGACTGAGTATATCTGAGGATTAAATTAGCAAGGACTACTTGCACAAAATGTAACTTAAATATTTATTTTGCTCCTGGCACAAACTTGAAATTTTTAGTGATGCCAATTATTTTTAATGTCTATAAGAATGTTCTTGGGTGTAATTTGCTTTTGCTCAAAAGACTGCATTGAATTGTGCTAGAATCTTACTGAATTTTGAGAAAGTTTACCATAAACCAGTATAAACATTTCATCTAAAAATATGAAAGATGTTTTCATTTTTCTAAGAGGTTTTTTTGGTAAAAGATACTTTATACAGTCAAGAGATAATGACTATTTACATAATAAAATCAGGAGAAATGTTGCCCAAATTAAAAAAGAAAAAAAATTTGTGTTTTATAAACTTCAAATCATCCAACTGTTAGTTTTTAAGTTGAGACAGATGAATCCATTCACACAGTTTAGTATCTTTAATATAATACATAAAAACTTCCACCTGATTCCAATAAATATGCCCATTAATGTATTAACAAAGCAAATCTTTCCATGAGTGTTAAATAACCTTTGTTTAGAGCCAATGTTAATAATGCTTGAAATTGCAAGGAACAAACGTGTATTCCAAAATATGTTTTGTTTTTACACCCATGATGAATTCTGAAGTTATTTACATAATCTCCCATATATTACCTTAATTTTTCTTAAATATAGATGCCTGCATAAGCTTATTGACACATCCTTATTTACCAGGATGAGCAACGCGCCTTCTCTGTGTGCATCTGAACTTACACTCTCACCTCATGCTACACAACACACATTTCCAAAAACTATATGAATTTTAGCTGAGAAAGGACTTCAGGATTGGAGCTGGGTTACACAGTTAATTGGAGGGATAGCAGAGAGGGAAGTCTACATGAATAGCTGGATATATTTCCAGCTGCTTTCACCAGTTTCAGTCACAAAAGTTATAGCTAAAACTCAGGACTTAAATCTCTTGGGTTTTGCATATTTTTCATCCTCAGACAAGTGAAGGCAGTTGTACATCTGAAAATGAGCCATAAATATATTGGTATACATAAGAGAGAGCTTATTCCCTAGAAACACCCTGTATATTTTATACTAGCAGAAATGTAGCTTAATGTATCACTACCACTACTTTTAAAAGTTAAAACGTGATTTTAAATATATCATGATGGGTTAAAGTGACTCTTAGAAAATAATAGTTTTGTTGGTCAAACAAAATTGCTAGCCAAGCAGATTTTTACATGTGGATTGAACTGTATTTCCTATGTTAGAGAAGAATGAGGTTTTATGGGACTATCAGTTCAGAGGGGAGAAAAGGTGAAGTGGAACAGCGTACAATGCACAAGTATAAATTAATGTCTGGGTTTATTGTTCACCGTGCCATAAAGAGTATGATGTACTACACACAGCTATTCTATTAGGGACTTATGGAAACTGAGGCTAGCGAGCAAAAATTACTTATGTCTGAATAAAAATATGTGTCTTTGGGAGAGATACAATATGTTTGGAACCCTGAGGGTTAATGAGAGGTAAGCTGGTGAAGGGGGGAGAGGAGATAAGGGAAATAACAGAAGCTGAATAGATGAAAGAAGTGATTCAGTGGGAAGCATTGTTGATCACAGCTAGGTGTCAGAAACAAACTAGAAAAATGGGAACTGCTTTAACATTGACAGGAAAATAATATTAAAAAAAAAAGAACTTATACCACATACTAAAAAGAAAAAGGAAATACGAAATAATAAAAGGCTTTCAGGCTTTCTTTGGGACGCGTCAATGAAAAATAATGCAAGCAAGCAAGCAAGCAAGTGCTGAAATGGAATCCTCTCTGAAGGTATCTTGGGGAGAGAGGCTCATTGTCCCATCCTTTTCACATCAAGAATTTAATTTTGCATTCTCTTTGTCTGTCTTGAGATACGCTTGCAGTTATTCTACACTGGTTACTTTTTCTTTCTTTTCATCCACTTAGGTAGTCTACACTGGTGGAGAGACAGCCAGAATGGGAGAAATCTAGCTATGAATTAAATCATCCGGCTGTCCCTTGCCAATGTGATTTTTGCCTAAAGGTTGAACTGTACTCAAAGACAGAGTGGGATCCTTTCTCCTGAATAGTAGAGGGAACTGCAGTTCTTCTATTTCCCTCATTTTCCATTCCCATTTTTAACATCTGTTTTTACAGAGAAATTATCTGGAGCATCCAGACTTCATTATGCTTCTGCTACACAGGATGCAGATATACCTTACAGAACTTGATTACCTATATACCTATCTTTCACTTTAGGCAACTTGAAAAAAGGTACCAGCTTATATTTTCCCTCTGGAAAGACCTACTCTAAAATGTTATTAGCAGAACATTAAAAACCCCAAAATGCCATTCGCTTTTTAGTGCCAGGGACATTCCGGTTCCTACATACGTATTCTGTTTACACCCATCCCCCCTGAATTCCTAAGACAGTTTCTCTTATATTAAGCTTCCTTCTGGTGCCCATAGCAACACCATCTAGTACTGAAATGTTCCTGCAGGATTTGCAGGAGTCATTTCAAAACAAGATGCTGATTCTGCAGTTATTGCACACCCAGCTACTTGTATCAGATTCATAGTCTGAGCCCTTGGTTGCGTGTGGAAGGCAATTCGGCTGACCACCGACTGTCCTCATCATCATCAGGGACAAAACATATTACATACGTTTTGGTTTGTTTGGGTTTTCTTCCCATAATAATAACCAACTTGTTTATTTTTCATAATTTACTTAACTGTGTGAAGAAATCGCAGAAGGTGGTGGGGTTTGGAATTTGAGATGATTCTGCTGTTTTGTTTACATTTCTCCATCTGCAAATCCGCTGACATGCAAATTGGCCTCTGCCCTCTGGTAGGTGGCTCGGGAGCCACTTTTTGATCTCGAGGGCAATGGTGCGAATGGGGAAAAAGTACATTTGGTTAAAATCCAGTCTGGAAGAAGTTCATGGGAAGTCCTAATGGCTGGCTCCTGCAGCCCAGGAGCTTTACCAGAGCTTGTGTACTGGGAGCCCAGGTCCCTTGGGACACCTGGTAGGGGTCAGAGCTGCCTGTATTGAGCTGGACCTCAGCAGGCACCGTAGATGCACGCGACGGGGCGAAAGGGAAGGGCCTGTGCCATTGCCATTGCTCCTGTCTCCCCACGTGCACTGGGACTGAGGAGGCTCAAAAAGAGCTGTGGGAGCCAGTCTGCCTCCATGCCTCTCCCCTGCACTCTGGAGATGCCAGCGGATCTCCAGGGGAGTGGAGAAGGCTGAGGAGCTACCCCAAGGCATGCTTGGAGCCTCTTAGCCCCCTGTTCCAGATCTTCAGACTGAAGAGGAAAAATGCTGCTCCCAAGCACCAGAACCATGCCCATTGTCAGTACCAGTCATTTATATGATTTGGGCTAAAAAAAGGAAAGGACGAGGGTAGTGATTGACACTCGGCACTTTGTTCATTCATTTTGAACACGGCATTTCATTTAAATTCTGTGTTGTGCCACGCTGCATGCTAGGAAATGTACCCTAGGATATTTTTAAAGCTGTAAAAGTTCACTAAATGGAGACTTCCCTGCAGGACTCAGCTATTAAATCTTTGCTGGAAAGTGGGAGCCACGTCCATTAAAAAAATCATATTCTGGTGAGACTAATCACATCTTTGTACTACTAAAGTATGCTTGAATTCAGATGTTAATCACATAAATATTTGCAGTTATACATTGCGTAGAACAAACACCATGATTTGGCAGAGTTAAATAACCCCTTATCTCTGAAGTTATCTTGAGAACATGGAAATATTTGGGACGTGTTCAGGGTGAAGGCAGAACATTTGCCACAGTGAGGCAAGAAGAATCCCTTCCCTCACCATCATTTAGCAAGAGAAAAATTCACCCAGAGTGCAGCTGCACCTACCCTCTGCTGTGCACCGCAGCATAAGCTGAGCTCTGCTCCCTGCTCCGAGCAAGGGAGGCCTGGCCAGGCGCAGCCCCTCTGCCCAGGGACCATGCCAGCAGCACTCCAAGAAGGAGCTGGATGTTGCTGGTGGATATAATATAGACATAAGGTTTGGGCCTTTGTACAGAAAGCGTGCAAGGGATGTTAAGAGCTCACCCAGCCCCGCTGGTGCTCTGAGAGATGCCTTATGTGGTGGTGGCAAGGAGTCAGATTCAGGTGTGCAGCAGGCTTATGCTCTGAACAGAAAAACAAGATCTGGTAAAAGGGAGAGCTTGAAACTCCTTCGGAGGAGATGGGTCACAAATCATCCTCCTGTTCAGAGTCATTCCAGAGCTGGAGTAAAGCTGCACAAACGGTGTCCTGAGGTGCAGCATGGGCCCGTTTCTTCCTTGCAACCTTCACACATACCGTGCAAAAGGTGTAATTCTGAATAACTAAGAATTTAATTCCAAGTTTAATTCTGCATTTACAGCTTGTTAAAGGAAGAAAAGTTCTTTATGAGTCAAATACCCTTTTCAACTTGCAAGGAGATGTGAAAGACTTCTAACATTACTATTGGACAATCGTATTTTCATCTGATGTCGTTCTTCCTACCCAACGTTAAATCCGTCATTACCAACAATTAACTCCTTATTCGATCTTTGCTATGCTTGCTTGAGTAAAATCAAGATCTCAGAAAATTTCTTTTATGTCAAGGATGGCAACCTGGTGAGCATATCTAGCTCATGGGACAGTTTATTCCACCCTCCTGGGAATACTGCTTGGGCAGAGGAAAGCAAAATTTGGGGTAACATCATGTGTGTTGCAGGAATGGAGGGTTGCAGGGGGGAGGGAAGGACGCATTTCCAGCTCAGCTTGGATCTGGCAGGTTTTCTTTGATCATGTGATCAAGAAATGCTGCATTAACGTTTCTATACTGGATGGGCTCAGAGCACCAGGTTGGAATTAGAAGTGGCATCCAAACATACTGAATTGGTTGATCCCAGCTGGCACAGACAGGACTAGATAGGAGTTTTAAACAATACAGATAAAAAAATCTGGGCCACTGCATTTGTTTATGAACACAAGGGCTAGAAAAATAATTTTTACAATTGATTTATGCTGAATCTTAGGTTTTCATCCTGGGTTGTTTGGGGTTTTTTTGGTACTCTCCTTTACATGTTGTTAGGGAGTATTTCTTTTATGCAAAGGAATCCTGATGCTACACAAACCTTCAAGGAGAAAAAACCATTTTTCTTGTCATGGGTTTTAAGCAGAAACTGCAGTCTGAAAGAATTGTTTATCCTCCATTTCTTAAGAAAACTTTTCTTGTGAAGATACATTAATCCTGCAAAGTTAACAAATCAGCCAGTTCACACCAGACTGCATCTTCCTTGTATTTGAGATTCTGTGGTTTGCTATTTAGAGCTCAGAAAGGTCCAACATGTGGGGCCCGATTCATCACTGCATTAATTTTGGCTTACACTTGCATAAAGCTGTTGATTTTGAGTTAATTTAAATTAGTATAAAAACTTTTCAAGACACACGCTGCCTCTTTCTGAATGTCTAGAAAATCCCTGGCAAAACTCACAATGAAATTTTTCTCAAGATGGTTTCTAACGATAATAATAAATCACATCCAAAGTTGTTTGTGTGCATGTGAAGGCAATGGATACTTTATTTAAAAAAAAAGGAAAAAAAAAGAAAAAAAGAAAACAAACCAAGTGCAAGAATGATTTAATTCGAGAGCAAAACTGTGTAACTCAGGGCTGTCAGGTTGCTCTCAATGCTAAATCTTGTCCCAATTCTTAATCCAGACTGGTAATCTCTGTTCCTTGCAATGGAGATCCTAGCCCCCCGTTTGAAAAACTGTTTTACTACCTGTAGGTGTTACTGAAAGAAAATCTGGGCTTTTGCCCAGCTATCATTCCCTTGAAAAAATTCTCTCTGCTGATAGTCAGAATCAATATTTACTAAGTCAAGAAATGCCATTCCTTGTCTGAACACTCCGTATGCTTGTACCCGGTTATAACCCATCCCTTTGTTATCACTTTGCTCTGCTCAACAAACGCAGGTTCTTTTCTTAAAATGATGAAAAATCAGAATCGTTGATAGTAAAAGTTATTTTTTCATAAATAACTTTTACTATCAACGATTCTGATTAAAAGTTATTTTTTCATAAATAACTTTTCATAATTTTCATAAATAACAATTCATAAATTTTCATAAATAAAGCAGTAATCAGATATCTGATATATAAGTTTGGAGAATGAAGCATAGTTCATTTAATAGGAACGATGAGTTTCATCCGCTGAAACTATAAATGCTACGCAGATTAGTTGCTTTTAATCCCATTTAACTAAAGCTCCCCATTTCATTCTTCTAATCTTTCCTCATAAACAAATCCTTCCAACTTCTCAGTCATGTTTTCTATCCTCCTTGGAATTCCTCTCTATTTGTCTACATATTTTGAGCATAAAGAGAGGCCCAGGGTGAATGCGAGATTCTAGGAGGGACTCCGTCAGCATTGTGCTAAATCCGTAATTAAAAAGGGTTAAAGTTAATATATTTAAGCTACAACAGTGAATCCACTTGATCACACATGGCAACAGAAGTATTTATAATTATAATGATTGTCTTACCTCTCAAATGGTCAGACTTAGAGTGTTTAATCTGTACAGATTTGTTTTCTGTAATGAAGATATTAAGGACATTTCCAAGGCAGTGCAAATTTCGCTTGAATTGAGGAAAGAGAATTATTTTTAAAGGGTTTAAAAAATCTTATGCCCTGGTGATTTTGGTCTGCAAATAACAACCTCTCTCTTCTCTGCCTTCACTTTAACACTGATCTTTCTGTCTCGGTGTAGCAGGACCTGTACCTTACAGCGGTAGCCTCTGTACGCAGGCACAGAGCACACAGGACGATGCACAGTAGCAACAGCAACTGCAAAAAACGTTTTTGAAACATTTTTGTGCACTTTTACTCAAATGCTTAAATAACACAGTGGAGATGAAAACCCATGTGTTCATTCCATTAAGCATTAACTGAATGCAAACAGAGTTTGCCTGTGTAAATTTTATTACTTAAATGTCCCCCAAACTATGCCAAAAAAACAGCTGCATACAGAAACCCCAAAGCTGTTGACTGCAAGGTTGTAGTATTAGACTCTGAGACATCACAAATTACAATTATACAACTGTAATCTGTTTGTTTTATTACCTTTCTGACCTATAACCAAAGCTGAACATAATTTTTAAGTCAAGAACACCATCCATGCCACTTCTTTATTAAAAAGGAGCATAGCTCATGTTCTGATTACGCTCTATTTTTTGACAAGCCGTCAACAAACCTGCTCTTTCTGTTGCCACCGATGGGCATGAACACACCACCTCGGAACCCCTCTCATGCCTTGGGACCCCAACAGGGTAACAACAGTTCCACCTTACAAAAAGTCTCTGATCTGAAGAGCTTCCCCTGGGCACAAGTTCTCAGTACTTTGTACGGTCAGACTCACAGGCACAGGGTTCAGAAAGTTGGGGTTTTGTTTTATTTTCCAGCCAGTGATGCTATGGAATTAATCCAAACCGGCTAACTTGTGAAAATAATTTGTGTTCTCTCCAAAGACTAATTTAGCAGTACAAAGCACATATGCATGTGTACCTTACCCCCCCCCCCCACACACCTGCACAAGTACACACACGTACACATTTACATGAGTAGATTAACTGCATCTAAAAATCAATTACTTATCTGAATGCACACGTGTTATTAAGATTTATGAAGACTATGCATAGATTTAACTACGGGTTCTGTTTACGTTCCTAAAAATTTGAATCAAAGTATGGTCCTGATGCTCTTCATCCCTCTACTATTTACCTACACACCATGAGCATGTGGTGTTCATTTGTATACGATATATACAGGTGTCAGGGGGAAGATGTATAGCTACATCTATCTATGTATCTGTATATGACCATCATGCATTATTTATAAAATGAGTTTATTGCATATACAAACAATAATTATTCTAAACATGCAATTATATATCCATATTTGTGTGTCTATATAGGTTTTTTTGTCCTTAATGGAAAACTTGAACTGCAAGCAGCCATGTCAGAACTCAGATGGTTAACATTCACTTCTTGCTGTTTTATTGCATATTACTGTGCGCTCCTGAGCAGCAGGAGCAGATTCAGGCAATTACAATCAAGTCAGGGCACACGCCGTGGCTGAGCAACACGATCATGATGAGGATACTGATGAGGCACTTATCGAAAACCCCACATCATCCACACTCATCAGCCACAACATGTCACCCCAAATGAGGCATCAGCTGCCTTCAAATGGCTCATTGCACACTGTTTACAGCTTTCTTTGGACCCACTTTTGATTTTGCGGTCAGGACTTAGTTCAAACAGCAGCTGACTGGCACTGGCAAGCCTCGGGATTCAGCAGAGCCGACTTCCCAGGAGTCAGGAGTGTTTTGACACAGGGCCTGACCAATGGAGAGGAAAGGTCCCGGCTCAGTCCCCCCCAAACATCGGTCCCTCCAAGGGGGGGGTGAGTTATTTCAGAAACATCTGAAATCAGGCGAGGAGGGGCAGTGGGAGAGAGGGGAAAAACAAACAAACAAACAGTCCCACAGCACTTTCTGATATATTTTATTTCCTGCTTCTAACTTAACGAGTGGCCAGCAACAGGAATTCAGGCAGAAACATTTTGGACCAGACCCTGTCATTTCTGGGACCCGTTGAGCCACTTGGACAGTGTAAAGGGTCCTTAAAGTGGAGGCACAAGTCATGGGTTCTCTATTCAAAATTGTCTTTGCGAGGAAATTGCACTAAGCTGGGCAGAAAACTTTTCCTGGGCTGCAAACCTTTCCCCGTTACTTACTGGGATTCAGGAAGACCGTCCTTTCTTATTTGGTTATTTCTGCAAAAAGCAAGCAAACAAGAAAGAATCAGCAAGGAAGAGTGAGAATACCTGGATGGTTCCTGGGGATCAGCCCTCTGCTTGAGTGAGGGTCAGGAATGACCCAAAAAGGAACAACTCCAAAATAGAGAGACTGAGAGAGACTCCCTCCAGCCCAGCTGATGGGCACTCGAAAGAGGGGTTTAGAGACTCACTGGAGTAGGAAAGACCACGTCCAGACCCTTGCCTAAATCAAGTGGAGTGAGAGCTCTGAGCCGAAGATTGGTTACTGCCGCAGAGCGTCCCCCTGGGCTGAACTAGAGCTGAGACGCTTTCTCCTGCCACCACTGCCTAGAAACAGATATTTCTGCAGCACGGATTAAAACTAATTTGTTTTGACAAATAGAGATTTTTCTGGTGAGAAAGCACTGCGTCATGGAGTCCCTGACACTCTGCCAAAGAGAGGTGAAAGGACCTTAGCGTGAATAGAAATCTAGTCCTTGAACTTCAGATGTTAGCTGATGAAAATGTATACTAATCAATTATTGTCTGTTCGTATCAGTTTATGTGAGAGACTGGAAAAAATGAAGTTATTTTACTTTACCACTCTTCCTCTTCTATCTCATATTATCTTATGAAATTAATTTATTAATTTATGACAATGACAAATGTCAAAATTCCCAGATAACTGGCTTCTATGCCAATTAAAAATCTTATTTTACAAATAGACAAGCTTATGAACTGAAAGCTGAAGTTATTCACCCAATCTTACACGGCCAGCTCAGGCCCATGAAGAAAATCATCAGACAACACTCCCTCTTCTGATTGTTCAATTAAGATGTAGGAATATGTATATATAGTTACCTTTATGGTTACTGTCCGCAGCCTGCGCTGTCTGTCTCAATAGTTCTCAAATTCTAGAACTCGGCACACTCCCTCCAGATGCCAAATTGTAACAGCGTATTGCATCATGAAAACATTTGAAGCAAAAATAGAGGATCCATGCAAGTTTTCCTACATTTGTACATACATCTGAGGGTTTTTTCTCTTGCTGCTTTCATTTCTAACCTGTGTTGCACAATGCTTTTTCTCTTAGGGTCAGATTCTTCCTGCTGCTTACTAAGATTTTATTTAATGTTAAATAGAGTAAAAATATTTTCAAAGAGGCAAAATAGATGGTCCCAGGAGAGACAGAAATTAACTTGCACAATCTGTTTATTAGTCTTATTTACTAAAACCTTTTTTTTTTTCTTTCCCAGGGATAGCAAACGTTCTACACAAATCCTAAACCCATTAATTTCCTCAGGATAGCTTAAACTTACTGTTAGGACTCCTATCATGCTATCTTCTCTGTGGTGCTCAGCAATATAAGCAGGAGGAGGAGGTAAGGAGTGTGCGTGCATTAGGATGGCACAGCATAAAATCCCTGAAAACTGCTTGACCGAAATAAAATTGAGCTACTCGTGCACAGCGCTGCAAAGACACGAAACTCTGTGTGAATGATGCTAGATAAGAACTGAAGCACCGGTGGTAAAGCATCCTAATTACAAACCTGCGGTGCAGGCAGAATAATGGACAGAGTGGCAGCTCTGGTAGCTGTGTAAAAAGGAGTGGAAGTTTGCATTTTTGTGGCTGTATCTTGAATTCAAGTGTGTGTGTGAGAGAGAGAGAGCGCGCGAGAGAGAGAGCGCGCGAGCGTGTGTGCGTGCGTGTGTGTGTGTGTGTGTGTGTGTAAAGAACTGTTTTTGGGTCATCATCTTACGCTCTTTGTGATGCACATTCTAATTTAGGCAAAAGGGATGCATCTTTCAAATGCAGATCATGTTTGCATTAGAAGAGCAATGAGAACACTTGTCACTTTCAGAACATTTATGTGCTAGAAGTACTGTTAGCAGAAGAGCAGTTTAGATAAATTCAAGACTTTTTTTTGCTGATCACAAACATTAAGCTTCACACCTGAAACCCTCAACCCCCTGCTGTGCTCTAATCCTAGCACCATTCACCCTTAGAGACTCAAAGTGCTGTGCCACTGCTCTCAAACATTTGATTGCCCTTACTTTGAATGCCACCACCTGCAAAAATGCCTTTTTATTCCCTTTGAGCCTCTTGAGAAGGAAGTAAAAATGATAATTCATGACAAACATTAATTAATTGTTTACAAGATGATCTTTTCTTTTTCTAACTTCTGTTCAGCAGACATGTTGAGCTGCAAGACTCCACGCTTGATGCCAGAGCTTGTCAAGAGGTCTGCATTGTTGTTTATCACTCAGGCATAGGATAGACTGCAGGTCATTGTTTCTGCAGTTCAAGTAGGACTGTCTAGCTCTTGTTTGAAGAATGGAAGTGCCATGCATGAGTTCCCCAGTATAAAAGAACTACCGGTTCTAAGAAGGAACAGGGATTTAGCTTCTAATGCAGAGTAAATAAACATTTTTCACCGTCTCTTGCTCCATGTGATTTTGGAAAGGTCAAGAGGTGCCATTACAGTATTTTAAAAGCTTCAAATTATGTTTAAATAACGTATCACTAAACTCGGAGAAATCTTATCAGAATTTAAGAACCTATTGTCGTTGTTTTAGTTCTTGAATTCATCATCAGAGGAAGACGTATTTTGAAAGGAATGCGCTGCTGTTAGGAAGGCTGAGATTCACTCAAGGCTTTAACTCAGCTTCTCCTCCAAGCTAAAGCATAACCACCCCCACCGCCCCCGACAATGCAGACTTGATTTAACCGAGTCCTTAAATTCAATAATTAATTCTACCAGAGATGTTACACCATTCTAATAACTGAGCCGAGTACCCCAATGACAGACTAAAAGAGAAAAATACAGTCAAATTTAAAACAATGCCACCAAAACATTGAAACCTAGGCAGCAAAATTTAGCTCCCCAAATTACACTTATGCAGCTAAAGGTGAGCAAACAGGTTTGCAGAGAAACTGAGCTGCCACATCCTGGCTGAAATCATTAGAAACTGTGGTGAACAGCACCTTTGCAAATCAGAGTTTTTATTTACTCATATATTTTTTTAATACACATAAACATATGTTTATTTACACACATATAAACAGACATGTTTTGGACATGTTAGTCTGTTCCTTTTGCAACAAAACAATTCCAAGAACTTTAAACCACATCAAAAGTCTGGCAAAAAGGTAAAGAGAGTGAAAGGTCTTACTTGTAGGAAGTGTACAGTTATAAAGCTTCTTGCAGAACTCTGGTTTCCACATTCCAAATTAGGAGCCCTTAGATCACGGCTGCAAGGCTAAAAATCAATGCTATATTTTCTGAGTTAATGCTAAGGGTTGCACTTTACAGACATGGAGACTAATAAGGTATGCAGAAGGAGTAAAAGCAGTGCACAAAAAATTCAGGCCTTCGTCTTGGCGACGATCCAGCACAATGATGTTTCAACCAGATTTGAAAAAAAAAAAAAATCAATAACATCTGTGGTATAATGGTTAATTAAAGAAGCTCTTCAGCAAAGCTCAAGATGAGAGGCTCGGCCTGAAATTCAGACAGCTGAAGCTTGATTATCAGGAAAGAATGCTTTTTTAGCTATGAGTGGATAGGCCAAAAGCTGCAACGTGTGGAAATGGGGGAAAAATTGCTTTTATTTTAACTTTCTTTAAGTAATCAATACATGGTTTTCACCTGCATTAGGCGCTGCTAGAGCAAAAGCCTCTTTCTATACATCTATATAAATATAATCCACTCCCTTTGGAATCTATAGGTTTAAAAACAACAGCAAAGATAAGCAGGTTGGCTGCCTGCTCTTAATTCACCAATTTTCCACCTTCCCTCCCCACCCCCAGCCCCTCCGGCTGTGCCTTACGTACAAAACCCATCCCATGGCAGATCCCTCCAGCTACTTTCTCTTATTTAGTTTAATTTTTAAGACCTGAGCCTTTCAAGATTGAGCCCGAAAGAAATGAATCAAAGATTGAACATTAAAGCATAATATCTGCAGTAACCAGACAATTCTACCGTCAACCTCTGCACCTTTCTATCCTGTTCTTTCTACTCTTTTGTCACCTCTATCTAAAATATATATGCACAGACTTAGAGCCAGAAGGGACTATCTTAATCCCTTGCATGACACGGGACAGAGGTTTCCAGCTGGTAATTCCTGTGCATTGTCTATATCCCAGGGATGAGCAGGAAGACACATAGTAAAAAAAAAATTAAAAAAAAAATATCCTGATTTAGAGATTTCAAATGACAGAAAATCCACTCCATCTCTTGGCAAGTTGTTCTGAAAGTTAATTAGCATCACCCTAAAACTGCCTTATTTTTAGTCTGAATTTTTTCTACCTACTTCTGTCTTGGTCTGCAAAGCTCAAGAGCCCTGGGCTATCAGAAATAATTTCTCTGTAGAAATTACAGACCATGGTCAAGCCTGCTCTTCATCTTCTTCTGGATAAACTGAAAAAGATGTTACCTCTTTTCTTTCTTACTGTAGACAGACTTTCTTACTGTAGACAGGTTTCCCAGATTTTTTCTTGTAACTCTTTTCTATGTCAGGGTCCTTTTCAAGGGCAGATAGACAAACACAAGCTCTTCTTCCAGTAGCAATGTCACTAATGCTTAATATTAGGACTCTGGCTTCTACTTAGTTTTTCCTCATTGATCCATCCAAAAACTTCTCAGCTGCCAACTCCCACACTAACAGCTCAATTATTTTTAGCCCCAGTTATTTCAACCCTTTTTTCCAAAATGCATGTCTCTTCCTTAAAAAGAAGAGTAACGTTCCTTGTTCCAGAAGATGAAAATACCTTGTATTCGACCATGTTATAACAAATCTTGTTAGAAAGAGTACAGCTCTGCAAATATAACAATCCTTTCATTCTGCAATGCTAAGTGAGACATCTCCCACATATTACAACTGTCAGGAACTGCATTTTCTATTTTCCAGGAAATTCCAAAATGGAATTCAAACAGATGGCAAATATTTTTTAAGTTAGCCAACAAATGAAGTTTCAGGAAGAAGAATTTTGCTGGGTAAAAATGATTTATTTAAATAATTTAAACATTTAATTCAAATTTTTATTTTGAAATTAATATTGCTTATATTTACATACTGCTTCTTAAAATGCACATAAAAATTAATTATCAAAACCTGTTTCAAAATATTAAAACAAGTTGTTTCAACACTAGCACAGTGTTTCCTTTCTTTTTCCTAGGTGCAATCTCTTGGAAGCATTACTTTTTCCAGACTTTACAAATCTAAGGGAAACAAGACTGCTCATTAAGAAAGATTGTAATAAACGAGTTTAAATCACGCTAATGAAAATCGAAGTAGGCAGGTCTTTCTTTTTAAACTGTAAGGCACAAAGTAGCAGTAGAAATAAAATCAGAAGTTTTGCGAACTCAGAATTTTCAGGGCAGGGCTTCCAAAACCAATCAAGATCAATTTACTTACACTTCCATTTAAATCAATGTTAGCTTTACAGCTGTTTTCAAAGGGAGCAGACCTAAGTCAAGAGAGTGCAAAGTAAAAGCCTGCTCCCTCAAACTTTCTGTCAGAATTCTTCAGATTGCTCCAGAGTTCAAGTGGAATTTTCCTCAGCAAACAGCATACCCAGTGCAAAGATCTTTTATGTCATCAGCGCTGAAGAAATGAAAACATCAGCAAGTACATATTTGGAAATATAACTGCATTCACAGTCAAAACCAAAGGAGACAGATATCATGAAGAAATAGCTGCACCTGACTTACTCCATGTCAGATTATGTCCATTGGTGCATTTTGTTGTGTGTGTCGAACATATCTTAGCACGCATTTTTTTCCTGAATTAAGTTTTATTTGATATACATATATGACATCCAAGAAACAAATAATCATCTTTTCTTTTTGGACAAGAAAGGTTCCCCATCCCTTAGAGCTGTATTGCAAAGCATCATGTTAGCTGTTCTCTGCCATGATTATGAGCTCCTGCAGGCACTGGACCATTTCCAGTTGCCCTCTCTCACACAACGTGAGAAGAGCACTGGTGAAGCCTCCTTGCTCTCCCACAGTATCCAAAAGAGCCAAACACTCCATTAATAAAATATTTCTGCCTGTAGACCTCCTCACATGAATTGACAGCTCTCCACTCTACAGTAGCCCCCGGTGAGATCCCTAGCAAGGGTCCTCTGAACAGGCAGAGTCTGCCAAGAGATGACACACTGAAATGGTGTCATTTTTAAACCTAGCTTTAATAACGATCTGGCATTCAGCTAGGTCCATCAGCCGTACCTCCCACAGTCCCATTTAGGTAATCAAGTCGTTCATTATTATTTGGCATGTGTCGTGCATACTCATTGTTCCAGGGAGAATTCCTCCAAAAGAGGACCAGGGCCTTCAGCCAGATGAATGGTGGCTGTAAGGGCTGCAAGGGCAGGCAATGGGGTTAGCATCAGACTAAGGATTTGAGGCAGTCACATTGGCATTGGTCATGCCAGTAACGCTCTCAGGATCATCTAGAAGGCCCAGGAGCCAGACATCCAGCTGAGAAGCTGAGGTGGCATGAAGATTGTATGTCATCCACACAGACTGATGTGTGTCAAGAGAAAACCTTGAACTTCCCTGACCTTTGCGGACTCTCTAACAGGACCTCAACACCAGACTGCCTTTCCTCTCCTTTTCCTCAGAAGGTGTCAGTGGACTGTGGCATGGCATTGCTCTACTATGAGTACCCAGGCAGCCCCATCTTTCTGACACCTCGTTAGGAGCCTCTGTGAACCCTAGAGTCCTGTGAACCTCTTTCCTACCATTTCCTCCATCCCACATCTATGTCTGTCCCAAAACTTAATCATAGGTAATGTTTGCAAATCTTGGCCCATATGATCAGCAATTTTTCTCATTTTTCCTAAAACCTGTTCCCTCTGAAGATGCAGATTCCTGAAATCCATTGGGCATGCAGACAGTGGGGGTAGGATATGCAGAACCTTAGACGTGCGACTGGTATCTAAATTACTGGGTCTGTCCTGTTGGTTTAATCACAGGACTGATATGATTCAGATCTGGGCACAGCACCAGGTTAAACACATGCAGACCTCTCATGGCATCGCTTCAAAATCCAGCTTGAGCAACCAGCCTGTAACCATGCTTCAAAATCTGCTGTTTTGCAATGTCCAGGAATACACAGGAAACTTGAACTGCAGCTAAACCCTAACTCCTGGAGTTACTTTGGACAACTGAGACCCACCAGGAGCTTGCAGAATGCTCTTGCATCCCTATGAATCTTAAAAAAGACCAATGGTATTCTTAACATATGTCTGGGATGACACTTCTGGGTAAGATACTGAGCTCAGAAAAGTTACTTAAGTGCTAGCTTTAATGTATCTAGTCATAAAAGAGCAATTTGTTTTCTGTGGTTTGTTTCACCCTGGCTTTCCAAGAAGGTTGGTTTATAATGTGAAGTGGCAATCTTTGAAACATGGAAAACATACACACTAGGAAACGAGCAGACTGCCAATGTATTTCACACACTGTAGCCCACGAAAGAGACACCAAAGGTACCTTTAAGTTACTGCAGAACTGAGGGGGTGATGTAGAAATGTGAAGCTCTGTATTTAACATCTAACTTCTCTGAGATCAAAAACGTGCATTGCAGTGGTTGCTGTGGCCTGCAGGCAGAGTAGACTCTCCTCTACTTGCCTTGGTCTGAGCAAAGACAGGTTTATGTTTTCTCTTCCTTCTTTAGGCTGAATAAAGAAGCCATGACAGATGTTTGCATCAAAAGAGGAAACAACAGGCATGGGATGATCATGAAATTCCAATGTGTTATTGGTTTTGATGTTTTTCCTCTGTATGCTTAGGGCAGGTGTGCCAAAGGAACACTTCTGATCTGAATTAACGAGAGAGGTAAATTTCAGAATTACACTCTGCAGTTCAGCCTCTGAACTCTAACCATCAAAACAAGATTCAGCGCGAGATCCTCTCACACTTCTTCAAACGCACATGTGGATGTGCACACACTTCTGCGAAGTCTGAAGCAACATAGAAGCTGGCAAAATCAAGAATTAACAGCCAAACTGCATTCCAAAAGAGCTCTTGCTCAACAGCCTCTCCTTAAAAGTACTAAGAGCCACATGCCTCGCTGATAAAAGATACCTCATTTCTGCCTGTTGTTTCTGTACCTCTGTTTTGAATTCTGCAAGTTTTCATGCTTCAGTGTTTTGGAGAACATTGTATGAACTGTAGTGAAAAAATGACAGGTAAAAGCTGATAGAGGTGATAAAGTTTAAATAGGATCTACCTGGGTCAGAGGAGCAGTGAGGTAATGGATCTCTTTATACAAACGGATCCAAAAAGCAGATGTTCCAGTTTAGAGAATGAGCTGCTTTTAATTTTGCCTGATTCATCTGCACCCTGATTCATATATCCAGATTGATGATGTCACCCCCACCACCGCAGAAGAAACACAGAGTAAGAGGCAGACCTCTGCTATCTTTGCAGAAATCCGGAGCAAGTCCGTTGACTTCTGGGAGTTACTCTGGGCTTACAATGAAATAAATGAGAGCAGAATCTAGCCCATGAAACCATAAACTCAGCTGTTATCGGGCAGAGTCTTAGAATTCACTATTAATATCTGCACTGAGAGCTATTCTGATTACAATTGCAAAATAATATTTTATATCCACTTTTACTATCTTATTCAAATACAGGAAATGAGTCAATCTTCAGAGAACAGAAAGACCAGTCAAAAGAATTAGAGAGTCGTATAATTCAGCATCCAACTTTGAAGTGAAGGAAAGGAAAACTGATTCCTGCAAATAGTCTGCAAGTGGGACTGTTAACATATTGCTAAAGGTCATACCCATAGACTCTCTCGGTACAGTGGTTTCAGTTGTTTTCTTCAAAGCACGCACAGTCATGTGGATGCCCCACTTCATTAAATGCAGGATGAGCGCAAATACTGCTGAACAAAAAATGGCCACCAAAATCTTCCTACAATAATTCATTGTGAAGTAACTTGGGATTCTCTGGATGAAGAAAAGTGAGGATGGTACCTGCAATTTGCATCACTTAAGCATTTCCATCCAATGCTAATTATAGCTCTCTTAAATTTGGGAGGTTTGAGTACTAGAATGTTTTGTATAGTTCCCACTTAAAGATGCATTTTCTGTAAAATACAGCTAGACCCAACTCACTTGCTTTTCACTATAAACAAAATGTTAAAAATAGAAACCAAACCACTTGGCCTTCCCAGGTGCAAAGGCTCGAGCCAGCTCTGCTCTCGGAGCTCAGACTCTCTTTTCCTTTAATGGAGTATTACAGACATGGCTCAAAAAAGAGGCAGCAGCTAGTTCTACTTTTGTCCCTTATTTTTTGTTGAAAGCCCATGCCTTCTAATGCTTTTAAGAAATCCAGTTCTTCATATTTACATCATGTGCTAGCTTTCACTGATGTGGGAGTGAAGCCACAGAGGTAAAAACAGGCTTGAGGGCAGGTTGTACAAGTCTATCCAGGACTTTGGATATGAACGCTGGTGCTGGTTCAGTATGTGCCGGTAGTGCCATCCAAGGCAGAGTTTAAACTACCTGAGATACTTCTATAGGACAGCTGCAGCATTAAAAGGAAGGGATACAGGAGCCAGGAAATGACAAAGAAAGTCTAAGAAATCATCAGGAAATAACCTTAATGAGGTCCTAGCTGAGGAGCCAGGAGCTGTGAGAAGGAGCTCTTGCTCTGGGTCTGCATTCAGAAATTGCCACGGCAAGGAAAAAAACAAGTTGCCTTAGCTGATCTCTTGCCATTTTATTTACCTCCCTCCAATTACTGCCCTGGAGATTACCTCCCTCCAATTACTGCCCAGGAAGTCAAGTATCATGCCGGTCCTCTAAAAGAGCAGTGCTCTTGCTCAGGGGACTGAGAAGAGCCTTACTGCGATCTCCTCCTGGCCAGGCGCAGGAGGGCTGCTCGGCAAGAGGGACGGTGCAGCGGAGCCTAGGGGTCTGGAGCAAGGGCAGGCACAAAGCTGTGAGCTTCCCATCAGAAAGAGGGGACAAGTCTTAAAGGGTGGTCTCTATGAGAGAGCATTTTACCTTAAAGATCTTTCATAATGGATAGGAACATTATTTCTAACATATAATTCCATATATTTTAAGGTACTGTCACAGGGTACTTTAACAGGAGACACTTCACAAATCCTTTGAAGAAGAAAAATTGTGAATTACATGCTTGGCTGATTCCTCCTAAACAGCAATGGTGCAGCTACTCTGGTATGGGTGTCTTGGTCGCTTCTCCCGTGGCTCCCTCAAACATTTTACATTTAACAGCAGGAGGACTGAAAAATGACTGACACATCAAATGGGCAGAAATGATCAGCAATGTGCATTGAGCACCCCCAGTAGGTAAACTATAAAAGCACTTAGTATGTTAATTGTTTTCAAATGACATCAAACTCCAGTTATTGAAGTCTGTTTTTTCTCAATCAACCCAGGTTACTAAGGTCATGTTAACTACAGAGCTCCGCTGGTGCCTGAAGTCATTGTATGGTGGATGAGACATAGGTCTGCCTTCCTCGTTTTTTTTCTTTACATTTTCTTGTTCGAGCTGTTTCGGGTATTTTTAATCTCATGGACAATAAGAGCAGACTGTGCTTTCCTGCTCCATGGGCACAGAGAAGCCCATACAGGCTTGAGGCAGTTGCAGTCCTCCAGCAGAATTAGCATTGTGATTCACCAGGAGGGGGGAAAAGGGAGACAGGGCATAGCACAGACCACGCTGGCGAGCATGCCCATCCTCCTTGCCCTCTGGTACCACAGGGCACACCGCGGCTGTGGCCCAGCGGTGGTGGGGAACCTGTGCCTTACCCTCTCAAAGGAGCGATACTGCAGAAGGGCTGAGACTCAAATGGCTTCGTCTGGAGGCTGGGTGGGAGCTGAGGACTCCCAGCACATCGCAGCTCCATCTTCAGAAGCTTGAGGGTTGGTCTACACAGAGGCACTCAGGAAAGTTAACTTGAATTAACTAAAGGGAGAGGTTTAAAGTGAATGCGTTAAGCTACATTAAACTCCTCTCTGCTCTTGTCTGTTTCAGTCGTAAAGAAGTATTGTCTGTTCTTTTTCCATTTAAAATAGATTGTCCAATAAAAGATATTGCTTCTTCTTAAAAACCTTCCCTGCCTTATTCACTTCAGCCCTAAGACTCCTTTGTTTGTTAATGAATTAGCTCTTGCGTACCCATATCAAGGCAATGGCATAAAAATTCACTTTATAACAATATAAGAATATATAATTACCCTAATAGATAAGTATTTTGAACTGTATATCTGTTCGGCTAAATTAAACCTTAGCTTGTAATAGAATTTAATAGCACGTTGATTAGCTATTACATAAAGCTGAACCCACAAACTATCTGTGTTGCAGCTGAATTAAGACAAATACCCCCACAAATGTGACCTGATGGCACAACGTGTTGTTAGTGTCCATGCTGTCTGGTTCTGGGGGAAGGGGCTACGTTCACACAGCAGCTCATCCCTCTCTCTGTGTGTGAGCGATCTTCAGTGCAGCATGTGTTCACCCATGCAGCTGGAGGGGTTCAGCTTGTTTGCAGCAAACAACATGATGTATTGCGCACATGTGCTCTCAGGACAGCTCAGCTCCCTGAGTCTCCTGCCTTTCATCTGTTTATACCACAGTCCCATTGTCAAAGACTTTTTGTTTGTTTGTTTCTTACGAGGGTGGGTGGGAAGATGAAGGAAATGGATCTCTGATTTAATAAAATTTTTCAGTCTTTGTTTAAGCGTGTCCCATATAGTTATGTCTTCCCTTTGAACGTGAATGATATCTTTTCCAATTTTAATTAACAGTTCACAAGTGGATAAGCTAAATAGCCATTTAGAACTATGGAAATGTAATTGCTCCACCATCTGGTCAGCTGTAATATTTTATGATGACTATGAAGAAACAATGTTGGTTTTTTACCGCCACTATAACCCACCATGATGCTTTTAGAGCGCAATTGTGTAGATCTGGATTCTGCCCCAAGGCCATCCTTGAACATGAAGACCAGCTTCCTGGGCATCATGGCTGATGGCAAGGTAAAGTATCATTTATATTTCCCTTCACTTATCTTGAAGTTAATGCTTACAGATGATTTGGTTTAGTTTTGACCTTTGTTAAGCTAGCAGGAACACTGAATGAGCTATATCGTGTTTTAATTTTTTCTTATGCAATTCTGATTACTGCACATACACGGAGTGGAGGCAAAGGAGATATCATTCCAAGACCAATGTGATATTCTTTGTATTTACACTGCTACTTCAAAGGGAAGAAAAAAAAAATGTCATTATCATAACAATGTGCAGTTCATGTATCACAACTATAATAGAACTCTAGTAACTTGCTGGCTACTGAGTCTTGGAAATTTAAATGTAATAACACAGTTTTGCTGCAAATGTCTGGTGGCAGAGGCCATTTCTTAGGTGCTATTGTAGAAAGGATCTAACTGCATTGGAAATGTATTTATTCTTTCTGAAAGGAAGGACAATGGTGTGAAAAGGAGGAAAATGATCTGCAGAAACTGACTTTTTTCTTTTAAGTTGATGACTGAAAAACATATAGGTCTTATTATTAAGAGTGCAAACTCTCAGATACAGCTTTGGCAGATTTAAAACTTTGATGAGGTCTTATATAAAGACGAATAGTGAAGAGATGTCGTATACCGAAATCACTATGGACAAAATTCTGTGAAAGTCAGTAGGAATTTTACCGCTGACTTGAAAGGAAGCCAGACTTGATCCCATACTGGAAAGACCTTAAGAAAATTCAACAACCTGAACCCAGCTTGTTATAGGCAAGTGTAGTGAGGGGCAAAGAATGGGCAGCTCATTCCTACAAACTGGAATTAGGACTGAAGCAATCAAGAAAAGGCAGATTAATTAAAACAATAGTGACTACTACTTTGCAGCTAGAGTAGACAAGAGCAGTAAAACCAGGTTAAGAGATTTAAAAAATTTTTTTTAAAGATTCCTTTAGTATTTGCCTTCTATTCTACCAGTTCTGCTGGGGGAGGGTGCAGGGGCTGTGGCTGTGTGATAAACCAGGGTGGGGATGCTGCCGTAAGGCTGGTGCTAATGCAGCTTTTGCAGAAGCTCCACCTGCTTGGGGAGGATGGCAGGGACTCAGCTCCTCGCTCTGCCTTTGACCATCATCAGGCTATTCCACGAGCAGTCAAAGGAGTGAAGCTGGTTACCGATATATCTGTGTTCTCACTCTCACATCTTCATGCTGCCTTAACACCAGCGCCTCCCATCTGCTGTGTAACCTCGCTCCTTGCTATATCTCCAATTTTCCACTTACATAAACAAACCACTTCCATGGCCCTGATACCTCCTACAGTCTCCCAGCTGCACTGCTGGGGGGTTTCAAGCCATGTGGCTTCTGACTGGCCAGCCTCCACGCTGAGCAAAACAGGCCTTGGTGGGCTCAAGCTGGAGCTTCAGCCTTGGAGAAGCTCAATGTTGGGCCTCCCTGTCCTCTTCCCAGCCACCAGTTTTTACAGTACTTGTGGGAAACTCTTAACAAATGTGGTTGAAACTGGCCAAGGGGCTCAGAAGTTGTGAGACGGCAACTTGAGGGATGGAGGAGAGAATGAACCAAGGGAAAATTTAGAAAACACTGAATTAAAGTCTTTACATTATTTTATTCCTACCTCACCCATAGCAGCTTATCACAGCAATCAAGGAACTGAAATACTGCCAACAATCAATCCCTTATAGGCCATGGGATAACTGTCAGGTAACACTGAGTAAAGCAGAGAGAAGGTGGACAACGGTGCATAACCCACACTAACTAGAACACCAGACACAGTAGCAGGACCAACAGAGGACTCAAATCTGTGAGCAAACTGCTAGTGAGACATGTCTGTGAACTACACAAGTCACCAAATAATTTCTTCACATAAAGAGACAAGATACTGCACTGTGCAATGATTTATCTAGAAATTCCCTTCCGTTACTGGCAAATCCTTACATCTTACGTAGTGAGAAGTAACACAAAGAAAATACCAAACTTGGAGGCTGGAGCTATGAACTTACTTGAGGACTTTAGTTCAATGTTTGCTCACTAGCACGAAGGGGATTTTACCTGTCATTTGCATGGGGAATACAGGGCTCATTCTCTTGCACATATGAGGAAAGAATTAGCACCTTCAGAACATTCCATTTTTTGTCAGTACTAACAGAAACATCAGGTTTTGCTACAAAGTTATGGAACTCCACCCTGAGCCTCCCATGAAACATGACCCTGCGCAAACAATTGGAAGTGATGCAGAACAAGAGGCCCACAGTTATCTCGGCTCCTAATGGCAATGTCTGTGTTAGCATTTGGGTTTGGAGGAGCCCTGAGGTTTTGAAGCAAATCCCCCAGTCATCTCCACTTACCGTGTGTCGGTTCAGACCACAGGACAGTTTTGGTGCATGCTAACTGGATTCCCTCCCTTATCACATCCATGGCTACTCAGAGCCTCCTGACGCCGCTGGGGTTTGGATTTGGCTCCCCTCATTTCAGACTTTTTTTCAGGATCTTTTCCCTTTCTTGAGCAGTGCGGTCCTGTGGCACAGCTGGGATCAGTTCCAAGGCTGTGCACTAGAGGGCAATTACACTCGTACACGCGCGCCGGTTCATTACAATAATATTCTTGCAGTAGTGCAGAATACATCGATGCAGATATCCTCAGTTACCTGCAGGATCCTGATGACTACCAATCATTCACTGCGGGCTAGCAAATGGTACTTTTTAGCTGTCTCCATTGTGTAAGATAGCTTTGCATTTTGAAAATTACCTGAATATCTTATTTTTATCCACCTAGGAGATGAGTCTCCTTAAATAATCCTATTTTCCACTGATATCCATTTAGATATTATTTCTTTATCCATCTTTTTTAACTTCAATTTAAGAATGCAGCACCAGTGATTATATGTCTCTGTAGCCAGATGTTGGAAAACAATTCAGAGTTCAAATTGCTGTTTTGTTACATTAGATTTTATTTAAGGTTGTATGTCTTTTGGAGAGAAATATTCCCAGTTCTTCACTGAGTAAAAAGATATCTTCTGTAAGAGTCTGATTTAAAACCATTGATCTCAGCGCATTTTGTTATTTAGTTCAATAAAACCAGAGAAACACCCAAATTTCATTTGTTTTTGTCAAGACATCAATTAATTGTTATCTTCTACAAAAAGAAGTTTTGTTGGTTTTTTTTTTTTTTTTAATAAGACAATGACTATGTACTGCTTAGAAGGAGTTTGTTTGTCACCTGGTTTCTGGTGACACTGTGACTCACTCCTTCCTAGTATTTATTAGCCACAGCAGCTTGCAGGTAGGTGAGATGAGGGTACCTTTAATGTCTGTCAGGAGAATCTTACGTGAAGAGAGAAGCAAAAGGGGCTGACACAAAGCTTTGCGAGACCTCAACAAAAAAAAACTGGCTGGGAACTATTCTTCATGTGAATTACTGGAGACCTAGAAGGTAAATGACAGCTGCTGGAGCTGAAGGAGGAGACGATTGCTAATGGCAGAAAAAGGGCAATAATGCAGTTTTCCAAGATTTGGCCAAGCAGAAGTCATGTGAGCTTTTAGTGAGGTAGTAAGGACTGAAGATAGATTAGAAGGATCTTGGATGAAATAAGAGGGAAGGAAGCAATTTCTGCTCTGTTATTATTCAAGTAAAACACAATAGTGTCTAAAACAACGAAGATCTGTTCCAGAATCACTGGATCCATGATTCTCTCCAAAAAAGAAGGCAGACTTACAACTGTGGGTCACCACACATACACACTCCACAGGAATTAGATCTAGAACATAGAAATAACTACTCCTGGCCGAAGTCCTCATCTGACATATCTCTTTTCACCTGAAGAAGTGAGCTAGACTGTCCCTTATTCAAGGCCCAGCATACTTGCTGAGCTTCTCCTACCAGAAACTGACCAAGCATGGAGACCCACACTGGGGTCCTGGGGACCACAGCATCATCCTTGTGACTTGAACTGATCCTTTCTATGGTGCAATACTTACTTGGCGCTGCTGAGGAAAGTCTCAGGACTGCATTCTTCTCTAGCTTCCAACTTCCCTGCAGCCCAGAGCTCACCTCTGCAAGTCCGGCAAGACCCCTCCTAAGAGCCCACTCCTCTGGTCACAGCAGGTGTCAGAGGAACCACTCCTGCTGCTGGCTGTTCAAAGAAGTGTGCAACTTGCTGCCCCTGGTCACCAGAAACACAGCAACTGTGTCTGTTGATGATATTGTGCCAGCTGAACATCATCCATCTTTCCCCTTTTTACTTTAAAAAAATATGAAAAAGGTAAAGGCTGTATCAAGTTCCCAGCCTGCTATTCTTACTGTTGCGTCAACCTCTTCTCAGATTCAGCGGTGGTTTGCTTGCCAGCATTCCTCATGCTATTTAAGACTATTGGCTTGTCTTTCCTCCAGAAAGCTTATTCACTGAACCTATAGGGCATTTCTTCTGGATACAATGACCCAAAAACTTTGAAAACTGAAACAGGATCCTTATTTGCAACTGTGGTTGTTCATTCCTCTTTAGTGTTCTTGTTACTGTGCATTTAGAAACACGAACCACTTTTCTGCTGTCCCTTGATAACAGAGATCTCTCAGCTGTTTGCAAAGAACAAACTCCTTAGGTAAGACCAGCTTAGATTTTACTTCAGCTAGACTGTCTAGATCAGGCTGCAAGGGGCATAACTGTTTATTTATGGGTACGTTAGTTACAAGAGGCTCAATGGAAAGAAAAGTGAGGAGCTTTGGATAAGGAAGAGAAGACGGGTGATCAGGACAGGACAGGGAGAATATGTAAGAGGGGCAGAAAGAAAAAAAAACCAACCCTGAAAATTCAACAAGATGATAGATATTCAACCAACCATCAACAGATGGATGGAGACTCATACTGTGCTCCAGAAGTCCGCAAATACCACTGCCAGCTGCAGTTTGGTGAGTTCTCCTTGCAGTTTGTCCTAAGGATGGAAATGGAGTGGGACAGCACAAAAGAGGAAGAATCCTCCCTGGGTCATTGTGCTGTCAGTGGGGGACAGGGAATGGAGGGGAGCAGAGTGGGGAGAAGAAAGGGCTTTGCTGTACTCTAAGTAGCTCTGAGTGCAGACCGTTCCCTTGCTGAAAGTGCACAAGTCCATAAAAATAGCCCCGAACAACCTGTGGTGAAGAGTAATACTTTAAATCATTCCTAAATGTTTTTAGAGTAATATTAATTATGGATGGGAAATTCAAACATCAGAAGCCCGAAAATGTAACTCGGATCAGAATATGGCTACTATATGGAAAGGATAAACATAAAAAGCAGAAAGGAAAAATTCAAGTGAAAGAATAAATATACTGTGTAAATATTACCATTTGGTTCCACTAACTTACCAAGCAGTATTCTATTTCTAACTTAAACCCCATGTTTCTTCTTGAGTTCAGGAGTTTTTTATCAGTTATCATGATCTTTAAACACCAGGGGAAGAAAAGTTAAAAATTAGAAAGAAATGAGATGTTTGAACCCCACAAGCCCCCACAGCAATTTAAAGATTATACTAGACTAAGAAATGCATTCCTTTCTTTAAAAAAAAGATTGGAATGATGTGCAAGGGGAAAATATTTCTGTATTTTTAATAGAAACAATATTATATGTGAAAACTTGGCCACACAACTTTTCCATTAATTGAAACAGAATGCTATCTGGAGTTTTGTTTTCATATACATTAGGGCCAGCATCTAACCTAGCATGTATATATACTGCAAACTATGAAGTACATTCTATACAATACAATTATATACAATTGTACATTTTGTACAATATAAAACATTGGCACCGATGTTTTCCTCTGTCTTTTGTATTCATCACAATTTTTTCTCATTGATATAAATGAAAAAAGGTGTGTGCTGATACTTTAGTAAAAGATTTGTAGCAATAATACTCGTTTGTATTACTAAGACATCTCCTAAGCATAAAGAAAGACTCGACTTTTTTTTGTGGATCCTTTACACAGAGAGTGCTTTATGCTCAGTAAAATCAGGCATGATCAAGAAGCACATTCTGAACACCTCTCCTTTACCATATATTAAAGACAAAGCAAATATTTTCATGATGTTGAAGTAATGGGAAGACCAGGGTCAGCGTTTTACACAAAATGTTTTTCCAAAGGAAGTGGAAGCTAGCCATCAAAATGTTATCTGCTCTCAACAATAAAGAGAGAAGAAAGAACAAAGAAAAGAGGATGAGGTTAAAAATAACATCTGTATGGTCCCCAAACTAAATTATTATTTTACATTAGGTTTCACTTAGGATAACAAAGTAGAAGCTGGGAACAAAAGCAGCTTGGCTAATAGGAAAAGTATCTAGAAATGGTTAGAATAGAATTTTCTATCTTAGGTGGAAGAAGAATTCAAAGAGCTCAATGTGCTCAAGGAAGGTACATGAAGATAACCTTCATCCCAGACTCCTGAAAGGACTGGCACATGAAATTGTGAGCCCTATAGAAAGGAGTAAATATAAAAATCTATTAAGACAGACTGGTATTGTCTGACTGAAAAAGAGCAAACATAGCACCTGTATTTAAAACAGAAAAAAAATGCCCTGGGCTAGTACAGACCAGTGGTAGCCTGACTTCAGTAGCATGTAAAGCTTTCTGGTGCACTTTAAGGGAAGCAAATACCACATTTCAAGGTGTATAAATGATATACGCTATTTTTTTGCTGTGGAGCATCCCCTCGGGTTGTGTCCCTGTGCAAGCAATAAAAGTGCTTGTTTACTTGAAGTAAGCAGGCAGCTCAGATCCAAAAGAGAGGCTTCTGGAGTAAACATCCTCTTTAGACCCTTCTGGGGATACTCCTTCCCCATTCCTCATTCCTGTCTTTCCCATGCTCTGAGCCCCCCTTGCCATATTGATGTCTTCTACCCAGGACCTTATTCTGATGCCCTCTCCTCTCCTCTCCTCTCCTCTCCTCTCCTCTCCTCTCCTCTCCTCTCCTCTCCTCTCCTCTCCTCTCCTCTCCTCTCCTCTCCTCTCCTCTCCTCTCCTCTCCTCTCCTCTCCTCTCCTCTCCTCTCCTCCCTTTTGCTTAGAAAAGCAGTTGATACTGTGTTTTCACATATATTAACTGACATGTTACTAGATGGGATTGGGTTATCTGGGCATCTAACTTTTGAGTACAATAATTTTAAAGATTGATAGTTATCTGATATATGGGTTATACCCATGAAAAAACAACAATTACATGCACGAAGTTCAAAAACATTTGAAAATGCAACATTGGTTTTACTTTATCAAAAATAGGTCATGCCTTCTTTTTTTATTACGAATTTTATTCTGTATAAAATAGACATGGTAGACCTAAGGTTTTACAAAAGCCTTTGATGTGGCAGAGCATAAGAAATTGTTAGTTTTCTAGGGTAAACTGAGGAATAGTCGAAGAACTGAAAGATGGATAAAGAACTGGATAAAGGAAAAATGAAACTGGGTTATTCAAAAAGCTTTTGGGCTGGCTGCAAGTTATTGACAGAATCCCTCCAGAATTAGCCTTTCAAATGATTGCATTTAATCTTTCCTTTAATGATGCGAAAAGTCCAAAGTATCAGCCATGCCCAGCAGAGCTAATAAAGACAATTTTTGGCCTAAGTGGCACGCCAAACCAGCACAGCACACCTGCACAACCCACCATCTCCCTGCTCCCTTCTTCACTGGGACAGCCAGGGAGGGAGGAGATAAGACCAGTGAGTGGCTCCTCCTTGAGAGCAGACGTATCACAGCGTTAGCCCTCCATGCTCAGGCACACGCAGCACAAGAGCAGGAGCGTGGCTGGAGCCACCTCTTATCAGCTCCTGATTTATCCTCTGCTTTCTCAGGGATTTGCGAGGGGACCATAAGTCCCGTTTCCTTGTAATTTGCTCCTTCTGCATGCCTCCAATTCTTGCATTTGCAAGATCTCTCTTATTCTTTTGATTTGACGTACCAGCGCATATTGTCTTGTTCTCTTGGGATGTTGTAACAAACCAACACGCCTTGGGGCCTTCTTCTCCAGAGTCTCCCCATCTCCTGAGCAGGCACCTGCCTCTATCTTTACAATTGTCTTACAGAGACAGATTTTTGAAGAAAATAGCCTGCCCCAAGGATATACCAGCCTGTTCAAGTTATCTCACAGGCAGGTGGAGGCTTTGCTGCCCCACTTCTAGTAGAAAGGCGGCCTACTTTCCTACGATGTATCTTCTTTCTGCACCTCCCTTCATGGATGCCTGAGGGTATTTAATAGAGTGGTGAGCCAGAAGTAGAGCAAGGGGGCATGGTCTTCTGTGGAAAGGAAAAAAGAAAGAAGAAAAGAAGAACAAAACCAGGTCTTCTAATGTTTAACACTTATTAGGCAAGCAGGAGGAGGCCAGGTGCAGCAACAACAGGCCAGGTGTAAGAGGAAGGGACAGATCCAAGGGCAACAGGGTGCCAGGGCAAGCATGGTAGCTTGCTGTACAACCATGATTACGGCCCCAGCCTTGTTCTAACCTCCTCTGGATTAATGTGTCCTCTATCCCCACTCTCCAGCCTAGGTATGGCTCACCTGAACTTGTCTTCAACACAGTCCCTATTCTCTTAATCTCCCCAGTTTCCCCCCTTTCTATCTTATTCCTAAGGTTTCTGCTAAGCTTTACCATTGTCACCCAGACCTATTCTATCTAATCTCTCCAACACGTTATCTAATTTAATCTAAACGGTGCCCAGCAAACAACCTAAGCTCACCTCCTAATTTGCCTCTGTCCCTCCTCGTAGCACCAGTATCCCCAACTCCAAGATGAGTGTGAAGGGGGTTAATGCTTTTATGTTGAGAGATGAGCTCATTGCTGGTCTGGGAACTTTACTTCCAAAAAGCCTGAGCTCAGCTACGCTTAAGGCATTTTCAGTGGGGATGGTGGGTTTTAGATGACTGCGCAAAGGAAATGATCAGCATCAGAGTCCAAGTGAAATGCAGACATCTCAGAGGCCAAGAGGGAAAGAGTTTTGTAAATGTACAAAACAAGTAGCATATGGGGTTAAGGATCTCTGTGGGGCTATTTCTAGCTGACTACTGAATTCAGATGTGAAGTTGGTGCTAGGAATCTGGCGGGCAAGTGGGAGAGCAAAATTTAGTGGAGGAAGTTAGCAGCCTAAAGTCTTTTATACTGCTAACACAAGATTATGCCAGTGTGTGATGACCACTCCATGTAAAGGACTGCTTGGCTCTCCTGTTAACTTGTATTCCACCCTCAGTTCGTTGAGCGGTGCATGGCCCATCCCTGGAGCCCAGCAGTCTCCCTGTCCTACGTGGTGGAGGCTCAGAGATGAGTGCTGACAGCTGTGCCAGGCAAAGATTTGCTCCTGGTAGGAGAATCCCCCGGCTTTCTCTTTGCAATGGCTGAAGGCTCCTTTACACAATCAGTGAAGTTCAAAGTGCTTCAAGCAAGGGCAAGGGTTTGCCTGAGCATTTTTTCAGATAGTGGTTTTAATTATGCATTTAAGCAATTAATAATTCCATGTGATATCTTATCTAAAGCTGGCTGCAAGATTTACCCAGGGCATGAAAGGGGGCAGGAGGGAGTATAGAGGCAGTTTTGGCTAAGGCACGGGGTAGTATGGAAAGGACTGGCCGCATGACTCCAGCATGCCATTGTTAGATAAACACAAAGAAATGGCCAGCGTTTTGTGCCCACTGCTGTTTTCAAATTGCTAAAACACCTCCTGGCTATCCCCAAATACCTCACCATTTAAAAACAGCAGCTTCCCTCCTCCATCCCCTTCCCTAAAATGTATAAATTATTCTCAACAGTAGGAATCACAGACACATTTTTTAGTAATAGCAGCGAAAATTCCCTTCCCTCTTTCCTATAAAGAAAATACCAGAACTTCTAACATACAATTGGGAGCTTATAATAGGAGGCTATTAGCGCAACACTAAATTTGGGATATTTCAAAGAAGTACATTGTTATGTCTGTTGCTTGATTTGTGGCACATGTACAGTTGCAGTTCAAGTTTCCCTGGAGCTGGAAGAGAGGACTGCACAAAATGCTGTGATAAATTTTACAGCGGATACTAATATGCAGAAGGAATTGGTTTAAAAACAACAAGCCATTACTTTTAGTCAATACTTGACACATGTCCAGTTTTCTGAAATTAAAGTGAAAGGTGAGGTCGGTTATTCATTGCACAATCCAGTCATATTTATTTGCATCCGCGCATTTGAAAATCTGAGTTTACATTTTTAAAGCTAAATAAAGTTGCCTTGTGACACTCATATTGTATCTATTACATATTTCACTTCAAAACCTCATCTCTCCTAAAGCCTCTTCAGTGTGCTTGAAGTAGCACAGCAAAAGAAAAGGAATTTTCAATTTAACTAGAGCACTGACATTCTGTTACACAATTCGATCTTGTCTATTTACCTGCTCTTAAAAAACAGAAGACACTAAACAAAAAAAAAAAAAAAAAAAAAAAATGCTGAATGCACCCAGCCGGCAGTGCCATAGGTGTCTGAATGCATCTGTAGCTTCCCTCTCACTCATCAGTGTAATTGTTGTCATGTTATTCCAATTTTTGATTAGGCTGGTCCGCCAAGCTCCCAGCTTTTTCTGGCCAAACGTTCTTCTGCTGGTTGTCATGGTGACTGCATTGTTAGCGGGGAGAAAGGCTCTGTTGTCTGGCATTGTTCTGTTGTGCTTTAGGTAATGCACGAGGCATCACAAGTGAAGTGGATGGACCTTTTTTGCTCGGCATCATTGCCGAGTATTGAAAATCTCACATAAAAAAGGAGCAAATAGGCCCTGACCAAAGAAATAACCACGTTTTTTGTTGTTTTTTTTTTTTTTTAAAAGAAAGCGCGCATTATTATAAAGAGGTAAAACAGTGCTGGCGATTAACTGAATAATCTAAGGAAATGCTATAGAAATTTATTTATTACAAGAACAATTGCTGTGATTTGAATGTTCCTATACAATGCTAACCATTTGGCAATTTAGCTTGAATATACTTTTTAACTATTCATTGATTTCTCTCCAGCTTGCAATGTCATTTAACCCTGGATTCTATTTAGCTTAAAACACTACACTTTAGGAGGTGAACGCAATAATTTGGTTTTTAAGATTCAATCTATGAATGTCTGCCTTTTTAAGTAAGCTACCACAGTTACTTCATTACTTTTTATATCACTGTCAGAGTGTGTAATCACTGATTTTCCTTTTTTTTTCTCCCAAGAAATGAGCTTTTACTCCAATATTAATTAAACTATCTGAAAAAATGTTAAAACATCAGGCCCTATTCACAGGTTTGACTTTGACATTCAGACAATTTCTTTAAGAGACATCTCAGGAAAATTAGGGGAGAAGCCCTGAGAAAGTTCTTCAAAGAGCCTTAGCTTATTTAAATGGATTGCCAGACAAGATATTGGCTTTAAATTGTGACTAATTTACACCTTTGCAACAGCAATTTACACGTTAAAGATTGAAAGTAAACCCAATGTAAATCCCAACTGCCTTAAAACAATCAATAGTATATGATTTGAGAGTCTCTGATTTTCAACCTGTGTTCAAATTCATCTGCTGATCCCATTAGGGGAAACCAGCAGGGTACCAGCATTTCTCTCCTGCCATTCCAGGGGGAAAAAATACCTTTCAGCAGAACCTGTCACTGGATGTCACCAAAGTTCCATGGATTTGCAGGCAAAACAACACTAATTTATCAATAACACTCAAGAGTCTTAAAGAAAGCAAGCAAAAATGAGTATTGCAGGTAACCCAGCTTACCAGTAAAGCAGGTAGGGCCAGAACCTGCACTCAAACAGCTATGGATGCGCTCACCCTCTTTAGTGGAGCCGCTGAAGTTCACATGCTGCGGCTTTCAGCTGCCCAATATCCCACACGTGGAGAGAGGCGAGATTTCATCTGCTGGCACAGGTAGTTGAAAAACTGCACAGAGTGGCTTAAATTGGCTTGTAATATCTGTTGACATAAATTTCCTCCCTTCACATCTGTAAAATGAGAATGACATTTTCCCTTTTCCTCCTTATTTAGCGAGATTTTTTTGTCTGGACTGTTTATTGAGCCCAGCAGGGCTGGGACCATCCCGTACCCCACGTGCCTCCTGCACTGGGGACTGCTGGTGAAAGAACTAGGGGGACTAGCACCTAAAAGAAGTTTTTGCCACGCAGGTGCTCAGCTCCTCCATGTGTCAGATTGGGAATCTAAAAAGAAATAGTAGGAGACTCTGATTTCCTTGCAGGGGAACCAATACAAACACGTAATCCAAGGAGTAGCTCTTTGACTAATGCCAAAATAATTTAGGCGAAGATGGAAAAAATAAAAATTTGCCACGAATATGAAACTTTTCAATAACTGTCACGTGTAACAGAAAAATGGTTTGTCCTTGTAACAGAAAAATGTTTTGTCCTTTGGGGAAAAAAGATTGTCCTATCATGGAGTTCATGTGCTTTTAAAGCTTAAGAGCGGGGATTTCAAAATAACGAAATTACTTGGGCATCTGTGCCACAATGACTTCCCGAGGGTATTACATCCCCAAATCCCTTGTCATTTCTAGCTTTCTCAGAAATTTCTGATTTTCTCAGAAATTACTTTTAAAAACTAGAGAAATTGGTAGTCTTCATACAATTTGCCAAGCAACATTGAAGTACAGTGACTCTCTTACTTAGAGATCACCTTGGACTCCAGCTGGCCCCGCATTTCACAAGCGCTCGCAAGATCAGGGTCTGGCTGCAGCAGCAATCCTGCCTTTCTGCGCTCCTCTGCTGCGAGGTGCTCCGGACACGTGCCTGGCCCCTCCGGCAGAGAATGTGCACACAAACACCTCTGAGACTGGGTAGTAAATCAGGATTTATCATGCTCGCATACATGCACACAGATTATTTACTCACACGGCAGAGGCAGGTCGGCACACAGCCTCGCATCAGCTAATGACAGCCTCATCTACGGCAGAGGTATAATTCCTGCTAAATTCCTAATTCTCTTTTAATTCTATGAAATTACTATATAGCCCTGTTCATTTTACCCTTATTAAATTCAGGAGAGCTTTCCCATAAGGGATAGCTTCAGAAACATTAAAATAGGACAATTGCTGTTTTTTGGAGAGCTCTATTGCAAGTGTATTGCCTTCTCAGCTGGAAAGGATGATTACTGATGTCTGAAAAAGGTACTTACAGCTTAGTACACAGTAAACATGTATTCTGTTTTTCTTTTGCTCTGTCAAACAATATAATACATAGCAAAAATCTACAGAAATAGCAATCAAAACAGACACACTTTAAGAAGAATCCCAATGCTTCTTAATTTGTACTTCATTCCTCCCGTCAGCACTTCCACCCGCATTCATCACTGAATATTCATTCCTGCTTCTGCCTTTGGGTTGAGTGTGGCAGCAGCCCAGCAGAGTCACACAGGTATTTCGGTGAAGGAGGTGACAAGACATCCCTCCTCCATTCCTGCTGCAGCGCAGGAGGGTCCCCAGCCCCTCTCTGGTTTGGGAGAGCTAAGCTCCCCACCAGCCCCCTTTCCCCTGCCTGATGCGCTGAGAGCTCCCCCTCCTGTTACAGTCAACCTTAACCGCAGTCGACAGATTAATATTATTACCTCATTTTAATTAATTCCTCTCCTCAATTCAAAAAAGCACATCTGGTGCTTTTCAGAGCCAGACAAAGCTTCTTTCCTCCCATCCTCTCCTGAACATCAATTAATAACTTGGCAACAAAAAGAAAATAAGAGTTTGTTCTGCATACCTAACAGTCACAAATGACAGAAAGAGAGAAAAGGGACTTGCTCCAGAGAGGGATCAAGGAAAATAACAGAACTGCCAAATCTTCTGTGTTTCTGCTCCTCAGCAGAACTTGTTAGGTCAAGCCACAGTGACACAGCTACTGTGGGGATGTAGTTTCCGGACCAGGGTTGTCTCAAATCTCTTTAACCTGAAGTGCATGAAAAGTGATGTGGAACTCTTCATACCCATCCAAGTAGGCAGTGAAGAGTTGGCTCCCATGCAACTGCTCAAGCCCAAAAGGTGATTTCAGACCTTACTGCCAACATTTCAACTCTCAAACCCACAGTTCAACTTCTATATAAGAGTGACTGCCCTTCCAGAATTTCTAAAATCTCTCCTAATACAAACAGAAAACACACAGCATCCTGAGCCCATAGTCCTACATGGCTCCATGCCCTGAAAACATAACACAGTGACCAGTGGGGCTGAAGATGATGAGGATGAAGACCACTTGCCAGTTCTCCAGAGCAGATGGAGCTCTCTTTGACTAGAGAGATGAAAATAAAGTTCAAAGGAGACTTTATTATAAAAAAACCCGAGGATAGAATTTGGCATACAAAAGGACAAGAGTTTGTTACAACAATTTGTGCAACATTAAGAGATGCAGGACTAAACTCTGGCTCTCTAGGTATGTCCTCACTGGCCCAGGGTCTCCCATAAGGCCAGATCTGCAGGCCAAGGGGACAGCAAGCCCATAGGAATGGGCACAGTTGAGCCCAGGAGGTGCCCAGCCAGCTGGCAGGACGGGTTGGCCGGCACAGGCCATGCACTGAGCGGGGAGCCACTGGTGCTCTGCAGACAGGAGGTCTGGTGGCCATCAGAGCCTGCTCACCTCAAAGCCACCCCCTTGGATGCCCATTCAAACAAGGCTCGACATTCGCCATTGAATTCTGTGCGTGAGTGGTTCCCGTTTTCCGACCTGAACTCAAGAAAGTTACTGATGCCAGAAAAAAAACATGAAACTTTTCAGGATGATAAACATACATGATAAGTAAGGAGTAATGTCACTGAAGCCCACTGAGTCAAAAACAAATGTGAGCTAAAACTTAGAGGAATAATTTATTAGTTTTTGAAAAGGGAACTGGTGCCATATTGTTCTGTTGTTGTCGACAAGTAACTCCAGGACCTTAGTTCTTCAGTTCTCAGTGGAGAGATAGTCTTTGAAGTTACTGTCCAAACTGGCTTTCTTCTTTTAAACTCAACATTATTGCAAACTCAGTAATTCAGTTTCGTGACTTGCTTGGGAGCTTGGCTTTCCCTTAGAATTTCCCTCTGATGGTGCCTTTGTCCCAGCTTTGTAGCAGCTACTTTCTTCCTTTCTGTCTCCGTTTTATTTTATCTCCTTTTCTCCCCCCCCCCCCCCCCCCCCCCCCCCCAAGAAATTCAGAGTGTGGATCACTCTCATGTGATTTCAGTTACAATTACAAACTGAAGTTCTTCTTGGGAACCTGTTTTTTTAATGCCCAAATACCTTGTGGCTATTCTTGATGGTGCTAGGTACACGAACAGCTATATATTTTAAAAATCAAAACAGACATGAGAACGAGATGAAAAATGTATTTATGCACATTTTATGTCGAACACAAACATATATTTTACATCAGATGGGAAAATGTCTTCTCAGAGGATGGAATTTTACTAGACATGAGGTGAATTTCATTACAACTAAACCAGATCCAGAAACAAACGGGAAAAAATAGCTAGCTGCTGATAACCACAGATTAAAAGAATGCAAAAATTAATTCAGCTGTACCAAAACATGAGATTCAGCAAATTAGAAGTACGCCCACTCTTAAAACTTGCTTTAAAATTGCTGTTTTATTTTTATTATAGAACTGACTGTCACACAGAACAATATAGGGAAGGGAGCTGTGTTAGCTAATCTGCTGTAATCCTTTCAACTCTTTGAAAGAACAACAAGCGGTTGATAAGCAGGGTCAGGCTGGGTCAGGATTTCGATAGGAGACATCTAAGGAATGCCTAGGTGCTTCAGGAAGGGGATGTGGGTGATTTAGCAAGCTGGCTAAATCAGCAAGCTTGTTCTCCCCTCCACTTTGGTAACGAGCAAACGGAGCAGACCATGTGCTGCGGAAGGGGTAACCTTTTGGGGGAGATAGGTGTAATAACAGAAATCCCGTATGAGGCATTATTTTACCCTTTTATCAGGCAGTGGCTTTAACTAACACCAGCTCAGGTAAGTACATTTTGCCTTGGTGACTGATGGATAAACTTTCCCACATCCAGTCCTAAAATTTGCAGGGTGTTGTCAGGCGCTGTTAAGCCACACCATAAACCATGTTGTCAACCCATTGTCTCGAGTCACTTCTCTCCTACATGCTTTGGACACATTAAAAATATATTTCTGCAAAGTGCTTATAAATTGCAGGAATACCAGCTGCACCCATTATAGCTATCACCCATATCAATTCTAGTGTTGGTTTTAATAGCTGATTATATACATAATCACCAAAAAATGGATGATATGCAATATCAGTAAATATTTTTAATTCATCCACCATGTTCTCATCTGAACCAGAAAAATAAATGAGATGATAAAATGATTTTAGAAGTACGTACCTTGCACTTCTGAAATATAATACAGGCTGTGCTGGCAAAAACAACTGCCCTTCAAGAAAATGTTTCATTGAAAAGTCAGTATCTGTGGGTTACTGAAAGAAATGTAGCAGTTTCAATGAAAAGAGTAAAAGCCTCTCTCTCAGACCTCGTTTCATGCTTTTTTGTTTCCACTGAGCATATTTTAAGAACTAATCAGCCTTATAAAAGGTACCACTGTTAATCTACTGTTTGTCTTCGTCTTCACTGCAGCTGCTTAGTAGATAGAGAGCAAACAAAACCAGAATTAAGGTCATTCCATTTAAATCCTTCAGAGTGGAAGACAAGGACTAAATTATTGCTGAGAATTACATGAAGGAAAAGCCCAGGATAAGATAACTATTGTTTATTATTTGCCAGACCCGTAGTGGCACTGCATTTACATATTTGTGAAGGGATTACATTAACATTTTATGAGATTAATTGGTAGCATGGGGAGATTCTCTGATATACTGTCCACACAACTTAAAAGTATGCTCCTGCGCTTTCACAGACCGTATGGGGTACATATGGCTAGTGAGAAATAACCCAAACCTACCAGCTACCAATCAGTTGTCATGCATGAAATGTAATGACTTTTTTTCACACAAATAAAATATAAAGGACATTATTACATTTCGTCATACAGCACAGGTCTGAATCGCACAGGATCATAGTAAAGACCTTAATGGATGATTTTGCTTTCCTTCACGAGACACCTTAAACCTGTATTTTCACGTCTTTAAGGCAGAAGGAGCAATAGCACAAAAGATCTCTTTTATGCTAATAACAGGAAATCATTTCACAGTAGTCAAATATGAGTAGAAAATGAGTGGTCAAATGAGTAGAAAATCTTTTGGCCATCAAAAATCCACAAGCCTTTCCTTCAAATTAGGAAATATTCCCCGGGAGCTACTCTATAAATAATACATGGTGGGGTTTAGTGTAATCTTTAGTATGAGAACATGCTTTCTTTAGAGCCAACAGTAATACCACTTCAAGAAGGAAATGCTGTGTGAAGAGAGGATCTTGCAGCTCTCTCCCACTTTAAAATCAAGTACATTGGCTCCACAGCATCTCCAGCCCCCAGGAGCCTGATGGCTACAAGGTATGAGTCAGCTCCACCACTCCGACCTCTCAAGTGGCAGAGAGGTATGTCCCGGTTTAGTACCCCGTGCTGGCTCAGGCTTCCTGCACTCAGCCTCCGTGAGGCTCACTCGACACCGAAGCTGGTCAGAAATTAAATATTGGCACTAGGTATCTGCAAAGAAAACAAAAGGAAGGGGGGCATTTCAGGGGGTTGAAGAAGGACCCCCACCTACGCGTGATGCAGGTGCGGGACAAGATGCTCACGACGTTGTCATCCAAGCTGGGGAAAGCTGTGTGCTCTAGCGAGAGGGGTAACTGCTCACACCAACACAAAGTTTGTATCCTTCTTTTTTCAAGCAACGATTTTGATAGGAGATAAGTCTCAAACACCAAATCACTGCGGATTTACAGACAGCCCGGAAATAATCCTCCTTTCCCCCATCCCTTCCTCCCTCCTTCCTTTCCCCTTACTATACACATGAGATTTTTTTGCTTATCCTGTTTCGTTTGGTCTCCCAAACCTCCTTCACTCAGCCTGATTTCACCCATCCAAGCTGAGTTCAGAGCAAAGGGCATTTAATCGCAGCCATGTATTGCCTGCTGCGGCTGGGCTCTGAGAGGTGACAGCAGGCTGGTGGGGGGGACCCAGAGCAGAGACGTGACCCCGCAGGGGACCAGGATATAACCAAGCCATTAGGACTCACTGTGTTTGCAGGCCACGCGAGTGATCCCTTCAGCTTGCTAGGAACCACCAAAGCTTTGTGAGGGAGGTTTGCATTGGCCCCTCAGATAGCTTAGGAGCACACTGAGTCAATTGGACCATGCTCTTTCAGTCATATCCCTTCTTCTAACAATTCACCTGCATAAGTTTAGTTTTATATGGATCTCCTAGGCTGCAATATCAGTAAGCGATGAATTGCAACAGAAGATGGAAAGTAGGTGGGTCATATACCTTTCAAGTGTCAATAAATCACTGGCATCAGTGGAACTTCTAGCAATACCCACAAATAGAAGATTCAAGGTGGAGCAAGAATAAAACTATTTTTTTCTCCCTCTTTTAAGGAGTACAAAATGGAAAATACTGCTTTATGTTCTACTCTTCTCTGTAGAATATGCCTGCCTGCATTGGAAAACCTAACCTATATCTGCATTCCCCATACAAAATGCTCTTTGTTTATCCATTTAGGACATACACAGCTTTAGTGTCATACTGCTAAGGACTTTCACTAAGGAAATAATGGCTATATACAATCAACTATTGGGTATAATAATGCTGAAGATAACAGTTGTTACTAGCCACTGAAGAAACACATAAACATTCTAAAACTGTCAGAGGTGACATCTGCAAATAATGTCACTTGCATTCTGACATCTCTGAAACATATTTTGAAACACTTAAACAAAAATGCCACTAACATAATTCACCACAGAAATGTCACAAGGATGATAGGACTATACAAAAACCAGCTAGAAATACATAATAGCAAGAAAATATTTTTCTTTATGTGCATATACAAATGAAAAAAAAAAAGATTCTGAGCCACATGCTGAAAGAAGTCTGAATGTATCATCTTAATACAAAAAAACCCCAAAGTCCCAAACCCACACTATTTTTTAGAATATTGGAAACCTAACTTGAGCTCAGGATTTAACACCCTCTGTATCTGAAAACTCATGAACACACGTCTGTATTTTCTTGTATGTACATAAGGCCAGAAATCCTTTCCCCCTCATTCCCTGTTCTTTCCGAGAGATGCTGCTACTGTCTTGTTTATTGTTATAATCATCTGCAATCATGACATTCTTGTGCCATTTCAAGTACTAAAATAATAAGAAGACACAGAGCTCTGAGCTCTTCTTTTGCCTGTAGCTGACTTGACGGGCCAGAATAGAGTTGGGCTGGAGATCAACAAAAAGTCCTAACAGAGAGAGAGGCATAAATGGAGAAAGGCACTGTTGCTTCTAGCCCTAATTTGCTGGAAAGCATTAATCAAGAATCAAGTCATCAACAGATGTATGTCATCTAATGCACTATGTGCATTTCTGACAGCAAGACACGTGCTGGTGATGCTAGCAGCTGCCAGGTCCTGTAGGCTTGAACTTTAATTCTCAGATGATGGTGTACTAAGTCTATAGCATAAAACAGTAACAGCAAACTTGGAAAATAGGTGTAACACAACACAAAAGCTAGTTGCCCAGTTTGATGACATTTTCAAAAAAATACATTATATGGCAACAAATCATAAATGGCTTTATGTATCAATCGTAAAACACTCCTTAATGTTTTATCAAAGCTGAGTAAGTAGTTGGGATAAAAAAGAAAAGGAAGAAAAGGATCGTATTCAGGCTGTGATTATAGTTAAGGAACTAAAAAGTTATTTATTTGTAAATGTTAGTCTCTTGAAAGGAAGTTTCATAGAGGTTGAATTAAATAATTTATCTAACATAAAGAAGGCATTATACTTGCAATATGTAAATATTGACTAACTTAGCTAATGAGTGACTGTGTATAAACAGCCTCCTTTTTTATTTCAACTGGAGTGTAGAGCAGAGAGCTTTGTATATTTTACAGTCTCTTGTACCTGAGCCAACAATTGATAGTGCAGGAGATCAAAGCCTTGATACAGAGATGCCAAGCAATTTGTGTATAAATGTGCTCCTTAAAAAGCGATAAGAGCACAAAAGAAGTTTTAAGATACTTTCACCACGATTTAAATGGTAAATAGCTAATTACTCTGATGAGCTGTGTTAAAGTTGTACCCGATGCTAAAAGTGTACCAACAGGACAGAAGTTCAAAAAATGGTTTCTATTTTTTTTCCACAAGATTTCTAAATGAGAAGATATTTTACATTAAAAGCAGCCACGACTCTTTCTGTTCTCCACAGGAATATTTCATTTAACTCCTTAATTATTTCTTCACATTTTATGCAATGGGCTAGGATGTAATTTTGTCTGCATAATTTAACTGAGATATTTAAGGAGATGAGTAAGAAAAATGCCTTCAATGGCCATAAGATGCTCACTAGTAATGACTGCTCAATTAAAGTCATTATTAACACATTAAAGTCATTATTGACACATAGAGTGATAACACTCAGTCCAAGACTCAAGCCTCTTCATGGTTTCTATTATAGTTATACTGCCTAATTTACGAGCAGGCTGAGCATGCTATGCCTCTGTAAATTGTTGTGTAAAGAAAAGTCAGTTAAAAGTCTAAAAGCAGTAGGATATATTTTACAATCAGCTTGCTGGAACTGCAGAACTATAGGAAGTGTTGCACTACAATGCCTTCAATAATTTGAAAAACTCTATGGATTATGTTTTGATTCCTATATATTGCTTGAAGGGTTAAATTGTGGGCACAAGTATTTCCTACTCATATAACAAAGTACTTGGCTTGCTTCACTTTTTATTATGCAATAAAAGACAACAAGTCAGAAGTACAAATGTAACACTCACTATGGCTCTTAGAAAGGAACATTATAACCCTCTCTCTTGACTTGTTTTCTCACACTGTATCAACAAAATTGGCTAGAACAAAAGGGAAAGGTGAATAACATCTGAGCAACAGACACTTACTTACTGCTGTGTAGTACCAGGAGGCACATAGGCTGGAGAGGAACTGAGAGAGAAAGGCACCTCTCCATGCAGATGTATATTTTAAAAAACAGAAAAAGTAGCATCTTGCACTAATTCTGCTCAGTTACAAACGATGCAAGGCAACAGTCTACCAAACCCACAGCGGAGTTCAGGGGAGACGTGTCTGAATGAGTTCTGTGATGATTTTTAATATGGGGGTGCTTTTTAACAATACACTCCATATTGTGTAGCTAACTGTTGCATCATAAGATCAGCCTGGGTATAAGAGGCAGCCGGGGTATGACACTCGGCCTGTATGTGCAATGCTGTTAGCAAAAGCAAAGAGCACTGGCTGCACCAACGAAGGAGAGGACCAGGCAGGGGTGGGTGATTCCGAACTCTGTCTATGTGTGTGTGCATGCATGTGTGTGTGTGTGGGCGCGCACGTGTGTGTGTGTCTGTCTGCAGAGCAGTGTGAAGGGAGTGTTGTAGTGTCTGGAAATACACCCACTCCAGCTTTAATCCAACTAGCTCTGGCAATGAAAGCAGTGCAAGTATGCAATCCGGTAACCAGAGTACATCCCAGACCCCAGTGGTCTGAGCAGCAACCCCTGCAGAAGTCTGTGTTCGATCTCCTGCTGCCATCGCACCTTCAGCTCCAGCGCAGAAGTATCTTCTGCAGTGGCAGTTTCCCAAGAGTAGGCAGAAAGCTACAACACCGCACCCGCTGCTTCTCACTTGGCTCACACCTCTTCACTTTCTCTGTGCTTTGGGGGAAATCTGAACATAGACTTTTCTCCCCAGCCATGGCTTATTTTACCTAGATGTAATGACACAGGCCTAGAAAACTCATTTTAATATTTTTTCCCCATTTACTCTAGTTCAAAATGTTGCAGTAATAAATACCGAGTGGGTACAAATCCCTTTACTGCTATATCTATAAATAGCTGTGCTCATACTTATTGTACTGCAATACAATTCCAGGCCAGTGATAGATGAGAAATTCAATAAACATCATCACTCATAAAACTAACAGTAAGGCAGAACTGGGGTTTTGCTGCCAGTTAAATCTAGGTTTGACCCGGAAGGGTGATCCTGGTAAGGCACCCTGAGATTTCCAGGCAGAAAGCACTATAACAGAGCCAGGCACGGCCCCGTACTGTTGCTGCTACAGGGCTATTTTCCATCTCTCACCAAGGGAAGACAAAGCCCTAATGCAAAAGGGGGAATGGGATGGGGACCTCATACAACCGCACAGGTACCATGACAGGGGTGCGGGATGCTTTCCACAGCCAGGGGATGTATCCCCGCTGCGAGGACAGGTTTCACACAGCAGCCTGAGCTCAAAGCAGCATGCAGTCTCCGGCTCTGACACAACAAAAGCAAACCTGACACTGAGTGCAGATCCGAGGCAGTGGTTTTGTTCTTCCCTGCCACAGCCGCAGGGAGAGGCTTTACCCCTCCTCTGCCACCAGCTCCTATCCCCCGTTCTTCTGCCTCCGCACGGCTCTGGGAACATGAGTGGTGCCGGCGCTGCCACAGGAGCGATGCACACAATTCATGAGGGCACAACCCCACACACAAACACACTGAGTCTCTCCCGCTGCTGCAAGGTGAGGATTTTTTAGTTTACATGGCCTATCTCTTTGTTTCCTTTGGAAGCAGCCCATTTCTTGGGGAGAGTTGGAATATCCTTTGTTCCTCTTGAAGAGGAAAGGAGACCCAATGGGTTTAAAGTAATGACAGTTATAAAAAAAAAAAAAAAATCAATCTATAAGCGTCTCAGATTCAGGGTTTGTTCAGTCCTTGGCCTCCGCAGTGCCTGCACACTCAGATGCACTTAGAAAATCCCCCAATAAAATAAAAGTGAATAATAGATGCAGGTCTATCATTTCTTATTGGATTTTCTAGTCAAACTGAAAAGGAGTGGACACAAGACCTGGGACTTAAATAAAAGATTTGCATTCACCTGATTCAAGGGTAGATGCATGGCAATAAGGAAAGGATGGTAAATATGTCCTAGAGCAAAAGACTAAATATGTTATATTTATTTAGCTAACTACAGGAGGTAGATACTAAGGGGTAACTTCATCACAGTCTACAAGTGTCTGTGTAGGAATCAAAAATGTAATAAAGGCCTCTGCGGTCTGCCGAGAGAAGGTACAACAAGCTCCAGCTGCTGCAAGTTGGACCAAGGCAAATTCAAGCTTGAAATGAGGTATGGCACTTTCGTAATGATGCTAATTAGTCACTGAAACACTTTGCTGAGGATAGTGGTGGCTCTCTGGGAACTAAAAAAGCAGGTTTAACTGTGATTTCTTGGGAACATGCTCAGTTTCCAACTAGCTGTCATTCAGAGGAGCCCTACAGCAGCTCTGTGCTATGCAGGCAGGATTTCATGTTGTAGGTCCTGCTACAACAACCTGGCCCATCCTTGTCACAGACCTTCTTTTCACTTGGCACATTATAGGAGGACACAAGGGCATGATGCAGCTGCACACACATTATAACCGCTTCACTCCATGTCTCCTAGATTCACGGACTATAACGCAGAAGGAACCATGTCTCCAGTTGAGAGTTCCTTCTACATGGGAAAGAAAACGTAAAAGAAGCTGCCTCTCTAAAAGCTTTTCTGTAGTACTGTGCCATGTGGCGAATACAGTCATGCAAACAATTTGCAAACAAGCATAAATGGTCACATACCGTGCTGAATACTGTCAACATGAATCTGATCATCTCCATACTACATGTTTTTGGAGGGCACTTGGAAAAATGCTGGAGCTTGGGTACTGAATTTTATAGTATTTGTAGAAAGCACCCAAACCCCAGTTTTCCTGGCATTATTTTCCCATTGTCAATATTTGATCACTTTCTTTTACCCCTTTCCATGAACTATTGCTACCTAGAAGAAGCAACAATTTTCATTCATCATTGCAATGTCCTCTGAGACCCCTGACATCAAGTACCTTTCCCATTTACATTAATGATGTGCAGGATCTTTCCTGGCTATTTATGGTCCAGGGCTGACATTTGTAACACACAGATTCATGCTTTATCAGATTTTAAACCAGCTCACGAAGTGCTATTACCTCCATAACCCAGTGAATGTCCCATGGAAATACGTGGAAATGCCAGGCACTACAAGAGTTCCCCACTTTCCTATATTTAGGGCTTGCCAATCTAGAGAAATAAAATGTCTTCTTGCAGCAGATCACCCAGAGCTGGATTTATCACCAACTATGATTTAGCAATCAAATAATGTATTTTTTTAACACAGAATGGCAAAACCACAATAAATTTGCAAAAACTAAACCAACTATACTTTCAGAAAATTCTCATAAGTTTATGATCTTTTTTCTTACCTGCTCTAGCAACTTAGAAGCTCCTGATACTGGCTAATTATTCTTCAAAGTTTGGCAGGCAAGCCTGGGAAATCTCTCAGAGTTGTATATTTCCTGTTTCTTACTGTTTAAGAAGATTGCCACAGCTATTTCAAGCGGGTTCCCAAGAAAATGCTCCTTCCATCCTCTGTCTTCCTGTTCATCAATATCTCATTTTCTGTGGTTGGTCCTGGGAAATCATATGGCCATGCAGAGGCTTAAGTCATTTTAAATCATTTCTCCACCCTCAAGGTACCTGACTTCACATTTCTTAGCTGCGTAGATCTCTATTAGTAGATTCCTAGCTTTGGAATGTAAAACCACTTTTTTAGCTTGTTCCACAGCCTGAAAGACAGAGTGGCCAAACTTAGAATTATAGAGCAGTTGTTAATCACATATATGTTCAACACTACAGACCGTAAAAAATATTTAAAACATCTGTAGATGATGAAGGCAAGTGCGGTACTTGGTTTGGGGTCTTTCCTTTTCCTTTCCTGTTCGTTGAAGGGATGTGAACAATGTGTCTGTACTGTGAGTGTGACCCACTCCCTGTGTCCCTCCTGTGCCCCCAGCTAACCACCCTGCAGCCACCCTCGCTTGCTCGTGGACCCCTCTGCAGCAAACCTCCCAGGTCCTTCCAAGAAGAAATCCAAGCAGTGCTCATGGCACAGGTAGCTCCGTGGTCTGCGCCCCCACAGACTAAGCCTGGGGGTGCTCCCAGTGGGAGGCAGAGGAGGGAGCGTGGGTGCAAGCATCTCTGCACCTGTGGCTGAAGGGCCAGGGGCTGCCCCTGTCATTGAACGGTCCTTCACATCCAAAGAAGAAAAGTCTGTAATACTTGAAAATCTGCTCTTTCACTGTTAAAAAGACAGAAATGATTTATTGCTTGGCAGACAATTACAGTTTACGCATATTGAATGCCAGAAGGTGTTTCTGCTAGGATTTCACCGTTATCTGACATTTTCCAATGTCTGTAGATTTGATGATGTGGTCGAGTTACATTAACTGTGAAGTTATTGACCTGTTCATTACACAGGTAGTAATTTACATCCCCTGCTAATTCACAGGGGCCAAGCTTTCTCCCACTTTCAATTTCTCAATAATATGGAATCAAGCCACAGCTAACTTTGCCCTCTGATCCTGATCCCACATCTTACTAGTTCTAGAAAGAGTTATTCCTGAAACTATCATGCATTTATTTTGGAGGCTAATATCCCATTTTTCTTTAACAATTTTTCTGTTGAAAAGCCTATTCATACTTTTGGACACTGCACATTCAAACAATAGGATATAGGTGCATCTGTACTAGATATTGGGTGATAATGTTATTTTTTTCTGAGCACCTGAACAGCTGATCTGTTTCTGCATGTATATCTATACGTGTCACTGCATGAGAGACAAAGTGGGTAACTACAAAATTACCATAATCATGTCATAATATATACCTTAAGGATCTTGTGCACATCACCACTATCAAGGGGAATCTCCCATTCCTTTCAGTGGAGTTGGATAAGACTTAAAGTAGCCTTTGGTTTTTTGGGTAGCAAATTGATGTTTTTTTAAATTACTCGTTCACATACAGATATTCTTACATCCTAACTCAAAAAAACCCAACGCAAGCCGTAGCATCTCATTTAGTAATAATAATAATGATTTCTAATATAGTGATATGTAATGCCTAGATTTGGGTAGATTCCATTGGAGTGGACATGCTTACTTCTTTTGTTATAGCCGCCTGCTATTTCTTGCCAGAGTGCCCTAATAATTTTTTATGTATCCTTCACAGTCTTAATAATTTTACTTTAAATATTGTATTGGATTTGCATGGCAAGGTTTTGGTAGCGGGGGGGGCTACAGGGGTGGCTTCTGTGAGAAGCTGCTAGAAGCTTCCCCTATGCCTGATAAAGTTAATGCCAGCGGGTTCCGAGACGGACCCACCACTAGCCAAGGCCGAGCCAATCTGCAACAGTGGTAGCACCTCTGGGATAACATATTTAAGAAAGGGAAAAGAAGTTATAGGGGAGTAGCAGTTGCAGCGAGAGAGAGGAGTCAGAATATGTGAGAGAAACAACTCTGCAGACACCAAGGTCAGCGAAGAAGGAGGGGGAGGAGGTGCTCCAGGCACCGGAGCAGAGATTCCCCTGCAGCCCGTGGTGAAGACCATGGTGAGGCAGGCTGTCCCCCTGCAGCCCATGGAGGTCCACGGTGGAGCAGATAGCCACCTGCAGCCCATGGAGGACCCCACGCCAGAGCAGGTGGATGCCCGAAGGAGGCTGTGACCCCGTGGGAAGCCCACGCTGGAGCAGGCTCCTGGCAGGACCTGTGGACCCATGGAGAGAGGAGCCTACACTGCAGCAGGTTTGCTGGCAGGACTTGTGACCCCACGGGGGACCCACGCTGGAGCAGTCTGTGCCTGAAGGACTGCACCCCGTGGCAGGGACCCATGCTGGAGCAGTTGGTGAAGAACTGCAGCCCGTAGGAAGGACTCATGTTGGAGAAGTTTGTGGAGGACTGTCTCCTGTGGGAGGGACCCCACGCTGGAGCAGGGGAAGAGTGTGAGGAGTCCTCCCCCTGAGGAGGAAGGAGCGGCAGAAACAACGTGTGGTGAACTGACCGAAACCCCCATTCCCCATTCCCCTGCGCCGCTCGGGGCAGGGGGGGGAGGAGGTAGAAAGTTTTGGGAGTAAAGTTAAGCCCGGGAAGAAGGGAGGGGTGAGGGGAAGGTGTTTTAAGATTTGGTTTTATTTCTCATTATCCTGCTCTGATTTGACTAGTAATAAATTAAACTAATTTTTCCGCAAGTCGAGTCTGTTTTGCCCGTGATGGTAATTGGTGGGTGATCTCCCTGTCCTTATCTCAACCCACGAGCCTTTCGTTTTATTTTCTCTCCCCTGTCCAGTTGAGGAGGGGGAGTGATAGAGTGACTTTGGTGGGCACCTGGCATCCAGCCAGGGTCAACCCACCACAAATATCTATGTATGTTGTTCCCACAGAAATGATGAAATGTCATATTAGGCCACTTTAGATCCCACACTATTCTGTAAAACCAGATCCACAACTCCTAATTCTTTAGTTAATTTAATATTTACACATTACTGCAAGAAATCTCCCCAAATGCTAAAGCAATAGTAAGAGCAAAACTCTATTCAGTGGCAGACAAATAGATCAGATGTTGAGGTCAGGTATTGTAAGCACACTATTGTAAGCACTTTCCAACTAGGGAGACAGAAACTGCCCAGGTGACACGAAGGGCGAGTGGAAATGAAATCAATAGTCAGCTCCTCTACCCTGACATAACCAACCAGTTGGCTGTAAATCACCAGCTAACTAGACCCTCCAAAGAGTTACTTTAAAAAAGAGCTTGAAGATTTTTTTTTTCATACCATTACTCTCGCTACCTGTAAATTAGGTATTTGAAGTCTACATGTTCTTCCAGCATATTCAAGCATTAGTTATCCTTTCAATTATACTTCAGTCAAAGGAGAGAAGTAAAATCTGTCTTTCATCATCCAACCTGAGACTGCAGATATCAAGAGTCAGAAGAAAAAAAAATAGACAGTTCATACTATAACACCTTCAGTTACCGCATCTACTAAGAATTATTACTCCAGCACCAAATAGGGGATAAGAAAATGAGATTAAAAAGCACCCTTTAAAATTTAAGAACACTAAATTAACCCTGAAGATTTGCAAAAGGTGAATTTCCATATTATTATGGCACTCTACGAGTTGCCTGTAGTCCTAGCAATCGGAATACTTACATAATTGCCTGGGAAATAAATGTCTCTTTTCTAATTTTCCTGCAAAATTAAAGGAAGAAATAATCAAAGATCATTAGAAAATTCAGACTAAACACTGATATTAATTTTAAAATTTCTAACCACAGTGAAAGATGCTCTGCTTTTATTGTGTAAAGCGTAGAAGCAACATACAATGGTTTGACATTTTTAAATAAATATTTTCAAAGAAAAATGCTAAAAATATCTCTTTTCTGTATTTACATGTCCAATTCAACCCTAGATAACCACTAAAACATAAATTCCGATTGCAATCCAGTTACAATGCACACCAAGCACAAAAGCCTTCTAATGATCTTTGATTAGTTCTTTATTAAATTCATCAAGGGAGCAAAGAAAATTTAATAATCTTCACCATTTGTCATCTTTCTGATTACAGTTTTGATTAGAACTTTCAGCTTTTATTTTCTTCTTTTCTAGTCGTTGCTATTACTGTGATAGTGCTTCTTTCCTCTAGTTTAAGAAGAACGAGATAGGGCAAATGAAACAAATTTGTAATTCTGGATATGTATTTAGCTAGGTGTGCTCATGCCCTGAAAAAGGCTAGCTGAGAATATGAGATCTTAAAAATGCAAAATAGCCCTTAATGGAACATCTCTACATTCATACCATAAAAATTTTCAGAGTCCCAGGTAAATAATATCTTGCTTAACTAATCAGATACCTTAAAAATACCCTACACACAGATTTCTGTAGAAGAAAAAAAAATACCAACATTTGAAGAGGAATTTTCAGTTTTTAGAAACATTCGTAAATTTATTCTACTATTTTAGTATTCAGTGTTATGATTCACTTATTTAATACAAACAATTAAAAAGATGCTTTACTGTGCATTACTAATATCCTTATCATAAAAAACTGGAAAGAAACAAATTGAAATAGTCTAAATAGATGAAACAATTTTCACAATACCATACACTGTGTCAGTCAAAAATGTGTGCATTTCAGTCTCTGTTACAAATGTCTAATTTTTTATATTCCCAATGCAAATCCTGCCCTGTCACCATGCCGCATGAGGCAGGCCCTGATTCACTGGGAAGAGCTAAGGGAGTTGTAGCTTTCTTATTTGCAAGGATTACCGCAAAAAACCTGCAGCAGCAAGTGCTGTTTTACCAGCATGCAAAGGACACATTAAATAGTCACTGGGTAAAATCCTGAAACAATCCTGAACCAAGGGATGAAATCGGGAAGCTCATCTTTAGCAGGTGGACATCCCAAGCACTGGACTGAAGAGCTGTCCTTTCTCTCCGTTCTTCCCTCCCTGGACCAGGGAACCTTTAGATCTTCCTACAGAACTGAATATCTCAGAAGAAATGGAAAGTTTGTGCTGTCCCCCACCCCTTGTATGGACTAATAACTCTACATGTCAGAAACCTGTGCTTGAATTCCTCTGCTGGCAGGGGACAGACCTGAGTCCAGGCTGTGGCTTGTGACGCCTGTGTGCAGGAGGCTTTTTCCGATAATTGTGAGAAACGAGGGAGGAAAAAGGACACCAGCCTTGTTCCAAGGTTATTGCACACAGAGCCTGTGTTGTTGTGTGGACTTTACAATAAAGCATGGCATAGAATCAGAATTTCACACCAGGGGATGTTGGAGTGGTAGTTTCTTGAATGCAAGGTAGACAAAAAAATCTTTGTTGGTACTGCAAAATCTTTATTACTACTGCAAAAGAGAAATTCAGCAACACCCCTCTTACCCAGACTAAGGCAAAGCTGAAATCATTACAGAGGAACATCTCAAGTGCCCGAGGTTTACACATGCACATCACGACCTCTCTCAGCCAGGACACCTTCTCCTGGCTCTTCATGGTCACCAGAAGTTTGTTGCTTCACAGCTACCCCTGTAGTACTACTGCTGACTTGTAGCTTAGGGAAAGTGTCTTCAATTATCTTGTACATTGCTTGGAGCAATGTGCTTCAGAGTTGCCTCAGGACCACAATCTTAAGGCTCACCACGACCAGAAATGGGGCACCAGTCACCTTGAAACCACTGTTAATACAAGCAAATACAATTATTTATTTATCAACTCAAAAATAGACAACACAAAGATTTGTAAAAGGGCAGGGGGTAGCAAGGAAGTTAGAAATGCACTTATTCCACTTTTCCCATCCCCATTACCCCACCAAAAAGATACTTCTCTCTCTCTAGTTGGCTGATAAGTGGTGTGGACTTACTTAACCACTCTGGTCCAAAGGCACATTCCCTATCATTACACTGCACATACGAGAAAAGGTCCTTCTCTGCAAGAGGGGCATCTTTTATAGCTACACCTTTGAATTGTGCTTGGGCGTTCTTCAAAATTCAGATCTCCCCTTTCCCCACTTGTTCCCCCCACATACTCAATGGGCAGTTGCAATACTGTCATCCCAACTGCTCTCCGATTGACTACTGTCCCTTCGGAAGGCAAGGTAAAAACGTCTTCTGTGCTTGGGGAAAATGTTAGAAAAACAATAAATAACCCACTAAGGGATGAAACTCTCATTCCTACCAGGAGAAGGGCTCTGCACAAGTACCTGAAGCCTTCGCGTGTATGGAGCCTCATATTCGAGGTAGACTGAACTTTCCTAGCCTGACCGGCCATTCACCTCTTTACCAACCTTTGTCTCGATACGTGGGCAGACACTTCACTCGTGAGCAGGGAGCATTGCTTAACTGGAATATCCACAGGAGGTTTTTCAAGGGTTCACAACTACTGTCAGCTAAAGGACCCCTCTTTTAGTGTGGGCAAAGGGACTCCACCCGAAAGCTAAAGGAAGAACATCTCCACTTCCCAACTCCCAGGGACATACTTGATTTATATAATTTTATCAGTTATGTACAATATACGGATTTCAATCTTTCTGATTGTTACTAATGTACCTTTTTCTCTCTGAGATGCTACTTATTAATTTTGTCTGGTTTTATCTCCTCTAAATTATTAAGCTAACAGCTTCTCAGTACAAAATAGCCTTGCCCTAAAAAGCAATTTGTATTTAAACGTGTGTGAAATCCTGGACTTATATTATAAAAAATATAGGCTCGTCTTTTTGTTTGGTTTTTTTCCCCTGGGTTTCAGGATGGTTTTTAATGCTATGTCATTATAAGAACAGCTCTACGAAAACAAAATGCTTATTGTGATGTTTATAATTTGCCTTATTGCAATTCCACTGAATGTTAAGCTCTGTATTTTTCAAATCTTTGCATTTCCGAGTACATAAATGAGCGCTTTCCCTAGCTAATTGGAGCCCTTTTTCTTCCTCACAGGCTGTCTACAATCTCTTAAACGGTCCGAACAATTATGTGATGTTGCAAATGCAAGACATTATATTGGAGCTTTCCCTTGTGCATAGTGATGTATTTGTCATGTGGCCCTAGAGGCAGCATTCATTTGTTTGTATCATGTTCAGCTTAATAGTAGTAGCAAGGGGAAAAATGAGGAGAAGGAATAGAAATAACGGAGACATTTAACATTGGTGTTTACAGTAAAGTCTGTATGTGTCTTCACTGCAGAAGATTCATGATGTGACGTTGTCACTAGGATAGTAAAGGCTGCATTTTTAAAATAAAACTTTTCAGTCAGCGTGAAAAAAATTATCTTCGGCACAGAGAACTTGCAGAGAGCCAGAAATGGTAAAATCTGCAGAGGAGCTGATAGCATCATTGAGAAGAAGTCAAAGTTTTACACCTCCTAACTGCTCTTTATTAGAAAATGATGTATTCAATATAAAATAGGTTTTCAAAATGATGATGGGATTAATCAACTTGTTAGCAGAGAAAGTATTGAAATAACTTCACGGTTGGCATAGCTAGTTGTCGGATCAGCTCTCCCTTTCATAGGCACTTGTTATAACAGGCAGGGGGCTAACCCTCTCAGACATGGAGCTAATCAGTCCTTGAAAGTCACTTCATCCAGTGGAGTGGAATAATGTACTCTAGCGTCGTTTGTCCACCTCTACCAATTGGAACGATGTTATTTAGATTGTCCATTTTTGCCTCATCAGCTTCCATTTCAAAGAATTATAATTTTTTCGATGGTATCTTTTATCAGAATGTCAGGTTAAATGTATTGTCTCATACTATCTGCTTTATAGCTGGCATTATTAAGACCAGTCCGTGAATATATAGTAAGATAAAGGAAAAGCAGCTGCATAGTTGGAAAGGCTATTCTTTAAGCTTGATTAAGTTCTCACAAAAAAAAAGTCAGGAGAAGAAAGATCACAATTAATGACCAAGAACAATATTTCCAGCAAAGAGTTAACTTAATCAACCTGATGAACTGCAGGGTCCATCTACAATTGCCGTGCAGATGCTGGTAGCTTTCTGGGCACATGTGCCTGCCCACCCTCTGCAGATGTTCTTTGTCTCATTTTGCAATAATTGTTGCTGCCCTCCCCACCATGACTAGCCACTTTCCCCGCCTGCAAGAATTGGTTCTTTTCCTGAGTCTGGGCTGAGCCTAATTGAACATGAATAGATTCCCTGGCCCCAAACGAGATCACTGAACTTGGAGAAGACAAAAGCTGATGGACAAGGACAACATAATAAACTTGTCTTCACTACTGGCTTTTCCTTGCTGTCACTCAGTGATACAGCAAATAAAATTATCACAAGGAAAGGTGTTTTATAAAAGAGGTACCTCTTTCTCCTAGCCCTTGGATATTCCCTCTTTGGAAATTCCCCAAATTTCTATTTCTTTTATAACTTATAAAACCAATCTTATTGGCGCTTTGGGGCTTTGGTACTGGGTGTTACCGAGCCCTTTAAAGTAGCTTCACAATTTAAGCACCCCTCAGGCAAAAATACCAGTTTTCTAATAGTCTTTCAGACTTTTTACTAATGTATTGAATCTAGTGAACTGTGTATTAACAAGAACAAGTGGAAATTGTCTCCAGCAAATTGTTCTTCTAGCTGAACTTTCATGGATGTTTCATTACTCAATTAACCATGATTTAAATCAATCAGAAAATCCAGGAAATGAATAAAAGTAGGACTAGACTAAACAATGTTGACAATTTGATTATTCTATACACAGAATTCATCTATTCACTGAAATCCTCTTCGTGTGATAACTCCACTCTTCTGATTACAATTATTTCATTTATGTGGCGAATGTGTTTTACTCTTGTTCTAATACCGGCTGTTATTTTAAGCAAATTTTTTCTCCTGTCTGGCGGCGGCTGGTATCAACAAGAGAATAGACATCTTTTGAAATTTGTTCATCCAAATGCATTAATAAAACAAGCACCCAGATGTATTCCTCTTTGTAATGCAGTAACAGCATGCAAGTGGCTACTTTTAAACATTTTCTCCTAGCCATGGGCGCACCCTTTGTGTCCGTGCAGCTATGATGTGTCTGCTCAATGGCCACCGTAGGGCTTCCAGTGTCTCTAGCTGTCTCCCTGTCTCTTCCAGTGATTCCTGTTATCTACAAAAGATCATGAAAATAAATTTTATTTTGCATAAATTATTGTCATTGAAATATCAATAGCACAAAAAATGGTGCACGGGTTTAAGAGAGAACTTAACCTTCCTTGAGCTGGGAAGAGTGTGGGTCTTGCTGCCATGCAGAGGGAAATATTGATGCCAGCAGGATGTTTTCAAGGTGGCGGCTGTTTGCACTGCTTAGGCCATAGGGTAAAAAAATCCTTGCTCAATTAGCTTTATCTTTTGTCAGTATCACTGCTCTTGTTTGTAGTCACAGTGTATAATATACTAATTTCCTGACCAAACAGTTGAAGCAGAAAGCAAGTTAATCTGAAAGCAATGGCAATTCATTATGTACATTTTTCTCTTTTGACTAAAGAAGAGTATCTTCTTTATCTCAAAACGTTTGGTCTTGTATTAAAAAACAGGGAGGTTTACTTCAAGAAAATAAGTAAAATTTTAAAAAATCCCCCCCATGAACATTTCCTGTAAAAGCTGAAACTTTCCCCAGACTTTTTATAACTGAAACTAATTTGTTTAGTTTTATGACATTTAATTCATTTAGTTTCATGATATTCATCACCACGTACATAACACATACCCAACAGCAGCTACACCACAAGGTCTGATGGAGCTTCCTACAGGGCTTGGTCTTCTGCTCTCCCAGCCAGGTAAGCGTAAGAAGTCATTATGCTACAGCTAAGAGCAAATGGGGAGGAGGGAGGGAGAGAAAGAAAGGTAACTATCCCAGGTCACATTTGCTGCTTCCCTCCAGGAATGGTTCCTGCTACCATTGGTCTGAATAGAGAAATGAGTTGTATTTCTTTGTAACCTTCTCCATCTAGTTACAAATGGTGTTACCTGAAAGGCTAACTCAAGTCTTTCGCACTATAATGAGAGTAATAATGAATAATAGTGCTTATGTGTAGTAAATTAGGCCCTTGTCAATAAACATCCTTTTTACCCAGATGCTTACTTCCTTGAATTTCATAATAAATCAGAAATAATCTACATGGAACAGGATGCAAAATTACCTTAAGCAAAAGAGTAACTGCAGTGTTCAGCAGAAGTTATTGGGTAATTTAAACATACCTTAATAAATCAGAATTATGAAAATAGAGTAAATTAATTTAAATAGTATCTCAGTCTTCACACCACAAATCACAATGATGAAAAAGACAGCTGCAGATAATGAAATGTGTTGCTCTCAAATATGCCACATGATCACAGATTTATTTAGATACAGTTTATGTTCTTTGTTTACGCTTTTGTTATGATCTTGCCAGATTTTCTTTTTGCATCGTGACTCTTGACTGCTACTGTTCTTCGTTATTATATGTATTTCCCCCACAAGAGTAATCCTGCTAAAATCATTAGTACTTCTGCATATGAGTCTGTAAGCAACTGCTCACCGAATCACCTATTTTACACTTACATGAAAGAACAAATTGATGCTTAATTGTTTTATGGGAATAATTGGTGCTTCAAAGGAGAGCAGGGGACCCTTCTGCAACTCTCCTGTAAAACTTGTTTAAAAGCATTTTAAATTCAATATCTTGACAATTTCTGCCTGAATACGTCAGGTGAGATCTTACTCAATAAAAGTCAGTGGAAGTTGTTAACTGAAGTAAATCCCAACATTAGCTGAAAACAAAATTGAATGCATTACATATAACATATTAATAGTTGAAATCAATTTAACATTGCTTACAGAAAAGCATAGTTATCTTTTTCAAAATCCATATAGGCATCCTGAAACTTTGCTCTCGAAGGAGGAACACAGGCCAGGGCCCACTGACCACTATGCTTCAGTGCTCTTCCACAATGCTTTCAGTATCCCAGGTGAACAGACACTATTCCCTTGCCATCTTTGCTTAGGACTATCAAATCTCTCCAGCGTCCTCTCCTATGACTCCCCATCCTAAATTTAAGAGCACCGTATTTCAAATCCTAGTACAATTATGGGTAGCTACATGTCACCTTACAAGATATGTGCTCAGTGCTGAAGTTGGGGACATCTGGCTGTTAATATTTCTCTGCTGTCTAACATTACAGTGCAATTGGAGCAATGTTTCTGAAAGACCAGTTCAGTACATTAGCTCTCAAATATGAAAAAATACACTTTCATCATTGAAATTATTCACTTAAAACAGCACTTCAGCAAAACATTGTCCACGCTGACCTTGCAATTATATCACATCTAGTGTGTACTGATTTCCATACTGTATGCTTTTCCACCTGTAATTGAGGCTATTAAGCAGAATGCAGAGGCTGAGCTCCACTCTCTATATCTACCAGAGTACACAGAAGGTGTAAATTCAACAAAACACATGTTGGGGATGCTGCTGCTGAAGTTACACTACGAGGGCTCATTGCCGATCAGAGTAACGCTCCTCCTGCCTGGAAGGTGCAGCTCAGCATCTTTTGTTCAGTAGAGACACTGCCATTTCCAGTGTAAATCACAAACACTGCTTAGTAAAAATCATCCTGGGATAAACCAATCTGGAAAATAGAGAGACACTGTGATGACACAATTGTCATTTTTAGAATTAGATTAGAATTAGAATTGTAGATTAGATTAGAATTTTTTTTTCAATAATTTTAATACTGTTTGAATTACTCCTTAGAAGAGATGGTATTTCTCTGACTGAATGAGGAACTTATAAAAATGCTGAATGTTAAATAACTAAATCCCTTTCAGATTTAAATAATCATTTGCCCACAAACTTTTCAGGATTTGGGAATTAATGTGTTAGGTTTCTCTGGCTACTAAAAATACCAACAAATCAAAATCGCCACTTTCATTCATTAAAAAATATCTTAAAATTTTTTTTTTTTTACAATACTGTGTGTTTTGTACACTGTTTGTCTCTGGTTATTAATGTACTATGAGCTGAGAATGCTGATGATCTAATTTGCTTCTGAAAACGTGGAAAATGTCTAAATCGGAAATGTTCCTAGAGGCCCGGGGGAAGAGTAATAAAAGTAAAGCCATCTTGAGATCCTAATCTGGGATAGTATTTTACATTGTTCTTGCCATATAAAGTAATTATGGAATCAACTATTAGAAGATGCTGAATTAGAGTCTGGATGGCACCAAAAATCACTGTCATGAAGGACGGGATAGGACATTTGCATGTGAAAGGATTGTGAACAGTATCTAAAAAGAATTGTGAAATTACTACCATATTTATTATTATAATTTTGTATCATCACAGTCTCATTTCAGCATGACCTATAAGAATAGATTAAATTAACGTCATTTTCTCTTCTTGTTAACATCTTTATCACAAGAGCAAGCTGTCACAATTTTAGTGTCTAAAATAGTCTGCGAATTACAGAGGGCAGGAGCTGGACCATTTCCCCATTCTGTGCCTTGGTTGGCTCACCTCTCCCGGTTCGCTCTTCCTTCCCCACCACACGGGGTGACAATCAGCATAAAAGCTCTTTGTATCCTGCTCTCTGGTAAAAAAAGAAGACAGCCTTCACTGTTTTGAACCTCAAGGTGAGTTAAAAATGTAGAAAAACAGAGCCAGATGAAAAGAGAGCGGAGGAAGCGTAGGTTTGAATGGAGGCAAGGATTAGAAAGGATCATACAAGAAAATTAAAGCAAGTATATACACACTTGTTTTAATGTACATACATACAGATGGTTAGAATACACACTGTCAAAATAATTGCTTTTATACCTGCAACCACCCAGTCCCCCAAAATGATTTGATGATAAGAGAAAGATCTGTCTCTAGGACTTCATTGGCAGTTTTCAATAACAAGTATTTTGGACCTTAAAAAGACCAAGACTGTTACATGAAAATAATTAGGCCTTCAGAAATGTTGTCTTTTTATATAACTGGACTGTGAAGAAATAGAGGTTATGGTTGGTAAGTTTTGTCTTGTTTTTCCCTTCCATCTCCCTTTTTTCTTTTTCTTCATCAATTTCAAATAAAAGGACAGGAAAGAAAAGACCAAAACATCACCAAGGAATTTCCCAAGTGAAATTTTGAGACATTTTCTTACGTATTTTAAAAAAAAATGCACAAATCTTTCATTTAGATACCCGTTGAACAAAGGTTTCAGGACTTTGAAACTAGTCAATCCCTCCTTTCCCATACATTTTGTTTGCTTGGTTTAAAGGTACTATTCAATAAGTGAATATTCTGTGATATGTTGCTCTTCCTGATTCAACATTGTTAATTATTGTCTGAGCTGCTAAAGTCCATTTGTACCTATAGAAATGAGAAGTATGTCCCAGGTACAAGTTACACGAGATATCTTACATTTTTTAGGAAAGTAGGAAGTGGTTGAAGGAAGTGAAACGATAGGGTTTGGATATCAGGTGAAAGAATCCTGCAGCCTCGCCCTACTTAGTTATGAATAAATATTACATCCATTTAAAGGTCTCTCAGATCACATTGTTCACTGGGTATTTAAAAAAAAAACATTGATAAACACAGACAGTAGCTATGTACTGTTCTCTGAATAACATCAATTCACTTTTGTATCTTTTAGTAGAGAAAAAAAAAGAGATTTTTAGTTTGGAGGGTTTTTTAATAACTTAGACTCATAACTTGCCATGGTATTTACAACATCAGGCACAAGCACTTTCCTTCAGAGTGAAAGACCCATTTGTGATGCCTTCAGGCTCCTGGCATGAAGGTGCAATGTGACGTCTTTCCTCCATCCCTCAGTTACCCATGGAGCAAACAGGACCTCCAGTCATGGAGGGAAGCCCTGTTTTTTTCAGGCTAAATGTTAGCTAGCCAACATGAGGGACTGGATGTGTGGGTATTTCACTAAATACCTCAGCTTCAAATTCGCTCTACAAACCCTTGGGATTGTCTGTAATGGCTCTATGCCATATGATCTTGCAAAATGTACTGTTGCACCACTGAACGGATATCAGTACTGCTGCTGTTGTGTTATCATTATCTTATAGAGTGTGATATAAAAATCCAGAGCCATATAAACAGCATTTGGAACAATGATGGTTTCCCGATTAGAGCTGGCTATTCTTGACATTTAGAGAAAATACAGATAACGTCCCCTCTTTTCCCTCCACCCAGCTGAGCTCTGCTGCTCCAGGACATACTCCTTTGGGCTCAGCGAAAGGGCTACGTGCTCAGCTGAGTCCCAAACAAGCAAAGGGATGTAGCAGGTTTTCCAGAGAAAACCATAATTCCAGCAACAATTATAATTCCAGCACTGCCTGGAAAAGGCACAAAATGTATATATTCCATGGAAAATGTTGTCAAAGAAGAAAAAAACTGGTACCCCAGGAGTACTTTATTTGACCCCACAATACTTGTGCATGGACATAACTTTGTTGAAAGCCTTGGCCAAACTGGTGTCAGGATGCCTCTGTCAGTGAACACCTGTGCTGAAATGCTCGTGGACCCGGAGGATGCATGGAAGAAGTAGCAGCACGAGCTACGCCACGCTATTTAAATCTGCTCAACATGGAAGGCTTTTGGAAGACCCCATGTCTATCCCTTTAGTTCTACTCTGCTTGATAATCAGCAGTAAGGTGAAACCAATGGTTTAAACAAGCAGACAAATTGTTCTAATTGCTAATGAACAGATTTGGGGGGTTTGGTGTCTTCTTCACCTAAACGTGGTTTTCAGTGCTGGCAATCCAGAGGCTCTGCCTGTCTGACCATTCATCTGACCATTCCTTAACCTCTATCTGCCAAGCTATCTGGGTTAAAAAGAACACCGCAACCTAATACCAAGGCAGCAGCTGAACAACAAAGCTGACAGAACTGGGGGTACAGTGAAGAATTAGGTTTTGGCAACCTGCTGTTCCAGCTCAGCAGCAAATAAAGCAGTTTGCAGCATTATTTACATGCATAATTCACGAGAGTGCTTCTTAGAGAAAAGTAAAACCAAACCCTTGTGGAGTTCCAAAATAATCTCTACTTTCTCTTTGATATGTTGAATATGTTGACAGCTCATTAGTATTGGGGTTTTTTGGTCTAAGACTATCCAAGGGGTATAACTGCGTACCAGTTTCCAGAAGGATTAGGAGAATAAGGCATAATTTGATGTGGGTCATGTTGTTGTCAAATGATGGCTTTTCAACATGGTATATTTATATGCTACTAATTCCAGTTTCCATTGTATGTAAAGGATGATTACTTATTTAATGAAGAGACTTCACTGGAACAGAGTTTTGTCACAAGATAATGGTCTCATGCTGTTAACTAAATGGGAAAGCATTTACTGTAAAATATATACACTCTGATTTATGAGATTAGCTTGTACAAAGGGAAGATCCAGCAATGGGATGTGGGCAAACATAAGAAAATATATTACGAGAAAAAGAATATTTGCTTGTCTATAACAAAAAAAATGGTAACACACAAAAAAAGACTACTTTGTTGTATCTTTATCTTCACAATACATGTACATGTCAATAACTGGTTATATCAGTGCAAGTCATACGCATCTGTGGGAAAAAACCAAATCACTTAACGGTGATTGCTACAGAACTGCACGATTCAACCCTTCTGCCATTGGAGACTGGGTAAATAAAACAAAAGGGTATTTTCTATGAGTTTCTCTGCCTCTTGGCTTAGGTATCCTCCACCCCTAAGTACATGTTACGTGCTGCATTCAGCACGTGTTCAGGGAGTGCTCCTAACTCCTCTTTAAGTTCCTCTATTTCTATTACCAATATAAATTAACTTGCATATAGGAGCTTCCTAGTATTCCTGAATGTGGTGTTAATATACAGCTATAAACCCAAAGTGTTAATCAGGACTAGTGAGACAAAGGATCTCCCTAAAGGGAAATTGTCAGTTACATAATCAGAATACATTAAAATCTAGTAGATTGCATGTTTTTAATAAAAAAGAACAAAATGAAGGGCTGAATTTATAGCCAGCAGACAAAGCTCCCTTAAAAATAAGCCTATTAATGCTTCCTGCAAGGTCAGATCAAGGGTGATGAAATGAGAATTGACCAAACACGAGAGCAATTCCCAGCTAAATAAAAAGCCAGATATTCTTTTCTTCACTGACAACGGAAAATGAACATAGAGACAAGAAGGGTTGATCACTGATGCCAAAAATGTACTTTCCATTCTCCGAGCTTTCTAAAGTCTTTTCTTTTATCCATTTTCTATTTTTCATCATATTGCCATTCTCCCTTTTTTGTCAATGACCTTTCTTCAGTCCAACTCAGCTTCTGTCTAATGACCTGAAGAGGCCTTCTTCACAGGCTGGAAAGCTTTAGATTTAAGATCCCCCTCCTTCATTAGAGTGAAAAGTGAACAGCCTCTATGTGCTGGGTGTTAATGAATGTGAAGAAAGATTTTTTTTGTATGTGTTTTACACATTATGTTCTTGACTCCTTGAGGTGCTACAATAAATTGCTGCGCTTCATTTACAAGGAGTGATAACAGAAGCAAAATGAGGATCTGGCGGCAAATTACTTCTCAGTTCACCCTGGGTCAGGCTGCTGGGGCTAATGAGAAGAGGTGCTCTAATTTTAAACTCCTCCTCGACCAAGCTATTCTTGCATTAATGTTCACTGCTATAAATTGTAAAGTCAAATGAAGGAGCACTGTTGAAAATTAACCAGTATTTTTATCCTTTGAGTACCCAATAGAACATATTTTGGCTTCTAAGCCTGGTGGTTATCAAAGGCAGCACAGCTACACCAGCCACTCCTGCCTCACCGCGGCAGGATGCTCCCCGCACGCACACACCACTGTTTCTGCCTTTTCTTTACATGAGAGGAGGAAATGGTGCGGGTTTCCAACAAGATTATAATTTAACCCAAAGAAGAAGGTGTTTAAAGCCAGCCTTTTTGTGTCCCTTTAACAGGACACTGCACACAGACATTAAAAGTCATGCAGAATTACTCCATCCATTTAATGCTGCCGCATGTTTAATGAATTGTAATTGTGTATATGGAAAGACCCTGTAAATCACTGACCCATTTAGGTCTATGAGCACTTTGTTGCTCTAAGCCCAAAGCAGGATTTGAGTAGTTAATGAGAAACTAATGCAGCACCTGCTTCTCTCATGAAATATCTTCCTAAGCCTATATTTTGCCAATTTAACAAAATCAAATACAATACAAATAATGAAAAAAAAGAAAGAAAGAAAGAAAAAAAACCCAAACAAACAAATACAACCCCAAAACAAAACCACACCACAGGGTTCATACTAAGGGAGTTATGCATCTTTGAAGAACACAGTTCCAGATTCTCATCACTGGATTTTTTATCGATAGCTTGGCACTGACTGCAACGATGTTAATATATCTAAAACATGTATCAATGACATGGCATTCATTTGTTATGTGATGTGTCTGTCCTGGTACATTCTTCCATGAAATTGCTACATAACATACAAATTAACCACACTACCCTACTCTAATCATTGTAATCAGTTATGTTTTCATGTGTACATTACTAATATATAAGGTTGTTGTAGTTCTTGTGTGTGGTTTAATTGCTTGTTTTTGCATATCTTGTGTGATTGATGATGTTCTAGAAATCTTTTCCCCGAAAGGAGACTTTCTAAATTACTTTGTTTAGATGCTAATGATTGTATTTCATTAGTGGCCCTCTCATCCAGAATCATCTTTAAATGAATGAATATGCCATAATTAAAAATCTGAATTATGAATTACTTTGAAAGGAGACAACATTGTCCCGATTTCCCACTGCGACTCAGTGTTATTTCAATTATGTAAATATGTTTAATCATTCCCCTTTTGTTTTTCTAATTATTTAATATTAATGTTGCTTTACCCCTTTATTGCTACAAGAAGGGATATGGCATCTTAAATGAGAGTACTTAGACAAGTGATACACAGATGACTAGATTCAAGCAGACATTTACCAGAATGCATAACCCATTTCAAAAACAAACATGCTATTAACATTCATACTAATATAGCAACACTAGCAGTAATTGCACTTCATGCATGTTTTGTCTTTATAAACCTAATGTATTCACAATGTACAATCTCCAATCAATTTTCTTATCAAACTTAAAATCCATTTGTACAACTTCAAATTCTCTTGAAGTGCAGATTTTAAGTAATGAGATTTCTCTGCCCACAGGCTGCACTTTTTCAATAGTTTAAAAAACAGATATAAATTATAAAGCATCTGGACATGAGATCTTGTTTTCTCACTGATACAGCCAGTTCTGTTTTATAGGACCGGCAAGCAAATTCTTTCCTGTGAGTCTGAGCAACATGAAAAAATTAATGCTCCTGAAAATTCTTGCAGAATACAGCACTTTTGCTGAGATTCACAAAACCAAAGGACTGTGAAATCAATATCTGTAAAATTATCAACATCATAAATCCACATAAGGAGTTACACATGCTACATAACTCATAATGGGAATTAATTATAAAATATTTATACATCATGGAAATGTTGTGTGAGTTTCTAACTAAATGTAATTATAGTCCAAAACGTAATAATTTGGCAATTGCTTTGAAACATCCTGGAGCAGAATTCCTAGAACTACAGTATCTCACTCCTGAGTAAGAGCAGCAACACAAGTTCAAAACATTATTTTAAATATCTTTGTTTGTAAATAATCTGAAACACAACCATAGGAGAGAGAAAGAAATGTGAGTTTTATTCCCATACTCTTTAAAGACCACTGCAGCCCTGTGAAAAAGTGGGAACCTGTTAGTGGAAGCTAATGCATCTGTTTCAGTTCTTATCAGCAACAGCCATAAAATTTTTTTAATATAAAAACCCCTATATTTTTAATTATAGGTTTTACATTTTGCCAACCACCAGAGTCAAAAAGGATAATGAAATGTGCATGAGTATTATCAGTGAAAACATCCTGCCACTTCCAGTTTGAGTTTATTACTCTCTGCTTTGCAGTTTTTGCAGAGAGAATACTTCCAATTAACATTGCTGCTCTTTCAGCCTCTGAATAGCACTTGGATGATTAAATACAAATGAAAAAAAAAATGCTAATAGCATGTTCTTGTTTGGATTTTTTTTTAAATAAAACTTTTCATAGGCAAAAGGAGGGTGGTCATTTTCCATGGACTTCTCTGTATTGATGCAAGCACAGTGGTGGGCTTTATTCAGCACATCACTTTTGCTATCAGAACGAAGGTCCTGCCTGCAAGCAGATTTGTGCATTTTGTCAAACACACTCACAATTCTGGCCAGTTCAGCAAGTTCTGTTACAGCATGTATTTTTGTGTAGATTTATTTTTTGTCACTAACTTCTTTCACAGTCTTCTTTAGTGGCACTGACATATTCAATCAAAAAATGACACAAGGTAGCAGCTGCAATTTCCATTCTATTACAATTTTGTGTGTATGTGTGAGACACTTAATTTCTATAACTAATTTAGAAAAACTAATGGAAGCAACACCTTAGTATTTCTGCATATCAGTTCCAGTGAACTACCATTTCTACGGAGACCACATTTTTTGAGAGCAGATACTTTCCAAAACAACTTTGAACAAAAGTCAGAGGAGGAGAGAAGAGAGAAATGGATATCCAAACTTTTATGAGCTGGTATGTTAAAAATGAGAAAGCAAACAGCAAGGAAGCTTAGCGTGGCAGCCTCCATTTTATATGTTAAATCTTTCACAAGACAGTTTAATTACAAAAATTAGGAATGGTAATTGCTACATATAAATGTAAAGTGTCTCTCTTGGCCCAGCACAGGGGATAAAAACCCCCAACCAAATCCCAAACTATAATGCCACTCTCTGTTCTCAGGATTCTTAAGTATGCAAATAGTTTTTCCACTTAAGATCTCACAGACACAGATCTGGTCAAAGCAAATTACCCAAACAGTTTGCATTCATCAGAGAGGAAAAGATGATAAGGCAGATAAAACCAATGAATGTAGACATTTTGAACAAAAGCCTGCCATTTTACAGAGGAGATTATCTTGTACTCTAATTCTCTAGTTATATAGGTAGCAGAAACTTATTTTCATATTATAAGATAATGTGAGGTGAAATGGCAGATAAAACCTGGCTTCACTGAGGTGAATGACAAGATTTTCATTGACATGAATGGAGTCATTTTGTTCTAGAAGGTTTATGCCGTGTGTCATTTTTTCAGTGTTTTTTGCAAAAATACTAGCCTTTTTAACAGAGTTCTTCAACGTTCAGTATTATTTGTACAGCCTATGTTCAGCCTGGTCACATGGAATTAATCATCTCAAAAAAAAGATCAGCTAGAGTATCAGTTGTAATTAAATTTTCTCATATTCATTTTGTGAATAAAATATTCCCCTTTTTTTACATTTTAATTAAGATGGGCATAATGCATGGAATTGTCACATGGAATGTTGCTCTGTGAAATGTTAAATACGACTGATCCTCTAATAAAATACAAAGGTACATAAAATCTTACTCTTCGTGTAAATGCTTATAACCTTGTCACATAGATGTCCCCAAAAGCATCATCTGTGATTTTATTACAGCCTTTTCCTTATCAAATCTCTCATTGCACAACATTTAGGACCAGGCTTATGACAGAACCCAGACCCTGATACAAAACTCAGGCAAGCTTCAGGTGCCAAACTCCAAAACTGCAGTTAAAAATTATCCCTGGTCAGCAGCTGATACTGAGAGCACCTCGCCGATTTGGGGGCTCCCTGCATAACCAAAAACCTTGCTGAATGTCACGCTTCCTCTGTACATCTTGAACACCCCTACTCTGCACAGTGGGGTGTCGAGCACCCACCTCAGCCCTCTGAGTCCAAGGAGTAGGAACGATGGTGCCACGATGCTCTGGTTCAGGTGGTACGAACCACCACCTACCGCACAGTAGTAGGGGCCATTTTTAGTAGCTCCATGAGTGCCACCCTAAAATGAGAATGATGGCACAGTTGTCAGTTATCTGGGTGAGTCTAAGCAAACTTTCCACCATGTCTTGGGTGAGGACAAATATTCATATTATGAATAACAACACAAATTAATGAAATTATGAATAGAACTGGTTGTTACAAAAGTAAGGAAGATTAAACAGTAAGACTATGAAGTAACATGATTAACACAATACACAGAAGCAGGTAAATCAATTGCAATTAGTGTTCTGGTTATGCTTCAGCCTTCTGGGTTTATGCAGACACTATCACTGACCCATTTGAAGAAAACCCATTAAAATCCTTATCCTCCCTGTAGCGGACGTAAAGAATAACTGATCGTCATCCTCTTCATAACTGTCTGTGACATACTGAAAGAACTGTGTCTTGTTCACTTTTGTGTTTCCCTTCATTTAGCATAAACTGATCCAGACACATCATGTTTTCCCCAGTTTAGCAAATATGACTTCTTTATCATTCCTGTGGCCTCTCTCTCCAGTGACCTGCTTTTTTCTGGAAGTACCATGTCCAAAGCTGGACACAGTACTCAACACGAGTAACCACCTCTTACGTCCATGATCTGACGCTCCCATTAACACCTCTCAGAATGAAGTCTGTCTCTTTTTCTGCAAGGATTGCTCCAAATCATTTCCAGTTCTACTGCTGTTTACAATCTTTCCCAAATTATCACCTCTGGGATCTCCTCTGATGTAATGGAAAAAGCTAGTCTGACTCTTACTTGTAAATGGATTTTTCTCAGATCAAAGTCTTAGGTTAACCATTAGGAAAAAATGAGATATTTGTAATCTCTAGTTCATTTTAGAACAAACAAATCACTTCAGACCATAAGGAGTGACTGGCAGTGTCATTAGTAAAAAGTATCACCACTAGCAAAGCCCACTTTACAGCAAACAGCATAAAAACTGAACTTCATCACAAAGTTCTTTTCACCTCGATCTGAGATAGGAACTTAACACTAACAGGCACACAAGAGGTTTTAATAGAATCAGTTTTTAATTGCTTACAGCTTTTTTATCAGCTGCTGAGAATATTAAAACCATCAAAACAACAAAATCTTTAACCTGAACGACACAAAAGATCTAATTTAACTCCACCTGCCTCCCCAGAGCAAGTGCTTACACTACATTACTGAGATTGTTCTGGAGATGTCCTTGTAGTAGCTGGAAACACTTAAAGAAGCAGCATCAGAAACAGCTTCAGCTTTATTTTAAAGAAAGGAGCTGGAAGAATCACTTCATTAACCAAAGCCATCGGTCAGGGGAAATTAAAGGGTCCCAGGCCACAGCAGAAGGCAGGTGCTAGGGCAAGGAAGGGCACCCTGGCCCAGGCCTGGGGTAGTTCCTCTGGGCTCAGTGATCTGGGCACAGCGGTGCCCACCTGGGCACTGGGGAGCGGGGAAAATGAGACCTTACCTACGTCAGCTAAGCTCCTGCCGGTCTGGTGAAGAAGGCAGAGGCCGAGTGCCATGTACATACAGCCTTGCTATTGAGTTTAGAGGGATGAATGTCAGAATAATTATTATACATCTAAAATTGTTAGACTCACCATTTCAGACCATAAGAAATGCCTGCTAAGGTTGCCTGCCACTTTCAGGGACAGGAGAACTGGACTCGGACCACCAAAATGAATTCTGTTTTCCCAGTTCAATGGCTGAACTGAAAAATGGGGGGGGAAATAGTTCCATCTTGGTTCTTAAAAACGTACCTTTTCTAGCTTATTTTTAAAAACCACTTCCAGGTTCAGCATCTTGACTCTGAAATCAGTTTCAAAATGAGACATCAAATGATTTACTTTTGAAAATATTGAAAGAATTTCAACTTCTTTCCAACTTCTTTTTGTCCAAACTCATCACCAAATTTGACCTAATTTTATAGAAAGTTTTGGTTCCTATCCTAACGTTCCATTTTCAGCAAATGTAATGTTCATTGAAAAAAATTCTGTCTGGCTGCAATTCCCAGAAGAAAGGTGAGATGTGTTTGAGACAGACTTGGGCAGACAGGATTTTGTGGGAACGAGGATTGCTTAAAATTCTTCTGGATCTGAAGAAGAAACAAGTCTCAATACACATTACATATTTTTGACAAAGAGCAAAGAAGTTATAAAATAAGATATCCAAAGATGCAACATATGAAAAAGTAATTTTATTTCAATCTTTTGGACCATTCAATGCCTTTTAATGAATTTCTAGAAATGTGCCAATTTCAAAATACAAAAGCCATTTCAAAATGGTAAGTCACATTCTTTCTTGGAAAATACCGGAGTATTTCAGCTTCTCCCCCTCAGTTTTTTTGGGGTCCAAAATCTTCACCATATTTGATTTGATTTACTTATTTTTTTTAGCACTGTGGTTCTTCCTGCTCCACAAAAAATGCCTTCTTGAACAATTTTAATGATCTAGTAAATGCTAATACAAAAGATGACTGTATGCAGGATAGGGGAAAAGAGAGTTTCCCATAACTGTGATTTTCCTTATGCCATTGCAGTGTTATTTTAGTTTAAATGAACAGCAGCCTCATCTAAACAGACAGACTGGCTAGAGGTCAAAAATCCAGCACAGACAATTTTGCACAGTAGCAATTTACACCAAACTGGTACTGGTAAGAGCTGGCCACTTCCCTGCTTCCCTCACTGTTTGCCCATCAAGCTTCTGGCTGCTGCTTTCTCAGATGCCAAGAATCCTGCATTTATTTTGGCACAGTGGACCAGCTTCCAACAAAAGGAAAAGGAGAGCCCTACGTTTCTCAGTGGTTAGGTCACTGTCCTAGGAGATGGGAGCTGAGCATTTTCATCCTCAGCCTCAGGGGCATCTACATAATGCTCTGAACCATCAGCAGATTTTAAGACAACTCAGCTGTGAATTCATTTTTAGGTATTTCCATCAGGACTTGAAACTCTGTTGTTAATAGTACTATAGGCAACTGTTCCTGCCATCTGGAATGAGTGTCAGTGTCTATGTGTGAAGAAGAAAAGCCCTCCGCTTCCCTGGTATTCAGCTTTTGTTAATGCTGGATAACACTGATGGACTCCCTTTTCAACCTTCTACATCAGCTTTAAACTTACAGATGTCTCCTTCCAACATGGTTAAAAGAGAAGTCAAATGACAAAAAATGCCTGAGGAAAAGGGGGAGAAGGTAGGAAAGAGATGACTAATGGCACTGTTCTTACTGCCACTGTTGTTGTTGGAGCTTTAATGGTGCCTCAGAAGATGCTAAAGAAAAATTATCCTTCCTTCCCCGAAGGGTTTACAGACAAACCAGCAAAGAATATACAAGATGCATTGGAAAGACCAGAGGTGGGGATCATTAGGATTTAAGTACTTTGATTGCAACTTGAAATGTCCATCCTGAAGGAAGAGACAGATTTTGTCCAAACTCAGGACAACCCATATTGAATGATTTTTTTTTTTCCTCCAAAGTTGAAACTCTAAAAAATATCTGATTTGAAATGCCAAAATTTTTGAAATTTCTAATTGAAGGAAGACATTTCCACTGTCTTGCAAATCCATTACAAATGCCTAAAAAGCACTTCCTAGTGCATCAGCTCAACCTAAGTTGCTTTGAACACACTGTTCTCTGGGAAAGAGACTTTTTTCTCATGGGGCTCAGGGAGGGAGCAGGAAGAATGTGTTCACCTAAAGTCATGCAACTCACAGGGAGACAGACTGAGGAGAGATGTAGTCCTCCATCAAGCTGATGCAATAGAGAGCTAGTGGGGACTTGAACATTTACTCCTAAAGGCAATTCACTGCCACGGAAATTTAGGTTTATATTTTATCAAACCAACATGAAACAGAACATTCTACTAGAGTCAAACCAACCCTAGTTAAAACATTTAGTTAAATTAAAAACATCCACAAAGAAGGGATTTCTAATGAAAATCATTCACGTTGTAGAAACAGTGTTTTCCAGCAGTAGACCATTCCAATGGAAAAGCCATACCTACCTACATCTATTTCTTTTATTGTTTCCCCTTCTAGTCGTAATAAGCCAATGTTTGGGATTTGCTGAATTGTTTCTATTAGGTGGCGAAGCTTGTGATTTGAGTCAGATATTTCTTTGCTACAACTCTTTTCCTACACAAAGAACGTACATATCATTCTGCTTCCCTGAGCACAATAGGAACAGACAAGAAAGAGTGCATCTGGGCACACTTCCAAGCTTGCCTTTTCAAACACCAATCTGCTCAAAAGAAGCTCAGTCTTGGCTTCTTCTCAGGGCCAATGCTGCTCCGAGTGCTCCTGCCTCTCCTGCTGCAGCTCTTGCCTTTCTGCTTCCAGAGCAAACATCCGCAGCTGTGTTCCACCCACTGCCCCTGCTCTGTGTTACCAAACAATGGTAATCCCCCCTCCTCCAAAAAAAATCACCACCGTAGTCTTTCAAAGACAGTTTTTCTGCAATATTTCTAACTGTTTTCTGCTTTGGGTACAGATATCTCTTATTTCATTGTTTGCTTTCATAAAGGATCTTGACTGCATTTTCTGTTCAGTTAAAATTAAGAGAACCAGTGTGCCAAATAGCTTGGCTACGATTGCCAAAGATAAGCTTGCTGGAAACTATCCCCTTCAGTGCCACAGACCTGTTCATTGTCCAAGTGCAATACGGAATAGACATCTCTTGTAGAACACATCTCTGATTCATCCCCACTTAATTAACAGTGCATAGTTGTTTCTTAGCCCAAATATCCTCTTATCCATGGCGCTGTGCCTTCAATCATGTTTCGTCTTCTAATGATGCCTATACCAAAGTGAATAAGTCTAAAAAAAAAATATTTTTCAAATTACACAATTCAGGAAATTTTACCATTGCTTGCAGGAAATTATAACAAGAAAAGCCAGCCGGGCAAGGAAAGACATACAAATTAAGCAGCACAATAGCAGCTTTCTTTCAGAAAGCTTGAGGAAGAGAAAAGGTCGATCCACCACAATAACTGGTGATGTTGCCCAGTTACTATGAGTGGTTTTGGAAGTCAGATATTCCAGTGCAGGGAAGGTGAAAAGATGCCCTGGCAGAGTGAAAATAGGAACAGGAAAGATGTAGCCCCAGGAATGCCTAGCACCCCTCTGGGGTAGGATGGAGAAGCTAAAAGCCAGTCTTTCAAGCTAGCTGAGATGCTGAGGCAGCAAAAAAAGGAGTTCATTTAATAAACATTCTAAAATTGTGTTCTCTTGTCTTTTGTATTTGTTCCCATGATTGCAGATCCCATATTATTTACTCCTTATCTTAATAGAATGAAGTAAAATTACTTTTTTAACTTAAATGTTGTGATAAAGCACAGGGTGCCTCATTCACTTGGAGAGTGCATACATTTCCAAGAACGTGTGCAATGCTCCTGCAAGAACTGAATCCTAGGTTTGCAGAGAAAAAACTTTGTTGTCCAAGTTTGCCAAAGACCTGCTGGCAAGCGTCAGAAAAATGAGGGAGGGGCAATATTTTAGTGACTATGATGTTTCCAGATTCTTTGAGAAACTCTGCCTTGGATTGTAGCAGTATGGAGCTTTCTCTCAACAGCTTCTCACCTAAAAAAGGGACAAGGAACAGGAAAGAGATCTCCTTTCTCCCCCCTTCATCATGAATGTCACTCCTACACAGTGGTTAAAACTACAACCAATACGCAGGGTTTTTTATTCTGGAAATTGGTCTAGTCTGCAGAGAAGGAAAAAATGTGTGGGAGGTGCGGAGGCAGATTAATGGGTCTGCCAGGGGGAGGCACTGCCCCACTATTCTTCTGAGTAACAGGGACCAGTGAACCAAATTTAAAGAAAATCAACATTTCCAGCAAACCCCCAAACCACCATATGAAATAGGAAATGCAAACATCATATACCAGCTATCACAGAGCAAACAGTAGATGTGATCTCATTAATCCCTGATTTGATATTATGCAAATTAAGAAGCATATTTGTCTTTTCTGCGTTTCCATCTAGACTTTGCTAACAAATCCTGTGTTAGCTCCAAATGAGAGGCCCAACCAGGCCTCAGAATATTTTGACAAGGACAATGTTTTCTCGTGGGCAGTAGTGCTAAGAATGACACCTCCATCAGAAGAGGGCAGCTCGAAGGCCACAGCAATCTCATTGCAACCAGCGTTTTTCATAGGAGTCCTTGTTCCAGCCCTTCAGATAAGATGGCATGGCCACTCATCCTGTGCCAGGGTGTTGGCAACTACCTACAGACCACATACAGATTTGCTGCAGAGAGAGCGCAAAGAGCCCTGTAGCTGCCTGTGCATGCTCCGCTGCTCTGGTGGCTGGGCACCTAGGCAGTTTTCAGGTTCAAACTCAAATTGCAATAATTAAACCTGTTGCTTTTCTGCCTGAGACAATGTCTCTTCTGTGTTGTCTTGGCAATAACAGAATCTGGTTTGCTATCCAGCGGTCATGTAGACGTCAGGCCAAGGCATAGAGCGGTAACATTGCCATCACTGTTAAATCAATACAGTCAAACCTGCTTTTGTCTTGGCAATGTGCCATGTATATCTTTGCCATTTCATGAGACTTTGTCATTTACAGTACTGGCATTATTCTGCTCATCTTGTAAGTCTTTTTTTCTTTCAACTGCTGCAGAGGGATGTCACACACATGAATAATTTTCAAGTTTGACCACCAGCCTGAGATCTGGCACGTTTGTGCGCTCTTTTCACCAGTGTTAGCAACAGTATGGGCTAACTAAACTTTTGGGATAACGACATACTCAGCTTGTTATAATAAAGTTCATGCTATACAGAATCAGCTGGTTAAACTATACCAAAAGCAATTAAATAAATCTGTGCATTCCAGCATCTGCAAGATATTCTTTGTGGAAATCTACACTGTAGGTTACTTAAAGAGCTTTCATAAGGACAGTGACTGTCATGAGGGGCAGCCTTGTTATGGTCTAATGTGCAACGTCCTTCAACCAAAGAGAGCCTTTTTAAATGGTTGGGAAAATTTTATTAGCTGCAAGAGAGAATATTACATTCTAGTTAAAAGAGAGAGAGAAAGATTCAAAACTATAAAAAACTAAATATTGTTTCTTCCTTATGAAGAGGTATAGCACTACTGTGATAAGAATACATGGGAAAACTCCTACAAAGTATTTGGGTAAAACATTTGCATGAAATGCCGGCAATGTTATGTAAATACTGATGATGATTAAATGCCTAATTAATTATTATTATTATTTGTATTACATCCATATTTGAACACTCTAATTAAGAACACAGTTCCACTGAGTTCAGTGCTGTACAAATATGTCAGGGAAGAAGCTCCATTTCCCTGGTGAGTCTGCAATCCAAACAGCAAATGCAAAGTAGAAAGGGAAAGAAATTCGGAAAGTGACTTACCCAAGGGCACACAGTAAGTCACTGTCAGAACTGCGGGGGAAAAAAAAACCAAAACAAAAAACCCCAAAACCAGTCTTAGTGCTATCAGACCACACTGTCTCTATTCAAATCATGAAACATGTAAGCCTGTACGGCTCTGTTTACCCACAAACACTTCTTCCTTATCCTTCTCCTTTTGGATGTCCCTGTCACTACTTAGTTTATAAGTCAACTGAACCATCTGAACATAATCAGATATTCTGAAAGGCACAGATATTCTTTCCATATATCACAACATAAACTGGAAGTTTAGCCCTTCCCATGCTACATATATTTTATCTGGGATAATACAGTGTGTACACACACAAACCAAAATCAAACAAAACCCAAGAGGTCAAGTCAAGGACCCAAGAAGTCACTGAAAAATATCAAGCGATGAGATGGCCAAAGATACCTCAAGCAGAAGAGAGTACCCTTGCACTGATGTTTGGAGGAGGACAAAAAGGTGCTCTCGCAAAAGGAGGTTCCCAGATCCAAGGAGGCACTGATCCTGCCACAAAGTTGGGCTAGTGTTCAGAACAAAGAGCAAGACCAGCCAGCCTCAAAAACAGGCTGAGCAACAAACAGTAAGGAGAAAGAGGCACCTCACAACTTTGGTAATGGAGTAACACAATAATATAAGTTGAATTCTCCAAAATTTCTCTATGCTTCTATGTCATTTTTAACTGTGTTACCAGAGAGCTGCTCTCAGGTTGTGGAACCTTGCATTGGGTCAGTGGTACCTGCTGGTCCCAGCTGCAGCATCCCGCTGACCCAGGAGGACTTGCTGGTCCCACAGCTCCCAGGTAATCGGCACATAGCAGCAGCAGTGTGCAGCCAGAGCAGAGCACACCACAGCCATTTGGCAGCATTTCCACATGTTTCTCTCCTTTTTAATGGAAGAGGACAGACACTTTAGCTGCAAGGAATACAGAAATCCTTGATAGAGACTGGGAGGGGGGAAGATCCACTGGAATACTGGGATGAAAAAAAGCAACTTGTGTAACTGCACTTTCCCTAGAACACTTTTTCAATTTCAATGGAAGAGTAAAAGAAATTTTAGTTAAATACTTTTGGCCAAATACAGAAAATTCAGATTTGGGAATGTTGCCACTGTGACTCATGTTGCCACTCACCACTGGGGATGAGGCTTCCCAGGCTCAGTACAAGGTGGTTTCCCTTCCAGCTGAAACGTCCATCACTCCCAGCCTTGATAACGTGTGCCCTAGAAAAGTTAGCCAGATAGGGGAGTCCAGCTCAGAGAGAAAAGTAGAGAAACAAGCCACAATTTCCAGGTGTGAATTCCTGCATGCATAATTTTGGTAGTGAGCTAAGATTTTGGTTCAATGAAAACTACAATTCTCTAGTTATTCTGAAGTTTTGTTCAACTCCAGCCTCAACGATTTCAGTCACCAAAAAGGCACCACTTCAAATCCCTGGTTGGGTTTTGACATGTTCAGGTGTCCTGGTTTCAGCTAGGATAGAGTTAATTTTCTTCCTAGTAGCTGGTATAGTGTTATGTTTTGGATTTAGTATGAGAATAATGTTGATAACACACTGATGTTTTTAGTTGTTGCTAAGTAGTGTTTATACTAAGTCAAGGACTTTTCAGCTTCTCATGCCCAGCCAGCAAGAAGGCTGAAGGGGCACAAGAAGCTGGGAGGGGACACCGCCAGGACAGCTGACCCAAACTGGCCAAAGGAATATTCCATACCATATGACATCATGCCCAGTATATAAACTGGGGGGAGTTGGCCGGGAGGGTTGGATCACTGCTCGGGAACTAACTGGGCATCGGTCGGCAAGTGGTGAGCAATTACATCGTGCATCACTTGTTTTGTATATTCTAATTAATTTATTATTATTTTTGTCATTCTATTATTATTATTTTCTTCCTTTCTGTCCTATTAAACTGTCTTTATCTCAACCCACAAGTTTTACTTTTTTTTTCAATTCTTTCCCCCGTCCCACTGGGTAGGAGTGAGTGAGTGAGTGGCTGCGTGGTGCTTAGTTGCTGGTTGGGGTTAAACCACGACATCAGGTTTTCCAAGAAATCTCAACATTTGTAAGGAAAGCACATACTACGAAAAGGGGAAAAAAAAAATCATAATTTTATCATTGACTATGTTATTTGACATTGAAGAATTGTTTCAGTTAAAAATTTTCAACCAGCCTTGTAAAGAATATTTATTTCCACTCACTCTGTTATTCACACTGGTTTATATTCGTACCTGATTGCAGAATTCATGGATCAGCCTCTGCAACTGTATTTAGAGATACTTTAAATATAAAAAAGAACCCCCCAAGAAACAGCACCTCTTTCTTCCATTCCCTCCCTTCCTGCTGAAACACACCTGGCTCACCTCAGAAATCTTTTTACAGAAAGATCATGTAATAACTTGCAATCAATCCCAAGGCCAGTTTTATTGCACAGTTACAGCCAAGCTGTACTCAGGACCAGATCAAGGGATAAGAAAAAGGTAATTTTCTGTCACCCTTGTTATCCATCCACATCTCTCACACAGTAAAAAGCAAGGAGCTAATTCAGTTGTCAGGACAATTTAGAGAAGTTTTTCTGAATTACTTATCTGCAACGAGCCTCAGAAGACTGTCCCATCAACGGCAAGCAACTGAAGCAAAGCAGCGATCTGAGCTTACCTCTCCCCACTGCAGCATGCCAAACGCAGAAGGAAGCAGGGAAGAACAAGACCTGTGCAAGGTAATCACAGCTGGGACCAGAAATGTTATAAAATCCTGCAGAAAGTGTCAAAGGTGTGCCTGAAACATCAGAGAAGATCGAACTCCTGTTTTTCTCTGTAATGGGCTATCTGTTATGACTTCTGATCCTCAGATCACTACAATGGTATCTTGAGGATAAACAGCAGGACTTAGCTATTCCTGCAGGGAAACAGGTATCTGCAGGTCCAGATACTACTGAAATTTTCTATGCAACCAGAGATGCCCCCAAGCCCTCTCATGATGTTACTGTGAGTGTTGCCATGATTCCCAGCCTGTGCTGGGATCTCTTGAGTTTCCTCCTTGCTGTCCCTGGTAACGACACATTCTCCTGCTTATTTGTGACCCCAGCTAACAGTGGAAGCTTCCTACAAGATCCCAGAAAACATGAGAGGATGACACCAGAAAGATGAAGCAGCCACTAGCACTTGCAAAAGAGCTCTAAAGAGCCCAGCAGCGCTGCAGATCACAGCGCACCAGAGAGCTGTCAAAACTCAGCAATGTGGAGGTAGGGCTGATTGCCTCCACAGCCAGAAGGAGGGCTCAAAGCTGAAGAAAGCCACAATTCAAACACCTTGCAAACATTCTGGTGGTCCCACGGACTTTATGCCTATTAATGACACCAAAAGCAGGGAAGCTCTCCACTGAATCTATGGTGGTCTATTCAAGTCCTGAGATAAATACATTAGCTGTGGTCAACGTGACAATTTGGATAGAAGCAGCTGAGCAGTCAGCAGCCAAGATACAGATCCCTCCCTGACCGGCTTCATCGGATACGTACACAACTCTGCAAAGATAAATACATTAGCAGCTTTTCTGGTAAAGGACGAGTACGGATTCAGCAGCACCAACTGGCTAATGAGGAACTGAATTAACAAAGCTGACAAGAGTTCAGTTCCCCCACACTACCTGGATTATATTGACTGTGAAAAGAGAGGGGCACATATCCTATTCATGAAGGTGTGCATTAGACCCGCTTAGCCTTGCTACCCAATTTCCATCCCCTCAAACACCACCATCCCCCTGGAGATATTGTACCTGTAACAGATGGAATTGCTTCTAACATATGCATGATTTAAATAATTTAAATTCCAAGAAAATGTATTATCCAGTTCATCATCTAAATTTCAATGCTGTATAGTAACCAAACCTTAATTCATTAGAAATACTCCACAAAAGAGCCAAGTAGCAGAGACAGGCACTTTAGGTATGGTTTTAGGCTATCAGCCTCCTTTATCACAACCTGGGATTTTGCAAGCATTATTTCATCTTCATTGTGCCTGAAGCTTTCGTTCTCCATGATGGTTTGATCCTTTTTGCCAAGCCTCTTCAGCTGCAGAAAGCTTTGGTTTGCTTTCCAGTTCAGGTTCCTGTCTGCCAGTTCTAATCCTCATTTTCATTCTTGCCAGTTAGTCATCTGATCTCTTTGATCTTTTGTAGCAAGCCTTGAACTCTGTTTTTATTCAGATTAGAATCCAGTGTCAAGAAGTAATGTTTTCTTTTCCCTGTGGTTTTGCAGCCTTTATCTTGTTTAAGCTTGTTTTCTTCTTCCCAAGTTTTTCTATCGCTTCACCTGCATTTTTCTATGGTTTCAGGCCATGTTTCTGACCTACACACAGCATTTGTGACAACAGTTATCAGCCTCTGCTGGCACAATTGCACCTAATGAACACCTTCCATTTCTTCTCTCCTTTTCAGTTCCTAAATGTTGGTTAGGCAGTACAGAGGCAGCTGGTGTAAAGCACTGGGAGAGCAGTAAGTCACCCAGCTGTAACAGGCACTCCTTGGACTCTCACAGCCTGGTGTGCCGGTTTTGGCTGGGATAGAGGTAGATGTGTAGGATAATGGGTCTTTCCAGGGCTTATGTTCACTGGGGTGAGTGATGCACCCTGAGGGTCTCCGTTGTCACATGGGAAGTTCCTGAAAACCCTTCAAAACTTATGGTGGTGTGTGTGGGTGTCCAGGCTGGCTGCAGCATCTCAAAGCACCACCACGGGATAAATGATTACTCCATGTGCATGCCAGAGTAGATCCCACTGCAGATGACTGACAAACACAATTCATCCGGCTCACACAAAGGAGGATGGTGCTTGGCTTTCGCATAGATCATCTGGCTGAAGATGCTGGTAGACAGTAGGATCACTTCCTTGGTGCGCAATAATGGTTATGATCCTTGGTAGCCAGAATGGTCATCTGCGGTATCACTCCAGTGCGATCCAACAGAATTTTCCTCAAGGTTCCCTTCCACAAAGAGGGAGGAAGATTTTTCAGTTGAAATCAATGAAAACAATTAGTTGAGTGGGGTTGATGAGGCATGGGCTTATGAAGTGACACAACTGCCACAAACATCAGTGTTAACTGCTAATTCCCTGTAGAGGACACTTTTGGACAAGGTGTTAAATCCTCTATTTGGATGCACCACTATTCCTTAATTGGTTTATCAGTATGGACAGTGATGTTGGGATTAGTACCACGGTTCCCTTCGCATCCATCACCTAGCAGTGTATTCTATATCTCCATGCAAGGGGGGAAGGGAGGACATTGAGTCTTTAGCTTCAGAGCAATATAATGTTCTTAGTCCTCTTTTTGAAGAATCCCACAAAGATTTTTGGAACTATGTTTTTTTTCCATCAGAGGCTCCCTCATGGAGACTTCAATGTCATGAGCTTGGGCATTGGTCTGACATTACCAGCACAGCAGTTGTTAGAATTACATTTAAAAAATACTGAGATGACTAGCGCTAAGGATGTTAAGCCAAGAATACCCAAATTTTTTGCATTCTCAGACAGAAGACAAACATGCTGAAAACTTCTCTGGGGTGTGACTTTCTCCAAGGAGAACAGACCATGCCTATACATGAATCCCAAAGGTTCAGAATTTGGTGTAGAAGCCGTCATGGATGCAAAACACCAGATCCTATTGGACAGGGCTGCCAGATACAGCCTTTTTAAAAAATAACCATTTCAAATAAGGAAAGAAAAAAAGCTCTGCACACCTTTGTAAAAAGGTTTTACAGGTTTTAAAGTTCTCGAAAAGGATGAGCTGAGCAGTCATTGGGTCACATCTTAAAAGTGCTGGGGAAGAGCCATGAGTTTTGTGTTCTTTATAGCCTCACATGGAGGCATGAAAGTCAGGGATTATCTACATGTTCTCGAAAGACCCTGCTATTCAGAAGTCTGATTTCTCATACACGAAGCATACATGTGCCTCTGGATCGACACTGATAAGTACTCAAAGAAGACAATGCACTCCTCAAAACAGAAAATAGAGTCCAAAAACAATTCACACCAGACAACCTGAAATCCGTGCCATGAAGCCGTGAATATTCTGATTTAAAACATTGTTGACAAATTTTAAGGACTGTCGAGCTACAAAGTTCCCTTAAGCACAGCTAACAAAGAAGTTAAAGGTCAAGGGATCATTGTAGGATCCTTCAGAATGGACATTTTCTCCAGGAGGATGCATTACCTGTTTGTCCAATAAACCCCAGTATAACTTCTCCTCCAGACTCTCCTTGTTCCATAGATCTGGGAAAGGCTGGAGCATTGGTTCTGACTCCATAGCCTCTTTGCTCTGATGTTCTGACCAGCAATGTAAGTAAGCACCGATTCATCACAGCTTTCACAATACACCCAAGACACTGCAGATATAAACCCTGATTGGGAAGGAGATGGTGTGTGAAGTTTTCTTAGGAAATACCCTAAGGGGAAGTGGTCTTTTTTCTCTTGGTCTTATCCGTCAGGCATTAACTGCTTCCCTGGTTCCCTATGGCTGCAGAGTTTTCCTTTCCTAAGCCTCTTTCTCTTATGAATACATTTCATGCATTTCTTACCTGTACAGAGCTGCTGAGCCATTTGTTGCCATGGTTTCCTTAAATGTTTCCATGTCTGTCCTCTCCTGTTTTCCACAATATACAATTCAAAACTTTTGTCAGCCAGGATTTTAATTACTGACATAAGTCCACCTAAGTTAACCAGAGACCTTTAACACCACGATATTTGTATTTTATGTTTTGACTTAGCCATTTTCTAAGATTTAACAGAAAACAATTTCCTGTCTCCTAAAGCATTACTTCATTGCAACTCATAAACAGCGTGAACTGACAGACACATACAAAGAGTAAAGCTTACAAACGTAAAAGCCAGCTTCACCTAATTCTTAAAATTCAGTTTTTCGAACAGCTTGTCTAACTATGGTCTTCCAGGTCCCTATGCTATCTTCACCTCCTCTGAGATCTCCACACTGCTTAACCAAGAAGGTAAAGTGCTTTATCCAGATGACAATTTGTGTCTAAAAGCGTATGAAATTTAAAGACAGTCAAAGATGAGGCTAAATAGAAAAAAAGGGAAAAACTTCATGTTGCTTTTCTTCCATCTACTCACACTACATTCAAGTTTCAATGCTGATGGCTACAGGACCAGCAGGAATAGCCACATTTGCTTGAGTTTCTCTATCATTTCACTGCACAGATATTTATGTGTACATATAAGCCATTCTACTAGCCCCTTTTTTCACTCTAATAACCCAATAGTTATTCATTCTTAAAAAAAAAATAAAAAAAGCCCACATGCGGATTTATTTGGCTCATATTATAACCAGAAGTTACTTCTGATGAGTTAAAAAGGGAAAGAATATAAACCACTAGCAATTCAGCAGTAACATTCTGGGCAGGAAATCGCAATAACAGATAATAACATCTTCTTTAACAGTGGCTATGAGAAATATATATTTTTTTAATTAAACTTAATAAACCGACAAGTACCACATGAGAAATGTGACAGAGGGTGTGTGTGCAGAGGTGCCACCCTGGTGACTACATCGCATACCTCTGGCGTGGTTTGCCCCTCCTTTTCCTCCCTACATTTCTCATTTATGAACCACCAGGGCTCTTTGCTTAATTTAGACGCACGTCCTCATTTTCAGCCTCATCCCTCCCACTGTCAAATAGCTCCTCCTCCACATTGGTTAAGTACCCCCTAATTTTGTAAGGAAAAAAACGGGTGCAAAGCGCGGGGGGGCCGTATGAAAGCCGAGCTCTGCAAAGCCCGCCGCGCGGAGCCTCGCGCAGCCCGGACAGGCGGGGCCGGAGCAAAGTGCGGAGGCGCAGACTTTGGGCGATGCTAAAGCCGCGTAAGAGAAACGGCGGATGCTTACGCCGCCGCTAGCTCGGAGCGGCACGGCCGCCGCACCCGGCAGCGGCAGGGAAGCCCCGCTCCGCGCCGCCCCGTGCCCCGCTCCGCGCCCCCCGGCTCCGCGCCCCCGGGCCCCGCCCGGCGCGGTGGTGTCGCTTGTGCAAGGGCGCCATCTGCCGGGCGCCGCGGGCGGCGCCGCCGCCGCCGGCGCTTCCCGCCCTTCCCCGCCGGGCGCCCCGGGAGCCGGGGAGCCCCGCGGCCCCGGCTCCGCTGGGAGCACCGCCGCCGCCTCCTGCCCGCGGAAGAGCGGTGCCCAGCAACCTGCGGGCAAAACGAATAGCAAGGGCACCGAAGGTGAGGAGCTAATTCGGCAGAGCCTCGTCGGAAATGCAAGGGCAAAGGCAGGAGAAAAATCCTTTTTTTTTTTTTTTTCCTTCTCTCCTTTTTGCCAGGGGAAAATGTAATTCCGGGAGGGAGTTTATCACAAGATACTGGTTTATCATAACAGACCGGTTATCCCACCGTCAGGGCAAATACCTTCGCTGAAGGTCGTGCCCGGGAAGCAGAGCTCTGCGTGAGTCCCAGGCGAGCTCCGGGAGACGCCCGGTCTTCCTAGGAACAAAATACAGAGAGGTCAAGAAGAGAAAGGCAAGCAGGAGCCAGTTTCTGTGCTGTGAGCAAGGGGGTTCACAGCTTCCAATCCTCAAATAGCTACTGAAATAACTACTTCAGGGGCAAGTTTGAATGCCCGTGTAATCATTGATGCTCACGAAAAACATTCGGGGAAAGGTTCTTATCAGAGGCCAGCTCTGAAGTGAAGGATTTGGGGGGCTGACCGCTCAATCACTTTCATCATAGGGATGCTGAATTCCAGTTCCTCTAAGGAATTTGTTTGGAAAGCTCCTCAAAGCTTTTATGCCTGAACGTTCATGTTTTTCTGTAGTAAAGAGATGATATTCCCTGTATCCAACAGACCACAGTTACGACACTATTTTATACATATGTAGTTTTCACCTCTTTTTCTTCTGCTCACTAGTTTCCCCCTTAAATAAAGCAACCTACACCCAAAGAAACCCCACAAAAAATTACCATATGTTTTTGGCAAGTCAGAATCTGTGGTAATTTGCAGCTCTCTCCTTCAGAACTGCTGCCTCTGAATTTTAAAACTACTTATCTCAACAGAAATTGGTATGCTGGTAGAAAAATAAATCTCAATAGCTGTATAAGAAGAAATTGTATTCATTCAACCTCATGTTGAGGACTTTGCTTTGTAAGACGGTATTTTGTAATATGTCAGGTTTTGCATTTCTAGTCTTCGTTGTTTAAAGTGACGAGCAATAAACTACCTTTTCTTTTTATCCTCCATCACTAAAAAGTTAACAATTTCCTACAACATCAAATGGAGCACAACAAAAAGAGTAAAAACTCCAAGTGAAAAATACTTGAAAAAAAATCTTGAAAAATCATACCTACTCTTGTTTGTAATGTGTGAAATTATTGCAAGTATGTTCACTATGAGGACTATTGATAGATGACTCACAATTTAGCTAAATTCAATAAACCACATACTGTGCCTATCCCAGTAGGTGACTCATGCATTTTGTATTTCAAGTATCAAATGTTTGCCAAAAACAGTATTTAAAAAAGTAGGAAAATTGTTCAAAAGGGCTTGTGAATAGGTTGGGACTACCCACAGGCAGCTCTTACTTGTGTTCTGACCACTTACATAGGATTTCATGGCACCACTGTAGTATTCTGCTAGAAGGAGTGCTTAGCCACAGCAGCCCCACCTTACACACTTCATATGCTTTTTTTCTTGCATATATTGTACCTTTTTAAATACACACACATTAGAATTTAATGTGATACTTTAAAGCAGTTGTGTTTTAAAGAAAAAAGCCTGCAGAGTAAACATTTTCCCTACAGAGTCACTGCTCTGTAATTTTATACACATTTCCTAATTTTCCTAGCACCATGCTTTGCCCTTCTAAAATTAAATGTAAAAAAATAAAATAAAACAGCAATCTCAAAAGAACTATTCAGCCAGTCCCTGAACACTGTATAATAGTATTTTAAATCAAATAACTCAATGTAAAAGTGGCAGAATTGGGCCCACAAGAAGGAATAAGTTTCAGTCCTGCTGTCGATGCCTTTTCACTGTTTCAACAGCCTGCAGGGTGGCAAAGGAGGCTACTACATGCTGGTGACTCAATAGGTTAGCTTAGATTTTAGGCAGTTTTCCAAACTCATTCGTACAGACCTCAGAATGCATCTGGATCTTGTTTTCAACTTTGAGTGGGGGTTACCTGATGCCAGAATATTGTGCATTGCATATGCACAGCATCCACCTATCATAAACTCTTTTGTGAAGGCAAAGAATCGTGTGCCTTCATGGCACACGATAAGAAAGGACAATTTTTTCACCAGAGCCTGTGAATTGTACATATTTCTAGCGAGTGTGAATTAAGGTGTCTATCTTCTGGGTGACTCAGAACAGGTGAAATATTTGGTGACATATTTTTACATGTCCGGTCACTCCTTTAATTGGTATCAAACAGTGCAATTTCATTACTGATCTCTCCCAGTGTTCCTTTGGCACTTTCCCTGCTGAGCTGGCTCTTACTCTAACTTTACCAAGTCCCTTCTGATCCCTGGAAGAAGCCAGTACAGTGTCATCTAAAAAGAAATGAACTCAAAGTTCATGTTGACTAGGGATGTATTAAGTTGATGGAGTCACAACTTTCATATATGCAGAAGTGGTAAAACTAAGCATAATACTAAGCTCTGAACTTTAGTTTTATTCATTAAAAACCTGTCACGAAGCCTGTTATAATCCATTGTTTTGTCAACCACTTCACATTTGCACCCTGTTTTTCTTGCAAAAACTATCAAAAGAACTCGTGGAAAAGTATTGCAGAAAAACATTTGATCTATTTTAGTTTCATTTAATGAAATTCAGCATCTAGAGAACAAGTAGGAGAAACAGCATCAATGTGCCCAGACAATTCTCCAAAGGCCTTTAGCAATTGCTGTGTAAGAGGATCATTAGCTTCCTGCCTATGAAATTACCAAAATTGGTCTCTTCATATTGACATGGGTGCAAGTTATGCTACTTGAAGGAAATATTAAGTTTTAAGCAGAAAAAGTATACATACTTTGCTGATAATACAAACTTGTCCAATTTTTCTACATTGGGAGTGAATGCATACACAGTATAGAAAATCTTAAACAGCATATGGAGAGTATTTTTTAATACTCCAAGGCTAAGGCATTTATGCACATGGGAAATCATATTAGTCGTCAAATGATGACAGCTGTAATATTAACATCATTAACAAGGGGCCAGAATATTGTTTTACTATCCATGCGTCATACTAGAAATGCTTTTTAACATCAGAGACTCAATATTTATCAAGAGCATTTGATTTAATAATATCCAGTATAACAGTACTCCACAGTTTCCATTAGTTTGATTGAATGTTATATCTGTCTAAGCAAACCAAGCATTAGGCGCTTCAGTGAAAGTCACTTGTAATAGAGAAAAATATAATGCATGAATATTTCATTAGTAGATGAATACCCATCATAACTTTACTTGAAATGCTTGGAAGTACCTACTGAATGTTTGCCAGTTATTTCATAAAACAGAGATGGTTGTAATGCTGCTGTTGAAACAGGAAAAAAATCTATTAGATCATTTAACGTACTAAAACAATTATGGTATAATTATAAGGAACATAATTATACGTTCTTGATGTCTTTAATTGTGCAAGCCTCACTAATTAACATTAGAAATTCAATCAAAACAAATTATGGTTTAAAATTTAAGGATGAACTTAAAGAGAAAGATCACATTTCCCAAGTCAGACAATTATACCTTTGAATTCCACCTGATAGTAGGCAAACTCTTCATATGCATGTTTGCAGTTTCTCTCTTTCCATCTCTTAAATTTTATTCAGTATATTTAGAGATATATATAGATATACACTCAAGTGACTTACCTGTATTTAAAGTTATAATGTCAGTTTTGCCTGAGCCAAAAAACAATAGAGATTCTTGTGGCCTTGGGATTAAGCTTTAGAGGAAGAGATTCATACTGTGCCCACTGTATTTGGATGTTTTCTACATGGCCCTGCACTGTGCATAAACTTACGATAAGATTCGGGTTTCCAGCTCTGTCCTTGCTTTGTATTTTGTTTCCCTCCGTTGCTTCTCACCTCTCAGGACCATGGATTATTTATAGAGCAAACGAAACAGTTTGGGGAGGAAATGTTCCATTCTTTTGTAAAGGTTAGACATGTCATGTCATGAAGCCAATCAAAGAAGAGCTGGTCAAACACTTTCCTGTACATAGTATTCTTTCTGAAAACATCTTTTTTGCAGAACTGGAATTAGCCTAATTACTTCAATCCTGTTGTCATTTTCAGTTTTCCACTGAAAAGGATTTCTCTGAGGCTCAAGCTAGTTCCAGTCAAAACATATAGGGTTGTTTTTTTTTTTGCAAACAAAGATTGTGTTTCATATTAAATATGCATCTATGCATCTATTTAAGTTACCGTTGTGCTTTGCAGGAAGTACGGATCTTTTGCTTGTAGCCCCGGCGTCCCTATGCGAAGGGGACTCCCAACCGTTAGGTCACATTTCACAAGATACTCAGAGAAGCACAGCTCTGTGAGTAGACCACCCAGTTGAAGTGGACAGGAGCATTTGAAAATCTCAGAAAAATATAGGGTAATATTTAATCCAAAAGAAACAAACATCAGTTTTGGAGTATTACTGTTGGGTATTTTCATAAACAAAAACAAATTTCAAAGTATCAGAATTTCTTATGGAGTGGAAATTCCCCATTTTTGGCTAGCTCCTTTCCTAGACCTAGTCTGATAAGGTTTTGCATTTGTTGTTTTCATCTCATAGACTCAACAGAATACTTACAGAAAATCATACTGTGGAGATTAAAAAGAGGTTCAGTTATTGACATTGCATTAGAGAGATGAATGTAAGAAACCTCACCAAAAGAAGAAAGGAAGCTTCTCTTTAAAACATGTAGCATTCAAATATTATTCAAAACCTTTGTGTTACGTTTTCTTTCTACTGGGACTGGACCCTAACAAAAATACTTTAACATTCCTCTCTCTGGCACTGAAAAATTTCAGAATGGTGTCATCATTCATAAGGACAGCAAAATGGAAACCTGTGAGAACTTGGTTTCTCTCTTTTAAAAACAAAGCAACATATAGAGAGTAAGCACTGCACATACTCCACTTTCTATATTTTTGCTTTCTGCTCATTTTCTCCAATTAACCAAAGCAGAACTGCTGTCAAATGAAGATTTTGGCCATCTCTCACTGCTCTTTTCTTTTAAGCGGGTACACACATTCAAAGGTCTGACCACGTATCTTTCTGAGCACTGAGGGCACCAGCCAGTTCCCTAAACACAGGAGCCCATCAGATAGTCCAGGCATCCCAGGGCAGGCAGATGGGACTGTAGGAGTTGCCTGCACCTTCTAGTATGACCAGACCCTCAGCACCTCCTCTAGGACTGCATGACTCTTCAGTCAACTGACCCTCACCATCTCTCTCCAGGTCTGCCAAGCTCTAGCCAAAGGTAGCACCACTTTGGTTGGCTCAACTCCATGTTTCTGGCTGGCTTAGCACTTTGGAGTGCAAACTGCAAAACAATGAAAGACATAAAAAATACCAGAAGAGCTAACATGATTATAGCTTAAGTTATTTTAGGTTCATCTTCAAAATAATCTTGGTATTAGGACTATGAGCTTCCAAGTCTCCATCGATCATTAAAAAAAAGATCTTTCTTTAGACCCAACTACATTCCTAGAAACACTGGGCTTTACCAGAGCACATCAACCACAGCAGTGATCAGTGCTAGTGAAAACATGTATATTTTTCACACAATAATTGCACCAGAGTATTTGAATTGTAAAGAAAATTCAGACAACTCCTTGTATAATTTTATTAACCAACACCTCCTCAGTGAATAAAGAGTCTCTCATGCTATCAGAGGTTGAATGGATACAAGAGGTATGCTGGAGAATGACAGAAAATTGACTGACTACCACAGAAACAAACTTGTCAAGTCCCCCTCATACAAGATTGCTTTCTGTGTCAGGTGCTGGTCTGTTGTTCCATGGAACCAAAGGTGATCGGATGTCTTGATCCTCCATGTAAGCTCTTGAAACATAGCAGTGTCATGCCTTTGGTGTTATGTGATAAAAATATCCCTGGTGTGGTAGGGCTGCCTGGTCTGGTTTCACCCCTTCAATACACCATGTTTTCTGGTGCAGCTGGAGTACAGAGAAACATTTGTTCCTGTATAGTTCTTCCCTGATAATTTCTACACTACACTTCCTTCTGTAGGCTTAAGTTTTTTAAACAATTTTATACATATTTTATTTTTATATGGTCAGCTGTGCAATAAAGTAGGTTTCTGTTATTTGTTTTAGGTTGTAAATGTATTAATGAAAAATGTCAAAAGAAGAAAGTTTGGGTTCTTTTTTTTTTCTCCTTTAGTGAGGCTTATAACAACATATTTTCTAAAGCCTAGCATCTTCTTTCCTCCTTTAAAGAACCACCAAAATGGCTCTGTGGCCCTGGCATGCATTTTGCTGGTGTTTGGAATGGTAGCACACAGAGACAAATAAATAAATAAATAGTAATAAAAAAGAAAAAAAAATGCTACATCCATTTCACTTTGAAACAAATGATTACAGAGCAGCTGATTACAATTGGAGAGAAGATGTAGAAAGGCAAAATGCTAGTAGTAGCAATTGGAGTGAATTAACTGGGATGCTCAGGCATGCTCTCAAGAAATGGATTGACTCGCAGAAGGAGTTTTAGTGGTGTGAAAACTTGCATTGTGTTTCTTCAGCACACAGAAAAGCAATCTACCTGATTTTCCCAAAAGTAGCAAAGCAATCAGATGTTTTAGCAGTCTACTGCCTGCTAAGAGAAATGGGGAACCATAGAAAGCACAGAAACAGGAGGAAAAAACACAGAAAATCTTCGATGTAAACCAGTACATTATCATGAAATATACTTATTTCTCACAAATTTTGTCTTAAAAATGAATTTTCCAAAACACTTTTGGAAGAAAATGTAGCCCTAATTGTTAATTAGTTTACTTGACAAAGAAAGGGAAAAGTAGTAGAAAAGCCATTTTGGACGCTGCAGGGGACTCAGATTGAGTTTCTTTTAGAGTGGCTTTTTTTCCCCTCAACTTTATCCAAATATTTCAGCCATTTAAAAGCCGTTACTAAACAGAAACTCAAACTTCATCTCAGGAAATTCCAACACATGCACTAGTAATTTCAAAATTTTTTTTCTCTTTTACCCACAACCTGTTGCTGTATTATTTGCAGTTGCTTCCACACTTTCCCTTAACATCTTCAGTCCGTAGGTCACCAAGTTAAGTATGCCTAGTCTTGACCAGGTCTAGCGGTCTTTGACTGCACAACAATCAATGGAGGGATTCCTGTGGGGATGTGTGGGAGATTTCCAAACCCACTGGTCTGAAAGAGCCCAACTTAATTTTCAGCCTTGAAGACATTAAGCTAAATTTAATTTTTTTTCAGAGTTATTATTAATGAGCCGAGTGTGACCTGGGGTGCGTGTGCATTGCACATTTGTTCAATGTTTTAAATCTGTAATTAAAGATGTTGAGCAGAGAGAATATGACTCTAGAAGGTGAATAACCTGGCCTTAAGACCTAATACGCTGAGCACATGTTCATTTTTTCTTCACTCATGCAAATCTAGCTGTACCTTTGTCTTAGATGCAAGGCTTTCAACGTCTTGTCAAAGTACTGCATCACAGCAGAAGTAATCTTCTTTAACATATTTTATCCAATGATGAGGGGGAAAAAAAAAGTAGATTCCCTCCAGAATAAGCTTATTGCATTCACAGATTAAGTCTTATTTGCTGAGTATCTTTTCATCAATACTATCCATTCACAAAAATTAGCAATGTGACAAATAACAAGAGCATAATTTGCCATACTGGGACAGAGACAAAACAGAGTACTTACCCTGTAATTGTCATTCAGATCAGACAACAAAAGGGGAGACACACTAAACTAATCAAGACACCATGGCATCCTGACCTTATGACCAAGATTACCAACTTGGAAAATCGGTTGTTAAATATTCACAGCTGTTAATTCTCACAGTTCGAGTGACAGATAATACCATATTGAAATGAGGGCAAAGTCAATACTGGTTGTGCTTAAATAAATGGCATGGAGACCTCCCAGGGTAGATGTAATATTTTCATATGTATTCACTTATGAACTGTAACTGATGGTGCATTGTAAGACTTTGCAAAGGTGGACTAGTAATAGAAGGAGGAAACAGCAGCTGTCCCCAAAGCTTGCTTTCCCAAGAGACAACCAGGAGAACAGAAGGAATAGTAGGGAGGCTGCTTGAGAGGAATTTTGCTCTCAAAGAGGTGGTAAGGAGTGAGCTACAGGTAATATGAGATACAGTATCTGTCATCCTTCAAGGAGTGCTCAAAGAGGCTGGGCTTTAGCATCAGTAGGAAAGTACCAGCCTCCACCAAGGGTAAGTCCCCATCCTCAGTGGTTAAAACTGGCAGCTGCACTTAGTGTTGTGCACCTACATCAGTGCAGGAAGTCTGACATCATTCGTCACCCTGCGGTGTAACAGGCTGTGATTCATGCCTCTCTAGAGTCACTTTACTGCCATGGGGTATGGTACCCTGGCCTTCAAGTGAGAATAACAGCATGAAATCTGCAGGCAATGTACTCCTAATCAAATCAGTGTTTTCTTCAATTCTTCCTCTGAAAACCAAGATTTCTGCTACATTTGGATGTTCAGGGTTTGTTTTCATGGTTCCTTAAACAAAAACAGGTTTCAAAAAAATCGCAGCTAAGTAATTTCTGACTTGCCCACCTGGAGGACATCCCAGTTCCCATCAGTAATGCAGTCCTTACCTATTTTATTAATCAAAACAAAAGATGCTAAAACATCAGCATTCCATTTGCCTTGCTAACAAAAAAACCTAGCACCCAATTTGCCTCACCCTTTTTGGCTCTTGTTTCTTGCATTCGGTCCTTCCATCCTCACTACACCTTCTGCAGTTTTCCTGTATCTTCTGCAGTTTTCCTTTTGCCTTGCGTGTAATCAGTCTAATGCCCTCTCTGAAATAGGGCTTTCTGTTCACAGAAACATGGGTGTACAACAGCCTGGAGAAACCTCAGTGGGCCTCTTGACTCCACAGCTAGTTCCAAACCTCCAGATTCTTACTTGAAGGGAGTGTTGAAGGCTGCTGGATGATTTTTTTTTTTTTTTTGACATGGTACAAAGCAGTGTCTTCCCTATGCCCATTGGCTCCTGTTCACCTTGTTGCTACACAGAGGTTAATATTGTTTGCTTTTTTATTTTGATGAACAGCAAGTTTGCAAACATTTGGGAGAGGTTGGAAGGAAATAATAAGATTAGTGGCATTCATCTGGGGCTGGATCCTAGGAAATGCTGACTTTCTCCGTTCACTTTGACTCCTGAAAGCTGACAGTATTCAGCACATCACATGAGTAAGCCATAAACTGTTATATTCCTCCAAGTCTTTTGATATAAATGTAGTACCTACTTACTCCAGGAATGTAAAGCTGCTTCTGTGAGTGCTTTAAAGATTTAGCAAATTAATTCCTTATAAGGTATAGCCACAGTACAATGACAAAAATAATATTAATGAGAAACTTGATTTTTTTTAAATTGCAATTATCTATCTGGTAATCCAAATAAGTAATCAGTAAATTTTGTCAAAATAGTTCAGACTTGTAATACCAAAAATCTCACCTGAAGAAATTGCAGAACAAAAATTATTAGATGTTCTGTAAATGCTTTAGAAGAACAAGTATATTTGAAAGATTGTTGGCAAACAGTATATGACCAAAAATAGAAGGAAAACAAATATGTTAAATAACTTGTATTGAATTCTGCAGCAAATTCAAATTTGGTTTGGCATGACAATGTTTGAAGTGCTAGCTTGAATTTTCTATTTATACCATTAAACTTTATGCAACTGGAGCCAATACTGGCCCAGTGTTTAGGGGCATTTTGGTATGGGGTTTTGAGTATCTTTCATCTTTCACATAGGCAAGACCTTTTTGAGCTAAAATCCAAAGAAAAACCAATCTCATTTCATCAGTGCCAGGAAACATGAAGTTCATGAACAGCATTAAGTTCAGCTGGTGCAGGATCTAAGGTCTGTCACCAGCTCCAATGGAGCTGACAAGTCTGATGAATAGAGCTGTAAGTGATCAGTCTTATTTATTCCTTATCACTATTGCAAGCAAAAAAAGACCAAATGAAAAGAGAAATTCTAAATAAAAATGAGCAGATGGTACTTCAGGCCTTGTGTCTGGCATTAGTGTTATTTTTAGCCAAAAGGAGAATACACGATAGTTTGCTATTAGATAAAAATGTTTTCAGTTCCTAGACAAAAAGGTCTCACTCTTTGTAGAAAGACAGGTAATCCCCTGAAATGTAGCATATTCCAGTAGTTTTCCCTTTTTTTCCTGTATGTACTTCACATGTCAAATCTTCTTTGCTTAAATGAAAATGGGACAAGCCCTACATTAGAAGCAGCAGCTTTAACAGTCAGTGTCCACGTCATTGTTCACAACTGACCTCCTTCTAAAAAGGAACATCATTTCACAAAATAGTTTCCAAGGAGCTGGGTCTCAAACCTGCATTTTCCATAGAGTGGCTTTTAAACCTTCCCAAATACTGCCTCACTAATGCCATTTGTCTGAACACAGACAAATGTATATCTTTCTTTATTTTTCTGACTTTCCTCCTTGATATTTAAAACTCCTCACAACTCTGAAAAAAATCTCTCTTCTCATTATGACTCACTTGTGCAGATCAACCTTGGCCCCAGAGAGGAACAAAATCTCAAGCAAATGCTTGAGCCTCTCTGCACCAGGGACATTGCAGAAAGGTGAGCACCGAGTTTTGTTCTCTGCTGTTCTGCAGACATAAATCTTTTCTCCTACAATAAAATTCTGCTGATAGATGTCAAGGTCCATCTTCTAACACAATAAAACATAAATATTTTCCTGACAGCAGAAGGTAAAAATTGGCCCTTCAGTAATAGCTTACAGTAATATTCCTGTTTTGCACAGCATAACTATTTTGTGGGTCATTCAGGGCATAGTTAGTTGTTTGTGGTAGTGTTAGCCTGTTTTAATAAAAAAAAAAACACCTCTCAGTTGCTAGTTAGTGTGCAAGATCTTAGCTAGGATGTTCTGAGAGATCTATGCATCAGTGCTTTGCAAAGGCAAAGGAGAAGGATTGGCTTAAACCCTTTTTGAAGGTGGTTTAAGCTGATCCATTCTACTGTACATCACAACACCTATGTATTCAATTACCATTCCCCAACAAATGAGGCAATAACCAGCAACATAACTGAACATGCTAACGTAATTGTCTGAATATGCCCCGTGAATCCCAATGTACTGGTTCAATCTGCTGATGGCAGTGTCCTGATAAGAATTACATTTATTCATTCATTATATCTCGAGCTGCTAGTAAAGCAATTAAAATTCCATTAGAGTCCACAGAACAAGTAGATTTAAAAAAAATTTCATTGTAATGATTAGAAATTTAACAGAGAATAAGTATTGTTGATTCCAGAAGTCTTTTTTTCCCCCTCAGAGAACAAGCCTTAAGGTATTGGAGGTCACATTTTAGAACTAAAATACAGAGATAATGAGACTTGTCTCTTCTGTACAGCGCTTTAAAATCTCCTGATGAAAAGTGCTATATAAGACCTCGATATTATTATGATTAATGCTCCTAATCACCATCTTGTCAGTACTTTTTCCCCTTCTGACCTTGTAGTTTCCATGTAGTAAAAGGCACTTACCTCACTGCTTGATCAAGCTCTTAAGACAGCTCAGGCAGCAGGTTTATGCCTCCTTTCCAGGAGGTGGATTCAAGAATCTACCTAGGTGGCTTAATAAAGGGAATGGGATGCTCTGAGAAAAATAAAAAAATAAAATAAAAAAAAAATCATTGATTCTTATTTATCCGAGAAAGTTTTTCATCTCCCCAACTCTCAGGCTTTTTTCTCCTTGGGTCACTGTCCCTTTAGGTAGGACATCCGTGATTTGAGTGGGGATGCATTAAGGTTAGTGTTTTAGCAATGGGGAGACCTCTCGTTCAGCAGCACTCATTCCACTGCAGCAATTTTAGGCTTGTGGGCAAAGACTGTGGATATCTCTCTGCTGGATTTTGGCCGGTTGGCACAAGCAGGTGAGATGCAGCCCTGTCAGATACAGGATTTGGAAAGCACTGTAGAACAGAAGTCAGACTTTAATGAGTTGTGTAAACTACACTTTGATGCTTTTCTGTTCGTATCGGTGGTAGTGTTTCTCGCAGGCTACGAAACAGCAGCCTGGCAGGCAGCAAGTGACTTTTACAGGAGCTGCATCCTTATGCGAGTCCTCAACTCTGCTCCCCCAGCCGAAAGCAAAATGCAAACTCACTGAATAAAACCCTCATCTCTGTGAAGTTAATGACAAAACCTCCTCTAGTAGTAGATAGAAGATGTCATCTATCCTCTGGCTATGCAAACAAGTATTCTGGAAAGCTTCATTAACAGGTAGAACATTGTCCAGGTTTTTAAAAAATGCACACATTTCAAAAGATGCACTGAAAAAATTAAGAGTCCAGAGCAATGTAAGTGATTTTAATAGATGTCTTTGAAAGCTTAACCACTACACACACTTTCCCCAAGAGACAAAGTCCCATTTACCCATTTAGAGCTCATTCAGTATAAATCCATTTATAGTGAGCTTCACTCATATACTTTTCTGTAAAAGTAAACAAGGATTATTTTTTTTTAAACTGAAGATGTTTGAATGCGAGATAAGAGTGGATATAAAGCTTCTACTTATTTACTGACATACCTATAATTGATCTGTTCCTAAATGAGAACATAAAAATATTCTTTCAAGTAAAGTGTGACAAATTTCCTTCCTACTCAATACTATTTCAGAGCGGACACTGTGGTAGAATATTAAACTCACTGATTTTTAGCAACTTTTAAAGATTTTATTTTATATTCAATTTCACCAAACATGGTGATGATTGACAAGCTGCTTCGATTTGCAGCTTATATAAATAGATATGACTTCATATCATATTCTACTGACATGTAACAATATTAATATAGCTCTACACCAGTGTAGAATCCAGTCTTACAGGAAACTAAGAAATGGATATCCTGAAACAAAAAGATAAAGTAGAGACTGCTCTATAATTGCACATTAACCAAATATTATTTTAAGAACTTGCTTCATTTCTGTTGCAATGTTTGTTTCTGTGTTTCTAGGTACCGTTTCTCCTTACAAAACAGAACAGATCAGAATGTATTAAGAAAACACTTAATGACATTGTAAATAGAATAGTTGAGCAAGGCCAATTTGATAAAAGCAAGTACGGTTCATTTTTTTAACTTTCTGTTAGCTCATGCCTCGCTACTACAAGTAGCATATATTTGCATTCTAGGTAATGTGACTGACTCATGAATGTCAGTTCCCTAAGTTCAGGTAGGAAGAAATTTATTACATATTTAAAATGAGCAGAGATCAGCATTTCCAGGCTAGAATGTGGCACTGTTCTAGCAGGCTCCCCACCCGCGGTACCAATGCACAGCTTGTGGTGTTGTATCCAAAACTGAGGCAAAACAGTAAAAATAAACATTTAGAAACATGGCAGCAAGGGAAGGAAAAACAGATCGTCAGCAGAGAATGAAAAATCTTTTTTGTGTTGTAGTCAAAACTTTCCTTCTGAAAACCTAAAATTAATTTCCTAAGTTAATGGAAGTACATGGTGTTTTTGGCATTAACAAACACATGACCTATATTTTTCACAAAACTGTAGCCAACTACAAGGATTTAAAATAAATACAAATACCTCTGGAAAAACTTACTGAAATAAAATAGATCAAATTGCATTTTAAAGAGGAAAATCCCCTAGATTTAACTGAGACCTAAACCAGGACAGATATTGTTGGAATATCTGTATAGGTATTTATGTTTCTTGTTACTAAAATTCAAGACAAATTGCTGGAAGTACATACATTAAAGTGTTTAATGAAGTCTAAAATAATTCTGGTTACACATATTTATAGCTGTTTTGACCAGCAGGTAAGGTACTTAAAAGTACTTAAATGCAGTACCCAAGGAGCATGTTATTTGTGCCTCAATTTTTCTGTTTTTGTGACAATTTTCCAAAGTCAAGGTTCCTGCAATAACCAGAAACTCTAAATATTACAAGGGATTAGTAGGAAATCCACTTTGATCTTTTTCCTCTGAAATTGCCTGCATACAAGCTGGATTCAAACAGGTTATATATGAAACTGCAGAACAAACCCAGTTGTTTTTGTCTTCCCTTGCAGATAAGGGAAGCTGGTGGTTAGGCTCTCAGTGGGGATGGTGCTACCTAATGTCTGTGCAGCCACCCCTAACGCTGTTAGCAGTTTAAGCAGGGTTAATGCGGGTATTACTGGAATAGATGTGGGGAAACAGGAGAAATGAGTTTGGTGTTACAAGTTATGTTTCTGAAAGAGAAATATCCAAACAGAGGAACAAAAAGCTCTCTAACTAGCAGTAGTTACTTAACTATTGCTCAGGAAAGAGGCAAGGAGTTTATGGAAAATGATAAATGAATAAATATATTGTCATTCTTCAAAATGCCTCCTTCACAGTAAATATTTAAACATATGTATAGGACTTTGTAGAATAACTGTCAGTAGTGCCATCAGAGCTTGGCCTTTGGAAAACTTCAGCATCCGACATATTTCATAAGCCCAAAATTCACATTAAAATGTTTCCCTTTTCTTGGCAGTCACAGGCAGGTGACCAACCCTTTTCCATGCCAGATCAGCCTTTCTCCACACAAACTCAGATGTTTCTTCCAAATAACCTTGGCTTATATTATTTTTACATTTCTTTATGCATTTTTCTCATTGCTTTGCTGAATTAGTTGTGTTTATTTTTACCTCGCTCTGCCAGCTGCACAGATACCACTAGCTGTGAGACAAAAACCTTCACAGCTGGAAACAACCTAAAATAGGCACTGGGATGATGCCACAGATACACAGCATCAATTAGCAGCGGGAGCAGCTGTTGCAGCAAGCAAAGACCTTCCTGTGTTTGGTTTGCTCCCTTGTCATTTAGCATCAGATGACACCACTCCTCATCAGGAGGCAGGCAGTCATTGCACACGTGCTGCACGACAGTCGTTCCAGCACAGAGGGCCAGAATAAGTCTTCGGAGCCACTTACATGCAGCATAAGCTCTATTTTTGAGGCCGGTAAGTAGTGCACAGGGACTTTTTGCTGGCCCTAATGCATGTAAGCATCTTCCCTTATGGGGAGCAAAGCACAGTGAGTGCTTAGTCACTGAGTAACTGCCCTATTTTTAGGTGGCCCAGATTTATGGGAGTTCTCTGTCATCTCAGTGACAGTGTCCCAAGGACAGTGCCTGCCACAGAGGCTTCAAAACTGCTGCTGATGCTACACAGCTCTAAGGGAGTGTTATCTGCACACGCTCATCTTTCAAACTCTAGTGATGATGGTAGCTCAGTCTTCTGCTACTTGTCCGTACTTTCAGGGGGAGACAGAGAGAGGGCAAGGGGATGAGAAAGAGGGATAAAGAGGGAGAGGGAGAAAGATAAAATAAGGGAGCAAGGTAGAGGGAGAGAAAGGAGAGAGAAAAGAGACATAAAAGAGAAAAGGACTCATTAAACTCAGGTTGTAAATTATGGGCCAGATAATAAGCCTGTTTCAATAAATTAGTGTTGTTAAACCAAATAGAATTAGCCTCCCTGTACTGCATGTGTATGCAGGTTCATATCCTAAGGACATTGTTCCATCAGGAATCCGAGATACCGTCACGCATCAATCTATAATAATCCTGCTGCAGATCACGAACAGAATTACTTGAAATATCTTAACTTCACTGGCAAGTCTTTCTAAATGAGAAAACACATAGGAGTACTGTGTACAAGGCATTTGGAGGGAACCATGAAATGAAATGCAATGAAATAAGCTTGTCTAAGACAAGCTGCAGCTTGGAAACATGTAGAGATTTCAGTGGCATCTAGGAAGAATGCTTTATAGGTGGGATTTTGGTGGACAGGTGAATGAGGCACATCACATTAATTCTGTCAAGCTCTTCTGCTTCCCATTTCTCAATATATGCAAAATTAAGCATAAAAATTAATACAAGATTCCAGTAGGTCATTAAGAAGTACAAACAGAACATAGTAAAAATAAGGAAATATTCAGCCATATTTTTGTGTATACTTTGAAACAGCATCATCACCAAATACAACACTGTTGTGACATAAGTTCTTTATCTTTGAATTGTTGCATTTAATTCTAAACACAGTCACTTGTACTGAATTTAGCCTCAAATTAATTGAGGTTTAATAGTTTTAAATGATTCTTTACGGGAAATCAGCAAAGACGACACAAGTCCCTCAGAGTCAAATCACTAGGGAAATACAAAGTGAGGCATTTAATCTCAGATCACTATGAGACAGTTCCCCAAAAGAACCAGTCATCTTGATATTACTCTCTCAAATAACAAGATTTTTTCCCTATATGATCTTGTTGCCCTTAGAAAATATTTCTGCGAGCGCCAGTAAATGCCCATGCCAGACCAGGAGAAGTACATTTTCCATTCCTAAGTGTTTCGTTCCTCCTGTGTTTTAAAGCCCCAGTGAAAACATTAATTACCTCATCATAACTGTTTCACAGACCGTAATTTGGGTAATTTCAAAAATGGTCAAAGAGAAGACAGAACAAAGCCTAAAATGGCAGCATTTCTCCTCTTAACTTCTTAAGAGCAGTCCACGAAACTCAGTCATAATTTGCATCTGTTCTCAATGCTTAAACCTTCAAGATATCTGTAAAAAAAGTGTCCTAGGTACTCAGAGCTGTGCTACTTCTTGCACCTAAGGGTACCATGTCTTTGCTGAACTACCTGCATACTGATTTTCCTGCCTAAGACTGCCTGAGATGCTTGAGTCTCTTCCCCTGCAGAGCCCAGGGTGTTGGGTCCGCTCGGTCCCCCACTGCCTCCCTCACCGATGGTGGTGGCAATGCCTTTGTCCCCCCGTTCCTGGGCATCGCTCCCAGCACTGGGCTGCTCAATGAGCAGCAGGCGTCCTCCTCTCGTTTTAGAGAAAGAGAATGATGTGACCTCCTCAGATCAGGATGGGGCTTCAGTGGGGCAGCCTGTCCAGCTAATGCAAGTGGGCATGTATGTCAAACGCAAAGCTTCAGTGCGTGTGCAGTTCAACTAATCCTGATAGGGCTCCTTGCCTCTAGCATCTTTGCTGGCTTGAATTATAGTCTTTGAATACAATATCGTATGCAGCTTCTGAGGTGCATACTGATTTTAATACAAATTTACCGCTACACTTTGTGTTAGAACTAGTGTTGGTGATGCCTACATAAGTATTTCTATTTTAATTCTAGTATGTAAGGACATTTCCTCCACTGTTTTAATTGTCACATTTCAACTGAGCTAGAGCGCTGGATTATTAAATGAAAGATGTTTCACTCACTGCAAGTTATTGGTACAAATCCAGCTGGTTTCAGTACTACGATAAAAAAAAGAGACTACCTGGTAAAAGCTGTTGTATACCTTGTGAAGAGGAAGGTAACGTGCAAGCATCCACATCACAAAACCTCTCCACAGCTGGAATCAGACTGCAGCCCTGTGACAGTCTCCGGTGAAAATCAAATGACTGAAGAGCATCAGAGAGCAAATCAATCTTTTATCCACCACAGGTGATCATGTTTGGGCTATGAAGAACACATGTGAGTACAGCAGGGCAGGACCACCACTACCACCTCTGTCTGCACTGCGCATGATCTGTGAATGAACTTAAGGCCTCTGTTCCCTGGGCTGTCAGTGCATGGCCTTTCACAAACACTAAATTCACATAAAAGTGCTGTAAAGTTTTATTAGGGAAAAAAACCACCCTTTAAACAGTTGGCTCAGTTCACCGCTGAAGGGAACCTTTCTGCTTGAACAGTCAAAAGTACTTGAGCCAAGACAAAAGTACATTGGGAGAGTTTAGCAGAAACTGGCACCGAGCTAAACAGTAATTTCCACATGCCAAGTATCACTAGCTCCTCGCTTTGATTATAAATCAGGTGTGCCCATGTATTTTCCAAACTAAAAACAACGGTCACTGAGTTATGCCTGAGTTCATGCTTCACTCTCACACAGTCCAAACTAAGCCAAGACATTATATAGCACCATATATTAAGTGAAACTGCTCTCAAGAGCTTAGCAAATTAAACTAAACAATGTTACATTGCTCCAAATGCTCTCAGCATGGTTCTTTTCTTTTTTTCCAGAGAAATAACATGGGATTTTGACTATTATAGCTGGAGACAAAATGAAAAAGCCAGCACTTACTCTTTTCTGTTCTGCATCTTCTGTTACCACAGAACAGATAGTGCAGCAGTAAAATCCTGTAAAAAACATTTCCAAAGACACATAAGTGCCTTTGGAGCCTTGGCCCATTGGGCTTTTATGGCTAATTTCACAAGTGTATTCAGTGCGTAAGCATATACTAAGGCAGATAGATAGATAAGGGTATTGAAGAGCCCAAGAGTCTAATTCTAACTTATTTCTACTGAAAATCCCTGTGTGTTCCAGGCAAGTAGTACCAAAATAAGGTGAATTGCCCATGCACCTTTGACAAATGAAAATAAAGCACTTACATGTACTTTCATGCACTATGTATCTTTAAAAAAAGTTGCCTCCGTGAATTAGATTCAAGAGAAGGCAGGTATCTTAATACCACTTTAGGCACCCAAATCAAAAATTCAGATCCTCAAAACTTCCTCGAGTTTCCACAAGAGAAATCTCCTAGGAGACAAAGTTTCTGCACGAGGAATGAGCAAAGTGCTTCAGTCCTGAAAGCACATGGCGATTGGGTGTCTATCCCTCACCTAAACCCACTGATGTTCCCAGACAAGGCTTTCTACCACCTGCCTTATCTTCAAAAGCTGATGTGTCAGCTTTACCCTGAGGATGTCTAACCTCAGACAAATCACAGCCAGGAGAAGCCATCTGTTCCCTCATTCCAGCCCTTCTCATCCCAGTCATTAGTAGTATTAGTAGTAACAGAAGCGTTTCCTTGGGATGCAGGATCAAATCCCCTTTAAACTTCTTTTCTCCATGTAAGCATCTTAACCATCAAACTGCATCAAGCTGTCCTATTCTGTAGAAGCACATCAGAGGCAAGCCTCACCTTTCATATGCAATTACAGGTTTACAGGGTTACAGAGAAGAGACTCACACTCCTTCTATCCAAGCTGACTTTGGAGAGGTGAAAGAGAGACAATTCAGTAAATGGCAAGGCGTGATACTCACCTGACAGTATGAGATACGTAGTCATGTTCCTAATACTCCTTGGTATTTCTTCCCATGGGTAGTTTTAGTAGCTCTCCACAGCACTCCCTACTTTCTCCGGCCACTTAGAGAACGTGGGATCATAGATGTGAATTCACTGTGTGGCAAGACACCTGGAAGTTGGATACTACTTTGCAAGGCCTCCTTTATCAACCTAAGCCCAACTGTTTATGGAGCTAACACTCTAGTTTTTGAGCACCTAATAGCCATTTACTTAATTTTCAGTTAACTCAATTAATCTTGTTTGTCGCTTTCAATAAATAGGACCCACATGTCCACATACCTTTAGAGACTGAGGCCTCAGCTGATTTTGAAGCTGTGGTTTAGGGTCCTATGTCATTAACAAACCTTAGGAAATTTTATCAAATATGACGTTCCTCAATATTTGCAAAAGACTAAAATAGCTGGAGATAAAAAAACCTAGTCCTCATTAAAATATTGTAAGATCTCACTCTGCTCCTACACCAAAAACTGTAAAATAGATTATGTAATGTAAGAACAAACTATAATTGGATGAAGTGAGACTAAAAAATTGCAGGTTTATGTTCCCCCTAATATTAATTCTCTGCCAAAGCACTTCATTAAATCTCAGTTACAGGTCAGAGTTGCACCGTGAAATAGTAGGATATGTTAAATAATTATGTACTAAGCGTGGGTCTATATTGCCTCACTTCACTTTGTGAAAAAGGTAAATGTGATTTTGTGAGGCAAAAATTCCATATCCACCAGACGTTTATAGATCAGGAGAAGGAAATACATTTGGTTACAGGATCCCCTGGTGTTCTTCCTCCATAAAGTATTTTCTCAGGTTACCTATGAAATCAGTGAAGCAATGGCACAGCTGTTACTAAAACATGCAGCTAAAAATTTTAAAAAGAAGAAAATGTACACCTTGTTTCTTCACAGCCTAGATGAAAAAACATTTGATAATTCTTTTGTGTTTTCAGTAATTTAACTGGGAAAAAAGTCAGCTGAGCAGTGTAAGGTAATAAGGAAGCAGGGAATATCTGAGTCTGTAAGGCCAAGTGCGATGATACTTAATTCTTCCCTAATGCATGGGAAGAGTTAGTGCCGAGGAAGGGCAGTCGTACCGTTCAATAGACTCCTTCAGTTTGTAGGTCTAAGATATTGGGCCTGAATCTGTGCTTTTTATAAAACAAAGCATCCCAGATCAGTGGCATTTTTGGTTTCCACTCTGGCCAGTTTGAGTTGGCTTTGAGTTCCTCCTGCCTTTGCTATGACAGGGCGTGTTCTTCCACAGCAGCTAGAGCAAGAACTGATTTTTTTTTTTAAGTGAAAGGTTTTTTTTTCATTAAACAGTTTTAAAGTTCAAACTACACTATCACCTAGAATTTATAAAAATGTTTTCTCTGATTTAATTTAATAAAATAAAATTGGTTGCATTATTTAGAGGTGGTTTTATTCAGCCTTTCTGCTATTGAACACTTAGACTGGATAATTGGCTACCTTATACATGCATAGTCGTAAATGAAGCTTAAAACGTGGTCCTTTACACTAAGCATAATTTGGAGGAAAAAGCATCCTAGACAGATGTCTACTCCATGGTTTATAAGAGTATGTGATACCATCCGCACTTTTCACAGCTAAACCCTTGAAAACTGGGAGATTGACAAAGGAACCCAAACGTGAAGAGCATTCATTAAAAGATGTAAATAGCCAAGATCCGTGCTGTTTTGTTTCAATCTTCTTTATCCTGTTGAAAACAGGAAAGCCTCCTGTCATGCAGGCTCAGGGATTTTCAGGGCCCAATAAAGGTTAGTGACATTTTCAATTCATGTTTGTTTTCATTCTTCTAATCATGAACCCTGTGTCAGCCTGAGAAACCAGCTGAGCTTAATCCATAACCTTTTACAAGTGAAACATTAACTCACAGCATGTTCTGTTGTCTTTTTAAAGCAATACAAAAGCAAAGGGAGAAAAAAAAAAAGGGCCACAATATACATGATAAAACATAGCAGCAGCCAAATGTGAAGGTTACTTGAAAGCAGTTACAGTTGTGGACAATAGCATATTTTTTAGGTCATTAAATTCGTCATGTTCAGATGTCATAACTGCTGTTTATTTCACAAGATTATTCAGGACAGAAAGCTAAAGGCAAAAATGTAGAAAGAGCCAAGTAAAGATTATCTAGAGTTTTAGCCTATATTTTTGTAGATTTTCTGACACATTTCCATACCATCATTTTTGATTGGTAATAACTATGGAGAAAATATCCGACTAGTTTCTCCTCTTTCCTTCTACAGATTAACTAGTCCCACTGGTTTTCCCCTGCAAGTTGCATGCAGTTATGTGGACAATGCTTTAGGTTTTTATGGCAATACAGTGCAACAGGCTGGATTTTATACAAGGCAGACTACTGGCCACATATGGCAACCCTCCTGCCCCACTGAGCGTGGGGAACGACACACACTGAGCAAACCTGGAGGGAAGAACAGCTCTGACTACAAAGCACACAGACCCAAGGAAGGATAATTATTTCTCCAGCCTGTAAAAACCATTATGGAGAAATCCTGACCTCCCATCTCTCTGTTGGATAACAAATACAATCACACGTGTATTAAGGAGGTTCTCAAGTTACAAACTTTTATTACCCAGAACAAGAAACCGTGTTAATTCTTAGCGAAAATAAAGAAACAGCAACCAGAAGCTATCTGAAAACAAAACAGTAGGTCATAAATTAAAAGGTATCTGATTTCATCAAAACAAACATACTAAAGATGGCAAGGGAGCCCTCAAAAAAGGCGAATATTAAGTTTGAATTAATGTATGTACCACAGATAGTTCCTGTGAAAAAGAAAATTGGGGGGGAGGAGGTAAAACCTAAACCCTGGCTTTGTGAAGTATTGCTGATATATCTGAGATTTATAAAGAGATGTAAAAGAAGTGGAGAAGAAAGCAGTTGTTCAACACACAGCGAAACTAAACTAATGAAGCTGATGGATTTTTGTGTTGTGGCTGACTGCTCTTTTGACTGAGTTAGTGTTAACATACAGCATAAGCTTACTCGACATTAGAGGAGGCACATGTACAAGCCCTTACTTGTGGCCCAGCCATGGGAAATGCTTCAACCAGAAGTTTTTCTTGATTAGATACCAGAGAACCCATATGGGAGGTAAAACTTTACCAAGCAGTGGATTCTCTCATGCCTAATGGAGGCTGAGCACAGGCTGCAGCATGTTCCTCAGAGAGGGCATTCACAGGATTTCTTTTCCTTACCTGGCCACCTGTGTCTCTAACATCTTTGTATTCTCTGTTCCTGTGTGATTAGATTTGGAAAATAGGCTGAAAAATTATAGATGAGGGGGAAGGAGAGAAAGGGAGAAAGGAAATAACTAAAAGGTAGGCAGACAGATGTGTACACACACTCATGCAGTAAAATCCTAGAAGGGCCATTTCCTTAGCAAACCAGTCTAAAACATCCAGACTTAATTAGAGAAGGCTGACATGGGGAGCCAAAAAGTAGAAGGGTGAACTGTCCTAGGCACTACTCCACTGATGATGCACCAGGACGTGATGCTGTTTCCCTACCAAGGCTGCCTGACTGTGACATTTTGACAGTACATGTGTGCCTGCTGGCCAGCACAGAATTGAGACCTCCTTGTCTAGCTCAAGGCTATGAAAAATTAAAACGTTGAAGCTGAGAGTAGCAGAGACAGCAAAGTATTACATTACCTGCTGCACGTTGCTCTCTTGTGCACAAAAAGTTTGGCACGGAGAGCAGGACCCATCGCCTGCATGCAGATCAGCAGGGAAAGAAGTCACTGTATCTGCAAAATACTTTTCCCTCTGGTTTGCTGGCCAGAGATACTGGTTCAACTGGAAGTCACACAGCCACAACCCAGCCCTGTCTTCAGGAGCAGGATGCAGGGAGAGACCAGAGCTCCAAGTCCTACTTAATTCTTTGGCCTGCTCCTGGGGCAATGTAGCTACTTACCCAGGGCACAGCATAGCATTACAATCAAGCTCAGAATGAATAAAAGGGGGCTCGGGAGGATTAAAACGGCTTTTATGGCTAGGGAAGTAAATACGAAAGAGAAAGAAAGTCCATTAACAGATGAGGGGGATGAAATTAATGGCATCTCAAAAATGGGTGAGATAATAGTCTTGCTAAATGAGAAGTAGGAATAATAAGGAACTGGAAGGTCCACTAAAAATAACCATTGGTAATCACACGTAAGACTCTACATTAAATATTTCATTTATCCTTATGTATTAAGAGAATTAGCTAATAAATTTATTCACTCACTGATTATTATAACTTCAGTAACTACATCTGCGTATTCATTCATGACCTGTGATGATGTCATAGCAGAGTTTCCGGTGCTTCTCTAGTCGGACTGGTATCTTTGTGGCCTCACCAGTCCACCCATCATCTATCTGATCTGCATGTTGGCTAGCCTTCCCTACGTTATTCCACCCTGAGTGCTTCTTTAATTGCTTTCCTGAATTTTTTTCCATCTATACAAAATTTAAGTAAGATTGTCAGCTAGTTTTTGGCAGAGTCCCTTTTTCTCTAACCATATTTCTACTACTAAAAAGCATTTTATCTTTATGACTGTGGTGGGTTGACCCTGCCTGGATGCCAGGTGCCCACCAAAGCCACTCTATCACTTCACCTCCTCAACTGGACAGGGGGAGAAAATAAAACGAAAGGCTCATGTGTCGAGATAAGGGCAGTTTAATAAAGCAAAAGCAAAGGTCGCGCACAAAAGCAAAGGAAAACAGAAGATTTTATTCTCTACTTCCCATCAGCAGGCAATGTGCGGCCCCTTCCCAGGAAGCAGGGCTTCAGTACGCGTAGTGGTTGCTCCGGAAGACAAACGTAAATAACGAATGCCCCCCTTCCTCCTCCTTCTCCTAGCTTTTATGCTGAGCAGACGTCATGTGGTATGGAATACTCCTTTGGTCAGTTTGGGTCAGCTGTCCTGGCTCTGTCCCCTCCCAAGATCTTGCCCACCCCAGCCTACTGGTGAGGGGGTGGCAATGTTGCAGAGACAGCCATGATGCTGTGCGAGCACTGCTCAGCGGTAGCCAAAACACTGGTGTGTTATCGACACCTTTCTAGCTACCAATACAGAGCACAGCACTATGAGGGCTGCTATGGGGAAAATTAACTCCATCTCAGCTAGACCCAATACAATGACTTATGTCAGTGTATGTGCTTGTTTTTTCAACATATTCAGGACAGTTTATGTCCCTGGTTAGTTGCCTGTTCTTGCCTCCAGAATTGACTGTATTGCATCAGTCACTGTGGTACAGGGCATCATGCTGTTAGTGTACCAGAGACCAGTTAGGAGGGTCCCACCAATGGAAACTTCTGTTCCTTCCATGTGTCAAAATCCTTTCACAGCAGTTTCAAAATAAATTCAATATTCCTGTTGAAATGGCATTTTCTTATGCCCAGCCCAACAGAAACCATTCATTCTCACCTGTTGTTCTTCACACTGTGATTTGATACTGACAGTAGAGCTGTGTGGTGAGTTCAGTGGTATGCTGTTGAATCTCGACATCTGTCAGCATCCCCCTAAGCCTTTGAGGCAGAAAGGTGTCAAATGCTTTCTAAATAATAAATGAAATACGCAGTTAGTGGGTGATCATGCTTTTTCAGTGATGTGGTTTCAGCACTGTGGATGGATTAGGTGCCTTACCCTTCTCTGACACAAGCTTTCTGTAGCATGGTGATATTTCCAGCATTTGCTTCCTGTGATCCTGTAATACAAGGAGATGAATTTTACTTGAAAGGGATATTAGTGAGATGGCTCAGTTGTAACACTCTTATGTCCACTTTCATTGATAGGGATAGAAAAATTCTCTTCATCCAGTTGTATGGCCAATTTTTAAACATTCATACACAGTTGCAGATTTTCGACAAGATCAATATGACAGTTGTCAGTCAAATTTTGCAATTTTGCTGGGGCATTCTCTCTCTGTAGTGCTTTCCCAAGCTGCACTTTCAGATTAGCATGCACCACATCCCTGGTAGGAAGGATGGCCTATGTGCTCCTGACTTTTTTCTGTGTTTCTGCCATCCTAGACTGTGAGTAGCTCTAGGGAGGAATGCAGGTTGGCAAAGTGAACACTGCATCAGTGCCAGCTATCACCTTTTACTATATTCAGCCAGAAGAAAGGCTGTGGTAAGTCTGGCCACGCAGACTTTTTTATCGTTATTTCTTCTCTCTTTGCTTCACAAGTTGCATGCATTTGCTCTCTCTTATTTTGCCAACCTTTGAGTTTATCAGCCCACTTGCTTCTATTGGTCCCTGTCTTATATCTGCTATGTGTGAGTTACTTTTTACCATATCTCACCAGCTCAAATACTTGCATGATAGCATGGTCCAAGAGCCTTGCAGCAGAAAGTGGGCTTTACGGATAATTTTTCACTGCATCACAAAGTTCATTTGGGTTTTTCACCTTTTAACCCTTCACAGTGCTCACACTCACTCTGGACATCAAGTTGTTTCACATGTTTCTGAGAAAGTCCAGAAGTTGTCACTCTGCCTACCAATTTGAAACCAGTTTTATGTGAGTCAAAAACTGATGGTCTGGTCTTTATCTTAAACTCAAAAATGTCTCTGTCCATTGAACATTCAATTTCTGGCCTTGGTTGTTTTTTATTTTACCAGGTTACATTTCTAGGGTGTTAACTGAGGAGGGATTTGCAGTGATCAAGTGATTAGGACTGTTAAAATCAATTAAATGCCTTTCTGCCTCATTTCATAAACCCAGATCAATGTTCTCTATTCCTTTTGAGAATTCATATTGTTAACAATCCCAAGCCCTGTTACAGGAGTGAGTGGTAGATTTACTTGGTCTTTTAATGGGCATCCCTTGGTCATAGCAATACAGAATTAGAAAGACTGACAGTGAGGAGGTGAAACAGAGCAATACAATTTCAGAGGTTGGAACCTCAGAAGTGGGTGAAGTTAGGCTTCTAGGTCCATTTGAACTCCTAAATACCAGGGCTGAAAGACTGATGATCCCAATGCTTCCCTCGGCCTCAGTGGGAGCTGCTGTATGCCCAGCGTCTCTGAAAACCTAGCCCTCGCCATTCAGTCCCCATGTGGATTTAGGGTCTGGGACCTGTTTGTGAACAACTTTGGAACAGCTTCAGAAGCCTTGCCCAACAGCAACTGGAAGGAATGGGACTAAGCAAGGAGACAGAAAACAATGTTGAGCACCGTGAGATCGTTACTGGTCGCGCAATACAGATGTTCGGTTGTAGCAGTTCCCAGAGGAAAAAACAAAAGCCTCAACACCTGGCATGCTCAAGCCAGCATTTCTCACCCACCACAGCTCCTGGTTTCACCAACAGCTGTGCCAAAGCCAGCAACAGTCTTTAATGTCTTATCTCTACTACTTGTTGTTCACTGCCTCACCCTCCCAGAGGGCTTCTCCCGTTTGCCAGATGCAAATTATGAGAATTAAAAAAAAGCCCTCTGTGCCTGTGTGCTGAGTACAGAACCGCATGTTTCAGGCTGCGCGTTAGGCAGAACTTGGAGCAAACTGAGCCCAAAGTCATAAGGCGCTCTCACTAGTTAGCAGGAGGTGGGGGTCGAAGCCGATGGGTATCCTTGATCTTTAGCATACCGTTTATTTCATTACATCTAATTTGGTTGATATTATCAACATTATTACACTGATAGTTGTTTCAACTCAGACTAATTTAATTGATAGAATTCTGTGTCCTTGCTATTATATGAGACAATTAGCTCTCATTAGTTCACATTTCACTCATTTTCCACTGACTGATTGCACTACATACTGATACTTGCTAATATCAATATGTAATGCAATCAGTCAGAGGAAATGTTGGTACAGTATCTCTAAAAACTATCACACTTATCATTCTGATTGTCTTCAAAGTACCAATATTTTCCTATAACTTAATGGTTTCATAATGTAATGTTTTGTATTAATAACAATCTTTTTAAGGTCACACATTTAATCACATACGGATTAAACAGCAGTTAACTAATGAGGATGGCAACTTATTAATAAATTGCAGATGATACATTTCCGTTGTTCAGTGTAACCTTTAAAGAGCAGAGCTAAGACTGAGGGTTGACTTAAAGACTTTTTGCCTCCCTTTTCCTATTTCTTCCTGAGTTTTTTTTCCCTGAATTCTAAGCTTTTTTTGTATGCTATTGTCACAGTCCTGCTGTAACCATATGGAGAGCTTTAGCAAAGCAAGAACATGCAGCTGATGCTTTGATAGAAAAGGTGAAGAGGTTACTCGAATTGTACTACTGTTAATTTGTCCTTTAAGCACCTACAGCAGGGAGTCTATAATGGTAAGGACTGAAGCACAGAGATTTGTCTATCAGATTATTACGTCAGAAATGCTAAAGATTCAAAGGAAAGAAAAGGGCAAAAGGCTTTTTGTAACCAATTTAATATAATCCACTGAGCTTTCACCAAGGCCCATCTGTAAATGCACTAGCAGTTTACTCAGAAAATTGCATACCAAAATTTCTCTTCTTAAACATTTGTATACCACTACTCACTGGTGTGAATTTGTAGCTGTGTTTATAAACAATAAACTTCCAGTCCTTACATTTATATGAAGTATGAAATCCCTCAACATGCCAATATAGTACAGATCATTCTGTGAAAAATAATAACCCAACACTCTCCAATATGCCATTCTTTAAATTTCAGCTATTCAATAGCAAACACATTTAATCACCTCTACAGTTAGTCTGAAACAGGCTCATAATCTTTAAAAGAAAACAACTGATGTGGGAAATATAAAAAAGCATAAAATAAATGGTTTGCAGTTTGGGACTTTAAAAATTCCCAACAATCATATTTTAAAGAGTAAATCCAAATTAGTCTTGCTATGCTAAATTTGATGCTGAATAATGACAGAGGACATTTAAATACCATAGTTACTATAATAATCCCTGTTTGAATCATGGCTTCCATGGACTGGGCTAAGCCTTTAGACAGAAACTAATTGCTACAAACACTAATTTTCAAGTCCCTTTTGTTTCCTATTGCAGGCACCTCTGGATGCAGAAGGTACCCAATTAGCAGAATTCATGGTTCTGATTGTGCATTGTGGGGCTAGTATAAACACTGCTGATTACTATTCCACTGTAATGGTTGATTTTTATTTATTTTTTTTTCTGATTGCTTAATAAGGCCATCTATTCTGCATCAGGCACTGGCAAGGCTGCTGGTGAAATCAGTTAGGTCACTTTTTCTGGTCATAGTAGCAGGAGGAGCCTTGTGATGGTAACAGATGACTAAAGGCATAATTATAGGCTATTTAACCACATCTGTTTCCCCACTTAACATTGTTTGCTCAAGTTAGATGTAGTTAAATAAATCAAAAGGAAAATAATGGTGAAGACACTAAAAAATTACTCTTACATGGGTAAAACTCTAGGGTTTGTTATAATTACAGAAAACAGAGTTTACAGTGATTTTTAAAAGGCACTAATTTATATTAGAGAGTTTCTATACACATACACTCTGGCTGGTTGCTGCTGCTTTTATAGCCTATGTTATTTAAATACCTATTTGTACAGAAGAATTAGTTGAAACTGGAAAAAAAATGAAGATTGCTATTATTTATTGAATTTAGCTGTATGTTCTTATCCAGTATAATAATTATATGACAAGTCTAGTAACTCTATGGTTTTGTGGTTAAGAACAAATCCCCAGAGTACCACCACCTTCTGTCAATGACAATGGGATGTGCAGAGAGCTCCAAGCATCTCTGTATGTTTCTGCAGTCATCCAGGCATACTGTTTTCATCCTTTTATTTATACAGGTAAATCCCTCGTTGTCATGCCTTAATATATTACTGTTTCATGATCAAATATAACAAATAAATACATAAGTGCTGTCAAAGCCCATATTGCACATGGACGTATAGCCAAACCATCTAGAGCAGCAGGTACAAACATACCTGTATGTCTAGCTAACACTAGCACATGTGTTCTAAAAGTTCCCTGCACTATTTTTTCTGTGAAGGAAAAATGACATAATATAATCACAAAATGCACTAAAAAATTGTCAGATCAAGGGAGATACCATTTTGTTGGTTGGTTGGTTGGTTTTAAACTAAGGAATTGAAGAACCAGAGCAAATATTGAACTTCTTCACATCAGCTGCTACCAACAGGCAGATTTTTTGAGCTACCACCAGTGCAAAACCCACTGAAAACACTGAAGTTTGTCTCATTAAGGCAGGTGTCCTTACATGCTCAGGCTATGAGTTCTAGCACAAGATCATGATATGCTTTAAAATATGCTTGACTTAAGGCAGTAGAACTGCACAAGCTTGTGTCAGATAGGTCTGTGGCCCTGTTTCTTTTATTTGGGTTTTGTTTGTTTGGGTGTTTGGGTTTTTTTGACAGACCGTTGGAAATAGCTTGGGGTACGGTAGGGAAAGTAGTTTGGTTTTTCAGGTTTCCAAATGCTCAACTGCATTGGGAACTGGTTTTGCTGGATACAGTGCAGTGTAGCGATGTAGCTCTGCATCCTTGGTTAGATACTAGCACCACACTTGTAACCATTAGACAAAAAAGAGTTAGGAAACAAACTATTCTAAAAGCAAAAATGGATTTGTAGGAAAGATGGAGTATATAAGGGGTACAATCCTAATTTCTCAAGTGTGGCAGAAAACAGTGTCCTTTCAAAACTGAACGTTCCAGGGTCGGATACAAGAGAGGGCGTAAGAAGCAATGACACTGGGGTGCTCTGCTGGCAGGGGCTGTCATCATGCCTCAGGGGCAGTACGGGCAGAATCTGCTGACTCAATTATATCCGTAGGAGCTCCTGTTGACACAGGAGGTTCCTATTGTGCGAAATGATCAAGTGACAATTTTTGCTTGGTAACAAGTAGTTATGACAATGCACGTCCCTACTGTGTGTGTGCATTTGTATACATACGCTCACCTATGCATATACATCACTTAAGGTCAGAATTATGATTATGGAGGATTGAGAGATTCACCATTCTGCACACTATAAAACCATCTGTACTCCAATTACACTGCCTGTTCCTGGGATTAGACTCCTCATTTTCATCAGATTCTCACTCAAGGCAAGACATTCAGCACTGACCTTATTCATACTTCATCTATTTCTACACTCCGTATAAAGAAAATGAGACCACTGTTCCTGTTATCATTACAGCCCCATTTCATGATTTTGTTTTCCTCTAATACAGCAACTTCCCTTCTAGCATGTCTTACTCTCAGCTCCCTCCTCTACATGCTGCCCAACTGCAAGCAGCTAAGACAACATTCCTCCTGTGCTGTTCACTCCCTCCCTCTGACCCTTTGTTAAAATCCAAACTCTTGCTCTTGACTTGAAGTCCATGTAACAGCTCGTCTCCAACTTCTTCTGTGCTAGTCAGTCATGTCTCTTAATATAGTTCTTGCAAAAGAGTTGATTTATTCTTTGAACATTTCTAGTAAGCTGTAACTAAACAGACTTCCACAGCACCATTTACCCCCAATAATTGTGGACATTGAAGTTAAGTTCCCAGTGTCACAACTTCCCTTCTGAACCAAAACAAAGCATTTAGAGAAAACCATATGAGTATGATACAAATAACGATAAGCCACCTGTACTATCAACTGAATTTCTTAACAACTTTCAGGATAGTCTTTGAAGTGCCTTGTGTGGTGCCTTGTGTGGACATCCAACGCTCAAACTCTCCCCATCATACATCAGTACTATTAAGAGATGGTCAGGCCATTTGCTCTGGTTCCTATGTTTCAGGCAGCTATCATTATCATTTACCTGAGTCCTTCTCTTGCAAAAAAGCAGATCCTTGCTATTCTTCATCTCATTAGTCGGTTTTGAGGACAGCACAGCTTCTCCATCTGGAGTACCGCAACTCTACAACATCCTCCTAGGCATGGGCACCACAGAGACATGCAGCATTAAACTCACGCACAGATAGTGGCTCACGGAGTGAGCATGCATATACCAGGAAGAGGGAAAAGAAAACTACAGCCATAAACATGAGCTCATACAATGTATATATGCCCAAATTTCATGGCAAAGTCACCATCAAATGGTTCTGCAGCTCACGTCTCCCATTACCACCAGGTTCGGGATGAATCCACTGCTGATGTAGTGGTAACGTGCCATAATTTACTCAGACATAAACACAGTAGGCAATCTGTGGCTGCCACTATTTTAAATACAATTTTGTACACCATTTTCCCCAGGTAGCTAGGCTGAGAACGGTCAGGAGCACCAAATACCTGTCTGAGACTGCACAGCTCTGCCAACTGCTTGACTTCCTGCCCGTAACAGTGTGACTTGCTGGCAGGCAATAGACTTATAGATGACAAGGGACAATAGATTCAAGGTACATAATCACTTCCCTACCTGCAGTATTTTCTAATAAAGCTATTTCACAGAAATTAGGGCTAGGACATATCTTTTTCAAACTTACAGAAACAAATGTATAATTACTTTGCTCCAGACTCCGGTTTTCTGTTGCAATGATCAGGAACTCTTCTGTGAGCTGACCTGTGTTTTTGGCAGACACAACAGCTCAACAGCTTTGCATATGTTAATGTTCATTTGTCCATATAAAATATTCTAAACCCGTTCTCACAGACTTGCTAATCCTTCACGGTTACTCACACAACTTTTCTTTCATTTAGCTCATTTTTTTAATTATTGTTACAAGTTATCATCTTAATGTTTTTCAATAAATGCTCATCTAGTTTGCTAAAATGGTAGAGAGGCCAGGAAAATGTGACATCAGCTATCTTGTACTAATAAATATGAAGATAATATCCTGCAAAGTAGGAAGTATTTCTGGCTAACAACACGTGAGCTTTATCTGAGGCAAGACAGTGTTGGTTGGTTGGATTTGGGGAGGGGAGAAAAGGTGCTCTCAATGTTTTTAACTACACTGATAAGTACCAAATTTATCTGTGGCCTTTACTGCCTTCAGTTGTTACAAAGCTTACTCAGCTGGCAAATAATGTGTTTATAGCTGAGTGAAAAAATCTCTTAATTCATTGGAGATGTGCTTATAGTAACAATTACTGGGTTTTGGAAATGGATTTATCACTTGAAGGTTTGGAGCTTTTGATCCTGAATCACCTGTTTGCTGGTGAGACACAAAAATGGCTGCATCTCATTCACAAGGTCTTTCTTTAGCATCTGCATCTGTAATATAAGGTAAAGTAACGTATTCTGGCTTAGTCCCTACTCAGCAACATCCAAGAACACTGCAATTATCAGTTTCATCTCCCATTTAAAAAATAAGGTTTTTTCTGTACTACAACCAGCCCCATAGCATCTGTCTCTCTTGTGACTGTTGACATTTATCTCTCTGACCTTCATGTCTCCTTTTCCTTAGTGCTTGCAATGTCCTCTGGTTTATGGCACCCTGTACCTGCAGGCAGTGGGTGCAGAGCGGCCCAAATGTTCTCCGCTTGTTTTCCAGGACTCTGGATTCATTTCAGCTTGGTGCGTGTCCAGGAAGGAGGCCTTCATGGTATATTCAGAGTTTCCTCATACCAAAGTACCACTGTATCTCACAAATCAGATGTCCCTGTTTCCAGATCTAGGCTCAGCCCCCAGACCAGAGTACACCAAGCACAGACCAAAAGCGTTGATCTAAACATATCAGAGACTCTTGCTTTCATTCAAAAGGAGAACTTTCCAAGGCCGAGAAGGATCACCTTTACTATAAACATACGTGTAACCATAAGTTTACTATAAACATATGTGCAGCCTCCAGTTTATGTTGGAAGTTACTGCTCACACAGTGGAGGTGATAGAGAACACAGGACGTGTTCGTGTGTCAGCTACAGCAGCTGGGATTTGGAGCACGATTGTCCTCAGCTGCAAGGGTGGGAAGCTCTGACAAAGCAGAAGGACAGACAACATGACAAACTAGTGCCAGAGTCATTTGTTACAAAGGAATTTTTTTTTTTTTTACTTGCATAGAGAATGAGAACCAGCCCATCAGCCCATTGCCAGTGTTTATGTGGCAGAGCTGGACTTTGGCAAGACACTGTTAACCAAACATGCTGGCAATATCATATGGCCAGTTAAGCAGTCATTTTCAATTTACATAATTGTTCCATTCATTTTCACTAGTTTTTTTCCATTCATATTTGCTAGCAAAACTAGCAGATAGTTTTACTTTGCGGAAGTGCTCAGTGTTTTTCTAGGTGTAATGTGCCCAGAAGACATTTCTGTCCCTTAACTACATCTTGGCAATTTTACATTAATTTTTGGAGGACAGTCACAGTACCTAATCTTTTTTGTATATGGTTTTGGCTTGTGTTTCATTGTTTGTTATACAAAGTCATTTGGTTAAAATCATAAATTCTTTTGAGTTCTGATACTTATCTGATCGTTTCAGGCTGAAAATTTTACCTGGCATTGTAAATGTAATTTACATTTCTCCTGGTGATACTTTATCACTCCATTGTACAATTGCAATTGGGTTGGGTTTGATTGCTTTTCTTCCAAAGAGCTGATGATGTCATTGTAGCCTTACTTGCTTATAGATACCTAGCTTATCTGTTGGCCTTCATTTTCCTGTTCTGAGCTGCAGAATACAGTTGGTTTTGAAGTTTTGCATGGCACTGATACATGCAAAATAGCTTAAGTCCCTACTGTACTCCTCAATATAGTGCTTTTTTTCACCCCTTGCCTTTTGACAAAGATTTATTTTTCATAAAAGTACAAATGTTTTTTTATAGTATCCAAAGACATCCTGCTTTTGGGTGAGGGAGGCAGGGAGGGTCCTCCAAAGCTGTTGCATGTTTTTCCATGCATCAGTAAGCTTCCCTTGGACTAAAGGTGATTTGTTTTCTGTTTCTCTGCTATGGTTGTACTAGCAAGGCACGTATCTACAACACTGGGTAGAGTTTGTGTTTGATCTTGGAGCCTTCCCATTAGGTTCCTACATCTTTCTTGCTCGTGACAAAAGTACAATGAATTGGTCCACCCTTTAAAATGTGCTAATCGTGAATCAACCATTTGTGCAAGCTGGCAATACACCCATCTATTTTTTCACTAGATTCTTGATTACTCATAAATACTGTCACTAAATCCAACATCCTGCTGGTATAGCAGATGTTCTCAGGCCACGTTGCAGCCTTAGCTTATAACTGTTAAAAGGATAGCTCTTACAGAAAAACATTAAAATGGCCATAGAGTATCAGTCCAAAGGTTCATCTAATGCAGCATCCTGTGGCCAAAAGCAGATGCCCATGAAAGAACACAAGAACAGGAAAAAAAATCCCAGAATAGAATAGAGTATTTTTAGAGTAGAATATTTTTAGACTATTTCTCTTGGACGGGACCTACAATGATCATCTAGTCCAAGTGATACCTTTTTTTAATATTCTCCCAGGCTTACTGTAGTCTTCTTTCTTCCAGCCCTGTTGGAAGTTTGCCATTTTCCTATGAAGATTTAAGGATTTTAAAGTTGTTAAACAAGGTCTCTTTCATGCCCATGTGATGAGGAGCAGGAATATAGGATACTATCTTTGCTGCTGTTTAATGTTGTTTAATTTGTTTTGGGCTGAGTTCACATGTCTTTAGGATGTGAGTCACTTTTCCTATCATACTCAGTCCTCAAGCTGAAGTCTCCATTCCTCTCCCAGATAGGCTGGTCTCTCTCATAAGCATTTTCTGAAAGTACCACTCCTATAAATACAGAATAATATGGCACCTTTACTCGGAGATGCTCAAACACCAAGTAACTAGAACTCAACCGTAATGTACAAGCACTAAAGATGATTATATAGAATTAATAAAGGCACTTAAATATCTCATGTGATTCCCACTGATCATAAATCCTTATTTCATTAAGCATTTCAGGTTTGAATACTCAGAAACAGTTAACAAGATATATAAACACAAAATAGTTTAAATAGATAAATTATTTGGCTTCATACATTGGCTAAGTAAATTTTAGGAAACAGATATGTAAAAAGTTATTAGACAGCAGAAAAAGAGTGAATATTATTTTAAAATCAAAGGATGCACTATTATTAATCTAGGTCGCGATTTCAAACTTTAGATTTTAAGAGAGAAGAGTCTGGATGTAGTTTTTTATTTCTTATGTAATAAGTTATTTAAATCTATTGAAATAGATACCTCACTATGCCAAGTAGTGTTACCAAGCAATCAAAATCTGGAAGCACACAAGTGTCATTGAGGACAGAACATATAGATCACGTATTCTGAAACGTATGTTACCCTTTTGTGTCAAAAATATTATCCAGCAACTTTGTTCCAACTGGATGTCTACCAAAAAAACAAGACAAGTTGAAAATCAGTGGAGTTAAACCCCTTGGAGAGATGTAACACTGTGAGTATAATTGAAATGTTAATAATTATGCTCATGCTGATAATTACCAAGAATAGTTTGGTATAGTAGTTACCGAGCTCACCTTTCACCTCTGGGTCTTGGATTTGATTTCTACCTGGGACTGTATGAAAAGAGTTCAATTATCTCCATCTCCCTTTTAGTGGATGGATTTTCCACCCCACTCACACTTCAGAAATAAACAAGAATAAAAATAGAGAGGGACAGAAAGAACATTTTATGGCCCCTAATTAGCTAATTAGTGTGAAGTTGGTTTTTTTAATTATTAAATTTGACAGGAAATGTAATACAGTTTAGACCATTTGGGAAAGACACAAAATAGCCAAAAAAATGCAAGCTGAGAACACAGCTCTACTGAAGACCTTCCACTACAGTTTATTTTCATATTTTGAGTATAATGTACAAAAATTACAGTGGTCTTGTAATGTAAAGATAACACACTTTGTTGCTGCGCAATAGCCTCCTAGCTATGTATCCAACCTTATCAACATGACATAAACACTTTAGCACAACACTTACTTCTATTCAATCTAATGCATAATGAGAAAAGGAAATAAATTACAGTTTATGCACAGGATTAACAACAGAAGTTCAAACAAATACATTAAACCTACTCAATGTTTTGATGCTGGGTTTTAACTAGCTCGATTGCATTCATCTACATATAGCAGGAAAAAAGTAACAATCACTAGAATATGTAGGTATCTAAGCACATGGGCCTCTAACTTGAAGGTTTCAAAGATTTTATGAAGTTCCGCTCACTTTGCAGTACATCTCTTGCACACCATGATAGTAAGAGCTGGGCAATACCTGAAGCCCTAATGCAGAGCTATGAAGCAGTATGCAGTCAGGAATTTAGGAAACACTGAAGCTTGTCTTATCATAAAAAGTGATATCTCAGAGAGTTCTGCAGTACTATACAAAAATTAAGCAATAAAGATCAACATTTAACAACAAACTCTTGTTTATGAGATACTGCAAGTAGTCTCCATCAATTACTTACCATTTACTATGGTAAATGCTGGTTTAATCTGTGAGTTGTGCAAGTCTAAAAAAGACCAAACACCAAAACCCACTATGTTTCCATCGTAGACACAAGCTGCATTCCTCAACTGTATTAAGAAGATTGATCCAAATGGTATTTTACTCCATTCTTGTCTGGAAGCAACACCATCATTATCTGTACTCTTCTTTCTTAAGTGTTCTAGATAACTAGATAAAATAGGAAATGAAACAAGATCTAGGCATTATGAAGAAGAGTATATTTTAGAAAATTTAGACTCTAGTTCTTAAAAACCAAAATACAGGAAAATAAATACAGTCAACACCTGGAAATGAACAGGAATTTTCCCATGGATTTCAGCAGCATTCAAGAGGAATTTGAAATAAAGGGGGGTAGCAGCAAGAACATGAGAGGATTCAGCTTAGCTTAGAATTGAAATATGCGGAAAGTGCTCCAGCTACTGACAGTAACACCACCCATTGCTCCATTCCTCTCCTCCTTTCCCTAGTCTTTAGTTACAAGTGCTTTGATTTTAAGTCAAATGATAAATACTGTGTCTATACATGCTTTTTCCCTTTTCTTTCAGCAGGTTAAGGAGGTATAAGGGGAACAGGAGGGAGCTGGGGGTATTGCAGTTCAAGCATAAGGCCAAAAATTTGTGAAATTAAGCTTCACTAGCTCTGTTATTAATGTCAAAGGGGAGGCAGATGGATGGGGACAAAACCCTTGCCTGCTGTAGGACATGTCCATGTAGCTTCCTGGTTTTTTTATTTTTTTGCCTATGTTATGCATAGTTTTATTTTTCTCTTAGCTCCACTGGTACAAATCAAATATATATCTTACAGTTACAATGACAACTGCTCCATTTCATTCCGAGCACCTTATATGCTTGATTCTTCATACATGGCAGAGCCAATTTAAATTTACTTTCTCTAATAAAGTGCTTTGTGATTGTTTATTTCTCTCTATACTGAGACAACATCACCCTAAATTGACTAATTAGCCACAAGAGGGTATTTAGAATAATTTAGGTTGGAAAAGACCCTTAAGTTCATTGAGTCCAACCATAAACCTAACACTGCCAAGTCCACCACTAAACCATGTCCTTAAGTGCCACATCTACACATCTTTTAAATACCTCCAGAGATGGTGACTCAACCACTTCCCTGGGCAGCCCGTTCCAATGTTGATAACCCTTTCCGTGAAGAAATTTTTCCTAATATCCATTCTAAACCTCCCCTGGCGCAACTTGAGGTTATTTCCTCTCATCGTATCACTTGTTACTTGGGAGAAGAGACTGACACCCACCTTGCTACAGCCTCCTTTCAGGTAGTTGTAGAGAGCAATAAGGTCTCCCTTCAGCCTCCTTTTCTCCAGACTAAACAACCGCAGTTCCCTCAGCTGCTCCTCACAGGACTTGTTCTCTAGACCTTTCACCAGCTTTGTTGCTCTTCTTTGGACACACTCCAGCACCTCAATGTCTTCCTTGCAGTGAGGGGCCCAAAACTGAACACAGTATTCGAGGTGTGGCCTCACCAGTGCTGAGTACAGGGGGAACGATCACTTCCCGAGTCCTGCTGGCCACACTATTTCTGATACAAGCCAGGATGCTATTGGCCTTCTTGGCCACCTGGGCACACTGCTGGCCAGCTGTTGACCAACACCTCCAGGTCCTTTTCTGCCAGGCAGCTTTCCAGTCACTCTTCCCCAAGCCTGTAGCATTGTATGGGATTGTTATGACCCAAGTGCAGGACCTGGCACTTAGCCTTGTTGAATCTCATACAGTTGGCCTCAGCCCATCGATCCAGCCTGTCCAGATGCCTCTGAAGAGCCTTTCTACCCTCAAGCAGATCAACATTCCCACCCAACTTGGTGTCATCTGCAAACTTACTGAAGGTGCACTCAATGCCCTCATCCAGATCAATGGTAAAGATATTAAACAGAACTGGTCCCAATACTGAGCCCTGGGGAACACCACTTGTGACCAGCCGCCAGCTGGATTTAACTCCATTCACCACAACTCTTTGGGCCTGGCCATACAGCCAGTTTTTCACCCAGCAAAGAGTACCCTTGTCCAAGGCATGAGCCGCCAGTTTCTCCAGGAGAATGCTGTGGGAAATGGTGTCAAAGGCCTTACTAAAGTCCAGGTAAACAACATCCACAGCCTTTCCCTCATCCACTAAGTAGGTCATCTTGTCATAGAACATTCATTTATTAACAGAACAGTCATTTATTAAGCAACACTAAAGTTTGCTTTCACACTGCTAGCAGGATATCTTGTGGATGAGCAATACTTCCATTTGGTAAATATATGGATTGCTCACCATTTGCTATGTCTACAGTTTTAAATGCTACAATTACAACACATGAAAACACCGAGTGCTTTACTAAAGATGGGGAAATGCTGAATTATCCTAGCTTTCCTTTGTAAAGCAGCAGGATTGTTCATTCATCCAGCAACGCATGAAGGGCTTTCCTGAGGAGAAAGCCGTCAAATGAGACTTGTGTTCCCCGCTGTGAAGTAAACACAGTGGCCCCTGCATAAAAAACGCAATAATATTGGCAGTAAAAATGCTGATCACATGGACATAATAATCTGTCTGGTAGTAAAAGCATCTAATACAACAGAGAAGAAGGAAAAGATAGTGCTGTGGCCGTGGGGCCTGCGAGATGGGAGGAATGAAGGGATCCGAGAAGAATCCTGCACCAAGTCTCACCAAGAAAGGACCAGAGTCAGAGGAGAGTGTTTGAAAGGCCTTGCTGTGCATGTTCCAGTTATCTGTGACAGGTGTCATACCCACGGGCGCAGCGCTGTGGCAACACGCAGTGCGTGACTATTTGCCCATGCCCTGGTTCATTCTCTGGCTGCGTATCACCTGTGGCGCTGCCAGTCACATTAAAAAAAACCAACAAACCGGCATCAACCAGAGTCTTACAGACAAAGTTACCTAGCAATTAAAATGTATTTTGAAATCCTTGAAGTGGTAAAATGCATAAATCTACAGGGAATGCAGGAGTCACTGGAAGGAATAGGGCAGGGAAGAAGAACCCCCTCAGCTAAACATAATCAAAGGCTTTGATATTAAATGTACAGGTGCTATATTGCACCCACAGAGTTTCAAAACAGTGAATATATGGTTTTCCCTCCCTGGGTTTTAAAACAGGAGAAATACTAAACCCCAAGCGAAACTGTGAAAATAGAGAATCCATTAAAGATTTTCTCACAGTAGGGCACAATAGGCCTTCTATTTAGCAGCTCACAGCTAAGGGGTTTGCAAACTGTATAGTTATCAAGTAAATGACAGATGAAGCAACTTAAAATAGTAATTTCAAATCTGTATTTCTTTGGCCTCACTCTATTTTATTTCACAAGAGAAGTTTACCTACAAAACGTTTAGATATCAAAGGATTCTGGCCTTGAAGGTCCTCTCACACCTGCTTTACACTGGTGTCTCTTACATCCATGATTTCTTTCGAAATACAAATACTTCCACTTCTTCAGGTATAGCTTGACTTATTTGTGTCCCCAAATCCTCTGATTTCTAAAGAAGAGAGATATGGTGCTATTGGTCATTCCACATGTACTCTGTATTATGTTTTTCCCCCGTATTAAATGTCCTTCTTTTTGTCTTCATAAGCATTTCAGTACATGTGAGGACATAAGTAAACCCAGCATTTCAAGTGCAGATGCATTAATGCCGTGTGTCTTGCAAACACCGTTGCCTTTCGTTTGTGCACTGATTCACAATACATTCCACCAAAACCAGCCTGTGCTTCCATCTGCAACTTCACATTTTTGTTATCACTAAAACTCCACTCATTCCTAAACTTGCTGACTTCTAAAGAGCTAATCCCCAGTTTGCATCCATCCTATTGATTTGCTTTCCTGTGCTATATATACGACCTTACACTTGCTGGTATTTAATATTATGTCAGATGCAATTTTTCACAGTCATATACCTTTTAAGCCTTCATTTTTTTGCTGGTTTTGTACAGTGAATGTGTTAATCTCTTGCTTATACCTCTATTTTCTTTGCAGTTAGTTTACTGTTCTAGACTAGCATATGTTCTCATGTGCGCGGCCAACTCCACTGTGAAATCTGTTGCCTGTTGCATACTTACACAGGGCTGCCAAAGGTCTCAGACCGGTCACTTGCCCTGGGACCTGGCATTACAAAAGATAGGGGCCTGGGTCATAGCTATCCTCAATTCCTTTCCTCCCACTTTGCCCAGCTTATTTTGACCATTTCCAGGCTCCACCAGCTGATTTTCCTATTGGAAAATGTAAAACATTGTGAAGAGGCAGTGGGTGGGCAAATACTTTGATGGAAGAAAAACAGCTCTGTAGTCCTTCATACACGGTTATCCTTCGTGGGTATCACAGGTCTAAAGAAGCAGTTGCACACATGCATACAAGCTATCAATATGATTTCTGTAAGTTACTTCTCTGTCTTCTCTCTCCTTTCTCCTTTAAAGTGCAAATTTTAACAGTATTTTCTATAGGCATGAGTTGGTAATTAAATACCAACTAAGACAGTGCTTGTCACCGCAGCTGTCAGCGTTCCCCTCGCCAGCATCCCGGTGCCGCAGCCCAGGCAGCTGCTCGGCCGGGACACGGAGCAGGCCAGGCAGAGGATGCCCAGCTCTGGAATGCAGATCCCTGGCACTGCGCAGCTCTCACTGGGGTTCAGCTGCTTCACTGCACTGCCCAGCTGCAGCCTAAACTTTAGATTCCACTTAGGACCAAACTAGCTACATCAGGGACTAGTAAGTTGGCTATGACCATCTTACCTGAAGTAGAAATACCCTTCATTTTTATATTAACTTTTCTTTTTCCTTCTTCTTACCACTGTTGGTTTTTGTGCTGTCTGCGATACGACACAAACTTCCCAGAAATTTCTTCTTCAAACAAATGCAAATTTCTTCCACCTTAATCAGCATTTTCCTTGTGTATAGATGATGGTTCGCATTAAAATTGAATCGAAATACCTTACGACATTCAAAGCACTGGGTGGTGAAAGGAAAATAAATTTACCTTAACCTATCCTTTATCACTCTTGGCAGACTCTGTGCCAGTTCATCTGACATTTTGGATTCTCTGACTGATTTCTTTTGGAAGATCACTGACTGTGATTTTTAAACACCTGTTTTTTTCACTGTTTCTTTGTAAATAAGTATGCCTGCTCTACACTAAAACACTTTAGCTTGGTTAAAGAGCTTTTTCTCCGTTTTTCCACAAATACTGTTCTGTTGAAAATGGAGTCCTAGGGCACTGGTTCTCTGCATGCCTTTGTAAATTGACTCTGCTTTTTGTTGTTGATGTTGTTGTGTGCCCTCCCTCTTCCCTCTGTCTTCTTCATATTTCTATGGCTAGAAGACAAAACTGAGCTGGTTATTGAGACAGTATCATTTATTTGTGTTCTTTAAGCAGGCTGCAGCAGAGCCAGAAGATAATGGGCATCTCATTTATTCAGGCTTTGAATGATCATATTTAATTCCCAGTGACAGCTGTCTTCACCACATTAGCATTGCAAATCAGCTCTGTTTTGTAATGGCCTTCTATTGAACATGATTCAATTATGTGTGGTCCGTAGCGAGGCAGGATACGGTCTTAGTATCTATAGCAATATTTCTGCAAGCTGCTGCTCTTTACACTGCTCACATTTAAGCTGTCTGTTTACCACAATGCTTTCCTTGAACTACACTGAACTCTCTTCATTTTGCAGCTAAATAAAGAAGAATGAATATAATTTGTAAAAGCAGTTATCTGGTCAGACATATTACATACCCCATCTTCTTTACACATGCCTGGAATCAGGAAACACTTGTTAAAATAATTGTTATTATACTTAAAACATTTATATTACAAAAGTCATTAAAGTGGATTTAAATTATTATACAGCATTAAACGGTACCAAGTACTAAAGCTCGATGCTGGCTTGAGGAAAAATTGTAATAACATACCGAACAATTTTTCTTTTAGTGTCGTAGTTTTCCAGGAAAAGGGCAGCAAGGCTTAACATTTATAAAGCAAGCTAAAAATCACAAAATTTCAAAAATACATTTTCAAAAGGTTTCAGAAGTCCTATTTAATTTACTGTGAAATGGCTAAATCCTGTGCACCATATATTCTACTCTTTCTGCATCATGGGCTGGCATGTGCAGATGGCATTTCAGACTAAGCTGCTGAAGGCCTGGATTACAACACCGTAGCTTAATATGTTTGTGTATTTGTTATAATACAAAAACCTTTCTAAATTCTGATTCCACGTGTAAGGCAAGTTCTCCTATTGTGTCAGGCAGCCTCAAAAAGAAAAGCTTCCGCTACACAGATCCAGCAAATACATGCTTCAGTCTGTGCAAGGCAAAGCACAAACCTTACTCTTTTCTCCAGGATTTCCACCCCTGTGATCTCTACAACATTTAGCTCTTGCAGAAACCTCATTATACACAATACAACTATCCCTCGCCTCAGGGCTCTCTTAGTATCCTTCATCTTGGTGACAAAGTGCACCTATAGCAGAAATACGTTATTTATTCCACAAACTAGAGTGCTAGGCCATCATTCTAAAGTATTTGATTGAACAACAAGAGGAAAGGTTTTTTAATCATACACTAACCTTGAATTGTTTAAAGACGCTCTCTAGATAATGATGACAGAGGAGTTACAGTGTCCATTCTGTGGGATCCCCAGTTTGAGGTTGGTCCTGGGCTGAAGCCGAAGGCCACCGCTAGCTGCCCCAGGAGGTCTGGAAGGTCACAGACACCCATGCTAACCACATCACTCCCTCCGATGCAGCTGCATTGGACACCGCTGTGCACTTACCACATTCATCCATTTTTTAAAGGATTACTTTAGGTTTTTTTCTTTTTTTAAGCCTTCATTCACACCTTTCTGTCTCCTCTGACAGTCTCCACTGTCTTCTCTGACAGATTCTGTTGTCTTTTTTGCAAAGATTTGAGACATACTGATTTCTTGATTATGTTCCTAACTTAGTTTATGAGGTTTTAGTACATTTTTGAAACCACAGAGCTTATGTGAAAATAATAACTACTTCATCACTCAAATAGGGGATTCATTGCATTTTTTAAGGTAGGACTCATTTGTTGTTAATGGCTGCGTTTTTTACATATATCAAATTGTACATTCACCTACCTGGGAAACAAACTGGAGTTTATGGAAGCAGTTTGATTTGTTCTTATCATGCCTACCGCATGAAAAAAGTACATATGTGCAAGCAAATACCTGTGCATGCTATTTTTGCACATGGTCCTTCATGAAGCTGCTCCATGGGACTGGATCTCAACACAACAGTCTGCTGAGGGGCAGTTACTTTAGCTGGGGCTCAGGCCCCAGACCTCGGAGGTATTTAGGGATCTAGCGCCCATTAGTTCAAGTGCTAGACGAAAAATCTGGCTATGCATTTTAAAGAAAGGCTGTGCCAATATTTTAAAAGTTAATGTATAAATTGTGTCCAAAGTCAAAGTCTGCTCTGCTCAGACATCCAGAAAAGGAAGATGCCTCCATTTTTTCTAAGTTACTTGAACCTTTCTGCTGATTAAAAACAGTTTACAAAGTGAATGGAATAATATGGATAACGGATAATGGAGTAAACCAGTCTCTAGACTATATTATTAGAGTCACATTCTCTAAACCCTTCACAGACAGAGATTTTTTAAAAATTTATTAGAAGGGAGTTATTCTGTTCTTTTTCATATATTTTTTCTCTTTTTTTTGGTGATAATACCTTGAAATATTTAAACTAAAATTGTTTCTCTTAACAGAAACCAACCTCAGGGATAAAACTTTGTTTAAGGATGAGTAACGGAACAAGGAAAAAAAGGAAAAGGAAAGTATGCACCACAAGCTCTACAGGAAAGAACAAAGTGAAAGGCTTTCGAAAACAAAGTGAAGGAGAAACAAGATCTTACCTGTGCCTTTCAGCTTCTTTCTCCCATTGAAAAAACTGAACAAAAATTTATTTTTGGTAAAATGTGAATTTCCAATGTGTTTAGTAAACAATTCAACTATAGCAGGCATTCAGAAAACTTGTACATATCAGAATATGTCCCTTTTTCATCACAGTCTTTCACCTCAGAAATGTTGCACTGTGACTAAAAGGGAAAAGCAACTGTGATGTCTACACTGTGGTAAGGGCTGGTGGGGCTCCCAGTGGAGCATAGTGTCATGCTACGGCAGCCTGTCACATGGGTCATACTGTCTGACCCTGCTAGATGGCTCTCAGGTTCACATTTTCAGATGCTGACCTCCATACAAAATATTTTTGCCTGTTTCTTTGCCTAGGGAAACAACGTTTATGTTACCACAGTATCTCTCTCTCATCTAATTTCCCACCCACACATCATTATTAACCCAAATTTGAAAGGTACTAGAAGTCCTATAGATGATTGCACTCCTACAGGTTTTCTGAAGACCAGCAGTTAGCAATAGAGAGGGAAAGACAGGAACTCCTGCCTGCCCCAGGGGAGGAGAGACGGCCTCTGCAGCTGCCCACACAGCTGGCACAAACGCACTGGAAGGAGGTCAGTGTACGTCACTTTAGGCACCCACGTTACTCCTTGCTTTTGAGCAGTCAAGGATGCTACAGAGAACATGGAGGGAAGTGGAAACAGTGCTGCAATAGTGGGCACAGGGGACCCTAATCCATAGGAATCCAAGCTTCATTGATTTCATCACTCAGGAACAACCTTTGTATTTTGAAATAAGTAAGCTCTTTTCACATGAAAACTGCACAAACAAAACTAAAATCACCTCCTGAGTACGCACTGCTGTTATGTAAGACTGGCCATGTTTACAGTCAATTACCACAGAAAACCAGGGAATTTCTTTCTATATTGCCGTATGTAATGGATACTAATGACAACTTCCTCCACCTGTCATGTAATTTGGTGTAATTAATGTAATTTGTTCTGGTAATTGTAAGAAGGTCAGGACCAGAGTCCATGAAATATGAATCACTTCCACATCCCATTTCAATATTTATCATCCCGTGCTATCCATGGATACCATTAATATACAAATAACTTAATTGAGAAAAAATAAAGGTTTCTATAAAATAAAATAAACCTTTCACAGAAGTAAGGAAATGGAAAGTAAATCCCATAACACATTCTCATTCTTCAGCCAGAGGCAAATCTTCTGTAGCATTCGCACACCATAGGCCACCACTTCAAAGTCTCCTAGAGCTGCCAGCCTTCCAAAATCATTACTTATCATCAACTGTATTGCTGTAGCACTTCGAAGTTGTTTATGCTACTTGTCTCTGCCCCAGATGACTTATGTTGCAAGTACAGAGGAAATTAATGCAGACAGATCAATGGGGCAAATAAAGCAACCAGCATTGCTCAGCTTGATCTCAGGAGATTGTGCTCATGCTGTCTCATGTATTAGTCATAGTTAAGAAGAATATTAAGCAGGGATCTGGAGGATAATGAAACAGTTTGGGACTGCTTATAGGGACATTCCCCTTTCCCAGCTTAGGGGGAGGTATAGGAATACTACGGGGAAAAACCAAACGCGTCTGCCTGGAACTTCAACAAGTAGATGGAGAAGGCTGGGCTTGCAGGCTAACTGGAGGTTGGTGTTCACCCTCAGTCTTGAAGATAAGGTGGTAAGTACAGTGCAAGAGGTTGTGAAAGGCCTTGAGAATGAATCAATGGCTTAGGTTTAGTGAGGCAAGCGAAGGGGGGTGGATTTTGCAAAGCAAGGGAATTAAAGGCAAGAGAAACACAGGAAGGAAGATCTTTGCAGCAATATGAAGAATTGTCAGATGAACAAAATTACAACAAAAGACAAAAAGTATGCCATAGTAACTGAGTCACAAGATAATGCCAACTTCTGCTACACGGAAAGAAAGACAGGAAAGACTTGAAATATTGCAGTGAGAATCATCAAGACAGCCTGAATGGGAGAAATAACCTACAGAGCAAACCCATGCTACATGCCTCACTGACAAGCCTAGCAGTGTTCGTACTCAGAGAAATGAAATTTTAGGCTGGAATTAGAGTCAAAAGTTAGTAGCTATCTCTGAACTGAACTTGAGTTCACAGGCCTCTTTGAGGACATACAAAAAAGTTGGTCTAAGATTTTAATTTGGACAAAATAAGCCAAGACTGGAGTAGAGAGACAGGTTTGTGAGGCAACAGCCTAGAAAAGGTCGTCAAATTCCTGTTTTCATAGGCAGATATGCAGAGATACAGTTAAGGAGAACAGACACAGTCCACGCAGAACCACTATAAAAGTTGTATGAAAGGTGAATCAGACAACTTCTCCAAGGAAATCCTTCCCAGAGCAATCAGAAGTAGGAAAGAGTCAGAAGAGGACAGGATCTGAGCAAATGAAAGGCTGAGAGGGAATAACCATGTCACAGTCACACTTGGCCAACAAGTCCAAGGGATAAGGATGCAATATTTGTTCTCTAAATTTATCTAAAAAGAAGCTGTAGTGACAGAAAGAAATATCAGTGAAATGTAGATCCTAAAACCAGATGAAGGGGATCAAGGGTAGAACTGGAAGACAGAAATGGAAGTAGAGTCTGGTAACAGAGCATCTATGAGATCAGAGATCTATGAGATGAAAAGGAGGGAAGAAGTAGGTGGGAAGAAAGATCTCATCATTTTAGAACAGGAATCTAAAACATGCTTTTATTGTGAGGAAAGAGTGTGAAGTTACGGACAATGTTGGGGAAGACTACAAATGTGGTCACCAGGTAGAGCACAAAGTAGGACAGAAGGCTCACTAGCCTAGAAGAACAGCAGGAAAGGCAAAGAGGAAGAGGAAGAAAAAGTCACATCACATTTTGTTCAGCTTTGTGCAGCAAGAAATAGATGAAGTCCTGTGGGAAATGGATGTGGAAGCCAAATTTGGAAAGAATTGGAGGTGAGTCCACTGTGCTGAAATAGCTGGAGTTGTCCGTGTGAGATTCAGGCAGCAGTCAGAGTAGGGACTGCAGAGCTGCACAGCCACAGCTGCATCGCATACTGAGGCAGTATATGTCCTCAGCTCCTCCTAGTATATGTCAGGGACTTGTTGTTGTCTTGCACACTTATTTTCCCTTAATGTGAGTATGACCTTTCATGTTCTTCTATTTTGATATTCTTTACGCTTGAAACTTTTAAGAGGATATTATCTGGTAATTATCTTGCTGAGAATATTGCCTGCATTGTAGAGACCTCCTGAAGTGGGTTGCTGCTTAGTTATAGAATCACAGAATCATAGAATGGTTTGGGTTGGAAGGGACCTTAAAGATCATCTAGTTCCAAACCCCCTGCCATGGGCAGGGACACCTTCCACTAGACCAGGTTGCTCAAAGCCCCATCCAACCTGGCCTTGAACACTTCCAGGGATGGGGCATCCACAACCTCTCTGCGCAACCTGTTCCAGTGCCTCACCACCCTCACAGTGAAGAGCTTCTTCCTTACATCTAACCTAAATCTACCCTCTTTCAGTTTAAAGCCATTACACCTTGTCCTATCACTACATGCCCTTGTAAAAAGTCCCTCTCCGGTTTTCTTGTAGGCCCCCTTTAGGTACTGGAAGGCTGCTATAAGGTCTCCCCGGAGCCTCCTCTTCTCCAGGCTGAACAACCCCAACTCTCTCAGCCTGTCTTCATAGCAAAGGTACTCCAGCCTTCTGATCATCTTTGTGGCCTTCCTCTGGACTTGCTCCAACAGGTCCATGTCCTTCTTATGTTGGGGGCCCCAGAGCTGAATGCAGTACTCCAGGTAGGGTTTCACGGGAGCGGTGTAGAGGGGGAGAATAACCTCCCTTGACCTGCTGGTCGTGCTTCTTTTGATGCAGCCCAGGATACGGTTGGCTTTCTGGGCTGCAGGCACATATTGTCAGCTCATGTCCAGCTTTTCATCCACCAGTACCCCCAAGTCCTTCTCCTCAGGGCTGTTCTCAATCCACTCATCGCCCAGCCTGTATCTGTGGTTGGGATTGCCCTGACCCATGTGCAGGACCTTGCATTTGGTCTTGTTGAACTTCATGAAGTTTGCACGGGCCCAACTCTCAAGCCTGTCAAGGTCCCTCTGGATGGCATCCCCTCCCTCCAGCATGTCAACTGCACCACACAGCTTGGTGTCGTTGGCAAACTTGCTGAGGATGCACTCAATCCCACTGTCCACATTGCAAACAAAGATGTTAAACAGTGCTGGTCCCAATACCAACCCCTGAGGAACGCCATTCGTCACTGCTCTCCATTTTGACATCAAGCCGTTGACCGCAACACTCTGAGTGCAACTCTCCAGCCAATTCCTTATCCACCAAGTGGTCCATCCATCAAATCCATGCCTCTCCAATTTAGAGACAAGGATGTCATGCAGGACAGTGTCAAATGCTTTGCACAAATCCAGGTAGATGACATCCATTGCTCTTCCCTTATCCACCAACGTTGTAACCCCGTCGTAGAAGGCCACCAAATTTGTCAGGCTTAGTGAAGCCATGTTGGCTGTCACCAATCACCTCCTTCTTTTCCACGTGCCTTAGTATAGTTTCCAGGAGGATCTTGCTGGGCACAGAGGTGAGACTGACTGGCCTATAGTTCCCTAGATCTTCCTTTTTTCCCTTTTTAAAAATGGGAGTTCCCTCAGGACTCGTCGATGCATCTCATCAGGTCCCACGGACTTGTGCACCTTCAGGTTCCTCAGATGGTCTCAAACCTGATCTTCTTCTACGGTTGGCGGCTCTTCATTCTCCCAGTCCCTGCCTTTGCCTTCTGCAACTTGGGCGGTGTGGCTGGAGCACTTGCCAGTGAAGAATGAGGCAAAAAAGTCATTGAGTACCTCAGCCTTCTCCATGTCCCGGGTAACCAGGTCTCCTGTTTCCTTCCGGAGAGGGCCCACATTTTCTCTAGTCTTCCTTTTATCACCAATGTACCTATAGAAGCTTTTCTTGTTGCCCTTTATGTCCCTGGCCAGATTTAATTCTATCAGGGCTTTAGCTTTCCTAACCTGATCCCTGGCTGCTCGAACAATTTCTCTGTATTCCTCCCAGGCTACCTGTCCTTGCTGCCACCCTCTGTAAGCTTCCTTTTTGTGTCTGAGTTTGTCCAGGAGCTCCTTGTTCATCCATGCAGACCTCCCGGCGTTTTTGCCTAACTTTCTCTTTGTTGGGATGCATCGCTCCTGAGCTTGGAGGAGGTGATCCTTGAATATTAACCAGCTTTCTTGGGCCCCTCTTCCCTCCAGGGCTGTATTCCATGGTACTCTACCAAGCAGATCCCTGAAGAGGCCAAAGTCTGCTCTCCTGAAGTCCAGGGAGCTTGCTGTGCTCCCTTCTCACTGCCCTAAGGATCTTGAACTCCACCATTTCATGGTTACTGCAGCCAAGGCTGCCCTTGAGCTTCACATTCCCCACCAGCCCCTCCTTGTTGATGAGAACAAGGTCCAGCATAGCACCTCTCCTCGTTGGCTCCTCTATCACTTGGAGAAGGAAGTTATCATCAACGCATTCCAGGAACCTCCTGGATTGCTTAGAGCCTGCTGTGTTGTCCCTCCAACAAATATTGGGTTGGTTGAAGTCCCCCGTGAGGACCAGGGCTTGCGATCGTGAGGCTGCCTCTGTCTATAGAAGGCCTCATCTGCTCGGTCTTCCTGGTCGGGTGGCCTGTAGCAGACCCCCACTATAATGTCACCTGTCCCTGCCCTCCCTTTAATCCTGACCTGTAAGCTCTCGGTCAGCTCCTCATCCATCCCCAGGCAGAGCTCCATGCACTCCAGCTGGTCATTGACATGGAGGGCGACACCCCCTCCTTGTCTCCCCTGCCTGTCCTTCCTAAAGAGCCTGTATCCTTCCATTCCAACACTCCAGTCATATGAGCCATACCACCACGTCTCCGTGATGCCAATAAGATCATAGCCCTGCAGGTGTGTGCACGTCTCTAACTCCTTTTGTTTATTCCCCATGCTGCTTGCGTTTGCATAGAGGCATTTAAGCTGAGCCCCCATGAAGCTGATTTACTGGCTGGAGTGGCTGGAATTCCTTTGTGCTGCTCTTCAGGTGTTCTCCTGCTGACCTGTGATCCCTCTCCAGGCTCTGGGCATCTATTGCTGGCACTGGTATCAAACTGGTAGGAGAGGGATGGATTGAGGTTCCCCTCCCCCAGCAACTTTAGTTTAAAGTCTTCTTCACCAGCTTGGAAAGCCTATGACCGAAGATGCTGTTCCCCTTCTCTGACGGATGGACCCAATCAGCCCCCAGTAGACCAGTTCTCATGCACAGTTTGGATTTTTCAGAGCCACTTTTGAAAGGGGGAAAGGTTATGGGCCCTAAGATGCTTACCTGAAAAGCCTCTTTCACAGGGATGCTTTGAAATTGGTTTAGTCTTATTAATACCAGTCTCCAGAAAAGGTTGAGTAAAGTCAGCACAGAATCAAGTCAAATCTGAGAATAATCTATTTGAAAAGATTCTGCAGTTACTCCATCTACAACCTTTTGTGCAAGTCAATTCCTCCATCAACTATGGTCCCCAAATGAGCTGATGTCTGTCTACGTCACTGGTTCTTGAGTTTTTGGGAAATCCAAAAGCAATCACTTCTCAGCATTTTGTTAATATGCTCTAATAAAGGATATTGCAATGAAGCACCAGCACTTTAAAAGGCATAACTTATCAATGCTAGTTACTGAGAGCAATGGAGTCAAAATGCGTAAGTTGGAAATAAATGGCTAGTTTTTAAATTGAAAAAAGTGTCTTTGATTTCTCAGATATACAACTCAAAGAAGTTTTCTTTGTCAAGAGGTACCACTGTTAAGTCCTAAACTGTAGAGAAGTATATTTTATGAGTTTCTAATAGCAGAATGCCAGTAAACTGTAACAGTCCATATGAGTTAGAAAAACAAGCAGTCAGTCCACAATTGCTGATGTAAAAACAGGCTTGTTTATTGTTTACCAAGTTCCCCTCTTATTAAATAATTTAAATACTAATATGGAGAAGTGTTGGCCAGTAAACCTGAAGCATGCTCCAGTAATCCATAAATAAATGTGTTATATTAAATTGTAACAGGTATTAATAAGCTCTCTAAAATCGATATACTCTGTAAATAAATATATATTTAGTTTGAATTTAATTGATCTTCATCCAAACTTTAAGTATTCATTCCCTGATAACAACTAGGAGCAAAGCCATGAAGAAGACTATAAAATTCTGTCTTAGAAGATGAAAAGGAAACCAGTTTTTCCTGGTTTCCCATTCTGTTCTATAGTACAATTTTTCTGGAATGTAGTTTTATTTTCTCTTACATTCCTTTCTCCCATATAGATTCTCTGTACTTGATATATGGTAATTCACGATCACCATTTTTAAAAGGCCTTTAAGGGTACTATAGACAGAACAAAGAGAAGCTATTCTGAGAGCCAATTCCCCGACTGCTCTGTGGACAAAGAAGTCAGATTAGCAACCTGCCATTACAAAAGAAGCTCTCCAGCATTTTCTCAGTTTGGTTCAAATTAACAGTTGCCAACTAAAGCAAGAAGATCGAAGCTGAGAAGTTAAACGACATAAAACACATGTCAAATTGCTCATGAAGAGCAAAAGCCAATCAAATAACCAGCTTACAAAATTCCAATACAGTTAAAGAAACAAAGTATGGTATTATTAAGGCAGTCCTCTCACTTTCTAAGACTTGCTGGTTGTCAGTCTCATGAACACCATGGCCACTCAGGGCTTCGCAGCAACGCTGGAGGTATAAAACTCAGAGGTGAGTGCTCTAAAAGCAAAGCCTGTAGCTCTGCAGCGGAATAAAACTCTGTATTAACTCAGAGCCCAACAGAACATATGACACAAATAGGGTCAATTATTTTATGAATTCAAAGACTTTTAGAAAGATAACCTATTTTGATTTTAAAATGCCAGGCAATATAGATTCCACCACCTAACCTTCGCTGTTAAAAAATGGTCACTTCAAAGTTGCTGGCATTGATTCAATGGCTTTTTCTACAAGCTCTCTTCTACCTATATCTCTTTCTACCACTCTCTCCTATCAGATATCTCAACTCAAGGTGAACACTCTAGAACAATGTTTCTTCATCTGATCTCAAAAACTATTGCAAAAACACTTGGCAACAGACAACTGCATTTGCAATTGACAACAAAATAGTTTTGCACGCCCATACATGCAAGCAAGCAAAAAACCCTAAATGATTAGAGTTTATTCTAATTTTTTTTTTTTAAATGAAAACTATTTTGATAATGCCATACACTAAACCACTCTGGGATAAATAAATTGTTATCAGGTTTTTAAAGGCTGAAACCACAACAGGGTGGATTGCAACTAAGTCATTTTAAAGTTAATGACAGTCTACAGGTGTCCGGCTTGGTGCAGTTCTGCGCATCCTAACATGGTGCACTACCACACGAAACCAACAGTTGATTGAGGAACGCTCCTGATTTTATCTTCGGGGAAAATTACTCCTTATATAACAGTGCCTTAATACTGGGGATGGACAGAGAGGGTTGCAAAATATGGGAGGTATGTTGGCATTGCGGTATCCAAGACATTCATGCTTTAAATACATTGTGACATACAAAATTCAGTTTATAAACAATGTACATCATATGTGTTCAACCAACATGTCACAGTACCTTAGGATTATTAAAGTCATATACATGCATCCTCAAAACCTCTATCTATATACCTATCTTTTCGCTTCTCTTCATTAGAAACAAAACCAGTGTTATTCTGAGCTTAAAAAAAAAATGAGTTAAAAATCAGTGATGTCTTCATCATGAATATTTGTCCTTATCAGAATGGAGGCTCCTGGAACAATTACTATGTATCTAGGCAGCAGCACTACAAGTGAATGTGAATTAGCATCGCTACAGATTATTCCAACAGTTCCTATTCATCACAAACAACAACAGCTTCAGGAAAACATAACACTACCACATGCAACCAGACAGGGGATATATCAGAAAGCATGTTTTCAAATCAAGAAACAAATCTGAAGACTATCAAAAATGCTAATGCAGAAGGAAAACCACAAGACCTGTGTTCAAATTTAGAATACTTAATTGAACTTTTTAATAATTTCTGAGAACTGCATCAGAAAAGCTCTTATTTGTACAACACAAAGGTTATAAGCAGACAATCCATTCAGACAATGACCTTGCCAGCCAGTACTGGGGGATAAAAAAAAAAAGCACCATTCCCTGTCACATTCTCCAACACCCTTATTGCTCTACCTCCCCACAGAAATGTCATGCAATAGAGGATAATGCATGTTAAAATGTGGTCCATACATGAAAAAGTCTCGGAAAACATAATTAGTATTAACATGAAGAATATTTTGCACCTTATCTCCATCGTTTTTATGCTAGCAAATGAAAGGAAATATGCCTGCTTTCCCCATCCTCCCTCCAGTTATTAGTTATCACCAGTATAACTGCACGCAAGCAGTACAACAGCACTAGATCCTGTATTTATACTAAATTGCTGAACTACGTCTTACAACTAAACACAAGGAACAAATGTGTTGTTTAAAGCATTAATTTTGGATGGATACTTTCAAAGAAAAGTCTATCCACTCTGCTTATTTGACAGTCTTAATTCTGACAGCAGAAACTGTATTGCTAAGAGAAAGTGAGCAAATATTTTCAGGGATTACAATCTGCATATTGTTAAAAGAATTGATAACAATTTTATCAGTATTATATATCTCAGGAGGAGAGGAACCATTATCCATACCTTACTTATATCAGTGGGACAGCATTTGTGTGACTGAGTACAGCCTAAAAAACAGCTTCCTTTCTGGAGTCCAGAGCAAACTTGGGGAGATAACAGTCACCAAGAAGATAGGTTTCTTTTATATCATTCTCAAATTTTTTGAGTAAACATTTTCTCCACAATGTCATTTTCATATTAATTTTCTTTGTTAAAATAATTTCCAAATTTTATTATCAACCTTAAATACAAAATTATTTACAAATATGGTCAAGGTTTACTACCTGCATTTTAACAGCATGAAGAAACAACGCCTGTGGGTCTTGGATGTTTTATTCAAAATTGCAGAATAACAGCAGGAACTGAATCCTGCTCTTTTCACCCAACACTTTCTCTCCACTAGCCCATAGAAATCAAACCTACACTGATATTGGGTCATCCAGACCACATGCTAGGAATTTTCCACTTTGAGTATTCCTACTTTGGCATAAATGCAGATCCCATTTCTATTCTGGTTTCATCGAACTGTCATTCCAGGAGTCCAAGAAGTGAGTTCAGAATGTTTCTTCAAATAACTACTTGGTTCCACCAGCTGCAAACACATATCAAATGTAATCAGAAAGCAATTGGTAGTGACCACAATGCATCAAGCATGCCAGAGCAGATGAGAACTTAAATGCGGAAGTTCAAGAGAGTAATTTGGAAATCTTATCCTCACTGATACCTGCATTCAATTTGCACCTCAATTTTTGACACAAATTCCTCAAAGCACCTAAACGTGGACACTGAAGCATGTGCAACAGCACCTAAGCCCTGCTCAGGGACAAAGCGAAAGGGTTCTTAGAGTCTGTCCAAGTCCCAAAGGTCGGGATGTTGACATGGTGTTCAAGACTGTGCTTCTCTTACAACCACAGGCTTACCACCCGACAGGACCGTTCAGCCCGTTGCCATTGTGCAATGTATCCAATACTGCATATATCCACCTCTGCACAGCATTTCCAGCTGGCCCAACTTGACACACCAGACACGCTACTCTTACCAGACACCTCTCAGAGCCGAGCGCAGCACACGCATCATCACGTGAAGCCAGTGCCGAGTTTAACATCGCCAGACGTCTTTGTGCTGGAAACAAACAGCAGCACAAGTCCCACCTCCATTAGGAAGCCGCCTGAGTAGTGGGGAGCCCATTCAAACAGGCTCTTTCATTCTTTAGCTTTCAGAAGTGAGTATTCCAGGTAATACAATAGTACCTGTCTATAAATTTTAAATAAATAGGAGAACACTTGATTCTTGACAGTTCATCTCAACATTTCAGTTGCTGATGGCAACATTAACAGCCAGCCTTTCCATTTTCTGTCATTACTCCCATCTCACAAGCACTAAGGGTTTGATTCTGCCTCAAATATTTAGGGCTTTTTTTGCACAGTACTCTCAACTAGCAGAGCAAGTTTAAACTATAACTTGCTCAGCTTCGCAGTCAGGAGAATCTCATTTTCTCTCCTCAGAAAAGGGGGGAGGAAAACCCCGCTCACATTTTGCAGACCTTCCATGTGCCAATCCCAGAGTTGCAGTTTTGTTCACGTTGGGCCTTGACAGAGAAAGGATCATTGTCACATTAGCTTTGCAGACTCATGAAGACACCCGCATTCTCCGACCAGGCTGTTTTCTGTTCCCACAGAAACCACATATTTGGTGGGGGCGGCCCTTGAAATGAATGGAAGTCTCCACATTCATACAGTAATAAAGGATGACGACCACCTGGATTACTGTTCTTCTGGTACTATTTTATAAACACAAAGATATTGAAAATACTGAACTATTCCTTCCTTCCCTATTTTTGCTTCACTAAAGCAAGACTGTAGAGAAACTAGATTAGCATCCCTTGCTAGATTGTGGAGATATAGCTCTCTCATTTGTCCTTAACCCACACTATACTTACTGTTTTGAGTCTCAAGCTGTATGTTCTCTTTTATTCCTTATTCTTAGCAACATTGAAAATATTTGTGTACTATTAGATATATGACAAATGTCTAAAAAGAATCATTTGATGGAAGGTTTTGACTGGATTATTATTGAAAGATTAGTGATTCTGAAGTGCTCAGTTATATGACATTTAATCATTGAACCTCAATGAAACCTGGTTAGCTTTTATACTGAGAACAGGGCAGGAGAAAGGATAGCAGAACCAGAGCGTACATATTTAGCATTGAATAAACCATATTTTCTATGCTGTTTTCCATAAAAACAGACATGCTAGATCAAACTAAAAGATTTTTCTCAGCCAGTGGCCAGCAGCTGATGTTTAGAAAAAAGAACATATGAAAGAGGGAAAGTAGAGCAGTAGTTGCCAGCTACTCCTGTTTAAAATCATCCATCTCATGTTTAATAGCTCTTCACAGTCTTTCCTTTATAAAATTGTTTAATCACTTTTTGAACTTTTTTGTTATTTTGGCATCCCATGAAAATGAATCTCAAAATGTAATATTGTTATGCAGGAAAGAGCTTTCTTTTGTTTGTTTTAAACCTGCTGCCTAATAGTTTCCTTGGGTCCCCTGCAGTGAGTAATCATTCTCTATTCAGTTTCTTCATGTCATTCATAATTTTATATTCCTCTATCACACCCGCCTTTTGTTGTCTCTTTGCCAAGCTGAAGAGTACTGACACAGTTATATCTCTCACACAGAAGCTGTCCCATACCTCTAACCTTCCCCTCTGCTCTTCTCCGTGCCCTCTCTAGGTCTATATCCTTCCACATTTCCACAAACCATTCACTATGTGCCCATCTCATCAATATACACATAATCAAGCTTTCTGTTTCTTTTTTTTATTCTTTTCCCAATACTTCCTAATATTCTGTTTGTCTTTTGACGGCTGCTGAGAATCGGGCTGATGTCTTTAAGGAATTAATCAGAAGAGCTTCAAGATCTTCTTTGCTAATTTAGTGTTCACCACTGTGAGCTTCATCATTAAAACTGTTTTTTCCTCAGGAGGATTACTTTGCATTAATTTGGTCTTTTCTCACCCAATCACTCAACACAATAAAATCTTTCCACAACTCTCTACAGTAAGCTTTGGCTACCTTGAGTAATTTCATATCAGCCAAAAATTTTCTCTTTATTCACTCCCTTTTCTAGATCAGTTAAGAATATTTTGAATAGCAGACATCTCCATTCATTCCTCTACTAAATCTTTTGGAAAAAGTTTATCTATTCTATTCTTTTTTTTTTTTTCCTTTTTCTTTAACCCATTGTTAATTCAGGAAGAAACTTATTCCGTATCCCATATCAGTTAATTTTTGTTATCTTTTGGTGAGACACCTATTAAGTATCCAAGTTGTGCCGATTCTTCTCCATTACAACACATTAAAACACTGTGGCATACTAATTCCAGTCTTTATTATGATTTCAGCCAATCATCTGCTCACTATAGAGTCCAGACACACTAATGAACTTCAGTCTCACACCCTACAGGTTCTGTAAAAAACTTGGCTTCACGACTATCACTTTCCACTCCTCAGGTATCAGGGCTGATGTAAGTCGTAGTTATCCATCACAGGGAGTAGTTCAGCACTTTAGTTTTGATTTCTGCTAGAGTTTAGATGAACACAATTTATTTCTGTTGGTTTGTTACTATACATATATCAATTTGTTCTAAACCTTTTCCATGACAGCCAAGTCAAAGGTCTTAGTTTGTTCTCCACACAGAAAAGCTCCAGTGTGAAAAAAAACCCTCTTTTTGCTCTTTCTTAGTAAACAACAATAGAAATAATTCATTTAGGGTTTTTTTTTTGCTAAAATCTTATCTTTCTTGAATGTTTCTTTTACACTTTGTCAGATTAGAGAGTCAAGTTTTCTACTTTTGCATTTTAAATGTTATTATTAGTTGTGCTGATGCTTTTAGCAAGTCAAGGCTCAACAACATTTTGGCCTGTTTCATAACAGTTTTAGATTATCTTGCCAGGTTTTGCCTTTTCTATTTTCTCATTTGAATAAAAGTTCCACAATGGAAGATGTCTCTGGTAGCTTTAAAGAGTCTCCTGCAAGGATTTTACCCTTTGGGCTGCCTCTGTTAATTTCTTTTGAGAAAGGTTCTTCATTTGTATGTACTTTCTTGTTGCAAATCATATTATGGTGGGGAGATGGGCAAGAAGTTGTGTTTTTTCTGCCTTCAGTGATATTGAATTTGAGAAGGCTGTGGCCAGTATTCCAGGGCAGATCACTGTTATGATTTTAGAAAAGAATTACAAGGATAAAATTAATTTTACTTTCTTCATGAGTTTCTAATAATCTGTTGCCGGATTAAAATAACAGCCTTAAGAATTGTAGCCACTGATGGATATGTGCACTGTATGGCACGTAGTTAACATGAAAATCTAATTTAAATCACTGCCATAAAATAAGGAAGTGGAATAAAACACATGCTGTCTTGGATTATTTGTGAAATATTATATGAGGATCATCTTGATCTATTATGCCAGGCTTTTTGTTGCTGTTTGTTGTTTTTAAAAATGATTTAGTTTATGAATATGACTAAGCCTGCCTTTTTAATGAAATTGCAGAATCTTTCACCTGGGCTAAAAATTAGACATTGCATTTTATCATTCAACATGAATATACAAAATCTTGCAAGGAAAAGAGGTCCTTGTCATCATTTCAGCAATCTCTGTTTTCCAGATTATTGAAATGAAAAAAAGAGCGAAGTATTCATTGTTATTTGTACCACTGAAGATGAAAAGGCAAAAAAAGATAATTGCAGTTTTCTAGTTAAGAGCTTAAAAGAAATTCTTACAAAAATTTCTGCATGTTGCTGTCAACGTGAGTGACCTCACAGAAATAATTTCAATCTGTCAGCAATTTGTTCTCATTCTTTGTGCATAGTGTGAAAAATTCAGTACTTTTTTGTCAGAAATACGTTTGCATTCTCATTTTTAAGCATATCAAAAGGCAAAATAACCAAAAATTAATTACTGAACTAATGTTTCTTCTGTGTGACAGTAATTGCCACATTGTACTGGCCATAATGATATTCATTGGAAGTTTATTTTTGGTTGATCAAACCAAATTTTTATTTATATAAAATGCTAAACAATATCAGTCTTCTCTGTCCATGTTTTACCAATGGCTGTGGCAGACACCAAGTTATTTGAAAATACTGCTCCATGCATGAGCACAACAAAAGTAACTTTTGGTAGATTTGGAGCAAAACAAAGGCTACAGATGAAAACTAATTCAAAATCAGTGTTTTAACAAGACGTGTTTCAATTCAGTGTGTTTTTTTTAAAAAAGCGAAGGAGGGTCAAAAGTTTAAAAATCTCAATTTTATTGACTTGCATTTTTAGACATTTTAAATTTCTGAGAATTGCTGCAACAAGAGTCAATGTCAGCAAATGACTCAGCTCGGCATGAACAGAGTCTTCAGATCACCTGGATCACAATTAAATTGATTCAGGGATACGGATAGTGCTTTATAATTTTTTTCTCTATCTCTTTTGTCACCCACAATCTTTTTTTTCCCCAGCTCAGTGAGCTCCTCTGAAATAAGAACAGAATGAAGACAAGCCTTGTTCGTTTTACCCAGAGATAAATTCACTAAGGCCACCCCAGCACAGTGAGAAATAGTTAGTGGGTGGGAAAAGAGGTTCATATAAGAAAACGTGTATTGAGTGGTCCAAAAAAACTGTGCTGTGAAGCAAATTTTGAACAGAATTCAAGGATGAATAAAGGTGACTAAAGACTATGTTCAGGGCTCTTACTTTCTTAAGTGAGTATGAAACTAGCAACAATTTCCAGGACCGCTTGAAATTTAAATGATAGGAACTGAAGAATGGCAGCGCCACTGCCAAGAGGAATTTTCTATCCTGTAATTACATGGATTGCAACCAAAGCCCCCTTCTATGCACTTCACACTGGAAAAGCAATATTTTTCTTTCAAATACACTTAAAATATAATAAAATATTGCACACAACCACCTCATGCAAGAACTCTAGAGAAATCAAATTTAGACAATCTAAGCTATAGGCAAGCATCCACAAATGTATGCACACACAACATCATTGAAAATAATTTCAACTATATGTAAATACATTTTTGCAACAAACTTTTAATAAAAGAAAACAAAAATATTTTCTCTTTTTTCCTCTGCCCTTTTCAAAATTAATACATTTTTTCTCCTTCCCTCTACACCTTGCCCTGTTGATTTTTTCCTGCCATTTTTAGATTCTTTTTCCTCTTCCTCCATTTCCATGTGTATTCTTCTATTCATCTACCTAACTTCCCTCCTTTTTCTATCCCTTCTTGATTTATTTCTTTGCATTCCAATAGCAGTGCTGTCTGGGACATAACCTCTGTCTAAACAAACCTCAGCTAGTTTATACCCATTGCTTTCATAAGAGGGTACTCAGAACATAAATGCCTTTTTTCCTGGTACCTCAGTGTCCATTATATCCAAGCACAGTCTTGTCACGGCGTGGGCTACAAACAATAAGAATAGAAAACTTATTGGCTTAGGGTTCTTTACGCCTGTTTGCAGTTCAGAGAAAACAGTAGATATCTTACTGTGATAGCTTTTTTCTTCCCTGGTTTTGCATTTTTTTTGTTCAATAGCATGTTGTTAAAAAATAAAACTGGGTGTCTTTTTTCTCCACATGATGCTTCTTATCTCCTCCTCCCATCTCTGCCATACCGGACCACTCATCTGTAACAGAGGTACTTGTCATGCACAGCAACCAGGGAAACGTGGGGCTGTGAAGGAAGAGTGGAAACCCTATTTATCTTGCAAACCCTATTTTACAATTTCACCACTGAACTTTGTTTGTGGTTTCATGGAATTCATGGAGAGATTTATAAAAAGGTGTCTTCTGATGAATATTAAGCCTTGTTAACATCAGTGAAATGCTTGAAAACACAATCCTCAGAGTACTTGGCACAAATACAGACCCAGGTTCCAGTTGAGACAGAAGCCAGATCAGTTCTCTAGGTATCAGACAATCGTCTGCACGTCTTTTCTTGCCAACATCATGAGGATTTCAAGGACAACACTCTGCCCTAGTACTCTTGCATGTAATTAACTCACAGTGTAATCAATGGGATGTGTAGCTGAGGAGCTCTGAAGAGATTTTGTCTGGCTATAAAACATTAGAATGAAAGATTTTGTTGCTGAATATACATCTATTCACAGAAGCTAACAGGTGTTTGCTGCATTTTCTGCAATTTAAATATGTTTAATCTTCAATTATATTAAAATCTACTGATGAGGAGAGGAGGTTCTTTTAACAGAGTGTTAGCAAGGCATCCACAAAGCCTTCTCAATCTTATTCTGCCAATTCTTTTACCGAGATGTTCTTGCAAAAAAATTCTGCCTTAGCTTGTGACAAGTCCTATATCCCAGAAGTACATGAGCCTGAGAAACTCTAGATTTGCCTACATTTAGGCAAAAATGTTTCTCTTGGCCAAAAAGGAAAAAAAAATCCCTGGATCAAGAAACACATTAAAATGTACTCTTTTTTTTGGCTGAAATTAATAGAATAGTACAGTTGCCAGTTTATATAATTTTTAATAATTTTTTTTTTAAAGAATGAATGAAATTCCTGAAAGTGAAAGCTTGAATGAAATTCCTGTGAGCAAGAGATTTCTTCTTCAGAAAAGTTTTAATGAATAGCAACAATAACAATGAATTCTGCTGGGAATCACTTCATTGTTGCCATTTACTATTAAATTGAGCCATCCAATGCATCCACAAAAATAGAATAATTGGCCCATTGATTTGTTAATAGAATGGTAACCTTCATAAACATCAAATTCATAACCAAATCCTAAACAGCAAATGCCATAACAAGATTGGTTGTTAGACACATGGGGGATAAGTGTGGATACCCTCCTTGAACAGATTTCTTCTTTTTTTATGCTTATTTCCTGGTTAAAGTGTTAGATTACCACTGATTCCCTTTTCAATGGGTTTTTATGGCCAGGCAGGTTCTCTCTTCATTCTTCTCTACACATTTATCCAGCCTGTTTAGACTGTAATCTCCTTGCTGTTAGGACTTAAGGCAATACTATGCACTGCATGGCCTTTGTTACCTATTATTTATAGAGCAGTAAATAAAGTGCTTTACTAATCAATAATCACAGTAAGTTTCTTTTTAGAGCTCTTGTTATGTTGTCAAAACAGTTTAATTTTTCTATATGTTGATATAATGCTTTTTTGCAGTTATTTTGGAACGCTTTTGGTAAAGAATTATCCTCCTGACACAGTGGAAAACAACCCCGCCACATTTACCTTTGCAATATGCATCCATATATATTTGCCACATTTCATGTTATGCCTCATTTTTCCACCTAGCCTTAATGTCAAATGTGCTCTATTTGCAAATTTGAGTTGCAGTATTTTTGGCTACTCTGCTGCTTGCTATGGCATGTTTTCTGTGTAGGGAGTCTTCAAGTGGAGCCATGTGCCATGACAAAGAAGCAGTAAGCAACCTCTGTTCAGAGGCAGTCTGGCATAAAAAAAAAAGATAAGCACAACATGCTTCCTACAGAGACTTTAATTCTGGATTTATTTTGTGTTTCATGTTTAAAATGAAAGTTATTAGACCCTGAAAGCAGAAGCTACCCATGGAATGTGGCAACACAATTTCCAATACACTAATAAAATATTTATGAAAAAATCTTTAATTTCTTTAGGATATTATTACCCATATGCAAGCAGATTTAGATGGCTATGTGCTTATTGTATCCAACCGGGCAAGAAAGCAATGGTGTACCTAGAAGCCCAGCTGGAGGCAGGAAGAAAGTTGCCCTGATCATGAGTGCCAGGGCACACGCAGCCCTGCTACCCAGGGGAGGAGGCAGCTGCTCCACCCACTGCGTGAAGAGGGGGCTGAGTACTAAATGAGTGAGCATGAGGAATAAGACAAAGGTAAACCGTATAGCATCTTATAAGGGCCTTCAACAGCAGGCTACTAAAAAACAGGAGAGGGATCCATGGGCTAAGAAGCATTATTGGAACATACAAAACTGGCTCCCTCAGTAGCAGTGAGGAACGGTTTGATGAACGTTAACCATTTTTCCCACAGAGAGAGTTGCACAAAAAAGCAATTTGTGCAGCAATTGCTAATATGAGAGAGGATCAGTTAGATCACCTCAATGCTTACAGGTAGTTTGTTTTGTCTTTTCCTAGCGTTCAGGTACACAGACAGTGGGACCAGAGCAGTGACCGTTCTCAGTGCTAAAGAGACCTTGTGTTGACAGACAGACCAGAAAAAAGGAGAGAGCAGGTGAAAAAGATATATCTCCTCTATAACAAGTCACAAAAAAAGACATGGGCGACTTTAGTTGCAGTTATAATGGAACAATAGAAGATCAACGCAAAAACATTCTCATTATCCCCGGAGAAAAAACAAATGAATAGATCATTTTTAATGTGCATTAGACAGACATCTGCCCAAAACAAAACTAAATCTTGATGGCATGGTCAAAACAGGCTAATTTTGACATTTATAGCAAGGAAGTAGCTTGGGGCAAAACTTACAGTTGCTGTCCAGAAACCAAAGAGCTCTAACACGGCACAGTAGGATTAAATCACTACAGGTTTGCTCAAAGTGGCAAAGAGAATGTGAAATGGTTGCTCTTTGTCTGAGCATGCCCATCACCTGAAGGACCAGAAAGAGGACTCATTATGAAATTTTATTAGAAAGGATATAAAAATACCCTTAACAACTGGCATGGGATCATGTTGCTAACTATTTGTGGCAGTGGTACTGTACAATTTTGCTGATCAGAATAATATTACTCTAACAACTGCAGATTTTAATTCCCCCCCCCAACCCTGTCAGTGATATTTGCCTTTCCTCTTTCCCTCATCTTGCAGGGTAATACTGTCACATAACAATATTGCTAAACAGAGTTGGATGGGAGGTACCTCTCTTCATTTGGAAAAACTTCAATAGTGTAGGTGAGGCCATCTGTGATAGAAGATGGTGAGATATTTATTTGGAAAAACACATCTTCTAGACATTTTATGATAATAGGAAATGTCCTGAGATGTCCAAACTGAAACAAATTTATTGGCTGCATATTTCCAAAATTATTAAATACAGATATATCCTTTTTCCATTTCAGTTTGCCTTACAGCAGGTCTCTTGCACCAAACCAGAATTCTGCAGGGAGACAGAGAACTGAATTTTGCTCATGTTGTCTGTTTCTTGCGGACACTGATAAATGAACCAAAAATCCAATCACTGACCAGAGTCAGTAAATGTCAAAACTGTAGGGAACAAAAGCCAATGAGATTTCAGACAAGGCGCCTGTTGTAGAGAAGAGGGCTGTTTAGCAGCAATTGGCTAATGCATGATCTAACAGCACCACTCATCGCTCTGATGACTACGTTGCTAATGTAACTGAAGCCAGTAAGGAGAATCCTGCCTCTCAAAACCTCACCTGAAAAGCTTAACACCATTGCTCATCACCAGTAAGCTACAAGACTTCAAGAATAACTTCAGCCCTCCCGCGTCCGGGGCTGTGGAAGAGCCACGAGTCTTCCCAAGGGAAGGCTTTCAGCACCAACGTGTGTGACACACTGCAGGACTACCAGGCCGAATAAAGAGGATTTTGAGCAATGGCAAAGACCAGCAGCTCTGCAGCAGCACAGATGCAAAATGGGACTTATATTGCCAAAGTAGCAAGCTCCCCCCAAAAGCGTTATTTTTTTGGCAAGCCCAAGGACAATTCACACCGTATTTAAAGGCTATAAACTTGCTCAAAGCATTTCTCAGGATTCCCTGGGAGGAGATCTTATCTGCTTGCTGTACCTCAAAGTGCAGGGAAGTGACTGGATTGGAATGAGGAAAAAAGAAGAAAAAGAAAGGATAACAATTAATTGGGTTTTCTAATAGTGAGGAGCAATGTTGTTCTACAATCTTTCTTCATACTTGTACAGCTCAGTGGAGACAAAGATGTAATTATAAGCAAAGTGTATCCCCAAAGCAAACAAAACATATGATCTGAAGGAAGTGAGTTTCCCAGCTTTTAAGCCAAGCTGTAGGACTGGCAGACAAGGGGGTTTTAACACCACTACTGGTTCACATTGCTTCCTACATCACATTTACAGTTACTCAGTGAAAATTTGCCAGCATAACCACAGTCATCTATCATGATGTTATAATTTCAAATAGAATAAATCCAAGTGCAGATATACACAGCAAATTATTCCAAAGAGTAAATGAAATAAGATTATCATAGATACATGTTCCTCTACTTTTCAAATACTTTATGAGTAATACATTTTTTTCTAAAGCAACAGTATTTTTTAAAACAATCTTTTAGTAAACAAGACTGTAGCCAGGAAGTGGTCTTGTAGTCCTCCCTGGATTTAATCTGAATTCAAATGCAGTAACAACTAACATGCATTTTTAAAAAGAACCTTTCAAACCATACTGCTGTTCTTATGCCTCACAGTTAATTCATTAATTAAGACATTTCCACAAAATATACGAAGGGCCAGAAATTGGAGTAGGGCACAGAGGAAAATGAGATTGAGCTTTACTTTCATTATAATCTCTCTACAGCTAAAGGAAAATACGAATTTGTTAGGGTTAAGAATCTTTCCTTTTCTGAAGGACAAATTCCATCTCAATTTTTTTTTTAAATTCAGGTATAGACCAGAAAATGGGTGGTGTTTTTCCAACATTATGTTTTCATTATGTTAATTCAGATAGCAAGCATCCACGTTTTTTTCGGGTCAGATAGACAGATAGATATTTAAGATTATTATTTCTTTTATGCGTATATACACATTTTAAGAAATAGCATGCTGTAGGTTCTGCTATTGATTTCTGTTCCCCTTTTCTAAGCTGATAAATGCAAAAAGTGTATATCTGCTTGGTGACATTCCCAATATTTAAATGCATACTTTCAGCAAAGGCATGCCCTTTCCCAACATTTTTTTTTTTGGTTTGCATTTAACAAAATAACTGCAAATGTCAGGTATTAGAAGGGTTGAAACAACCTTTTCTATTTTGTTGTCTTTAGAACCCCATCTTTTATTCATGACTTCTCTCTTGGTGCTGGAAGGGAGGCTGTGTTGCTATAGCAATGCCCTGCATATCCTTGTGGATAGCTTACAGTTTCACTTTTTTTAAACAACAAAGAGCCATTGATACTACATGTTGCCAAAGGTTACAAAAGTTGAATTCTAAAATGGAAATTTTTCTTCAATAAGACTACATAGGATATATGCCATGCAAATTCAAAGCTTCAAGTAAACATACAGCCCTTTTGTGAATACAGATGAACCTAGTATAATACTGTTTGGCTTCAATATATTATTCAGAAGAAAAGTATTTAAAATATACTCGTTATCTACTGTTTTCAAGATATAAATGTTCAAATATGTACAACCTACTCTTACACCTTTCTGACCTGCCATAGAAATAAAACCTTTCTACATTTTTACAGTTCTGGATAATAAAATGCAATCTCTTATTCCAATTATGATTTAATGGTAAATACACTCCCAATGTCAGGGAACAGTCACCTTATAGAAGCTTCCCTGCCCACAATGGATATTAAATATAGTTGAGTGTCCTTCAAGACTTCTCAAGTATGGTTTTTGTTCCTACCCTAATTGATTTCTCTTCTGTCAGATTTGAGTCCCACAGATAGATGTTTACATAGTACAAATTCAATAACGGTTCAACAAGTTAAATCAAATAAAGAGTTAGATGGAAAAATTTAGGGTTACAGTCATAAAAAAGAAATTTATACTGATGATTCAGCAGGCAGCACCAAATGACTCAGAACAGATCAAAGAGGGTAACATGGGCAAAACATCTCCCGTCACTACTACAGAGCAGTAAATCAGAGAGGAAATCCAGACTTTTCCACCCTCAAAGTGCAACGCAGGTGGAACAAATACCTCCCATGCTGGGTTTACTGCAGATATTCACTGCCTCGCTCCCACTGCGCTGACAGGAGGACCAAAGCCGTTTCAGGAGGTGTTTCAAGGGAGAGATTCATTTTCCTGTGTAATCCTTCTGGCACCACTGCCTGGCAGCCACAAGGGCCAGGTTCAATCCCTAAATCACTAAAACACTTAAAACAAGCCCGTCTTGCTCTTCTTTCTGCAGAAACCTGGCACACGAAGGCAACCGCTCGACAGATAGCAGCGGTGCCACATGGAGCCCCTCCTGCGCCTCGCAGGCTCACCCCAGCCCACTTCTCCCTCAGGGCTGCACCGATGCAAGTCTGCTGGGGCCGGGCAGGAGGTGAGCTCAAGAAAATATCTGTCCTACTACTCAAAAACTCTTATTTAGTTTCCAAATCTCACTAGATTTACAAACCCATGAACAATTGCTAAAACGACTGCAGGGGCAGACTGCAACTGAGGAAACAAGGGAATATTCATCAAATATCATCCTGACCTGGACCATTTGGGTTCTGGACAATCTGTCTCCACTATCAAGCAGAGAGTGGGACATGTGGGCTTAAACAGACTTTGTTTGACTGGAAAAGAAGCAAAAGAAAAACCATATACCAACCATTCGCAACAGGCAACACCACCGCCCCAGCAGAGTACCTAGCAATTGTCCTGACCCTGTCCTCCTCCAGGTGCTCCTGACCACATGCTCCTCCTGAGGACCTGGTCTGTTGGACCTGGTCCTCCTGCTGAGGACCTGGTCTGCTGGTGCTGGTCTGCTCTGCCACCCCACCTTTCACAGCAGTCCTGCACAGCACTCCTGCACAGCACAGTGAGGCAGTGCCATGCCAAGTCCACCCGGGGTCTTTGATCCAAAGGAGCTTTGGCACCTCACATTTTTTTTTTCTTCCCCAAACCCTGAACTGTAGAATTTGATTATGGTGGCTCCTTCGTCCCAGGAAACAGCTAGGCTGCTTGAGCTTTTCCCAACTTAATTACAACAGTTCTGTTCTCCCCGGTTTTACAGCTTTATTTTACAGCTCGGAAATGCCCCTCGGAAACTTAAGAAGCTGCAGAGCGAGACAGGTTGCATTGCCCTAGACTACCAGCCCATTTCAGCCATTGCTTTCCAAAAGAGGGTCTCAGAGGGACAGGAGAGCTCTGAACCCAAGGTTCCCAGAGAAGCACTGATCTTTGTCCTTCTTTACACCCACAGTCAGGCATATGAGGAGATACTACCACAAACAAAAGACTAGAGTGAAAATAAAGCATGCCACAACATCAACTCATGTTCTCCAAACTACCACAGAACATTTTGTGAAAAAAATACATTAATTTTCTTTTCTTGCGTGATGACAGTGCCACAAAGCTTGCTAGAAGTTCCTTGCTGGACACCTGCAAGGGTGCTGTGTGTGAGCCTGTCCCCCCACCAAAAATGGTCCGTAGAAAGAGTCTTTAGGCTATGACTTCATTGCCTATAAGAAACCAGGAGAGACAGGAGTGCAAACCCTGTTGCTCTCCCCCAGCCAGCTCAATGCCGCTGTGTGGAGACACACACACACCAGTGAGTGTGGCAGGGACTGCCAGTATGGGGATGGCAGAAGCCAGAATCCAAGCTGTCTCTAAATGCCATTTGCCTTTATGGCATTTGATGTCACAGCCTTTTTCTGAAGGATTTTCCTTGCTGCAAGGGGAAATGACATGTGTGATACTGCTGGACCAGGAGTGCTGTGCTCAACCACGCTGCATGTAGGTGTGCTGTTGAGCTAGGACCAAGGACACCCAAAGCAAAATTCTCCTTATGCTTCCTCTCGGAAGCTCATCTCAAGTCCGTGGTGGGGCCCAGATTTTGGCTGTATGTTGGTTGTGACTGATTGGTAATTTTGAATTCAGGTATGGGCTTATACCTGACGCAAAGACACTCTTACCTCTCCACTGAAACATGAAGCACCAGTTCCTTCTAGACCTCCCTAACTGGTTTAGCACACCCTCCCAGAGCTCAAAGCTGTGGGCACCCTGGGCTTACATTTTGCCGAAGCCGAGCTGGAACCCAAACTAGCCAGGTTAGCAAAGTCTCAGGTTGGAAAAATGTTGCAACTACCATGCTTATGCGTCTGAATCTTTATGCTCATTTTCAGGGGCTCTCCCTACTGGCAGGCCGCTTATTAAAACCAGCATTTGTGGTTTACACAAAATAGCAGTTTGAGGTGATCAGCAAATTTTGTTTTGTGGGTTTATTTGCAAAAATAATTGCCTTTAATGGCTGTTTAGCGTTCAGAAGGATTTTTGTGTCATGTATAGTGGTATTTAGTGTTTGAAAAGCTGCTAATTCAGTAACAAATTTATTTGTTGCTATCCTACTTTAACCAAGATTACTACTTTTGGTTTACCCTGCTTGCTCTGATTTCCACTGCGACTGAACCTGGCATCATAAACTCTTTCCCAGGAGAGACACCTACCTACCTACCCCCCACAAATCACCCACAATAGTGATTGCCGCCTGTCACTCCCAGGTTCTCAGCTGCCTGTCCCTCTTCCCAAACCCTCTCTAGTCCCATTTTCATGCTTCCCTCACACTGCTAGTCTGGCTTTTGACCCCTTATACATCCTTCTTCTCTTCTCTGACATGTTGTACAAACATCTTCTTTATCTTATGTCTGCTCTTGCAATGCTAAGTCCCCTCTCAACATGCTCTTAAAGATGAAGTCTTGGTTTATAACCGTAGACCATATGTGTAAAAATTATTCCTGGATGAAAACAGTTCTATACTCAAGATTGGTTCTGAGCAACAAAGAGATGTCATGGTCTAGATTTATAAAAGCCTTATTTCTATCATGTTTGTCCCCACTTCATTGTTATGTTTAAACATAGGATTTCATGTTGCAAATTCTAAGTAAACCTACATGCATTGGACCTCCCTCTGAAACAGAGATCAGTGCCTATTGTCAGATAAAAACTACAGGAAGATGGAGCTGAAGTTAAGATGTAAGCAGCAATAACTTAGGGTAAAACCATTACAGGGCTGAACTGTAACCATTCTAAAAATCAGGCTTTATAAACCCTTGGAAAATCAGGGTCACACTTGAAATAAATCCAAATATATGAAGATATCTAGGGTATCGTTATATGCTTTTTTCTTTTTTTTTCTTATTCAAGGGTCTTACATACTGGCCTGGAATAACACGAGCTAATAATCATGAGATTCTGATTAGGCAAATATGGTTGTCGAGGCCAAGTTAAGAGACCTGTAGCTGTTCCATGGAGCTATATTGAAGCTTATAGTTTTAGCATAACCTTTAGAGAATTTGTTCTTAAAAGTATAATAATAGATGCTATAGCAGACCATGAGAAACTGAAAATTTCCACAACTGAAAAAGGGCTTTTAGATGATGGGGAATTTTAGCACTTGTACTCCCAGATAAAACCCACTTTTAAAAGCACACTTCATTTTTTATGTTTTCTTGACCTCACAACAGAAGGGATATTCTTACAGTCATTGACAGAGAAAGAAAAGATGCAAAAACTTTTTACACGACCCAATTTTTACTTATTTTCCAATTAATTTTCATATTGAAATGCAATATTTTTTTAAGAACAGAATAATTCTGAGTCCATCACATTTTCTGAAGAAAATCTCTGTAGCTTTCATATATTAAAGAGGGACTTTTCCTATTGCACAAAACAGAACCCCATTGTCAGTGCAGTACAGTATATTAAATGGTTATGTTGAAGACATATTCTAGGCAATTTCTTCGGTGTTTCATACAAAAATGGTAGCATAGGCATAATTCTAGGCAGCAATATTCAACAGCTGAGCTGTATGTGCAAATATTTTAATACATTGGTATTGGGCAATTTCCAGCGTCCAAGTGATAAACCTTGGAAAGAATTTTACAACTAATGTGAAAGATGACTTAAAAGAACTTATTATGGACTAGAGGGACACAATGATGTGTCCAGGAAGCCAGGAAGGAGGATGCGGCAGATGTTTAAAGAGAAAGATTTCTCTATTGAAAATAACAGATTTGAAGAATAAGTACAGGGATTTGGGCACTCCTGAGACATACGGACTAGCAGAAGGGCTAAGAATTATGCAGAAGCTATCTTAGCGAGTCACACTAATAGTCTCTCTATCTTAACTGTTAGTTAACATGATCTATTGTCTGTTTTCCCAGATTATGCATTGTAAATTAACGCTTTCAATGTTGTTTGAGCTTGCAGAAATGATGGACATGAAAATTAAGGCCTTACTCAATCATGCCACACTGTTCACCTAAATTAGCTGCTGTTCTCTTGACCTCCAAAGGTTTAATAAAATGCTATGCGAAGAATTATTGTCTTCCGTTTGTTCACAATGACAGTGTCTTACGTCTCTCTCTCCTTTCTTGCTTTCTGACAACAGCAATTAATAAGCAGTGTGCCCTTTGCAAACTTAGGAAAGCCATCAATGTTTTCCAACTTCCCAAGGAGGTTCATAGTATCCCTCTGGCTCTAGAAATGATGAATCAAGTTTCAGCATTTTCTTCTCCATTTTCTTTGGATTATTTTTTTTATATAGTTTAGATCACACCACAGTTGCTAGTAAGACTAAGCAAACAGTTCATTCAGTATCAGTTTGAAAAATTAACCCTCTATTTGTATACCTATCACTTGATACTCGCACACACTTCTAAATTTGTATGTATAAAGCCAACATTTCAGAATGTTGCAGAAACCTGAAAAGGAGACCGTGGTAGTGCTCCGGCACTGAAGAGGACAGCAGCACTCAGGATTCAGCCTCTCCCTATACGATTCAGAGCACAACTTTAGAACTAAGATTGACCAGTTTCACAAAAACAGTCCCTTAAAGAAGTCCCCAAAGAACCCATCTGATGCTCTGGTCATTCCAGCTGGAGCTACCTTGCTTCATATTAAAAAATAAAAAATAAAAAATTCAGTATCCAAGAACAGGGGCTGAAACACAGGTCTCCCAGAACTGTGATTGAACTGCTAATCTCTCTCTTCTATGCCCAATAGGTATTTAAAATACTTTGTAACACACACAAAAAAGTCAAGATTAAGCAGGGCACAGATTTCTACTCTAAAACACACATTCTTGGCTTGCTTGTTAAAGTATTCTACTGGGACACAGGAGACCTGGGTTGCAAGCTCTTTCCTGGATCAAACAACAAGGAGATCTGCATGTAGGTTTATACATTCTTGGTGGGAGTCTTGGTTACCAATTACAAATAGATTCAGGAGTTTTCTCCTTGCTCTTCCTGTGAATGCTCCCTAACACCTTAATATTTGTATTCAACCAAAACCAATTCATCAAATTCCACTGGAATTTGCAAATTTTTTCCTTTCTCTTGAAACTTTCTCCTGAAAAAACTATCCTATTGGGCATATGAGTTATCAGTCAGATTAAAGAGGGCACTCACGTGTTCATTTTCAGCTTTGAGAACCACAATTAGTAACTGAAGAAACATCTGCTAGCTGCAAAGAGAGCGCTGTTTACTACTTCATAGCAGGATGTTTTACCATAGAACCTATTGAAAGATGAAGGGAAATTCTCTTCTTTACTCTCCTGTCATTTTCAGTTACAGGACACGTTTGAAGATAGTTAATAACAAAAAAAAAAAAAAATCTGACTTAAATTAGCCCCTGGATTCTTCCTTATTCATTGCACAGTTCTAGATTACTAATAACACCATAGAAACAAATATATGCTGAGAATCCCATAGACCCATTTGATTCTAACTAGGTTTATGGAGTGTCAAGCAGATAAGCTGCCTCTCTGGGATTCCAGTAATGTGTGCACAAGAGATCCCATAACACCCAATACAGAAACCACTTGGCAAGAAGCAAAAAAAGAGCATCCTTTCTAAAGGACTGCTTTACCGCGTGTCAGGACCCCTTACAGGGATGGAAACAATCTGGCAGGAAGTGGGGGGAAAAATGACCAGAACCATTATTGATCAAGGTAATTTTATCAAATATTATACCAGAGGGTAACCACAGGACAAGAGCATAACAGAAGAATTAAACTAATATTGCTGAGCACACATAAAACTGGTAATGTTTGCAAAGTCACAAGATTTTAAGTAACGTAGTCCTATAATCAGTGTATAAAAATAAATGCAAGGTACTTATTGTAGGAAGCCTGGTGAAATCAAACCCAAGTTTTCTGAAGACTTAGCAGTAGAAGCAATTATTCTTCTAAGGTGATGTGTGAAGTTGAAGTGGCTGTTCCATCCAGACACAGGAGGTGGTAATGTGCTGCCCCCCAGAGACTGCATTGATTGCTTCTCTTAACACTCTCTTTTTTAATATTAACAGCAAAATCTTGCATCCTTGCTTTGCCCGAGGCCCAAACAGCTCTGATCTAGTTAGTTCTGAGCTGTTGTAGGCTTCAGTAGTCATGTGAGGGAAAATGATCATTTTCTTTACTGCTGCCACTGAAATCTGCTTCTAAAGGCAGGTGCAGTGACTTATGCTTTTTGTTACTGTGTATCTGAAGTTTCCAATTTATCTGCAGTCATAAAAATAAATTGGGATATTTACTGTTTGTTCATACAGAATCACATGTCCCTGCATACTGCTTCTTTGTGTTTGCATTTAAGAAAATCACATGAGAGATCTGACTGCATCTTATCTTATTTGCTTAGCAGCCATCAAAATGTACCAAGGTGAGGAAGGCTTCCCATTCATTCTTCCAAAGCCTCTCTAGCTGCCTGAGTTCATGTTTGGTCTTGAAAAAGCAGTAAAATATCACAACCACAATGGCACCAAAAGGTATACAAAGTCATGGATGATTGTGTAATGTAGGAAATAGTTTTATCATCAAAAAACAGGCCTAGGAAGTAAGACCTCTGGGCTCAAACACTCACAGCTGACTCGCTGGCTCAGTCATGCCTGCCACTCTACATATATTTGGTTTTTCATTAGATCTCTCTAATCTTCTCTGAGCAAATGAGTCTCAAGTATGTCCTCCTTCCTGGTCCTCTCTTTTACCTGGCTCCCTCTCTTTCTCTATTTTGGTCCCCTTTTTCCCTCATCCTTTTAACCAACCTGAGCATTCCCAAAGGACTTCTTTCTGCTTCTCTCCTTTCTTCGTAGAATCCCCTCCTCATATTGTTGATTTCAACTGTATGTTTCACAATTCTGAAACCACAGTCTATTCAAAATTAATAAAGTGTGGAGCTGAGATGCCCACAGTATTTTTCAATTAATTTTTACTGCTTTAGCATCCTCTCCCCACCTCTACATCCACATACCTCCTGTTTTCTCTCTGAGGTCTCTGAGGCTAGGTCCACTTTGTCTTAATTTTGGTAAAAACACAAAACTAAACAAAAACCCTGGTAGAGAATATTTGCTGTAAGGTATTATAATGTCAAGGAAAGAAAATTACTCATTTCTTTTCTGTCCTTCATCTTCAATCAAAATGGAAATTTGTTATTTACAAGAAGCTGAGAGCTTGTCATATTGTCTTCTGATGCAGAAAACTCACATGCATCTTGAGGACAGGAGAAGTGATCTAGAAAAGGCAGGGTTAGATCTGTGGGAGACTGATTATAAAGCAAGTACACATCTTTTGGGTACCAGATAGCTCAGTCCCAAGGGTTTTTCCTGAAGCAAGTGGGGAATGAGGTGCAGGAAGTATAAAGTCGCACATACCTGGTTCCCCCTAGCTGCACGGACATTTATCACCCATACAAATTTTTGAGGGATATTTTCACAAGGTTGAAAGCAAAGATCCACACAGATAAATAGAAGAGGCGTATCCACATCAGTTCATCAAATGAGCAAATTTGACAACTAAGCTCACAACACCTACTTGGGGTTCAGGATGTTTCTCACAGCTCTTCTGTTAATCTTCATGGAAAACCATAATCTCTTGCCCAAAGGACTTCAGGGAGAGCACACAAAGATGCAAGAACAGGGGCAGTCTTGCATACTATCCCTATTCCAAGCCAACAAACGGCCTTCAAGCCACCAATCCAAATCAGACCATCTTAGCTGTAGCCTAGCAAAGAGCTTAGAGCCGACAACTCCCCCTGTCCTTGTTTCCTTAACTGTGAGAAGAAAAGCTCTCACTACCTGGTGTCCAGCTGACTTAACAGAGTAGCGTTAATGATTGCAAACAGCAGCTGTTAGTTCCAGCAGGTGTAAGTTAGAAGCAAAACAAAAAAATTGAAACACATGTTTTGTAATCACTGGCAAAATGCAATGAAAATCCTCTTTCAACAGAAGGGGATTTTAATATTGAACGTATTTGTTATTTAGGAGAGTGACACAACACAGTATCTGCCATTTTACGTCTTGAATTCACCCATCTTTGGTCAATGTTTGAAAAAGATTGCTACCTTTATCAAAACAATAGGCACAAATAGTCAGATGAGGGAAGTTTAATTCTGCACTTAATTCACTTAGCTGCCGCTGACATTTCATGTACATACAAATGTGTATGCACTATATAGGTGAACAATATACAAGAGGGTTATATGCATGTTTGTACGCAATCTGCAGCGATAATTATACCGATTGCAAGCTTAAAGGGAATGCAAATCCCGCCGTGAGTAGAGCGAAAGCTCAGCTAAGTCCTCAGAGCGGCGGCAGTGCCGGTCCGCTCCCGACGCCCAGGTGATGGGCGCAGGGCGGAGCGCGGGGCGCAGCGCAGGGCGGGGCGCAGCGCAGCGCAGCGCAGCGCAGGACGGGGCGGCGCAGCCCCGGCGGGAGCAGCGCTCCCATTGTGGTAGGCGTCCCCTTTTCAGTGGAGAAATCAAACAGGTTTGATCGGTCACTGTCTGCCTTTGTCCAGCGCTGACCTACGCGTTGCGCTGGGGGACATCTTTGTCTCACTTTTCTTTGGTCACCGAGTTCATGGAGCTCAATGGGCCGCGGCTGGCAGTCCATTAACGGGGCTTCTCAGCTCAGCCCCGGGCCACCCAGGAGCCCTGCTGCATGTTCTCACTGAATGGCTTCACTGGTGGCCCATTCAAATGCGCTAATGTCAGAAAAAAAGAGTTGAATGGAGGAGCCAATGTACACCATTGCTCAGGCGAAGTGACTGCAGCCTCCAACAAAGCCTCCCCTGTGGTGATGTTAAGCAGAGTTATCAATAGTGCTAAGGCAGAGCAAGAACTAATGCTCCAATCATGTCATCAACAGGTGGCACAGATGCAGCCACTTCAATACAGAAATCACGGGGCAACATTTCCTGGTAATTCTATCCTCTTTCCAGCACTAACGTACAGAAAAATGTGCAGATGTCATGTGGCTCTCTTGTAGTGTGTCAGACCCCCTTGAACCGAGCTCCAAAGCACTTTTTTGTTTCCTGTTTCTTTTACCATTCACACCAACTGTAGGCAATGTTAAAGTCTCATTTTGTGTGAAGCAGAAAACTTAGTTTTTAAGGTACACATAAATCATTTCCTTTACTTTTTCTGAGCTGCATGAATGGACCTTGCAAGCAAGAAAGGAAACTGTTTCGGTATTCACAACAGTACAGGACACATTATTATACTGTTTCATTAATTCTTAGAGGGCACTTTTAAGTTATTTTTATTTATTTCAAAAAATGAAATTTAATCAAAATACAGTTGAACTCACATCTGCTATGAACATGAGCATCTTTCCTTCTCACTTGAGTGCAATGTTCACCTCTAATGTTTTGGAGAAAAAACAGGGCACAATAAAAAGAGGGGTCCTAAGAATTCTGAACGCAACATCTATACAAAGTGAATTTGCAAAGCACATCGGAGGCAAAGAACTGCCACAGTTTCTGCTCTAATTAACAACTCATACCTCTGGCAATGGATTTCCAATGCTGTACTCATAGTAGAGTAGGTGGTAAATGTGCGGCAGAAGGGAACTAACCATCTCCACAAAACATGTTACTTCTGAACAAGACAGACACCTTCCTCTGTTAGGCCTGAAGGCTTGCATTCATTTTCGAATCGTTCATATGAGACAGAAGGGGAGAAAACAAAAACCACTAAAGAAAATTCCCCTGCCAGGGGAAATTCCAGCACTTAAGGAGGCTGAGATAGGACTCCTTCCAAAAGGGATTCCCACAAGTACAGGCAATCACTCAGGACAGGCCACAGGTCAGGGACGCAGACCACTCACCGGAAAGCTTTCTTCAACTCTGTAACTAACCTGAAACCAAAGCCCACGACTGCCGGTGTCACACAAAGAAACAGAAGAAACCACACCAATGTTTTAGGTCTTTATGCTACAGGGAATTCGTTAAATACAATTCCCAGATGATTTAGGAAAAGAATTGAGCACCACGCTCCAAAGGCGAGAGGAAAAATTCCCTAGCCACCCAACCTGGGGGAAAAGAACCTTCTTAGCTGGACTTCGGCTCTTGTTTGAATCCCTTGCTTCCCAGCAGGGGACACCTTCCACTTTATATAGACAGGAGAGAAATTGTGGGCCAGAAACACGAACTAGGCAATAGTCAATCCTGCACAAGCAACAGATTTAACATTCCTCCACTTCAATGCAAAGAAAATCCACTATAATGACAGAATTGATAAAGAGAACTAAGATTAATGAGATACAGGTGTTTTTGTCCCATTGGCATCATGTGGACTGGTACATAGATTTACTGTCAGAAAGCGGGTTTTTTTCTAAGCTGCTGTAACTTTTTAAAAACTCCATTACTGTGAATACAGAATTCATGATGTCAATACAAACACTGAACTAAGATTTTAGTTTACTTGTTTGTTTAATGGTCTGGATATGATTTGCATTGTTTATCAATGGGTTCTTCACTCATGCATAATTAACCTATTCCAAATTCAGGCTGATAACATAAAAAATTGTGATACAGAGTGATAACGTTTTCATAATAATCATTAAATCAACCTGGCTGTGGGATATATTACTACTCATTAAAAGCAATAGGACAGCTCCACTGAAAAAAGAGGTTTTGCTTTAAATTCTATAAAAATATAGAGAAATTACCATAAGACACAAATGAGCCCTTTATAGACACCTATCCATTTACATCAGGTTTTCCATGACCCTTTCCATGAAACTTTATGCATGTTTGTTTTCTTTCTCTGACCTTTTGAAAGATGGAAGAAAATGCAAAGGATATCCTGATAAAATAAATGTTTTCGCTAGTACCTAATTGTTTACTAATTGTTACTACTTGTTTTCCACTTCACATTCAGCATACAAAAGTTCCAGAAAATTTAACAGAAATTTTGTTTAAGAAGAGGTCTAACCTGCAGACTTCAGGAATCCTTTAACCTGCGTTCATCTTCATTACACATTTTGTAATAATTTTCATTGCAGTTGGAACTTGTCAGAGATTTGTTGTTCAGAAAAAAACAATATGGGTTTTTTTCATGTTTGCATCTTAAATGCTGCTATACAATTTCAAAAGGATATCCTAAAAGATTCTACTAGAATAACACTAGGAGAAACTTTTTCAGACTAATTTGCCCCAAGGAAAACTACTTTTACTTAGTGCAGAATCACCTGCTTTTCATTATTTCCTCCTTCTTTTACTCTGTATGCCTATGACCGTAAAGGCTCAGCAGACCTCTGTGGAACTTTAAATTGTGAAGCGGGAAAGAAACTCCTGCTGCTTTGTACGACTTAGTCTTCGATGCCTTTATAAATGTGCACAAAACCACAAACTGCAATAATTTCACAGCTGGCCTTCTCCTTCCACGTCTCCAATTCCCCGCGTCTAAAAGTTGCTCTTTCGCGTTGCTGCCCCGCACGGCCGGCCGACTGAGGAACCTCCTGCCTCTCTTGGAGGAATGAGCAGTAGGCTTCAGTACCAAGCTGGCACAATGGCTCTTTTTCCACAACCTTTAGTCTTAAAGCACGTACCAAAGTGTTTTATAGGATAATGTTTATATTCAGAATTCATTTTTTTTTAAATCTTCCTAAAAATCACAACTAATAGCTCTTACTTGCTTTTCAAAACGTTAGGATTTACAATGCTGATTGCTTCTGTTTCACCCAGGTCTTCTCACTATGATGTCTGGTAACAGAACATATAGTGAGGACTGGAAGGTCGTACATGTAAGGCCTCACCCCTACAAACATGCTTAACATACCTGCCTGTTTACACTCAGAGGAATAATTCATTTAACTAAAACAGGCTTTGGCTAACACAATTTTTTCTTACACTTTTTAATATATTTTTAATATATGCAAATATAGAACAGAATCATTTTCTGAAATACTGGTTGGTACCGTGAAGAGATGGGGAAAAAAAGATCAAGATGTATTTCTCTCTATTCTAATGAAAAAGCAAAGAATATCTGTTAAAATATTACATCTGGCTTAAAAATAGCTCCATTTCAAATGGGAAGTAGCAGCTTCAGTACTCCATAGTGTGATATTTATCACTGTGAAATAAAAAGTTCTGTGCCTTACAAATTCTATAATAGGTAGGTCAACCACTTAATATCATGTCATTCCTATAATCATACACAGCACTTGAGCTTTACATAGATCTAAGACGTTGTCACTTCAAAGGAGATCAGAACAAAAGCAGTAAGAGAAAAGGTTCTCTTTCTCTAATGCAAATGGGCTTCTTTTAAAGAGGTGTTTCTAAAAGCCTTCATATCACATTAAGAAAGTTGCATTATGGCTACCTGAATTAAACGTCTTTACAATTGTCTGATAATTTAAAAATTAAACTCAAAGAGATTGCTCATATGTTGAAAATGACAACTACTATCCCCACTAAAACAAGCCACATTAGAACATTTGCGGTGACAGAGATCGTTTCCCTTTGGCTGTATTTGCAGGCAGTCGGCATGCTGTAAGGATTCACAGTTAGCCCACCTTTTATGGGTGCTGAATGAGACAATAACCCCTGTCCCAGCATCCGACAACGCAATAATCCTGTTTTACTACAATGTCTGCATTCAATGGCAAAAACCCCAACCAAACAAACCAAAAAAAAAAAACCAAACCCCAACTGTAAAACAATTGTCTCCAACTTTACAGTGTCTGGAGCACAGAAGTTTTTGGCATTGCAGGATACGGGCGTGCTGCAGGCTGGGAGGAGATGCCATTCTCCCATCAGCACGGACCAGGGCAGCTTTCCAGTCAAATCAGGGCTGAGCACATTCTTGACCATTCTGTAATGCAAATACATGAACAACAAAAAAAAACCTGTTGCAAAAGAATGCCTATGGATAACTTGTAGGAAAAATGTATCTGGATTTCTATCATTCACAAAAAATACTTAAGAAAATGTGCACACTTTTAAATGGTCGCAAATCTCTGTGGGGAAGATGTGATGACCAGAAGGGTTTTCCATGTATTTAGGTAACTGAGAAGTGAGTATTTTCAGAATATAGTTCCAGTGCAAACTGTTACAGACAGAAGTATTTGACTCCAGCTACTCTGTCCTGCAAGAATTAAATCTGGGAGTGAATAACAGTTCTTCCACCAGTGCTAGAAGAAAGCAAGCACTGCCAGTTTGCCTTAGTTTGGTAAACCATCGGCCCAGTTCCCAGCAAGGCAAGGGGAGAGCCTTTCACTGCTACTGTAACCTCCCAACTGTTCACATAAAACCAGAGAATGGGAGGACCCCACAGGGATCAAAATTCAGACCAGCATGTAGTAGCAGAGGTCCTTGACTAAACCTGTAGAGAAGCCCTCCCTACCTCCTTTCTCCCACTCCTGTGCAAGGGACTATAAAAATATCCTTCACCAGGCAGGCAGAGAGACAACCAGTAAAGGGAAGGAAACACTATGGCCATGGCATGCTTTTTGCAGTATGATACTCTTTTCTTTTTATTCCACTTCATCCTAAGGCATTCTGCAACTTCTACACTATCTTCCACTCCAGCGTGTTAAACTTCCTCCATCGTTTCCTCCTATAGCACTCTGCGGGGTGGAGGGTGGTGGTGGTGTTACCTTTTCTCTCTTGTTCGGCGAGAACCTCCTTTTCTGCCACCTCACTCTCCATCCGTGCCGGACGGGAACATAGACGTGCTCCCATCTTCTCTCTTCTTGCAAAGTGCAGCAGTAGCCTCTGCTTTTAAGAGCAAGGAACTTCAATCAAACCTTTTTTTTTTTGCCCTAGCCACTTGACAATATAGGGCAGAGAAAGGAGAGAGAACAGGACTTTGAGTACTAGCCAAAATACTGAGATATTGTCACGAAATCATAAAAATGCTGGGCTGAAATAGATTTCAAGAGATCATCTAGCTCAGCAGGGTGCATTAAGGAAGAAATCTCGCTGCTGACAATACTAATCGTGGGCTGTTAATACTAGTGTTCCAGCTCTGCAACTTCTCATCAGAATATTTGGCTGTCATTCACTCTTCCCACCTCGCCCCCCCCCCCCCCCCCCCCCTTACATCACACATGGTTCGTGTCTGTCACTCAGCAAAGAATCAGACTAACTCACATCTCGGGACGCAGCACTGGCTTCAGATACACTTTCCCCCTGTGATGTTCTGATGGGGTTTGGAGACACCATTGCTCAAGGAATTTCTTCTTCCCATGAGTCTCTTGCAGAAGAGAAAGGTTAAGTTAAAGACTGGTTGTTCTTGCTAAGCCCATTGAAATTGCATTTGTGACATCCAAATGGATTTTTTTCAAGCAGTGCACTGGATTGACAGGAAAGCAGCTGCTCTGCAGCAAACGAGAGTGAAAATTAATAGGAGACCAAGGCAAAAGAAAGACTGTTGGTTTTGCTCACCCCCATCAAATTGTTGGGATTTAGAAGAGCACCCTTTGTTCTCTCCCAGACTAATTACTGCTCTGCGTTTGACTGTTTAGCACATTAGTTGCCCTTCATAGAAAAATGCAACTATTGTAATACAAATCTGTAATGAAAATTTAAATGAAAATACAGCATCCGATAAACAAAACATAGCAAAAGTCATCTGGCAGAATACCTGTGTCACACAACTTTTTCAAGTGTTTTGTAGCTGAGCAACAGCATGTGTGCTGGCTGTTAAAATGAAACAGGTATAAAAAGGAAAAGCATACATCTAAGAGTAAGAGAGATCAACGCATACAGAGCTTTATGATGCATATGTTTCTTTGAAATAATACCAAAGTTCTAAGATTAGTTGATTTAAATATGTTTCTTAAATCTTACTATATTATAGTAAACACAGTGTATTGCAAGAGCTCTATTATATAGGAATGGTACTGGTTTTACTTTCATAAGCACATAGCAGCTTAAGATGAGAGACATGTTAACTGTAAACAAGTGCATCAGTTCACGTAACAATCAAATGATTTTTCTGTAAGTAAATTATTCTGCTTAAAGCTTTAGAGCGTACAGCTATAACGAGACCAATGAAGTATCTTTTTGTAAAGAGAAAGCAAATAGAAAACGTTCCCATGACACAAATGGCAGAAAAATACATTCTTTCATGAAGAAGTCTCATTTCTAGCCCTAGCAGCTTTTATGGTTTCCTACGTTGGCTTCAAGAGGCAATTGGGCATTTGGGCTCCACATTGTCCTGCTCCTTAGCACTCAGTCCCTGGGCAAGGGCAAACCCGGAGTTAATTTCTTGCCTGCTGGAAAACAAGCAGAATTTCCAGACACTGTCACCTTCAGAGTCCACCTTCCTGCAAAGACAACAGAGGTCTTCAAAATCTGATGTTAAAAAGGAGGATCAGACAGACATGACATTTTATTGCTCAGTCTAACAGTCCAAGTTTACTTTTTTAAAAAAAAGATATACATAGGCACATTTGCAACATTTGACTCCTTTTTTCAGTAAGAATAATTCTTATCTAACAAAAAGGAAACACTGCTGCTACTCACTAGCTCATTAAATTTGTCATCATTCCATCTGTTTACAGATCTTATTTGGGGAAAGAATGCTCTTTTCTAAACATGCATCTGTTAATATTCTAAAAAGTATCCGTTAATATCCCAGTGTTTAAAAAACTAACGGGTTTTTAAAAATGTGTATTGCATCTATTATAGCATAAGGATGATGTGATATTTTCTTTCTTCATGCTTTCCAGTATGAAATTGCCACAGATTGCTGTTCTAAGCTATAAATTACCAATGCAAGTGTTATGTATGTGGATTTGTTCTACAATACCTTGGTCTACTGCACCCAGGAGTGGGATATGCCATTCACAGAACACACAGCCTTTGCTGCAGACAGATGATGAGCAAATTTCAGATATGGCTATATATAGACTATATATTGAGCTTGTATATGTACAGCAAAGGAGGGAGTACGGGCTATGTTAAAACTGCCTTAAGGTAAGAAAGAAAGAAAAAAAAAAGTGAGATCAACACGACATCTCTAAACATCCCTCACCACGTTGTATTGCAACGTGTTGTTTAGCACGTGTTGGAAACAGCCCCTCTCATAGCCTGAGCCTTTGCCTGCGAGTCTAGAGCCAGGCAAGGATTGCTACAACTGTGTCTGGCTCAGGGTTACCTCCTTCACCCAGATCTGCAATTTATGAGCAGGATGTTTACTGTGTCACAAGCAGCCTGCTACACCGATGGCGCATTTAGCCAGGATTCAGCTGAGAGCGGCATGCCACCAGCAGGTACCACCATGGCACATTTAGCGGGGATTCAGCTGAGAGTGGCACGCCACCAGCAGGCTCCTGTACTCCTGCCACAGGCATTAGGCAGGGCAGAGCTCTGCCGCCCCATTGGAGCAGGGCACCATGCCGTTCCACTTCTGTCACGGCATCCACTAGCACATCTGTGCCAAATTCAGATGGCAGCGTAAAGCTCACCGTTCCCACGGCCTGTATCTCAAGGTGGGGTCATGTCTCAGAGCAAAGGCCTGTCTGACCGACAAGGAGACTAACACGCACGTGAGATGGGGATGCAGAGGGGAACAGAAATACCCGACTGCAGGGTGACACGTGCTCAGGATACAGGCAGATGCACGCCTGTGGCACCAGGCAGCCAAAGCAGCATGAGGTACCTGTGGGAAGACATCTCAGCTTTTGCTATGGGGTCACCAAGAAGCATCCAAACTTGTGTTCCTACAAACGAGCACATCCTGCACCAAGTAACTCTGCTTATAAAATAGGTTTGATAATAATATATTAAACTATCATGCAGTCACAGACAAAATACTTCATTTCTTGAAATAAGATTATTTCTGAGCTATGATAAATTTGAGCAGATAAGCAGCTTAGGGGGTCAGTTACATGCATTGGATGTAGCACAGTAGTTTTGCAGTCTCCCTTTGGAGATACTGGTGTATATTTGTATATACATGTATGTTTACATGTGTGTATAAATACACATATGTGTGGGTGTGTTGTAATCTTAGTGTAAATTATGCTGGAATGTTGGACTTGTGCTTCTTTAATATAGTTTTGCCATAATATTATTTTTGGCCTCTCTTCTGCCAGGAGATGTGAACCTGAGTTTATGAAGTATTTTGAAGCAGAAAATGCCTACTTGGCTAACAACATGAGGCTTTTATTTTTGTAGCAGTTGGATATAGCAGATTATATGTGTTCTACATTAGGCCCACAGTTTTCCTAACGAATACAAGGTGTTTCCTCTGTCTTGCAAAGAGCAATACTGCAAGATTTTTTTATTTTTATCAGCATGGAGCAAAACTCAAATTTTCCACACTGCAGCCTGGGGGGGGGGGGGGGAAAAAAAAAAAGAAAAGAAAAAGAAAAAAAAGAATCTTTGGAAACAGAAACTAGATTTTCATTTAGTGATTGAAACTGTTTCCCATAAAACTGTCTTAAAAACCATATAGAATATTTTAAAATACTTTTCTGTGGTATACAATCAGTTACACAGACTAGAAGATTTTGGTTAACGGTTGTGCTTGTACTTTTTAATCTTTATTATATCAGTGAGACTTGTTTTACGTTTCAAATCTAATCAGAGGGAAGCCATTCATAAATAACAGTGCAGGACATAAGTCAGAATGGGATAATGAGAATGCTCAATATTTGTGCACCTTTTTTTTCTATAAGGCTTCTGCAGCCCTTTCTTCTCAGAATAATAGAAATCCTTGGATTTAATAGTTAACTTATATAATTAGCATATATTCACTTTCTGTGCAAATTGTGTGAGAAAACCAGAGGCCAACACGACCCTGAAAACACAGAAATACATTTGCTAAGGATGTCTTACAAAGGGACTTAAGCAAGAAAAGATTTTTCATTTTATTTTACCTTTTAGCAGCTTTACTTTTAATTCCAGCATATCAAAGACTTAAAAACCAATCAACCAACCAAACAAAAGCCACTTTCTAGCAAGATACCTTGTTCCATTCTCAGAAGAGACAGACAGAAAGAGAAGGAGAAACTGCTATAGGGTGAAATTTTAGGGCTTTCAGGAAATCTCGTAAAGAGGAGCACGTGTAATACTGCATCTTTATCCTCTGAAGACTTGGTTTTGAGAAGCATTTAAACTGATAAAACATCACAAGCTCATTGCATGACTATTAAAAGCACAAATAAAAAGATCACTGGATGAGATAGTTTCAACTAGACTGCAGTTTTAGTTCAAAAGAGTTGGAACAGATATTTTAGGATGAGATAAGTAGTTGCCATTTCTCGTAATATCTACAGCTACTCTGAGGCACAAGGACTATGAATGATTGTCTCTCCAGATTTAACATACATAATGTTTGGTTTTCTGGAACAGCAGAAGCATAACTGAAAAGGCAATAATGCCTTTGTTTGTGTGTGCATGCACAAGCATCCATGCTTTCTCTATATTAATATTTTATTTTTAGAACTTGAAACCATTATTTTTAAAGTTAATTACTACCAAGCTACCTGTGAATACCTTTTTTTTATCATTGTGTACTTTTTATTAATAATCGAAAAAATTGAAAAAAAGGTCTGAACCAACTGACTGAGAGAAAAATAAAGGCGAGATCAACAATAGCATAATGCAAACTGGCATATGACTACAAACATCTTTTGTTCATTAACAGCTTGGTTCTCATAAATATCCAGTGATTTCAGGGCAGAAGATTTTCAATAATACCTCAGTGCCTAGAACTCATTTTTCCAAACCTAAGGCACTTAGGGCTAAATCTTAGGAAAAACCTACTTATTGAAATTTCAGCTAAAGCAAGGTGCCAGGGTCTCGTGCAATGAGAACCCAAGTGGAAAAACAAACAAACAAAACAAACCAACAAACAAAACCAAACCCACTTGGAGAAGATAGAAAGTGCCACTTAAACTGGCTTTAACTGGCAACATCAACATCTCGTGTTAGGACATACATAATTCAAGGAGGAGTAGCAGCAGAGGGAAATGGAGATATACAAAGAACACTACAATTATTTATTTCTCTGCTTTACCTTCATGCACTGCATTGATACACACATTCTTTAAGTATACTTGAGGTGACACCTACAGTCGCACGGGGCATCAGATCCTAGGTAGCCAGGCTGAAATCGGCAATTGGCAACTGTGGAGAGCCAAGACCAAAAGGTGAAGAAGCTTGAATACCATTCCAAAAAGGTGCTGGGTTTTTTTTAAATTTAGTACTCAAAAACGTTTGTTGAGAATAGACAAGTATATTTCTCTGCTATTAGGAAAAAGAAAAGCCTGCTATATCATAAAACAATTTGCATAAACAAGAACCATTACGTGTCAAAAGTAATCTCTTCAACTTTTACTAAAACCCAAAGTAACTTCCCTTTGGTGGGTTTTTTCAGCTTTGGTTCTGGAAATACAATGTGCTTTTTATACTTGAGACAGAAATACAGAGGATTAATTAACAGTTTCTTTTTATAAAAATCCAGGAAAACCTGATAACACTGTAGTGGAGCAAATCTTACACACCAATGCCTTTATTAGCATTCCCTCCCATTCACAGTGCACTACACTTGAAGCTGCCTTTAAAACAAGGCTGAGCATCTGAGGATTTACTAACAAATGCTAGTAAACATTTATCACTTATGTATAGCAACAGTACAGTAAAGAGATTGCACACACTTTCGCTGGTCAAGTATTTTTTGGTATCGTCTGCAGCTGCAAGGAAATTGCACAATGAGAGTATCAGATTTTCTTATATCAAGCAAATAACCAAGTATCCGTTTATGCTCAAAATACCAGAAGTCCACACATACATTTATTCCAAAGATCACAAAATTTGTGTTTCTGGATTACAGGACATGAATGTTAACAAATTAATGGCAGATAAAAGCTGCTAAAAGTGAGTATTCACTGCACACAAATTAAGATTGAAAAATAAATCATTTTAAAAGGAAAATACACAGTGCTAATGTACCAATTGCATTCGTATTTGTTTATTCAAGAGAAGCTGCTGTGAAACTTCCATCATTCCACAAAATCAAGAACCTTGCAGAGGAATTCAACCCAACTTACTATGCAGCTTTTAAAAGTGCTCACTCATGGCTTCTCCGAAATCCGTAGCCAAGGACCACCAAGCTCGGATGCCTCAGGCTAGCCTGTGAGGTGCATTTAAGCAGGCACTAAGCACTGAAGTGTTCACTTCCCACTTCTCTCGCTGTACCAACCCCAGCATTCACAAGACCCGGTGGCAAACTGCGAAGAGGATTTGATTTAGCTGTGTAATAAATCAGAGAAGGAAATGCAGTCCTTCAGCCACTGCGCTGCCAGAAGGACTCCGCGCCCCTCTAGGTGCTGATACCCAACCCTGAATTCACAGAAAAGTTAAGCTTGTGCGCACTTTACAGCTAGTCATGTTGCTCACCACTTTCTGTTTGCATGTGTAAAACTGGCAAACATTTTTGTTTCAAAACGCAGACCACTAAGAAAAAAATTCCCACAGCTTTCCTAAACAGATCTTATGCAAAACTTTAAAAGACAAATTATATATTACGCAAAGTCAACAGCAATTTCAATTGATGCTATAGCTCACATCTGTACCTACCAGCATAGAGGAAATATTATCAATAACACAAACATTAGCACAGCAGTATAGAAATTCTAAATATAAGATCGGACAGATGGCAGGTAATTATCACTCTTCTCTAAACGCCAAAGCCTGATCCTCCAGCACTTGCAGAACCACACAAGCGGATTTTATACCTCTGCAGTACTACTTCCATGTCAGTAAGACCTTCCAGGAATGCAAATTTCATCCACAGGTTTCTCAGGTACAGGACCAGGCCTCCTATTTTGAGAGTACCTAATGTGTACAGAGCTAAAACCACATCAATAGACTTATCTATGGCATAAAAAAATAGAAGCTAAACATCTGGAATTTAATAGCAAGCATTCAAAGCAACTAGAGTAGTACTCTTCTTTTCTTTGTACGTTTACCCTCTGCAAGTCATACCAGCGACACAGACCAGTATCATTTGGTTTTACATTTCTCCCTCAAAATTAGCGTGCAATTGCTCTGCACCAAGAGGTCCTGGTTTGTTATGATCCCAATAAGAAAGGCACTCAGACTGTCTGAAGTATCACTTAAAATGTCATTTAGTGGAGCTAACACTATAAAAAAGCAGAGGATAGTACAGATGATTTTACATCTCTTCAGATGCTGGGAATCCTGAGCTGCACGGCATCAGATGGGTCTCCAATCAGTGCAGAGCATGCTGCGTGGATCCCTACCCCATTTTGGACTTTTAAGCTTTTATGGGATTTTCTTAAAACAATTCTATTCATTTCAACTGTCAAACAAAAAGGACATTCACAGGAGAACTTGTTGCCACATTTTTCAGATAAAGACAAGGACACACAAGTGGTGTAATCACTGGTACCGAACGGAGCTGCCTGCAGGCTCCATCATTACAGTTCACTGGCAACATTTATCCTCTGGCCAAGGCATACGTGCAGCTAGCACAGGCCTGAAAGCAAAGCTATAAATGCAATATATAAGCTGCTAAATAAGCGCAGCACAGGCCTGCAGCTTCTCAGGTTAACTGTGATGTGGCTCGCCAACTCCTTGGTGCACAGCTGTCTCCTGGCTGGGATCACCAGAGCCACTGGGCATGCCTGCTAGCGTTCCTGATGCAAGCAGCAACCCCCTGTTGCTTGGCCAAGCTGCAAATCCCTAAATCCTGTTTATTTTTCTGCTTTACTGAAGAATTCCTCATGGCACTGAAAAAAACTCCCAAAGAAAATCAGTATCTATTACACATATTTAAACTTGTTACACCAACCATAAAAATTAAATTCCTAAACACGCTGATATGCATAGAAAACTCTAAAATATGTCCATAATACTCATTATGCAGTTATAGTAGATTACTTCCTAGCAGTTTAGAAAAGAAATTACACATTCTGTGGTAACTTTCAGGCCACAGGATACCAAGAAAACAAATATGAACAGTTGGCAGCAGTATGAGTATTTGGGATTAAATTTACAATTAACACATAAAGTACTATAAAAGTTATGGACAAAGATGCAAAAGAAACAAAACCCTATCCCTGGCTCTGGTTTGCTTGCTCACCATTTTCAATATTAAATACACGTACCTAGCTTAGTTTTCTAAGGAAATGAGACTTATTCAACTATACCACCTGTTGGTTCATCAGTCCTTTCACTCTAACAACTTCTGAACTTCATCAGCTTTAATTACATCTGACAAGGCAACAGGAGGTTTCAGAGAAAGCACTTTGCTACACAGTGTGTGAGAACTTGTGGCTGGGAGAGAACGGCTTACATTGCTGTTCCCTGTGGAGGGAGGCAGAGGAGACCTGAAGGTTGAGGTTTAAGGTCATTCTTGCTCCTCTTCCACCAGCTACATCTTCTGCCTCTTGTCTTTAAAGCATCAGGAGTGCTTCTGCTGCCTAGTCCTGGCTGGGGGGGTTGTAACCTCAGGGCCAGGAAAATGGCTGCCCACCATGCTGGAATTGCTCCTTCCAAGGGAGGGACGCCAAATCCCAAACGCTGGTGATGCTGAAAACTTTCCCAAATTATTATCACCAAATCTGATTGCTAATAACAGTCTGGTTAGGTATGTTTCCAAAGTCAAATTTGGAGATAATGAGATTAGCCTGATATTAGGTATCAGGATACAACCCTTGCTTTGATGGCCTTCTTCATAAAATAAAATACAAGTGCGATATGGTTAGTCTTCTGTAACAAAAATCTTTCTTGTATTATAAAGTGCAATAATAAAGCAACCCATATCCTGAATCCTACATGGCCAGGAAAATATTTTTATTCTATATTATTCCAAACAATACTGGGCTATTTATACCCCAGGAAGTGAAAAAAAACAAAAAATAACAACAACAAAATAAACAAACAAACAAAAACCTACAAAGAAAGAGCATTACTTAAAATGAGAAACAGCTTTCTCCGAGTTGCGCGTGAAATTTTTATGATAGAGCCCAATTCAGATGAAGCCTGATTAAAAATGGTTCATTTGTAGGCAAGTTGGAATTGGCTGACTACTGCCTAATCATTAGGAATATTTATATGCATCTCAAACTGTTTAAAAGGGAAACATTGGAAGAAAGAATTAAAAAAAATAATAACAAAAATGCATTTCAGCCCAAAAAGCTTTCCTTTGCTTTCTATTTAGAGATTTAATGAATACTCCAGTCAGACAAGCAGCAAGACCACACAATCAGAGAATGAAAGAACCTGGACAAATAGGAGAATTTAGTAACCACGTTTTGCAATTAATAGGGCATTTTATCACAGCATCTCATAAGTTTTTCCACAGGTGCTGAGTTTTAGGCTGTTCAGCACAAGTGAGTTCTTGAAACAGAAATGATACACTTACAAAACTGATTTGTGATTTGATTCTTGCTGTTAAAATGGTAAAAAAAAATTAAAATGGTCAGCTGTTACATACCATGCACAGACTTTGTCTCACTCAAGTTCCTCATGTACTTCAATCCAATAATCATTCCAACAAAATAGTCCTTGTATGATTAAAACTGGATCCCACTTCATAGTCTTAAATGTAACATGACTTGTTTATTGTGTTGGGCTCAAAATACATTCTGTGTAATATAACTGGTTATTTTTGTTAGTTCTAGGGTTCCCACAACCAAATAATCCGAAAAACCAGTGTCAAACACATTAAACCTCATGGCTTCCCACCGAGGAAGTGGGGACAGACACGTGCAGAGATTAAAAACCAAACTCCCAGTGCTATTTAGGAGCCAAGCAGCAAAGCCTTGCAGGATTTTGAGGCAAGAGCGAGCACACAGACGGAGTCATCATCTGCAGGTGGCTACAACATCCCTGATTCAAACACGCATCCATGTCTGGACAGGTACTGAAGAGGTGAAGCTGCGTATCCCAGACCTGCGGGGAATGTCGTCAGCGCCAAATCTCAGGGACTGGCGCTTTCACAGCTTGTTGAAGTTGTTGCATATGTTATCATTAATGCTTACTGGACACACATTAGTACGTAGTTACCACTATCACGTAGGTCTTTTGCATAGTGAACAATTGTTTTTGCCACTAGACAGCACCCTATGCTTTCTGCAGGCTGCCTCCAGCTTCCAGAAAGGCTGGCAATAGAGGTAAGAAACAAGCAGTGTGGGGTTAGGGAGAAAACAAACAAACAAACCCCACACCATTTCAGGGGTCGGGCTTGCACTAAATTTCTCATTTCTAGGGCATCATCAGTATTCACACAACTTAGCGAGGCAGCAGCTGCACTGTCATTACCCAGCACGCCTGAGAACAGATTCAGCTGCGTAACTGCTACTCTGGGTCCTGCCCACAAGAGGCTTGAAATAACCTGTGACAGCACAGAACAGCAACTCTGGTCTCCCGAGGTTTTGGGCACGTGTCCCGGGCACTATTCGATTAATACTTAGCACTGTATTTCCTGGTACAAACCCCTCCTCGCCTCATGATGGAGTCAGTGTGAGCATCCCAGCTTATTTCAGTTAAAGAAATGGGATATGCTATAATATCCTATGGTCTTCCTTGATATTTAAGAATACATATAAGTACTATATAGCTCCTTTTAAAAGATTAAACTTTTGTACTCTTTGCCACATCTTTTACTCTCTCAGTGAAATCTGAAAACATATTCCTTTCCAGCCCCCACTCTTCTTGAAGACTGTCCTTTATTTTTTCTCCAAATGGTGGTTATGACAAGATTTTCTTCTTTGGAATATATTTGAAGGTAGTGTACTGAGCATTTAGAATTAAAATATTCAACAGCCATCTGATCTTGTCTTGGCTCAGTAAGACTAGAAAGAAAGGCATGTTGACATGTTATCTCAGTATTTACTCTAACGAAGCCTGGGAAAAAGAAACACCAAAGTTATGGCTACCCTCCATGCTTTCACCTCACAGCAAGGTAGGTTCAAACAATAAAGCACAAATGGTTTACCGTAATCTTATTTCTCATTGTCAAGAGCGTGATAGAAGAGGAATGATTCTGTAGATATATCTCTTATATGAAGAACAAACTATGTCTATTTTACCAGTGGCAATTGAGGTTCGGTTATTTTGGAGACAGCCCACCAGAAAATTCTTCCACAGTAGAAGGAAACCTGTAATTCTTTATCAGCAGAAGGTAAACTACTCTTATCTTTTGTGTGTTTAAAATTTTCTCCATGATACATTCATCTCTGTTGTCACAAAGATGCAACGGTGTGCATTTCTATTTGGGAGTTGGAAAGGCTGAAAACACCAGCCCTGAAGATTACCTTAATTTACTTGCTAATTACATCACACCCAAGGCATCCACCTCAGTTGACATGGATCCCTCCGAGCCCAGTGTTCTTCTACCTCTGGCACATCTCCCTTGTCTACAAGACACACACAACCAAGACCAGACAGTGGAAGAGGAGACCTTCTACAGCAGCTGCCCAGCAGTACTGCCCAGCTGCCCAGCCTCCTCAGGACAGAGCAAGGCTAGCTGGAGAACACGGCTGGCTCCTCAACCAACATAGCTACACCCCAGAGCCTTTCCCAGTTTCTTTTTTCCTCTCTCAGCCATCATGGCACAGCTCTAGTGGTCATCACACAGTTTGATGCCTGACATAGGAGCTACACCAACTGCTTCGGACTGACACGTTGGCCACCGAATAAATACCCTGACTGAAATACTTTAGCTATGACCTCGCACCAAAACAATCAAGAGCTGAGTTGCAAACTGAAGGAGAACCATTTTTACAAGCATTTTTACCAAGATAAGAAAGGTTAGAAGTTATTTGCTTGGTTAAAAGGAGTTAGGGATCAAGAGAATAGTGAATTGTCTCAGCCTTTAGGAAGTTGCAGATGGTTTAAGGTTCAAGTCATTTGTAGTAACATTAGTAAGTATAAGAAAAACGGTGCATTGCTAGCCACAGAAAATGAGGAATTTGGTATTTTACAGTTCTTGAACACACACCACTGGAGCATAGCATAGGAGCATGTTAATAATTTAAAAGGAGAGGTAAATTGTGACAATTTTGCATCATTGTGAGATAATACAAAATTTCAAGTGATAACATTTAAATACATTGCTAATGGTGAAGTATTTCTCCTTACCTGTGAGCAGGGTGTTGTATTAGTCCAGGGTCCTGTAATCTTACAGCAAAGAGAGAAAGCAGCGGCCACCAGACGATTCATTGTAGGCGTTTGAAGTCACTCAGATGGAAGGGGTGGGATTCTGAGAGCAAGACTCAAGCAATTTGCAGGAATGTCTTACAAAGCCTCAAGGCGAGTATGCCAAAGCAGCCAAGCAAGGAGACAGGACAAGCAATCCATTACTAGAGAGTCCACAGCAGATCAGAGGATTCAGACATCCAATAAGATCTTTTTCTGAGTGTTTTAGTGAGTTTTGTAACTCCAGTTGTCTTGTTTCTCTGTTCCCGCTGGACCTAATATCTTTAGCCGGAGTATATTCCCCACAATGCTGTCATCTTGCCGCTTGATGGATGACAAGGATCTCTTAACATACATGAACCATTGGAGATGCAACTCTCTCAGCTCCCTAATCTAAGCAAAGACTTCATGGTACCTTAGTGACAGTCTCATTTTAGTATTTTTTGTTTTGCAGGTGTTATTTCTCAGGAAAATGTCACCATCTTCCATAGAAGACAAGTACACAAAAGAGATGAGTTGAAAATCCCATTTAGGTTCAGGGGAAAAAAAAAAAAGTTTGAAATGTTTTATTAGACATAGAGGTAAATTTTATAGACAGTATTAATGAAACATATGTTTTCACTTCAGAGTCTTCAAATGCCTATAAAGAAGCTTTCATAATATTGCAAAACAGAAACTTGTTTCTTAATAATTAACCAAAGCTTTTACTAAAACACATGTAGAGTATCTGTCCAAGTGGCTTTCTGGGTCATCTCCACCCCATTTTTGGGTGTCTCTCCCCTCACTTTTAAACATTTTTGCAAAATTCATGGGGGTTTGTCACATTTTAGGTTGCAACAATATTATTGATTTTTCCAGTTCAGAGAAATTTTGGGTCTTGATTGTAAAATGTATATTTATTTAATGTATTCACTATTATCTAAAAAACTGAAAACATTTTTAAAAAAAACCCAAAACCAGTTTAGCAGTTACAGTAGGCTTACTTTGTAGCTATGAAAGACTCCAGGCAACTTTGCCTAATGAAAAAAAAAGCAAAACTCTGCCTTCAGAAGTCTCAGCAGTGGCAGGTATCCTAAAATATGAAGGACTTAAATGTGTTTAAACACCCCCACCTCCTCCTGAAAAAAAAGAGAAGGGGAAAAATCAATACACTTTTCTAGGGTGTTTTTTTTGTTTGTTTAAAGATGCTTATACTGATAGGGTTGGTTACCTGGACTAATGCTTAAGATGCTTTAGAAATCAATGCAAATATAGCCAAACACAACAGGACACACGCAGCTGAGGATGAAGCAACTGGTTGCTGGGAGACTAAAAGGCAGGCAGGCAGATAGATCTGAAATTAATTCCTATCCCAGAGAATTCCAAGTATTCAATCTTTTTCTCCCTCTTTTTTTTCCTCTATTTCCCTTTTGGTCTTGAGCGAGCAGGTATACTGGACACACGTTGCCTCTGCAGCAGAGCTGGCTTTCTGTGTCCCCTTTCGACATTTCCTACTGTTTGTTTCCACCCAGAGGTGCAGAGCCCTGGGAACAGGCGTGCTAAATCAAGGCAGGCAATGAGCTCATCAGGATTGTAAGAAAGGCTAAAACAGATTCATTGCACATAGAAGCCTGGCAAGCAAGTGCAGATGTACCACATAAAGCACTTCCAAGGTAAACATTGCCTGCATAGGGTAGATTCTGATATTTTAGCCATGCTTTGTCATAATCACATGAACTTGAAATCATACATTGAACTGAGTGCAGAATTTCTTTTAATCTTCCTTCCTTTCCTTCACTCTGACCAATAAAGGCAAGAATCATATACCATCATTCTCTCTCTCTATATATAATTGGGGGGTGGGGGTGGGGCGTAAAATACAAAGCCAGCCAATTTCCATCCACCTCCCATGGCCACACATTGAGACGTGCTAAATAAGAGATCCTTCCATGGAAATGTGCCTCCTCAATTCACAAATAGCAGAATGTGGTCACCTTCAGAGTTAAGCTAACAAAGAGAAGTAACAATCACCGCTACAGTTCTGAACTTTAAACAGTGAAATTTTATGATACGAGAAAGAAAAAGAAAATTCTGAGAACTCGAGTTAAACTTTAGAAGTAAATAGCATTTCTTGAGAAACCTCAAAGTGCCCTCTTCTGGCAGCTGGCACTAACTGCTAGCTCATTTGGAATGCATCCTAAACCCGCAGCACTTACTCTCTGATTAAAGGAATTTCTTTTGACATATATTTTTTGTTATGAAATTGTCTTTATTAGCTATAGAGCAGCGGTATGAAACCGTTCATATACTTTTATAGAATAAGAAACATTGATGTGATCTGTTAAAACTTATTTTAAAGCAAGTGTAATTAAACAGTTCATACTCATAAAAGAGTGTGGTTTTTTTCCCAAAAAAGCATGTACTTAAGATTTGTATTCATTTCATCGTATCATTAGTATCACATAATACTAATATTATTAATTTGCAACAGTATTGATGCAAATCCTCACTGCATTACTTACTGCTTATTATTATTGACATTCCTTTTTATAGATTCACCTTAGGAAAGAAAACATTTTTGGTTTTAGTTAACCAAGCACAAAAAAATGCAGTAGGTGAAAATTGCGTTAGAAAAATAAACCTGAAATCTCTGTTTACTTCTCGGTTTGGTGTTGCAATATAAAACATTCATTGTCCAACCTTTCCTAAGTACTTTCATCAGTGTAAGAGTTGTATTATATTTCATTTTGTTTAGTTACATATTTTGTTTCTATAGCAACTACAAAGCATCTAATCCATTTCTGTTCCTTCCTAAGCCTTTACATAGCAATTTTCTTTCACGATACAGTAGCAAAAGATAATCCTTCTTTAGAACTCCGGGTACTATCTGTTCTTTCCAAATATCCCTTAATTAGTATGCATTAGGATTAAAACCAGTTGTAGTACTTCTAAAACTAAAAGAAACTGAGTAAAAAAAACCTAACAGGACCTAGACAGAAAATTCTAAAACTACGATTAAGTAACTTCAGCATAAATTTACTGCCACCTGCAGGCTTTCAGTAACACGGGTCTCCAGAGCACAGGAGCAAGGCTATCCCCACCACACACCCCATGTCCATGGAGGGAAGGCAGATTTAATATTCCTAGTCATGCCAACTGATTCAGATTGATTTTGCTTATAGGAAAAGGAGGATCCACTAACGTTGCCCTGTTCAAAGAAATAATGCAGCTTATTTTCATTTGTGTTGCCCTATTCCAGCTTGCTTCTATTCGTGGAGACAGTGGTGATTGTCAGAAGATTTTCCTACTGAACTGACACGCTAAAAAAGGATACAAGTTCTACTGCTGCTAACCACCTCTTAAACACTGGGTGTTTCCGTATTTTTCTATGGTTCAAAGAAATTACCATCTTCAAAAACATAACCCAGATCTCCAAAAAATCTAGCAAGTCAGATCTTAAAATAAAAATAATGTCTGTAATTAAAACATCTGAAAACACTGGTTTAGGAGAATTTGGAGATTACCGCCTTACTAAATGGCCCGAGTCCTACACATTTATATTCTTGCATACACACAAACCATACTGAAAGAGTAATATTGACACTTTTAAAGCTTGAAAATGCCAAATATAAAGTTTACGTACGGAGCCTTTTTTTGAACCCGTTGCCATGTGAAACAATCCTTACTTACAAAATCACACAGTATTTTTTCTTATCAGAAATTGCCTCTGTCAGTGCCCAGGGTAACTAGGGCTAAGTTACTCATCTTACCTTTTCTTTTTTTTTTTTTTTAAATGCTGGTGTTTGACACACACTTCATCACTTCATTTATTCCATTTACCCCTCCAATCTTTATTCTGGAGTAGGAATTTCTTCCTTTCAACATTGCATTCAGCACTGCACCTAACCTCAGGTCCTCTGCCTGCTAGCAAATCTTTCAAGCTTAGTTTCAGCATTCAAACTCTTCATACAACATCTGGGAAGGTTAGATTCTAGACATGAGGTCTACAGGAGCCAGCACACTGAAACAGGAGTCAGCTCAGCACATCACTTTTCGCCTTTCCAGTCTGGCAGTTCCAGAAAAAACAGAAATGAGTCTTAAATGTCGGAAGTCACATCTGTTCTGTCAAGACCAGATTTTCCATACAAGGAAATAAAAGCATACACAATGCCATGCAAGTACAGTTAGGCTGGCATTTCCAGGAAATATCAGGCTTACTGAATACATGCTGTGCTTTTGATTAAATCGTAGACTGCAAATCCCATGCTGATTTACTGCAGATGTACCATGCAGCTGACCTACACATATGCTGCAGAAACACTGAAGTATTTCCAGACACCGGGCAGATACCGTGCTACATGGAAGCATACATCACCCAAAGCATGCTGAGAGACCTGAGGTACCTTAGGTACCCGAGGTAAAAATAAGGGCTACTTGGTCTTAATTCCAACAGTAGCCATGCCCCTGACTGAGAAGGGCCTTGTAAAAAACTTCCTTAGGAACAATCAAGTGCCCTTAGAACAGAGCTGACTTGGCCGCTTGTAAAAGGGTGTTTGGACAGGGCTGTCGTGCAGAAACAGAAGCAAGCATGTCCCATTTAGCTACCACAAGGAACAGTGAAAGGGTCCAACAAACCTGGTATGGATAAAAGCACTGAAGATTTTAGCTATTTAAATGCGAGGTCTATTGAACACGTTTTCTCCCTTCCTCCTCCCCTTGCCCTCAAAAAAAAAAAGGCAAAAAAGGCAGCTCTTCCCTCAGTAATAACTGAAGAATTTCTCTAGGAGACTGGGAGCAGTATTAGTACTTCTCTCTTTTGGTAAAAGCCAAACTCTGTTTTTTTTCTTTCCACTTCAAAGAAAAAAACCCAAAAACAAACAACCCACCCCACCCAGAACAAACTGAACTCGTTGGTGGAAGACAGCATAGGTTTTCAAAACGAGTGAAAATTGTAGTGCTTAATCGTCACTTGCCACTTGATGGGGGTGGTGAGCTAGTTATGCAGGCCTTGGCTTACAAATACAAAACAAGATGTTCCATGGACTATAAATAGCCAATTTTTATAGTTTTAAAACAAACACAGTGCAACAAAGTGCCAAAATCCAAGTGTATTTGGAAAGTTTAAGAGCTCCTTGTTAGAAGATACCTAAGCTAAATTCCACGTGATATTTATGCATTAAGTGTTGTCAGGTTAAATCAATTGCATTTCAAGTAAAATGTACCAGATACTTCATTATGGGAAAGATGAACAGATCAGCTTGCTCTGTGTGATTGGCAAAAAACAAACTGCATCTCCTCTGAAACATAACTATTGACATAGAAGCCTTTTCTATACATATACAGAAAGTTATTTTTGTCACTCAATGCCTGTTACTCTTCCTTTACTTCCCTTTTCACATATTGTATCTCAAGGAATAAACAGTATGCCCAACATCTTTCCTTTCAGCACTCTGCAGATCTTAATCCTATTTGCAGGCTAAAACAATGCTACCGAGGCTTGAAAAGCTTTACTGTAGCAGTGTAAAAGATAAAACAGATGGGCAACAGACTAACGACGTCTGTACTTCAAAGGACTAAGATCTGTTGAAGACACCTCTTACATTTTATGATGGAGCGAGCAAACCATTAACTGTTCATATATTAAAAAGATATATAGCATGTACCAAATATGATTTGTCTAGGCATGAAACAATTAACCAATTATTAAAAAAAGACCAACCTCATACCTTTCCAATCGCACACACAGACATGATTACATGCAAAAAGGAAAGCCATAGCTCAGTTTCATGGACTTCTGGTAGCGGAACACGTAGATCCCGGTTATTTGATCACTAACCCATACTGCTATGCTTATTACCTGTCATGTTGATATGAGTGATGTTTATTCTGAATAAAGAAGCCTCACTCACCAAGTGTCATTCCGAACTGTAGGGCTGTATAAAGGAAAGTTCTGCACCCGAGGAGATCAGATTAGAAAGAGCTTTAGAAATAATCAATTGCAGCTAGAGAGGTGCAGAATACAGGAGAGGAAAGAGGAAAGGGGTGAACCACGGAAACAGTTTAGGGTGCCCAGCATGCCCTAAATACAAATGATTTCAAGCACATCAATAGCTAAGAGGTTCTTAACAGTGCTTACATTTGAATTATAAACAGCGCAGAATAGCGCTTCCATAAAATATTAAAGAAAAAAATTGTAAAAAACAAACAACAAAATCTATACATACAAACTCTCAAAATTCAAAAGAAAAGTCAGGTCAAAGGTCTTGAAAAAGATTTAGGCTTTCTGAAAACTTAAATAGATTTCCCTTTAGCATTTGGTATATCAGCAATTCCAACAAGACCAGAAAACCAAAGAGCAAAACAACATAAAAGATGTCCACTACCACAGATCATTTATTTATATACTAAGTTAAAAAATACAAATATTTTATTACAAAAATTTTATCAAACAACTGTATACATACAGTTCATATTGTTAAAAGCCAACAGGTCAATTGATACTTTATGTACATTTGATTAATAATGTCATACAATTGTAGAAAAGCATCACTCAGCAGAAACTCATTTGGCATTTGGAAAGTAGTTACCACCCTGCACTAGAAGAGACAATTAATATAGGAATAAAACATTTATATGTTACAATAAAAATACTTATTTGCTGTGATCATTTAAAGCAAATGGATGCTTTCTTTCTCCAAGAAGAATCATCATAAGTGGAGATTAAAGTGCACATAACCAACGCATTAATAATTCTTCAGCAATCCCATCTATCATTCTAGATGCTCCAAGCACATCACAGTAACATCAAGGACTTAGGACTTTTCTCCGTGGCTTAAACAGTAAGATTTAAGAGAAATTCAGCTTTCTAAGCTGCATGAAATGATTCTGGTGTACAATAAGATGAAGTAGGGTACAGAAATTTGGAAAATAGTGTTTGGTGAAAAAGTCAGTGTAAATTTTCCCAGATATATGATTTCTGGGGAAATATTTTCCTTTTGAAAAAAAGATTCATAGTATTTCATACAACTGTGGACCAAACAAGCAGAGCATGCAACAGTATTTACATAACCATCCCCACAGTCGTTCTTTGTGGGCTACATATAACACAGGTTGGAGCAACACTGTCTACTTTATGCATAAATTTTGCTGGCAATCCAGGGAAGAAGAAAAAAAATCACCAATCATTTGTTTACTGTAGAATAGGGTCCTAAACTAGAAAAGTGCTCCTCAAAAAATGTAGCTCAAAATATTGGCTTTGTCTCATTACAAGCAATACAGTAAACCTTACAAAATATAACACAGTCAGTACTACCAGAGCTGTCGAGGGCAATAATTTTAATAAATCAGTCCACTTTGGATAAAAGAATTCTTATGCATTTTACAATCTATTCAAAAGCAACAGCTGAACAGGCTAAATTTACATCCACAAGAGAAGCATGACATGTTCACTGAAAACAAAGTGAGTTGCTGGTAATTATGGTTCTCATTTTTATCACACCAACTGGTCACCAATGGGGAAAAAACCATTTTTTTTTTTTCTTTTCCTTTTTTTCATTTGACAAATATGAGAAGTTCTGAGCCATTATACTTGAAGAGCATACTTCATATCTTAGGCACTGGACCCAATTTAGAGGTAAAATGTCTGTCAACATGATTTAACATCCTCAGGTTTCTGAAGGCCATCCATATGAAGTTTACATACAGCACTACAAATACACATCAGATACTGCTGTAAATTTATAAGGAATACAAAACACTATTAAATACAACTTTCACCCCATGGCACATCAAGCATGGCAGTACCACTTGTTTCATATCTGGTTAGCAATGGTCAGTTGTGGTTATGCTTTATTGAATATTTTCCTTTCTGTAGCTGAGAAATATACAGCTTGGACTTGCTTCCATCTGGTCTTTTAAACCAAACTTCATCATGGTTAATTGTTGTAATTATGGCACTGCAGAAAATGAGGGAAGAAGGGTCAGGGGAAGAAAAACAAGAAGAATTTAGAAACCTTATAAGCTAATAAATAACCTCAACGCTGCAGCTTATTTCCGTACAGTAAATGAAAATATGCATTAGTTGTAAATGCTAGGCCCAAAAGATACTGGCTCCATTGTAAGGACAGTTTTAACAGAATTCTTTGGTAACTGCATGTGTCTTTAGTGAAGGTAGTTAATTTTTCAGCCATCTATTTTCTTCTCCTATGAGAAAACCCTCAACATGTACAAATATTTTAGTTGTTTAAAAGAACAATAGTCACCCATAGAAAACACAACAATAAAAACAGATCTGTTGGAAAACATACCCAGAAATTACTTTGAATACAAAGTATTTGGAAAAAAGTTAAACAGATTGAAGCCCAAGATTTAAAGCAGAAAAAGTACTCAACTGTTAGTCATTATACCAAGACCATAAGAAATAAAGTTAAAGCCTGATTTACTGAATCATTCTTACATGAACCCTACTTTTATACTCCTTGTGGTAAATCTTAATACAAATAGTGAACACAACCACCTCCCCATACCCTGTAGGGGGGAAAAAAAAAAATTCAAGTAGAATTGATGACAAAAAAAGGCTCAAAACCAGAGATTAAAACAGTTAATGAAAGAAAGATCTGTCACATACTGAGTGTGACAAAACTCCCTCCAGGAAACTCTTCAGCCTTAAAAGTTGCTGAAATCTTGAAAGGCTGGGAAAGTTCCACTGTATGCTTGCCCTGTTAAGCATCAGCTTTTGACTTTTGTAAGACACTGAATACTGAGATCTTTTTGTGGCCCAGTACAACTTCTATGTTCTGCTAAACTAATTCAGAATTTTTTTAATTTCAGAAAGAATATAGAGTTTACTAAAATACCTTCCTGTTTCAGCCCTGAACAAACACCAAAATCACCAAAATCTGTTCCCCTTCACCATACACAGGGAAGAAAAGAAACAGCCAGTTTTACAGTAAACTACTGCTATATGAAGTTAAAGTTAATTTTCCTGGGTAGCTGTGCATATTTAATCAACACTGCGCTTAGACTGATTTGCCCCATTCAGTAAAAGGTAAGATATACATTTAATTTTAAATAGTTTTAAATATACTCACCTTTTAGAATTTACAAATATTATCCTTACAGAGAAAATACATTTAGATATCTTAAACATTCAACCAAATTTGCACTGCAATATTTATACCGCTCCCAGGTAGAACCTTTGTTACGAGAAGGAAATACCATAAAAAAAAGTTCCAGCTCTTTTCTTTCAGAGCATTAATCAACTGAAAACAAAGCTTATCTTTAACGGTATAAAGTGTTTTTCCATAATTAAGTATTTTTGGGTGGGCCAACAGATCAAATTCTCAAAGCAACAAAATCCCAAGATGAACCAAAAAAAAAACTTACTCAAAGGCTATTCAGAAACTAGTAAGAGCTTCAACTGTTAGCGAGATCCCAACTTGACAAATATCTCACTACCTTCAGTGAAGTCCAACCTTTACTAGCCTCTGTCAGGAGTCCAGCGCTCAACCTTCTTTGAAAATGCCTGTCTTCCAAGGTGAACTAATAGATGTTACTGAGGTAGCAGTATTTCCAAATAAGCCTTATTCTTCAACGCCATCATCCTATCTATTGCTTAACATGAATGTACAGAGCTGTATAAACTGAGTAATCTTTACCTTGTAGGACATTCATCTTTCTTATCAATGCATATCGTCTGTCCACGTCCATACCACTCTCCATTATAATAGAGTCTTCCTTCTTCAGATCTAGCACTATGTAGATGCTTCTCTAATTTGACAGGTGCTAAAATGATCAATAAAAGTAATTTAATATTGACTTCGCAGAAGTCAGTTAAACACACTGTCATCAAGTTATTTACATGGAATACACATTTTTTCCATTATCAAAAGTAGCCTCTCTCTTAATAATTGCAAGAATGCAAGAAAATTGGAAGCAAGATACCTTTTTATTTCCAGTCAGACAAATTAAAAGTTATATTTCCATTTTCAGATAGAAGCTATCTTCCCCACAACCTTCATATCTGTGATACGAATTTTCACAAATTGAGTAATGCAATATAGAGAAGACTTCAAATGGCAGAACCTGAAACCTCTTCATCAGCACATTACCACAACACGCAAGTAGTAATACATCACTAAAGAAATACACCACCTGCTTGCCTCCTCTCCCTCTTCCTCACCACCTCCAAGTATTTGATTTTACCTAGCATTAATGTGCTTCTCACCTCAGCGCCAAATATCAGTTACCACTCCTTTCCCATAGCTCTACGTTTTCAGGGTTGTAGCTCGCAACATGTGAGCATCTTTTAGAATGCACCCCTAATGTCCAGATGCTCTCAGTTTCCTGCCTCATCTTGTGTAAACACTGGTATAGCTTGCTAATATTAATTAGTGTAACCCAGTTTTAAAGTTTAATTTTTTGTTGATAATTTTCTAGAATTCAGGTGTCAACACAATCATCAGCAATTGAGCTACAAGTATCAGCACCTGAGAGGCGAAAGACAAAAGCCACATCTTCCAGCTACCTCGCCCCATCCTCCATCACTATACCAGGGCTAAAATAAATATGATCTGCCTAGATGCAGTTTGCATCGGTGCACACAGCAAGTTCTGTCTTGTGAAACCAGACAATGTTTACTTACGTTCTGGCTTTACTCTGTGTGGCCCCAGTGTAGCCATTGCCTTGAAACACAAAAGAAAATTAAGTTAGTCAGCAAGCATAGTCTGTTTTTCTTAACTGCCAGCTTTAGTTGTGAAGTTATGTGCACTGTAGCTCAGGATACTTGCTTTTACATGCAAAAAACACAATCAGAACAAATCTAAAATAAAAGTGTGTTCAATGGTGACTCAGTAACTAAATAAAACAGCATTTTGAGGGTGAAAAAAATTACCTTCTTTAGTAAGTTTTGATTTCAAATAACTCAGGAGGTTTTCTAAATTAAACCCTCAAAATTGCTGTTATGTAATTCTGTCAAGAAAATACAAAATTACATTAACTCATTCTGAAAAACAAAATACTCTGTGAACAACCTACTCTTTTGATTTATAAATTATACTCATAAGATCACAAATTTTCTCTCATACACACTCTAGATCACACATAGTATTAAAGTAGGTTTAAAAAAACCTCAAAGAGTTTTTTGGGGTGGGTTGGTTGTTTGCTTTTTGTTTTTTTAAATTATTTCCAGAAAAGGCAAAATCCCCAGTAGATTCTGGGTTTGTTGCTATTGTTTAAAATCATGTTACACTACAGGAAAGAAACTGAGGGAAAGCTATTTTGTGTCTGTTCCTCTGATGTGATAGGAAGAGAAAAGTCAGACAAGTTTTCACATAGGCATCACATTTTACTTGTTGTTTAGGAAATATGTACAGGTATAAAGCAGGATGGAAACTGACTCAAAGCCATTTCTCACCAAGTTTTTGAATTCACGTAAGTAGTTTGCTATTCCATAAGATGAGAAACACTAGGGTACTAGGAGAAATTTTCTGACTGCAGGTACAAGGCAAGGATAGTGTTTCATTACAGCAAGTTACTTTAACAATATGACAAAGATCTGAAAAAGGCACTCTGCACTTAAAAGCTGGATTTATTTTTCAAACACATCAATTGGTCAAACAAATTTCTCTTCCTGTAAACCCTGATTCTCTTATAATCTGGGAAAAACACAGCGTTTCACTTTATTTAAAAAAAAAAAAAAAAAAGGTATAAGGAGAGGTCAAAGCATTGAAATCTTCATAAAATAAAATATTTACTATGTGAAAACATACCATATGATATCTATTAAAAAAAAAAAAATCTTGATTTAAAACAAAATCCTATCGAACTATCCTATCATAGTTTCTACCCAATTATGCTAGACTATGAGAAAGCAGATCCTTTTGACACAGGCTTTAGGCTCACTTTATCATGGAAAATTATGGACTACCCATTTAGAGACAACCTCTTCCACCACTTTATTGGATTCCTTTGCACGATTTGGGTAGAATCAGAAAAAGCAGCAATAACGTAGCTTGAACTGGAATGATTAGATGACTACTGAAGAAATAAAAATCTATTTAGAGTTCTGATCATGTAAGAAACACATTTACATATTTTTAAGAGGCAAAAAGACTAGACAACAACCAAAACAAAACCCACAGCCACTAGCATTCATCCTTTCATCCTACCTTCCTTATTGTTGTCCAGTCTTCAAGTATATCAAGGTCTTGTAACATATAAACTATATAGGGGCGTGGAAAAGTTAGGGAAAACTCTTCTAAACAGCAATAATAAAAATACTTTAATGTTTGTAGAAAGGTATTAATAGCTCTGTTCTGCCAATCTTTCACACAAACAATACCTACGTGAAGTGAAAGCTCAGCAAAAATAAATGCATCTTTATGCATCATTATGCAACCTAGAACACTTTAAAAATTATTAAAAGAGATAAGTAATAGTATGTAGATATTCAAACTACTGGAGTTCAACATGAGGATAAGATAAACAATTGTGATACAACCATTCCATCTGTAACAGTTCCCAAAATCATTCCATTTGCAATACTACAAATTTCAATTAAAATTCACTGCAATTTCAATATACCACTGCAAATCAGCATCTACACTAGTATCAGCTTTAATAAAATCATTATTTTTACAGTATTCTGCATCATATTTCTTTGAGACAAAAGTGTAGACAGCACCACATCTCTGAATAACAAATATCCAAAAAACAGGAAGCAGAAAGGCAAAGCCCCTTCCTTGAACTATCAACTGTAAAGTAAAAATTGTGTATTAGAACAATACGTGAACTTCAAAACAAAACTCCATACAGCACAGCTATTCCATTACAACAGTCTTCAGTTTTTACTTTGTTTCTCTCCATTTCATCTCTGAAAAACAAGTTTAGAAAAAGGTGCTATGAATGTTTAAAAACTAAATCTCCTAAAAGGGGATATGAGAGCTTTAACTTACATTCGATTTGAAATTTTAAGAATCTTTAGCCATTTTCAAATCTGTTTTCCTCTAAATAGCAAAGAATCACAAATCAAAAGCCATGTAAGATTTCTAGGTATTTGCTTCACACAGATCTGTACAAACTGACAAGTTCACAACTATTTTAAAATCATAAGCAAAAAGAGCAAATTAATTTACTTCACAACCGAAAGGATTTTCAGCCTTACGAATTGCCTGAAATTGCTGAGTTTTTAGACCTAATACTATGTTAGTATTTTCTGTTTGGAATGTATTCTAAAATTGCAAGGTAGCTCATAATTCACAGAATCTGATGCTATTTATATGGACATCCTGAAGACAAGGATGACTGAGAGCTAAAGAAAATACACTTTCACACAACCTGGAACTGAAATTGCTAAAAGGAGTTAAGAAACTAAAGAAGCCACTTGTACCTGCATTGATTAATGCCACTTCACTTTTAAGTAGTAGTTAAAAAACATCTCTACTAAACTGAATTTATGACACATCCTAACAGAAGAACAGTCGTTATTAGGACAAATCATCCATCTGGGATGCGTTCCAGTAAATAAGCCATCCTGAAGGAGGGTGTCCCAATGATGACAGTTTTTTCAGAAACTTCTTCCTTCCCACCTTCTCCTAATGTTACAAAACCTTGTAAAAGTAGCAGGATTTTTTACAGCAGCTTAGCAATAAAAAATGGCCTTTATACCATATGATGTCAATGCTTAGAAGTTGTTCTCTTTTACGTAGTCTCCATGATTCTGGCAACTTCTAAGCCGTCACATCTCTATCCTATAAAAACATTAGGCTGGGGCTAAGAGCAGAGAGAACACTCAGCTTGCAAAGGCATCTCCTTCTTTTGCTGGAGAAAGATGATACTGTCTCTTAGGTGTTATACCTTAAAAAGTTTCAGCTGCACTGCATGCTTGTCAACAGCTATAAAGAAGTTATCAATGCAAAATTCTTAAATACTATACTCACTCTACAAGAACGCCAAACCCACAAACGCCGCCCCCCCAACCATCTCAATTCGTGGAATTTTAAACTTTTAATCAAAGAGGGTTCTAAAGTCTATGGAATTGTTAAGAAGTAATAAATTGAGGTGCAGATGTCCCAGTATGAGAAGCAAAGCCATACAGAAGTTACACAAGTCAAGTAATAATTTGCAAACATAATGCCTAACTTTTTTCTGGTTTTGCCTTGTAGCTCTATTTTTTGAAGAGTTAGAAAAATCAACTTTTAGAAATATTCTCTCTATGAAACTAGTAGTTAGATAAGGGACTCTTATTTTCGATTTCCATAATGGGATGTGTCAACACAGTTTCTCTAATCTGAATTAGAATAACATCTGCCATGCAAAAATCTATTTTGAGAATGCATTATCATTTCAACTTGTTATTAATGACATATGTAATAAGACTAACTATAAAACAGTAAACACTACTAGAAAGAACAATGATTTCAGTAAAAGGATATCTGATACAACAACAGGTTTCTTCTTATCTGGACTAAATGGATCCTTCCTTTTCTTCCTGGACTGTAGCTCATCATTCCATAATTCTGAAAAGACATAGTAAGAACATGCTATGAATCAGAAACATTTACATGTTTAGCTCTTTTTACAGCAGAAAACATTGTCCAAAAATGAAAAATAACACATTTTCTCGTGAGATGCTGTTTCTGAACAGAATGAAGGTGTTACATGATTACATAGTCATAGATTAATACTCTCAAAACACACAAGGGATGCTGACAATTACTAGACCAAAGTTTGTTTTAAACTTAAATCCAACCCCCTGCCCAAAGTCTACAGCTGAACAGCATTCTACTGGATAACCTGAAACTCACCAGACATACTATGTGTACAGTCAACTAACCAGTAGCTACTGGGGGGGGGGGGGGGGGGGGGGGGGGAAGCAACAACACCAAACAAACAAAACCCACACAACTTTAAATTTCCATCCACCTGAGGTAATGTCAATGCTATGCCTATCTTCTTCAAGTCTTCTAATCTTCTCTTCTAGTTCACTTTGTACAGTATCATACAACAGAAGCTTTTCACTCTAAAAAAGCAAGAAATTACACATTTTTACATGACTAAGTTCTATCATCTAAATATATATGACAACAATTTAAAGCCTCAGCAGAAGGAAGGTAAGAGTAGCTTTAGGTGAAAATTTTTCAAAAGTCATAAAGCATATGACATTTCCCTCTATCCACTTTCTTAGCATGAGATCCTAGCTCCTTAAAGACAGCACGCTTACTTGGCATAAGTGTAAATATAGTTATCAAATATCAGTACCAAGAATAACTAAGTATATAAAAGGATGCAGCTAGATCTCCAGAATAAGTGTTCGTATTTTGACACAAATACAGTATTTTCCTTTCGGATAGCAAAGATTTATTCACAATGAATAACTGTCAAGTAGTGACCTCTATGCCATCTTTCATTACAAATCAGAAAAGCTAATGTTTTCATGGAAAGTCTTTTATTAAGCTGCCTCCAATATTAATAAACCTGCAGTCATTTATAGAGACTTATCACCTATTACCACAGTATTCATAATTGTCTATTTTCATAGATCTGAAAAATACCTTCCCACAGAAGAAAGAATTTATTGAGTACATAAAATAATCTAGATAGTTGTGAAAGAAAAATTGTCTACCTTAAAGCTGTGAGAAACTTTTAAAGCACTGCTTCAGAAAAGTTAGCTAGTTCGTTCTTTTAAAAGGCAATTTCTGATCTAAATAGATTAACATAATGCCTTTAATGTTAGGTGTATCATTAGCACTTCTTATATACAAAGATGAACAAAACCACACTCTGATGCAAACTTTCTACAGCATTTCATGCAGTCTGTACTCTCTTCCATCTCTTAAGTGTTTCAGAACAAGAAATTCAACTTTGTAGTAAACTGCTCTCAATTATAGTCCACCACATAGGACTGATACCAAAATTACACAGTATCTATATAGATCAGTTATATCAGCTGCCTTTTAAAGGCAGCATCGAAAAACACTAAACTCTCTAAACCAGTAACTTGGAATTAAGCTGAGTTCCAAGCCTCAAGGAAATAAATTTACTGTTCTTTCATAAGCTTGCACGTTTCCTAAAACACGAGTAGGAAATACAGCTGATTGATTGTTACATTTTAAAGTTCATTTTCACTGAGTAACATCTCTAACAACTCTGGAAAACAGAGGGCTTGGACTTACTCACTGAAAAAACAGCTTAAGCAGCACAAGTCACTGCATCTAGCTATTTGCTACCATGTCTCTGCCAGAAGCTGCAGTCCCTAGAGCCAAGTCAGTAGATCTCCGCACCTCAACTGCTCCTGCCCATAGCACAGCATACTAACAGAAACTTACCTTTACAAACATTCAAGCTAGTATGCTGGAGTGAAGCAAACAGTTGAGGAATAGACGAAAACAAAGAACCCTGTTCTACTAAATGGCTGTCATGTTTACCATTCCCTTCAAGTTACAAAGTATTTAAATTCCAAAGACCTCCTTTCATATATTTTTCAACCCCTAGTTATAAAAAAAAATTCCCAGTGGAATTGAAAAGGTGGAAGCCTCTTACATATACCTGAAATGCCAAATGAGTGTTATCTGTTCTGAGACCATTTTAAAATTCCATTTTAAAAGGAAACAGTGTTTGTGTTTAGACATCTGTTTTACTTCAAGCACTTGGTGACAAATAAGGTCTGAAAAGCTGTTACAGGTATCAGAGGCATTCTTGCTGAATGGTTATATTCCAGTGGAACAGTGATTCTACAAGCAGCACTGCTGACTTTAAAGAGCTTTTCCCCCAGGCTGGGGGGTATGGTAAATTATTGGATGGTAAATATTTGAATTCTGAAGGTTTCACAGTAAAAACATAATGGCAAACAAGGGACAAGGACCACCTTAAAGAGAAATAATATATAGCCAAAGCAAAACATTCAATCACAGATGAGAAACCCTGCAAGTCTTACAGGATTCTGTCCTACCTCAGCAGTATTCACAGGAGCGAAGACAGTCAGTAATGACTAGTCCTTCATTATATCTTGTTCTTTCCCAAGGCATCAATAAAATGGAATTCTTTTTAAAAGTACGCATGCATATTCTTGCTTTATTGGTATAGTACAAGCCATGGACTTCAGGAATATGGTGAACCATTCAGAAGAAAACACCTTTAAGCAACTGTAACAGGGGGCTGAGAAGTACTACGATGCAAACCTCAGGATCTAAGCAGCTATGTTACAGCATTGGACGTACATGTACTTGAGTATTTGTACTATGGTATCCAGTATTTAGATGTTTAAACAGGAATGTTTATGTTCAAGGAGAGAAATGTATTCTTCCTGCTTTTGAAATGACAACTCTATCACTAGCTGTCCAAAGCATCTTAAAAAGACATTATTATTGTTGTTGTTGTTGTTAAAATGTAAGGTGTTTTTTGCTAAAATTATGTCAGATATTTTAGTTATTGTTCTTGGTAATCTTTTTTATAACAAAGGTAAAAAAAATCATGGGAATCTATTAATAAGAAATTGTTAATGAAAAATAAGAAACCTTAGCTATACTTACATGCAAAGCCAAACTAATATAAAGCTAATTTTTATATGCTTTGAATAACCTCTTACAAGGGCTTAAATATCACAAGGCAATTGCATTCAAATAGCAAATAACAGCAATAATAAAAACATGCACTGAACTTGGAAAGAATGACACACAGTAAAGTTAGATGAGATTAGCTATCAATGTAAAATAGCTGGCACAACCTCACAGTGCTGTCGAGAGGCTTGAATTTCACATTCATACTTGTTCTTCACAGATTCCAGACAAAGCTCTCTATAGATACCTGTAATCAGACAAATTACAGCAATATTACTTTCTTTAGCTAATATCTGATTTCAGAATTCTCTTTCAAGACTGCCTGCTAGTCCCAAAACATCTACATACTGGAAAATACAGATATATTATATTAGGCACTTACAGTGGCTGGCTGCTTTACAGAGTAAAAATAAGAACAAGAAATCCCTTAATGCTGAAGATCTGAGGAAAAATAAATGCTATTTTAACTTTTTCCCCTATCAGTCAACAAATTACACCAGCAGTCACGCTAACTTTACAAAATAGGTTTATTCATATTTCTGATCAAATTATCCTGGATATCCTCAGTTTTCAAATCCATGAAGTACTAAATGGCCTCTTCTGTTTTCTAATTAGAGTTTTAAATAATGTTTTGGGGTTTTTAAATAGCTAGAAAACTGAATGAAAGAACAAGCTTTTACAAATTAATATTGGGAATAAGGCTCACTTTGTAATGCGTGACCTTAATAAATCACCTCAATTTAACAAGACTCTGTTCCATTCTTAGAAATAGCCACCTTGCAATACAAAGGATGCTGCTTTTGAGTATTAGGAGCACTTCTTATACATTTCTGAAAATGTGTCTACTAAACAGACAGCTGAAAAAATCTGAAAGGTATCTGAAATGTAATATCTGGCAAGTATAGATAGAACTTGATTTAATATATTCAATGCATTCAACACAAAATACTTAAATTGTTCCAGATTACCATCTTGAGGAGTTAAGTTTGCACACACGCTGGTGCTGTCTAGCAACTCAATAACTCCCCAAAACAACTTCCCTTAGAATTCAGTTGACTATAAATTAATACAGTACAAAAGAAGCAATACTGTTACCGGCAATTCCTCTGAAAAACAAACAGCAAAGTATTATGTCAATCATCTTTCCGCTGTGAAGGCACTTTTGATCTAGAATTCAAAATGTTCTTTTCTTACATCAGTATGTTATGCTGGCTTGTTTTGGTTTGGGGTTTGTTTTTGTTTGTTTTTTTAAAAATATTTATGGCTGACTGGCATATCTAGGTCTACCAATTTATAATGACTGCTTATTTGCCTGAAATCAAGCAGTATAGGTATGAATAATTCCACAAGAAACAGTTGTATTCCTGACTTGCTGAAATAGTCAAGATCCACATTTCGTGTGAATAGTGCTCAGTGCCTTAGAGAGCAGAGGAACACAAGTTTCTTTTCCACCACAGAAGCAATCATATCCATAGTTTAGCTAAACATAGTTTAGGTTGGGGTTTGTGTTTTTTTCACCCCTTCCTCCCCTCTCTCAGGTAGAAGTAGGTCCTTAGGGGTTACCTGCTGGAGCCCAAGTCCTGCTACTACCCACTTCTGTCAAGGCTCTCAAACAGTAACAGCAAATAAGCCTGTTCTGCAGTTTCTTGCTTTCTCTGGAATAATTTTATTAATCTCATTCAGTTGAGGACAAAAGGAAAAAAAAAAAACAAACAATACTGATTTCTAGTCTCAACTTCAAGGAAACTTTGTCATTTTTACCCTGGGCTCTTTTTATATTGGAACATGGATCTTCAGTGCTGCTGAAGACAAATCAGGAGAATCTGTAATATCCTGCCTATCCATACCCACCTACATAAAAGCACTGACAAGACAGCCACATTTAAAACTGAAAATCAAAAGCCTGGATTAAGATTCCTTTTATATCAAACCTTCTGAAAGTTCACCTGCGAACCTTCTGCAAAGCCCAAGTAGGCTACTTAGGACTAGTCAAGTAAATTTGAGTTAAGATCTTAAAACCCAACAATTCTGGGTCACCAGCTGAGGAAAAGCGTTATGGAGAAGACCAGGAGGGAGAGAAATGCAATAGACCAAAAGATTTCAAGTTCTCTTCATAGCCTGAAGTCAAAAGTACCAATGAAGACATACCAAGTAGCACTGAAGTAGCACCACTATTATGAAAAGTATAAGCAGGCTCGCCATTTTCCAGTTTGCCTGCACTGTGCTTCTGCTGAATTTCTTACAAAAGACACTGGCATAGCTTCTCTGGCTAGAGAGATCACAACTGTCTGCCTTTTGGCTCTCTGACAGCCTGTGTTAGGTAACCCTTAGACAGCTGAACTACTCCTAAAGGAGTCGAGCTATAACATGAAAAGAATTCACAATAGGGAAGTACAGAACGTTGTCCTCCTATAATACCACCACTCCATATGACTATATGGTTGTACCCCGGAAGAAGATAAAAGTTCTGGCCTGCTTCTTTTATGAGCATAAAAGCCTATCTAAACATTAGTCTTAATAATTAAAATGCAGCTTAGATAAAAGCTGCTAAGGACAAGAGTTTTCCTCCTTCCCCAGATGGAACAGGAGGATGGGAGCAGAGGAGCAGAAGAGCAGGAAAAACATGATCATCTAAGATGATCTGGCAAGCACTTCATGAGATAGCACCTACATATCTCTTCATTTCAAGAGTGACCAGTGTGCAGACTTGATCCCAAATCTTCTGACTAATAAAAATTATTACTGTTTTTAATTCAGTAATTTTGTGCTTACTACACAAAGACAGACAGCCATTAAATGAAACCTAAAAAAGCCGTATTTTTAGTGTGATGTTATCAGGCAACTTGTGCAAAGAGGTAAGCAACCCATTCACTTTGACTTTTTACATTTAAAACTATGCCACAGTATTTCTACCTTTAAAACACACTCCTTTAACAATTCTAAAGAAAAAAGAAGATTGACCTTAGAATGCATAGCAAGTTTATACTGTCGAAACAGCAATACTCATTTTAGATGCCTACCTGCCACCTTGGTTCGGATTTGCATATTTTCTTGTAAAGCTGCCAATGGTTCTAAATATTCAGGTGCTTTTCCAGCTATGACCTCTTGTAGTTTTGCATCCACTTGGCTTAATCTTTCTTTGTAAAGTCTTAAAATAATAGAAATAAAAAAAATATGTATTTTATTTAAAAGCAAACACAAGTTAGAAGAAATATTTTTAAAAGAACTATTCTGCATCTCTTTGTTAATGTCATGGAACACCCATTGAAGCAAAGTTAAGACTCGTTACCATTTGAATTTTTTCCAATACATATTTTCTTTTTGAACAACATTCCTCATGTCTATTAAGCCTTTCTGGAAAACACATGCAGACAATCAGAAGTGTAGAAAGTAAAGATAAAATGAAATGTACCTCCACCTCTAAGGAAGAAGAAAAAAAATTGCACGGCTGTTAATAGGATTAAGACGGAGTAGGAGGTGAATCAACATGGAAGACGACAGGAAAGGGTGCTACAATACATGAGAACAATATGGCTTACATCATGGGAGAGAAAGATAGATATTTTGTGGATAGAAACCCCCATTTGCTTTCATGTTCACATATCTGCTCCCACTCTATTATAAACCAAGGAAAAAAGAGAGGCAGGCTCTTACTGAAGCAACCCTCATTTCACCTCCTGTGAAAATCCACATATTGCATACTATCACAAATATCATGGGATAATTTGTAACTGACATCTTCCATTCCTGCCAAAAGGAAGTGTATTTAAAATATTTTTATTTTACCTAAAATTTTTTCCTTCTATAAAAGCCTGATATTTACTGGCAGACAATGAAGAAATCTGCTTGCATTTTGAAGAATTTAATGTAATATCAATTACATGTATTTCAATCACAATAAAGCTCCCCTTTTTGTAACTGGTAACTTAAATATAGTGTTCAATGGTAGAATCATCAATATAACCAGCTTTTCCTGTTCTCATTTTTTACCTTGCACTCCACAATCAAAAGCTGTAGAATTAAGGCAATCACAGCATATGTTACCTGTTTACACAGATAAACATATCTTTGTTATATCTGTTTACACATATATAAACAGACATCTTTAGGACAGGGACACTGCTTTTTTACTTGCTTTAAGTGCGTAGGTTAAGTAATGGATTAGACAGGACAAAGTTCATGTATACTGATACATCAAGACCTCCTTGAGAAATATTTCCTGTTCATCATTTTACTTTGATGACAACTCCATAGTTCAAGCATGTGTACCTAACCTAGCAATAGTCAGTGATCACTCCCCTCCTTCTTACCCACAAACTGTTAGAGTATGACACACGCAATCTGTCCTGCACTCAACTGACATAGCCTTCAGCTGACCAAAACCCAATTTGCTGGGCTCAATCCTTGATGAGCATGCTATGCACACAATGGTTAACAGAGAGCTACAGCAGAATTATTTAGCTAGAACATAAGCACAGATGCACAGCGCACATGACTGGGTGGGTCACTAACATTTGATTACACAGCACCAAGTTCCAGCTACATCAGAGCGAGCAGTTATGGACTGGGTGCTGCCAGCACTTGGTACCATGCAGCAGCTGATGGACTAAAACTGTTTATCCAGTACTTTCAAACAGTGATTTGCCTAAAATGGGTAACTGCTATCAACCACTGTAAATCCTACTTATCTCATAGCATCCAAATTCAGTTTCCCTGAAAAGAAAGAGGAGGCAGACGCAATCACTTCATCATCTCTGCTATTGGTTGTGACTAAACATCCCATTGTTTATGCATCTTTTTCTTCTTTCCCAACTTTATCACCTCCCTGCTCACGGCTGCTCCTCCCTATAATCCTTCTTCCATCATTCTAATGCTCCTTTCCCAGTATTCCCACCATCACAGTTCTTCCAGCCCTTACAAACACCCCAATCTCTCAACTAACCAGTGTCTACACAATACCCTCCTCCTCATATACCACAGCCTTACCACCTCCCAAACACCATTCGCAATCCCCTTGTTTCCTTCCTCCCAAGACCACCCTCCTTCATGTTCACTCCTTAAAGGTTTGTTTCTACAAACTGTTTTCAGTCATCCAAGCTGTCCAACAGATGGAAGAGCAGGACTGAATTCAAAAGCTGGCAGTTTTCCAAATGCCAAACCAGTCAGTACCGACTGGCTCCCATACTCATCAGTCGGCTCCATTTCCTAGGTTGCTCCATGCTCAGCCCCAAGAAGAACAGCAGGACAAACAATCTTCTCTAGACACTGCAGCAAGAAATTGCTTGTTGGGCAACTCTTTCCAGACCCCATTAGATAGGCCTCACAGTGTCCTGTTAGGCAAAGCAAGTTGTATGTCTCAGTTCTGTAGTAGAAAGAACTCTCTCACAATATAAACACGCATCTGAAATGTAATGACAACTGACTAGATTTTCAATTAAAATACATGCCCAAGAATAGACAAGGTCTCCTCCAATTTTCATGTGTCAAGTACCTGATTAAGTTAGTTGCCAAATTACCACCAATTTAAATTGGAACAGATGCATCTAGCTTGTCTGGGCACACGTGAAAAAAAGCCAACTTAAAATACATACAAAAGACTGGCTCTACTACAAATGAGATTCACTTTTGAGTAACTGTGGCTATTAATTTCGTCTCTTCTACTTACTAGGTCTTTACTACTGATGTAGATATTATGGCAAACTACAGACAGAGAGCTAACAGTATTTTCATTTTCTTTTAGTATTGGTATCTGGTTTGCAGTAACCACAAGAAACTTTCATTGGTACCGACTATAAAAACTGCTGTGATACACTGCAAAAAAACCCTAATTTCTTACTTGGCAAAGACAGTGCTTGGGTCTGTCCCACATATATAAAAGGATGAGAAACATCTTGAGTAAATAAATAAAATCACAAATTTCCCTAAAATCACATTTCCTTGGTTCTGCTAAGGATTTTGATGCAATAGACCCAGACCAGCCCTTCATAGCAACAACACTTCAAAACCATTCTTACAACAAAACAGCAAGCAAATAAATAAATAAATAAATACATAAAAGTATTCTGGAGCAACTGCCTGCAAATAATTTCAGAACTCCCAATCCTTATTCTTCTCCAAAAGCAGCATCCATGTATATGAAAGACAAGAAACACCAGCTGCACACAATATTCTCATGGAATGGATCCTTAAATGAGGCACTTAAAACATTAAAATACTTACTGATCTTTAAGGTCTGTAAACTGCTTTTCAAGATTGGACATTTCATCTAAACACTCCATTCTTCTTCTTTCACAGTCCTCATCATCCATTTCTAAGAATAAAAAAAAAAAAAGGTAATTTATTTTGAACAATGTAACGTATAACCAAATAAACTGGATATTTTGTTTCTAGTGAATTTGAAGCAAGCCTGAATTTTAGCCATGAATAGATTATCCATTATATTATTATCTTATAGCAGAATATGAGAAATCACTTGCCATATAAACTACAAAGTAAGAAACTTAGATCTAATTCTAGAAGAAACCCCATAAGTACTGATTTTTCTTCCTCAAAACAGGAAACAACATCACTGTAAGACTTCAAGAGGTTAAATTTCATAACTGATAATACAAAGTGTACCTAAGAATGCATGAAACAGAAAAACTGAACGTTGTTTAGTTTGTTTGCCAGATGAAAAGCACCATTAACCATGAAGAGTTATTAACCACCACTGAAAATTCAAGTGTATCCTGAGTTAGTATGAGCAAAAGCAACACCTGGAAAGCAAGCACTGTTCACTGTTACATTTACTATATAAAATTCAAGGTTTTGTTTTATTAATATCCATTTAAAAAAAAGTAACACTTGGTTTTGAAAACAGGTTTCATCCTGTTCAATTGGGAGAGTTCTTTGAAGCTGAAATATTAATGTAGAAATATCTGTAGTTCATCTTAATGACCATTTAAAATAACTGCATTTCCAATGAAACACTTCTTAACCTGCAAGTCTAGAATTTCACAGAAACTTGACTTTATATGCTTTTATGCAGCAAGATTAATTAACATTAAACTCTTTCCACAGTTTTTGTTTTAATTTATATTCCTGAATTTTTTCTTAATTTACCTAGCGAACATAACTGTAAAGTATAATAAATACCCACTTTTTGGCCAAAAATTTTGCCACTTGCCACAGAGACATCTGATGTTACTGAACATCAGTTGTTACCTCCACTGCCTTTTCTTTGACTAGAAAACAGAAAAACTAAGCTGCAAAATTCTTGACTCTTTCCCACCCTTCCCAGAAGAAAAAAAAAAGGCTTTGTTAAGCCATATTCAGAAGTTAGAGATGTCCTGAAACTGTTTTATAGCAGCAGTATCTCCCAGAATTAGCTCTCTACAGTTATGGTACAATTGACCAATTATCAACCAGTAGAAGACATGCAGAAGAAGGGATGTCCACGCAGTCAGGAACTGGGGCTGAACTGGTGCAAACAGGCTAGGTGTTCGAGAGAAGGGGCCGTCCTAAGTAGGCCATATCCATCTAAGCAGTTACTCTGTCAAAGAAAATCCTAACTCCTGACAGAAAGACAAAGTAGGATCCTGAACCAAGCATAGACAGCCTGGACTCTCTCTTAGAGACCATAAACAACTCTGAGCCTTTTGCTTCTTCCTCACTCACATTTTTCCAACAGACACGTTTAACTGCTTTATGCTGTCTCCTACAGCAGCTACAGAAAGCAGCATGCAAGTCTTCATCCTTATTGTTTTGCAAAAGAGTACGGCAATTTGCAAAGGTGATGAAGTGAAAGGAGTAGCTTCGGGGCCAGCGTAGCTATTTCGGAGGATCTGATTAACTCAGATCTTCCACTCAGACCTCTCAATGTATGAAGTTTTCTGCACATAGCTTCTTCCTGAAATCACCACAAGATTTTAAGACTAAAAACTACACTAGCTCTCTCTGCCTGGATATGAAAACTAGCAGGCAGTGGAGCAGTATTAATCCGTATTACAATGGTACCTACAAGTCCAAATCAAAGACCTACTGCAGTTTGCCACATTACAGTTAGTACAAGCAAAAAAGACAGCATGTACAAAGTTTTAAAACATGATATAACCTGAAGTATTTGAAAGCAGAGTGAGAAAATTTAAAGACAGAACTTCAAAAAAATACATTTACTGCTTAGCACACTGGGGCCGGTGGGGGAAGAGACTCTCAGGCTGTTAAGAGATACTATTTTATTTTAAAATATTGTTCTCAAAAGTAAGGCAGATCCTGAATCCCAGAATAAAGCTGAAAATCAGATTAAAGAGCAAAGTTTTATTTGGCTGTCCGACGTAATACTCAAGCCAAAATGGATTGGGCAACTTTCAACTTGGCCAGATTTAAGGAATGTGGCAGTCATATTACTCAAAGAGTTGTCTAAAGCATTTATGTGCTATAAAAATAAAGCTTGTTTAAAATTTGAAGGCACCTCTCCATGAAGCCAGACAGGAACAAGCACTGGGATACGGATAGTTCTCCCACTTTATTCTCAAACTCAAATACGTGTTTCAGATGTGTTGAGCTATGCTTTTGGTTCTGTTTTAGTAAGGAATTCACTCAGAAGCTTTTCCTTAAATTAACATGGATTTTATTGTTTGTGTATGTTTAGAGACCATAAATCAAAGAAAACCCTGGCTGAGGATCAGTGCCAACACCCACTGTTGGAGGGGAAGGGGACTGCATCTTACATTTTAAACTTGCGTTGCAAGGAAACTATAATGCGTTGATATCTGAGGGCACAGCTGACTCTCTTGTAGATATTGAAATAACACATAGCTCTCTCCAATCTCCCCTCAGCTACATGTACACTCAAAAGTCTTTGATTTTCTGCCTAGAAGTCTACATTCTACCTATCATTCATACTGAATGGCAATTCACATGCTAAGTCACTCTTCAATTGTTTCACCTTTATTCTGCCTCCAGTAAGATTCATAAAACGATGAAGATTTTCAGAGTCCTGAAATATCTTTAATTCCCTAGTTACAGAACTTCTTCCCCATGGCCTTAAACAACATAGACTGGGGAATACGCAGTACTGAAAAAGTAAGAGCTTTTAGGATCAAAACTCATGGCTTTCCAGTTGAAAATTTACATCACTGGAGGCAGAAGATTCCTCATTTCATATTAAAACACTTGCTAACAGGCCCATCCCGTCTCAACACTTCAGATTACCCATAAAGTTTTGTACTGCACAAAGTATATAGGGTATTTTTAAACACTTTCACAATCACAATCATTCTTTTCCTGCTATATTCAAGCAGTCCAACTCAGTAACTAGGGCAGCCTGGTTTAAAGACAAAAAACCCCATAGTACTTAAAATGTAACAGCGCCTAAAAAAGCTTTTTTTTAATAAGCTGTGGCCTATATAAAGTGCTCTAAAAAATGGTCAAATTCTCATCTGGGATAGTGAGCATGACTTGTGGCTTTTTTATTCATCCCTAATATGCTATTCTATATCCTGGTCAATAAAAAACCCTATACTAAATACATAACGTCAAAAGGAACGGGATAGAAACAGTGCCAGCTCTCAAGGGCAAGTTATGCTTCTTCTAACCGCACCTTCCATATTCTCAGGCATCTACTGGGAAAAAAAAAAAAAAAAAAAAAGGCAGCTGAATGCAAGTAAAGCAAATGACAAATTTAACAAAAAAAAAAAGCTTTCCTTCAAAATCTTTTTTTCTTATTACTACTAATTTTAATTAAGACTTATTTCTTGCAGTGCTAATCATCTTATGTCTGTAGGAGCAATATGCTTCCATGGAGTACGTTCATATTTGTCAAGACACTGAGACAAGCATGTAATTTCCTGTAATCATCGCTTTTTAAGTGCTCCCTTAAAAGCATTTCTCTGTGGAATGCAATATAAATTATCTGGAGAGCTTTTGTATTGTTTTAAAGAAACATTCACAGACTACTTTCACTTAAAACATAATTCCTCCTTCCTGTCCTATAATCCCAGAAGAAACCAAGACAAGGGCAAGACAACAGAATTATCTGCCTTCAGTAAAAATCAACCAAAGTGTCTTTGAGGATATGTAAACTTCAAAGTTTTCTTTAAAAGTATCAATTAGCACAACTACAAATGGGAGCAAAGCCAAGTTTTAAAAAAAAGCAAACTTCAAAGCTGGAACTAACAGAGACCATTCTCTCTTCACCAGAGTCAGGGAGCTGGAGGAGAGAAAGAGTTAAGTTTACATCTGTTATACCAAGTTCCTTTCTCACATAGAAAATGACATTTTTTTAGACATACAGATTAGCTAGAATAAGAGATGAAGAAAGGGCATTCCCAGATGGCATCTAGCTACAATACAAACTGGAAGGCTAAGATGGGCTAAGTTAGTAGTGGTTATTGTTGCAGTGCTGCTCCTGGACCTCATCAAGGAGTCCTTCACAACCCTATGTCTCGCCAACCTACTGCCCAATAAGCTTGTATATTCCTCCTGCACACTCTCTCTGTTTTCCCCTGAAAAAATGTAACAAACTTCGTATATCAGAACTTCTTGAAAAGCTGTCTCCATTAATTTCTTATCCAAAATACAGTATTCCCTTTTTAGTCCATGTACAATTCTGATAATAAAAGAATTGAAGCATGCTTTCATAAGTCACATCTGAAAGGAACAGAGCAGGTTGCTGTGCAAACAGGGACATAATCAGATATGCTTTTCCAACTTAAAACATGATTACCTCCAGCTGCTTGCCCTGGTACCCTCACTCAAGTTCACCTTTTTTCCAGCATAACCACCAGCACACACAGATGCTGCCTAGTTTACGTTTCATCAAAACAACCCAAGAGAGTTTAAGCACATTTTTCTGGCCTTGTTTTTCCAACGGAATTACTTTGAGAGAACGGGGGTAAGGAAAGACTGATCAGCCTTCCTCGGTAGCAGATCTGTAATTGTATCAATAAACTCTCCACCTACAATAGCCCAACTGTTTATAAAAGCTGCACGCACATTCAAGTTTCAGTACAGCATAGCTTTGAAGCCAGTCCCATGACTGGTCCATCTTATCAGGCACTGGGTCAGTTTGCAGCAGTTTTGGTGAACACAAACCAAGTTCTTTTCCTATCAAGTTAAACCCAAAGCTTCATTCCAGGTACTTGTCAAATGTGTTCCAACATCTATGGAGAACACAAGGGTTTGAAACAATGACTTGTCCTTCAGGCAGCTTCCAACCAAACATACTCAATTCAGGCTACATAATCTGAAATAATCCCTAACCACTTTGGAGATGTAGGGGCCTAAGCACTATCTACTCAGAACTACTTATTCTCTATTCTAATTTTGCCAAATCAGTTGCTAATACAGACACAAATAAAATCACTATGTTTATAATAATTTTGCTGACTCTTTCAAGCCCATACCTGGATGTGGTCCACAGTTCACTGATTGAAGAGATCTCCTGCATAGCATTGCATTAGACAAGAGAAGCAAGATCTTCCCTCAGATGAGGGAACAGCCCAGAACCAAAGAACTCCCTGCTCCAGGAGACCTCTTGTCTAATCCCATGCAAATCATTAGTCCCAAATTCACAAAAATGTGTAGATGTCCAGTTAACTGATTTTAAATTGGATGTGTTTACATATTCTCACAAAATTGCAATTTATGACTTCTGCTGCTATTGAGCTGCGGTCTATCTAACCACTGGTTTACATAGTCCCCAGTGCCTCCCAAATGGAGCCACGTATCAGACTCTTCACTGAGATGTTTTCACTAGCTACCTTTTTAATGGGTTATTTTTCTGACAGTTTAGCATACAAAGGCCCAACAAGCATTGAAGACAGTGCAAGAAAGGGGACAGGAAAGTACATCATACCAGGAAGGGTGGGTAAGGATGAAAGGCAGGACAGTGGCAGCCAGCAGTTCAATCCAGGTAGACAGCCATGGACCAGCAGTCTAACTTGTAAAATGGGGTTCAGTCAGCAATACTTGCCAGCTCAAAGGCATGGGGAGATGGGGGAGAAGGGGGGAAAAAAAAAAACAACCAAAACAAAACACAGGAAGCTCTGTATAAACCATGGGCAGATTACTTGGATTTGTGGATTAACCAAGGCCTCTACTGGGGGATCAACTCTGGTGCAGAGTGAGTATTAACTCAGATCAAGGTCTAAGGGAGTGACTATACTCTCTCCCAGTATGGCAGCCACACTTTCCCAGCACTAGTGGAGTCTTCACTCTACTTCTGCAGAGTCAGCTTGGATGTCTCTGTACCACACCTGTAGGGCTCCAGCACCTTGCCAGCCCATGCACAGCCCAGGCAAGGGCAAGCTCCACAAGTCCACGTGGAAACACCATAGCAGGGCTTTCCCTGAACTGCATCAGTCAGTGTGAATATAAAAGCCACAGGATTTAACATTCAAGATCTCCCAGATCTTTTAACAACAAAAATGAAGAATTCACTGTACATTAAGGACTTTAACACACACAGATAAATCAATCACAAGCCAACATATGTAAAAAAATAATTTCACAGCTGCCTAATTTGTCTAGTTCATGGCGTCCCACTCCTTCCACTGTGCCAAGCCTGGCACTCATGCCACAAGTCAATGTGCTAGTACAGGCAAGGGACAGGATTCCAGCAGACCACTCTAAATCACTTAAGCTGCCAGAAACACACATCAGGACCACAGCTAGCACTGAACACAGCTACTGTTTTTTAGCTAGCCCTTCTAGTGACAAAGATTCTGCTTATGGAGCTTACTTACTTATGGAGCCTCGGTGATTCCAGAGCAGCAGTGTATGCATCTGATGATAAGCATGTTTCCCAGTAAGTGACCATTTTATAATTTACCCTTTGTAATTACAAGGGAAGTTTGAACAGGTAATAACCTTCTTCTAACACAGTGGAAATTGAGCACAGAAAAAGTAATCCTTTTAAAGCTGGATTTCACCTACTAATATCATTCAAAATCTACAGTTCAGAGGAAGCTACGGAAAAAGGAAAGGACCTTCAACAAGGCAGAGGTTGAAATGCTTTGCAAAAGAGGCCAATGGTACTGACAGGACTTCCAATGCCCCCTGAAAGGCAGGCCTCAAAACATCTAACTGAAATTCACGATTTTGCATACGAGGAAATACATACATATATATGTACACACATGTATGCCTGTATTTTGTGTGCATGCATGCACACATACGTATGTATGTATATATGCCAAGCCTTTAAGTGCAGACCTTAGCGAGCACCCCCCCTGCGGGCCATGCACTCAAGCACAGCAGGGCTCAACCCACAGCACCTACACGGAGCGGCCCGGCCCGCCAAGCCCGGGTGCCAGCCAGCTCCAGAGCCGGCGGGTCGGGGCGAAGCGGGGCTTCCGTGCCCATGCGCCCCGCCACGTCCCTTCCCCCCGGCCGGCGGCCCGAAGAGGAGCCGCGAGGCCGGAGCACGGGCTGGGCTGGGCCGGGCCGGAGCGGCGGGGGGCGGGGTCACGGCGGGGGTGGGCACCGGCAGCCACCGGAGCCGGGGGGGGCGGGCCCGGTCTGTCCCCGGGCCAGCGCGCCGGGCGCTGAGGGAACCGCCGCGGCACCCCCCTCAGAGGCGCTGCCCTGCGGGCGGCCGCGGTACCTGAGCTGTCCCCCTCCTCGGACACGGACGAGCTCTCGGTCTCCTCCTCCTCCGAGCTGCTGCCCTCGTTCTCCCCGTAGTCTACTTCCATCTCATCGTGGTTGTTCTCCTTCTTCTCCCGGGAATGAACCGGCATCGTCACCGCCGCCGAGCGCTGGGACAGCCCTTCCCGCCGCCGCTCCGCCGCTGCCGCCGGCCCCTCCCGCCCCGCCCGCGCAGCCTACCCCGCCCGGCGCCCTCCGCGCCTCCGCGCCCTCCCATTGGCCGAGCCCCGCCAGCAGGCTAAGTTAGGCCGCGCGCAGGGCATCCTGGGAATTGTCGTCCGCCGGGAGCGGCGCGGGGGAAGGGGGAGGTGCCGCTCCGCGGCCGTGGGGGACCGTGAGGGGCCAGGCGGGGAGCGAGGGCTTCCCGCGGCCCCCTTCCCCGTCCCGGGGCACTCACAGGACTGATCGTCACTGAGAGGCTCCATCGCGGTCAGGCAGAGTTAGGAGCACTTCGCACCTGCCCGCGTCTCCCGCAGGCGGCCCGGGCGGGGGATTGGGCCTGCGGGGCCGGGGGTTCGACCGTTGCCGTTCCTTGCCGGAGCAGCGGAGGGAGGACGCGGGGCCTCATGTTTGCCCGCGCAGCCCACCTGGCACCCCACACCCACGCTGCTGCCCAGGAGCTTTGCATCCTGGCAAGGCGTCCCTTGCGGCTCGCCACCTCCCTGTCACCTTCCCCCTTGGGCTCCTGACGAGAGAGGTCCCTGTGAATAGCGACCTCCCCACCAGAACCTGTGTCTTCCCCAGTTCTGCATTCTGTGATATGCTTTAAATTAAATCAGACTTAACTTGGTCCCCTAAAGCTGACAGCAACCACTGAGAGTGGACGTGAGAAGGGACTAAATGGATATGCTGCAATTTGTGCGGGGTTGCGATAGGTTTTTTTGGCTTTCAGTATCAGTACTCTTCTGTTCATTCGCCAATCGCCGTTAATTGTGCTACAGAAGATGTACTGAATACTAACGGTGCTTACTGGAGCAAGCTGTCCCAACTGTCCCCTTGCTATGAGGGACTGATTAGCTTCACTTCAGGACATAGGCATGCACAGGAAAGTCTGGCAGGAATTGTCAAGAGTCAGGAAATATGCAGTTGGTTGTGGCCTGCAGGCAAGCATGGGCAGTATCTTTGGGGCGAAGGCGAGCTCGCTTGTACAGCTCAGGCTCACTTCTGAAGTCAGGGCCTGTTGAAGGAGCAGTAGAGAAGCACTGTGCGTCTCAGTGATGTGATGTGCTGCTCCAGTGAAGTTAAGGTTGTATTTGCCTGGCAGTAGCAGTTCTTTGTATTGAGAGATCCAGATTTAGTCACTCTCCGCAGTCTGGAAAGATGTTATGCAGGTTATACTGTGAGGCAGTTAGTAGCTTCTGAGCTTCCCCATGGACTTCTGCCTCCATGGCAATAGCTGCCCACCTCACCCACAATAACCATCGCTGTACGTTAGTCACTTCTTTTCTCCCACACCTCTGTATATCCAAAGCAACTAATTTCCCTGTATCTCCACCAAGAGGAGTGTATGTAGGTGTGCCACCTCTTCTCCAAGAATACAAAGAGAGAAATATTAGACAAAATTAACCACCTCCCGTCCTTCACTGTGCGAACTCCATCCCTTCTGTTTCTGTTGTCTCTGGCTTTGTAGCCAACTGGGCACCCAGCAGAACCTGGCACGCTTTCTCCACACCCATCGCAATTTTTTAAATTTTAAGTATATGATAGGAAACACCTATGATTTCTAAAAGAACTGCAGCGCACACAGGAACGAGTCCTTCCCTAGATCCGCAGTAGCCGGCAGCTGTCGTTGCCGAAGACGTGTTTCTTCCACCCGCCTCCACTTCCCCCCAGCGCCCTATCCCGCCTCTCCCGGGGGTCCCCCCTCCCGCTCCCCCAGCGCCCCGCTCCCAGCACCGCACGGCGATGCCGGGGAAAGAGGAAGGCGGGCTGCCGGCCGAGGGGGCCGCGCATGCTCCGCGCCCTGCGCATGCTCCGCGCTGGCGGGCAGCGGGCGGGCGCGGGGCCGTGCGCGCCGCCGCCGCCGCCGCCGCCAGGGGGCAGCGGCCGCCCGGGTGCGGGGGCGCCCGGACTGCCCCGAGCGGCGGCGGCGCCGGGAGCATTGCGGGGCTCCTGCCCAAGGGAGCAGGGCTGGGGGGTTTTTTAATGTCTCCGGTTATTTAATAGAGCAACAGCAACTGACCTCGTCCTCAGGTTTTCCCCTGTTCAGAAACAACTTGCGGGACCCCAAAATCTGGCCGAGTGCCGGTTCATACAGTTTGAAAAAGTTACAGAGGCGGTTACCAAGGAACTGTTTTTTAAGCTGGTATTCCTTTGAGCTAACGTGGCAAAAGTGTTAGTAGTGATGTCTGGTACTCAAATGGCTGAAAGGAGTTAGGACAAGGCCTGAAACTAGAGCTGGAGACGTCCCCAAAAAAACCCAGTGAATTTCACAAATTGGATCTGAAAATTCTCGTAAGAGATCCGTAGGGATTTGACAAAAAGAAACCAGAAATAAAAAAATGTCTAACAATCCCTAATTAAGGTGTAGCATCTTGGACTAGCAAGATAAAAAGACCAGAAATCAAATGCTCTGGACTAGAAAAAACTACTGGAAACAGTTGCAGGGAAAGGAATGGCAGGAAACCAGGAAACCTTTGGCCTAATTGTAATTTCCTATCCAAACAGTTGGAACTAGGTCTAAGGGAGCTAAAAATAAGCCCCAGAAGGAAATCAAAGTTCCCATGCCACGGTGGAAATCAGCAACCAGGATGGGGAATTGAGCCAGAAATTTTTTTTTTAGTAATACACAATTTTACATGCTGCTTCTATTCTGTTTGTAGGCAGGAGAGGGGGGGGGACTACCCAGCTAAAGCAAGACAAACATCTACTGTCTTGAGGAGGAAAAAAAAAAAGGTACTGGTTGAAGTTAACCTGACTGTCCAAATGGAGTGCTAGAAAAGCTAAGAGAAAAGGGTATTTCCAGGAGCTATATATGGTGGCACAGTGCTAGTGGCAGCTTGTAATTTGTTCCCAGAAATATAAAGTTAATTAATTGGATCACCTATAAGCCCTTAACGTATAAAGTGGCAACACCCATCTTAATCAGCTATCTAGAGCCAGATATGTGCTAGAAGGAGGGGGGAAAGAAGAAATTCTGGCTGGCTTACTAGAGGACTTGCAAAGATTTGTGTCTTACTGTGTGTACAAACCAGCTAGGAATTCAGTCAGCTGCCAGAGGACCAGTCTGTAGATTGACCATTTTATCAAGATAAGTGAAAGGAAGCATTAGGTGCCTACAAAGCTATGATTTTTTTCTGGATCATGACTTATACCCTTCATCAGAGTAAAATAGCTGTTACGAAGAAGGTGATCGTCATCATCCTCATCAGCTCGGCTCTGCATTTAATGGGGAAGTGGGGATTAACAGCTGGTATGTGGTATTTTTGAACAATTAGAAAGAGACACAGTCCCTTAACAGGGACAGTTGGCAACAATGTAAAATTCAAAACTGGCAATTCTGTTGAAAGCTGGTGCTGAAAAAAATTTGGACGCGATAACAATCATTATAAATAAAATGCTGGCCAGCACAGACCTTCACAGATGGTGAAATCTCCTTTCCCAGTTTGGAAAGAGAGGGAGGATTGAAGATGGGAACTCACACACATGAAGAGGAAAACCTTGGAAATGCAGGCATCACCTTCCTAGGACCTAATCTGGGCACTTAAACCAATAATCTGAATCTGACTATTGAGTCACATCTCTGAAGCACACAGAAAAGTAGAACCTGGCACAAGCGTGGTCGCTATTAGACCAGATGTCTTCAGAAAAAGCTAGGAAGCAGAGCTATAATTTTATACCTAATTTGTTGAATGGAGGCAGTGAGTGGAAACGTATCATTCTAGAATCTGAAAAGCAGTTACTGGCTTTCTGATTACCAACCTGATTGCCAACTGTTGTTGTAGTGAGTAACTGCATAGTAACTGAGTATTTCTGACAAGAAGATTGTAAAGAGAGAAGCCAAAGATATCTAATGTGAGTCAGTAGGATACAGGTATAGATGAAACCTTCAAGGAGAAGCAGGGACAAAAGAGCTTTTTACTGTGTTTGATCCAATATAGTGCACTACATCTTAATGAGTTTGAAATATCTTCTCATTAGGAGTTTCTCCCAGTTCGAAGACATAGTTTGTCTTGGACTGGTCATCACAAGTTTGATTGTGGGGTCGAGGTCCTCCAAAGGGGACAGGACATCAACATATTAGCCGGGTCTATCAGTATGTGTTATTAATGATGAAACAAGAATCATGGGAGAAATTTATCTGGAAGATACATGGGAGGTTTTAGTCAGTTCTTGGGCCTCACCTGTAGTAGGAGTTAAGAAAGAAGTAGTAGCACTGGGGTGTTTGTGAACTCTGGCAAACCAAATTATGTCACTTGAAATAATTTTTATTCAGTATCACAAAGAAATGATACACTGGATGCTCTATCAAATTAAATCTGATTCTTCACCCTAAATTTCAAAGTGCAATATTAGGAAGTGGGTCACAAGAACACTGAAAAGACTATTTTCCCTGCAGGACAAGGTCAGCAGCAAGTTAAAGTAGCAGTCACGGTGTGCAAGCTACTAGCTATGTTTGAAGGCTATTGGATTGTGTTCCTCCCTCAGCTCATATATTATCTAGGCAAGATATTCTGGTATATGCTGCAAATGGTGTAATGTAAGCTTAAAACTACTAATCAAAATAAACTCAAAGAGATATGAGTTATTTCTAAAAGACCCTGCTTACTCTTGCAGGTGAGATAAGGGGAGAGATTGGGTGCAAAATATTTCCTTTGATAAAAAGGAAATAATCTGTGCAAAATTGGCTCTCCCCTAGAGGCTGGCAGACATGCAGAGTTTCTGCAGGGCTTTTCTCTTCTGGAAGTTCTTTTGTGGGTTTGTCAATATTGCAAAACTATTTCTTAAGTTGGGGAAGATAAAAGAAAACATCTCAGTGGTTGAGAGAGAGTGAGCACTTTTGGTTAAAAAAAAAGTTGTTGTAACTGCCACTGTATCAGTATATTCACATTTCAAAATCTCATTCATATCAGATATGGGTGCTAGTGCTTACATTAGAACTCAAACATTGTGAGTTGGAGGTGACATTGCACAGCAAAAGCCTAAATTCTCTGGCACTGCTGGACAGGAATTAGTAATGGTTACATCGGTTGAAAATAACTTTCACGTGTATGAAAGTTTCTCGTCATGATAGGCCATATATCCCTTCTGTTCTTTGAGCATGGCTGACATAGTCCTAGTGTGTTAAGAAAACAAAGCTTAGGTAATGATTGTTGGGTTGGTTTTGGTTTGGGGTTTTTTTCTCTTGCACTCTCCCTGCTACTTTTGAAGCCACTGTCTAATTTAGATCTAATTTTACATGAGAGCACAAGTGTTAAAGATAACAAGTTTCTGCGTGTTTTGTGAAATGGTATCTGGAACAAAGAGCCCTATTAATGTTCCATAGAGGGAAACGTGTAACTTAGCTTTTACTCTTCCAAGGGACAGCAGTCAGCTTGCCAACCTGTATACACGTAGTTAAGACTTAACTGCAGTTGGGCCTCTTGCCCATCTCAAAGAGGTAAGGGAGGACTAAGCCAAGGAAGGTTTATGGTTGTGGAAGGAGGTGACTCATGGCATTCAGTGGCTAGAGTACAAATTCAGAGGAAATCTGGCTTCATTAATTCTGTAGCTAATGGAAAAATTTATTCAAGCTTGGGATCTTTGGTGGTTGGAAAGACTGCAGTGTTCTGACTTTGTACCAGATGCTCACGCAAAGGCATTAATGCTGATACGCTGCTTAACAAAAAAAGCAATAAAGCAAGAACTGGTTGCTCGGGAGAGTATAAGCTCATGAAGAGCTCTTTCCCTTAATTACAGAAGCATATAGATTCCAGATTTCATCTGTGAGGTACAGCGTTGTGCAAATGAAATGGGAATTTGTGCTTTTTTGCACAGGAACAGGATTTTGTCAAAGCAACAGCTAGCTGTTCCATTATTCTCATTAGAAATATCTTACAGGATCCTGGTATTTGACTGCTTAGGTCAAAGTGGCCAACATCTCCAGTGTCAATATGTTACACTAGAGTACTAAACTGTACAGAACCCTGATTTTGACTATTCAAACCTTAAATATCTAGGTTTGGGGGTCTTTTTCTCAAATTAAATAGTTGCCAATTAAGTTAACTAAAAATTTGTTACTCAGGATGGTTCCTAACCAGGAATACTGTAGCACAGGCAAAGCCATGTACCCAGAGGATTACAACACACCATCTAATGCTCAGGGTGCAATCTAGAGAGGCTTCTTTCTCAAAAGCAAGACAACCCCCATAGGAAGGAAACTGTGGAGGGTAGTATAGAAAAGTAGAAATAGGAGTACTTAGAGAAAAGCCTCAAAGGGATCAGCTGTTGAGCTAAATACGAAGAGGTGAGAAGCAGTGGAACGCTTTTTTAAAATTCTTCTAAATTTATTGTTTTCTCTTGAAGGACCATGCGGGGAAATAGCTCTTCAGTGGAATATAAGCATGCACCTCTGAGGGATCAGATTTAAGACTCATGCTAGCTACCTGAAAGAAGGGAAATACTTAGTGAAATTCTGAGTAATTTTAACTCACTTTTAATCATGTACCTTAATGTGGTAGAAATATTAGTAAAGCAGGAGTTCCAGAAACTTGGATTTCTGGGGGTGGATGCAAGAATCCAAAACATAATCTATTAATTTGAAATGTGAACTGTTGAGCCAGGCTAGAACTGAAGGGTTTGTGCTCTCTTTGATATATAAAAAAAATACTCATATGTTTTTTGAAGTACTTGGCAACAGCAGAATTCTTTGGAAATCATAAATCCTAGATGAATTGTGAGAAGTTAATTGATGGTATGAATGTGACCCAGTTGCCCCCAACACTTTGAGTGCCCTATGGGGCCCTGTAGAGGGAGTTAAAAGAAGAGAAAAAAAGTTCTGCAGCACTTAGTTGTCTACACTACTCCTTTAAAAGTTCAGTTAAACTTAGTTATGGGGGTCCCCTCATGGCTGGACAAAAATATTTGAAAAGTTCTTTCTTTAAAGTGAAAATGCAAAGAATCGGGTACAGTAATAGCCGCCTGGAATGCAGCAGAACCTAACCCCTCCCTAGCTAATCCTGCTATTTCCTAACCTTGTCCTCTATGCATAATCAAAGGCATCGAAGTCACATGTTTCAAAGTCAAGCCTTTGCAAGATCACGGCTTTCACTGTGCACAGAACATGCTCGTCCTGCCTGGTGTGCTCGGCACAAGGAGGTTCTCCGTAGAAGCCATTATTATCTTGGTTAACACCACTCCCTCCTGTCATTTAATATTTTGGTGATGTCTTACTCTGTTTATTATTTTTAAGGTCTGTCTTGAGTTAGAGACCTAGAAATGATCAGAAAAGCAAGCAAATTCTCCAAAGAAAAGTTATTTTTTAAATATTGTCAAAATGCAACAATGTGCTTAGAATTCATGAAACTTAGAAAACAAAGCACATAAATCAATGTACCGTTGTCAGATCTTAGACAGCTGAAATGTACTGCATTATGGTCAAACAAATTATTGTAATACTAGCTATTACCTAACATTGCTAATCCTCAGATCTCATTTACAGAGATGGCAGAATATGAGATGCTTTGGGGCAGACCACATAGGTAGGCAGATGACACTGACTCCCTCACTGATGCCCTGCTGACTAAATCCCACTGCCCTTAATGCTTGTAACATTAACTGTTATTGGTCATGCATGTAAATACCCAGGTTATGTTATTTAAGTAACAGGTATGTAAATGTCAACAACTCTTACAGTTTTATAACAAGTCTCAAATAGTTAAATATTGCCAATATTAAAAACTCCAGCTGTTGTAATCAAACTCTTAGCTCAGGGAACTGGATTTCCTCAATGCAAAACCGAGCACCAGGGACTATTTAAAAACGTCCAAGCAAAGAGACACTGGAAGTCATGAGTCTTAAATGATACAACAGCAGACGTCTTATTGAAAAGTCTAAGAATTCTCTATTTCATAAATTTCATGATTGTAAACCAATGGCAGGCTTTTAGAAGAAACTTTGGGCTTTTTCAATATTACTAATTCAGCCCTCAGCAGCAGAGTTTATATGGCACCTCGTACATTTCCGTGGCTGTTGTTGCAGGCCTCACTGGTGAGGTTGTGCGTGGAACCGGGACAAATGTGGTCTCTCGAGCCCGATTCTGGCTTTGCTGTAGGAGCAGCATGGGCACGACTGTCCCACGGAGCGCACAAGAAATGAGGACGCCCCAGACCCTTGCACTGGACCCAGCCGTGCCTGATGGTTCAGTCTCAATGCCAGCACTGCAGCCGAAGGCGTAGGCAACAAAACCAGGAAGAAGCGACTCTGGGCAGGAGCTCGGGGTGAGGAGTTGCAGCACTTTGAGGACCGGTGTGGAAAGAGGAACTACGAGACACATCACTGCCGGTTGCACAACTGAGGCTTGAGTAAAGGTTTGGAGTCACCGCCTTGCTGAATATGGTCCCCGCCTGGATTTTATTTTCTTATTCCTCACGGGATTCCCCCCTTACCTCACTACACTTCAGCGTCTCTGTATAGCCAGAAGCGGCTGTATAATGGGATAACTTTATATTTTACTTAAAAACAGCTGAAGTAAATTTTCCTGCACCAGTTGCTGTTGCCGAGTTGCGCAGAGGATCCTGCAGCGAGCCCCTAGTTGTCCTGCTCCGGTACCTGCTCTCCATCCTCTGGCAAGGAGACCCGTGAAAGCCCCGGGCAGCCGCACCCCCACCGGCGCGCTGCCCCTCGCAGCCTTGAGGCCGGCCGCGAAGGAGCAGCGCCGCCCGCCGCGCCTCGGAGGTGCGCTGGGGAGCGCTGGCCGTGACGTCACGGCGCGGTTGCCATAGGAACGCCTGGGGTCGCACCTGACGGCTGTCGTGAAGCAGCGGGAGGAGAACGTGGGAAGGAGGAAGGGGGAGTCTAGGCCCGGCCCGGCCCGGCCCGGCCCGGCCCCTCCCCTCCCCTGCGCGGGCCCGCGGGGAGTTGGTTCCGCGCCGGGCCCCTCCACCCCCGCTGCATCGGAGTCGGAGGCAGGAGGAGGAGGAGGAGAAGAAGGCGGAGGCGGCGCTACCGCCGCCGCCGCTGCTGGCTATGTAGGGGCCCCGGAGCGGGCGGATCTGGAGGCCGCTGTCCGCCTCTGGAGCGCGGCGCCGGGGCCGGGCTCGGCGGGATGTTCTCCAAGAAGCCGCACGGGGACGTGCGGAAATCCACGCAGAAGGTGCTGGACACCCGCAAGGACCCGCTCACCCGCCTCAAGCACCTGCGCGTCCTCATCGGTGAGGCGGCCGAGAGGGAGGGAGCGGGTCAGTGGGGGGCTATGGCCCTGAGGGCCGTGGGGCCGCCGGCCCAGAGTCCTGGCGTAGGAAGGAGCGGGAGCTTAGAGGGACCGGCTGGGCGCCGGGCCGGGAGGCGGGCTCGGGGCTCTGCTCCGGCGAGAGACCCCACCCGGCCCAGCCTCGCCTCGGCACGGCGGCCGGAGGGAGGGCCCCGCGCCCGGCATCGCGGGGCCGGCGGCGGCGAGGCTTCAGCTGTGTGCCGGGGGCCGCTGGGCTCGGCGGACGCAGCGGGGGATGCTTCGCTCCCCGCTGTTGTGCTGAGGCACGTACATTTCCACCGCCTTTGAAGGTGGAATTCATTTGGCAACTGTGGACGGAGGCGAAAAGCTGGTGTGCTTCCCCCGTGAATTATTCTCTAGAGCAACATAAATGCTGCGAAGTAGGTACGCTTGCCTAGAAGTGGCTGGTGAGCGCTAATGGTGCCTGTGACTCCCTAATCCATTTCCCCTAAATGCTTACAGTAACAGCTTATGTTTGTGTATGTTTTCAAGGTAAGAGCTACAATGATAAGTGCTCGCTAGAGTAGATGTAGATGAGCATTCATACAGCTAGTCTGAAAACACTTTTGGTTTGCCAGTTGGCCAAGGAGGGAACATAAGCACTTAAGTGCTGCCACAGTTCCATGTGAACAGCTGTTTAACCTGACCAGTGAGTTAGAAACTGTGATTATATGGAACAACAGCCTAATGAAAAAACAGTGGAAAAAAAACCAGTTAACCATTCCAAAATATCTGTTAATTGCATGTGTTTGTAAAAATCTAAGTCACTGTCATCAAGCTGTCCTTGAAAAAAGAAGTTTGCTCAGGAGCGTCTTTTGGGCCCTTCGGTTCTGTAAATGCATGTGTTGCTTCTGACAGTTTATCAACACATGAGCAGGGCTGGGTCAAGGGCAACTGCATTCCGTATTTAGCACAGAGTACTGAATGGATTATTTTTGGTTCTGCCCACAGTCTGGGGGTATTTAAGTACCTTGTACTTGGCCTCCAAAGCTGGATTCTTTCCTTTCAAAGGAAAACAGTTATTGCTCCCTTTTTTCTTCTGTATTGGTGATTGAAGGGACAGGTGTTCCCGTATGGCAGCATCTGCTGCTGCATGACTTATTTTCTGCAACGTAATAATTATTTAGGCTTTTGAAATGGAGAATAGTTGGGCAGCTAGCTATCTAAGACATTTCAGTAGTCAGGTGTATCCTCTTGCCTCACTCAGAATGTTACCACTCTTCTTAACTAGCTGTGCTAAGCCAGTTGTGGCTTGCTTTATGTTGATTTATATTTATTTTTAGCTACTTCATCAGTTGAAACTTAAGAGGAAGGAGCATTATAAAGAAACTAAGTACCTCTCTGAATTTAGGTTTCCTGGCTAAAGTATGTTGAGTATTTCTAGTTTTACTTTAGTCTGCAAAAGTCTGTGTGATTTTGATCTGATCTGTTCTAGATTTGATACTTCTGTTGCTTGTCTTTTATCTTTAATCTTTACAAGATTTTCCTTCAGCTTTGTTAATACGTGGATGCATTCTGTAAGATGCAATCCATGAGCTCTGTGTCAAGCAGACATTTTTATCTAATCTAAGGTTTCTGCTTACTGGCTGTAGGACAGACTAAATCTGCTGGGGCATGTTTTCGTGTGATGGCCATTCCCCTTTCCCCCCCACACATGCGTATATCTCAGCTGTTGAAGCACAGCTCCCACATATCATTTCTCCAAGTTTGGGAGAATACAGTGTGTGACTGTGTAAGTAGGGAAGGGTGTAACAGTACTCTTCAGCTTGTCTGTCTTGGATGCATCTACAAGATTTTGTCATTATGCAGATATTCTTAGATGCATGAGGTACAAAAACAAGGTCTTTTTTGGGGGCAGGGAGAGCAGGATATTTCTCTACATATTCCTACTGTAGTGCAAGAGAAGTGTATAGCAGATTATTTGAAGTCTGTCTTCTGCTGTGATCACCTCCTTGCCTTATTCCTTAAATTTCTCTGCTCCCTAAACTGGCTTTCAAAGCATAAGCTCTATGCCCTTTCTTCTCCAATTGTTTCTTTGACTAGTCTGCAGGACCAGGTTAAAAAAAAATGTGCCCACATAAGACAGACTGCTGCCTGAGGTGGCTTCGCATGCGGGCACCATCCTGCAGCTTGAGCAGCGTAGTGCTGCATTTTCCTGTTTATCTTTTTTCTTTGGTGACAACTCCCGCAGCATAATAATAAGCATGTTTCCCTGTGCTCAGGGGAGCCAAGCTAGCTATTGCCAACAGGCTATCCAAGGGGAGAAGGGAGGGAATCTCAGTTCAGCTCTGTTCAGTGTCTTTATGAATGAAAAATTATTTGTCTGGTATATTGCTCTTAGCCTTTGCATATTGGAGACTAAAAGACTATCCAGAAGAGAATTCTCTGCTGTTTCACATCCAGGAGAAGGAGAGAATTTTCTCTTGTTCTTAAACTTAAAATCCTTTCATTAGGCCTGCAAGGTGTATTGGACCAGAGTTAATTTTTTTTGCTGTACTTTTTAGTCTTTGGTTCAGCAACGATAAACTGAAGCATGGCCTTGGATTCATGGTTAAGACTTGAGGGGAGGAAAGGGAGTACTGGTTTGTTTTTTCCTCTATTTTATCAAGGCATCCAAAGCAGCAGTTCTCCAGTAAGCTAAAACAATGGAATAGTCACGAGAAGAGGCAGAATGCTTGTGAATTATAGACTGTTGGTTGTCTATTAGCCAAAGAGGAGAAATCTAAAAAATTTCATTATGGTAAAAGATTGACAGTTGGATCCTGCAAGGCAATGGTGCAAGTCAGGCATCATCTAAAAATATTTAAGATAGTATAATGTGGTTGTTAGTAAAGACCAGAAGAGACTGAACAATTTCAGAGAACCTCATGTGAAGCTAAGTGAGTAGATAGCACAAAAGCAAGTGACACTTATTTTTAACAAATTAAAAGTAGTGTACTTTAGATGGAATTATGTAAATGCCTTTTACAAGATAACTTAGAATGCAGTGAGTTGTATCATTTCAGGAAAAAGTATCTTGTCATTGATGACAACTCAGTTTAAATTTAGTAAAGCATACAAATTAGTCTGCATAAGGAATATAGAAAATTTTGTGTCTTCATAAAACAGTGGTGTACCATTACACCGAACATCATTGCAGCTTCAGTAGCCTTATTGCTATAGTCAGTGTATAGAAGATTTAGAGATGGGAATGACTCAGTTGAGAGTAAAGCTTTAGTGTGGAAAGACATTGAAAGCTTTGAAATCCCTTTCTGTAGGGGCAGATAGTGAAAATAAGTAAACATATATGAAAAAGACTAGGAAATAAAGTCTATTAAGGCCTACCAAATTTGAAGTTACAGTAAAAGATTTTTGGCTTGGGAAGCTCCTGAGTGCTAGACTAACTATCAGTTATAGGCCTACAGGGGGAAATGCATTTGTATTTTTTCTGCTGAAACTTTTGTAGATAACTGCTCTTTGCCACTTCACTCCAGTGTCCTGTCTCTGGCTGGTTCTCTGCTCTGCTTCAGTATGGCTCTATTCAGCCTTTTTTGTAATTCAGGAACCAAGGAAAATTCAGTGAAATTCAGGTGACTAATTCAGGATTGATTAAATTATTTGTTAAAATAAATACAATACATGACCAATTTGTGCGTGTCACAGGCATAACATTTCTTAATAGAGGTTAAAGCCTTTAGGAGACCTCCAAGTAGTTATAAATATTATTATCGCTAAGAAAAATTGGAAAGAAATTGAAGTCTCATATTCTGGGACATAACAGTCTGTGAGTGAAGGTTAATCTGCTTTTCATTGTTTTCCTGCTGCAGTATTTTTCTTGAAACAGCTGGAACTATCTGGTTTAAGAGATTTGATTCTTTTGAGGTGTATTAGTTTCTTCCCGTAGGGAAGTGTTCACACACACCCCCCCCTTCCCCCCCCCCCCCCCCCCCCCCCCCCCCCCCCCCCCCCCCCCCCCCATCTTAGTTCTAGGAAGTACTTTTAAGTCTCATACAGTTCCCTAATGCTATCTTGGTTCATATGTGACTCTTTATCAAACTATTCTTCTGTCTTGTTTCTATACGCTGGAAAGGCTGTAACAGTTTTGTTTACTGTGAGCTACTGCGGTGATTAGAGCATAGCAACCTTGAGTGCAACGTCAAATGGGATTCCCTTGTGGTCTGTATGGCAGTGGCTCAGCCTTGTCAGAAGCGAGGCCCTGCTCTAAGGAAGGCTGCCAGCTGCAGCTAGTGCAGGTGTAATCACTGAGACTTTTCTAGCAGATGGAAATGGAGGCACATAGTGTACCTTATGGAATTAGGTATTGCCTGCAGAACGACGCCTGTGATTTTCCAGAAAAAATACATTTTTTTAGCAGTCCCCAGTGGATTAGCAGCTAATTGCAATTTTTGGGATTGTTAAGAGGAAATAACATGGAAATAATATTGCATTGTTCTTAATGTCAGCGTTGCACTGTTTAATCAGACTTCAACATCAAACTAGAATTCTACAGGTATAAAATGGTAGTTCATAAACATTTGTTCTAGTAATCCTTCAAGCATCAAATCATGCTTGATTTGTCCTTTTGTTAAAACAGTGCTCTGAGAACTCTGTAAATAATTAAGGCAGCTAGATATGGGACCCTTTCATAACGTCATACCTTAACAATATTGACTTCTTGTTTTGTTCTAGTTTTGATACCAAATATATTGCTGCTACCTGTTGAACTTGTAGTTTCGGTCAAAATTTGTAAATATAGGTACTTAAAAAAAAAAGCTAAACCCCCTAAATATTTAATGATTTCTATGTAATCTTACTATGTGCAAGCAAGTCAAATGCATATACTTGGTTTAAGATTTACTTTTAGGGCTGAATTCTTAAGAGAATCTTTTTCTTTTTCCTTCTTCATTTTTTTGTAGAGTAGGAGTTACAGGCCTGTAATCTGTTAATCCAGAGTAAAGGGAAAAGGAATATATTATTTCTCATAAATTATTTTATTTGCATCTGATATCTTAAAAATACATTGCTTATATCTCTGGAACCATGGAGAGAATGGTTGTAAAATGTAATGCTAAGAGAATGGAGTATTTGAAGTGTGGGGTGGTTTTTTATTATTTTGTTTTGTTATTCTTGGTGGTTGGTTAGTGCTTGACATCTCATGTAGGTGATCTCTGAAAGGGAAAAGTCAAGCTATACTGGACAGAATGAAACAGGCTGCATTGGACATCCATTCTGATATATTGTTTAATATTAAACAATATACTTAAACAGAGATTGAATTTGTCTAAAGGGATTTTAATTTAAGAAATCTATTTCACTGGCAGTCAGCCCTAATGCTTCAGCTGGATGGCATTCATTGGTGTTGCACATCATCATCAGCACTTGTTATAATATCACTTATATACTATAATAAATGAAAAATGTTTTATGGTCATAAGTGAGAGGCGAGTGAGAAGCTACAGCAAAACTAGCTGCCTGGAATTTTCTTTGGAGATAACTCTTCCAGAACTTTCTGTGGGTGTGCAAAGCTGTAGTATTTTTTGGCAAGAGTTGTAGATTTTTTTTGTGTGTGTGTCTTTCCTGGTAATTCTAAGTGCAGAGGACATGTCACCACTGTAATTCATGGATTTGGCTGTGGGTTGAGTGCAGTTTAAGAAATTAGACTTGATGTTCTGTCAGTCTTGACTTAACCCTGAACCCATTCTGTTCTGTTTTGGCCAGGAGAAAAGGGGGAAGAATTGCTTTGCTGTAGGATTTTGGCTAATGTTAGACTCGACTTGCAGAGAGCAGCAGTGGCCAGTGCTGCTGGCTTGCAAGGGTAAGGGTTGGAATCGGATCAAAGCCCCAGGCTAGACAAAGGGGCTGCTCTGACCACTTGGATGCGAAGGAAAGGTCTGTGTGGGTTTAGCTTGTGGCAGTTTGGAATGAAAGTAAGTACATTACTACGGAAGTGTTTGAAGTTGCTTAAATAAAAGCTTAAGTTCTGGAACATGCATGAGTTGTTATGGAAGCATTTCTTAAAAGTTTACTAGCATAACTCTTCTGGAGTCTGCAAGCAACCTGAAAGAATTAGCTTGGAGAGCTGTCAGCTGCTTCTGCTCATTCCTATAGAGCACTGGCATTGAAATTCGTAACAGTTTGTATGTAGATGATGTTCATTGGTGCTGTTAACCTGCTTATTCATTCGTGGTTTTTTTTTTTTTCCTTGTACGTTGGTATCTAAAAGATGATGGTGATCAGGAGTTTAGACTTTGATGCAAAATAGAAGTCCATTAAGAGATTTCTTGAAGTATGTTCCTTTTTTCAGTACCAAAAACCTCAAGAATATTTTCTTTGACAAAATTACCTTTTAAAAAAAATTGAATTGTTTTTGTTAAATAGCTGTTAGTGATCTGAAACAGTAAGGGCTAATGTGAAGCCCTTGTTTAATAGCTTTGCATTTGTAGCTTACTACAGAAATGTTGTGGTTATTATCAGGTCTCTCTCACTTTGACAGTCTGTTAACTATGCCAGAGCCACCAGTTAGTTCCGGAGGTTTTCCACTTGACCTTTGTAAATAACATGATTTTCTATTCGAGAGACTCTGTATGTAACTGAACCTCTGTACTGTTTTGCTGTAAAGCAGCCATTACATTTTTCAGCTTGGAGAATTAAGAATGAGTAAGTTCTATTGGCCATTTTGATTGTATGTTAACTGAAATTGAGGACGCTTAGAAACCTCTTGCTTTCTAACGGCACCGGTTTGTTATGAGAATTGTTACTGAACACTTCAGTCTATAGCGGGCCTCTGCTTTACAGAAATAGAAGTCTGGCTGTCTTCCAGGTCATTGTTTGCTGCAGTTGTCACTGGTATTTTATTTTTGGGTAAGGATGAGGGAAAGTGATTTAAAAGCCAATAAGTTTCAGAATGAGACAGGATAATGTTTTCGTTATGCTATGTGCTGTAACAATTTTATGTATAAACATACCATTAAATTCTGAAATGCTTAAAATTGAATGTAAAATTAACCACAACTTGATCTGTAATGAGGTAGACTATTCTGCTAAATGCTATGGTAAATTTCTGCGATGCTTTGTGTGAACTGGTGAATGTTAATGTTCTCTTCAGAAAAGTTAATATATATCTAAGATTGGGGCTGGGGGTGTTGTACTTTTAAGTTCAGTATTTTGATTGTTTGCCTTTAAAGTTCTGTCCTGTGCAGAAAGTACAAGTTTACCTGCTTTATAATATTTTAATTTCATACAGCAGGCAATCATCTGAAATAGTATAGATGCATTTCCCTTGCTAACTCAACTCATTTATAAATATGTAGCAGATATTTACAACAATCCAATGTTGTGGATTAGTTTATAATAATTTGTAGGGTAATATGTAGAAAATAAAATAAACAGGGAAGGCGAATTGCGTATAAGTTAAAGCCCACTGAGATCCCCTTCCTACAGAGGATTGGGGTGTTGTGTGTGTAAACTTGTAAGCTTTGCAGAATCTGGCTCAGGTGATCCCTCACAAGTTTAAATATACAGTAAAAATCTGTGTTGCTTTTTCTGGTTCATGTTTTACATCTGACAAAGTCATTTTTTAAGCTCTGAGGTGATACTCTTGCATTGTAATTCTAAGTATGATATGCTATTCAAATAGTATCCTTCTAATGTGTAGCATTAAAGGGTTACATTTTTATTGAAATACTTTGGGGATGCAAATTATTCCTGGTTAAAAAGGGATGTGCTGATAATTGAACCATAACAAAAGCATTGGAGCAAATGGGTTTACTCTCAGGCAGAGTTCTGTGGCAGAACAAATTTTCTGCAAGAAAATTTTGGCCTAGAATCTTCCCTTCCTAAAATGATCACTGTGGGCACTTAAGTTTTTAATATTTTACTGAGATACTTGAAAAGAATGTAAGCTTTCAGAAAGTTTTGAACAATTAACCTTCAAAAGAGTTGGCCATTTGAAAATATGTGAAAATAAGTTCCTAAAAGTACAGTCACAGGTAAGCACAGAAGTTGGTAGGATAGGTGGAGGTTTTTTTTGGTTTTGTTTTTGTTTTTTCTTTAGTCCTTCTTTGCTACAGCTCCAGTCTATAAGGTGGGGAATAGTAGAACTTCCAAATTTCAGTGGGTTTAATGGAAATAGGAATTCCAGTTGATCTGGTACTTGAATGCTCTTGTAATGAGGGTCATACAAATAGCTTGGATATCTAGTCTTCCATTTTTAGTTTGATTCTCTGTTTCATGCATCAAAATAGAACAGAAATCCATAAGATGAATACAACTTCTAAAACTTAAACCAAAAAAGGTAACTTACCTTCTTAATGCTGAACCTAGAAAAAACTAAAGCTGCTTTTAGGAAAGTTTTATGGGAGGAAGAAAAGGACAGAGAAGCTGTACAGTGTCTCTTTGTGCTTAGATGTAACTTTCTCCTTAAAAAAAACAAAACCAAAAAGCACCACTGAACACACAGAGTTAATGCAGAGGTCAGATTTGTACTGATTTTTAAGTTACAGAAAATTATTAAGGAAAAAACAGCAATCAAAGATCCATGTTTCTTGCTCTTGTGAAGCATGAAGAGAACTGCATTTTCTTGACAAACAGCTCCATAAATGATGCTGGAAATCTGGATTTTAGTGTACTGGAACTATGCTTTGTACAGTAGAAGCTTTAGTTTTTACATTGTTGGAATACAGTAATGCCCCATTTTTCCCTCTCCTGTTCTGAGAAACTTTTCTAACTATTTTATATGGTGACAGATCTATTTCTGAGTCCTTCCCTTCTCCCAATTTGGGCATAAGTACCAAGAACACAAGGAATACATTCGTTTGTGTTAGTTACATGAATGTGTGGTAGGAGAATACAAAGTTCTTTTGTTTAAAAATAAATAAATAAATGCACTGTAAGTTAGGGAAGAAAGCCTGTTTCTGTGTAATCCCACTTCATGTAAAAACAAGGCTATGTCTCCCTTCTTAAAAAGGCAGAAAAGATTAAGTAGCCAAAGCAGACAAGCAACTTCCTGCAAATTCCCAGTTCAAGGCTGTGTGAAAAGGACATACATATGCTCCTCGTAGAGGAAATTATTTTTACCTCTGTATGCAGCATTCATGATACTTTGGGAGAGCATAGAGAAGAGACAATGACCTAGTGTTGGAGAAAAAGAGAGAGAATTAAGATGAGAGAATTGAAGAGCAGTATCTTCAGTTTGTCACAAGGATAAAGGAGAACTGAATGTTTTAGAGACATTTTCATTAGGAAAAATATCAGATCCTTAATTAATGAAGAAAGCTATAACAGCAGCGTATAGCTGGAAGTTTTAATGTTAAAGTAATCAAGGAGAGCAGCAGTCTCTCCATGCATGTATTAGTCATGTGGGTTGTGTTCAGTGTAGAGGTAGCTGTGAAATGGAATGTTGTATGCAGGCAGCCAGAGTAGATGATTTCCAGATCAAACTCTTCCAAGGTCTAAATGTATCTGCTTTTTTTCCCCCTGCCTCCTTCTTGCCATAATTCTTGGTCAGGGCATGCATAATGAGTTCCAAACTTCTTGACCAATGCAAGGTTCCAAATTTCTGGACCAACAGCTTACTGAATCACTGTAGTTGTCCTTTGATGATGAGCAGACGCTCTCTTTTGCGCTAGGTGGCAAACCTATCAGATGCACAAGTGTGTTTTCCCTCCATTAGAAGGAAAGCTGTTTTTCAGCATTAACAGAAATAGTTTGTGGGTTTTTAAAAAAGTATTATTTTCAGGTAATGCCAGGACAAAATTCCCATTAAATAAAATGTTATATTTTTATTTTCTTCCATCTGAAGCAATAGAATTTATTGCAAGAATTCAGTTGTTGTTAACTGTTTGGTTTGAATTCCAAAAACTTGCTTTTGATTATGCTCTCAAGTGTGATCTTAGGAAGAAATCAGGGTGGAATGCATTTGCTAGAAAAGTTGCAAAGTCAAGGAATTTTTTACTTTCATCCTACTCTTCCAAGCTATAACTGTATTCTGAAGGTATGCTTTTAGTGTCAATTGGGTATTAATGGTAACAATATAGGTCTGCCAATGCTCCTCTGAGTCTTTTCTGAGGTGATTGGCACCATATTGTTCTTAAATAAATAAATACAAAATTAAAAAAAAAAAAAAAGACCATCCCCTGAATCCGCCCCCCCAACAGAACACTGGAAAGGCAGAACGCCTTACCACAGCGCCAGCTGTACATATGCAAGTGTCACACGGTAATTATGTGGTAAAATGAGAATCACTGTTCAGCTGGTTATGTAGGCAAGCCTTTAGTTTGTCCCCTGAAGAATCTAGGAATAGGGCCTCCAAAATTTGCAAACTTTTGTGTTAAGACTGAGTCTTTAAAGAATACATTTGGTTTGTTTTTTTTGTTTGTCTGCTTCAGAGTTGACCCATGTCTGGGGAAAGAATGAGGGCCTATTTCAGGAAATGAAACATTTAATGTGCCTGCAAAAATGCAGCATTCCTGTGTGTTGATCGGCAGACACCCTGTTTAACTGCTTCCGATCCCTTTAGTATTTGGAACTAGTGTTTTCTGCTCCTTTGAATCAAGTGAACCGTTCCACTGGTTTCTATGTGCAATTCCCATACAGTAGTTACATATATGGACTAAAAGATTATCTTCTGCCACTGTTCTTTCTCCCAAAAGTCTCAATCATTGCTTTCTTTTTCACTTTAATCATCCTGTCTCAAACCCTTTTGATTTGCTTCCTGCTCTATTTTCTTGTCCATAGTCTAGAACTCACTTAGAGTTCTGCCCCATGAGTGGAAGTGGTTATAATGGTTGTGCCTATGCTCTAGTCATAGCTCTGTTTCTTGTGCACTTGCCCTGACCGCCTGAAAATCATGGTCTAGTTTGTTTAAAGTGGAATTGTTTTTTGTTGCCCTTACTTGAATATTTCAGACTCTAAACTCTAGCAGTTCAGCTGCTGATCTGTAAGTAGTGTAGCAGTTTCTGCAAAACTGGATGTTTGGTAATCCTGTAGATGGTCAGGCACATCCTTGCCACTCTGGTCCACTGTATATTGCTAGCTAAACTGCTTTGCTTTAAGAGTTGATCTTAGCTGTTAATACAGCACTGTCTTCTCCAAGAGTGCTCTGGCTCCACTACACTGATTGTGCAAGACGTTGGCAGAATGCTGTGATACTGCAAAAACTGAACATGTATTGAAAACTTTTATAGCAAGATTGTGATAAAATTGAATTGAGAGTCCTCTAGAGCTATAAAATACAACTGAAAATGTGCCATGCTTTTGGCCATCTTTTCAATTGATTGTTTCTGTGCATTATACTCTACCAGTTGTATATCCAGTCATGTGAGATGATAAAGATTGATGTCATTCTAAAAAGGGTTAAAAACCTATGATCCAATAAAGAATTGGAAGGGGAGTTACAAAAGATATATCTACAGTGAGAGATGATGCCTCAGTGTATACAGCTGGTGAAGGGTATAAAGGTTTCATTTGCCTCACCTTTCTTCAGATTTTGGGTGGTTGGTTTTTTTTTTTTCCCCACATCAGTATTCTGCAAGGGGAGAGTTTTGTCTTTTAAAATACTGTCTGCCTGTTCCTCTGTCCTTCCATAGTATTGTTCTGTCCACCTAGTTTCTCTAGTCTTACGTAGTTAAATAACAGGACAAGGGAGTGTCCTTTGGTTCAGAGTGTACTAAGGCTTGAAAGAATTGATTGTTTAAAATGATCAATTTAAAATTAATCTAGATAAATCATCATGTATTTCTTTAACTGAGGATCTGCACAAAACCATCTAGGGGGTTGTGGGAAGAGAGTCTGGAAACCTTCATGGGGTACACAAGAAAGCACATCCCTCTACACTCACAATGATGTTTCCACCTCAGGGTACCCCTGAGGACCCAGCTTCTGATCTCCTGAGAGCACACAGTCAAAGGAATAGGGAGGACTGGGCCAGACTGGAAAGGAGAGTGCATATTGGAGCTTGGAGGGAGTAAGGAGGCAGCAGTGGGAATCCAGTGCTGCTATTTGCTTCCTCCCAACCTGTTTCTCTACAGAGCAGAGGTGGTCCTCACTTATCATCCTTCTCCTGCTTTCTTAAGTAAGCTTAGTTGTGTCTAGTAATTACAGCTGGGGACAGTGATGGTCTTTCTGTTGTAGAGTTTGGGCAGCGTCATTAGCTTTATTTCTATTAAATTAGCAATTAAAACAATTCATCTGTACAGTGCTAGCCCTGATGGTATTCTGGTTCATGACTGGGGTTTGCAGGCATTACTGTCATGCAAACAATGACTGTGCAAGAAGACACTGCTTCCTGTTTTAAAATTCATTAGGTGCTTATGGCATGCCATATTGAATTTCATTAGCTTCACTTTGAAAGAATGAAAACTTCAAGAACTTCTTTACCAATAATATTTTTTCTCTTAACTATCTTCAGTTCTTACTACTGGGTAATGGTATGCAGTGGTTGACTCTGAATATTTGAAAGAAATAAAAACAATGTTCTGTTCTATTTTTCAGAGAATGCAGAATCAATTGATCTCAAACAGTTTTTCGACCTACATTTTTCACATATATATTATGTGTTCTTTGAAAACTTTGTGACTATTGAAGTAGGTCTTAAACAAAAAGGTAAGTATTTCAAATAGAACACTTTTTGTCTTGGTACTTGTGTTTTTGTTATAAAATAAAGCAGGGTGTTACAAATAAAGCCACGTGTCTTTGGTCACAGATGGCAACATTAGCTCTGCAGAAATATGTGTAAGCACTAACTTTGCAAATAAAGGCAGAGCAATTAGAGGTGCATGCAATGGAGGTGAGCAAGGAGCGTTTATTCTCTGATGACTGGTTTTGCCCTCTTGCAAAGTGAGGATTCTTAAGGTGTTATACTTTTTGTGTTCTGCAGAATTATTCTAAGTTTTGTTTAACAAGATATTGTGTAACTTAATCTGTACCAGCTGTTGATGCCATAATAGAAAGTTATAGAAACCGTAACTGTTATAAACCATAACTATGAAATATACTTTTTTTATTTGCAGAAGAATTCAAAATTATGGTTGTAGAAACAAATGTTTTTGTTTTACACATCTAAGGATCTTTGTCAGTGTTCTTTACATTTTGTTTTGATAATGAAAGTGTATCTTCTATTTATTTTTAATTGCATCTAGGTCACAAGTCTCAGAGAGAAGAATTAGATTCTATTCTTTTTATTTTTGAGGTAAGATAACTTGACTATTACTGTATGAGTTTTTTGCTTTGAATTAAGTCCTGTTAAATAAAAACAGTACAGCTATTCTACGGTTGCGTGGAAATACTCTTTACATTTAACTGCATTCCTTTTTCCTTTTGCTTAGAGTTGAATATATGTACTTTGTGTGAGAAGAAAAATAATTTGACTTGCAGTTTTGCAGGAAGATGTCTTAACTGGAAAAAGATGTTTTCTACGTCTGCAGATAGTTCATTACTTTTTGGTGGTGGGGTTCCCCCCCCTTCCAATGTATTATACACTTGGAAATTCTTATAAAGGTGATCTCTGATTAGTCATGATCTTTTTGATCTTTTGATTGCATGTTAACTCTGATTTTACTCGTAATAGATTACTACTGCAGAATTAGTTTTTATAGATCCCTTTCATTTTTTAAAAGATTTATTTTTTGAAAATAGCATTTCCCAATATCCTTACCAAGAGCATATCTTGACTTAATTAAGATGAATTAGAAACTAATTTAATGAAATTGGAACATTTCTGAGCAGAGACTATAATTTAGAAATAGCTTAGAATGTCAAGTTTTTGTCTTTTGTTTTTCATGGAGGCTTCTAGTTATAGAACGAGGATTGTGGTTTTTAAAAATACTTAAAATTAAAAGCTGATGAATGGTTATCACACGGTTGAATACAAATTCAAGATTTTTTTTTTTTTTTTTTTTTCCAGTAAGGTACATTGGTGCTTAAAACTGTAGGGTTACCTGTTACGAGGAGAGTGAATCGGAAGAGAGCTAGTTCATTTGGTCACTAGTTCCTGTATAAAGGGATATTAGGTGACCTGTGCTTTGGAAGCAGTTGCACAGGCTGCTGGAGGGCCACAGCCAGGAATTCATTTGGGAAATCAGGTTATGTACAAGTTGCTAATGCCTCTAGCATAAACATTGAAGTGCTACATAATAGATTTTTTAACTGCCTCTGTCACTAACTGTGCTCTGTTTCTTACCATCTGAAGGTGATCATCCTCCAGTCTAGCTGGAGAGGTTTTAGACCATTATTGCCACAGGTCTTTTCTTCACTGTTGTGCTGTAGCTCATTACCCCTCTGTTGAGAAGGCTGAAGCAAATGTTTGCTTGTGCCACAGAGGCAAGCTGACAGCTGAACATCCTAGCTTAAGCTACTATAAAGGTGGAACAACCTAATACAACCTGTTGTGAACCAGAGCAACTGAGACAGATACTCATCCCATTCCACTCCCTATGCTATAAGCAGCAATATCCAGCAGAGAGGCAGTGGAGCCAGAGAAACTGCAATAACATCTGAACCCTTCAATGCAGGACTTGCCAGACAGTCTGTCAGAGCCTTTGGGCTACTTAGCTTTAGGGATGGGATTATCTTGAAAGGACAGTAATGCTTCCAAGGAAAGCAGTGTGGAAGTTTTCTAAGATAACCCTTCAGCTTCTGATCTGTGGCTTTTGTGAAACTGCTCTTTGGTCTTCCAAGAGCGATGTCTGCAACGTAGATCCTTGGGTTCTGTGTTTTGTAGAAAATTTTGCAACTCCTTCCAGAAAGGATTCATCAGCGATGGCAATTTCATAGTATTGGTAAGTTGATTTTCTTTCTTTCTTTCTTTTTTTTTTTTAATCTTATTTTTTATTAGTAGCTATTAGTGGTTTGTGCTACTCATTTCCTTAGCTTTTAAGTGGCATAACAGGGATTATGGTCTTGAAACTCTTGTGAGCTAGGGGAAGGGAGAAAAAAAAAAGAAAACAAACAAAAAGCCCTACCAATGTAATGAATGCTTTTCTAGATAGAATTAAATCTGGAAAGAGAATAGTGGCTGAGAAAGAACAAGGGCAGGTGGAAAGTTGCTTTGTAATTTTTTTTTTTCTAATTTTTTTCTACTTAGTAATAAATTTCAAAATTGGGGTGAGGTCTGTATTTGTAAATGGGGAATGCTGATATTATACACATTAATAACTTGAGAATAATTTACTTTTAATGTACACATCCCAAAAAGTCCTTGGGGAAAGATGTTATAGGTTATGAGGAAGCTATGAAAGGTGATCTTTTGTTTTCCTTCTGGCATTGAGAGAGTTGCCTGAGGATATCAAGTTCACCAAGATTAAACTGGAGATTGCCAAGGACTTGTTTAAAAGCTACTATCAAGTCTGACCGAGAACTCTGACATCTTACTTAATAAAGAAAGAACAAACAAATTTTTTTTTTTTTCCCCCCCTCCTTCTTTTTAGGGTTGATTTTAAAGAAGCTTCTTCACACTGGAAATTCGTTAAAGGTATTGGAAAAAGTTGCATACTACTTTTGTCTAAAACACTTAAAAATACAAATAAGAACATAAGAGCGAATTTTTGTGGTAAAAGCACAGGAATGAGAACCAGATCATGACTTGTGTGTCATGAAAGAATGACTTCAAATCATCAGCTTTACCTCAGTAGAACTATTCACAGTAGTAATGTGTTTATATAGAGTAGCCAAGTTAAGAATGTGTGCAAATGGTTTGAAGGATTTTGCATTAAAGCAGAAGTAAGCCTGAACTGTTCATTGTTAGTGGCAAGGAAACTGGTTTTGGGGCTCACGCTGTCTTGGAAGTGAAAGATTATCTACAGCAAAGAGATCTGTTGGTGGGCAGTGTAATAACAGTTGACCATGGGACAAAAGCCACCCAAGTGTAACATGTAGTTTTGGTACTGCAGCAACCAACCATGCCACTCCTCTGTAAACCAGCTGCAGGCTTGGCTGGTGCTGAAATTCTCCAGTGTGAGAGCCAGGAGAGGACTGCTCTAGGACTCCATCACCTTTCTTGAAGAAGGAATGGAAGAGGGTAGAATGAGTCCTTCTGCTGCAAAAAGCTCACTCTGTTATAATTCACGAGCACGTTTAGAAATTTTATGATGGTCTTTGCATTTTCGGAAAAATTCACATGGCATCTTGCAGTGCTGTAGTCAAGCAAGTGACTAGACACGTGTTGGTTTTCTTCCTCTTCTTTCAAAGAAAACCCTGTGAAAGAGATTCTGTGAGGCAAACAGTAGTGAAGGTGCCAGGGTTGTCCTTGCATTTCAGCAGGAGCAGCAGATGTGCTAGCTTGGCTCTGCTGATTGCTGGTGGTCATACTGTCAGTCTTTTCTTATCTTTTCTACCACTCCCCTTCTCCTTCTCCCTCCAGGACAAATGGAAATACTTTTGTATGTTCTGGGACAAGGTTAACTTGTTCTGTTTTTTTCCTTTAAGATACGGCGAGAGGGTGTACGTCTCTTTCTTTTGTGGCTGCAAGCACTTCAAAATAACTGTAGTAAAGAACAATTATGGATGTTTTCTTGCTTGATTCCTGGATTTTCATCACCACAGTCTGAATATGGCCCCCGAACACTAGATAATCTCATTAACCCTCCACTTAATGTTCAAGAAAGTAAGTGATTTGGTAAAATTACTCAATTCTGTACATAATGCGCAGCACAGAAAAGGCAAGTTGAAGTAACAAAGAACTAACGTAGGTATGTACGGGAGATTATGGAGCTGTTAATGAGTTTCTTGGCAGTTTATCAGGTGGTCTTCCAATAGTAACTTTGTCTTTTTTTTGTTGTTTTTCAGGGTGAGTTGTTTTTCGTTTGTTCTGTGGGGTTGTGTTTTGTTTTTTGTTTTTTTTTTTTTTTTAAAGTATGGCTACAGTAGCTAAACACATAGCAGGTAAAAACAAACTGATCAGTCTTATGTAATTCTTAAGAAGAATTACAAGCAGATGCTGCATCTACTGCAAACTTGCACAGGTGGATTCTGCTTGTGTTGAACATTTGCACCTGATTTGGCCATACTCTAGGGAGCAAGCTACGCAAAGCAGTTTCTGGTATGGCCTTCAAGAGAATGAGTGGTTGTTAGGGCAATGCATAAAGCCAAATGGTTGATCTTCCTGCTGTGTCTGTGTATGACCAGGCAATTAAAGCTGTGGTATTCTTGTGGCTTTTTGTACTTTCTAGATATTGGGTTTTTTTTAAGTGTGAAGATCATTATCTTGACTCTAATCGATAGAGTGAGTATGATTTTTCTCTTAAGATGATTCTTATGACAGTTTTTCTTTTGACTGTTCACTCTAGCAGTAAGTATCAGATACCGGTTACTTTGGGGAGCCTCTTGCCTCCTAACTAAATTTATTCCTATTAGTAGGATTTTAGGCTCATTTATTAATGAATTGCAATTGGATGGGGTCATAAGTGCAACCTGTGCATTCACATAAATGTGGATAAGAAGCTAACCACTTTTTCCTCTGAACATTAAGTGCTGTTGCCTTTTTTCCACCTCCACCCAATGTTTTAGAGCTGACACAAGCATTGCTTGTAGAAGCAAGCAGTGTCTCCTTGACTGGTAATTAAGTTTACTGAAACTTAGCAGATTAATTTCATGGCAGGATAGCTCTGCAGATAAAAGTTTACTACATACTTTAAGCCCTGTTTTGGAGTTATCTTGTGTTAAATCTCTACAGTGGGAAAGGAGGAACAAATCTAAAAGGGATGTAGGCAGCACAAATGCAGATTGCAAAGAGTGGAATGCAAGCATCTAGCTACAGGAACAAGAGGAAAATAAACTCTGAAGTAGCTTCACTGTAGAGGCAAAGGAAGGATAGAGCTAGTAAAACTTAACACAAATTTAACTGATCAACTGCTAAGTGAAGAAAATCATGAGAGATGTAAATAAAGGTTTGGCATTTGTGCAACACAAATGTTACACTATTGTTTGCATAAATTCCAAAAGAAATGGATTACGCCTTTTGGAAAAATTAGGTCTTGGCAGGTAGATTCCCAAGGTGCATAGGAAGAACTTAGTTATTATCTGCTGTGTTTTTATATATGTAAGAAATTAGTTCTATGGTGGTTTATTAGCTAAAATTTCCTAATTTTCATTATTCTATGGGTAGATTGTTTTGCCTGTAACTGTCTTTGCTTACCCCAGTACATTTCTACTTTCATAACTTAGTAGATATTTATGTGTGAGAAGAAATGGTCTAAACGTTAAATGTACTTCTATTTTTCTTTTAAATAGCTCAAGTGACTATAGAGGAAATCACTCCACTTGTTCCTCCACAATCAGGAGATAAAGGACAAGAAGATTTAACAAGCTATTTCTTAGAAGCACTTTTGAAATACGTAGTAATTCAGGTATGTTCTTTAGTTTTCAAGCAAACAAATAGGAAACAAGTAATATCTGTTTGTCCATTACAAGACGACATTTACTAGTAGCACTGCAAATGTATATAAAAATGTTTTAAACATTCCTCCCCCTTGCCCCTCCCTCAAGCGTCCTTCATAAAAAGCAAATTCTCCTAGAAAACCTTCACTTGTCTTCTGTGTGAAGATTCATAGGTCTGTTACCACAGGGTCTTGCATCAGACTGCAGCATGGAGGAAAAATAAGACTTGTCAGTCAGCTGATTCCAGCTCCCTTCCCATTTTCACCTCCCCCTCCCTGCCCTGTTGCCTTCAACCGGTGGAAGGATCGACTGGGCTTGCTCTTACTATGTGGGTTTTGTGGTAGTCAGGGACTTTGCTTTTCAAACTAAGGGGAAACTTCTAACTAAAAGCATTGGATTTTTGTGTTAGAGGCTTTTAACGAGTCCCAAACTTTTGGTGGCCCTTTTCCTAGGTTTATAGTCGGGCTAGCTGACAAAACCAAACAGAAAAGGATGTCAGACTCGATGGTTTGTAAGACTGGGACTGCCAGTGTCTGTGCTTAGGGTCATATTTTTCCTCCAGCTATCTTTCTGGAATTTCTACTGTTACAGTAGATTAACCATACAGCCTCTCCATTCTTTAATGGAAACACTGAGCTACTGGAAAGCCCTGGTTAGTAGAAATGCTCCAGGGTGTTTAGGGCATGACACAGAGTTTATGGCTTTCTAACAAGAGCTTATGTGGGTTTTTTTGTTTGGTGGTTTGGTTTTTTTTTTTCCTGATCAACAAGATATTTACTAGCCAGATCTGGCAAGGATGATGCCATGACTCGTGTTGGTATCTTAACTGTACTTTCTGGGACTTTAGTTTTAGGAGACTTGTAAGCTCAGGCGTAATACAATACACTGCACAGAGAAAATTTGGGATTACTGCTACAGCTGAGCAAGTGAACCTCTTCAAAAGAGAAGCAATGGGAAACAGTACATATTCGGAATACTTCAGATCTGACAAAGCTTATGAGTTAGGTTCTGCTTGAAAGTAGCTGCACTGCTGAGATCACACTCGCTTAGTGGCATTGCTATGTGAACACCAGGTAATAAGACCTTGCAGATCCCAAGCTACCTAAAAGGCAGATTATGGAGCTGAACTGTGCACAGAAAATAAAGACTTGAATGAGTATCTAGTCATGGTGTGCAACTCAGGCACACGCTATGTCCTTCCCTTCGTACTTTGACACTTCTGTGATCTCAGCCAGTACTTGAAATGCCTAGGACAGGGCATGGCAAGAGCTCCTATCAAAAACTGTGGCCTAGCTATTATATTTTATGTAATTGATTTGCTGGCCAGTTAGCACATGCTGCTTCTGAGCCTGCTCTGCTGTCATATGCCCAGCAAACTGCTTGACTGTGTGACACACCGTAGGTGTTCCAGGGTACTGCCTTCTGGGTCAGACTTGTCCAGCTGAACCCAGTTGGGTATCTGTCCGTAAGTTTTGCTTCACAGTTGTGCTAGAGAAGACAGACAGTGCACAAATATGGCCAATGTTAAACTGAAACATTTCATGGCTTCCCTTTATCTATCTTACTCTGTGAACTTGCAGCACTGGAATAATTTGCAACCTCATTTTGTTGCTACCAGCATCTCCCAGTTTGAATAGAGGTCATCATACTTGTGATTTGTATGGTAAGCTTAATGATGACTGTTCACTTTGAATAAAAAATTACATTCTTGAAGACAGCTGCCCTCTCTAATAAATTGGTAGTATTATATTTAAACTTAGATAAGTCATTGAGACACGTGTCATAGAACTTGTTCACTATGTGAATGCTAAAGTCTTTTGCTGAAGTCTTTTTAGAGGCACTGATAATTTCAAGCTGAATACTTACTTCTTTTATATTAAGTTCTGCTAAAGGACTTTGTGTCACTAATTTCTACATATTAATCACCCATTCTATTGAATTATATTGGGGGGGTGTGATATATATGTATGTATATTCCATTCTAAAGGCCCATTGCCCTGAAAATGGATCATAATAGAACTGTGGGCTTTGAGTAGGGAATAGAGGAGGGGGAAAAAAGCAAAAAAAAAAAAAAAGGGGGGGGGGCAGGGAAGAAAAAGTAATGCTTTCTTTATTTTATTTATGGTAGACTTGGCAGATTACCCAGCTCTGCAGGCAGATGGATTCTGCAGGGCGAAGATGGAAACTGCACATCGGGTTTATTACTAAGGAGAACTTATCATGCATTTCAGTAGGAAAACATTTCATAATGGCGAAGGCTTAGCACTCATGATCCATGAAAGTAGATTTGTGTAATTCAACTTTAAAGTTAAATCTGTCAGCCACAAGCAGCAGAAGATACGTTTCTTTCATATTGCCAACCACACAAATGAATCCAAGTACCTATTATAATGAATATATGGACACTTGTTAGTCAAAATGTGTTAAAAGAAATTGTCAAACAAATGTTCTGAGTAGCATGGGTAATTGTCCTTTTCTTATAAAACATTTTGACATATAAAAACAGTTTTATTAAAAACAATCAATTTGGGTTTACTCCCTGACTTGGTGAGATGACCATAAAAGGAGATGTATTTCTATTGGTTTCAGTATTTGATGTGTTCAAGTTCAATCTTTCTCTTCTACTTCTAGATGTTTAATTTATCTAACTTCTTTTTTTAAGGTTAAGAGTTTAGAATGGAAGAACAAGGAAAACCAGGAAAAGGGATTTTCATTTTTATTCTCAAATTTTAAGAAATACTACTTACCTTCTATTTTCCCAAACATCTGTAAGGAGACCAGCTTGTATAACCCTATACTTGGTAAGTGTTAATACAGCTGATAAAATCATTACATTTTCTCTAATAAAGAGTAAAGCAAAGCAGTTTTTTGCTTGAGTCATGTTGCCCGTAAAGAACATTCTCCAAAAGTATTTCCTATGAGAGAACATGTTATGGTTCCTGTTCATGGTTTTCAATTCTCTGTTTGTGGAGGCACCTGACCTTTTCATTAGAGTCAATCTTGCTATATTAACCTGAGTCAGGTAAATTAAATGTTCTTGTAAAACAGTTCTTTAGTGTGATTTCTGTTGATTTAAGCTGTGCTCTGAAGAGAAACTACTGCTGCTGAGATAAAAAGTGTTAGTGTGCTGTTCTTTGGGGGATGTTGGCTTTATCTGTACAGAATCATAGTGTTTGGATCATACGGTGCTTGCTCATAGTTCAGACAGGGCAAAGTTAGTTATGTTTTTGTGTCAACTGTATTTTGTCAAGAGCTTGCAGTAGGAAGAGGAAGCTAGGGTTTAACACAATCTTTAAAGCTGATGGTGCTAGAATATATCTTTCCATATAGAGAGCAGAATTTTTGCTGTTTGCTAAGCAAACCTAACTAGAGCTTTGCTCAGAGGTTTTTAGCCCATTCTAAACTAGAACACTGCAAATCTTGATTTTGCTAGCTCAGGTTTGCATGCACCCATGCACATGTTGGTTGTAAGCCAACAGAGTTCAAGATTCTTGTTTGCAAAGCAATACCATGTACACAGGCTTTAAGGTGCCATTTCATTACTTGAATAATATGGACACCTCACTGCTCCTCTTACCTGTTGATGCAGCATCTCACAAGGATTAGTAGTGATCTCCAGACACAATTTCATATTCTAAAATCAAACTGTCAGGGAAGTTTGTTGAAAAGGTCTTAGTTTTTGCCAGTCCACATACATGTATTTGGATTGTGGCTTTCTTCAGAGATGGATGTTTCAAAACAATGTTCTCCTGGGAAAGACAAACAGTGGACCTTCTCATCTAGGGGAGAAGAAACAGTATAAATCCAGCCATAAGCAACAGTAGAACAAGAGTTGTATGAAGATACTGAAGAGGTTCAGTGATAAAATAGCTACAAAAGGGATGGTAAGCAATGCTGGGAAAGCAAACCTGCTTGACATCCTCAAACAAGAAATGTGGAAACAATATTTTCTCTTTCTATGAGGATCTTGATTGAGTCTTCCATAGAAGTGTTACTGTAGTCCTCTTTTTTTCTGTGAACTGTAAACAAGAAACTTCCAAGGCCTTAGTGAAAAAGAGGACAATGGGGAACAAGAAAAAGAAGAAATGGGCACAGATCTCCAAAACTACTGTCAGTGCCTTAAACTGTGCAAAGTTAGCAACAACGATGAGGATTTTGAGAAGAATACAGTAATGAAAGCAATAGAAACACTGGTAAGTAGAATAGTCTTTTCTCCTCTAAGAAGTTCTCCTCTGGCATGTGTCTTCCCACCCTATTTGAAAACAATCTTGTGCCTGTTCTGAACAAAGTTGACAGCATTTAGGCAGAAAACAGGGCAATTTTGGGTATGGAGCCTGCTACTACAAGCAGTTCTTATGCTACTGATGTAACGTTTAATTTAGAAGTCATGAGGTACAAATCAAAACAGTAGTTTAGTAAGCAAGCATTGATACAGGGCTTTACTGGAGATAGTATATTGGATTGAGATTTTTTTTTTTTTTCTTCTTTCTGTTAAGGCAGATTTTCAGATAAGTGTATTGGTTACAGTAACAAGCACTGAGCATTCCAGTTACAAGAAGCTAGTATTGTGCCTCCTCCAAATTCTGGCTTGAGTATTACAGGCTTAGAAGAGCAATACAGGCTTAGAAGAGCCCATGAGATTAGTTTTGTTTTGTTTTGAATGTCTTGTAACATCTGTTTAGATTCTGTAGGATAGTCTTTAGAAACTGTTCAGTAAGAACTACAGATATGGCAGTAAGATTCCAGGGGCATTGTTTCTTCCATCACAGCAATGTGCCTTTCTGTGCCATTTCCAAGCCATTTAGATGGGCTCCTTCATTTACAGGGAGACAAAAAACTGGGCTGTCCTACAGCTCTCTGAAGCTCTTCACTCCTTCTGAACCCTTTATTGCCTTAAAAAGTAGGTGTGGTCAAAACTGCGAGTGTCCACCATTAAAACTGTGTTTTTGCTAGCCTTTTCATTTTCTACCTTGTGTATGTCTTCCACCACCTACAGCTTCCTGCCCTTTTTGGCACCAGCTCACATCAAGTTCCCAGAGGGGGAAGGGCAGGGGGTGGGGAAAGCCCAAAACAAAACAGAAAGGAAAAATGGAAAGTTGGGGGGAAGGGAATATTTCCTCTTGTGGTATTTGCGTCAATCTAATAAGATTCTGTTTTGCTTTGGTTTTACATCAGTGTCCTCATCTGGAGCCTTGACACCTACTTCCAAGATGGACAGAAATGTGAAAATACAAGAAATGACTGAAGGAGCATGCATTTGAGAAGCAGCTGCGGCACAATACAGTTGAGAGGGAGTAGAGAGAGAGGGTGTTCTGAGAGGATATCGTGAAACTACAGAAGGAGACTGTGCTGCAAAGACATGTTTACTGCATGTCTGCTGGATGTCTTGTCCTTTTGAAAATACTGCCGGTATTGCAGCCTTCATGCCCTGCTGAATGCTAATAGATACCAGAGAACTGATTTTTGCATCTTTAAATACTGCGCTACCAGGCATTTGCTTCCTCTTTTCACTGACTGTGCTGTTATACATGCTTCTGTTTAAGATACATTAATTTTTAATTTTCTTATTAAGCTGCTGCTTTCCACAGAATGAAAACAATGTGCTGGTTTTTATTTGTAGTAAATAAACTCTTCCGAAGCTTTTTAAAAAGTATTCTGTGCATTTGTTACTTACTTAGATGGATGGTATGCAAGAGTCATGTATTTTTTTCCTCTAAAAATAATGCTCCCATTAAAAATAGTGGATGTAACTTTAAAGTCTGTTCTGGAAACATTCCTCAGTTTAGCAGCATCATGATGAGTTTATCACTACTTTTGTATGTGGCTGTTGAAATGACACTGAGATATGCCAGCTTGGATATCCTCAATGCTGGTGCTGGATGTTGTGTTGTGTATTTGTAATGTTAACAAAGAAACCTTTACAGCAGTCTGGCAGGTAGGCTGTATTCACTTCAAATGCCTAAAAGTAGATAAGGTTGTCATAAGTTAATTGCCTAGATAGTAGCTGATTATTTCTTTGCTGCTATCCAGATTTGTTCCTCTTGGATTGTGATACCATAACCTGACAGAAGTTATGCTGGATCCCTTAAAACAGCTTTTGACCTTGCATTAGGAAGATATAGTCAGGGAACAACTTTATATTTTTCAGCGTGACTACTTTGCATCTTCTTTGACTCCCACCGTTAGTATCTTTGAACTGCTTTCTGGCTTGTAAAACCATGGAACGTATCTCTTGACTCATGTACCGCAAGCTGTAGAAGAGTTGAGGCAGTGCTGAAATACCATCTCTGTCCAATCTATCACTCTCCATATCTGGATAGGACCCTCATTTTCCATGCCTCCTCCTTTTTGGTTTTTTGGGTTTTTTTTTTTTTGTGTGCTGTCACCAGATGAAAATCATGATACTGAAACACCAGCAGCAGGGTGTGTTCTGACAGCATGTGTCATAATCAGTCCTCAGACAAACTTTCATCTACTTTTTGTATCGGAGCAGATCTCATACTTGCTCTTCTAGGACTAGGCACACCACTCCCACAGAAATGTCATTAGCACCTGAAAGTTTCATAGCTGCTTCAGATTGATGATTGGTATTGCAGAACTGTTCTGTACCCTGTCTTGGGTTGTGAAACCCAGAAACGATATTCTGCAGTGTTGAGTTGGCTGATATGTGGCTGGAGTTGAACTGGGCTGTTGATATTTGTCCCTGCAGAAAAATGCATTATGCACAATTTAAAAACTGTCCGTCCGTATCGTCGTGTCCCGTCCCCATTCCCTGCCTCCGATCTTTGTAATGTTTTTACCGCTGTCCTGATTTCGGTGGAATAAGGTTAATTTTCTTCCTAGTAGCTGGTATAGTACTGTGTTTTGGATTTAGAATGAGAATAATATTGATAATACACTGATGTTTTAGTTGTTGCTAAGCAGTGTTTATACTAAGTCAGGAACTTTTCAGCTTCTCATACTGCCCTGCCAGCAGAGGCTGGGAGTGCAGAAGCTGGGAGGGAACACAGCAAGGGCAGCTGACCTAAACGAGCCAAAGGGGTATTTCATATCATATGACGTCATGCCCAGTATATAAACTGGGGGGAGTTGGCTGGGGGGTGCTGCGGCTGAGGGATTGGCTGGGCATCGGTCAGCGGGTGGTGAGCAATTGTATTGTGCATCACTTGTTTTATGTATTCTATTATTACTATTATTTTCCCTTCCTTTTCTGTCCTATTAAACTGTCTTTATCTTAGCCCACGAGTTTTACTTCTCTGTGTGTCCCGTCCCCCCCCCCCCTTCTCTCACCCATCCCACTGGGTGGGGGGAGTGAGTGAGCGGCTCTGTGGTGCTTAATTGCCAGCTGGGGTTAAACCACGACAAACGCACACATCAGTTCCATCCACAATGAGTTATTAGGGACTGTCACTTTTTTCTGAAGCAGGTTCAGGAATACTGATGACACTGTCAGCATCTTTGTTGCTAGCACAGTAGAGAACCAGAAGAGCTAAATAGTTCTGAACCATCCTGTAGAACATGGGATGGAGAAAATGGAACTGTAGGTTATAGACCCCAAATAACCACAGTTCCTGCCAGTTGGCATGCCGCTGGGCATCATTCATTACATTCCCTGCAAGCCAGTACGGAAGCTATTGCCACAGAATCATCTTTCAGCTAAGTCATAGGAAGATGCATGTGCCCTTGCTCTGGCAGCAAAGTCCAGCAAAATTAGCTAGTGCAGATGTGGCATTAGATGAAGCTGAGAAACTCACGTGGCTTTGGAGCAGGATTTCTCTCTGTTCTATTCATCTTTCACCTATTGCAGGGCCAGAAGAGGCTGTGTTTATTGCAGCTGCTGTTAGAATACAGTTTGGAATTAAAACTCTCCCATTGTAGCCATGATTCGATGTTGGGATCTGTATCAGTAAAGAACTGATGACCCTTATTGCTAATTACATTGCTTTATTGTGGATTGCTGCAGACCAACATAGAGATCTTTCTAGGGCTGTGTTAGGAAATGTGATGATCCCTTGCATCTGAACTGCATCTGCTTTTCCCAGTAGGTTTGGTAGTAGGGGATAAGTGATATATAGGACTCTTAAAAGGCTGTAAAATGGTATGAGTTACATAAATTGTTGCTTAGTAACTTAACTATAAACACTTCTTAAAAATTAAGAAATTTGACAATATCTTAATTCTATATGAAAATAGTTTTCTCGTATAGGCCATATTCTAGTCTAGTTAACAGTTATTTTGCTACTTAGAACTCCTTTGTAGTTTTCAGTGAAAGTGTGAAGTAGTGAGTTTGCTGAAGTTTATCTTTAAAAGTATAGCATGTAGCTTAAAAAGAGCTGAAAACAATGAAATGTGTTTACTTTTTTATTAAAAAAATGCAAGCAAGGACGTAAGGCTATAGAAATCACTTTCAGATAAAAAATTAAAGGTTTTGCATAGCAGAAACAAGTTGCTGTCTGTTGGACCAACAATATTGTCTCCCTCCATGAGAAAATTACAGCCTTTTGATGTCTTAGAGAAAATTTCAAGACTAGACTATATCACATCCATGACAGCACATCTTGGGATGAGTTGTGCAACAGTAAACGTGAAAAAACAGCACCTCTGAAAGTTCGCGTGTATTGGTTATGGTTTTAGGATTTCTTTCTTATATAGAGCTTTCTGTCTGCACATTTTTTAAGTTGTTGTGTTTCCTTACAGATATACCACAAATGAGACCAAAGCCACACTATGTAATGGTTAAGAAAGATGCTGAAACCAATGAGGCAATATATTGCACAAAGGAACCTTTTATTAAGGCTCGTGTTATTGTTATTCGATGGTTGGTGTCTTTCTGGCTTGAGCCAAAACCTCATACAGGACCTCATATTCCTGGGATGGAAGGTGAAAATGTGCCAAAGAATATTCAGGTAAAACCAAATATACAAAAAAGCGTTTGTTTTCATGTTTTTGTCTTAATTGTTATGTCAGCAGTGTGCACTCCTCCAATAATTATAACTAGTGAAGAATTTAAAAAAGGAATTTCTAAACAGATTTTCTGCTTATGAATTCACTTTAGAAGGACTTGCTATGCTGCTTTTTTTTTCAAATTCTACTATTTTGTTTTTAATCAAATAGACATAAGCCTTGAAATGCAGTGAATCCTGTTTTTTTTCCTGAATTCTTTGTACTATTTTAAATTATACTGTTGTATAACTTAAATTGTACTGTTCAATTGTTGTACTAAAAATGAGCTATGGAATATTCTTTAATTTTTGTTTCAGAGAGCAGCTGCTAGCATGGCTTCAAGGGAGGACAGCAAAAATGACAGTACTGATAAGCAGGATAGAAATGCAGAGCCAGAACAATCTCATTCTAATACAAGTACTCTGACAGAGAGAGAACCAAGTTCTTCCAGCCTCTGTAGTATTGATGAAGAGCATTTAACCGATATTGAAATTGTCCGGAAAGTCTTTTCTTCTAAAAGAAGCAATGTTAATTTTCTAACTGAGATTTTTCGACAGGTAAAGAACCCTCTTTAGAATGCAAGAATCTTGATTATTATATTGTAAATGATCATTATGTCATGGTTTTCTTTCAAGAGCATTTGCTAAGCAGAACATTATATAAATGTGCAGGTTTTTTCTGTTATCTTGCCTTTTAGGTTTAAGAATTGAAAAGTTAAAATTCTGAAATATTTTCTGTGTAGAATATCCCTGGTTCCTGATTTTTCTAACTTTATTTCTTTAATAACCAGTTCAACAACATTTAACTTGGACTTTACAGTTCCCCATAGACAGGAATGTTTGATCTTTTCATACATCAGCCCCGTAGCTATTAGAGCTCACAACCAAGCCTGTTAAATTAAGCCTCCTGTGGGAGTCTGCAGCTGTTGAAGAGCTGTTTTCGGAGCAATCGAATGTCCTTACCTTGATAGTGTTCATCAGAAGAGTGGGACAGGTGGCCATAGAAAGTAACAGCTTCTATTTCTGACTTTACTGCAACCAGAAATGTTAGCTGACCATACTCAAAATAGTGTTTCTCAACTGGAAACTATTAAACAAATTTAAACTGAGGACATATGCTAGAATATGGAGTCTTTATTTATAATGTGAAAATACATAACTTTGAGTTCAATGTGGGAGAACAGAACAAGATAGACTTTCTTTATGCCCCATGCTATAGACCAAAAGATGAAGAGATTTTTCTGAATAATAGTAAAGAAAAATATACTAAGTTTCAATTTAAATGCATGACACTAATTGCTTTAAACAGCAGAAAACTAAACATTCTAAAACTCCGGTCTGTCTGGATGAAATGGATATTTTCGAATGAGGCAAATGAATGTCAGAAGCTTATCCACATCCAGTGTGTTGAAGAGCTTGGACATGTTACTGAAGGAGATAACGGAGTTACCTGAATGCAGCTGCCGCTCAAGGGTTTACAGAGTCTGAGACATTGAATGTAGAGTCTAAATTATTGATGGTCTATTTAGAAACTGCCCCCCCAGTGAAAGGGACATCAAAGGCAATTTTCTTCGTTCTTTTCACAAGGCACTCCATGAGTTATGTAGATTATTTGGATTTCATGTGTGGTTATGAGATCTCATTTAAGTCATTGTTTAGCCAGAAGTTTTCAGTGTAAGTTCATTTCTAATATGCCAGATGTTTGTAATGTTTCTAAAACATTAGGGCTAAGTTATTCCAGTCAGGAGGAGGTTTCAGATACACAGAATGATGGGAAGATTGTCTGTAGGAAAAAAAAGTTTTATGCATTTTAGACTCCAGGGTACAAAAAATGTATATGGGCTTGCAGAAGACTGTTAGACTTGATGAGTGATAGTATGTTACTGATGAACTTGTCAGTTGAATTCTGTAATATACAGCAAAATTCTTTTTAGTGCGATAATGGTATGAAATGTCTATTTCCAGAGAGAGAATGTACCGCTTGTGTCAAGTGGGCACTCCTTAAAGTCATGGGCAATGAGTTTTCAACATTCACACCACGGACTCCATAAAACTATGTGTTAGTGTAGCTTATCTGTTCTTTTTTTAATACAATTGGGGCATCATGGTCTTTGGTAAATGTATTTATAGTTAGTTAAAACCTGACTAATGTTAAAAGTTTCTGATCTGTGAGTAGTTATCAGCACAGCAGATACAGAAAACCTCCTGAAGAGGGCACTGATCAGCCATCACACTGACTCAAATGCAGGATTTTTTTGAAACAATAATTCTACAGTCTTTTCAGGGAGTCATTTGTTTTAAGGATACTGTTTTGTAAAGTCTCGTTTAGCTAAAAATAAGATACATGGCTACCAGTAATGTGTGTCACTTGAATTTTTCTTAGTCATTTAGAACTGATTTAACTCCACTCCTCCAAAATTCTCTGAATGGAAGATGTTGTAATAGAGACTTCTGCTCATTCGTTTTGCGTACTTTTGTGAGTGTTTGGGTCTTAATTTCAGCAGGCTAGGTGTTGAGTAGATATGAATGTATGGATTCTTATATCTCTCTCTTTGGCAGTGAAGTTTTTGAAGTACTTTCTTGACAAGTTTTCTTGTTAAAACATTTTTTTCATGTTTTCAGTTTACAGATGGAGAAAGTGAGCAAACATTTAGATTTCGGAGTAATTTATTTGTTAAGATCCTACAGTGGCTGTATTTTTTTTTTCCCCCTTTATCTCTTAGAACCTGTACATTATAGAGCCCAACTTGATTTCAAGTATTGTAACTGGTTTTTTGTTTGTTTCTTTTTCTACTCACAGGCATTTTTGTTGCCAATATGTGAAGCAGCTGCCATGAGGAAAGTGGTAAAGGTGTATCAGGAGTGGATTCAGCAAGAAGACAAGCCTTTATTTATGAAAGAACCTGAAGAAATAATGCAGTGCACAACTGTAGATTGTGATGAAAATGTTGTTGACCACAGTTCATCAGAGAAAGCAAAAGAAAGAGAAGAGGTAAAATATTGTGGGCTAATATTTGCATCCTTTTGATATGCTAGTAGACAGAGAAGTGGCCTCCTCGACAGATTATATGTGGTTTAATTTGATGTCAGAGCATCTGTTGGGAAGATCGGTGGTAATTAAACAGTGGATCAATGGGCTACCAATTTGATCCATTATCTGTAGATTTTTAATGTGGTTAGTTCAATTTAAAATTTCATATAGTTTTATGAACTATTCTCAAGATGTGGATTATACAGTATACCAACCTTCAGCCGTGTAAAAATTACATACAAATAAAAGGATGAGGAAAATAGTGGTTATTTCATCCAGATACTTTAAAATAATTGCTACAAACTTCTTAAAATATAGTTGTGTCTTTAGGATGCATCTTAAACATCCGTCTACCATTGTTTATTATTTAATATCTGTTATATCCTTTTTCCTGTAATGTAAAACCAAAATACCTGTCTACAAATCTATGGCATTTTAAGAAAAAATATTTTTCAGGAAAAAGGGATGAACTCCAGTCACGTTAGAAATTCAAACTGGGCAAGAAATGGCTGTTACGAAGACACTTTGCATAAAATGTCCGAAATTGATACTGAAGAGCAAAATGTGCGAGCTGGAGTGCAGTCAGTATTGCAGGTATGAAATAGACTTGATATCTAATTTTCATCCTAATAATAAAGCTCTTGTTATCAGCACATAAAGAGTGGAATATAATGTGATACTCCTGCAAGGGAATCCCATGCTCCTTCAAAGCATCTCTGATTTTTTAAATGATTTTAGATTTTAAAAGTATGATGATAAATAGTGTTAGAATAGTGACAGTGGCTCCCTATATCTTTAGTGACCTTAAGTAAGACAATGTGTACACAAATGTTGGGTAACACAGTAAAAAAAATCTTTTAATTTTGCATCAGGACATGCATTGTGCTCTGCATCGTATCACAGAAAAAGTAATTCTCATTTGAGAGCCCCATCTTCAAATCATTCTAATTAAGTGTTTAATGAGAATGCTTAGAAGCTTTTTTCTTTTAAGCTGTTAGTCACCACACACAAAACATCCGAACCCGCAGTTTTCCTAATCTGAATAATACGGTGTACAGCGCTATTTTCTCATCTTTATCTGAATTACAGATTAGATGAGTACATAAGTGTTTGAAAAATTTGATCAGACACCACAACTCTCTACTTCAGTGATATCCTTAAGGAGTGGGAGAGTTGCAGAAGTTCCCTAACAGAAGTTTTCTCACTGCTTCTGGGAAATTTGGCAGGGTAGAAATTGTGTTAATTTCAAATGTTCGCAAAATGCTTCAATGAAATTGAGGATATAGAAAATCAAGCGTGTATAATTTGAGGGTCTTTGAAATGCTCTTAAGGTCATATAAAATGTGTGCATTTTAGAGAAAGAAAATTGATCTGAACAAAATAAAATAGACATGTGCATTTGCCGCCTCACCATGTGCACTTTTACCATGGGTGACCATGCTAATTAGAACTCATTATTTTTACCACAGCTTGAATGATTTCCTGAATAGGGTTTTCTATTTTGCTGTACACTGTTATATATAGAAATAAACTTTGTATCTGAAATAACTTTTAATTTCAAATATGTTACAATAATTTAAGCTTCATAGTCTTTGCATACAATGACTATTTAGAATATGAAGTGTTTCTGAGAAAAGAAACAGTGAAGTATCTTTATCTATTTGCAGTGTATTACTAAGATTTACACATCTGAGAATGTCTGGGAGACACTTCATGTTGAAGTTTTTCAGACAAAAGTTCGTTTGACCAGCAAATATCTTTTTTAGCCCAAAACAGAGTCAAGACATCATTCTAACCCAGTACCATGTCTGAATTTGAGAGGTTTCCTGACCTGGAACCACATTTGACTTTTTCTGTGAATCAAGAATCGAAGACTTCTATCTTGAGTTTTCTTCCCATTTAATTCTTGCTTAGACTTATTCCTAGGCACTTAGAGTAGGGTAGGCTCATTAGTTGAGGCTAGTGAATGTAAAGCTGCATACTAATAGTTTTTAATTATTAAAATCCAAAGTTCTCAGGAGAGGGAAATTATAACTGTAGAACCAATGATTTCCTGTACATGTGGATTAAGAAAGACAAATAAAAAATAATTGGAAATCTAGGGCTCACTGTGATTCAAATACCTCCTAAACTTACATAAAAACATAACAACACTTCAGTAGTAGCCCCTGTAACTCCTACAACGTCCTTGCCTACTTTGTGTTCATCATTTTCATTCTGAAAGCATAAATTCACTGTCCACTGAAGTCAACCACTTTGGAGAAGGTATCCTGTTTCCTACTTTTGGTAAGCCTTACTTATCACAGTGGGATGAATGCTTCAGTTTCCCAGAACATAATACAGGCCTTGTCATGCTGAAGCACACACTGTGTACTAGGACTATTTCAAGTAGTTTAGCATATATTATACTAGTCAGTTGCTGGCTTACAGGTGGAACTTTTGTGCAGTGGACTTCTTTACTGGGACATTTTTGTCCACCATATTAAAATAACTGTATTGAGTAGTTTGTTGTACCATCTGTCTGTGAGAGCAAAAATATACAAATACGTTTTGTAGAAAAAAAAGGGAAAAAAGTCAGTCTTATTGTTGCTTTATCATCACATCAAGCTGACATATTTAAATATATACTTCTGAGCGCATATGCAGCCTTTTCTGTTAATCATAGATTTTCTTTTGCTGGTTACTATCAACTGAATTGCTGAAAACATCAAAGTGCTTCAAGCTCATAACATCCACTCTTTTCTACTTACAGGTTTTTATAATAAATTCTTCAAATATATTCTTTCTTGAACCTGCAAATGAAATTAAAGCTCTGCTGGATGAACACACTGATATGTGCAAACGCATTCTTAATATCTACCGTCACATGGTAGTCCAAGTGACTATGGACAAGAAGACATGGTAAAATGCTAATGCTTTTATCTTAGATTATTAGTTCACAAGATAAATGTGAAAATTTACTTGGTAGTAAACACAGTAGAGTGGTATTGACTATGTGAACCAGTTTCTCTAAATTAGTAAATATATGGACTTTAACATCACAGACAACTTACCACGGGGGAGGAGGTTATCTGCTCTGTTAAAGCCAGTAGTAAGCACCTAGTTAGTTTGAGGCGGCTTAGCCCTCAGTGAAAAAAGGAGTAAGCTAGGATATACAGACTACTATTAAGGAGATGCTGATGACTTCTTTCCAGGGCATTTTGCTCATGTCAAAGTGCTAAAATATGAAAACATATATGAAGCTTCACAGCCTTATTTAAAAATAAAAAAAAAATCCTCAGATAAGCATGGATAACTATTATAATCAGATGCGGGTTGCTCTCGATCTGTAATTGTATACAGGAGTCCATGCACTGTTTAACTGTTTTGTTCCTTTCCAGTGCTTAAGGGGCCTAGCAGGTACAAGGGACCCCACTTTCAAATTAATTTCTATTATTTCCTCCTCTCCGTTAAATAACTGTCTCTAATGAGGTAGTATATTGTCACCATTCTCCATTGCAAGGAAGCAGTCGCAAGGGGATTTCAAATGGCTGATTTACTCCATTTTAACTTGACTTGCATTCAATCTGACACTAGTATTTCCTGGACTCTGGGTAAGTAGAGCTGGCATTACATGTCATGTGAAGCGTGTCTCCTCTTGTGAGGAAATAAGGAGTCAGTTCAAGGCTAGCCACTGGGAAATTTGGGAGTAATAATAGAAAAAAAATTCCACTAGATTAGGAGTTTCTTCCCCAATTTCACGTCACTGTAAAGAATTGACTCTAGACTGTGATGGCAAAGATTGTGCCACACAAAATAATTGATGAAATAAGTTAATGATAATGTAACATTGCCAAAACCTGTCATTCATTAAAAAAAAAAAAAAAAGTAAAAGCTCAGATTGGAAATATGATTAAAGTTTTGCCTGTAATTTCAGGCCATTGAAGGTGATAGCACTTGAATGACCTGGCAGAAGATCTTAGAGGGTGACAGGGATTCCTCACTCTCAAGTGTGAAAAGGAGATTGGAGTAATTTCTTTTGCAAGAACCAAGTTAGGCTGTTTGTAATCACGATGTCCTGTTTGGAATGTGTTTGAGCAAAACAAGCTCAGTTATTATCTTTAGAAGTATCCTGGTATATACAGAAGTATGACAAAATAGTAACTCTAAGTTTAATATTGTTTTGCAGGGAACAGATGCTACTTGTGCTGCTCAGGGTTACTGAATCTGTGCTGAAAATACCACCCCAAACTTTCTTGCAATATCAAGGAAGAAAAAACTCCACTTTAGCTGGAAGACTTGCAGGACCTCTTTTCCAGGCAATTAAACATAAATTCATTTTAATTAATTCAGCTTAATTTTGACCAAGAAATTAGATGTAACAAACACTGTTAGCTGGTTTGTCATCTTAAATCATTGATCATGTTACCCAGATAATGTGAATGGTGTGGGTTAAAGAACTGGCTACATTTGTTACTTTCTGTCTTATATTTAATGACACTGTGACAAGGGTTTTTGGGGTACTGTGAAATTAAAAAATTGCTGTCCTTTAGTTGAATTGGCAATGTGTGCAGTTTTAGCCTGCTTCCATTGCAAAATTAGCTCAAGTCAGCACAAAATCTGTGCCATCCATGCCTAACCAACTGATTTTTTTATTCCTTACAGTAAGCTGTAGCAGATCCTTTCAAAGTTTATAGTTGCAGAGTGCTGTTGTGGTGGCTTCTCTGTAAATAGGATCTGTAAAGTCTCCAGATTCTTTAGTAGGAAGAAAAAGGATACACAAGATACGAATGGGATGAGAACTAATTGAGAACAGTATTACAAAACTCTTTGGCAAAACTTGTAAGATATCAAAAGATCTTTCATGAGTCAAATCAGTTGTTCCTGTGTCTAAGTCAGAAGCCCATGTTAACATAACACTTGATAATTCATGAAAAGTCTGTGTGTACTGGTGAGGAAAAGAATGTCAGGACTACACAGAAATTTCTGTGGCAGTTAGAAGCTTCCTTTTAAGCAGTAACATTTGAATATTGTCATCTTATGTTTGGAACCCAACTTTTCTCACTTTATTCTTTTAGACTCTTATAGTAGCTTGGATCAAAGCGAATCTAAATGTGTACATCTCTCGAGAACTTTGGGATGACTTGCTGTCTGTAATGTCATCACTGACATATTGGGAAGAGCTGGCCACTGAGTGGTCACTGACAATGGAGACACTAACTAAAGTATTAGCTAGAAACTTGTATAGCCTGGACCTCAGTGACCTGCCATTGGATAAATTAAGTGAGCAGAAGCAGAAAAAACACAAAGGCAAAGGTAAGACAACACTGTATACACATCATTTGAATTTGAGCTGGGGTAATGAGATGTTGAGCACAGCATAATTTTGGTCTAGCCTTTTTAGTATACCTAATTAGGCATCTCTATCACCTGAAATAACCCAGTTTCTTTAAGATAAGGCTGTTTTTTAGAACCACCACAAAATCCTCATGTTAAGATTCAGTCCTGCAAATAGGCACATATGGAATGTAGTTCTTAAAGGTGTGTTGAATTTAACCTAAAATGTTACACTGTAGTGGGTTATGCCTTTTTACTTTTGTCAAAGCAATTAAATAGTCAAGTCCCAATCATAACTTCTTGAAAGTAACAAAGATTACACTTCTTGTAAAAATTAGCTAGCTAGCAAGTGGCTATTGCAAGCACAATTGGAATATTGATCCTGAAATCCAATGAATGTTGTTTAAAGATGAAGTCTAAGGTGAACATAGTTTTGTTTGGGTACTAATTCATCACTAAGCCATGGTGAAGACAGATTTTGTCGAAGTGACCTTGTTGGACTATTTAAGAGAAAGGATACTTTTAATAATCCACATGAATGGTACCAGTTTTTAAACTGATTCCTAAACAATGCAGGAAATACTCTGTAGGACATAATATGGGGAGAGGAGGTGGCTACTTGCTTATAATGGTACCGTTCTGGAATTGGTGAAAGAGAGGAAGTCTGTCCTCCTGGGTAGAGGGCTGGATTGAGAGTTGCAAAAACTGGATTCTCTTCCCAGATCAGAGACTGACTTTCTGCATGTGACCACAAGCAATCACTTCTGTCTTTGTTTCCACTTCTGTAAAACATGGGTAACGATACTGTTCTCCTTTAAAAAGTGCTTTGAGATCTAATGGTGAGAGGCAGGATTATATTTAGGATGAGTAATAAAGATGGAAAAAAAGTGTAATTTTTAGTCTACTTTTTATCTCTCTGTATTCTGATTGATGTAGTTCTCCAGTCAAACCTGAGGGATGGTACTTCCTACTAATATCCTAGGGTTTGTCAGTGAGAAGTAATCTATGTGGATTCCCTCTCTTAAAGAGGATGTTCCTATAGGGTCTTTTTGCTAAAAACATTTTACATGTTTCCAAATTTCTCATCTTGGGCAAAGGCATTGTTTACACTTTCATTTTGTTCTTCTGGTGTGTGATAACTGGACAAAAATACATTTCTCTGTCGTTGACCTTGAGAGGTTGTTCCAGACCATGCATTTTTGTTTTCCTATACTATACAGCTTTCTTCTTCTTCTGCAAAAAACACAGTTTAAAAAAAAAAAAAAAGAATTCTGATGTGGGATAAGAATGTGTATAGTTATTTGAATATAGGCTTAAAAAACATTTTGAATCATCTATATCACCCATACAGAGCCACATGAGAAGAGTTTATGTTAGCCTTCATTAATAGAGTTCCAGAGAAAGTCTCCCTTGTTAAGTGTGAGTTGCAGAGTTAAATCCAGCTTTGGAAGTAATAAATATCATACAAATTATGCCAAATTTCTTTGGCCCTGTTCATTTGCTAATAATAATGAACATGTTGTACTAGGGCTCACTTTCCAAGAAGATGCCCTTTTAATGATTGTAATTGTTTATCAAGTGTAATTTTGGATTGTATGAGTTCAATTGAGAGCAGCCCTGAAGAGAAGGACTTGGGGGTGTTGGTTGATGAGAAGCTCAACATGACCCAGCAATGTGTGCCTGCAGCCCAGAAAGCCAACTGTATCCTGGGCTGCATCAAAAGAAGCACGACCAGCAGGTCAAGGGAGGTGATTCTCCCCTCTACACCGCTCCCGTGAAACCCTACCTGGAGTACTGCGTTCAGCTCTGGGGCCCCCAACATAAGAAGGACATGGACCTGTTGGAGCAAGTCCAGAGGAAGGCCACAAAGATGATCAGAGGGCTGGAGTACCTGTCCTATGAAGACAGGCTGAGAGAGTTGGGGTTGTTCAGCCTGGAGAAGAGAAGGCTCCAGGGAGACCTTATAGCAGCCTTCCAGTACCTAAAGGGGGCCTACAAGAAAGCCGGAGAGGGACTTTTTACAAGGGCATGTAGTGATAGGACAAGGGATAAAGGCTTTAAACTGAGAGGGTAGATTTAGGTTAGATGTAAGGAAGAAGCTCTTCACTGTGAGGGTGGTGAGGCACTGGAACAGGGTGCCCAGAGAAGTTGTGGATGCCCCATCCCTGGAAGTGTTCAAGGCCAGGTTGGATGGGGCTTTGAGCAGCCTGGTCTAGTGGAAGGTGTCCGTGCCCATGGCAGGGGGTTTGGAATTAGATGATCTTTAAGGTCCCTTCCAACCCAAACCATTCTATGATTCAATGTGGATAAGGAAATACATTGCAAATATTCTTTAGTTCACTTTTTTTTTTACACAGTTGTTTTTGATAGCTCCTCATGTGTGCTTTATTTACTTCAATATAAATGTCAAATCTGAATTTGTTCCATTTTTTCTTAATCTTAGTATAGTATTCTTTTGTGAATTTCCAAAGAGCCTTGTTCTCTGAGCCCATCATCCCATTTTTTTTGCTTTTGCATTTCGTGTTAAAATACTTTATCATCTTTATTTCACATTCCTCAAATGTCACGAAATTATTTGGAAAAACCCCCCACAATATTAATGGTCTGTAGCGTATGATTTTGTGTGTCTTGTCTAATAGGAACAGCAAAGGAAAAATTTCTATAGTTTTGTCAGGCTACAACCTTTGTAAACCCAGTTTTCTTGTGGTTTTGCACTTGATTGGTCAGAAAAGAAAATCACAATAGTTTAATAGCACCAACACTTCTGAAAAAGTTTGAGTATCCCTCAGTGTTAATGCTGGCTGAGTGGGTTTATATATTTAAAAACCAGTAATGAGCTGTTTAGCTTTTGAAATCATGCTTGCTTTGATAACATAATTTATTATATCCAGCTTTAAAACTCTTTGAAAGAACGCAACTACAAATATCTGGTGATACCAGAATAGAAGTGAATAGATTTGCAATTCTGTTTTTGCAGGAGTTGGGCATGAATTCCCAAAATCTTCCGTTGATAAATCCTTTTCTAGAGGCTGGAGCCGTGATCAGCCTGGACAAGCACCAATGAGACAACGCAGTGCTACAACCACTGGCTCTCCAGGAACAGAAAAGGCAAGAAGCATAGTACGGCAGAAAACAGTTGGTACGTATCTGTAAAAGCTGATATAAGGGACATTTGAGAAAGGGTAAGGAATTAATAACTGACTTTTGTAGCAACATGGATAACTTCTTTCCACAGAAGTATACTATCTGTAATAATTAGTTAAATGTGTAAATTATGCAGCCTTATGTGCTTTGAGGGTAGCTGAATAGCTTGTGGTTACTGGAATTACAGTTACTGCAAATGAAAGTAATGCAGTTGATGTATTAATTCTTAATGAGTTTGATCACATGCTTAAGCTGGATTGGAAAAATAATACTGTTGTATGTATATGAAAGAGAAGAAAGCTGGAATGGTTTGAGCAATGGTATGGATAGGTGGGTAATAGAAGGCTTTTTAAGTGCATGTTTTCATAAACCATGGACAAAATAGGTTGAGTATTTTCCAACTGTGCAAAAAAAGTGTGAGAAATATGTATATGTCTGCATAGTTTATAAAATGTGTTGTCTTTTACTATACCCTGAATCTTGCATTAATGAAGGATTGGCACAGATGTGTGCAATTCTCCATTTCTGAAGTCCTCTATTTCTCAACTTCATTACTTGCAGATACTCTTTCCTGTGTTAGAAATGAGTGATGCTAAACAGTGCTTTAGGTGGATTGCTCAATAGAAGACTCATTTACGTTCGTATGATTTGCTTAGAATATCTTAACATGAACTGGACTACAAATTTCTTTACTCTGTTGTCTCATCTTGATGATCTCAGTGCTATCCCTTATTTGAAGGAAAAATAAGCTGATTTTATTTAAAAGAAGAACCTTTTAAGGAATATCTCTTGCTTTTTTACTATCAGTGTAATAGTAATAGTGTCTTCGGTCACTACTAAGTATCAGTGTTGCTTCACTGATACTTCTTGGAAGCAGGTACATTCTGACACAGTTTTAGAAAATGGGGTTGCATATTGGCTGTTGAATATATAATTGTGTTAGCTTTTCAGAAATTAACATTTTCTTTCTTTTTCCAAAAATATTTGCAATTATTTTTTTTTAAGTCACAGAGGTTATTTAGCCAAAGTTTTTATATGAATATTCTTCAAAATTCTCCATTTAAAAAATTTGTTTTCTCATAAGGTTTTTGTTGGTGTGGGAGAGTTAATTGTTCTATAAGCAGTACAGACACATGAGAAAATGAAGTCACTACTCCAAAATTTCCTGTCTTTTTCATGCATTCAAATGCTACGCAGCTTTTCCTGTATTTCATGCTGACAGCACCTAGTTTGACTAAAGTTTTCCTTATGGATCACAGATACTTTAAATGTAATTTCTGCTTCTCTGTAGATAGTCTGTGATTAACTGTTGCGGTGTTTTTGTTTTAAATCTTAATTGTCTTAACAAGGTAAAGCTCATGTTAAAATTTCTCCTTCCCAAATTGTTAATATTTCAGATATTCTGTCAGAAGGTTATGTTGTTTGGTCAATTTATTAATGGTTTTGTTTTGCTGCTATTTGAAAGATGGCTATTTAGATGATGTTAGCTCTCAAATGACTGAAATTTATCCTAATCAAGCTATATATTGACCTGGTTAGCAGCAAACTAATCTGATTTTAGTTTCACTGTACTTTAGCTTCCATGGTTTTGTTCCTTTCCTCAAATTATGTTACATATTTGATATTAATAAGCCAAGTTTGTATTACTGTAACCAGTTAAAATTTCAGCTCTATTCATAGTGTAGAATACCATCTGTGGACAAGCATCACAGCATTAGTAGGATGATTTTAAAAGATGAGAAGTCCAAAAAGAGTTGCCAGAGCCAGAATCCCAAACTCTTCAGTTTTTTATAATGTTAATGAAGAGTATGTAACAAAAGCATGTGTCTTAACTGTCTGCAAACAGCTGCTTGTTATTGTCTCTCAGGTCTACTAAGAAAGCTGTTCGGATGCTTCTTAATCTGTGCTGGTTAACACAGGGTCACATAATAAAAAAACTGGTTTATAGTCACAATAAGTACAATTTTCTATAGAACATTTTGCTGGTCAGATCTTCTCCTTCAGTTTAACATTAGCTCCACAAGCTAAGTCTGGAATTGAGTCAGACCTCAGATGTGTTGCATATCTGATAAGCAGTATATTTCCTTTGATTGTGAGTAATATACTCGTTATATCTGAGTAGTGGGGATGTGCATGTTGAATATTTTATGGTAAGAAAAAGCTGGGGTTTCTTTTTCATCTGTTTTATGTTGTACACATTTTGTGTACATCTGTGCACCTCTATTTTTTGAGCCATCCTCATGCCAGCACACATTTATTGCTGCACCAAATTTGTGTGTATGTGTGTGTTACTTGAATAAAAATCACAGCTTTTCTGATATGCAGTGTGTACATTTTTAGCCTGAACTTATGTAAAGTAATTTTTGGAAAAGGGCCTTTAAATATGATATGCATATGGGTTGAAAAATCTTCTATAGGGCTAGATACAGAATTTGTGGCTTAGGCAGCAGATTCTTGTCCTATAAAATAATGGATCAGAAAGAATTTACTAGTCTATTGTTCTGCTTTTGTCTGTAGACAACAGTGGAAGGTTATAAACTGTCAAATATCTAGTCCACATTCTGGTATTAAGTCTGCCTCTACTTAACTACTTAATTGAATGTGACACATTTTATTTAAAATAATAATTCACTGAGATCACATTTTCCTTTTACAGCATCTCAAAGTTAATTTTGCTTTCGATAACAATACACTGCAATTTTTCCTTCAAAAGTTTCTGTAAAATTTCCACCTTCCAAATTGTAAATGGGTTGTTCTGCCCCCCCTTGCTAGTATCAGTGTAATATGGTGGAAGAGATCCAGTCAAATTATAAGGGACACTTTATGTTAAGATTTGTAATCAACACAGTATCCAATCTCAAAAGCTTGGTTTATTTAGAATCATAGAATCATTTCGGTTGGAAAAGACTCTTAAGATTTACTATGTAGCTTGTTATTTTTTCTCTTGCCTACATTCATTTTAAGATGCACAATGATGAATGTAATGCATCTAACTATGACTGTATCTTGAATTTTATTATTGTGTCTCTTAAACAAAGAGATGTTAAAGCCTTACACATAATTGCCTTTTTTAAAAAAATTAATTTCTGTCTTACAAACTTAAGTTTAATAGAGAATGGCTTCAGTCTTAAAATGTCTGTCTTTCTGAATTGTTTTTTCAAACTGATGTTAAGACTCCACTTAAGTTGTGCTGCATTTGTCAAACGTGTTTTGTGCTCTATGTACATTGACCTACCCAAGTTATCTGCATGTTGCTGTTAGGGACAATTCTTTAACCTGATTTAGAAGTGTGATGTGCTCAGCTTTCACTGCACTCCATCCGTGTACTTCTGATTCCCATACAGATCAGGAGCACTAAGATTCTAAGTCTATATTCCATGTTGTTTTGAAAATATATATAGAAAAGTTCAAAGACTGATTAAATATTGTACTGACAATATTTATGTAAGATGCACTGAAGTTTCCTTTAAAAGAAGTTTATCAGCAACTATTTTAAAACAAGTTACCAAATTTGCAACAGTTTGAAAAGGAAGTTGCTTGAAATAACAAATATTACTTTTTGAAGAACTTCAAGTGTACTTTGAGACTGAATGCAGTATCGGTTCTTGCTATGTCTTACTCTGACAAAGGAAAACAAATGTCATAATAGATTTAAAATGAATCTTGAGAAAAGCTGCAGATATAACCTTGATCCTGATGCCACAATTCTTATGTAAGTTTTTCATTCTGTAGGACTGTTGGCAGGATGTGAGATATGAAAAGGTCAATCAGGATCAGTTTAGCAAGATTTATCCAGTATCAATTAAAAGCTAGACCCTATGGATAAGAAACAATTTAATGCTTTTTGTTGTCAAACCATTTCACTTCAGTCACTTCATTTTTTAATGTGGAACTATAACAAGTTGTATTGCAAATTTCTCCACACAGAACTGGTCATTTTCTCCTTATGCTTTTGAATCTCTTTTGGAGAATCATGAATTCAAGAGTATGGGTATGTGTAAAATTCAGAGATGCTTTTTCAGGAGTAAACCAAAGGAAACTAGAAAAATGCAAATGTAGTGTAAGTTGCTTTTTCTGTTAAAAAATTTCAAGTTCTGAGTGCTTGTGGAGTGAATTTAACTTTGATTTTTCAACCCCTGATGCAATGGGAAAAAAAGCGTTAATTAGTTTCTTGATTTTGAATGCAAAATCTCTGTAATCGTCATAATAAAGGCATTGTTGCTGCTTTACATAAAAGTTAAAAACTCAAAATGTCTTATGTGTCCACTGATTTTTTTTCTTTCTTACAGCTCTGCCAATATCTGCCGTGCTGAAATGTTTTAATTTTTGAATTTTCTTCCTTTTTATCTTTGTTTTCTCTGTTGCTGCTTTTTCTGTGACACAAGCCTTTCATTATAGTCACTCTTCTTTTTTCCTTCCCCACTTCTTTCTTTTCCTTTTTAAAGCCATGAGAAGCCGATCCATTGGTGAATGTGCTCTGCCATCGGCCTATATACGCAGTGCTAAAAGTGCTCCTGTTCTGATCCATACTTCCAAACCCTTCTTGCCTGATATTGTTCTCACTCCCCTTTCTGATGAGCTTTCAGGTAGTGCCACCTCTGCTAATTTCTGCACCCCCTTTGTCACTTTTTTAAACCTTCTGCTTTCAAATTCTGCTAAATCATTAAATTTTTCAAAGTAAAAATACTTGGGGGATGGGGGGAGAGGGGAAGAGATTAAGAATGAATATTTTGAGTTATGTAAAATACCATGCTATTTTGCAATTCATTCTGGAACTGTTAGAAGTTAGTGCTGTGCCAATGTTTACTATCAAAAAAGTGAAAATCAAAGAAATCTCCTGCTTTTTCAGTTTATTGGTAAGCAGTAATATAGCATCTGTCTACCAGAGAGTACTACTAATCTAAAGTTTTTATTTGTGATGAGTGAGGGAGGGAAAGGAAGAACATAATTTTACTTTGATTTGTCATTTACATCTTTCTACATAAATTTTTGAATTCAGTGTCGTAGATGATAATGATATGCTTTAGGTCCCATGAAAAAAGAATCTCTGAAGTATATGGTATCATATAATACGCTTTACAGTATGCCTGTTTTTCATTAATACATGAAAACATTAAAAAAATCTATACAGTTTGGAATTCTGAAGTGCTGTGTTTTGGTGGTGTTTTCCAAATGATCCATTTTTTACAGAGTTGTAGTTTTCCTCAACATTATGTTTGGTCCAGCAGGGTGGTTGGCTAGAAGTTTGACAGTAGCTTTCTTTGGATAATTTGCTTTGAACAAATAGGTTCAACAATTAGAATTAGCACAGATTTAAAAAATGCAGGCATGAAAGTTTAAAGATAATGGTTTTTTTTTCCTGTGCTCCAGCTATTACATAGGTGTAAATTAGTAGCATGTTAAGGCTGACAATCATATTATGCCTTTGTCTCAATGAGTGAAAAAAAAAAACAAGAAAGCACAGTGAGAGGACTATATATATGGTCAAAACTGTTTACAAATATAAGGACTTAATTGCAGTAATTTTTTTTATGGAAGATATGCTCTTTTTTTTTCTGTCTCTCCTGCCTGCCTTTGTCACCCAAGAAGTATCAAGAACTGTATTTTCATAATTGTATTTTGTTATGTGTCCAAAATTAAGTCGTCTTGTTGTGAAACAGAAAGTTAATGCCTTAGTATTCAATCCGAGAGCATAAATGGAGAATCAGGAAAGTTCAAGGAACCCACTCTAGAGAGATCAGACTTTCACAATGATAAATTATAAAGTATTTGAATGCAAATCTTGACACCACAAAGAATAATAAAATACAAATTATATGTAATAAATTAATAAACGTATGAGTGCAAAGGGTATCTCTTCTGAGATATTAAATGATTAGAACTTAGAAGATAGGGGTTTTTATAGGAATGATACATGAACAACCTATTAGGAAATAGATCTTACCTGGCCATAACATTGTTGGAAATAGTCAATTCTTAATGAAGATCTTAAGAGCACCTGCAGAAGGGAATGGGCTTTCACAGTGAACTATTATTTTGTCATATAGTCACTGATACTTAATTATCCTGTCTTAAAGAAGGCAAAAGTGCTTTTGCAGTCAATTTTATCATCCATGTTTCTGAAAAGCCCTGGCTTGCATCTTTCTTCTAATGTGTCCCAAACCTGATGGCTTTCTTGCTATTATCCTTTCTGTTGATACTCATCCAATACAAAAAATTGAACAACCAACGTAATTCTTAAAAGTGAAATAATTTTACAGACCTTTGCATTTCTAGAAAAAGTCCTACATGGTTCCTGGTTTTGGTGTCTTCTCAAACAGATGGGTGTTGAAACAGCTTCATGATATGCCCAAGAATCTTGAACATTGCCAGAAAACTAAAAAGCTCTAGTGAAGAAAAGGAAGCCGTTGGAGTGTTGATGGGGAGGTAGCAGGGTAAAAGAAAAACTATTCACTGGATCAGAGTGCACTTCGCTCTTTTAACTGTCTGCATTTTTTATTGCTCTCTCTCTCTCTCTCTTCTTTCTTTTTTTTTTTTTTTAAAAACGTGGAGCTTTATCATTTTCCTTGCCTTTTCTTCTTACAGTAAATATATTCTTTTCTGAAAGCCTTCTGTGTCCAAATGTACGGCATGTAATTTAGGAAGAAATCAAATTGTTTCTATCATAAGCGTGCTTTAGGTAATGAATGATGTTTAGCTAGCTGTGACAGCCCTTCCTCTTATTTCACAATTATATGAATATCCCTGTTATCCAGACTGACTTTCAGATCCAACACAGCTTGAAGGAGAGGATATTTCAAATGATTCCAAGAGAATAGGATGCCCTAATCTTAAGTTTTCTGAAGTAGTATTCAGCTCCTTTTTAGCTGTGAAACTCCTCATTGAAAGATTGACTCACCGAACACTGGTGAACCTTGACAGGTAGTTCAAAAGAAAGCATTTATGCCAAAAACTTTACCTTACGTACAGTATAGTATATTAATTTTCAAAAGTAAGGCAGAACACCCCACTATAATTTGTTATTTATTGAGACATAATGTTTCTGCTTGAAGATCAGTCAGTAGGTTAACAAAATTTATTGCAAAAGCTCAATATTGACATCTAGGCATCTAGCATCATAGAGGATGCTTTTCCTAAGATTGTAATTCCTTCATGTAGTTTCTAAGTTGTGCTGTATTTCCATGTGCAGAATATTTGCAACTTTTCAAATAGGATCCAGAAAGTGGAAGTGGAGATGTATGCTTTAAGATGTTTAGTTAGTAAAGTGATTTGGTATAGTGCAATTGTCGCAAATCTGCAATATTTGTTAAAAGAACTTTTCTTTTAACCTGTTAGAATCATAGGAAGTCCAATCTTACACATTTACAGGATAACTAGCAAAATAACCATTCATTCCTGAAACTGTTGAGGATTTTCAGGTGCAAGACCACTTGTGAAAAAAAGTGTCAGTGAGATGTAGGCAAGATTCCTGGAAGCAATGGACCACAATGGCAGACTAATGAATTGCAGGTGGAAGATTTTTGCTTATCCACTGGGACTAAAAGAATCAAAGGAAGTATTAACATGAAAGGGAGACGTATATTATGCCTTTACAACCTTGCTCCCTAATCAGTAAGTAATCATTAAGATGAAATAAAGAAATCATAATTGTAACATCAATATGGCTGTAATTATTCTTTAATCCCAGAAACTCACGTCATGAGTGTGTTCTTATAAAAGAATCAAAGTGAAAACTCAGAAGCAAAACATGTTATTTTTTTCTCCACTTTCTGAACTAACTTTCCATGATGAAATATAATCCTGTCCCAACGTTATATGGGAATCTTCTACTTGCACTCATGCTGTCTTGCTGGAATGTGTCTCCATCAGTTTGTATTTTAGCATATCTATCTCCCACCTGATGCTGAAAAACTACCTTTTCTTTCTGCCTTCTAGCAGAAGAAGGAGAGGTAAGGTTGATTTAAGGAAAGTTGTGATGGGGTGAGATTGGCTGGAACTACCAGTTTCAATCTCTTCCTCACTGTAACATATTAGGAACCAGGCCAGCATTTCTCCTAAGTACGTGCATGCAGTGTGTCAGATATACAGCCTTCTGGTGCACAATTGCAATGTAGTTAGTGAAAACTCCTTAGGTATTGGTGCTGTCCCATTTTGACTATATACCTGTGTGCAGGGGTGAGCCCTGGTTGTGAAGGAGCTGTTCGTTTGGGTTTTTAAACACTGTATTATCAGTGCTGATATTGCAATAACAGTATATTTTTCATTTCCTTAATTTCTTCCTCTGTTCTACAAAAAAGAAATCTCTATTGGCACAAGCACTACATGTTTGTTTGAAAATGTTTGTGTACTTGTGTGTGCTAGTCATGCATACGTGAGCACCTAAAATTAATACTGGATCAACATTGAAATAAATCTAGCTGAATTTATTTCAATGTGTGGAGCTGCTTGGCGTGCATTTGGAGTTCTCCATCCAGTAATTTTTAACATCCTAGAAAATCATAATCACTGCATGCATGCACAGTATGCAATCCTCAGGCTGCTGCTTTAGATAAACTTGAGTTTATAAAAGGTATGAAAGATGCATATTGAGGGCTCAAGATGAGATCGGTGTATCATAGTTACATATATATATATCTCATATGTAACATTGTCATACATATTTTTGACTGAATCCTATGGTCCTTTCTTTGCAGCCATAAGAAATAGCTTTGAGACTATATAAGCACAACCTGTGTTAATCTCTGCCTAAGTCAACAGAGATAACAGTTGAAATAACAGTTCCAACTAGAGAGAGACACCATTCATCTCAGAGGGTGTTAATTCATATAGTTAGTAATAAGTTGAACAATGATGAGAAATGTGTTGCTTATCAAAGCTGAAGAGAGAGGAAAGAGATAATAAATTGTGCCGTACGTGATGATTTTCAGTTCATGTTTATTTTCTGAAATAGCTTGGATGTCTACTCTCTTTTTCCAATATAGACCTCTCTGTTTCCTGTCCAATAGCTTCTTTACAGTTCAGTAAACTTTGTATCAGGCCAAACTTTAATTTTCCAATTTTAACTTCTCTGAAATATTGAGCATGGAAATACCACTTTTCATCTTCTTTGAACACGTACATTTAGTTAAGTACAGATGTATCTCATTCCTCCAGTTTATATGCTTTGCTCAGAAGGAAAATATGAGAAAAATTCACCTCCACCTCTAACATTGTCAGAAAAGTGTGAGCGCTTTAAAGGTGACTTCAGATTATCATTATTAAATATTACTGAAATAGGTATAGAAGTCCATGAAGTAATAATTTGAAATATTTTAAAATTAATTCAACATAGTTTCTTTATATTGGCAGTAACACATCAGGTTTAGGGGAGGGAAAGGGGCTTAAATTTTGTGCTGATTTTAAGTAAACTCAGCATTGCAGTCCTGAAGATAAACCCTCTAGACAGAACGACAAGGTAAGTCTGTTTATTGTGGCAAGTAACTCTTGTTGGTGTTCATTTAAGCTCTTTATTGTTATTCCTGGCTTTAAAAGCATACCTACAACTTTGTAAGTGGTAGGTAGTAAAAAATAAATCTGGGGAATAAAGGATTCTATCAAAAACCAACAGAAAATTGAGAAAGGTGTTTTTACCTTACTGTTCAAGTGCCTATCCCATAAAAAGACTGCAAGGGACAGTGCGAATTCTTGCAATTAGTTGAATTTTCTGTAAGAGATTCTTGCCTACGCCAGTGATTTTGATAGTATGTAGTGTTTCTATAACATAATCAGGAAATCTGAAGAGGAGCTTGAAGGTTCTTTATTTTGATGGATGATGTGAAGTGGGCTGAAGATACTTCCGTACAATTCCTAAGTGATCCGTGTTGGAACTGCAGCTTTCATTACAGTTAACTGTGATTTGTGCTGATGCTAACATATTAGCAGTCTCAACAGAGACAAGGAAACACTAATTTAAATGGTCATAACAAATGTTCTGGTCTTTTCATAAACAAAAGTGGTTTTACTCTAATGTTAACTGTTGTGAGGCTGCAGGATGTTTTTCAGTAGCAGAGTCCTTAATTTGGTAATTCTCACAAATATCACATTTGCATGAGTAAAACTGGAAGAAGAGGGGGAGGTAAGCCTCCATTAAGTATTTAGTTTCGCATTTTGAAGATGAGAGACAAAACATCCTTCTAGGGAAAAAGGGTATATCTTTAAATTATCTGTTATATATAGTCATCTTTTATGTATAGGGCTGGCTGTTCCCTGTGACTTGAAAGCTTTAGTCTTTAGGTGTACACTGTATTACATATGCCATAATATTCATAATTGTATTATAGTATTCTTTCTGATATTTCAGTAATTTATATATATTCATACAAGTTATGAAAAAGTAATAGTTTGCCACTTCAATAGACAATTCTAATTTTCCAGAAAACTTACTTGTTCTTTTTGGAGTTGTGCATTTTTCTGAAGATGTAAATTCTATGAAGGGTACTACTGTTAAGTTGATTTGTATTCCACATAACCATTTCCTGAACAAGCTAGCTGGAATAATATTGGTTGAATTATTGAACTTATTGGCACAGCCCTAGCTTTAACTGTATTTCCAAACGTTCCATGGTCTCACTGTTTGTTCTCATGCATGTTAACATTTAAAACTGTTCTGATGGTCTAACTCATTTATATTACATTCTGTACTGGATATTACGTGCGTGTGTTTTTAACACTCTAGTACTGGAAAAAGTATTTTTGTTGTACTTAAGAAAACAAGGCTCTGGACTTTCCTGGCTTTTAAAGTCACGTAATCAGGATGTAGTGGTAAATAAATATTGTCTCTATATGTAAATTTTAGTGCATGTTACATATACTTTTTTCCTACAGACATTGACGATGCTCAAATTCTTCCACGTCCACCTCGAGTCAGACATTTTTCACAGAGTGAGGATGCTCCAAGTGAAGTTTTTGGTGCATTAAATGAGGAACAGCCACTGCCACGAAGCAGCAGCACCTCTGACATCCTGGAACCATTCGCAGTTGAACGAGCCAAAGGTGCAGTTCCTGTCATTGACAGTTCATCCCATCATGCTCCAAGCTTACAGAGTTCCACTGAGACCTCTTCAATGCATAGATCCACTGAAAGCCATATCACTGATACAAATAGCAGAGAGTCCTCCTTGGAAGTTGGGGATAGTATTTATGACCATCTTTGTCATTTGATAGGGCCGGTAGAATTTGCAAACACAGCCTTTGAACAAAGCCAATATGTTGACCTTGAAGGTGAAGATGATCTCCTTTCCTCTCTGAGAGAATATCTTAAAGAAAAAGAAGAACTTTGCGGTAACTTTGAGATAGATAAATGTGAGGCTTCTGCTCACGAAGTTGATACATCAGTAAATAGGAATGGTAGATTACCACTGGATGGATTAGAAAATAGAGATCAGACCGGTCAATGCACGAATAGCATCACTGTTACAGAAAGAGCCGATAACACAGAGCTGCACCTAGAACAAAACCAAAGTGGCTTTATAAGTAATATTGCACCTACTCAAGTAGACATTTTTACAAGAAACCAAGCGCTCGATAAAGTCAAACAGTTAAATATTGATAAACAGTATGAAAGCGTGTTTGATCATGGGTCAAGTAGTCCTAGCAGCAAAGAAGGGAAGAGATACCTGTACAGGCAAGCAGCCACTGAAGCTGATGTAGATTTAGTTCTGGAAGCAGCGGTAGCTGAAAAGCATAAAAATACCCAGTTTAATGAAAAAGTAACCAACTCACGTGTTATGCATGCAAAGAAAATTCTTCCTAAAGCACAAGTTAACCCTCAAACGCCTCACATCACAGGCACAAGCAAACTGTCACCAACTAAAAGGAGTATATCTGAAACTGTAACTCATAGGGCCAAAATCATGAAAATAACGACTAAAAAAAGAAATAGTGTTCATGTCACTTTTAGGCCATCGACAGAATCGGTTCAATTTTACAACCCTCTTGAGAACAAAGAGGCCGCTTGGAAAGCAAGACTTCGTAAACTCGGTGGCTTCAGTAGTAGCGGTAGTGGTAGCAGCAACAGCAGTACCAGTGCAAGCACCAGCTCATCAGCTGTCACGGAGCTGGTTAGACCTGGAATATATAGACCTCTAGATGCGATCAGTGCTGCTTCAGGTGGCAGCAAGCAAATTAAGGAATCTACAGAAACTCAAGCAGCCATGTTGCAAAAAGAAGGTATTACAGTTAATCAGCTCCATAATCGTAGTGCTTTTAGAGCATCAGGTCAGGAGTCAGCACAACAGCAGGGCTCCCTGGGTGGTGTTTATAAAACTGTTGTACATGCTCTTTCGAAGCCGAAGGCAAATGTTTCCCCACAGAGGCAGAACAGAATGCCAGCAGAGGCTCCACTGAGGGATCTGTACAGTCATGTAATGGGCTATTTTGGAAGGAAAGCCGCAGGTGAGCACTAACAGTGTGCAGAGCGCAAAAGGAGAAAGGCAGCACCAGTTTGGCTTAATGCAACTGAAGCAAGCTCTGATAAGCAATCAAAAGGCTTTGGGATGATCACTGCTTTCCCTGTTTGGTTATGCATGCGCCTACAGCCAGCTGATTTTTCTCCCAGCATAAGTTACTTTTACATACTTTAAATTACTAATTTTCCTTTTCAAGATATTTAGTTGAACCTCTTTGCTGCTGAAGACCATCAGGTTAGGGAAGAGGAAGAGACAGTAAATGACCTAATAAAGGATTAAGCCTTGAGAGTTTTGAATTTTCATCTACGATGTAGAGCCTTAAAATTCAGCCTACTGAATGATTGGCATATGCATATTTTATCAGAATGTACTGTTCCACTCTGAGTGTAGTTTGTTTGTCAGAAGCACCTGGCTCTCAACCAGCTAGGTTGAACTAGCTGTATTTCTGGTTCATTTAGTGTGTTTTCTTCTTCCTCCTCCTCCTCTTCCTCCTTTTCCTCCTCCAAAACAAAAAAGCCCCTCAAATTTACATTTGGAGGTCAGTTCAAATAACTTTTAAAAAATAGTCTGAAACAGAAATCTCCTATTACTGGAATGATTTTACTACAACAGTCCTCTGTGAGTCTAATCATAAGGTTTTGTTTGAGTCTTTCAAAACATGCTGTAGGCCTTTCTGTATTCATTCATCAAAATGGATGCAGTTATATCTTGGCAACATCTTTCATTGCTTTCTTTTTTCTTGGAATCGTGGATGTTCACGAAGGTCTCATGATAGTCTTTCTCCTGCTAACTATGAGACCTCTGTGGACTGATCAAAAAAGAAGGCTGTCGCTCTAATATCCATTGTCTTAGTTCACATAACCTTAAATGAACAATAAATTAACTTTCAGCAGTAATGTAGGTTTTCTGTTTTCCCGTTGTTATGCTGGCATGATTAACAGAGGATTCTGTAATGCATCCTGCATCGAGATGTTAATGCCACCTGAGGGCAGTCTTTGTAAGCATAGCACCACGAGAGCGTGACTCATGAAGATTTGCTTCTCTGCCGAATCTAGACTTCTGAAAAAGAGATATCTAGAAAGCACTAATTTTAGAAGCACCTTTTATTTGAAATCTGTAATATTTAACAGAGCCTCATTATTAGAATAAACTACACGGTGGTCTCATGAGAGAGGACACTGAGGGAAAAATTCTTATAGAGAAAACATGAACTGGAATAACTTGAAGACTTTAAAGGTGAAGATCATGAAGTCAGGTGTAACAGCCACAGTTAAATATGAAGAGTATAGTTATATCAAAAATATAACACTGATAAATGAGTGAACTTAATTAATTGTTCATAACCATTGACCATCTAGAGTTTGAGTTTTCATTCCATGTACTAGCATGTAATTGTATTACGTAACATTTTCTTTGCACTATTTATACTAACTGTATACAGTGCCACATTGACATTTGTCATTAGTACATATTACAACCTAGTTTACTTTTTCCACTACATTGCTCTTCATTAGGAATGCAATGAAGAAGGAGCATGTAGGAATCATATAAAGTTTTGGGGATTTATTACTTATTTGTCGTGATACGGAGGAAGAATATATGCTGTATCCTTAAAGCAAGCATTAACAACTTTGAGTAGTGCTTACCTATAAGCTTCTTGCTCTTAAAGGTGGTACTGGAAATCGACTAACCCTTGCTTAGTGGGAAGAAGAAGCCGTACTAATTCTTGAAGTAGAATCTGCTTTAAAAGAGGGAGAGTCTTAAAATGCATGTTTGGCAATTTTGATTTTATTATTTCCGTTAAGTAGCAGGTTTTTTCATGTGTTACCTTTTGTTTTGAGAATGTCTTGATGTGTTCTTTACTATATATAGTTGTTCATTTGCTTTTAGCTAATAGAGAGGACATGAGTCAAAAGCTGCACCCTATTGATAGTGATATTGGCAGTAGCAATACAAATGTTCCTGACCTCATGGATGAATTTATAGCTGAGAGACTCCGCAGTGGTAGTGCACTGGTAAGCCTTTAAACTTCCTACATTTCAATATATAAGTCTGCATATACGCGTGAACTCGTCGATGACGTTATAAATCAGTTCACTAAAAATGTATTTCTCTGGATTTTATGAATCGGAAAGAGTTAAGAACATCACTTAATTATTCCTTGCCTTTGACATAGATTCACACCATTTTACGCCATTTGTGTTTTCATATCTATCAAATCTTCGTTGTGGAAGCAGTGCAGAAGTTACTGTCAGATGAATAGTCTCATTGAATTAAATGGCCTTAATTGCCCCTGTAAAGACCTTTGTACACAGACACTTTCAGAATAATAGTTTATATGTAAATTTGCAGTCCTCAGTGTGGTATGTAGCTAGGTACCATGCTGTAGTATGGTACTGTTCTCTACAGGTATAGTCAGTGCAACAGACTACAAAACTACACCAGTATATGTTTTTCCTTCATTTTTTTTATTTCACTTACAAGTGAATGATTTCTTGTAAATAGTTCTCTGCTAACTGAACCAACTTTTCATATGCTTTCTTCCTACACTTTTCCAGAAGTGTCATGTTGTTTGGAATGTCATTCATAGTGAGAAATTGTGATCAATTTTAAGTCAAGAATTTCTGGTTACTGTTGAATGCTTACAGACTGAAACAACTGATTTGAAGAGATAAATGTTTTATTACTAGCAACGAAAGGGGAAATATTAAAAAAAAGTTGCAAATGAAGAACAGAATGGGTAACAATTTAAATGTAGCATTTCAAAATCGTTCAGTTCTTTTTTCTGCGTAGAATTTTTTAAGATTTTTTTTAAGAAGGTCATTTTAAGACATGCTGCTGTAGAAAGTTGTCAACAAGTAGTGTAGTTGTTGCTAATAAGGGGCAGAAGAAGATTCTTCAAAGTGATTAGAAAAATTTGTTTATTTATCATCTTTTATAAATGGCAAGAGAGGACCTATAAAGTTTGTCCAAATGTATGCTTTTTTCTCTTTTGTATTGAACTCACGTTTATGAAACTTGATTGCTGGTGAAAAGTGTTCTTGTTCATAAGTCTTGAGTTACAAGACAGAAATGCTAACTTGAAGTCTATAAAAAAAATGTTAACTTAGTCTGCAAATTAATAAAACAGAAATCATCACAGCTGGCCACAGAAGAAGAGAGAAAGAGGGGGAATACTGGTTTTTTTCACATAGATGGGCAAGAATATTGATTACTAATAGTTCAGACGAGAATTGTTGCTTTCCGTAGGTAGCAAAAAACAGCCGAGATAAGTTTAAATAAATATTTTGAAACTGCCACTGATTTTGTAATCTAGCACACAGAAATAGATATGCCTTCTTAAAACAGAGTACCAACTTATTAAGATTAGTTTTAGGTTGTTATCTCTATTGAATACTAAAACCTTGTATCATGAAAAGCTTATCAGTCTGAGTAAATCTCTTATTAGTAGTACAGTAGTAAACAAATAGAGAAGTGACTGGGCCTAGTGTAAAAGGAAGTCATCTTCAGTCTCATAATGCACAAAGATTTCAAACCGTTTCATAAAATGGCTTTTCTACTTTTATCTCTCTTCCCTCTCAAGCAAACAGTCCTATCTGTGAAAAAAATGGCTTAAAGAAAGACTCCAAATAGAACACCACCTTACTTACATGAGCAAATCTATATGCCTTATTTCTGCTGTGGGCTGTCTTTGGTGTCCAAGTCAATACCAAGGTTTTGGCTTAATCATAAGAAAATTAATGCATGAATTAGTAAATTTGTTTGATTGTGGTGTACTTTAAATTTTTGCTTGTAGCATGGTAGCCTGTAGGCCAGAAGACACAAAATTCCATGACGTTTTTTTCTGCTTGTGTCTGGAACCAAGGTTAACAAATTTTCTTTAGTAATTTAGACATAATCTGGAGATAATATACTTCTTTACTATTTTTCTCTCTCAAGTCTTACCTAATATGTGTGTGGCACATGCTAGTCTGAATCCTAGCCTTTTAAGGTATGTGCCCAAAACTTCATTGTGCAAATAAAATTTGTATTTATGAAACTCTGTGACTGCATGGGTTGTTCACTTACTGCTGCCTGTCTGGGGTTTTGGAAGGTCTTGGTTATGTAGTATGATGACAATTTCTGGTTTAGGTACTTATGAACTATTTGTTACATTCTGATATTTGCAAATGTAGGATTGCTTTTTCCATTTTATGTAAATAAACCATCCAAGATTGTAAGATAATTTATGTCTCTTTAGAATGTGACAAGAAGAGGAAGCAGTCCTGGCAGCCTGGAAGTTCCTAAAGACCTTCCTGATATATTGAACAAACAGAACCAAATGCGTCCTATAGACGATCCAGGCGTGCCTTCCGAATGGACATCACCTGCCAGCGCAGGCAGCAGTGACCTCATCAGTTCAGATAGCCACTCTGACTCTTTCAGCGCCTTCCAGTATGATGGCCGCAAATTTGAAAGCAAGTATATTTTTCCAAAAGTAATAGCATTTTTGATTGATTGATTGTGAATTTCTTTTTTTTTTTTTTTTTTGTAAAGTTGTATGCCAGCAGTTTTCTGTAAACAGAGCTTATTTTGATTTCCCATTGAAATCATTAGCAAGTTAATGGAGCAAGCAGAGTTCTTGAGAGAGGCTATTGTGTTTATAGTATACTAAACAAAACAGCACTGGAATACTACTGTGCAAAAAGCAGAACAACAGTGAACAGAAGTTAGAAAGCAATATTGTCTTCTCGCTGGAGCGTATCCATCTGTTTTGCACAAAATGTAAAAATGAAAGGTTACTTATTTTGGAAGTTATTTTAATTCTTTTGAAAACATTTAGGTAAAACTTAAGGAAGGGCTTCTGGTATTTTTACAGCTGTCTTTGTGTAGCTATAGATTAATCAAGATACTAAGTGTAATATGGTAAAATTAGTATGCTTTGTTAAAATTGGTATGCTTTGTGTAATAACATAATGCTTTTCATTCATTTCATTTATCCATTCCCACTCTTGTTTAACAGAAGGGGTCATTATGGTTGCTAGGAATTATGACTTCATGTATTATGTAAGAGAGAAATAATGTTTATATGATAGAACTTATTGAAGAAATTACAATTTTTAGATATGTAGATGTTATGCAACTAAGTGATGGTATTCAAACCTACATTTCAGCATGACATTTTTTCTTTAGTGTTGAAAAAGCCACTTTTTAGAATATCATTTGCCATAATATTTTTAGTTCTAAGTTAGCGCTTTAACAACCAACTTGGATATTTCTTCCAGCTGGTAATGTATGTTTCCATTATTTTTACTTTATTCTCATGTAGGTGCACTTACAGCAACTAAGCAGAATACAGGACGTGCATTAGGAATGTCTTCTCCAGAAGTACAGTCACAGTTTTGTGACAGAAATGAGAATATTCATAATAGTCAATTACTTTCTGCTATTACATTTTATGTAAATTTTGCAAGTGTGTTAGTAGCATAGGAGATGCACATACAAGTTTTCCATGGAGGATTTTGGAGGTCCTGAGCTTTTTTTTTTATTATTAGTGGTATTTTTAGGTTGTAAGTTAATACAGTGCTTTCCTCATACAGATTTCAGCTTTGGCACTGAGGCAGGGACGCCAGCTTCCACTGACGTTGATGCAATTTCAGGACAGCAACAGAGTGCCGAGGAGCAAGAAGTGGCCAGTCTAACTACACTCCACATAGATTCGGAAACAAGTAGTCTCAATCAGCAACCATTGTCTGCTGAAGCTGCAACTATTACTGGTAAAGTAGTTAAAAAAAAAAACGTAAAAAAAAAAAAGCATTTATTTCAGAAATTTTCCACCCATCCTGAAGAATGCAAGTTCCAGCTTCTGCAATGAATCCGTATTCTATATAAGATGATCCTTGGATTTCAATTATTTTTTGATTGCTATTGAAAAGCAATGTGTGAAATTACATAAGTGGAAAACCTTTGTCTGACTTCGTTACCCATATGATCCTTGGCTTGGTGCTAAATGTATTTTAAACCCTTCATGAGAAAATCTATACAATTATCAGAGAGAAAAAACTTACCACATAATGTATGCTAGATCTCTTACAAGTGTCCTTGTATTACTGGTAGTCAAATAGCTAATTTTCAGGAAGAGTTTTTTCCTTGGAAGGCTTTGACAGTGCTCTTTCAAACCAGTGTGTCACACTGAAGTATCATGGGATTCTTTTATATATATCCATCTTAACTTCTCTCTATATTGTCCATTGTGTAACTGGGAGCTTTTAATATGCAAAATGTTAGTTATTGTGCCATGTAAGATAAGTTTCCATTTGTGTAACTTAAGAATTCTTTTTCTTTTAGTACTGTCCCTGTTGTTTTCATGAAAAAGTAAGCCTGTTAGGAAGCAGTGTTTCACAGCCTCAGTCCATGAGCTTGAGGCTCCACAAGTTTACTTTGCAACTGTTTCTTGAGAGAGAGAATAACAATGAGGTTAGCGACCACCAAGTGATGCAGTTAACCCAAATTGAATGGGCTCCTTTCTGAAAGAGAGAATCTTCCTCTCTGAGGAGTATTTGGAAGAACAGTCTCTTGCCAGGTTTTGTAAATGAGAAGTAAAGATGTCCATAGTAATTTTTGTACTCCTTGTTCCATAACTGTTATGCGCTACCGTTCCTGTTACAACCCTGAGAACAATTACCTATTTATCTGTGAAAGCTTATACCTACATACACTGTCTTGTTCTCTGTGAGAAATCAAACTCTGCGTTTTCAGAGATATTGAAAGACATCTTTACTTCCCCCGCCACAATTTTTCACTTTCTAAAATTGTCTTTCTGCTGGAAGAAGCATGGTATTAGCTTTCTTGGACATTGTTGTTCAGCTTGTTCAACAATGTTCACCTTGACTTTTGTTCTCTTCATTTTTCCCTTTGCTGTGCACTTGTTGAAAGTCCTAGCAGAAAATCTGTTCTTTTTCTGTTTGTTTGTCTTTATATGTTAATAATTTCATTACTGTTTGGTATTTTTGTCCAAGTTTGCACTATAATTGAATTGATAAGATTGCAATTAATGACTGAGTTGTCCATTGAGAGATTCTGTAGCTGTCTCTTCTTGTTGTTTGGACCACTGTTTTAGAGAGGTAGCTTTTGTGTGTCACATGCATTTAGCTGGGTTTCCTGAGGAAGCAAGACTTGTGCGATTACACTGTCTGTTTCTGTCTGACTGTTCCATGCCCCCAACAATGTTGGAGCCCATTGTCTAATTTCTGCTAAATTGACATATAAGGAAACAGAAGGACATTATTTTCTTCGAAGTTTTATGAAAGATAGGCAGCTATCTACTGGAAATTGCATGTATACAGAGTCCCATGACAGGGAGGCTGCAACATGAATTCACTATATTAGATACCAGCAAATCCATGCAGAAACTCAACCTCAAAACATGCTCGTAAGAAACGAGTTTTCAGTGGTTCTGCTGCTCAGAAAACTGCTTGTTTCTAAATAGTTTTGCTTTGAAGGTTTTTGGAAGGAAAATTTCTTCTTGGCGTGTAGGCATTATTTCATATTCTTAGCAAATGATTGAGTTTACTATTGATCACTGTTTACTAGTCCTAGAACAAGTTGAACCCATAGTAGTCTCAGTCAAATTTGGATCCACATATGCTGGAGTATCTTTTAGTGCTTCTTAGAAGACTCCAGTAGTTCAGCAAATTTTCCATAATTATTTCTGTCCATTCTTCTGTCCATGAAGGTCTCTTTCACTCCCTCCTCTGCTCCCTCTCTCCCTCCCCTGCCTGCTCCTTCTCTCTATCTCATTCCCTTTCCTTCCCTCTCTGTCCCACTCTCCCTCACTTTCTCTCCTCTCCATCACTCTTTCTCACTCTTTCTCTTGATCTACTTTCAACCATCCCCACTTAATGAGCAGAATGGAAGAGAAGTAGGAAAAGATTTCTTTGAACATCTTTTAAGTGTGTATTTTACATTATCTTTGTGAGCATGTGGAAAACAAGTGATCAGTAGTGAGACGAGAGTATCATTACCTGTTGCATGAAACAGTAGTCTTTGTGTGAAGCAGTAGTGTCCATCTCTCCTGCATAGAGGTGTTGATTTAAATTGATGGTAAAAGCTTCATTGCCTTTGCCATTTAAATCTGATAGAGACCTTTGCAGTTTAACAATGTAATTAAGTTTGTTTGCCACAATTTCTGTTCTGATAACGCTGACATTTTCTGTCAAGTTCTTTAAACAATTTGTTCTCTTTACAAAAAAGAACACAGCCAATAATTTGAGAAAATTACTATTTTAAAAGACTCACTTTTTCATTGCTGTCCCTAAAGTTCAGTTTCTCTCTAATACTGAACTTCACAAATCATTATAATATTTTTAGGTCCCAGTTACATTTATCTAAGAGTTAAATTTAATAGGTTTAAATTCTTCCCTTTTAACATGTGCTGATGTGTAGGGAAGTATGTGGTAAATATCTGTTCTCTTTTTTTTCTGCCATCTAACTGTTCTGACCAAACTCAGCTTTTTATAATGATCTGTAGGAAGATTCAGGAAGTGAAACTAAGGTAGTGCAGAAGAAAAGTAGAAGTACCTGCTCCCTCTCCACATATCTCTTAGTAGAGGAGGCCAAATTGTTGCCTGGAGAGGATGCTGCCCAGTGGTGATCGTGGAAAAATGCCTGCCATTCAGATACTTGTATTTTCCTGTCTTAGAGGAAATAACATTCCTCTAACTTTAAAGAACTTTCCCTCCATATGGATTTTCTCAGCCCAATTGGCAGATAAACATCAAAAATTGTCCATTACTGGTTTGAGCTTTTATTTATAAATTAACTTGTATGCATCCATAAACCTGGAAAAGCAGTTGTTCCAGGAAAATTTCTGCTTAAATGCTTTGCTGGAGAGAACTATAGGTGAGGGAACGTGGAGAGAAATTTGACTGGTTCAGAACTCTGAAAGTGCTGCAGAACAAACACATTTTAAATTATTTGGACCTAAAATAGAGCTCTGTTAATCCATTTGCCTATCTGATTTTGATGTTCATCTCTCAGCTTTCCTGCATGTAATTCGTTTTCTTTCAGAGCACCATTCACAGGGAGATCTGCTTACAGTTTTTATATCTTTTCTTGCCCACATTTGATATATAGAAGTAGTTCAGTTTTCTTTTAATGCTATGTTTAGACAACATTTCAGTAGCTCAAGAAAATAGAAAAGGCTTTTAAGGTAACTGTTAAAAATTGCATTTGCAGGCTCTGAAAGTGCTTCTCCAATCCAATCTGCTCTTGGATCCCGATCACAGACACCCTCTCCTGCCACTCTTCATGCAGATCATATTGAGCAGAAGGATCTGCAGCTGGATGAGAAGCTCCACCACTCTGTTTTACAGACGCCAGATGACCTAGGCAATATCTGGAACAGAAAATATAAACCTGTTCTTTCTTTCTTTCCAATGCCATATAGTGAAGTAGCTAGTATCACATTAGTTGTAGACCATCCTGTACAAGGCTATTTCATCTGCACTTTGAAAAATATTTAATTACGGTGATTTAAAAGCAAACAAAAACCTTTTGCATTTTATCTTGCATTTCATTGGAACTGTTAGCAGTAGATTAATAGTCCACACAGTTATAATTGTTCTTTTTGATGCTTAGAGTCATGGCAGCTTAATCTAGTATGTGGCCCTGCCATGGACTGTTTTATCATTGATGTACAAATAATAAGACATAATTTTAAAGTAATGTTATAATTTCTCTTTGGAAGTTTGGTTCTTTTCCCTTTCATATTTAGATGAATTTATAATTACTTCAACTATCTTAGCTATTGAATTCTAGGATACATTCACTTTGTAAATACAAGGTTGCATTTCTCCCATATTTGGTCTCATGGAAACAGAAGAGTGTCTGATGTATATTTGAGACCCTTTTCCTTTAAGGAGCCTACTGATGGGTAGAAATATCATCATTTTGCTTTGTACTTTCAAATCCATAGCCTAGAAACTGTTAGTGTCTCTACCACAGTGGTCCAGATCTTCAAAAGAAGAGGCTATGTGATTAGGCTGAATTGAGATTTAATTTTGATTTTGTATGCCTGTGGGAGCTGCGAGATTTTTCAGAAGATCCCAGCAAATTCTGGTGCTGAGGTGTTTTGAAAATCCGTCTGAGAGGGGCGGAAAGGAGATTCTGGATGCCTGCTGGTTTAAAACTGTGGTTCGTTAGCTAGTTTAGTGTGGCTGTTTAGCTAGGTAGGTGTGAGCTGAGTAGACTTTAGCCATCGTAATCTATCGAAGTTTTCTTTGTATGGACAAACTAGATTAATCATCTTCCACCTAAAAAAGAACAGTCATTCGTATAACACTGATGTGTAGAGAGAGCTAGGTGAGAGTTAGACTGTGGTGCTAGGTTACTGAATATTGCCTCTCCACTCATACAAATTTACTGCCTAAAAAACAGTAGTCAGAGACAAGTTTACTCTCACCTTTCTCTTCAGTTTGCAATAAAATACATTTCTAGTAGATTCTAAGGAAAATTGTCTTTCTATTTTATTGGGAAAAATGTAAAGTTGAAGTGTAATTTTACTCGGGAGCAGGCAAGTGGAGTTCTGGAGATTCATTGGCTCCAAAGAATGTAAGACCGCACTTACAAAAGGATTGACCTTACTAGGTCCATCAGATCCTTATTAGGGCTCCAGTAGTGACCTTAACTGTTATTTATGGAAAGAATATAAGAAACAGGACAATTCTTCCTTTACGGAGTTTGATAGTAGACATATATTTAAACATATCCAGCGTTGAGGTGGCTGAATGGGTAAGAAATATCTTACTCAGAAAGCCTGATCTTTTTTTTCCTTTTGGTTTTAAGAAAACTATGTATGTAATAGTTATATCAGAAATTTTCTTTTTCTGGAGAGGTAGGTCTCACTATACTTTTTTCTTCCATTACAGAAACCAGTGAATTCCCCTCAGAATGTTGCAGCGTGATGGCTGGGGGAACACTTACAGGATGGCATGCAGATGTTGCTACTGTGATGTGGAGGCGAATGTTAGGAATTTTGGGAGATGTCAACAGCATCATGGATCCAGAGATTCATGCCCAGGTTTTTGATTACCTGTGTGAACTGTGGCAGAATCTGGCCAAGGTAAAAGAACTGAACCTCTTCTCCAACCTGACCTGATAGGGTAGGATTTTCGGAAGGAAAAAAACACCACCTTATATATTTCCCTAAAATATTTATCTTTTTATTTTGTTTTTAATAATTGCAGATAAGAGACAATCTTGGTATTTCAACAGATAACCTAACTTCACCATCTCCACCAGTTTTAATTCCACCACTGAGAATTCTAACACCATGGCTGTTCAAGGTAAATTTAAGCACTAAGCAGTGAAACAGAAATAAAAGTTCATGTAGGTGTAGAAGAGTATTTAATGTAATTTTTTGATTTATGAATAATAAATATTGTTCTAAAACTGTAGGCAACAATGCTGACTGATAAATACAAACAAGGAAAGCTACATGCTTATAAACTCATTTGTAAGACAATGAAGCGAAGACAAGATGTTTCTCCAAACAGGGATTTTTTAACTCATTTCTACAATATAATGCACTGTGGACTTCTTCATGTTGATCAAGTAAGTTTAATTATGAAATTCAGGTTAATAGTATAACTAAAACCAAAATTGTTTTATCAAAAATACTGAATGGATTTTCAGCTGAGTAATTTAACTTTGTCTTTGAAAATAGTTATGTGACTGATACTTTTTCTAAACTTTGATAAATGTCCTCATGTTCTTGGTTGTAATCAGAAATGCTTTTTTTGTAGTCCATTTCAAGCAAATAGAGGGCAGAAAAGGTACTCTTTCTTTTTTTTACTGATTGTGTGTTACAGATTGAAGCATGCAAGAAAGAGAAGGAAGCAGATCTCTCTAAGGTCTACTGTTGTTCTTACTTGCTCCCTGATGCAAGAGTTTAGCTAGTGGGAAAGTAAATTGTGCTCACTACATTGGAGTAGTTTATTTCTACAGCAAGTATAGGAACCAGCAAACTGAGACATACTGAGTATATCTAATCAGGGGGAGTAGATCTTTTTCATAGGTTTTAATATGAACAAGTCTGAAAATATTGTATGGCTTAAACACTCTTTTTAAAGACTTGCATCAAAAGTGTGAAAAAGTTGGTTTTGTGTTTTGAGGAGCGTTTAGAGGCATAGGGAGATCAAAGGTTCAAACAACCCTGTTTTCATTAACTGGGCAAAATAGAACTAGTCCAAAATTATTCCACAGATGGCTATGGATAGGATGGATCTCCAGGTTTTTTCCTCTAACAACTGGTTTACCCTGCTTTTCTTGCTGGATTGCAAATCTTCCTATAACATACTGCCATTTATTTGGATATCACTACCGTTGGAGAATTATTCAAAGGAGGAAGAGGGTTATTTTTTTGCCTATCTGTGAACTTGGGATGTTTTTTAATAGTTAAAACATTTCGTACTTTTTCCAGTACTTTTGAAGAAATTGCATCATGTACGTTAATTTTAAAACCTGCCTCACTAAGTCTACAAGAATGTAGTATGCTGTGTTGAATAACTATATACCAGAAATGTTATAAAACACTTAATTCTTTCTTTGTATTTTGGTTCCATATGGATATATGTAAGAGGCTAATACCTTTTTTAAAGTTATAGTCAGGTGATACTTGTTGGGGAGGATTTAAGAGTGTTGTTAAGAAGGTATAATAGCTGGTTATCTCACTGTATCTCTTCTGTACATATTTAAATGAATGGTTAATTGTTTATAGAACTCTTAAAAGCTAAATGTAAATAAATATAAGGTGTGACCTGGTACCAACCTTGTACAATAGTGTCCAAGGGTAAATTGATCTATAAAGTATACCACAGTTTACTTATATTAATATGAATATACTTAAGGAATTTATATTTTTATGCTACTCTTCGCTCAGTAATGAGTGTCTTAATTGCCACAATGAATTTGCTTTCTTGCTTTTTTACTTTCTACCTTTGGTAAATACCTGCCTTTTTTTCATTCATTGTTCATCTTGTTGATATTCTTCTTTTCCTTTTTTCCCTTTTCCTCCTGCAAGGATATTGTCAATACAATCATCAAGCACTGCTCTCCTCAGTTCTTTTCACTTGGTTTGCCTGGTGCCACCATGCTTATTATGGATTTCATTGTAGCAGCAGGAAGAGTGGCTGCTTCTTCTTTCCTCAATGTAAGTATTCATCAGTTCATTCTCATTTATTTAAGGATTTGAGAGAAACCTGAGCAGTATTTTTCCTTGACTGGGGTGTTAACTTGACCCCAGAATTCAATGTAATGGTTAGCAAATACAGATACTGTCAGTGGTTTATTCTAGAACACTACACATGCAAGTCCTCTCCGGAAAATATGTGAAGAATGCAAAAATTACTGTTGGAGCAGAGTAACTGCTTTTACTTCAGAGTTCTCGGAATTGTGACTGACGTTTATCCGTGCTTTAAAATGTTTTAAAATAAATGTCCATTTTGACTGTACCTTCATTTTAAAAGTATATTTATTCCTCCATATCTCTACTATGCAATGACTTTGATCAGGCTTGAGAACTCAAATCTGCTAGTGTTTGCACTATTTGGATATATTTCTGATACTGTTACCCAGGCAAGTTCAGCCTTATATAGTAGTACTGATATGATTACCTAGGTGCTGTTGGCCTTGCATGACTGTACTCTCTCAAAGCTCCCCAGTACTCCCCTCCAATTGTCTGTGAGTTTTGACTGTTTCTCACATCATTCCCCCTTTAACCAACTATGAAATCCAGCCTCCTTCAAGGTAGTATCTGAAGCCTCTGTCAGCTTCTTACACTGTTACTTGTCATGTCCAGCAATGCCTCACATGATGTCCAGTAGTTTTCCATATCCTGTTCAATTAGCTGAACCTAAGACCCGAGCCTAGTTAGCAGCTCAGTCATTTGTCTGTAGTCCTAACAATTCCTCTGCTTCCTTTTGACCATCTTGGAAAATGGGAGCATGGGCTGTGCATGAGTAGCAATCCACGGGGCTGTGGTCTCGGTTTGCTCAGCTCTACAGAATTTGCAGAAGGAGAAGGGAAATAGCTGTGTGGAGTTTCAGCCGTTGTTCTCTTTTAAGGCAGCTAGAAATATCAGCTTCCTGATTGCAGTAAGAATATATTTCTCCCCACCTTTTTTTCTTTTAGGCACCAAGAGTTGAAGCACAAGTTCTTTTAGGATCTCTAGTCTGTTTTCCCAATTTATATCATGAACTACCAGCTCTTCACCCAAACATTCCTGACATTGCTGTGTCTCAGTTTACGGATGTTAAGGTAGGAATTTTAAGAATATTTGGATGGTGTTCACCTACCAAGTATATGTTTAATATGATATTTTTCCAGGAAATACTAACTAAAATTTTAGGATTCTAAAATTTTTCAGAAATAATTTCAAATAGATTATAAGGCTCAAGATCCCATAAAATCTTGTCAAACTTTATACTACTAAACATACTTTACAATTGCTATTAACTTAATAATAAAGTGGTTTTGTATGTTTGTAAAAGGAAATGATGTGTTATCTCACTGATGCGTTATCTCACCTTTTCAAGCCTACTCTCATTAGGGCTATTTGCAGGTCTCACAGATTTAATCAGCTGAGACGAGAAGACTGAGAGATTCAAGATACATTATTTAATTTATTGAGAATTCACAACTGGTGGAATCTGCCTGTGTTCCTAGGGGCTTTAGAAAACCTCTGTACATCAGTATGTTCTTCTAGACAAAAAGCAAAGATTAATGGAGACCTTACCCTCTCTATTGTAACACAGAGTTGGGTAGTGAACCAATATACTGAAACTGGGCAGAGCTCAGTTTGTGTGTTTAATTGCTGTATGTGTATCACGTATGATTACTATGTCTAAGAAAGGCTCCCCATAACTTTCCAAACTGTTTCAATTTAGAGAGAGATGATAGCTTGGAAGCTGCTTTATACCTTGCTCCCTTTTGGGGACTGATTTTGAATTCCTTCTTTGTCATTTCTACTGCGTAATGGATGTTTACTTGAGCTTTATTGGGATCAACCTACAGCTTTAGGGACATTTCACTGCAGTTGAGTCAAAATTCTTCTTGACATAATTCTTAAGGCACTGTAGTCGCTTGTTCTGCAACTACTTCCAAAGACTTTTTAAATCAATATGATTTTGAAAAAAAAAAAGCTTGTTTAAACCTCAAAGTAATAGATTCTTTCCATAATACCCTTCAGTGCTATTCACAGAAGCTAGCTTTAGGGAGTCCTTTGTTGTTGGGTTTTTTTACCCTTGATATTTTATGGAAATGTATTGGCAAGAATTGGATAAATGGTTTATCAGCAGAAATTAAGACAGTAACCTGTGGGATATTCTTGGGGTAGCACAATAATGAGCATCTGGGGCAGAATAGAACCTTGGAGTAGTGGTAAGCAAACAATTCATCTGACCACAAACCTAGACTCTCAGCTAAGCAACATGCCTGTATGTGCTATAATAAAATTCTAATTTTCTGATGCTTCATGTGATGGAGTTGTTGGTAAATCAGTGAATATTTTCCTCTTTGTTTTAGGAACTCATCATTAAAACTGTGTTAAGTTCAGCAAGAGAGGAGCCATCTGGTCCTGCACGGTAGGTCGTACAAAAAGAGCTTCTAAATCAATAGATTCTTTTCTTTATTATAGTTTTTTGAGGTGGATATATTAGAGAGCTTAAAGCAAAAGTTTATATGTATTTTATTCATGGTTTTCTTCACCATTATCAAAACTGTGGTCCACCATGTGAATTCAAAATTGTTTGTAAATAAAGATATTAAAAGAACAGACATCTTCTGTCAGACCAAATGCTGGTACAGTCCAGTATCCTTTCTCTGATAGTGGCTGATAGGAAAGGGTGTAAATATAGGTAAGAGTATAAGCTGTATGCTTTCCCAGCCTGCACTGGTGTTCAGCTCAGGCATTTTCTGTACTAGAGAGGCAATTTTTACTTTGGTTAAGGACAAGATTATTTATCAGGGAGGTATGGTTATTTTTTATTAGACCACATGATTTAATTTGAAAAACAGAAATAATCCAAGGTACATGAGCCCTTCTTTACAGTATGGAAAAGAAGCAGAAAATACTGAGCTAAGCATTAAACTGGGAATGATTGCTCTGATGCTTAAACCTAAGCATCTTCATCAAATAGAGAACTTCAGAGAGGATAGTTACCAGTTTTCTTTTCTGTTTCTTAATTTGCTTAGAATTTTGTTCCTCCTTACCTATCCCCAGAGGCTTTCAGTTACAAAGTCCTGCATATGGGATTGGAACAGGAATCTGTAATGCCTACCAAGGAAGAGCACACTTGTGTGCCTTATGTATTTGGGTGGAGTGTTTATGTATGCTCAACTAATACATTGTCACTTAACAAATGCAAAATACTAGAACTATATGCCTGAAAAACGTTACTGGAAAGATCAGCTCATTGAATCTTAGAACATTTTGCTGGAAAACCAAGAGCAGTTTTCATCAGCCCACTTACCTGTTCTTCACTTGAGCTGGTAATATCTCTCAACACAGGGGAAGGAAGGAATGAATGTTCTGAGATCATTTTCATTTTTTCATGTTCTTTTACAAAACTCAATTCTAAAAAGCATAACACTCTCCATTTTGCTTTTGAAAAAGGTGGTTTAAATCCAGTTGGTTCAGAATATTATTACTGATCTGGTGGCACTGAAGCACACAGTATTAGCATCTTCAGTTCTGGCAGTGTGGCTGGGAAGAGGAAGGGAACATCCTGCATGTCCCTGTATCCTGTCTGGTTGTGAGGGTGTGTATATAGGAGCAGAGGCACCTGTGCATGCCCAGCCTTTCAGACAGCGAAGTTATGCTGCCCCCAAAATGCAGAGTTGGACCACTGTGTGTAATAACATTAAATGAAGATTAAAAAAGAATAGATTCCCAAAGTCTCTTTGGGTTACCTGTGCCCCTCTCCTCCTTCTTGGAGACAGAAGAGTATGTCTTCATTGTGGGCATAATGATGTTCCCACAGCTCCTGAAGCTTGACTGCCTCACTCCTCAGTGGCAGTTAATCCACAGTCTTTTTTGGTAATAACTTCTCTGATACCATCTGCTTCACAGCAGTACAGAGTTCACCTGGGTTACTGTCAGAGGTCATATTTAGGATCTGCATTACGATTTTGCCACGTTGGCTCAGCCACTAGTAGAGGCTTAATTGTCTTTGTAGTTTCCTAGGAGAGAACCTAGATTTCTTGGAACTTAGGTATATAGCTTTGTATATCTCTAGCAAGTCTGAGTGCTGCTACTGTTACCCAAGCTATAAATCTCTATTCCTTATCTCTTCCACAGAGGCTCGATGTTTTGCGTTTCATTACATACTTGACCCAACTGAGCTTCAGGGAAGTCAGTTATCTGAAATATATTCTACTCTCAGATCTCCATCTATAAAGATTAATAACTGTATTAATCAAATACCTCTCCTGCTGCTGACAGTCTGAAAAAGAAGTGACAGGTTGATGAACTCAGTGTTCATCTCTTCTTCTGCTTGTTCTGTTAAGGCTGTGAATCTTTAATAACAACATTGTAGCCACGTAACTACACAGTTTTTCAGAGACTACTCTGAATAATGATAACGGAACTGGTGTTCTTAGTAGCAACCTCACAGGCTCCCGGATATTTTGCACATCAGTATGTCATCAGCTGTGGAATGGTTCTCAGTAGCGTGAAGAAAACTTTAAATACTAACACAGACTTAGAGCTGTCTACTCTTCTGTATACTAAAGGTTTATTTTCTGAGTCAGCTTATACAAACTGTCCACGTTTATTGTTAAATCCATGCTATGTTCTTGTTTTCTTTTGTTCAAAAAGGATTGAAACACATACTGTGGAAATAGCAGAAGTGTAGATTGCTCCCCCTCCTGCGAGGTTGGAGTGTGTTTAAAACATGCCTGGTAGTAGCTTACCTAAATGGTCCTGAAAATTTTCTCAAAGAAGAAAGTTACAAAAATCTTAGATAGACTGTTCCAGTACTTATCTAATTTTTACAGTCAGGTTGGTTTTATGACCAGTATATAGGAGAAATCCTTTCTACTGGAAATTAAACTCTTCAGTGACTTACTGCACATCAGAACATTTCTTATCATTTCCTTCCTTAATTGTGATCTAGACTCAGTACGCCCTTCAACTTTTCCTCCATATGCAGTGTTTTCCAAAGCTGTTTATTATTTTTGTCACTTTTTTCCTGGACTCCCTCAAGCTTGTCTTTATTCTTAAATTGTATTAATCAAAATGTAACGGAGGCAGTCTTGCAGTTGAGATTTCAGTGACAATGTACAAAACAGGGTGGTTTGACATCTTATTTACACTATCACATAGAATTGATACCAAGATGTATTTTTGCTACCTGTTAGCAGTTTAATGATTCTGTGTAGCCTTAAAATCCTTCTTCTACAGCACAGGCTTCATAGCTACTTCTGTTGCTGTTTCTATTCTAGCATATGATTTTTCCTTCCCAGGTGTAATGCTTTGCAGTTCCCATGACCAGCTTTCATCTTGTTGATTTGGGTTGCTCTCCAATTTTATCCAGAGGATTTTGAATTCTGAAGTTGTTTCCAAAATATTTGCAGCCTGTGTTCTTGAAGATAATTACTAATGATTCAGAGATTGCTTAAGCTAGCTCCTTAACATTTGTAAGCAAATATCATCTATCTCTGCTGACTTGAACACATCTAAATACTCTTTACCTTTACACTTCTTTTCTATTTCCTGATTTTAAAATGAAGAAACAACAACAAAAGTTGAAGTATTTAATCACAATATGTATACTGTCTCTAGCATTCATTTACCCCTCGTCTATTCGTCCTTGTTTATTGTCAGTCTAAAAAAAATGTAAATGTGAACAAATAACATTCCCCTCTCTTGTCTCTGTGTCCCAGAACCTCTAAACAAATATGAGCAAACTCTCATGTTGGAGAGGAGGAACGTCCCACCACAATTTTTACTTTGTCTTAAGAAAATATATATGAATTTCCCATACATTGATTTCAGGTAGTATTTTTAATCCAAAAAGCACATAGAGATACAGGAGTTCTTGATGTCTTTTGGATTTTTCAGTTGCTCGGAAGGGTGCTTCCTTTGTCCTTTCCTGTGCCTTCACCAGGGTACTTGGGATTTCTTGCTCATTTTTAACTAAGTTACAGCATTATAAAGTTTTTGTGTAGTTCTTTTCAAAATACTAAAAGCATATTTTTTAGAATTTAGCAAGACATATCATGACTCATAAAAATTGCACATTCTTGTAGCATGTTTCTCAACAACTTGTCCTCCAACATTGTTTTACAGATGTGTTGCTCTTTGCAGCCTTGGTATTTGGATCTGTGAGGAGCTAGTTCATGAATCACATCATCCTCAGATCAAGGAAGCATTGAATGTGATTTGTGTTTCTTTAAAGGTGAGAGACTAACACTTTTACAATGTATATTGCCTTTATGTGTAAAGATACTTTGCCTTTTTAAAGTCATGATCACATTTTAGCATCCTTAACTTCACAGTCTCATTTTCAATCCTTACAAAATACTGAATTCAGTTTAATTGGTGGATCTCTGAACTCTGTCAAAAGAGATCTTTACTCTTCTTTAAGTTTGGAGGAAATAGTATGCTGGGAGATAAGACAGTGGATCCCTATCTTAATATGTATCATTAGCCACTTCACTCTAACCTCTACCCTTTGGAGCATAATAGTTTGTCCATCACCCCATCTTTCATTAATAACCCTTGCAATTTAGCTTTCAGCAAAACCACTACTGGCTTTGTCTGACTTTGTCCAGTTATACCCCTTCCCACATCCTGGACCCAAGCTTCCAGCAGGGTTTTCTGCATCTATTTGTAACTAGATCTAGGAGCCTCCGGTGGATTAACCTTAAGTAAGGGCCAAACTCCCACCCAGCTGCTCACTCACTCCCCCTCCTCAAAAGGACAGCGGGGCAAAACAGGATGAAAAATCTTGTGGGACAAGATGAAGACAGGGAGATTGCTTGCCAGCTGCCATCATGGGCAAAACAGATTTGACTTGAGGAAATTAATTTAATTTATTGTCAGTTAAAATAATTTGGGCAGTGAGAAACAAAGACAAAATTTAAAACACCACCTTTCCCTGCCCTCCTCTCTTCCCAGGCTCAACTTCACTCCTTCGTTCCCAACTCCTCTGCCTCCCCCTGCCCCCCCCCAAGTAGTGCAGAGGGGACGAGGAGTGGGGAGTTACAGTCAGTGCGTAACAGCTCTTGTCTGCCACTCCTTCCTCCCTGTTCCAGTGTGGGTCCTTCCACTGGTTGCAGTCCTTCAGGATAAGCCTGTTCCAGTGTGGGCTGTCTGTGGACTGTAGTTCCCTTAGGAAATATCCAATGCTGCAGTGTGGGGTACTTCCCGGCTCCAGTATGGATATCTCCTCCGGCATGGTCTTTTCCATAGGCTGCAGGGGAATCTCTGCTGCAGCACCTGGAGCACCTCCTCCCCCTTCTCCTTCTCTGACCTTCATGTTTGCCTGCTGTTTCTCGTTCCTTTTTTATTTTGTTCTCTGCCTGCGTGGCCTTTTTCCCCTTTCTTAAATATGTTTTCACAAAGGTGCCACACACTTGGCAGATGGGCTCAGCTGTGTCCTTTGGTGGGTCCGTTGCAGAGCTGGCTGGAACCTGCTGTGTCTGGCATGGGCAGCCCCTAGCCTCTTCTCACAGAGACCATCCTGTAGCCTCTCCATTACCAAAACGTTGCCATGTACACGCAGTACAGACCCATACAAAGACTCTGGAGTACAAAAGCGTCAGAGTCTTTCCTTCTCCAGCATTTGTGTCTCTTGTCTAGGCTAGCCATGGATGCCGAGGTAAGTCACATTCCTCACTAATTGGCATCCTGGGTTCCCCAGCTCTGATTAATAGTACTCTTAAAGCCTCCATGGTACATTCTCCTGACACATTGCAAAAGGGAAAGGCCAGGGTAGAGTGGAAACTGGAAGGGATCCCAGTTTTGGGAGCCATCTGCCCTCATATGCAAAAAGTCTGTCCCAAGCCAAGTTGCTGCCTTGTACTCTTTGGCTACCAGACTGAGCAGAGCATCCAGTGTAAGAGGGGGACAGGAAAGAAAGTGGGAAGGTGACAAATGCAGAGGCCAAGCAGAAGTTTCCCAAAGCTTCTCATGCTTCTTGCTCACCTGCCCTCTTCTTGCCCCCACCAACCAAGTCCCATTGTCCCCATATCCACACTACATTCTGTGCTTGTTCACTTCCGAGTTCGAGAGCCATTGCATACAGTAATACAGTATTATATACAGTAATACAGTATTGCTTCTCAGCCCTGGCTAGATATTTAGAGAGAGATGTAGAGTGCTTGTGCCACATGCATGGAAGCACAGGAGGATGTTTGATTTCCTGTGGCAAAGTGCTTTTCTATGCTCATTCCAGGACGTGTCATTCAGGCCAGTACCTGTTAGAAAAAACCTGAATCCAAAGACGGGTCAAGAGTTGGCATCAAAGTTTATGTGAATAAGCTACCTGTTGAAAGGGAATAACGAGAACTCTAATTTTGGTGAGAAGTAAAGAGCACCTGTTTTTGTGGCTATCACTAAAATTTATTTCCTGTCTTTTATGAAGCATGCTGCAACACTGGGTAATTTTACAGTTTTTCAGAAGCATTTAACTTTTCCTTTTTAACGGGTGTTGTGGATTGGCCCCGGCCAACAGCCAAACTCTCAGCCAGCCACTTGCTCACTCGCCCACCCCCAGCAGGAGAGGGGGAGAACATAGGAAGAAGAGCAGTGAGTCCCTGGCCCCTTCCCACGAAGGCCACCCCTGCAGCCCCCCGCTACCAAAACCTTCCCACCTACACCCAATACAATGGTTCTGAAACTAATTTGTAAGATAAAACTTTACAGTCTCTGGTAGTCACCATGCAATTCTGTATAAATACCTTCACACTAAGTTCTTGAAATCTGGGATGATTTACTGTTTTGGTATTTGCTGTTTTGATTGAGTCTGTTAAACGTAGCTAGTATGCACAGTGATTCTCACCTGGAAATGCAGCTTGCTCAGATACAACTAGTTCATTGTGGTACAATGCCTATAAGATGCTTCTGAATAGAAGAGATTTTCTGACATTTGTCTGCCTTTCCTTTTGTGAATGACAGTTTTCACTATTCTGAAACTAGTCTCACTGGATTTCAACTCTGGTCACAAGATTTTGTATTGGTGATAGTATATCAACAGTATATTCCTTCCATCATCTCTGTTAAAAAGCCGCACTTTTTTGTCTCTTTTTTTTCCTTGATGAATGTTTTTGTTTTCCTACTTCTTGCAAATCTTTTTCATATTTGTTCATATTTTATGGAATAATTAGGATATTATTAAAAGCATCTTATTTTCTAGCATTTTGCAAACTTGCATGTTCGTGAACAATATCTTCACCTTTTTAAATATTTCCCAGTTTATTTTCAGAACCTTTCTACATGGTCTTTGTTTACATCAAAATTCAATGAATAGTCTTTCTGTATATACACGTTGATAAAAATTGGGGTGTACACCTCTTATACATGGCTTGTGTCAGATGTTGGGGACTAACTATTCTTTTCAGCAATGGGAATCTGAAAAGTATCTTAGTAAATCAGCTGATCACATCCTGTGAAGCAGGATTTGAGTCTATGTCTAAAATGGGTAGCTGCAGGGCTTTTAGTATTAGACTCTAAATTGCAATTTCCTGTTTTGCAAAATCACATTCATCCTTTGCAGCTTCACTAATACTCTCTTCAGGGTTTTCCTCTTGCTTTTTAATATCCCTTAACTAGTTCATTTTATCAAGTTCCTGTGCAAGTTTGGTATTAGGCAAATGATGTTGTTTTTATCTTACTTCTGCAATTTATCAAAGTTTGAACTATTTTTAATCCTGACATTCACTGTGATTTCTCTTATTTTTCTTTGATGTATTTATTAAACCAATTATTTGTATCTCATTTATGTTAAACAGAAATTATTTCTTGAATGGGAAGACAAAGATCTTTATATTTCTACTTTGCTTTGCTTTGCTTTGTGTTGGCAAAAGCATCCAGAGGATGTTGGCTTTTCTCCTGTTCTGAGCAGTGGTATATATTCACAATCTAGTTTAATCATGAAATGAAAAGTTCATCATGGGAGAAACAAATGAGCTCTAATCTGTTACCTAAGCAATCTCCTGGCTTCCAAGTAGTCGGAGATTTGAATCCCCAGAATGGATTATTTTCTTATTTTCCGGAGAAATGAATGGATAGGGAGCTATAGTCCTAGTCCACCTTACTGTAAGTACAGTTGAGCAAATAACATTGAATGGAAATGTTGGCAACAATTATAAGCCTGTTTCTGAAATACAGAAGCATACTCAGAACTGCAGTCCAGCAGCTCATTCTGAATATAGCTAGCACTTCTCCCAGCAGTGTGGCGATACTGCCGTATCTGCGTTAACCTCTGCTGAAGTCTGAGCACAAAGGATCCTAACCAGCCATCCAGACCCCTGCATCTAATCATTATGTTATGCTCCTCTCAAGAATGCTGCAGATACATCACAAAATTGTGCTGTACAGGCTTAGTTGAAGGAGTGCTAAGCATAGGTTATATCCAAGTATGGACAAGGTTAAACTACTAATGTAACATCCAGAAAGCAATGGACCCTTGCAAAGATGAACAGTATGGTAAGACTACCCTTCCAAGAAAAACCCTGAGAGTTAGGTACCAGGCAAAGTGCCAGTTCATTGAAAGCTTTTTTTTTTTCCCCATCAAGTAACTTTTAAAAATTTATGTCCACAGTTACACTGCTAAATATAAAATATCAAAGCAGTGCATTCTTGTGCTTTATAACATACAGCATTTTCCAGAGATAGAGAACGGCAGGTGAAATGTTTGTAGTATCGCACAGCTGCCATCACGCCACTTCTGAAGGCTCTTGGAAAAGAAGTCAGAACAAAGCAGCTGACTCAAAAGGGGTGAATTGTTTTGCTATCCAGCATAAACTCAGTGTTGCTGCTTGAGTTCAGGAAAATGTCCTTCCAGGACACACAGCTCTATAACTGTCTGTTCTAAAGTGTCCGTGCGTTCTTTTGAAATGTGATATATTGACTATGCTGCCACAGATTTCTGAAGCAGATGAAGGGTTTGATCTGTTTGGGCCAATCCCTGTATTCTTGATCAAAAAATCCTACCTGGTGCTTTTCCCATGAATAAGAACATTTGAGTGCACAAGGTTTGAACTTTATTCATATTCATTACTTTATACCCTTCAGCCTTTCTGTGAAATTTATGTCTCCACTGACTTTTGTTCCCTTTCTTAAATAAAAAAAAAAAAAAAAAATCTTCAAAAGAAAAAAGAGGCTAATTAATTTGCATAGACCAGCCCTAGAAATCATTCAGTCGTCTTCATTTTAGAGCCTGGTGATCCTCTTTTTTAAAAAAATAAAAAAAATAAAAAGAAGAAAATGCTCCCTGTTTTTAAGTAGTGAACAGCTGATTATTCAAAGACTCTGAAAAATCTCCACACCTTTTTCTCAGGTAATTTTTAAATTCAGTGATCTGAATACTCCATATTAAGCTGCTCTGGTTTGTCCATCCCTTTTGTCCTCTCCAGTGACTCTGGGGTTTTCCTGCAAGCTTGTAAGGATGTTTCCAGCAATCTGGATTTGATATCAAGTTCTGTAATTGAATTGTTATGCTTTCAGTTTTATTTAATATTTTTTGGTTGTCACTCGAGCTTGAACATTAGAATCTGTACCCTGCTTACTGTGCTCTTACAGTGTACTTCCACAGCATGGAGAGAGGCTGTCTCGTGAGGGATAAAAAATAACGGTGTTCTTGTCATAAGCTCTGGGAAGATTTGCAGATGTGAGATGTCTGCTATGTTTTAGTTAAAAGCCGACAATAACATGAAACAGTGTCCACTGAGAAACAGGGAAAGTCGGAACAAGAATTAACTACCCTGTGTACTCTGGTTTCCGTCTCTGTGGCTGACTTATAAGAGCCATTCATAGTCTTTCTTTATGCTTATATAGATACCACAAATAAAAAATGTTAATTAAAGCTTCATACTTGTAGCTTTTATTTTCTTTTCAAGACCTTAAATGTAAAAATTCATAGCTCTGCTTTGATAAGAAGCTGGCCCAGGACAGAGTTTTCTTCCAGTGTATTTTCCACCTTTAAATTTTTGCCATTCAAAAATTTTATTCTGAAATCCTTAATTGTCTGCTCAGGCTTCATTGCCCAGGCATTTCAGCTTTCTTAAAGCTTTTTATTTTAAGGTTTGTGAGATACACCCTTCCCTGAAAGGTTAATAGAACTGGACTGATTAAGAAAACAGTCTAAGAAGCCAAGAAATCAAATCTAAGTATTTTTGCAAGATAATTACCCTTTTCTGAGTTCAGAGGTGGACAGCCACCTTGCAGCACGCACCTGTGACAGCTTCACTGCTAAGTAAAGTGAGATTAAAACATGTAAACTACATTTTTATTCTTTTAATAATGCAGGAATTCAGGTGTCACTCATCTTCATTGGAGAAATAGAATAGGATTTGTCATGATTAAAGCATGAATTACCTAATTGTTTTCTGAGTGATTTGAGATTCATCAGTGTTATCGTTTGGAATACTTGTTTTCAGTAAAGACAGAGTATTTTCTTGAATAAGAATGTATGTGAAATCCTTCCCTTGGGGCTGTTGCATGTTATTTTTTCTTCTGTGTGGTTTGTGCTGTCTTCTGAAGTCTGTAGTTTTGCTGTGCTAATAACCATTTTGCTCAAATTTGTCTTTAGCTCGGATTTGTAGGATTTTCATGTTCTAGATGAGTAAAATTCACTTTATGCTTGTTGTTTGGTGCACAGCTTAATGTTTTAAAGCAAGTGCAATGAAGGAAGAAGCCTCAGTTACATGTCCTGTGCATTAACAATTTAGGGAAACATATCCTTGTCTCTTCATTTCTTTGTTTTCCCGCTTAGGAGTGTAGGGCAGCGTGTACATCCACTCCCAAGGCTGGGGACTAATTGTACAAATGCATTCACCTCTGCTTTGACCAGAGCAGTAACTTAAACATTTTAGTAACTGTTGAAGGCAGGCTCCAGTGCAGCAATGTTCTCCTGCCTTTAAAAGATAACAGAGAAAAGCAGAGTTAAGCACAGAAGCTGAGGTGCGTTCGTTTCCATTCAGACAAGTGCTGTACACAGCAGTCACTAGCAAATAACAGAACAGTTAGTCTCCCTATTAGTACTATATCCTGCATTTTGGATACGTGGCTGTTCACTTGCCTTGGTTCTCACAAAGACATCTGATTACTAATTGGATCCTTGGTTTTTTGCAGTGATGCGTTAATGTTAATAATCGTTAAGGTAACAAGAAATGAATTCGTTCTTCCGGGCTTCATGAACTAACCAGGCTGAAGTTAGTTAGGAGGCTCCTCTCCTCTTTCCCTCATTGCGTGCAACTCACTGATTGTCTGTCCCAAACCTTTGATGTTAGCTGCTAACATTTGTTTATGACTATAAAATAATTCCTTTTAAATTTTGTAGAATTTAATTCTGTTTTTCCCGTAAATAGGTACATAAGGAACTATAGGTATAAAACCATCACTGAAATTCCTGACAACGTTACCACCTAATGTACTCTTATGTGAAATCACATAGTCATCATTACTGTGCTGTGTTCTCTTTTCTAGTTTCCAAATAAAACAGTAGCCCAAGTTGCCTGCAGTATGCTGAACATGCTGATACATTATGTACATAGACTTCAAGTATATCAAGCTGATTCACCTTTAAGAATTATTCAAGTAAGTACTTATTAAAAATTTGAAATTTTTAATTCTTTTAAATGCAACAGTAAAATGTATTTCCCTGAAATTAAAGTACAAGAATATTGACAAGTATGTTTCACAAAATGTTGAATTAGTATAAACATAATCTTACTTTACATTAACAGTAGGGATTCACATCACGCTTCCTTGCTGACTCCAATATTAACATGTGAAATACCTATATCATGCTTATTTTTTCTGAGATACAACTATGTATTATTTACATGAGTGTTGTCAATAAAGTCCAAATATTTTACTATTAAATATCTTCAAATATGTTTTAGTGAGAAAGCGATTACTTAAAATATGGATCTGCAATTGTATTTTGCATATCGATTAAAGAGTTTCAGTATAAAGCAAAAATAATTATTTTGAATACACTTCAAATAACAAGGAAGTAGACTATGGCCTCTGTGAATCTGAACCACAGAGAAAAGACAGATGTCTCCCAGGTAACTGGAAAGAGAATCATGTGGAAGCTTCTTAAGAGGTATAGCAAGCGTTTCTCTGCTCCTCTGCAGTCATATTGTTGATCAAGTAGAGGCAGGGTGTTTACAAATTCTAGTAGTTCTAAGAAATAATGGAGCTCAGATTGCCCCATACACAAACTCGCATCAGGCTCCTTCCGGCACCCTACAAGTGTGTTGAATTAAGTTCTCTTTCTGCCTGGATATTTGAAGTAGCTGTGTAATTTCATTGTCCTTAATGCACCTATGTCAGTCAAGCAGAACGTATTCCTTCAATGTCTTCTGCGAAACTCAATTAAAAGGGTTTTATTTAAAAAAAAAAAAAGCAGCAAGGAATACTGTAAGTTGCCTCAAAAATAACTTTAATAGAATTTAACCATGGTTCTAGTATTGTGTCACACTTACCTGCTTAAAAATTGATTTTAAACTTAAATATTTAGATTATATTTTAAAAGAAACTATGCTATGTTTTCCCCAGATTCTAATAGCAACTATTACACACCTGCTACCCAGTACAGAAGCTTCCTCTTATGAACAGGACAAGAGGGTAAATATTTTTTATTTCTTTTCAATGTGTCAATTTAATTACAAAGGTGCGTGACATAACTGTGTTACAAAATCTAAGCTGTGTTTTAAAGCAGAGATTCAGCTTTTAAAGTATAATACAGTATAGTCTTCCCAGAGTTACAGCAATATTGTTTATGCAAGTGAATTTCTGAAGTATTTGTGGGAAAATATGCATTTAAAATTAATTGAGATTGATTGTTTTCAATAATTAGAAAGTCTTCTTTTTCCTTATCCTCAGTGAACTTACAAGCAAAGTAATGTAGACTTTTCAAACTTGCCTTGCAGTGAAAATATAGTCTCAACTTGTAGAGAGTACATTGCAAAATATTTATAAGGTTATGATTTTTTGCTCTTTGCATTGTAAGTACATTCTTGAGCAAGATAGCCTGTAATCTTCAGATGAATTTGATTGTTGTCATCCTTCAAAACATTTGCTGTCTTTTTGTATTTTCAGTGGGCCTGAGTCCCCTAGCTAAGATGGGCTCTTTCTTCACCTGATACTCACAGTAGTACTTTCTGCCTCCAGAAAGCTCTGTCTCTTTTGAATTACTTGACTTTGCTCTAGGACTGTGGGACTAAACGGTCATTTAAACTTGGGCACTTTGGTGCAGTTTGTCGCTGGCAGCTCTGTCGTTCTGGGCCACCCATTCCCACAGGAGCTGGTGTTCATCTGTTGCTCATTTTGGCCTCCCGAGCTCCGCTTTGCCTCTCCTCTCTGCTTGCAAGGAGGCAGGGGCTGTTGTAGTCTACTGCAGTATGCCAAGCTAGCCACCTTTCCGCTTGAGATGCTTCCCATAAATCAACAAGTTTCCCCATGAACTAATGCTGATCATTCTACATCAAATATCACGTAAAAAATTGGCTTACCTAGTTTGACAAACTTAGTCCTAATGGGTTTCTTAAAAATTGGTTTAATATAAAAATACTCAGAGCCCTTCATCATTAGGTTCATTATACGGTGCCTCTGAGAGACAAAGTTGTAATGTATTTTGTGAAATAAGTATGATGTTTGTATGTCATTTATTAGTAAATTAGTTAAGTCGATTTTCTTTGAAAGACTTTTATTTAACTTGGGAAATACTTTAGAGAATCTTGCAGCTATTTATCTGAATTGTTTCCCCTGCCAGAGCTAAGTTTTAAAAATTAAAAATAATTGAGGCCAGTAAGTTATTAATAATTTGGTGTGTATATGTGTCTTAATCTAATTCTGTTCTACAGTCTTTAAAAACATCCCCTAGAGGGAGTTGGTTCTTTTGCTGACTGAGTAGCCTATAATATAGAAAGCAGCTGGATTTCTTTCAGATGGTACCTGATGCGCGTAGCATTATTGACATGTTGTGAAGGAAATTCTGTGTTATTTATAAAGCACTAAATGCAGCTGAAATAGTTCAGTTTTGTGTAATCCTTGAGTCACTTTACAGTGAGATTTATGTGCAGAATGGTGCATCAGCCTTAATTTGTACCTGCGTAATCTGTCATTTTAAAACCACCACCCTGGGTATACTCTTAAGCACAGCATCTGCTCACAGACTGACCATGATGAGAAACTGTTGTATGGATGGTCTTTGTTAAGTATCTCAGTAGCCAAAGTTTTTACTGATGCCGTAGGTTTTGAACATACAGTGGCTTTTAAACAAGCGTGACCTGCCATTACTGCAGAAGGTTGACTCTACTGAATTCAGAAAAGAAAGTAAAACAGAGAAGTAAAATACAGTGATAAATGTGAAGTAGCAGGTGCTGATTTAATTGATTTGTAATTGAAAGTGTTTGTTCCAGTTGGTGGTTTCTTTACTTCTGTGCTTATTGGACTGGATAATGGCCTTGCCATTAAAGACCTTGCTGCAGCCTCTTCACACTACAGGAGCAGAAAATGATAAGACTGAAAGATCTGTTCTTAATTGTATATATAAGGTACATGTTTCTTTACTCACTAAATGAGAATTTTTATGTATGGAGGTAGTGTCAGTTTTCATGGAAACGAAGACAGAACTTTTCTGTAAGCTGACCTCTGTTCTACTGGTGAAATGTGGAGTGCTGTCTTAGTTCTTCTACGTTTTACTGTAACTGCTTGATCTTTGGTATATTTGGAACTGTTAATTTTGTCTTACATTTTGTGATGTTTAACCAAGTTACTTTTTGCATGTCATACCAATAGCAGACATTTGTGTTGGAGAAGACCAGCTATACATTTAAGACAGACAAGGAAGTAGCTTTTTTATACCAAGCAATTTTATTTAGCAATAAGCCAAGTAAAAAGCAGTAAGTTGTAATTGCTGTCTTTAGGGACACAGAACGAAGATAGTTTGGTTTTTTTTTTTTGCAAGGGAAGGGGATTAAAACCTCCAGCAGCTTAGACCTAGCATATGTAATTAAAGAAGACAGGAGATCTAAAAATAAAGGTAGTTTAGTGATTCGTTGTAAGTTTTGTTTCTTGTTTCTTTATTGTTAAATTCTACTTCAGTGTAGATGCTGTTTTAACAATTTTCTTTGCAGACCAGTTTGTTTCTGTAAACATTAAGCATCTAAAATTTTCCAACATTTTGTCCTGCCTACCTGGTTCTAACAAATCAATTAAAAAACAAATAAAAATGAACTTAATTTCTCATAAAACTATCAAGTAGAAATTTCAGTAGTTAATGTCATGAAATTCTGGTTTTGTTCTAGGTTCTGCATGGATGTGTCTATGGGTCTCAGTGTTTTAGCAACCCTAAATATTTTCCTCTAAGCCTTTCTGATTTGGCCTGTGTGGATTACGATCCTTTTATGCATTTAGAAAGCTTGAAGGAACCAGAACCGCTGCATTCTCCAGACTCGGAGAGGTCTTCTAAACTTCAGCCAGTCACTGAAGGTTTGTGAAATTGCCTAAATACATTTTCTTTCAAAAAGATTTTATCTTGGTTTCCAGTATTGAAGTGTTGGTCTAAAGCATAAGTTTTAAATTATACCTAGACACTAGGTAAGAACCATGCGTATGGAATGAGCTAACATAATTTTGAGCAATTACTGTTCGATTAACTGAAATAAGTATCTTCTGAACAACATGAAGATCAATTTGGTATGGATTCTTCTGTGCTCTATATCAGGAAAAAGTGTTAAGTACTGCAACATGAATAAATGTTGCTTTTCATTTTCCTTTCAGTAAATTAATTTATTTTTTTCTTAATTTTGCTCCTTTTTCTAAGAATATTTTGTATTTTTTTTCCTATCTGAGCTTGCAATATTGAAAGCTTTCTGTGATTTTTTTTTTTTTTTTTTTTTTTTAGCGTATCATAATTTGTTGTCGATCTGTTCACACTGTTGAAAACCACAGGGTTATCTAAAAAGAGAGACATTTTCTCTCATCTGCTTAGAACCTTAAGAGACCTGGGAATTAACATTTTCTTCAGAACTCGAAAATGAAAATAAAGAATCAGGAAACTAACCTACAGAGGAGTAACATATATTATGCAGTGTATCTAGTAAATATCAAATGGCTACACTGGGAAGAAAATTGAAAAAGATGAGATTAATACTGATACCAGAAACTCTATGTAGTGCTATTCTCCCTCCATATTAAGTTGTTCCATTTAGGCTTCCTTAAAGGTATTAAGAACCAGATAAATGCAGCAGCTCTTTGTAGCAGCTGTGTGCTAACAGCAGGTGATTTTGTGGTCTGTAGTGACTACGTGCTGTTTTTTATGTAGAGAAAATGGCTAATCATTGTGCCCTTGTCTAAGGCATGCTTCATCATCCTCAAGTACTTTTTTGGCCAAAGAATTCTAAACATAGAGCTGTCCCCTAATAAGCTCAGTATTGGATTGAACAAGTCTGATTTGAGAACTATTGGCAGGAGGAGCTGTAATTATTAAATTTACTGAAGAATGAAGCAAGGTACTATAGTTGGCTTTTTGTCAAATGGCTGTGGTCTTATTAGTAAAAAGTAATCATGTGCTGGGTCAGAATGAAAGAGGCTTCGCAGGATTCATTCTGTCCTAATTACAGTCTCACCTATACGTATTATGTAAAGCTAATATTTAAAGCATTTGCCAAAATTAACTTCCACTGCATGTTCTATTACAGTGTAGTGAATTGTAGTAGCTTTTTATGCCTGGCATCTTTTGTATACTGTAATAATCTGTAATTATGGGTTAGCAGCAAATACTGTGTGGCTTTTTTAATCTGACAATCTGAAAAGACAACCCTGAATAGATTTCTCTTTAAATGAATGTAGTTGCACAAAGCCTTAGCATTGATATCTTCATTTTGCATTTCCGTACGTGATCTGTTCTTTTATGATTTCTTGTTAAATTTCTAAATAAAAGTAATTTCAGATGTTCCTTTTATCTCTCCAGATAAATTAAGGAAGCCCCGTATGTTTTTAAAGTTTCAGGGCTCTGGAATTGTAAGTCAGATCTTGAAATTTAATTGGCAAACTACAGCATTATAATGCAACCCTGGTCTTGCAACCTTGGCACTTCTAGTCCACATTGCCAGGCAGAGAATAAAATTGGCAGTGCTTAACCAATCACACAGCATCTGTTCTCCCTGGCATTGCTGGAGGAGCAAGAGGAGTAAAGTTAGTGGATAACAACCTGTCTGGGACTCAATCAAGCCAGGGCATCAATTAGTACAACCTAGCAGCAGAGCAGTATGCCAATGGGTCAGCCTCTTTTTTAGTAGAGTAAAAGTGCTATGATGATACCTTTTTTGAAGGAATGGAAATGGGCAGAACGGCAGTTGTAGGGAAATCAGGGAAGTTCTACAAAGACAGAGTGGGGATTGCTAGACTCTTTTCCTGAGGTCACAAGCAAAGCTGAAACCACTGAAATGCCAGAATTCTTAAGACAGGGTGCTTTTGATCAGTTTAATAGATGTGATTGACATACCCTATTATGCCTCCCATTGTTCAAGGTCAGATCCATCACAAGGTTTATGGACACCTAGCCACAGTATGATGTGGTATGAGACCATGAAGATACGGGACTTTCAGTGATATAGCTGTGTAGTGGGGACAGGATCTATTGAGAGACTGGAGCAAGCCCTGCAATATACGGCACGGCAAAGATTTGTTAAATCCTCTGGAAACAGGTGGTGTGGGGAGAGAAGAGGACTGTTCCCCTCTCTGTTTCAGTAACTTTCCAAGTGCTGTCTCTCACAAGGAATCTGTTATACCTAGGATTATCTGTGAAATTGTCTTTGTCCTCCTTTCTGTAGGTTTCAGGTAAAGTGGTAGGTTGCAGTATAAGATACACGAAGAATGATTTTGAAATTAAGTGTTAAGTATATTAAAGTGTTATATTTAAACCAGAATGAACTTTTAGCAGCTGACAATAAAGACATCAGTGGGAAGCTTTTCTTGCATCATTAGAACTTGCAGACAGCAAGTCTGTGGTGCTTTTGTACATCTAAGGAATCACAGGGCTTGTCTACATGAAGGCTGATGAACTGTTCCTCTAGCTAGTATCAACAACAGCTTCCTCTAGCTACAGTACAGGCATACAAGTGCTGCCTGTGCTAATTAACCTCATCTAATTAGCCTGGATTCAGTGTCACACTGACAGAGGTATGCTTTCTCCAAGGATAGTATAGCATTATAGCCATTCACTGTACTGTTTAGATGTGCAAAAGCTAACTTGGACTGCATTGTGCCATGATCTGCTTACCTGCCTCTGATCTTTTACTTGTCATTACAGGACCATAAACATATGAGGGAGAATTAAAATGGAACCTCTCCTTCAAAGCTTTTTTGTTGTGTATATTAAATGATGCAAACATTTAGGAAAAAGTAGAATTGAGGGGGTTTTGTGACCCTTGTATTGACAGGGGAGATGGTTACGTGAAAATATGTAGCATTAAACAGGAAGTGCTATACATCTTCTAATGTTAATAGATAGCAAAATCAGACTATTGAATAGAGTCGTTGTAAGGAAAATATTTTATGGGATTTTTTTTTGCAATTATAGGCAAAAACATTTTGAAACCTGTTCTTCATAGATCACAAATCTGTTAGAGATAGTTGTGATTGGAAGGTAGTAGTTACATTGCATAGATACAGTGGTCTGTCAGTTATTGATTTCATGGATTTTCCCCCATTTGTCATATTTCTCCAAACATATTTTAAACTCTTTTGCATGGATGGATCATTTTTCCTAATATATTTCAATTTCTGAAGAAAAGGTTTCCCCCATCTGATGTTTAGTCTTAGCTTTGATTTAAAAAAGAGAAATATAAAGTACTTTTAAGGCTTTACTGTTTGCCTTTTTACTGAAAGGAGACAAAAAGTACACTTTTTAAAAAACACTTTGTACATGGTACATCCAGATTAGCACAGTTTGTGTTTTGTGAGGGATATACTAGAGGTGGGTTCTCTGTTACCGCATCTCTCTCTACCTGAAGCTTAAAATTAAAAAGGAGTGAGACTTCCTTAAGCTAATGTAAAATACAGGTAGCTAAGCTGAACTGAACATTCTTAGGTGCCCTCTAAATGTAGTGGAGAAAGAGAAGAGTTTCCAGAGAGTCTTTCATCACATTTCTCCAATTTGGGCTTCTAACTGAGATGAATCAGTCTGTACAGGTGCATCATTCTTTAGACAGCTAAAAGGGAGAGGAGAGTTAAATTCCACCCTCAGTCATTACTTTTTCCTTCTGCTACATAACTGTAGTTGTTTAGAAGCTGTTCAGCCAAAGTTGAATTAAAGAGTTAACAACACATCTTAAGGAAATTCAGGAATCCTCCGTTCATGCCGCTGATACAAATTAGTGGTGATGGACCTTCAGCCTTTCCACAAAAGAGGTAATTTCAGGGACTAGGAAAAATAGCCAATATAACGTGCTTCTAGTAAATTACCAAGTGGTCATGTACACATATAAATTACATTGCCCAAGCAAAAGACTGTACCATTGTAAAGAGAGCAGAGATGCACTCACTCAGGAAGACAGGTTGGCAAAGCAGCCAGCTAGACTGCTTTAACGTGTAATGATATGACTTAGTTTGTAGAATTTGTGGTAAAGCTGTGATGGCTTGCGTTATTGCATGTTTTGATCTGCCCTCCAGAAACAAAGAGCATGGTTTAGATACTCATTTTAAGAGTTCTAATATATTGAATGTCCAGTTGTTCCTGATTGAGAAGATGTGCTTCTAGGAACAAATTATTAATATGTATCCTTTAAGTTGCAAATTTAATTTAAAATTCTCATATTTTCAAAAAGCATTACTGGGTTTGGGTTTTGGGGTTTTTTTTGCTAAGGGAAACCATCACCAAAATCTGATTTGCTGTGTGGCAAAAATGTTTTAACATTGCTTTATTTTATTTCAACATAACAGGTTACATCTTACAGTTTACATTTCACTGTGCTTCTCTTAATACTTCTGATTTAAGTTTTCTGTGTCATTTTTAGATCAACAATACTGTATTCTGAGAGAAGACTCAGTGAGAAGTACTGTTCTTATTTTATAAAAGAGGCAATGACAGATTTATATCCCAATGCTTTTATTTTTTATTTTAATTTAAGAGCAAAATTTTCAGAGAAAGACTGTGGTAGGACTGGGAATGAACCTTCCAAATTTGAATTTTATGTTCTGCTCTTTGTATCACCGTGTCACCTTTCTTTTCCATATGTCCCTTAGGCTCCTAAGGGAGTAAATTCATGCACACAGGCACCATACAACCATGGTCAGGTTTGCGATCTTTACGGTTTGCCACAAAACAGTAATGGTAATAACTTGTATGCTAACAGGTGCCTCTCATTTCTTCAGGTTTTTCAGCAGAACTTAACTGAAGGCATTTAACCTACGCTGTGTGAGACTTCAGGTAGCTGGGAAGCTCACATGTCTGGTCGTAGGAACCTAAGAAGAATATTACCTTACTTATCTGTGCAGCGCCAAGTGCTAAACACTTGGCATAAATAACCTGACAAAGATGAGCCAGCCTCTGCATTGTTCAGGTGCTGGTTAGTACTGCACTGATAAGTTATTCTTCAAGCATCCAACTTATTTTCTCTTTGTCTTGTATAAACTTGCTTACAGTTCCTTGTTATATTTCAGCAGATGGCACTATAACTTAATTTCCTTGTATGCTGTCAATATCTGGACATTTAATTCAGCTTCACTGAATGTTTTTGTGTTTGTAAATTTTAAACCTCAAGAAGGTTACAGATGATAAAAATATAGTATCTGATTTGCTTATATTAGTTTTCAAGGCCTTAATTCATTAAAATATTTGAGTTTATCTGAGTTTCGGAATAGTGTAAAAATTAAGTTGATTTTGCCAACTATTAACTGGATGAAATATTTCCCTTTTTGCAGTTCAGATCTAGTGCTCCCTAAAGGTAGAGAAGAGCCAGAATCCCAAACGTCTCTTACATGCTTTACTCAAACCTTGTGGAAAAAAAAAAGGCAAATATATACTAATTGTTTTTGCAGATGCAGGATGCATCCAGTGCTTCAGAAACTAAAGATCTGTCATGCCAGCCAGTATGCATTACAAATTTGCCTTTATTTTTCCAGTTAAACCAATTAAGACACCTTAAACTGCAAAAAGAAATTTGTTTATTAAACAGTTTTTATTGTGTATAAATACACAATATAAAGGGAGGTGAGTTAATTTATACTATACTTACACATCCAAGAGGTTACATTTTCCCAGTAAATACTGAATGAAAAAGTAGCATGGTCCAGAACATTCTAGTTTGATGGATTTTTGGTGAGAAAGAAGATGGGAAGTGTTTGCAGCAGTTTTCAATGTTTAATATAGTTTAAAATGTATGATGTAATCCTGAGGAATACAGTCTTGATTTATCTTCCCCTTGTAAATCCCAAATTCAGGGCATCCAGGTCCTGTTACAAGAGAGAGGCTGCAGTAATATGTTTTGCTATATTGATCCTGTTTTCTCTTCTACGTGTGATCTTCTACAGCGTAATACTTTTTGTGTATGGGTTCTTCAGCGGGTACCCTGGGCCAGTTGAGGGTTGTCTGCCTGACAGAGTCGCTTTGACCAGCTCTGTACTTCATAGTAATGTAGAGTGGATTTGATAGAAGAATCCAATAACAATAAAGTACTGGGTTAGCAGGGTGTGGTATAAACATTAAGAAATTCCTTTTGTGAATTTAGGTAACATTGCATGCAAGTGGAAGGTATGCAACAAAGAAGGAGGTGGCAAAACCATATTGAAATACCAGTGCATCTCACAAGATGAACTTTACATAAGATAGGCACAATTAACTTCTGTTTCTCCCTCCAAGTTTTTCCAGACTGAAACTTCTTAAAATGCAGTTGGAGCATGAGATTTGCTTTTTGAAAATTTTGCTACTGTTAGATTGTGTTCAGTATAGATAGCCCAGTCTTTGATTTGGTACTGTAAAATCATCCAGTATTATTCTCAACCTAACCTGCGGCTATATGCTCCCTGGGGAAATTAAGATGGATTAGAGCTTTTGTGCATCTATGTTCCTTTGTTTTTCACAATGTAATGATGTGTATAAATATAAAAATCCATTGCAGTTGGAAATGGACTTCTTGCAACACAATTATGATCTCTACTTCATCAGCAATTTAAGATTTGTTTTCACTAGATTAAGAAACTGTGTATTTTAGATGAACCACGCTGATTACAAAGCTATGGTAAGGAGGTATGGTAGGCTGTAAGATAGTGAAGATGCTTCTTTAACTATGTTATGATTTTTCATACTATTTATATATGAGACCAGTGTTCATCAAAATACATATTTTGCTTTACTGAGTTGGCTGTATCGTAACCTTGCAGTGCTCATCCTCTGTTTAAGATTCACAAGGAAGAGGAGACCAAAAGAAATAGATAAATCTCAGTGTTTTTTTCTGAACTCTTCTTTTAAAACCTGTGTTCTTTCTCTTGCAGTGAAAACTCACATGCAACAAGGATTAATTTCTGTTGCTGCTCGTACTGTGATAACACATCTAGTCAACCACTTAGGCCACTATCCTATGAGCGGAGGTCCTGCTATGCTAACCAGTCAAGTGTGTGAAAACAATGACAATCCATACAGTGAAAGTCCTGAACTTTCTCCTGAACTTTTTGAGAACCCAAACCTTCAATTCTTTGTGTTAAACAATACTTCCCTGGTGTCTTGCATACAAATCCAAGCAGAAGATGACATGCCTGGGGGAGGACTGTCTGCTGGACTTGCGTCTGCTAATTCAAATGTTAGAATTATAGTGCGTGATCTATCTGGCAAATACTCGTGGGATTCGGCCATTTTGTATGGACCATCATCTTTATGTGGATCTTCACAACAAACATCTTCTGCACTTTCATTATCTCAGCAAGATAAAACAGAAGATGCTCTTTCATCTTTTGAGCATGTGGAGGATGTATCTGCAAGGGATGGAATTACACTTCAAGTAAAAAGGAAATTTAGAGACACTGTACCAACATGGGATACCATTAGGGATGAAGAAGATGCCCTTGATGAGCTCCTGCAGTATTTAGGTGTTACAAGCCCTGAATGCTTACAGAGAACTGGTGTATCACTTAACATTCCTGCTCCTCAACCAGTTTGCATCTCAGAGAAGCAGGAGAACGATGTCATCAATGCAATTCTGAAACAGCACACAGAAGAGAGGGAGTTCATTGAAAAGCATTTCAATGATTTAAATATGAGGGCTATGGAGCAGGATGAGCCAACCTCACAAAAGCCCCAGTCAGCATTCTACTACTGCAGATTACTTCTCAGTATATTGGGAATGAATTCTTGGGATAAAAGGTAAAAAGAAAAGACACACAATTTAAGAACTTTCTTTTAAGGAATTGTGCTATTCTTACTGTGTAATAATAGTTGATCATGGAGTGGGTTAAGCCAAAAGTACTCCAGGCCAGCCAACAAAAGAGGAGAGGGGATGTGCAACTAAGGGGAAAATGGCAGTTTTCTTCTGCATTTCAACCTGTCATTTAGAGACAGAAAGGAGGAACCTGTTGCCTTTATTGCTATTTATATTCTTTCCTTAGAACAGTGTTGGAGGGTGAATTGAAGGAGTGCTATCTTTTCTAATAATCCTTTCACCAACTGTACTAAGGGGTACTACCATGGGTAAAGAAGGCATCTTCTTTGCTTTCTTTGCTTCCCGTATATGTCCCTGCAAAAATCATTACCTTTCCATGCCAGAATGAGACTCTGCAAGTGTCGTATTCTCAGCTGTTGTGTTGCTGGACAGTGTCCTGCTGCTTTGCCTGTTAAGAGCATGCTTGCATGCAGCCTCAAAGCATTGCATCGGTGTTAGCTAACGAGAAGATGTGTCCCCTACTATTTATTTCAACATTGGCAATGTTTGGGTATTGTTTAGAACAACAGGAGACATGCCATGTTCAGTTACAAAAGTAATGTCTCTGTTTAAGTTATTTTTGTATGGGTGTAGTTAGGTGTATGTCTGCATAGACATGTGGGTATGTACAAATATTAGCGTCCTAGAATTTAAGGGTCTTTCTGAAATCTTCTTTTGCTGAAGCTGTCAAATTCCGTATTAGAAATATTTTCTTACTATGAAGGGAAATGGATATTCTGTAAAACAAAAATAGTCTGTGTCACTGAGATATCACTGGAATTGGACAAAATTTTGGTGTTATAACCCTTCTTATATGGGTCTTTAATTCCTCCAGGCAGTCTGCTCTTAAACTCATTCCACTGTGTTTTGTGGGAAACATCTTAAGTGCAGTTTAAAAGAAATGAAAAGTGCCTTTCTTGCTCTACCATATTGTTTTGTTTTTTCTTTAAATTGTTACAGCTGGCCGGGTGACTAGTGAGCTATGTTCTGCTCTCCTCTGCAATTCAGAATAGCAAAAGCTCTGTGTTTAATGCACTAGCTCCCTAGGACAGCAGATTATGGGAGTGTCTTTTGTCACTAAGCACATAGTGTTTTGGCCTAGTAAAGCATGCAGGTTGTATGTGCATCAAAGGCAGTTCTGTCTGTTCTTCTGTAGAGACGAGATTGGTTTCACTTGGATCCAATAGGTTGATAGAATAAAGTGGAAAGAGTAAAGGTTGTTCTCAGGGCTATAATGGATATAGAAGATTTCCTGGAGTAAAATATTGCTTGTATATTTTTTAAAAGATATCTTAATATTTTATATAAGAAAGGACTATTGAAAAGGCCAAAGGTTTTGTTGACTGTTCTTGAATGGACCTGGAAATGTTCTTGTACCATTCTTGTACTGTTCTGTATCCATCAGTGAACAGGTGATAAGAGAGTTACAAATTTTTCTATTTAGAAGGAGCTTTCATCTCCTGAAGAAAAATGAGAAGTTACTTCGCGAACTCAGAAATTTGGACTCAAGACAATGGTAAATTCTTTTAATGGCCACCTACATATTTGTTTTAAGTGTGCTTGTACTTAAATGGCTCTAATTTGCGTAGATGTGAGAATTGAACTATTTTTTAAAACAGTTCTATAAATTATTCATGCATTTTGCACTGTATTGTAGTTATTGGTGTTATATTGAAGTTACATTGGTGTTATTTGTAGAGTGAAACTCTACAAGTAGAATACCATGAGAGAGAACAAACTCCAAAATAACTTAAAATTATGAACATTTGTATGTATAACATGGAATAGTTTTAAAACTTTGATATATCAAAGTTGTGATAAAGATATTTGCTAAATCACATTTTTAGCTTCAGCTAATTGTTTATATGTTTTCCAGTACTGTTAGTTGAAGAGAAGGAATTCTAGTTGGAGTTGCAGCACAGAATTAAAAACTTTGAATTGTTTTGGTAGAAGTTGAAATAAAATCCAGTGGAGGCTTTAAAAGTGTGAGAAACCACTTTCAGTTGCTCCAATGTCTATTTAACAGCAAGCTGTGAACAGAAGACATTGCTATAGTACTTAAAGATTCTTCATTCAGTTGCATAAGCTGCATTTGCCACAGCATTCACAAGGCACTGTTGTTAATGGGCAGTGCAGTGTCAATAATGCCTGTGTTATGGGTTTTGCTCATTTCAGAAGCCTAGCTATTCTATTAGCAATTATTTCTGCCAGCACCATCCTACATCTTAGAAGTGATGAAAGGGGTAAATGCTGTTCATGTGTAGCAAAACTTTAGGCTCTAGAGAAGACCAGACTAGAAAAGACAGAGTGGGAATATGAAAATATAGAAGGTATTCAAAAAGAAGCCATATAGTTGTACTTTACTTCCACTATCTCTTTCGATGTTTTAAAAGCCATGTGTGTACTGTTTGCATATTTTGGTTTCATATTAGTAAAGGCACTGTCATGCAGTGACTATCTTCTCTTTTACAGCCGAGAGACACACAAGATCGCAGTGTTTTATGTTGCTGAGGGACAAGAAGATAAACACTCCATTCTTACGAATACTGGAGGAAGTCAAGCCTATGAGGATTTTGTAGCTGGTCTTGGCTGGGAGGTATTTATTAAAACATTTTTATCCTAAGTTTGTTTACATAGAAAATTACAGATCCCTCTAAATATTAGAAGTCTTTGGCTCTTTAGCATTACTCACAAGTACTGAAATACACTGGTTTGCAAGTAGGATGCAGAGAAGGAATCTGGTTTAATTTCATTAGCAATACTAGCTATTTAATTTTAAGCTCTTTCAATTTAAGAAAGTTTGTGCAGGCAGAGGTGATTCTTTAATGTGCAGTCCTGTACTTGGCTTTCATGGACTGATTAGGAGGTATCTTGATTTCCTGTGAGACTGTAAAGCGTTAAGTCCATTGAAGTTTGAGCTCTGCTCAAATTTGGGAACGCAAAAAGTACAAACGAGCAGCTTCTCTCATGCTCCCTTCTTCCTGCCTTCCACTGCAGGCATGTATCTGTTCACACCCTCCACTCCATGTCTCTTCCAGCAGTCAGAAATACTGTGATGTACCCCATCATCTGTATGGGCCTGCAGCTCTTTAGTCACTAGTTCAATACTGTTACGAGGATTTCCTTTTTTGCATCCTTTCTTTCTAACCGCACAGGATTAACTTCCATTGTAAAGTTCAACTCAGCACTGTCGCACAGAAGTACAGGAATTGCTCCTACTCCTGGCTGGCTGCATAAGAAACTGCAGGTTTTCTGTTCCTTTTGCGACTTGCATTCATCAGGAGTGTCCACATGAGCGTCCATCTTATTTGTTCTGGGTTTTTTACTTCTTAGGTATATAAAAGCACTACTAGATTAGCTGTGTGGATAATGGCTCTGAGTTTTCCACAGGAACAGAGGAAAACTGCTAGAAGTCTGCTGACTGTCATGAACACAGATGTTTATTTCCCACATTCCTGATTCTTCAGGAGAAAAAAAAAAAAAATCACATTAGTGTCTTCAAATATCCTTCTTTAGTGGGTTAATTCTCTTAGCCTTTATTAGCTAGATTAAAGAGTTGCTAATTTGGATTAATATTCCATGATGAGACATCTAATATTTTAACCTCTGAACATTAAATTCTGGATCCTTTATTAACAGAAAAGCAAATATATACCATGTGGGCAGAGATTAAATATATTCACGTCAGACATGTAGCTTTCTTTAGGCACTGTTGTAAAAGTGAAATAGCATATTAAGCATGCTTATTTATTTCAGTGCCAAACTATTTCCCATAGAACTAGGACTTACAAACTTATTTACAAATTATCAATTAGCTTCCTGTGATACTTTTCATATTCACAGAATGAAAATTCCTCAAGAAAATATATGGAAAGTAACAAGACAATTTAAAATTGTCTGGCTCTCGCACAGGGTTTCTTCAGAGCTCAAGTCAAGGCTGATGTAGTATCATAGAATTTTAAAAAATTCAAAAAGCACATGTAAGTGACTACAGTCAACTAATCAGGGAATAATGCAGTAAATATTCATTTACACAACCTTTCCTTTTGTCTAACCTCATCTTCCCAGCAGCATCTGTGGTGACCGTGGACTATAGAACGCCACTGCACTGCACTTGATTTCCAGTCTAGTCAGTGAGTCTGAGCTCTTTTAGAAAAGCCTAACTGTACTGTTGTGAAAAGGATCTTCACTTTTAAAAATTCAGTTGAAAGTGCGCTTTAAAGTGTAAAGAATGTATTTATCCCCTGATATTCTTTCCCCCCACCCCCCCCATAATGCTTCCTGGGCTTTATTTCTAGGTAAATCTCACAAACCATTGTGGCTTTATGGGAGGACTGCAAAAAAACAAAAGCACTGGATTGACCACTCCATATTTTGCTACCTCGACAGTAGAAGTAATGTTCCATGTGTCAACAAGAATGCCTTCTGATTCAGATGACTCTTTAACAAAAAAGGTGCGTGTTTCTGAATAACAGATTTTCTTTTGGTAATGAACCCAGAGAAATTAGAGTCAAAGAAAATCCAGTAACTTTTTCTAAAAAACCATAAAGTATCATAACACCTTAACCTGCTAATAGTTGGTGTTTTACTGAAGTAGGTTAAGCCATGTAAATTATTCTCTACCAATTTCTAATTTTGCCATATTGGTGATTTTTGCTATCATTGCAACTGTTGGCAGGATCACATGTGTAGTGGTGAAAAATGCGGGGAGGTAATGGTTTGTGTAGAAGAAAAAGCATTACATCTGAATGATGTTTTAGTACTTTGAGACTTTAAATGCCAATTCATAAATATGTGGTGAGTACTTTCTAAGATGACTTTTTATTCACTTAAGAGTCACGTGCTGGCTATTAACATAATTTTCCTTTTAAAAAAAGTTAAAAATATAAAGAATTCAACAATGTTTATTGTATATAAGGTGTTTTGTCTTGGAGCAGGCACAACAGTGATATGATCTCTCATGGCCACATTAAGAAAAAATTGGTTTGCTGTATTGGTATTTTTTTCTTTAGAATTTAATAAATTCCACATTAGTGATAATAAGTTACAGTCTCGAACATGTGTCCTATTATAAGTGAACAATTGGCTATCATTAGACTGTCCCCCGTCCTGCGTACATACATCTTCAGATGTGCTAATCCATTCAGTAGACACGTTAATGAGCACTGGTTGAAGTGTAATATTGGAGGAACTGAAGCTGGTTGACCTCAGCATGGAGTTTAATACTTGTAATTAAATTAGACAGTAGACAGTTAGTAAAGAGAGAAATAGCCATGCCTCTGGCAAGCTTCAATTATTAATGACTTTTTTGTTCTTTGTGTTCAACTTGAATAAAAAAAATTATTGTTATTATTATAGACTGACTATGAGTTCTAACTTCTCACTGTCGCATCTTAGGTTGGTTGGTTTGGTGTTTTGTTTTTTTTTTTTAAACTAAGAAGTGTTTTTTCTTGTATGCCTATGGTGCTGGGTCCTTTCTGTTCTTTATTTCCTGAAGTAGAGCCAGGGTAATACTTAGATTGTTAAATGATTTATAAAAGTGGTTTAATAGCAAAAATAACTGATTTTAAAGTAAGATTGTTGCTATTGTTCTAGTATAGAACAGCATGTGTATATATATTTTTTTTCTAAGTTGATTGGCTTCTGTATTTTTTAAACAGAAACTTGGTTTTATAAAACACAGTTTGTAATTATCCTTACAATGTTTGTTTATAATCTGTTTGAATTAGAGCATTAAAAAGTGTTGACAAGGGGGAAGATGGGTCACAGTGAAAATTAATTAACACTAAATAATTTGCAAATGCTGTGGACTTCAGCAGAACACACAGGCAAGATCTCATGCCTGTTTCCAGAAGCACCCTGAATCTACATACAGCTGTTCCTGCCAGGAAAGGTTCAGTGCTGGTCCAGGCCTCCTGTGATTTAGCTTGTGAAAATGGTGTCAGCTGGACTTTTTAACAACTCCAGCTTGCCCCAGGCCTATTTCTCTCCTCCTTCACCCACAATCTCACTCATCAGTAGTTTGGAATATTTGAGGTCTGTATGGATATGTAGAGTGTATCAAAAGATGGGGGTTGTACTTGTAGCTCAGCTACTGATGGGCTGTTTAATCAAGCTACTTTATTTCTGTGTGACTTTCTTTCCTGTTCTTCCTCAGTGTGTGGGTTTTTTTCTTGTTTTTAAGCCCAGTTTCCCCATGAATGGAGGCTTGTGAGCCTGCCTTTATGTCTCTCCTCCCTTTCCTAACACTTTTTGGCCCATTTCAATCGAATTTAATAGAGGCAGGTTTCAAAGGTGTTAATTTCATGTATGTTTAATGAAGATAGAGTGAGAGAGACTCTTAGTGCTCCTACTCAGCAGGTAAAGACAGCATGGGAAGAAGCATGAGACATCAAGGAACCAGCACCAGAGGGAGATGCTATGAAAGTCATCCCAAACTTGAGAAAAGCATCAACTGAAGTTTGCATCTTGGGTGAAACCAGCAAGTGGTATCAGGAGACATGAGTAGGAAAACAGGCTTAATTCTTTTACTAGTTCTGCAGCTGCTCATGCTGCATAGACTGAACACATCAGCAAAAGGAATGTGTTCTATGAGATGCCGTCCAGCTCATACACACTATAGGGGACCTCAAAAACATGAGAGTCGTGTGTGTGCTAACAATTGTAATTGTTCTGAGTGCATGTACTGTTCATGACCTCCAGAGAAACTTGAGTTTTGAGCTTCTCTACTGGTCTTTCATGTGCTTTCTTTGTCTCTTTCATTCAATGGGAGAAAAACAAGCAAACTTGCAGTAGTTGGCTTAGAACTACTGCTGGTTTTTATATTGTAAATGTGCCTAGAGGTGCATGATAGGTTCATCTTATAAATGGAAATTAAATTAAATTAACACAAAACTTCTTCCTGCCAGTCGAGCCACTGCAAAATCAAGATTCTGCTGTTTCAGAGGCTAAGCCAATTTTAAACTTATTTTCCATCAGTCTTACAGAGTAGTAAATAAAACTTTTAAGCGTCTTGGATACCTCTGAAGCATCTGTTTCTGAAGACATGAACAAGAGCAAGAAAAGACATGAATTCAGGGAGAACAGATTAAAATCTTCTGAATGTATAGAGGAACTTAACATTGAAATGCATATATAAAATAGGAATTTAATTTGCAAATAGTAAATTAAAGGTTTAATGCTGATAATGCAATCCATTTTGTTTTTCTTAGAGTTAAAGGTTAGAGTAAAAAGTACTTACACTACCCTTACAAGAACAAACTTGCAAAGAAAGTATCAGGATTAAATGAAACTGTGAAGATTCTCAGTTCACAGAGTGAGAAAGCTCATATATGTGCCTCTGCAGCTTATCACCTGTCTAGCTCCTCCTTCCTTAGCCTGATAAAGGAGTGAAGGCATTGTAGGTGAGAATATTATACACAAGATATGTAAATAAAAAGTAGTAATGTTGTTAATGATTGGAATACTAATTTGGGTGTATTACATGATTCTAAGTTATGTGTGATATCATCCTAACCACATAAAAGATTTATAGCTCCCATTATTTATAGCTAGGGTTTTTTATTGTGGTATTAACATGTATTGGGAACTTGAAGGTTTATAGATGTAAATTATTAGTACAACATTTTTTTGGAGTTACAATTAAATACAGATGTTGCTTTAAAAAAAAAATGCAACTAAACACACCATAGTAGTTGAAACAAAGTTTTGTGAAAAATTCAACTAGAGGGTGCATATGCTGTAGACAGCAGTGCTGCTTTACATTTAATGGGCAAAAGTAGCTGCATTAAGCCATTGCTTCAGATGTTTCTGCTCCTTCTGTTCTTTTTATAATGAACACTTTCATTTTTGAAGAAGAAAAAAGTTGGGGCTAGCTGTTGTATCATAAGAAAATATAATAGCCTTTTTTCTCCCTCCTTTAGGTAAGTGGGTATAAGAAATTACAGTAATTTTGGCAAGAGTTCAAGGGTTAATGCAACAGATAAATAAAAGGAATTTTCTGTAAATTGAGCCCTGCATTATTTCAGTTGTCTTGCCTTTCCAAACCTAACTCATTTAATTTTAAAAAGTAAATACTTAAATTCTTCCTGACAGTGTGCTTTGCTTTTACTATCGTTTATTACTTCAATTATACTTGGTATCACTTAGAACAATCTGCCATTTGGAAATTTCAGTATAGCCTGCAGCTTAGTATTAAGTCTGGCTGCTATTGTAACATGTACAGCATATGACACTAATGTATCAAAATTAGATTTGATCATCCCTCCTGGTTATATTTATTTCACGTTTCTTTTGTATTCAGTTAACATAAATGTATTAGGAGAGCTGACACATGATGATGGCTATAGAGTAAGAATATTTTAAAGTATTTTGAGTTAAATTTGAAATTTCAGGTAACCTAACAGTCGGTCATTTTTATATATTTGTTTTAATGGAGTAGAGTTTCAAAGCAAGCCTAAAAAAATCTGTTTGTCTCTGACATATCCTCAGGGCTGTCTTCCCGACAGCTCAGGTTTAAAATGGCTGAAACAGAGCTCTTAATCTCTTTCTCATTGCCACCTTTCTGGATCACCACGGATAACATGACCATTGTGCCTGTCACTTGTGCCCGTAGCCTGAAATCATCTTTAATTTGGTCCACTTTCTGGATTCTTACATTCGGTCTGTGCTTAAGACTCTGTTCTCTTTTCTACGTAGCATTTCTTGCAACATAACCTTTCCATACACACATTTAAAATTTATCGACTATGTCCTAAACTGTTGTTTTGATTGCCGAGCCTTCCTTTCCCTGGCCTTGACACTTTCATTCTTGAAGAATGCTGCTATAAAAGACATTTTTCTAATCTTTAACGCCTTTTTACAGTTTCTTTGCATTTGTCCATCTCCATTTTGTGTCTTGCCTTATGCTTAGATAACAAACTCTCTAGAACAGTTGATCTGCATTTATGCAATATTTAGTGTTTTTAGAATATTGGTGTGTAACCTATAGTTCCAGGTGTTTCAGCTATAGTGTATTACTGGTTACCTGAAGTATAACATTATTTTAGATATTTTTATTATTTATATTATTGCTGTGCCATACATCTCTAATAAGGATTTGCACTTTGTTTTGCTTACTGTGATTTATGCACATACAAAGTTGTAAATTTAGGAGGACAAGGTCAGGAAATGAGTGTGAAGATGTAGTGACTTACACAACTGGTAGTGAGTTTTGAGTAACCATTGACACAGATTTCAGTCTTGTCACCTGTGTGCACCAAATCTGATTCTGTTAGATAACATTGGGACCACACCTTCTTCTTGGGAAACTGTTGCTGTCTGTCCTTTAGCTTTCAATGAGCAGAGGTGGTTGTAGCTCAGTATCTTTGTCCCGCTTGGGTCCAGGACACTGAATTCTGGGATGCTTGCAATTCAATATAAAGACATAAAGAATCCAGATTAAAGTTGAAAGAGGTCAGGCTCTGGCTCTCCTGTGGTATAATAATTATGTGAATGATGGATTCTCCAAATGTTTGCTGTGCTTGCAGGAGAGCTTTGTCATGGAGCACTGCTCAATTTCAAGGTCCTTCAATAGGGAACTGAAAAATGAAGATGAAAAACTGAAATTCTTCTTTCTAAAAAGTTTATGCAAAACCTAGCAGACCTTGGAAAGCTTTTTAAGACAATTTCAGGTACTGGATCTCTTCCATGAATCACGTGGTCTTGATGAGTCAGGTTACCACCATTCAAGCTTTCTCATAAGCTTTGCTTGCTGATGATGGTGAAGACATCTGAAAGAAGCAATAAAGAGCACTATGTTAGTGTGAGAGCTTCGTCTGATCTTCTCTTGAAAAAGGAACAGAATGACTTATCCAGAACTTAATTATTCTCCAAACATAAAGATGAAATCAGCAACACTCAGTCTTGTTTACTTGTCTGTTATTTTTGTCAGTCTTCTACCTCCTATAATGGAAACAAGGCATTGATCAAAGTTTTGATCTTGAGTACTTTACATCTTGTTATAAACCACCATTCACAGTTTATACCATCATCCACCTACTTGAACCATCTGATTTTGACTCTCAATCCATTATATGTCACAGAGATGCCATTCTGTACTTTACTCAAACTGGATCTTTGCCAAATCATTCTTGGTGTAATCATGAGGTGAAATACACCTGACAGGACTTGGAACTCCTTGAAATAATTTGATGCATTTTCTTTTTCCTCTGTAGAAGTTAGTGCTTTTAGCCTGGAATGTATCCTCACACCTCAAAGAGGGTATAAAGCAAACTTTGAAATTGGAGAGAAAAGTCACTAATGGCTTCAGTACACTTGGCATCCAAAAATATGTGTCCCTTGTCAGTAGTCCTCCTCCTGAAATAACCACACAATACACTTTTATCACACCAAAATCTGTGTCAGTCTGATGTGAAAGCATGCATCAGTAGTGATGCTCCATCTGGGTAGCTTTCACAGAAGTGCAAGAACTGATGTCCTGTTTGATTAGCTGCAGGTATCAGTAACAGGTACCCAGGGACAATCTTTGATAAATGAAATTCAGAGGCAGTGATGTCCTCAAGAAGCTGCACTATGTAAACTCTCTATGTGTTTTGGATTTTAAAGCCATTTATTTGGCATATACACTGTCACCGTCCCTTGTTTCTAACAGTGTATGAGTTTGTTGTCTTTGAGTCCAAAGATGGTAAGTGAAGGAGGGCTAATTCTTCTAGTAAGCAGTTCAATATTGCTGAATTAGGAACGATGCAGTGTATCAGCCCTAGTTCTGCTTTTTGGCAGTCATTTCAATGAGTTCAGTTCAGTCAGTGCACCAGATGGCCATCCCTCAATCTAGGATCATGTAGTTTTTTCACGTTCCACCAGATTTCACATCTAAACTGATTTGCCTCTTGCTCTCTCTTTGGTTAGGGACCCTCATCCTCCCTGAGCTTTTCACTTGCTTCTAAGTGTGGGCTCATCAGTCCCTCATACCCTTCTGTCATTGTCATATTTCAACAGATAGTTTGACTGTCACTTCACCGAGGAATGTAGGAGAGGTTTAGGCCCTCAGAACAATTCCACAGTTAGTTGTCTTTTATGACATTCGTCATTGTTAAGTGTCATCCAAGGTTTCTGCAGCTGGTGTTTGTGTGTTGCACATCAGTCATTCAGGTTGCTGCCTGGTTTTGTTCTAATCTAGTCAAATAAAACTCAGCATAGTGAATGTTGTTATAACCAATTCTTTTGTTGGGCTGGATTTATGGTTGGCACAAGAGCATCCCTAAGTAAGTGTTGTTCAAAATAATTCAGCCATCTACAAAAGAGGCAAGAACAGCTCACTTCAAAGGAACTGCAGTCATTGTAGATTAGATGTATGTATGATCTGGTCCAGGCAAAACAAATGACTTGTTGAGCATCAGACAAGATGTAGGGTATTGATGCCGTCTGTCCTTTGTCCAGTCCAACACTGAAGAAAATCCTTTTCTTACAGAAATACAACACTGTTTTTCAGTTTGATGCAATTTAAAGCTAGCAGAGACGAGCAGAGGCAACTTCTTTTTTTCCTTCTTCCTTTTTTTTTTTTTTTTAAGTCTGCTGCTGACAACCAGTATAAACCTTCAGATAAGACGAAGGTAGCATTCCAGGAGGTTTTGTAATACGAGCAAGTGAATACTTGCAATGAAATTTCTCTGCTGACTGTATTTATGTTTTGGTTTTATTTAAAGTGCAGTTATGTTCTGAAAATGAGTACAGAAAATTGTTGCCTTTTTATATACAATAACTTCTTGTAAGTGCTCAGATTAGTATCTGCATGTTACCTGTTAACAGCAGGTCACAGTGCTGTCCTTTGAATAACATCAAGGTGATTATTTGACAAATTCTACCTACCTAAAGCTGTGCAAACAAACTGAAAACTGTGGGTGAAGGCAATTGTCAGCTATAACTGGTGATGCACAAGGAGGAAGAAACGAGATTCCAGCTTGAATTTTCAGAAATAGCCCTTACTGGAAAGAAACTCTCGTTTAATAATCTGAATGTATTTGATCAATATACATAAAGCCTCTCTCCATGATGTTAGCATTTGTTTATCAGATGGTAATGTTTAGCAGAAGGAGCATTTTGGAGCTTCGGTGCAGATAATTCCAAAGTGTTCAAGATATTCCTTAATCTAGTTATATGATTACAACTGAGGATACAGCATGGATTTTGAGGAACCCATTTGGCCATTCTGAGCCAAATCAAGAGCCATTTGGGGTTTTTTGGGGGTGAGGTGTTATTTTTACGCAGGTATACAGGTTTCGTGGGAAATGAGCATTTAGTTTAGTTAATCTAGGGGCTATGGAAAATGCAGTAACTATTCTCCTTTAAAAGCTTTTTGTTTGTAGTAGCCAGTTTGGAATTTGGCTAGAATGATGAGGTTAAAGACTGCTCAGATAAGTCACTTTTAAACAGATGTTCATTCATATACTTTAAAAGTTCATATAGAATTTAGTAATTCTCTGCCTGTCAGTGATGGCAATCTTGAAGGCATTTTAGTAAATCAGATTCAATCACTCTGCATTCTTGAGATATCAACAAAATTTCAGATTTCAGTAGAAAACAGATATTGACATATCTGTTAATTTAAAAAGACATTGGCACCAATGTATAAAAATCTATAGCACAAACCAATACTGTGAACTAATCCTGTCATTGAAATTGTAAGAGAACTATAGTGTAACTTTATTCATTTTTCTTCATTTCTTTTTAGTGAGTTTGTCCTTTTGAAATATGAGCATTTAGTATAGCTGTATGGCTATAGAATATATTTGAACTGATGGGTTTTTATCCCTGCTTTTCCAGCTAAGACATTTAGGAAATGATGAAGTACACATTGTCTGGTCAGAGCATACTCGAGATTATAGAAGAGGAATAATTCCAACAGAATTTGGTGATGTTCTTATAGTTATCTATCCCATGAAAAACCATATGTTCAGTATCCAGATCATGAAAAAGCCTGAGGTAAGGGTTTTTCTTCTTTTGTGTTTCCTTCGTATGTTTAATATGAACTGAGTTTTGTTTAGAATCTGAGGTTTTGATATACTAGATTGATCCAACAAGGCGATATGTCTTTAACATTGACAATTGCAGTGGTGGTAGGAGGAAAAGCTCGGTAAGTACAATACGTAGTAAACTTGAAATTGCAAAGGCCTGATCCTGTCAAGCATATCTGCTAACATCATAAACTGGAAACAAAGCTATAATATTCTGCATAATCATTTAAATATTAAGATAAACTTTTTTATCAAATTTGATGCGTGACTGTGGTAGTTGAATAATAGTCTGCTCCAGCTTTCTCCATCCCTGTCATATTTCCCTTTCTTCTTCTCAAAGCTAGTTTTCACTTTCTCCTTGACTCCACACAAGAATTTGGAGATTAAGTCAGCAAAGCAAGACCATTCAGCTCTTAGGCACGTGAACACACACTCTTTCTAATGACTGTTCCTCAAATGTCTGTGCTGGCCTTGTTCCTAAAACAGTGGTTTAGGGTAGCGAACACTGAGTGAGTAAAAGTAGTCATGAGTGTTAGTACTGCATAATTTCTGTGTGATGTCACTTGCCATGAATTTCTATACTTTAAATATTAATTTTTTTTCTAGAAGCACTAATATTAATAATGAGGTATGACAGAAATAGGATTCCCTCTGTATGATGACTGCCTCTATCTGATGATAGGCATGAAATGATACCCAGTACATGGTCTTGTTATTACTGGGTTACTTATGTTTTTAATTCATATGTATATTCTTTCTTTTAATACTTTAAGAACAAAGAGTTGTATTATTGGGAGTGTGCAGGTTAAGAAGGAAAAAGAAAACTGCTGAGAGCAGGGATTGTTGTTAGTCCAACAAGAGGTCCTTGTATGTGAAAAAAGAAGTGCCTGCAATCAGATTTCAGTATTCTCAAAACTACATTAAATGACTGATGGCAAAAGTAATACAGCGATCTAAAATTCTTTTGCAGCATTGGTTTCATCTTAGCAGGAAGAATATTTAGTGTACACTCTGCTCCCTTTGCTGACCTGATGCACAAACTTTGCTGTTCTTCACACGCTTTATGCTAGCAGCTTCAGAACTTTATTCCCATGTGTAGGAAATGAAGATACTTAATAGAGTTTTAATTTCTTTTTTTTTTTTTTTTACTTTGTCCTGGTTTCAGCTAGGATAGAGTTAATTTTCTTCCTAGTAGCTGGTATAGTGTTATGTTTTGGATTTAGTATGAGAATAATGTTGATAACACACTGATGTTTTTAGTTGTTGCTAAGTAGTGTTTATACTAAGTCAAGGACTTTTCAGCTTCTCATGCCCAGCCAGCAAGAAGGCTGGAGGGGCACAAGAAGTTGGGAGGGGACACAGCCAGGACAGCTGACCCAAACTGGCCAAAGGAATATTCCATACGATATGACATCATGCCCAGTATATAAACTGGGGGGAGTTGGCCGGGAGGGTTGGATCACTGCTCGGGAACTAACTGGGCATCAGTCAGCAAGTGGTGAGCGATTGCATTGTGCATCACTTGTTTTGTATATTCTAATTTTTTTAGCAGTATTATTGTAATTTTTATTATTATTATTATTATCTTTATAATTATTTTCCTTCCTTTCTGTCCTATTAAACTGTCTTTATCTCAGCCCATGAGGTTGGGTTTTTTTCCGATTCTCTCCCCCATCCCACTGGGTGGAGGGAGGGAGCGAGTGGCTGCGTGGTGCTTAGTTGCCAGCTGGGGTTAAACCACGACAAATTGCAAAGTGATGATTGATTAGAGAAAAATGTAATGCCAAAACAAGATCCATCTGTTCTGTAAATCTTTTGGGTGCTACCTATACTAAACATCAAGGTTTTCTACTGATCTCACAAATAAGGCTTTACACTTAGGGTCCAAAGAGGCCAAACTTTCACCACAGATTTGTCCTGTAAAGGGCTTACAATTCATTTGTATAGATACCATAGAAAGGAAGAATAACAGATAGAAGATGAAAAGAAAATGGAAGGTGAGGGTCGGTCCACCAGTAACTGTATGACAGTTGCACATTGAGTTGGTCCTTATGGACCTGTTATATCTAAAGCCATGATAAATATTATTTTAAAATTTGAGTAATTATTCCTTTTGCTTACTACCACCTACAATATTGTCATCTAGCCTTTCAACCTCATTAACATCATATGCATGACTGTTCCTAGGATTTTGGCAGCAAATGTTGGAAATAAGCTTTGATGAGACATAGTATTCAAATGGTTGCTTAATTTTCTTCAAATGCTGTGTTATCTGTTACCAAGGATATCAAGCAGTTATATGGCTGTATATTTCCACAAGAGAAAAGGTCTGTCATGGAGCACAATAACTGGTCTGATTATCTAGCAATGAGGAGGAAAAAAAAAAAAGATATATTTGAGTGCTCTATTGTTAATGTTGATTGCTAATTGTTATAGCTAAGATCTTGCTTTATGTTGAATTTCTTAATTTTTTATTCAGGTTCCATTTTTTGGTCCACTCTTTGATGGTGCTATTGTGAATGGAAAAATTCTTCCTATTATGGTTCGTGCAACAGCTATAAATGCAAGCCGTGCATTGAAATCATTAATACCATTATACCAAAACTTGTATCCTTTCACTCAAATGGTTTCCAAGGCATATACATTCCCTTGCAGTTCTGCAGATATGATCTTCATGTTTTCTGTCATCTTATATTTTTGTCGGATTAATATAGGGAAAATATTTTCTTTTTTTTTTTTTATGGTGATGGTGCCTTTAGGAAACTTAAACCCATAGAAGAGTATTCAGATGAAGACCAGCTTTTTTTAATTAAGTGAATAGATTCAGTGCTGAAAAATTGCCTATTTCTAATGTTTTATAACATGTACTTACCACTTTTTCTTAACAAAATTATTTTAATGACCATTTTGTGAGTATACTTTCTAAAATAGCAATGTCATGGTGTTAATAATCTTTCTTTCCTTAAAGATAGTATTTATCCAGTATTAATGTGACTTAGTTTTGTTTTCTAGTTCCAAGAAGGATATGAATGCTGCTTTCCTTCAAGATGAGAAATCTGTTACATTTTCGTCATACAGATTTTGTTATTCAGCTCAGAATACAAATTTGTTGTCAAAATGATGTTAGTGTCTTTGTAAAGATGTCAGAAAAGGTTATCTTTTTGTTGTTGTTGTTGGAACTGAAATTGTAGTTTTTGAAAGGGCTGCTCTTGGAAGAATAGATTTACCAACCAGAAATTAAAAAACATAAGGTAAGTCAGTCACTTATACCTCTCCCCTTCTTAAGATTGAGTTCTGTTATATACCTGTTAGTTAAATCAACAAGAACATACTATTTTTTAATTTCATAAATTGAAAGATAAGTTTAAATTTTGATCCAAAAGAAATTCTGTGCTTAATTTCCACCCAAGCTGTAGATACTTGTATTTGTCACGTGATAGATTGTTGCTAAAATACTGTTTTTTCTAAGGCTGACTGTTAATACTTATAGAGTTTTGGATTAGATATGATGAAGTGGATTTGCAGATGAATGATGGATGGTGTTTGATGTGATCACATTAAATGACGTTTGTGCCATTTCTGTAGATGACAGATGTTGATTCATTGTATTTTTATGTTTGGAAAGGTCCGATCTTTTTGTCATTACTCAAGTGGCTTAATCAAATAATTTAAAATGTATTATCATCATTATACTATGAAAAGTGATGGCTTATAGCATTATATTGATGTATAGTGATGAGCAATTGGAAAACAATTTACTTTGAAATAGCAAACTTTCAGTACCAAAAAATCCCACAAACTTGTGTGTTTAAACTTCTTTACAGAATATGGAAGTTGTAATAAATTCCTTGGACATAGCTTGCCAGCTCAATGTCTAGGAATTGGCCAGTTCCTAAGAGCTGTGTATTGCACGTTCACTTTTAATTCAGTTCTCCAAATTGTACTTTTTATATGCATCAAAGCACTGCATGTCATTTATGACATAATGTGGCCTCCATTAAAATGTTGATATTTGTCTCCTAATATGGTTAGCATGATAACTGGAAAGCATTATGTACATTTAATATTAGATGGTATTGGTTGGTGGGTTTCATATCGTCACTTGGTAAGCTTATGAAGCACCAGTAGATTGAGCACTGATGTTAAAGGGCGGCTTTGTTAAGTAGTTGGTGGAATTCTTTTTCCACCTGGCTTGGAGTATCTTATATTCAGTGCTTTGTATAATACTTTAAAAATTAAAATGGGAGTGGGAGCAGTTCTTTAAAAACTGTTTGCTTGGCATGAAATTAGAAAAAAACTACAAACTTCCCTGGCTTGAATTAGGCTATGGTGGAGTCAGTTGTGTCAGTGGAGAACAGCAAAAAAATATTAAACCTCAAAGTTTGGCCTAGCTCTCAGTGGTTTAAAAAACTCTTGATGAAAAATGTCATGGTCATGCTCTTGGTGTTCAATCCATGGCCAGATTTGAGGTCAAGAAGGAATTTCCCTCATAAAAGAATGGCAAAGACTGGTGGGTGTTTCCTGTAACATGGACATGGTCTGTTAACTAGGAATATTTGAAAATTGAATCTAATTATGTTCCTGCAATAGTGGGGAATTGAAGACGTCAAGGATTGTCTTTAGTGTCTCCTGCTTTTTTCCTTTGGCATATTTTAGCTATGGCTGTAGCAGTTCACTACTGGCTTTTAAGTTTGTTGTGGACTGGAGGGCGTGGGGGCAGGAGTATTTTATGGTCTGTGGTTAAATAGCTTTTCTGGAGACCCCGCCAGACTTAATGTCTTTTGCTGAAGACAGGACTCATTGATCAAGGTGGTCTTTCCTTGTGTTTGGAGTGTTGCTGGAGCAAAGAAAAAGAGGGCTCAGAGTGGTGAAAACAATATGTTCAAAGAGGGAGGAAAAAAGGAACAGAAAAGCTATTTTTTAGAAGGTACACCAAAAGTAGAGACCCAGCTGGAAAAGTGAAGCTGATAATCAAGGCTTCCGACATGTCCAGCACCAACAGTGTCAGTGAAAGAGAATTATGAAGTGATCTGCTCAAAATTAATTTTTGTTTGTTTACTTATGAGTATCTAATATACTGGAGCAGTGTTAGTTATTAGGAACTTTGATGATGGTTAGCAGAAGTTCAGTTGAATGTGGATCTTGAGGGAACAAGAATACTTGAGACTTCTGTCAAACAGAACACACTTCAAGCCCTACACTTCTGTATTAGCTCTCCTTTTACCGTAGTAGACCAGCAGAAATAGTTAATTTCAAAGCCAGCATCAGTGTATGGATGACTCCGTGCCTGCAGGTGTGTGGTTCATTTCACTGTGCTGTGTAATACTTGGTGGGCACCTTTTGACTCAGTGTGGAGTTGATGATATATATGTAGGTCTGTGTTTATCTATTTTTGAGGAATATTTACAATGTCACATTGTAGATCTTTGTGGTGATGGATGATGGTAAACTCTTAATTAAACTAGGACTGTGTTGATTTGCTTGTGTATGGGATGTGAAGAAAGTGGCACTGAGTTTGGCCCTCCTATTTCCAAGGAGGGCTTATCCATCCTCCGAGTTAGTGCATTTTCTAAGTGCAGACCTGACTGAAAAAATCAGCTGTCATTTGTAATCAGCAGGGATATTCAGTCCTCTTCATGTAACCTGATTGCAACTTTTTCGTTATTGCACTAGTCTGTTAATCATGATGTGGCAATGGGTAGTACATGTGAATAGTATAATAATGGTTGCATGGATACAGGAAATTCTGCTCATCTCCCTTTTATAGTCTGTCCCGACTTTGAGCATGTATTGTACGGTCTGAAGTAGGTTTCTGAGATTGACATAGTCTGTCACTCACCTTCCTCTTTCTGACGTTATTTTGACACTTCTGATAGCAAACTTAGATAGTAAAACACTTCGAAGATTTGATTTTGTTAATGGTTTTTAAAGGTTTCATCTGCTCTGTGTTTTTATTCTTTGCTCAGAATACTATGATGATACGTTTCCATATTGTAGTATTTTAAGATTAAAAATTTATTAAATTTATCAGCAAACATCAGTCGCACATGGCAGGTATCCTGCTTTAACTTGATGCTTGACATATTCATTGCTGCAGCTGCATGAAGAGAATGTTGCCATTTGGGATGGAGTTTCTGCATTGATTTGTGGAATTTGCTTTAGTTTCCCCTTCAAGGATTCTGCAGTCCCTCACTATCTTTTGGTGGCCTGGCTTGCTTGTAACAGTACCCCCTCACCGACAGGCAGCATACGTGCACACAGTAGCAGGTGACACACACAAAATACTTCTATTGTCTTGCTAATGAAGCAGCAGTACCCCCTTCTCTATCTCATACCTGATGTGTTTCTTATTGCATTTGTCGTTGTCTTAAGAAGTACATGCTTATCTCCTGAATAGACTCCAGCAGCACGTATGCTAGGAGAACTTCTAAGACTCATAACTGCAGGTGTAGTAACAGGACTGAATGCTGAGAACAGTTGTTTTCACTATGATGTAGAATAAAGAGGCCAATATTTAGGGGATTGTTAAATACTCTTTATTTACTAAATTGCATTGAAATTCCTGATAGGAATAGTTTTATTCATGGCTTGCATCTCAGAGCAAGCACTTTGTCACATTCTGAATTCAGAATCTACCATGTGTAGGAAATGGATCAACACTAAATATTTTGAATAGAAAGAGTGGCTTGATATAAAATTTTACTTGAACTTCCTGAATAAACAATAGATGTTAGCCAGATGCCAAGAGGTATACCAAGATAATGTTCTTTACGTGGCATAGTAGGCCAAGTGAAGGCCAAGTAGGCCTTCAGTGATCCAACTTGTTAAAATTATTGCAACAAAACAGGAAAAATACTAGAAACCTTGTGGGAGTGAAATTCCAATTGTGAAACAACTAGTGTTACTTTTTGCACATTGTACACAAATTTTGGAGTGTTAACAATTACTCCAAACTATCTGTACTTCAGATAGTGCAATTCAGACACCGTCCTTTGTCTTATGTAGAATTCCCCTCCCAAAAGATGCTACCTAATATGTAGCTAGACACAGAGTAAGAAATCCTATTTAGCATTTCTTAAATCTGAAATTTGTTGAAATTTTAGAGCACCTGGAATATAGATGACCGTTTTATCCATAATCACCATAGCATAATTTTCACTTCTTTATAATAATCTATGAAGTCTTTGACCTAATGGCAAGAATTGGCATTTCTTTTTTTTTATTTCTTTTTTTTTTTGGTCATATGAAACAGGTTAATTTAAATAGCAAAAATATAATGCTATTTTAATTATTGCATCTACAAAATATTATAGAATAAATCTTAATCTAAATGATTGGATAAATTAATCTTTTTTATCAAAACTGGAAAATTTACATTCCCCTATCTTTTTTTGACATTGTATTCCTAAGCAGCTGGTACTTGATGTATTGTAGCTAACCTTTTTAGACAGTTGTCTTCCAGAGAGAGGGAAGATATTAACCCCATATGGTACCTGACAAGACAGTAACTTCTTTATGAATAAAATAAAGTGTTTGAGTAGTTTGTTAAAAGTTTCCTCTGTATTAAAAACTCATAGCTCAGAAGAAGCTTTCTTACTTGATGTGATACTCAACTGCCCCAAGAAAGGGTTTTATTGGAACTGGTAGTGTCACTGTTTGTTGTGCCTGCTTGACCATCATCTGCCTCAAGATAGAATTGCAGACATTGGAAAGCTTATCTTTAAAAAGAAAGTGTTATTAGTGACATAGAGTGAGCAAAAAGTATTCTTCAGATTCTCTGGCCACATTTGTCTCATTTAATTAAGGAATATTTGTTTGATTTACATTTTCAAACTGGAATTTGTGAAGATTTTGGAGATTTCTCACTAATACAGAAACTTAGATGTTAAAGCTGGAAAGTGCTGCTTTTGGCAATGCCAGTTTCCCTTCCTCTAAGTCCAGTAAGTTTTCTATCTTATAGATGCATAAGCATCTGTAAGAAAAAAATGAATACAGTGATACTGCATCAATGATAACTGTATATCAAATGGAAAAGGCATAAGGGGTGCTCTCTCTCCTTAAATATGTATCACGAATTCATTTTTCACAGTGCCACTAATTAATTTTAGTATAGTGAAAGGAATAATGCATGCCATTATAATTGCTCTTCTAATGTCTTCTGGCTTAGAATTTTTCTGAACTGCCATATGCCAACATTCTTGGCAAACTTTGCTATATTTCTGGCAATACAATTTTGATACAGGACATTTTTATAAGGTTTTAGCACACCTGTTACTGATTTTTCTGTCATCACAGGTAAGAAGAAACAGACATTAAAAATAATGCTTGATACACTTTTTAGATACTACTCTATATGCTTTACAACAAATAATTGACAATTTCAGGATTTCAGTGAATATTTATCCCATCCCTGAATCATACCATTGTAGCCTTATCTGGTATGAGTTCAAGTAAGAGCCATGGATAAGTTCATCATATGACCCCTGCTGTTTTTTCCAGAAGAAAATAGAGTTATTTCTAAAATCTATTTTACTGTTTAGCAATGGAAATTGTTTTCCAAGTTCAAGCAAGAATCATGAGATAGGGAATACGATGTTCAGTCTTTCCTGTACTTCGACTTGCTCAGTTTTGCTGTTCTTCCAAATCCTAGTTCTGCTGACAACTCACTTGATCTTTTAGTAATTCAAAATGTGATTAATTAAATGCCTACATACAATGGTATAACATGAAAAACTGAAGATTTCCAAGGCATTTATAAGTATCTGACTGTTTTAATGGACTGTTCCGGTATTTCAGTTTCAAGGAATCGTGTAACAGGTTCTCTGTGCATTATAAGAAGACCTAAATATAAGAGGAAAGTTTTATATCTCTGTATAGAGTCGTGTGTGTGTGTGTGCGTTTCTGCATGTGTGTGTGTGTCTACTTGCAGGTATGCAATGACAGTAATAGCTATTTTTATTATCCTTATAGAATTTTTCCCCTGAACTAATACATCCAATGAATGTATTTTCCTTTGATGTCACAAGTATATTTGAAGAAGAAGAGACTGTTGTAAGGAAAATTCCAGGGGAAATACCAGGAAGATTTGGTTTCTTGTAAACCATGGATGGCTAAAGTACTCAGAATGGCAAATCACTAATGCAAAAAAAGCAAAATGCACAATACTTAAATAACTGGTGCATTTAAGAATGTTCATATTCAAGATTAGTGTTTTAATATGTTATATGGAAATTTGGTACAGTTTGAAATGTCTCACGTAAAGGAATTGTATACATGATGGCAATGTGGTATAATAGAATCGTCTAAAGTAACTCTTGTGTGGATAACATCACACTGAAGTTTGCCCAATTAAAAAAAGGTCAAATGAAAAAAACAGCTAAGATTCCAAAGCATAAATTGTGCTATTTATGTTTGTTAAGTATGGTTTGAAATCCTGTCTTAGGGACATCTTACCTAACTATATATCTCATGCTGCTCAGTAAATGAGGAGAGTATTGATTGGCATATGCTGCTTAAATCGATCACCTTGACAGCCAGAATTACAGTAATCTGTCAGTATTAATGACTGTCTTTCAAGCCTTGATACCTCTCCTTCGCTTGTCTCATCTTGCCTCACTTCTATTTGAAGTGCATTTTCTTGCAACCTCTGGTTTTGTCAGGGTAGGTACTTTTGTAGGGTTTTTTTGTCCCCTGAGTCCAATTTATTGGCTTGATCATGCAATTAGAGTTAAAATGCAACACCAGGGAGCAGAAGTAGGCAGTGTTCTGAGTAACAATTGGACCTCAGGGGTAGTGCAAGCCTGTTCTCAGCCATCATTTATTAGTTACCTGTTGAAAGAATAGGATTGTTTTGCAATGAATAATTCCAAAGCATCACTTTAAATGCCTTTGATTTTAGCCACTAGAGACAAGTGATTGAACCAACATTTGTGATAGGTTTTTAAACTTTTGCTTTAGTGTTTGTCATATAGACACTTCAAATAACTGCTGGAGGAATACTTGCAGATGTGTGTCCCAAGCTGCTGTTTTTACTGCATTTTCATGTAGACATACATATCATTTCAATTGGTTTTCATGCCTTTTTAATAGGAGGAATAAATTGAAGTGTGAGGCTTGAAAGCTATGTTGTAATGTAGTATATTTTCATGTATATAGCCTGTGAGGTTTTTTGCAAAACACACATGCATACTTTTCTTTAGCAGCTGTTCTGGATTTGTGCATGTTCAGGTAAATGTATTTTCTTCAGTAATTGCCTTGCTTCTAATCCCACAGAACCTGCCTTCTCTACCCCAGGTAGCTCTTCTGTCTCTACCTCTTCTTATGGACTGTCTGCAGATAGGAACTGGGATGCTGGGAGCACCTGTTAAAGAGGTAGGTGTAGTGTAAGCACATGGGTTTAAGGGCAATAATATTGTTTTCATCACAAGATATCTATAACTTGGCTTTTAATTAGTAGTACAGCTCTGTTTATTAGTTACTCTTCCCTAGTGAAATGCATGAGACTCTCTTTAAAGTGGTAAAAAAGCAAAATATCAAATGAGACAAAACTGATTGACTCTAGTAATACAATTTTCTACTAATAATTGCACTTATAAAGAGCTGAGTGCTCTGTTGATGTTGTAGATAATTATGGGGGAGGCTCAAATCTTTTTGTACTGTTAAGAAAAATTTAGGTGCTTTTACTTCTACATTCTTTCATAAATTGAATTTACCCATCTGAAGGAGGAGTATCAGTTCTACTGATTTCTGTATAAAATATGGGTAGGCTTATGCTGGTGGCATTCTGTTTTAGAATAAAAGGATGTCAGTGGGCTACCCTGAAAAGCAGTGAAGTGCTTTATCAGCCTCCTAGAACTTCTGAATTTGGATCTGTCAGTACAGATCGCTTGAGGGAGGGGAGTTCTTTGTTACTGCATCTTTTTGAGGTAGGAAAATTTTGTATGTTGTAAGCTGGAAGTCAGGAGAGCAATCACTCATTATAAAATGTGTTTTAAATGTGTATAGATACCTCTTTTAAACAAAAATTTGCTGGGAGTCCTTAAACTGGAATGAAAAAGGTAAACTAGTTCAATCATACGCAGAGTTGATTGCTTTGTACATAACACAAAATGACAGGTTTTTTGTTATTACCTACTTAACCTTATTAATTAATTAAACATTTTGGATAACAAAAGCCCTTTGTTAAAATGTTAAGACTCTTGCCCCCTTAAGGTGTTAAAATTCATACAGATGTCTTTGATACCTCTCAGAAGTCTGTGAATAAAAGCAGGGAAGATTAAACAATTTTTCCTGATGTTTCTAAGATTTAAAGAAAGAAACTATTTAAGCCCTATTTTTATGTTGCAAAAGACAGCATTGTTTATTAATTTGATCCTTTTCTAGTCATAAATTCACCCCTAATAACAGATAAGTGACTTGCAAACAACTTGAAAGATTTGTATGTTAAAACACTAAAAGCTGTATATATATAAAGAATAAGTATATACCATTGTGTATGGTTGATGCTGATATTTAAATTAGTGGGAAACGTGGGAGATTATTTGTAGCAAGCAAAACTGACAAACAGTAATGTCTGAGAGATAGAATGATGTTTTCGGGTGAGTTGAATAAGATATTGGCAAACTGTTTCTGCGTCATTCTGCATATGGTAATCAAGACAGTTGGGGCATGCTTTCCAGTGCCAACAGAGGGATTAGAAGATGATAGATACCAAAAAAAAAAGAGGAGATTAATAGAAACTAGCACATTGGTTGTCTTTGTTCTCCTACAGGTCTGTATTTCAGTTACTCAAAAAAGAGGTTATATATAATACCTGTCAGTATGTGGAAATATCTAGCTGGAGATGGAATATACTTCATGTAACTATTCACAAATTAAACAGCTCAAAATTATAACAAAAAAGGGTGTATGTATATAGTTTATTCTGTATGTGCCACATAATAGAAAAATGGAATAAACTAACATAAAGCAAGGATTAAAAGTTAGTATTACAGTAATTGGAATTACCATATGGTGGTCCAAAGGACATGAGTCCTAATCATAGCCTGGCCAATCAAATTAATCTCAATATACTTTCTAGACATTAAGAAGATAGTTTAATTGCTGATTAACTGCACCTGAATAGATCTGTGGGTCACAAATATATCTATCTCCTTCTGAATGCTTCTCCTCCCAAACATAGAAGAATGCAGGCTATTAGAAAATCTTTTAATTTCTGCTTGCCAAACCGTAGTTACCATCCATCTGTTCTTGCCAATTGTGGAAAAAGGTCAGTTTTCAGCAAAGCCATGCATTTCACAGAAGGTATGCGAAGTGAAATTTCACAGGGGACATGATGGATCCTGATTCTTAGTGATAAACCTTTGGGGCCAGCAGGGTTGGCATATGGTTCAGCACGATATGAAGGCTTGGGTTCCCTGGCTTCGCTTCTTTGGCGTGGAACTGATAAAACCTGGCTCTTAAGTATTGTTTCGCTGGACACCAATCATGGGCAGCAGGAACTGCCCATTTAACTCTCTGTGGGAAGGAAGCCCAGGCTGTGTTCACAATAGTACCATTGTAGTGCTGCAAACTGCTCTCAACAGCTTGACAGCACTAGGGAGGAGGGCGAAGGGGCTGCTTTACTAATTGCCCTTCAAAATAAAGAAAGAGGGAAATAACTGAAAATTAATATTTGTTTTCTTCATTTAAATAGAAGAAACCTGTCTTCGAGTTTTAAAAATCATTTTTAAAATTAACTTTACTGCCCTCCAGAGAGACTTATAAGTAGATTATCTCATACCGGTACTGCAGCAACCCAGGGTAAAGAGAAGACATTCTCTTCAACTATAAGAGAAAAAAAGAAAGGTAGTTGTAAAGTTTATTAAAGTACAGATTGGAATTAATGACAAAATTTCACATGTGAGAAGTTTTCATTGTTACAATGTAGTGCAGAATTGCAAATTAATACATATCTTTATGTGCAGTGTTTTTGCTGGACAATATTTAATGTTAATATAATTTCATATTTGTGTAATTTTACAGTTTCTAGTGATGTCTTCGTGAAAGGCATTTTCCTTACTGTTTCTCTCATGAATCAATATGTCTATATATGCAGAGAAAGTATTTAAGATAGAAATTTAAACATATGAATATATGAAAACAGTGGGCTTAAGCATTCATGCTAATACCAGAGAGCAAAGAGCCAGTGTTTCTGTCTTTTTACACTCATCAACCTTAATTACTTGAGTTAAAACTGATGTAATGCATGCAGGAGTTAGTATGTGGGACTGCAGTTCCCCCTGGTCTCTGCTATTCCACGTTATTTGTGGGCTGAAGTGATAACTGCAACACCTTAACAGCTCTCATTGGCACGTTTGGTGCAACATCCTTAATAAACTTCAGCCCCTTGGCCTGTTGGCCCTGTGCCTCCCCTGCTGCCTCCTGCAAACCCGCTGCTGCCAGGTGAGCGGCTGCCGGCGAGCTGTTCTGTCTGCCGGCAGGAACATCGCTCCAAAGAGGGCCTGAAGCAGCTGTAATGGGCTTCAAAACAATTAGCACAACATACCTTATAGGTTCATTGATTCCCGTCTTGGGAAGAAAAATCCTCCCTGGAAGCTGGAGTAGGAATTCTGCCTGCATAGGGGCTTCAGCGCTGTTTCCTTCACTGTTTTGTTTTCACCTCCGTAGCCTGTTACTAAAACATGGACAAGTGGGGAATTTGTAAATACTGTCATTAGTCTTCTAACCACACAGCCAGTAAAATTAATGAGTAATCTGTTACAGTGTTGAGGTATTTGTCCTTCCGATACTGCTAGCCATTTGATCTTACTGTCTTTTTAATTTCATGCTAAAATGCGGTTCAGGGCTTATAAAACCAACAATACACAATAAATGGTACCGAAACTGAGACTTTCTACTATATGTTTGTGTTAATATGCTCCTGCTATATTTCAAACAGATAATTCATTGAATGCCCATTTTTCCTCTTACTGCAGAGTAGATTATATTTAAGTCAAGATTAATGGATAGATTCTGATGTTAAAACCCAGTCTCTGAGCCTGTCGTTCCCTAGAGGCATATAGTGCATTAGTTTAAGCCAATATGCTGCTTATCATAGATACTATGACACTGTCTTAAATGACAATTTACTGTACTTTGTTACTGCTTACTCTGGTAATAAAATCACTATATTGTGTTCTTGATAATTACAATATTAAATAGAAACTTAATTGGATTACTGCACATTTAGATACAGATAGTTCTTAAGTAATTGTCCACTGTAAAATTTCTGATACTAATTGTTTCTCTCATGAGGTGTGTTCTGTCAATGTCTAAGCTTAATACTTAGTTCAGTCACCTTAGCTGAAAAAGTGCTGAAAAGAGATCTGCAGTGGGATTTTTCGGTGCAAAAGAGTATCTTTTATCATATAGTTTTTCACTTGAACCTTGTTGTTTTTAAAATCCTTCCATAAGATGCTTTCATTTGCCAAAGTCCTTAAAATAAAATAACTTCTGGGTTCTACAGAGTTGAAGAATTCAATAAGTATTGTTAATTCAGATTTTTTTGCCTTAACTTTGAAATTGCTAGAAGTCTGAGCATCAGTTTTGTCATTTTTGCTGCCTAAGCAGATGATCAGAATTAGAATTCATTCAATTCAATAAGTGTATATTTTTATATGGTTATCTTAAAAAACCTGACTTTTTTATGTAGCTGGTTTTTATATAGTTTAATTCTGGAGAATATTTATACTGAAATTAAAATTTATGTTAAGTCCATTACACTTGCACTTTAATTCTACATATCTTTAGAAGTGCCTTTTGTCAAGGAGCTTGGAGCAGAGTGGTTACATTTTTCATTTCATGATTGAGTGTTTTAAGTGGTTAAGCATAGTCCAAATTTTATCCAATTCCAGCTTGTGTTAATGGTGCTGCACTCACACTGCCTTAGCACCTGTTATGGATTTTGAGTCATCTGGCAGCCCGTGGGACTTAGATAAAGAAGTACCAGGTGTCCTGCCTGTCTCTTAATTGAGACGCAATGTAAACAATATAGACTTGGCAATATGGTTATAGGAATGGATTAAAGCCCAGCTTTGTCTGCGCTGATGAATTGCAGCTTTTTCTTCCTAGATGATGTTATAAACCACTGAAGAATTTAGTTAGCTGTAAGATCTGATGGAACAACATAAACAATATATCAAGGATTTTCCTAGAAGGACAGTGTTACAGAATGTGAAATGTATTGGGTTTTCCAATGAAAATGTAAGCATCAATTACAATTTCTTGCAGTAATTTAGCAGTTTTGAAAGTGCTCACACTGTAAAAATGAAGATTCTTATATAAATTCAGATAAAGTCAATGCCTTTCAATATATAATGTGTTAGTAAACTAGGCAGAAAGTGATAGCATTGACTTGGAAACACTCAGTGGCTGCAACTTTATCTAGCCTATGCTTAACCTTGCAGGACTTTTAACCATGTAACCATAGGCAAGATATACTGGAAGTAATCTCCTTTAGCTGTAAGATTAGTACTCTTAGAGAAAAAAGCCTCAAAATGGCAAAAGTATGTGTTGTTATAATTTGCCCAATAACTTTTAATTTATCACAGGTTTATTGAACTTCTTAGTAATGTAAAAAATGAAAAGTAATTTTTATTATAGTCATTTAAAGAATGATGCAACTGTGTGCGTTGGAAACAAATTGCAAGATCTGGAATGATGGGATTAATTTGTATGGATTTATCTATTGTATATTCCCTTATTTTCTTCATGAAGAAGTATACCTCAGAAATTGCCTCAGAAAGCCCTTTTGCAGTTACAACTTGTGTTGAAAAAGATTTTTATTGGAGATGTTAGATATTACATTTTTATGTTTGCTTAAATTCTACGGTCTTAGTCTGTTACTTGTTTTTCATATTTATTTTCATTTTTTTAATGAGATACCTACATTAATTAGTAGATTGTCATATATAGATTACTTCTTAAAATGAGTAATTTTGGATAATGTAACACTGAGTCCCTTCTGCAGTTTTAAAATGTTTTCAGGAAATGCAACATAGAAGTTTACTTTTAAAATATAACCTTGATTCTTCTGAGTTTTATGTTCTGTTTTTATAAGTAAGAAAATACATTGTTACATTTTATTGCAAAGTGCTATCACTAGTATTGAAAATACGGTTTCAGTAGAGAAAAAAATCACCTTAGAAGGCTATAAAATTTTTAATTCTTTCACCTGTTTAGTAGTGTCAAGCATAGTAATTTTTTTCTTCTCTTTCACCTAAATAATTTGCATCATATATGAGGAGAATGAACTGAATTCTGCTTTATGAATCATCAGTGCTGTGGCTAAGTTCCAATTGCATATGCAGAAGCTGCTTTCATTTACAGCATAGCTGTGCAAACAGATGCACAGAGCAAAATATTTATATGCTATTTTCAATATTGGCAGTATTTAAGAAACAGAAAAGAACCCAGGCTGACTTTGAGATATCAAGTTGACTTGAGTAAACAGAAGTTGCAGCTGAAAAAAAAAATCTCTTTATTTGTATACTGTGCAAACTCTATGTGGAAATCACTGAAACGCAATAAATAGGGAACACCATGATGCCACTTCTACAGAGTCACTTTTCAGAATATAAGAGAACTTTAACTGTTCCTCTCAGTGTTGCCAGTTGATACTGATCACCCACCTACATACAAAACACAGCTAGTTGCAGGGCTTCCAACACTGGATCAATAGCAGCCCGACTTACATCCTTAATTCTAAGAGCCAACAAAGAGTACAAATTGCTGTGACTCAGTATGAGTTCAGCTGGTTTGACAACCACTGCACAATCTCTTCTTTCAGAGTGAGACTTCCCAGAAAAAACTTCCATTTCTGTGATGTGTGGGTTTTGTCCTGTCTTCCTTTAGAAGTCAAATTCTGCTATGGCTAACTTTTCCTTTCAGCTTCTGTAAAACCTTGGTCCTAACCTGTACTTGTTATCTTTTTACGGGAGGCAATCCTCCTTTCACATTTTGATGTCAGGAATTGTAATTTGCTAGGAAAAATCTGCCCAATAAAATTGATGCTTTCATCATTTTAAGTACCTCAAACTGTAGCAATTAATTCTGTGGGGTTTGCGCACCTTTACAGGCCAGAGAGCAAGAAACTTAAAATCTCCTACCAACATATGCCATTCACTGTGCCTCACTGTTTCTTTGCTTCCTTTGGACTTTAATATCCTGGGAGCATTTTTGTATGTTGACAATACTACAGATTTGGGTTTTTTCTGGAAAAGAAGAGGTGTGCTTCTAAATTTGCTGAGGGGGCAAATGCAGTAAACAAGAGGGTGCCATGTTATGTAGCTTTTCTTAAAATGTTGTTAATCTCTTTTATATAAATAGTGCATACATGCAATTAAAAAACCTCTTGCAGTTGTCCATTGATCCTACAAGCAAGTATCTCTGGGTGGAGGATTTTCATTTTCCAGTTAAGGATGGAACAGTGCTTTGGTTTCTGCTTGTCTAAATTATTTTCCAAATGCCTGGCTGACGAAGTCATACTCTCCACAATCATATCAATATATATTGACTTCTTAGATGATTTTGCTAACATTTGGAACTGCCAGGGATGCAGCTGTACATGTATTTCTGACAGTAGTTTGTAATTTAACCTGAAAAAGTCCATCTTGCTATTTAGAAATGCATTCTTTGGCTTTTTTCTAGGAGGTGTTTCTAGGCAATCATCAAAACCTCCTCTTTTTCCTGGCACCGGAATCAAAGAATCTCAGGTACTACATACCGTCAGTATTGTGATCACATATTCCAATATACAGTTATATTGTGATACACTACACAGGTGTGCACATATATGTAAATACATAAGCATCAGGAGGGAAGATTTATAAATAAAACTTTCATGGAAGTGTCTCATTTAGATTTTTGTTCAGTTTTTCTGAATGAGAGAGACAGTGGTGGAAAAAGAATTGAGTGAAGAGCCCACATTTTTACTCCCTTTCACAACGGGAGTCCTTTTGTTATAATTCTGATTTTTTTTCTTTTCCTAAAAAAGAAAAAAAAAAAAAGTTGTGTTATCAGTCTACTGGACTTGACCAGCCCATCGGTAGGGGTGTAGGAATGCCTGCAGCATTGTTGAGCTTACAATTTGGAACTTCACAGTTCTAGGGTATTTCCTGAACTATAGTGATCTTGATGCATTTTAAATCATCCAGGCATCATCTTGAAGTCATCTACTAAAATGGAAGCTGAGGCATAACATTTTGTTGTGGTATCTGAAGTGATAAATACTTTCTTTTGACTTTTGGAAAAAAACAGAGTTTCTGCCTTGATGACTTTAGGTACTTCACAGATGCATTCCTTTTAAATTTTGTTGAACAAATGAAATACTGATCTGACATTACAAATATTTCCATCACCGTTTTAGTGTATTAATGAACTGTGCATCTCTTCAGCCCTTTTTTAAGTTTCTGTCATTGAGTAAGTTCCCTGGCATAATCCTTCCCTCCAGAAGCTGCTGAGGAAATCTGTCTTGATAAAACATTTTCTGTATTTTTTTTCCAAAAGTCTTCAGAGCATTTAGGCGTGTAACTGCTCTGTTGATCTGACCCAAGTTCCTCCCAACTGGCCTTACAGGTGCCTGAGTCTAAAATATAGGTGATAAGAATCTCCACACAGCAAATGCCTAGTCTTGGATGCCTCTGAAGTTCACAGGTATCTAAAGCTTTCGCTGCCACCCTTCCCTGGAGATCTGCCCACTTCAGCACACACTAGAGCTGCCTGAGTACTTGATATATCCTGAAATGCCCAAATGCTAAATGCCCAGTTCATGCCTCTCTTTATCCAATGAGTAGGTAGGTATTTCTTTGCTCATCTGACCTGCAAGGCAGCAATGCTCAGAGTTTTGACGGTATACTCTCTGGATTAGAGCCCACACAAACACAACAGGAGGTAACTCCCTAGTTATATCAATCAGCCAGGAAATGAGAGAGCGGTTTCCAATTTTGAGGCCACATCTCCTGCCTCTTACAAAACTGTTCTAACCATTGGGACTGAGGACATTTTGTAATCAGGCACACTCCTCCATTCATTGCTGAAATTGCTCTTCGTTTCATAAAATAAGATCTCCTCTGAATCACAGGGAAAGTACATGCTCATCTGTATAGCCTAATGGTTATGATACTTTCCTGGGAGAGGAGAGTCCCTGGATCCCAGTCCCTGCTCAGGAAGCGTTTGTTATCAAATAGTCTTTGGAGCAGGCACTAGGGTTTCTTCTCCAGCCCTTTTGTGAATTTAGCACTTAGATGCTCTGGTAACAGATAGATTACAGAATTGTGAAGTGCCATATCCTTAATTAAAGTCTTGGAAATTTTACTCCATGTTGAAACTGCTTTTTCTTCATTTTTTTCAGCCTCAGGTTAATGACATTTTAGGATTGGTATTCCCTGGATGATTGTGACATAGTAATCATGCATCCACTCTTCTTTAACTGCAAAATACTAGATAGTTTTATTGTAATGCATTTTATTCCGTTCTAAAACTGAGGGGTGTGAATAAGAAGAATGGAAAGAAAACGTGTAGTCAGAATGACACAATAAATCTATGGAGATGACTATGAGGAGATGAATTCAACAGAAGGACTTGAAAGATGGAGACAGTAGAAGAGGCTGAACAATGGGAAGTACGGGATTTTGTGGAGATTGCATGGTTAAAATTACAGGAAAGGAAAAATAAAGACTAAACAACTAGCGATGTGGGCAAATGTAGCAAACAGATTTCCTCGCCAAACTGAAGGATGACAAAGCCATGGATAAAAAAAATGGGCAATGTGAGGGAATTGTTTTGGATATAAAGGAAAAAATTAGGATGGTGGGTGAAGATGCAAGGAGGAGGGCTGTTTTGCTTATATTATCGTGGCACGTATATATCCTTAGCATAGACTCCAGTCTCATTATACTGAGATGGAGTACAGCACAAGACAGATGTTGTTTGTCCCCCAGAAGTAAAAAAGCCAAGTATAAAACTGAAGACAACAAATGAAGGCAGATAGAAAATTCAGGGAAATGTGAAACAATAGGAGACAGCATGAATAGTTGTGTGACCTATACAGCAACGGACTTAAGTCTTCCAAGGTGTTTTCCTTGTTTCTTTTTCAATAAACATCATAGCAAAGGGGAGAGCTTGAGAGGGGATTGTTTTGTGGACACTTGCAGAGACCTGGTGCTAGGCATAAGAAGCCACATGGAAAAAAAAAAAGTACAAAAGTGCCTGTCCAAAAATGCCAAGGTGAGTGAGAGTGACTGTCTGCGTTAACTGACTGGAGGCAAGAGTAGTTTTGATAAAATTGATCAAATGGGTATGGACTATAAAGTTAAAATAAGTAGCCTGCATTTGTGCTAGGGAGTGGCAGACTGATGGCAATATCTGAAGAGAATGCCCCATCTAAGCAGTATGTTCAGAAAGTGGGTTCTGCAATGCTTCAAGTAGATATAAGGAGGAATAAAAATTCATTTGTTGAGGCCAGAGAAAAGGATATGGCAGTAACTGAGACGTAAAGTAAGAGCCTAGATAATTTGTTCATGTAGATGGCTAGAAAAAGTTTTAGCTTAGATTATGCAAAAAGAATCTGCAAGATATAGATGTATTCTGCTGTAGGAATCTAAACAGAGCTTGAGTTAGAGATACAATCAACAGTGATGGAGAGCTATTAGGTGAAGACATGAGATGTTGTTTTGCAGACAGATTAAGCATAAGTAGGTGATCTGACAGCCAGGATTTCGATGCTTGTTCCCAAGTGCAAATCAACAGGTCTAAAAAAATTGCATGTTTACAGTAATAATGGAAAGTACAGTATTTTCAGTATTAATAGAAATAATTGCAGATTTAGAGAACAAGTGAAATGGATTGTAATGCAAATGAAGTTTCAGCTGGAGTGACTACAACCTGAGTGACCTATAAAGGTACGATTCCTGATTTTTTCTTGTACTGATTGTATTTTTCAGAACAATATCTTCTGAAAAAGTATAATGAAGTCATTAGATTTTTTGTTACGCTTTTTGCAGATTATATATCTGCAAGTTCTTAGCTGACAGATTTGAGTGTCTGTATAATTAATGTATATCTTACCTTTTTATCCATTCTCTTTTGTTCCAGTTAGCACCTTCTTCAGAAGCAGAAAGCTCACAACACTGTTGTTCAAGCGTTTAGTCACTCTCTGTGCCAGAGTCTTTCTCCATTGGTTTGTCTGTGCATCCTTCCCATTCCATCTTAATTGCTGATGCCAGTGGCAACATCCACTCGCAGTAAGACTACAGCTTGCATTGCCCTATTATTACTAGCCATTGAGTTTGTATGTGCCACTCAATTTGTAGGTGCTAATAACTCTTCCCTAGAGAGCAGCATTTTAAAGAAATAAATGTCTAGCCTATTAGGAGTAATGTAGAAATTAACTGCCATGGGTTTATGGTCACTTTTGCAGGTAGTTGCATTCAAATACAGTGTAGAACTAGATTATCTCAGCCACAAAAGCATACAAATTTGGAGTTTTGAAATACTAGAATGTTCTCAAAGTGTAAGTGAATAGAAGTATCCCAATCTCAGCTACTCAGTCTCTAATACAGAAACGGAGTTCTTCTCTTAGTGCAGAATACAGCAACCTTTGGACTTGGCGTTCACATCAGATTTTTGTTTTGTTTTGAAGCGGGGTTCTGTTTTTAACAAGCTGCAGATGGTTTTGTGGATTGTCAGGACGAGTGGCAGCCTGGCTAGCTGAATTACTTTTCTCTGGGTGTACTAAGTGTGCATTTGAATTAGACTTCTAGAACTGATATAAGCATGTCCTCTCCACTGTGTAATGAAAACATCATTATCCTCCTCAGTCAGCATCTGTGTCGAGACTTCTTAGGAGATAGGTACCTAGATTGGAGAATGGGAATGTCCTTGTCATGTTCAAAGCAGTAACTTTCCTTCATTTTTGCCTCATTTGTGTATAAGCTTTGGATATAATAGGATAAACTAAAAGGTTTCCTTTAGAGACCTCTGGAAGTAGAGCATTTTAAAAGCAGGTAGGTGTCTCCACCCTAGTTTTTCACGAAACATTTTACCCATTCAAGCAGACTTTTTAAAACAGCTTGTTTTGATAGCAGCCTGTTCTCCTGTGGGCCTTCAGCCTTTGCTTCCTGGCAGCACCTTTGGTGCGAAAAGAGAGTGATCAATTGGGAGACTATCAGTGCCAGCATGCATAGAGTGATAAGTTAACACACCACTGGGAATTTCTAGGGCCCACCAAGATACTTCACTTCTAATGTGCTAACAAGCTCATTTTTCTACCTCTTGCCTCTTCAGTTATTTTTTTTTCTCAGAAGAGCTTAGAAGTTGAGTGCATCAGGCATAATGAAAAGCTCTGTAGGAGGGAGAAGCAATAACCCCATTTTTCCCTTTTCAGCCAAATAGAAAATTAGTTTCTGGTAATACACAAAGGCCAGTATTTTTTGTGCAAGGGGCACTGCTGTGAATCAAAGGACTCTATTAACTGCAGAAAATTCAGCAGCTGTGAATCTCCTCCAATGAAAAAAGTGCTTTTCAACAAGTTGTGAGATACGTAGTATTATTTAGACTTCAACCATCAGTTTCATCCTCTACCACTTATACATAGCCTCTTAAAAACTGTGCTATATTACTCTCCTCTGTTAAGGCTCAATACTGTGTTTATCCCTGAACCTAAGAACCGTTACAATGGGAGATTTTTATATTTTCTCTTGTCCCCGTGCTTCTATTATAGCTTCTCCAGACTGAGACTTCTGCTGAGGTTCAGCTGTCTCGGGATCCAGAAAGAATTCGGAACATGGATTTTGGAGGGAAAATTGTTTCCCAGTTTCGCTATGTAACCAAGGTGTGGTCTAAGGAAATACGATGAAGATCATTTTATTCACTAGAAGTTGTTTTCAGATAACATATTCTCTATACATTTTTTCATATTTAGATATACTGCAAAATCTACTGTAAATATTGTACAGAAAACAACTGCAAAAAGGTTTTGTGGGAAAAGTTCTGTAATTCCTGAAGTATAGTTTTATAAGCTAAGATGAAGGGTATTGTTTCCAGCTTTAATTTGGGGCTGAGAATTTTATTGCTTATCATAACTGAAAATAGTATCGTTATTTATTTTAAAGGTTAGCACTTGTTATTAAAAATGCTTACGACTTGTAATGCAGTTTTTATGTTTGGATTGCTAAAAAATGTGTGCAAGATGAATGTTATCCCCATTTCACAGGTGGTGAAATTGAGTCAGAAAGGTAGTTTCCTCACTGTCCCTGTTCCCCCCAAAAAGAGCAGCAAACCTGAAATCAGAACCCAGAACCTTCAAGAAACTGATTCTGAGTGCATTCCTCCACAGCATGCTTTGTTTGGGGTTTTTTTAGAAAAACAGAAGTGTGTAAGGAGATAATGATCTCACTAGCTACAAATAAAATATGAAAAAAAAGTGTGCACAAGCATAAATGCCAGGGAAAATTTCTGATCGTTTTACGGTGCTATAAGATAACTGGAGAAGGTCTCCCTCATTCAACATATTGAGTCCAGCTGGAGGACTTTGAAAGTTCTGAGAGAAAAGGTTAACTGATTTCTCAGTTCAGGAACTATACGACATGAAGTCAGCATGGTAGTTTTTCTTGATAATTGTATGTTGCTGCCTGCTGCTCTACATTTTGACAGCCTTTTCCATAGTTGCTTTCATGAACAGCAGAAATAGTCTCTCTTTTTCTCGCTCTCTCTGTGCTAACAGCACAATCAGGCCTGCTGGAACAAGAAGCCTGGAGAGGGTTCTTCAAAAGCAACAACACTTCAAGGTACCGGTCTCTTGTCAATAATATCAGAGAGGGAGAACACAGGGAAAAGGAAGAAGTACAGTATTTTGCTGTCAGTGCCCTGCCGACACCCTGTTAGCCAGTATTTAAGGGTCCTGCGGATGCTTTACAAATATTCTTGCTTGTTTTAGTGGCATAATTGACAAGGTGTTTTTCCCAATACTCAAATTTTGCTATGTATTTAGCTTAACTCTGTGTGTGTTTGTTTAGGGATTATGGAAGCAGATTGTTATGGAAAAGTGCAAAATCCTGTATTTTGGTAATGCTAAGGTTATTTTTCAAGCTATACCTCTTAAAAATTGTAACGTTTTTATATTTAATTGTGACCAGAGTACAGGCAAATCAGTTACTTCAAAGAGAGTACTTAAGTTGCTGTTGTTTGAAAAAAATTTCAGAAAGTTTTGCATCAGACATGAAAAAAAGATAGTGGAACCATAAGGTTTACATTAATCATGTTTATCTCACAGTTAATATTACTTCAGTGCATCAGATAATACCATAGTTATGTAAAGAATTAAAAATAAGTGTGTACAGTCATTGAAATACATGATATGTATCTAACAAAAACAAGAATTCTGAATTACTAGGCACTGGTATTTAGCAGTTACAGTACATGAGATAAATTCATCCTTAATTCTTGGCTAAACCAGTTATGAGGAGAGAGCACGATACCTGCAAACAATTGTTCAACATCATCTAGAGCCTACAACATTTGAGGATTTTGCTGCTCAGGTTTTCTGTCCAGCACCTTACCACCATTTGCCCTCAGAGACAGGTAAGAAGTACAGTAAAGAACTGTTTTTATACAATCTTACTTGAAATGCAGTATCCTTACTTATAAAGACTAAAAATTCAGACCTTCGCACATCATTAAGACTTACCATTAATTGGAGAGACTATATGTACATATTTGAGAACCTGGGCAAAGTTGCCTTTAAGTCTTTATTCTGTTGCCTGGCATCATGAGCCAATGGCTGGCGTTAAGATTTGGCAAGCTGCTTTAACCTGGCAGCCAGACCCTGTATTTTTACAGTGAATTTTATCACGTTCCCCTGTATAAAGTCTCCATGGAAGCGTTGGTACTCCTTCATCTAGGCTAGTTCAGGTAGATACATTCTTTAATCTAAGTACACCTTCCTCATAAGAAAGTTTTAAGGCTCACTACATTTTTAGAATGTAAAGTTTTAAATTGGAAATCTAAGAGCCTTGCAATCGTCAATTTTGTTTCCAGGTTATTAGCTGCAAAGTTGGTTTTAAGATCGTTTTTGCTTTCCAGTAAAATACCTGTTTTATAAGAGGATACTGCATTTTCAGTTACTAATGAGAAAATCGGCAAAAGAAAATGAGTAACTCGAGGCCTTCCTGTTCTGACATTTCTTGAACTCCTTATGATTATTTCATTATTTTATTTCCCCTCTTTTTAGATCATTAAATATCAGTTCTGTTTATCTGAAGGTAAGACAAAGTGTCCAAAAAACTCCTTTGTTCCTCTTACTTTTACTAGAGCACTAAGCTTGTAACCAAATTGTATGCAAACTTTCCTTGTTGCCCTTGTTCACACTAAAAAGACTTTCACACTGATTGAGAAATGACCACTACATCATCTTAAAGTTTTAGTCTTTTACTAACCTCAGGTCTGCATGAAGCACTAACACTGGTTCTGGGATTAAGGTAACTAATGATAGAGACAGTTGTTGAATGAGTAACACTTTATTGTGTTGACCTTTGTTTCTCAGCATGAACAAGTAGTACTGGATGGCAGTGGTGTGTTTTGTACCCTGTACTGTCTTTCATTGATGTTGTAAGACATTCTGCAGTGATAACATAGGAGAGAAGGAGAAGAAGAATGTGTAACACTTGAAATTCCTTGTTCAGAAACCTTTACTTAATAATGAATAAATCAAAACGCTTCTGTGGAAAAGCTGTAAATCTAAATAAATTTTGTAAGAATAATTTGGCTTTGGCAAGTTGTTATCTCAACATTTATTTCTCAATTGCAAAAATATGCAGAAATAAATTCTAAAATTATAGAAGAGTTGTGATAGGACTACAGAAAGAATGACTGAGAGATGTTAAAACGTTGAGACTCCTTCGTTTCAAAGTATAAACCGTAAGTAGAAATGAGGTGCAGTTTCAAAGTATAATAAGTGGTATAGTTATGCTACTGCAAATGGTCAAGACCAAAGGAAAACAAAATTAAAAGAAATTTAAAACTAATTAAATCAGTATAAAAAAATAGTAACATAATTTAATGTATGAAAACATTTGACTAGGAAAAAATCTGTAACTAGAAACATTAAAAACAATAACCAGGGGTACCAGTCCTTGCCACATTTCCTACTTAATGCACTCAGTAAGTATTCAACACCAGACACTTTTGTATGGCGAGTATATATTCTGTATTCTAGTACACTTGTATCAGTTCTGCCTGTTCACTTTTGGAAATCTCATTCCAGGCTAAATCGTTCTGCCCTCTTCTTCTAGTTCATTCTTTCGGGGTGAAGCAAAGCCGCTTTTCTGTACTAGTTTGGCACATTGGAGAACACTGCTCTACAGTGGCAATTCCTGTATTCCTTAAAAATTGTCCTAGTTATACTTGGTATTCTCTAACATGATCTGGAAAAAGATTGTGTCTTAGAAACTTGATTTCAGACTTAACCTTTCTATCAAATGCAGTAATTTTCTGCAGGAATCTCATTAATAGGAGCTTGTTATGTATTTCACATCTGCACGTATGCGTGTGTGTGTTTACATACCACGAAACATGATGTCCAGTCCTGAGGCCCACATTCTTCTGGACCTTGCGCTGTGCAGTGGAACTGACCAATGCATCAGTGTCAGGAGCAGCCAGGAGCTTCCTAGGGTGGACGTGTAGCACAGTGTGACCCAGCATCAGAGTCAAACGACCTGTCCCCAGCCCTGCCTGACTCCGAGCTTTCATTTCAGCCCAGGGAAGCTGAGGATGCTCTGGCAGTCCTGCTTGCAGCCCGGGGGCTGACCCCTGTTTGATATGGGGCTCCTGAGGCTCTGATACTCAGCTCCAGGAGAGAGTGCCTGGAGTAGCACCACACCGTCTGCCTTCAAGCTGACTCTGGAGGGCACAAATTTTAAAGCCTGAGGCAGGCATAAAGTAACACTGCAGTTGTGTGCCAAAAAGGTTACCCCAGGGCTTGGGGTTAGCCTGGAAACCACTGGTTTCCAGTTCTAGCAAAGGCAGACTTGTGAGCAAAGTGGCTACAGATGACCCAGAACTTTGACGGACCGTGATCCCAAGAAAGAGTCCACCAGATGTACTGTTAAAAAAATAGATACCTGTAAGTTTCCAGGGTCCCTACAACAGACGGATTTCTTGAAAGATAGATACAGAGCTGTGAATTGTGCCAGGATTGCACATAGGAGTGGCACTGGAGTCCTGCCTGGGAATCCACACACATTCATCACCCCCAAGATGAGTCAGACAAAACCTTGCAGGCTCCCTGCCAGACATGTCCATGTCATCTGAAAATTTCTGACCAGCTTCTAAAAATATATCACAATTATTTTTTTAAATACAAAATATTTCATTTATGTCTGGTTTTTTTAATGAAAAATAATTGACCAGAAGAGACTAGAAAAAATTTCCACATTTTAGATATTATAGACTTGATTCTTTAATTGAATCGTGATCTCCAAAATTACAATTGCTGAATATGTTTAATTTTTATAAAATATTATATACAATTTCTTCTTCTAAGAAAGATCTATAGAAACTGTGAAGCTGCTACAGCCCATCACCAGGTGTTGTAATTTTGTTGTTGTGATCCCATTGGCTGGTTTCAGCATGCCATTTTTTTTCATTTGAGCTATGATAATCAGCGCAAATAGAGAACATGCCATTCGGTAACAAACTCTATTTCCTCAGATTGACATATTTTATCAAAGGCTCAGCCCTCAGCAGAAGTCGTTTCCTTCCTTACAGTGGTTGCTGTTCAATACAGTGTGATTGTGGCTGCTGCTGTTTTATCTAGATACTTAGTTTGCCCTGTCAAAATATCTGACAACTCTACCTTCCCATGTTTAGGAACCTGACTAGTGTAGTGGATGTGTACATTTAAAAAAATTGAGATTTACCTGCACTTAATCACAGAATATAATTCAGTTGCCTCTGTATTTTTTACTTTGTGCTGACTCTGTTAAATAGAGTAACTGCAAATACTCTGTTAAATAGAGTAACTCCTCCTACATAGCTATTGAGTAAACCAGATTTCTGTGACACCAGAATAGGTTGAGGGAACTGTCAATGGTAAGCTCAATGATATTGAAGGGCTTATTGACCCCATGATGGTAGGATTCTGAGCTTTAAAATGTACTGATGTCTTGGGTTTGGTTTTTCTCTGTCTTCTTTTTTTCCCCTCTCTTCCTACTAAAAATAGTACCTCAGTACAGTAAACCTTATAAAGAAGGGGCCTCTCTATATTAGTCATAGTATTTTCCTTGTGATAAAAGCATCAAACTTTTTGATCCCAACAATTATTCCTGTATTTTCAACCCTGTGTTCAGAACAATTCTGCTGCCCCACTCCCAAAGTAAGTGGGGATGCCGTCGTACAGGCAGGGAGGCAGGGGAACGTAGAGGTAACGATACTTCAGCCTTGCACAAGAAAAATTCAAATTCAACAGCCTGCATCTTAATCTCTTCTGCTGCTTGCTTGCTGTGTTACTTTGAACTGAGAATCTTTTTGGCCCTGTATTACCCCTTCACGAATGAGAATGATAGTGCTTCTCTCACTGTAGAAGGGTCTAAGCAACACTTGTTGATGGTGGTGGTTGAAGTTTGTGATTGGAAGTGAAGCTGAAATACAGAAATGAGGGCTGTATGTCTGGCAGGGCTGGGAAGGGTTTCTCATTATCCCTTCTCCAGGCCAAACTTAGGAAGAATTTTTTTTCATTCTAAGTCAGAGCAAAACCTCAAAACTTAGTGAAATTTTCCAAAAATTTCATATTGGAACAACTGAAGCTGAAACCTTATGCATTTCTGAACTATTGTCCTTAAGTCAACCACTTGGGTGATAGTAAGCTGAGGATCCACAGCACTTTGAGGCAGTAAATTCAGTGTGGACTGCTAGAAACCCAAACAGATCAACCTTCTACATTTAATGAAATGGGTCCACTGAAAAAAATAAGAGTATGATTGTCCAATTAAAAAGCATCCTGTGCATATGCACAAGGTGACAAAATTAAATTTTAATCCTGACGTTTCCTAGTTTTTGAATGTTTGACTTTATGAATTTATTGTCTTGTGACAACATTTTCCTTGTGTAATTCCTTCCACTTTTGTTTTAAGGCATAGGGCAAAAGAGAAATTCTGTAACACTGATTAACAGCCACGTGATTCATAAGCAAAACTACAGCCTCTAGATCCACCACCACCTCCTGCAGACTGAGATAGGGCAGTAATTGGTAGTAATGGTAAGCTGTCTTACCTCTGCCCGAATCTCCACTAGTGGAAAGATTGGGAATTTTGCCAGTGGGTTTCACAGATATTAATTGACAGAGAGGAATAGATTTACCCAACACTTGTGTTTCCAGCCAGGTTCTGAAGAGCATTCTTCACTGGACACGGGCTCTGCTGCTCCTTCGCCGTAAACTTAATCTTCTTTGCTGTGTTCTTTCTCATGTCTGACTCTTAGTTCTTCCTCTCCTACCCAGTTCCAGTCTCCCAGGTCTTTAGACCATCTCCTCCTCACCTTCTCGTGTTGCTTTGCAACTGCTTTTGCAGTCTTTCTCTCTGCATCCGCTTCTTGCTTCCTTTCCTCATTTCCCAAAATTAGTGAGAGGCTTAATTGACTTGACTCTAGCAGGGCTCTGCTGAGCATGGTGGACAACTTGGCCAGATTTGGACTGGAATTTGTAAGAGTGGCAAAGGGCACAAGCTGTATAAAAAATGATTGCCCTCTTCCCTGGAGGTCAGGTTGGGAGCGCTGAAGTATCTTAAAAGACCATCAAAATTTACCAACATGCACCAATGATATTTTCCTCTGTGGTCGTTCGCAGAGATGGCACTCAGGAAAGCGTTGATCCAGACAACAAGGTGTGATAAAGCCAGAAGCACTGAGAGTAGTCTTACCATGCAGCACCCTCTCTTAACATCAGCACCCTGTCAGGCTTCTGCTCGGTGAATTTTTCACCTCTTTGAAAGTCAGAACTGATGAGTGAGATGAGTCATGGCAATGCGTGTGTTACGATACCTCCAGATTCCTCCACCTCACCTCACTTCTAACTCGGTCTGTGTGTAGTTAGGATTCCATTTTACATTTAAATAGTTAATTTCTGAGTCAAATAACCAACATACTATTATTAGAAGATCCTAAAATTTTCAAATGGAGTGTGAAGATATCGCATTTCAACTTTGTTGATCCACCTCCTTGTTCAGAAGCAATTGAAATGGCTTTACATTATGGCCCCAAAATATCATAGCTCATCAGGCTATGATATTTGTCACTTGTCAAGCCTAAGAGATGAAAAATATGGATCACTTCCTGACATTTTTCAACCTCTTAAAAATCCTAACACATCTATTTTGTTTATTTTATAGAGCTTTCTGGTTCTAGGTCAATTGTCAGTAAAGCCTTCTTATTTAACCCTATTTTTATATTTTGGATAACTAAATATTTCATTGCGTAGAGAGATAAAGATAATAACATTGTACACTGAAGATTTTAAAACTGCGAAGGGGAAACGAAACCTGCAAAATTTCTATATACCACATTTAATATCCACATGTGTGTATGTGCGTATGTATGTATATATAGATATATATGCTTATCTAAAATCCAAAGAAATTTAGTTGCTAATCAGTCTGTTGATTGCTGTCAGACTTTCAATATATTTTAAGTGCCATTATTCTTCACTCTTCTGGTGTGATATGTTCAGATGTGAAAATCACTTTACATGACTTCTGTTCTTCAATAGCTCTAAGTCAGTTTCTTAAAAAAATGGGATTACATGTGAATCTGTGCTTCTGTCTGCAGGAGTTAGAAACAAGATTTTAAGATACGACTGGAATAATACCTTAATTGAAATAACTGGGGGGGGTACAGTTTTCTTTATCCAACCCGTGATAAAATTTCACACTAGGGTTTGACCCTTCGATGCAGACTAGCTAACTTAAGTACTCTGTTTTTTCTTCTTTACATGATTCAGTTGTCTCATGTTGAGACTGGCTATAATTTTAGCATACTTAATACTGTGAAACAGCTGGGGAGCAGAAGCCATATATCGAGTTGCCATTTGTTTTTCCTTCTCGATTGTGTGTATGTGTGTGAGTATTTAACTGTTTTCACAGACTTTAAGCAAGCATTTCAGACAATGTTTAGGATGTATCTCAGTTGCTATGAATAAGGTTGCTGGATCTGGATAATGTTATAGAATTCTTTTCTTTCTCTCTCTCTTCCTTTTTTTCTTGTAATGCTTAGTTGGTAAGTATGATGCCGGATTTCAGAGCTGTTGCTTCATTGCACATAACTAACTCATCACTCTCTTTAACCTGTAGCATGAGCAGCAATTGCATAATGAAATTCGAAATTCCGTTTTCTGTGCTCATCTGTTAATACCCTTCAATCTCTGCGGTTCGTGTCTCATGTCTCACACCTGTTATCTTTTATCTTTTCTCCTCCCCCTTCCTCACTTCTTTCCACTCCTCCTTCCTCATCACTTCTTCATTCTCAACAAAGAAAGAAATGCTGTGATATTTCTTCTCCTTCCAAAACCTCCACTAGAAAGCATTGGCCACATCAAGGTAAAGGGCAAAGGCTTGAAACGGAAGGTCTTTCACGCTAGCTGTGAATGGTATGCTGTGCAAAACAACAACGGTTATTTTCTATTCTCTAACTTCCACCATTTGAAATGCTTTAATTCCTTGTAAAATTAGAACAAGATAGAATTTCAGAAAATGAGAGTGCATGTTGCCCTGCCTGCCTTTTTCTGTAAGGCACAGTGAGTCAGGCATTATCATGCTTTTCCAGATTGTTTGGCAATGAAGTACCTAGTTCATGAACAGAATTACTGTCACCAGCTGGGGAACAAATAACAGCCCTTTCTCCTCCCTGTCACTTCGATGGGTCGTGTCAGTTTGAAAAAGATAGAAAGTACCGTGCTGTCCCTCTGGAGCAGGCAGGTGATGGACCAGGCGAGGAGGACAGCCAGGTTGCTAAATCACAGAGGTTTATGACAATATGTTTTAAATGTACTCTTAGACTTCTTACCTGATGACCTCATTTGATTTTAGAGGAGTCTTTCAAAATAAATCATGATCAGTTTTGAATGGGCTTTGTACCCCTTATATATGAAATGTATACTGAGAGAGAGAGATCTTCAGTTCTGATTATTGCATTATTATTTTAAAGAATTACCAGTAATAGCATGATGTGGAAGAAATAGCAAGTGATTTCTGGCTTACTGAAGTCAGCAGGGGTTTCCCCATTGACTTCTGCAGGACTAAGCTTCTGTCCGTAATTCATACGGGTCAGAAGTGATCAGTGGCGACTGAGGTAGCTGAGTTCAATCAGGCTGTCCGTCTGTAAATGGCTAATTAAAATGCAGTGTAGTTTTGTGGATGTGAATTCATAGTGTTAATTTTCTGTACATGGGAAGGAGAACGTAATTTTGATTTCATGTTTTCTCCTTTTCCTTTTGTATCTCTCTGGAAGAAGATTTGGAGACGGGCTGTTTGTAAGGAAGAGCCTTGTCCTCTTGCAGTGAGGACTCGGGGCCCACTGGAGCGTAGCTCTGGGCACTGGGCTAATGAACTACATACCGTTATCTCAAATTCATCTTGTTCCTTTTACAAAGAAACATTAACGTATAGTGCATCCAGTTAGTATGATCTGTTCAAGCTTCTGCCTTGTAGGCCCTGTAGGAATTTGCCTTTTGAAGTTGGGATGGGAGAAGATGTCTTGCTCTCCCAGTTGGCCCCTGATTCACTCCACCTCTTCAGCTGCATTCCTAGAGCTCCCTTCATGCACAAAGAGCTGTTAACCTTCATGTTCTCATTAAAGACTGGATTCTTCTGGGTTGTGGTTTGAATAACGACTCCCCATCCCTGCGAGGGAACTGGAGGTGTTTGTTCTCCCGGGTAGCGGGAGAGCGTCGCCCACTTCAGTGCTGCCTCAGTTGCCGAGAGCGAGGGGGTTCTGCAGTCCCGTAGCTCAGTGGTCTCTGGCATGATCTTTTCTCTAGAGGTGGATTTGTGGCAGTTGCTAGCTCCACGTGCAGTACCATCACCCACAGCTGGTAAAGGGCTAGGAGATGCTGTGGGAGTGACAGCAGCACTGAAATTCCTCTCTGCCCCTTGTGAATAGATCCCGTGCTGCAAGTGCGGAAGGCGGCACTGACCCGTCTGGTTCTTGCTGTCCTCTGCAGGCTTCTGCCCAGAGACTCAGCCGGGAGAAACTCCAGCAGCAGCAACAGCACAGGTGGATGGAACAGACTTAGCCTCTCCAATGTCTCCTCGGACTAGCAAGAGCCGCATGTCCATGAAACTGCGCCGCTCCTCTGGCTCGGCCAACAAGTCCTAAGTGGCGAGATGCCTGCAGCTTTCTAGTGAACAGCGATCGGCCACCCTTCCCGCAGCAACTCACCGCTTTCCATTAGAGGATAATGTCTCTAATGTGTCTGTGCCCGTCCCCTGCATACCCCTTTTCTGTATGTTTATTTTAAACAGTGACACTGGAATTTTACTTTAATATTTTAGCTTTTGGTTTTTTATCGAACTCCAGGCTGCCTTTTTTTCTTTTTTTCTTTTTTCTTTTTTTCTTTCTTTCTTTTTTCGTTTCTTTCTTTTTTCTTTTTTTTTCCCTTTTTTTTTTTTTTTTTTTTTTTTTTTGTGCAGTGCAGTTTGTCCTCTGCACCTTTTACCTTCCTGGATGATTACAATATCTTAACAGTAGTCATTTTTAACTCTGGTTGATCTTGAGTCATATATGGAATTGGAGACTGCAGTTTGATTACACTATATTTATTGTGCCCCATTGCAATTTTCTCTGTAACAAAGAAAGAAATATGTACAATTTGAAAATGAATGTACAATTTTAAATTGAAGTTGCATTTGTAAAGTCTTTGTCAGATGTCACAATGTTAATGCACAGGATGTGTACAGATTATTTATGTTAAGAATAAAATAGTTCAACGGCCTTTCAAGCATTACAGAGTCCAAGCGAAATAACTTGCTCGTAGCACCAACTCTTTCTTCACAAAGCAACATATCATTTCATAACTGTGCAGGTGATGCCATAATCTATGCCAGAAAAAAAATCACTGTGCTGAAATTCTACTTATGCTTGGCTTCCAAATATTTTTATAATGTTTGCTTTTCCAAGTGGTATCAATAGTAAATGCCATCGAGTTTCATGGTTTTTAGCCTTTATCACCGGGCTGCTGGGTCTAGAGGTATATTCTTGTTTCTTACATTTAAAAAACAAAACAAAACAACCCCCCCCCCCCGAAAACCCCAACACTTTCCTGATAGAAATTCATTGCTCTGATGTGTACTAGCGAAGAAAAGGGAACATGTTCCGGGAGCATGGCATGAAATACTGACGATTCCAACCCTGTGAGTGCAGATTAGTACATGGGTTCCACCCACCCAGAGATATTTTCCTACAGAAGATGAAATGCTCACATTTTGAGTCTGGCAAACAACAACATGCTGTTAACAAAATGTAGCATGACATCGGTACTAACTGCATGTGTAAATACATCATATGGGCAACAATAAAAAGATAAATTATGTATTGTCATTCATGTAGTATCTACAAATTTGTAATGGTTGAAGAGAAGACATGCTATTTAATAATACAATAAAATTATTCTTACCACCCTTTGTATATTAGTCATTCACCTCAGTGATTAGATTCTTACTCCAATTTATAGAAGAATAGCATATTATGCGTGGAGCGGTTAAGTGCAATACACAGCTTAGTGTTCATTTGTATTAAAAAGTACACGAGTTCTTAGGAGCTCTTGCCCAACCCTTCGCAAGAACGCTGTACTGAAAACTTTTCCCCAGATCTAGTAAATGCAGTACACGTAGCTCCGCAGGTAACGCAAAGCGCAGGACGTTCCCTCCTGCAGGCTGGTTGTTCTGAGTGCTAATTGTAGGAGCAGTTAACCATCAGGTTTCTGTGGTCCGGGGCCCTTCGTCTTTGACTGCACAAGTGGAGAAAGGAGAGCGATGATTTAAAAAAACATCGTGACCTTCTCCAGGGGAGCACTTATTTAATTGCATAAACGGGCATTTTTACCTAAGTCTCCATTACCAACAAAGGATGGAAAAATGCACAACTTAAAATAACATGCTTTATTTCTGGCATATGAGAAGAGCGAGCTGCGAGTTTAGCCTCCTTCGTCAGACAGCAAATCTTGGCTGCTTTAGGTTATATTGTATTAATTCATTTGTCCAGGTCCTGGAACTAGAATGAGAAAGTCCGTGAAGCACATTTAAAATACAGCACTTATCGCTTGCTTTCAGCCTTTGAGCGTGATACAGGTGAATCTTTTGTTGTGTGTAACAAAATATAAAACTACAGAAATAATTGCTTTAGAGGATGCTAATCAAAAGATTGAAATATTTTGCACGCTCATTTCAGAGAGAGTGTTAGAACAAAGACTACGGCTGGGATCAGTTCGGCTCTTCAGAAATCACCAGCTGACCCACTTTGCCCTGCTGAATTCAAGAAAGGCGTGAGCTTTGTTTTAAATCCTTTATTGAATTTGCTTGCCCTTATTTTTGGCCTCATCCGCTATCACATTTAGAAACGAGCACTCACGCGTGGGAAAAAACCTAAATAAATAAATAAATAAATAAATAATAAGCGCCGGCTGAAATGGCAGTAGCTGGTAAATTCGACAGTATTTCAAAGCATTTGGCCAGCCCACCGTCAAAGCCAGGGAACAGACGCCGCGGCTTGCTCTGCTGCAGGTAGCTCTCGTTGGGGAAAGGGACGGTCGCCCGTCATCGGCGCGTTTGCAAGACTCCTCCGTGTCCTGACTCCAGCTGCGGACAGGGCGCGGAGGAGCCCGCACCAACAGCGCGGCTGGCGCCGGAGGGGGGTCGGAGCCCGCCCGAAAAGGCCGGGTGCGGACAAGGACCCTCTGCCTGCCCGCCAGGCCGGGGCTGGCAGGGCCGCGCGCTGCCCGGCCTGGCGAGACCGAGCTGCGCTTCTTGCTGCTGTCCGTGCCGCACCAAGAAGCCGCTGTAACGGAGCGGGCTGTGAAACGGGCAGCTGCCGGAGGCGTGCGTGTTGCCTACCGCACGGTCGCGAGAGTACAGAAGCACGGAGTAAGCGGGAGATGCGCACTTAGCTATAGAAGATCAACACCTCGCATTTTAATCAAGCAGACAGCACGATTAATTTTGCATACGTTTTGCTAGCTATTATATGACTCGACATTGACTTAATATGAACATTTACCTTCTCGACTATCTTAGTACAGAGTACAGCAAACAAAACACCTCACAATAACTTAAATGTTGAAGCTTGGGGGCTAAGGCTATTAAAACAAGGTCACTAGATCAGGCTCCCTTTCTCACGAAAAATAATTCCTCTCTTTAAATATGGTATGAACAGCTGTACTTCTATCCGAGAGTAGCTACGGAAGATGTACTTTTCAGTGGGCCGACGCCCGCCTCCCCGGCACTGCCCGCACCCCGGCAGATGCCGGCAGGGCCCGGCTCCTTGCGTGCTGCCGCCAGCCCGGGGCCGGACCCGCAGCCGCCAGCCGTCCTCCGGCTGCCCCGGCGGCTGACGGGCAGCGCTGCGCCTCCTCCCCGGCGGGGCTCGGCACGAACGCTGCCGGCCGGACCCGCGGGGGCGGCGGCGATACCGCCCGTCGGCTAAACCTTCTGCCGCGCCGGTACGGGGGCGAGTTTCGCTACCCACCGGCCGGGGAGGCGGGGGGGGCGGGAGTCCGCGGGCGGCTCCTGCGCCTTCGTAGCCGTGAGTACCGCGACTTTCCATAGGAATTACAGCGTGGACAGGACTCGCTCGGCTCGCCCGGGCTCCCGGAGCAATCCCATCGGGGGCGGCCGCGGGCCTAGCAGCCCGGCCGGACGGGCACCTGGAGCAGCAGGACCTGCCTGCTCTCCGGCGGGTGGCACTTGCTGGCGTGCCGCGCCAGCCCGGGCGCGCTGAAGAAGGTGGCGGGGCAGTGCTTGCAGGGGAAGCCCTGCCGCTCGCCGCCCGCCGCGCCGCCCTCGGGGGGCCCGGCCGGCGGCGGCAGCAGCAGCTCCTCCCGCACGGCGTGCCACAGCCGGTGCTTGTCCCTGATGTCCGCCGAGGGAAAGCGGGCGCCGCAGAGGTGGCAGGCGAAGGCGAGCTGCCCGCGCTCCGGCGGGCCGTAGGCGGCGGGCCGCGCCGCCCCGTGGGTACCCAGGTGCTTGCGGAGGTAGGCCTGCCGCCGGAACCGCTTCTGGCAGCAGGGGCAGGCGAAGGCCTCCCCGCCGGGGCCGCCGCCGGGGCCGGGAGCGGCAGCGCCGCCCGGAGCGGGGCCGGGGCCGGGGCCGGGGCCGGGGCCGGGGGGGGCCGGGGCGCCGCCGGCGCTGTCCGCGCCGCCGCGGTGCTGACGGGGCGGCGGCGGCGGCTGGGGCAGGGGCGCGGTGAGGCCGCGGGGCCGCCGCTCGGGGCTGTTCTCCTTGCCCGGCGGGGCGGCGGCGGCGGCGGCGGAGCCGTCGGCGCTGGGGCCGGGCCGCGGCTTGTGCCAGCGGCGGTGCGAGGCCAGGTTGGCGGGGCAGCTGAAGATCTTGTGGCACTCGGGGCAGCGGTACTCGACGCGCACGATGCGGGAGCAGCGGTGCTGGGCCAGCGCCAGCGGGTCCGCGTACTGCTCCTTGCACAGCTGGCAGATGAACTCGCCCAGCGGCGTGCGCCCCGCCGGCGGCCCCGGCCCCGGCCCCGGCCCCGGCCGGCCCTCGGGCCCCTCCTCCTTGATGCGCAGCCCCAGCACGGGCGAGGTGGTCACCTCGTCGGCGAAGCTGAGCTTCCGCGTGGCCTTGCCCTTCTTGGCCGGCGCCTTGGCCCGCGACGGCCGCTTCAGCGCGGGCACCGGCGGCGGCGGCGGCGGCGGGGCGGGCAGCGGCGTGCGGGGCTGCAGCAGCAGCTTCTCGGCGGGCGGGAAGGAGGCGGCGAGGGGGAAGGACTCGGCGGAGGCGGGGGAGCTGAGGCACCGCTCGAAGAGAGCCGCCCGCGGCCCCGCGGCGCTGCACGGCCCCGCCGCCCCCCAGGCGGCCGGCCCCTCCGGCGGGGCGAGCCCGGGGCCGCCGCAGCCGCCGCCGGGGGGCCACGTCGCGGGGCAAGCGGCGGCGGCGGCGCCCTCCTCCTCCTCGCCCTCCTCCTCCTCCTCCGCCCCCTGCCTGGCGGCGGGGCTGTCCCCGGCGGCGGGCGGCGGGGGCGGCGGCGGGGCGGGCGGCGGGTCGCGGTCCGGGTCCCGCTCCCGCGGGCGCGCCCGGTAGGAGCCGCCGGGGCGCCGGCTGCGCTTGACGAGGAAGCCGCGCGGCATGGCGGGGCGGGGCGGCGGGAGCGCGGCGCCACCAGCCCGCCCGGCCTTTATACCCCCGGCGCCCGCTCCCGCCCGGGCGTCATCCTCCCTCCGGCGGCGGCGGCCAATGAGGAGTTGGGGCCGGCGCTGGCGGCGGGGGGAGGCGGTGGCGGCGGCCGGGCCGGGCCGGGCCGGGCCGGGGCTCCCCGCTGCCGGGGCGGGCGCGCTCGGGCTGCGGCGACGGGCGGGGGTGTCCCCGGGAGCGCACCCCGCGGCGCGGAGCCGGCGGAAACGGCGCCCTGCGGGACTGAGTGAGGTGCGGGACCGGGAGCGTGGGTCCGAGACGGGAGAGACCCCGGGCCGGGGCACGGCCGCAGCCCCTCGGCCCGGGGGCCGGGCGGGGTTCCGGCAGGAGCGTCTGTCGTGGGTGTTTGTGCCGGGAGCCTTCATCCTCCGCTGGGGCCGGGCCGGGCCGCCCTGCACGTCTTTCCCCTGAAGGGAGCGGTTGCTGGGAGCCTGCTCCGTCCTTCAGCACCGCCACATCGAGTTTTCCCACAAGTAGCCAGGAAGATCTTGTGTTAAGGCGAGCGCCCGATGCAAGAGCAGAATTGCCACTGCCGCTCAAAATGCTAAATCACTGATCTATGTAACGGCTGTGGCTGTGGTCCCCTGGCAGCTTCACCCGTGGGCAGCCTCCCGGGCCCAGGGGAGGCAAGACTGAGCGGTGGTGCAACAAACTGCAGAAGCGCCGAAACCTCCGCGCGCACACCGCCCCGATGCAATTCCCGGCCCCTTCGTGGGTGCCGTGAGCCTAGTAGCAGCTTGCGCATCCCTGAAGCAAGGCAGTAGTTGTGTTTGCTAAACCACTAATCGCCTTTTTAGAAATGCTGTTGTGTCAGTGGGGAATGAAGTGCACTTGCAGCGGGTTGTCCGCAGCCTCTCCGACCCCACCGCGCGTTACCAGCGTGTCCTGTTTGATCACTCATTTGTCCGAGCCCGGTTTTGGAGGAAGGACAGTGCTATCCTGCCCGGAGACCTACTGCTCGCCGTATACGCAAGATGGCGTGCCATTGAAAATGAACACGCTAAACCCTCACTCCACCCCTTGCCCAGGGACAGGCGTCCCTTGCCACGGTAGTACGGTCGGACTCACCGTGTTGGGAGCATCCCCTAGCAGGAGAAATTAGAGAGCACCGGGAGAAAGGGAGAACCAGCACCTCTACATCGAGGGGCTTTCCAGAAGTGGCAAGAAAGATTTGAAGCCTTCATGCAAGAACAGAACTTGCCCCACCTCAATTTTCATGGTTGCACTGAATTTTAGATTAGATTATAGACTCTGCGGGCTAGAGATCACCCTTTGTTAGTACAAACGGCTGTAATTGGGACCGAAGAGCCACGCTGCAGCACAGTTAGGTCACTCCACTGACTGGCTGCATGATTTTTGCCTAATATTTGGGTTGACCTTTGTAACTGGGACTTCCCAGCTACATTTCTCACTGAATAACTGGATCTCTGGTTACAGATCCACTGTTTTATACTGTTCCTCCAAGTGATACGCAAATAGTTCTTTCAGTTTCCTCTTGTAAGCTATGTCCCCATTAATGTTTCATTTGCTTTTGTCACGTTGCAAAAACAGTCTGTGGTAGGAATGTCCAGCTCAGCTTCTGTCCCAAGGGGTGAGGAACCCAATGATGCCTTTTCCGACACAGGAGTAGCGGGAGGTGAAGTGCCAGTTGGAAAGCAGGTGCATTGAGTGCGTTTACTGGGACTCCAAACGTTTTTCCAGTAAAAGCTGTAGGCTGGAGTTGCACCAGGGAGTTTCTTCAGGCCCCCAATGTCATGGTCTGACATGGCCCAGAGGTCACAGGAAGATTGGAGGGGTAGCTTAGAGTCTCCCCTCTGGAAGTCTCAGAGGTGGAATCACCGCTCCACCTCCCCACCCGCTGCCCCTTCCGCTGCGCTTCTCGGCTCTTCCCTGTGATTTGGCAAGAGTCTGCGCCTCCCCCGTGCTCCACAGTGCCCTCGCAGCGCAGCCTTCTTGCAGCCTTCTCCGTCTGCCTCCAGTTTATTATCAGTTTCTGAGGCAGGACCCAAAACTGCAGAACCTATCATCCCATCATCCGTCTTGCTGCAGCACGTGCCAGCGCCCACAGAGCTTTAACAAAAACACTAGCAAAATTGCTTTGGGATTCAAATTGTTGCAGCCACCTTGTGCCTCGTTTGTCTCAATAAACATTCTGTTTTCCCCAGGCTGCCCCTGCCCCAGAGCTGGCTCCCAGTGCCCTGGCTCCCACTCGCAGGGTCGTTATTCTATGATTACAAATTATTTCCCCTCCCTCCTCCCATTCACAAGTGAGTTTAACCCTGGTGACTGGCATTACACTCGGCTCTCACAGCTTCTGAGTTTTCCGAACGGTTACATGGGTTTGTCTTCTTGCTTTCAGCTTTTACTCCTTCCCAAAAATTTATAATCAGAAAATTCAGGTAATTTATAAGGATATTTAACAATTTGGTGCGCACACCCCCCCAAATCCTGTGGAAATTTGCTGGATTTTTTTCCCACTGACTTATTAAATTCCATTAGTCCCATCACGTAGCTGAGAGTGCAGCACTTAACCCATCTGTACATCATACAACAGGGGAACTTTATTTAAGGTCGAGGCTTTCTTAAGCAAGAAACTGAACAATGTCATTGCTCCTGACCATACGCTGCGTTCCCTACGGTCTGATAAAATCAGGTTAGACTTGATCAAACATATTGGCCACTTACGTATGAGAGTCATCCTTAGATGACCTTAGATTAACCAAAGTGTTAATCCCACGGTAAATAAGAAATCAAACTTCTAGTGGAAAAATGCAGTAGCTGGTGAGCGGAAAGGACACAGGCACTCCTGGGGAACTGGTAGGGGTGAGAACAAGAGGACACAGTTCCTCCTCTTACGTCCTCAGACCATTCCCTCCTTTCTGGTTGGAGTTGAATGCTGGTGTGTGTAGGGAATGGAAACGAGAGTGCTACGGTGCTGCTCGGCCTCCCTTTTGGCAGAAGCTTCCCCTTTTGTGTGAAGGGACTTCTACCCTTGTCCATAACTCTGCTGCTAAAATAAGCCTGGGAGACCCATTCAAGCCTTACCAAGATTCAGCAATCGGACTCAATGATGGCTGGATCAACCTTTTGAGGACCTTCCAAAGCGAGGACAGGCTTCAGGTTCCTGTAGATACCTTCCCCTGTTGGAGCAGAGAGCTCCTGGTGCCTTCTGGAGGATGCTCCATCTGATTGCCTGGGGAGCTCCAGAGCATGGCACCGTCAGCTCCTGACCCAGGTCCTCCTCCATCCCAATGCCCACGCACTGCCCGCGGACCGTCATCTCCAGCTGTGAGGTAGGAATCCCATCGCTCCCGGCCCCAGCCGTATCTCCAGCAGAGCCTGCCTGTGCAGCCGCGGGAGTGGAGGTGTAACACGGTCCCCAAATAAAACGTCGTTAAGCAAGCGGGCAGCTGCATTTGATGTTTCTGAACAGTCTTGGGGCGTAAACAGCAAGAGGAATGTATGAGACCAATCCTGGCTGGGAGGGAGAAGGTCTTGGGTGAGGTCTGGTTCTCAGAGAAAAGCCTAAAAACTCTTCTGGGGGCTGAGGGGGCAGAAAGAAAAAGAAATGCCTTTGGCCACTTAATAAAAGAAGAAATAACCACAACTTTAAAAAAAAAGAGTTAAAAATAAAATAGAAAAGAACTATAAGCAAAGGATTAAAGAACATTTCTCTCCTTCATGTTTCCCCTCCCCACCACAAAAAAAAATTGTTGTGGTTGGGTTTTTTATATTTCAGAATTTCAAATAAAGTTGACTTTTAAATCTTCCCCCGACATCTGGTTTGTAATTGAAGGAGCAGTAAATAGGAGGGAGACAGAAGCCGCCTCAGAAGCCTGTCCTTGATACATGACTCTCCAGCAATATAGCTAGATGAGCGATACCACCCTCAGGCTCTGGCACTTAGACAAACAAAATCCAGGCTGTTTTTGGTGGCAGCACAAGCCATTTCATCTTCCCCCTAGAAGGAGGCTGCCAATTATCTTGCTGCGGTTGGGGATTCGATGCTGGTGACAGACATTGAAGGAAATATCTGCATTATGAGGATATGGATCGTCTAATATAACTGACCTTGCTGGTACCTTAATTGTGTTTTGTTTTACCTGAGGACAATCTGCCTCAAGGGGAAAACGACGCTAACAGCTGCTGTGTTTTCTTCATTGCTCGAATATTAACAAAAAGCTTTCCGTAAGAGAAGGTAGGAAACACTGTTCTGTGAAGGTACTCGGGCTAGAGGGAATTGAAGGGATTTTAAGGCACTACAAAAACATTCAGCCTTCCTCTTTTTTGTAAATGAAGTGATGCTGTTGGTGTTGCCACGCTGCCATCACTAAGCTGATATTGGGAGGAAAGTGACTCTGCGGCTCCCATCCCTACTCCGTAAGTGAGCAGCAACGTAAAGGCCAAATGAGCGCTCCCGCGTATTGGCTCTTCCCCACCTCCGTCTGCATTAGCCCATTGCGGGGACACCAGGTCCTCTCCAGGGAGCAGCCCGACATTCCCAAACTCATACAACTCATCCGAGAGCCTCGATGGGACCATTATGACTTTTGTTATTTCATTACAGATTTCAGCTGGATTTCAGCTTGTACCCCACAGGCTGAAGCCATTTGCCATGACAAATTTGCCTGTAATGGAGTTATTTATTGATCTCACCATGTCATAAATAGGAAGTTTTGGCTTCCTTTGGCATGAGATACTCAGCAGTCTGTTTCCTAGAAACATCATTATATGTTGTAATTCACTGAAAAAGATACTCCTTGTACAGAAAGGTCATGTTTATTAATTATATGAATAGCAATAGGGGCTTTCAGCGAGGCTGAGTCCCAGCTGCGCTCGTGCAGATGTACATGCAGATAGGTGGACAGTTCTGCATGCGAAGAGAGCAACAACCAAAGACACAAAAAGATGAGAGAGCAGGAGGATGGGAGAAATGAAGCTCCTGAGTCGTGCCTGTGCTGCACACTGGGCTGGGTAGCTCTGTGCCTGCCTCCAGTAAAGTCCAGGGAGGACAGAGAAACCTGCAGTTTGCTTAATTTCATTCAAATTTGCTCAATCCAGGAGGTTTTTGGAGGGCAAAGAGCAGAACCAGGTGAATCACAGCCACAAAATACTTTGTTATGGCCACACTTCGTCCTGCTCTTCTTGTGCTGGCGCTGGAGCACGTCCGATCCTGTGGGGACACGGTGCAGGGAGCTGAGCCCTTAGGAACATATTTACCTTTTTTTTCATTGTTTTCCCCCAGAATTTTTTCATGCTGCTGTGCCAAGGCCAGCTTCCTCCATAAAATTCCTCTGGCTAGGAGGTGCAACAAGCAATTCTCCAGGGCTGATGCCCAAGATGTTTCTCACATCCCCACTCCATGGTACCCTGTCTACTTCTCCCTCCATTTTCTTCAGGTCCCACCAAATTCCCGGTTCCCTCTCCTGCCCGAGCTGCAGGTAGCTCCTGCTGGAAGGATGTTATTGCAGCTTTGCTTGCCTATGCAAAGGAATTGCAGGAATTATTGAGGAATAAGGTGCAGGTACGTCCTGGCCTCTGCAAAGCAAATGGCAGTGTAGGAGCCGCCATCACCAGCAACAGTTGCAAAGGCGCAGATGGAGCACGGGAGACAGTGATAAGGAAAAATAGTGGTAGGGAATGGGAGAAGGAAAGCAAACCAACACAGAAAGCTGGCTACAAACAACTGGGCAGAGCAGCACCCTAAAGAAACAAGCAGGAAAACTGCAAAATCCATGAAATAAACTACATCTGAGCTGAGTGCCTAGATCTCACAAAAGCAACAAGGAGGGTGACAGCTCCCAAAAGGAAATGGCGATTCATCTCCGTGCAGGGAATATGAAGGAGAAGGGCAAAGGAAAGGCAGCGGCTGAGCCAGAGACCTGCTGCTCTTTTCCAAAAGTGCACCTCCGGCTTCTGAGGTCAGTCACCCTGCTCATCCCCAGATGAGACCTGGCAAACACCCATCGTGCACGAAGCTTCGGAGGGGGGAGGCTGCAGCGCTGGCTCTCGGCAGGTGCATCAGGTTGGAGACTCTGCCCATCTTTGGTGGGTCAACACCCACGGGCAACCCAGGGGGGCAACGACAAAACGCGATGAGGTCAGAAAAGGGAAAATGTGGCAGTGCCTCAGGATGATCTGCGGCCAAAGCTCCTCTTCAGCTGCGCTCTCCTCCCCGGGAGCCAGTGCCTGCTGCAGAGGGCGAGGGCAGTGGCGGCTGGAGGGCGTCTCCAGCAGAGCCCGAGGGGAAGAGCAGCACCAAGCTGAAACCATTACCTTTTGCAGACCAAAAAATCAAGCATGAATCTCATTATTTTGAAAATATTTTTTCCGGTTAGGACTTAACTCTGTTTACTCCACAGTCAGACAAAACACAGGGGACTCAAAACCAGCACCAGGCCCCAAGTACAGCAAACATAAGTGATCCCTAGCAGTTGCCGTACAGGATTCTCCAAATACATCTGTTTTGCTTCTTTTGTGACATTTGATTAAAGTCTCGCTATTCTGACTATTAATTAAAGTGCTTGGAGGCGAGGCCCAAATTTCACTTTCCCTCCCAAGTTCACTGGCTCCATCCTCCTTCTCCAAATATGTTTTGCTATAAATTACTGGCACTGTTTCTGTTGATAGTCAACATAATCAAACATTTGTAAGCATGCTGTCTCTTCAATCTGTTCAGTTGATGCACTTTACCTGATCTTTCATTAAAGTAATCAAAACACTTGCTGTGCCGCGTCTAATGAATGTTGCATGTATGATTAAGTACTTTCATTCATATTGCAAGTTTGATTTAATGTAATCTGCCTTTCAGACAGCCATTAGCCTAGCTCCTGCGTGAATTCGATTAATTGGCTGAATTCTTCCAGATGTCCATTAAGTATTACAGGAATTTCTATGTAAAAACAGCAGGGACCGTCTAGCGGAGGAGCAAACAATGATATGTTATATTGCTGCCATGACTTACAAAAAGCTGGATTCATTTTCATTAATAAAACATCTGTACTCCTGCACAGCTATGCATCAAGATGCATTTATTTTATATGTTTATTTCTCTTATGACTATAAATAGACAGTTAAACAGAAGCACAGTATGTTCAGTTGGAAGATACACAAGCAGAACTGTATCAGAAATGAAAGTAGCAATAAAGAATAGCGGAGTTAGGACTTAAAATAAGCATTGGGCATTGTAACAAACAAGGCAGTGACTCCTATAGCTGCGTGGTATTTCTTAGCATAAAGGCATTTTTCTTTAGACAGTTATGAATCTGCAAAATGGTTGGCTCTTGTGTTGAAATGTCCTGTGCCCGGTTTATGTTTACAAGGCTTATCGCACCTTTAAGTGGGAGCAAAAATGCAGTTTGGCATTTTTGAATGGTACGGGATAAAGAGAAAAATTACCATTAAAATAAACAAGTCTGATAAAGTTTTTCTTGATTCTCAAAACGGGGATTTTCTTCTTTTTTTATTTTCATAAAGTTGCACTTCAGAAAGGAATCACTTTTTCCTAAAAAGCAAAGCCCCCAGAAGCCAGTTTGGGTTTCAGTGCCTGCTGTAGCCAGCCTGTGCAGGGGATGGTAGTGTTTCGGGGGAGGATGCCTCCACACACAGATGTAGCTCCCTTAACTTTCCACTGACCTTCCTAGATCCGAGAGCACCTTTCAAAGGACCATGTGAGATCTCAGGGCCTCCTTGCCCCTTTCATCCCCTCTCTTCCCACCTCAAATACCTTTCTCATCCTTGGGGAATGAGCCCGGGGCTGGGAACCCCAGTGGGCAGACTGGAGAAGCCTGGCAGGAGTGTGACGCTGACCCTGTGGCCCTGAACTCAGCACAGCTTCATTTTCCCGAACGTGCTGCACGTCTCCTCAAAGCCAGCGAGCTGTAGGGCTGTACCTGACGCTACGTCTATAGCACTGTGCTGTGCTGAGTCAGAGGCTGAGGAAGGGAGCGGAGCCGCAGCAGTTCAGCGGCGTTGCGGCTCTTCCCGGCGATGGTCGGGCAGGCGGCTCCGGCTCCCCGGGGCACCGCTCACCCAGGGGAACAGCCAAATCAAGCTCTTCCCTCTCCTCCCCAGCTCGGTCTTTCCCTACTGCTGCTCAGCCTTAAAAGTGTGTTTGGTCCTTGAAGTACCACTCCCACGCTGGGGAAATTATTGCCGCTTTCCACAACGTCAGGATTTTACTGACCTCCCATCAAAATTAGCAGGAGCTGGTACAAGCCAGTTCATTTTCCAAGGCTGTTTAATAGATGCTCAACTTACAGGAGACATCTAAAAGAATATTGTTCAGCAAAACTCGGGCTGTACAACAAAAGGAATTGGGATTTGCTAAACTGTAACTCCTGTTTTCTTCCAACAGCTCACACAGTCACAACGCTGGCTAACAGCTTGCTTCTTTATTTGTATGTTCTCTTTTGCTTTCACTTCTTTCTCTATTTCTTGCTTTTGTTGCTGTGTTCTCTATTATTCCCCTATAGCAAACATACCCAGAAAAATCCGGTATTATTGTATTATCTTATTATATTATCTCTTATTATATTATCAGTATTATCTGTATTCTGGTATGAAAAACACTTTAAGACAAATTTTCTACCATAGTTGTGCTGTGAGACCTTGCTCCAGTACCCACGTAACCTCATAAATGTATGGCCTTATCAAACCTAAATCTTTACACTAACCCACTGCAACGGTCTCATACCAATGACAGGGGAAAGTAAAACACAAGACAGTTGACTGACTACCTTGATGTCTGTTACAGAGGGATTTTCTTAGCAGGGAGAGCGGTGGGTTGACTGGAGAAGGGGAGCGGACACAGGAGCGAGGGGCGAGCAGGAGGTGAGACAGGCTTTCTTTGGCGCGCTGCAGCAGCCTCGGCAGCAGCATCAGGAGAAACACTTCACCCCTTTGAAACGTATCAGCAATCTGACTCTCAACGCAAAGAAAACAGTTCCTAGATTTTCGCACAGAAGAAAATGGTGTAAATATCATGTATAGGTGACCAATCTGAAAATGAAATGCAGCAAAGCAAACTGAGCCTTTGCTAGTTTCCAGTGCTGTGTGTTTTTCAAGGCAAATGTGGAAAAGTCACATCTTCTTTTGAAGCCCGAGAGACTGAAAAATTAAATCAGGGGGCTTTGTTATTGATGTTTTTCTAATACAAATGTTTTGAAATCCCTGCCTTTCATGTGTCTCTTACAAATAAGCAGAAATGTGTGATGAATCATCTTCGCTTTTAATTCCTTTAATAGATTCTTATCTCACCCACTAATGTCTAAACAATTTTTGTTTCTGTAACAATCCCTTCCTCAGTGGTAAATATTACTCTCAGACAACATCTTTTTTGGAGGTTCATTATGTTCATTCTGTGGCCGAGACTCATTATACTCAGTTACTTATTTAAAAGAACAAAATGACAGCAAATGCCTGCATTTATCATGTCTCCCTTTACACATTTATAAAATATATTTCAGCAAGAAGGCCCAGCCGCTCTCACGGTTTTGAAAAAAACAGCTGGCCTTCCTTCCTAGCTGTCACTCCCCGAGAAAGGAATACTTAAAGGCGATGGTGGAGTCTAACCTCGCTCGTTAAATGAGACTCCGTTGACACTAATGGGAGATTTGGCAAAGACAGGAAAATAATCTATGAACTATTTGAATTTTTTCAATTACAGAATAAAAATCTTTGGGAATGATTATGAAGAAAGAAGCAAATGAAAATGCCACTCTAAGGCACGGTGAAACGATATATGTGGAACCAGCCCAAGAAATAATTTGGATACCTAAGGACAGGTTTGAATCTTCCTGAACTACCAAAGTGTCACCTATCTCACTGAAGAGCTTGCCAAAAAAAGTTCACAGTTTTTCCACAGGAAAAAATCCTCAGCCCTTTAAACTAACATTTCACTAATCCAGCATTCATGGAGTGGCTTCTGTTTATGTTATTCCTGTCTCTTCAACCAAACCCCAAGTCCTACACTGGCACCCACTTCTGTTCACACCCAACTGGCCCTCAAAAGAGAGGTGCTAACTGGCCCACAGTCATAGCAAAAGGTTATTGAGATACCTATATAGATTATAATCAGCATAATTATAAAAACGGAGAGTGGCTTGGCCTCAGGGAGCTGTAAAATACATTTTTAACTAGGCCATTGATATAATAGAGACAAGATGAAAAACAAGAGAGGAGGGCAAAGGTTCGGCTGTGTGGCCATTCTGGGAACTGACTGAAAAACAAGAACAAAGCTATTCAGAGCAGGTCGTTAAAGAAAAAAAAATATCTAAACCGAGTCTAAAAGATAGGAAATAGAAATATGACACGGTAGCTTACAAAGCAGAGGTCAAAAAGACATCAGTAATTGATGATGAAAAGATAAAGAACCAAGCACTTAATTTCAAAGAAATAGTCGGGGAAGGCATAATGGTACTGCGAGCAGGAAAAAAGATTTTGCAGAAGTAAATGAAAATGAATAAGATCTCAATAGGGGAAAAATGGATAATTGAAAAAGTAGAAGAACTGTAAATTGCTGTAGAAATTCACCTGGAACATAAATCAGTTATTTAGGACTGAGGGTGAAATACAGTTTTGAATGGATCCGTTTTTCAAAGGGACCTCCAGGCGCACACCGCCAATTTTGTTCTGATATTGTTCCACATCCAGTTTTTGTGCATGGAAAATACAGGTGAAAATGTCTACTGTGTTTGGAAGTTTAAAGACTACTTTCTGAAATGCAGACCAATGGATTTTACTTCTGTTTCATCTCGAGATGCCTACTGGAAGGAAAGGGGTAGGAACCACAAGCCCAGAAAAACGGAGAATATCAGATGTTTTGAAACAGCAGATCCAACCCCGTTTGCATCTTCCCATGTTTTCTTTTTTGTTTTCTGAGCTTCAGCTTCAGACAAGCAAAACTAGATAATGCAGAGTGTAAAACAGCCATGGACAGCCTAGACCCATACAGCCTCAGTTATTCTCCGGAGTTGTAACAAAAGGAGTACATCTCAAGGAAAAAAAAAATAATAAAGAAGTGAGGTGAAGGTATGGCTTTCCCACAGTCACTGGTGCAGGAGATTGTCCCACCACCTCCACCAGAAAAAGATGAGGAAGAGTGAATAGTTTATATTACAGAATTGTTTCAGTTTATTTCCCAGTTAAGCCCCTTTTACTTTTCTCCAAGAACTGTATGAGAAGACTCCTTTACAAAAATCCATGGTTGTGTTAAGTGGCATCTTAAGCAGGTCACATTTTTCAGAATAATCAAACCTAACCTGCCCCTCTCTTGGCTGAGTCCCCTGATGCTGGTAAGCAGATCCCCGGTATGCAGGATGGCAGAGCCCTGCACAGAGGCATACAGGGCAATGGAAAATTTATCTGCTCTTCGGAAGAAGCTGCTGCACCGGAGGTTTGATGTATTATGCAGTAATGCACAAGCCCTTCCACCAGACAGTGACTGCTCCAGCCCTATCAGAAGGATTAATAACCACATCACCCTGGTACTGCAGAGCCAGCTCAGACGCTGTAATTCCCAGGGGCTGGACCGCAACACTGAACTTTTACATGAAGAAGTAATCCGAGGTGCCGTGGACTGTAAAATATAGCAAGGCTCTTCTGGGAGAAGATTGGTCACAGATCCACCTGGTACAGCTGTGGGTCTCGGGCAGTGAAGGAGGACATACGTGGTAGCTGCTCTGTGTAAAGGTGACCTGGTTTAGCAGAAAAGACATGGTGCCGTCTCGCAAATACTGTTTTTCAGTAGCACATCTGTGTGTGGATCCAGGAAAAGAAAGAGAGCCCACGATATTCTGCATTTCAGCGGGACCTGGCAAAACTAAGAGTATATGTCCTGCCATCTCCAGAAACCAAGCAAAAGAAATCGTAACAGCTGTAGGTGCTGAGTGAAGGCATAAAGCCCTTGAACACCATAAGTCAGCCTGGGTGCATCCCCCTGTGGACACTGAGCCATAATGCCTGAGCACCCAGCGCTCGCAGAGGCTTAATCCCTTTCAACAACGGGATAAGCTGGGAGCTGTATCCTTTCAGGATTTACATAACACCCCAGTGCACATGTCTTTCAGGAGGATAAGAGCTGCTTAGTATGTCCTGAATTCACATTTCTACAGCCATTCGGTTTATATCCATGTCCCTCTCCCCAGTAGGAAAACCTGAATTACCAACATTGCCCTCAGCGCACCAGCACGCTGGGTTATGAGCTTCACAGCTCGCTCAGCTCAGCAGAAAGCACTTCTGCACCCCATGTCCTGGGTGCGACCCTTGCCCCAACACACACTGCATCTCCTCGTGGCCACCTCCCTGCGACCCTGCCAAACGCGTGCGGATTTTGTGTCCTCTAAAGATACTGCAGCAGGAATGTGTAAGAGGATGCTTGAGTTGGAGGCAGTTGCATGGGGAAGGGCAATGGCGAACCAGTATCTCTGGTGATAAGCAAGCCAAGGGATACTGGTGTGAGCCAGGGACTTATTTAACCTTGCCTCATCCTTTATTGGCCTTTTTATGTGCAATTCTTCTGTTGTACCCTTAGCTTAAGGGTGATCTCCACCGCAGAGCTCCACAGTTGTGCTCCATTCCTACAGAGCTACAATAAGCCATATTTCAATTGTGTCAGTATGGATACTGCATGCACTGGAATGAAGTTTGCTTTGAAACAAAACTGTTTTCTAGTGAAGCTCTTAGTTCCTTTGAAAGGGAGAAGTAAGCCTGACATCAGCTTTCCTCACTTTAATTACTGTAAGTGTTTTCTTTGTGCCAGCAATCTCCCGTGGATGCAACAATCAATTCTCAGGACAAGGATAGGCAAACAACTAACACATCTGAACTGAAAAAAAGAAGAGAAAAGAGGTATGAAATAGAGAAAAAAAATCTACAATGAAAATTAGCCCAACCTTTGGTTGTCAGTTGATATCCTTGCATCTTCCTTTTCCCATCAACTGTGTTTCCTCCTTCTTCTCTTAGAAGCCAAATAGCTGCTTCATCTGCAAACTGGCAGATTCACAGAGCTCCCTTGGCTCTTCTTCAGCAGCACAAGGCACTTGTCTCTAGCTGCAAAGACTTTCTTATTTTGCCAGGGACACATTCCAGCATTATTAATTGTGGGGTTTTCAACATGAGTTTTAACCTCACGACACTTTTCCAAATCTACGGCAGCAACACTGGAAAGTCCACACATGTGCGGATCATCCCCTAACCCCCTACTTGGGAGAGCAGGGCTGTAACAAGAAAGTGAGGAAGAGACTTGGAAATGCAACAACATACAAATCAGACTGGACATTATTAAAGTCTGTCCCAAAAAAATTAATTATTTTGCCTTGTCCATTGTTTTTACAATGTGCATTATAATCCTATTCCTTACATCACAGCATACAAAAACCTGTAAGAACGACAGATATTAAAAAGCAGCTTGTTCTCTTTCCCTGCCGGCTTCAGTTACTGTTTAAGCAATTAGCTCTACTCCTGTGAAGGATGCTGAAAATACAAATTTGGCAGTTGCATGCTAAATACCTGATGCTACAATGAACAAAGTTGCCTAGATCTGTCACCAGAGGCATTGCATAAAACGGATTCAACCAGCAGAAGAAGAGTGCAGGTACACCCTTAGCAGCTAGACCTGGACGCTTACTGATTTTATGGAAACCTGATAAATGGGGTAGTGTCAAAATCAGCACTATTGTAATCTTACAGGAAAACACAAAATGTCCTCATCTCACTTTGCTGCCTCAGTTGAACGACTGTCTGTGCTTGGGGACGTGCCTATGCTAGAAAAGTGGTATTTATTTTCCATCCCTTGTCCACTTACAAGTTTCACCACGGAGTCCTGCAAATGCCTGGAGTACTAAAACCATGCACCTGCTGCTGGACAACACTTCAGAGTAGGCAAGACCGGAGAAAGTCAAAAGGCCTAGCATCTCCAAGATCTTCTCCTGACCACAGAGTGGGTATAGACTTAGTCGGTCAGAGAACAAGTGCCTTCCAACCCCCTTCCACCTTCAGCCTCACCGCTGGGAGTCAATGGGCCCAAGGGGGTGTCCTCCAAGTGCTTTACCTCAGCAGCTGAAATACATGCCTAGTTCTTCGCTCAAGGACTTTGGTGCACTTCAAATTGAGGAAAAATCCTCCACGGATATTTTTGTAGAGGAAAATGGGGCAGAGCATTAGCTTGCTCAAGATAACCAGAGTGAGAGCCAGAGCCAGAGCAGAGGTTTATTCAGCACCAGACCTGCACAGCACCCTTGGTGTCACAGGCTGCAGCCTGTGCATGGTGCCCAAGGGGACATTGCTGGCCTCCACCCCAGGCCCCCGGCTCTTCAGGACAACGAGCCACCCATGGAGCACAGAGGGAGATAAAAAGGGAAAAATTGAATGAGTAGTTATGTCTCAGCTTCAGGAGGGTTGGGAGTGTACTTAGACCCTTCAAAAATACTGTGGCTAAAACATGCTTTGAGTAGATACACGCTAGGGCACAGCCAGGGAGACACATACAGAGATATACAGAGCTCGGGACAGAAACACAGCCAGTAAATGAAAACAAAGATGAACATACAATGGGTCTGTTTATCATTTCAAAATACTGTCACAGAAAAAGAAACCCAAAAGAAGACAGATATTATTTGTCCCCATTATCCCCCCCTCCCCCCCAAAAAAGGGAAATGTTGCCTGTCAATCAGCATCTTTCAGATTTAGATTTTTTTGGAGGGAGGGTCAGCAAACCAAAACACAAACAAACACAAATTTTCATGTGCTTGACGATCCAGTTTTATGTCCCGTAATACTTTCCATCAACCTTAAAGTAAAAAAAAATGCCGATAAAATAAGAGCTGCTAGGATTGCTAGGAAAAATTTTGTGACAGGTAACTTCCTACCCTTACACACAATGTTGTGGAAGAGAAAGAGGTGAAAAAACACTGCTATAAGCACAATGGCCATTTAATCCCTAACATGGGAATGTATTTCTCTTCTTTTTCCCTCCCTACTTTCATTTTATGTTCCCATCAGAAGGTTAATTGTGTTAACAGGAGTTACGGCCACAGGGGAAAGATGTGATTGAATGCTGAGTGCAGTTTTAGCTGATAACCTCTGAGTGAGTGAAAGGGCAAAAAAAGGGGTTGATCTCCTCTAAAGGGGTTGTCAGTCATTCAGGAAAAAATGCAGCTGTGGGAGAAACAGCCTTATCTCCCAGGACATGAAGAAGAGAAGCTATCAAAATAATCTTGAAGCTACACTCATCCCAGGCTCCGTGTCTGTGCCTGTGGCTCTGACAGCAGAGTTAAATGCGAATGACTGGCTTTTTTATGTGTGTAAGCAAGCAGACCCTGACTTGATGCACATTCTTGAGGACCAATTAGATTGCATGAAAATGTGTAATTAACAACAATAGACCCCAAATAATTATACTTCTGAAAAGCTGGCATGAAATCTTGGCATCTTTTAGCTTGACAGCACAATTCCTGTTTGCTGAACTGGGGACATGATTGCATGCCAAAGTTTTAGGTAAGAGTAGCAGTGAAATCTTTCCCATCTATTTAAACTTAATCAAAAATGCCTATAGAGGGTCTGCATGAAAAACAAGAACTTCCCTCTCCATTGATCATCTCGGCCCATATCTGAACTCATCCTGCAAAATTACATAGGATTTATGGTAAGTAGCTTGGAGAAGAAGAGTTGGGGTTTTTTTAAGATTAAATATTTCCATAAGCTGCAGTTGATGAGAGTGGGTATTTGGGGAAATATCTGCACCCACAGAGACAGGACAAAGGACCAAGGTATATTTCAGTGCTAGAATACGAGCAGTGAAGTTTGCGTCTGGTTTGTCTCAAAGGTGCACTGCAAACTCCAGAAACAGAAAGCCTTCTCCTCCCTTGCACTCCAGGACTACCTTAGAAATGTCTTGGGAGCACTCCAGAAATGGTTTTAGGTGTTGTTACCAGCTGCATCGCAGTTATCCTTCTCTACCTTGTCAATGGAAGGGATGCTAAACCTCCAGAAACTGGCAGACCCTTCCTGTTCAGGTGCTGGTTCTGCTGCCTTTACAATGAAGATCCTTTTCTCACACGCAGAGCTAAAAATACAGATGCTTGTCCAGTCATAGGCATAATATAACAATGCAGTCTTGCAAGAAAAAACCAAGTAGATGGAAAAACAAATGTTTAGACTTCTGCTTTAAAACATCCAAATATAAACCTGGCTATCTTTTTCCCCAAAGCTTCTAAGTGCAAAAAAGTTCTGTAATATTAACATCAACAGTACAACTTGAACAAAACAACTAAAATGCTTATTGACTTGGTAGCAGGGAAAGCCAGTTTGAAATATTTGATCCTAACACCAGCTAAGCAAGTATGTGTAAAGTGTAAAGCCTGCACTTGTTGATTTCTGAGATAAAAATCAATAAAACTGTCCATAACCTATAACTCTTTGGTTTACCTCTCCATAGAGATCAAAAGAGAGTAATTAGATTTCTGCCTGACTAGCAGGGGTAGAAAACTGTTTCATTTTGGATCAAAACCTTCCCAGTGGATTACACCTTCTATCCACTGCCTATCAACACTTAACAATTGCTTCTGTATTTGACTTTGACAGAACTACCAGAATGTTACTATCTAATTTTCAGTGTAGTTGATACAGGGTTTTGAAGCTTTATTCCAGTGTCAGGTTTTAAAATTAATTCTTCCCACTTCGTATTTTACATTTTTACTCTGCCTGGTGTTTTGTAACAGCCAGCCTTGCTAACGCGATAAAAAATTAAAAAACAAAACGACAATACCCTTCCGACCTCTAATTTACAACAAGCAAAAAACCTTAATCTATTATTGATGATCCAGCCTTTGGATTCAGATATCACTCTAAACAAGCAGTTGTCTGCCTTGGATTGTCTTTGCATTTCATATTCAAATGAGGTTGACGCTTTTGCATATATTTTCATCTGATGACATTTTAATATCACCAGATGCTATTGCCTGCCTAGGAGATAACTGCTTCAAATACAGCCTCCTTCCCCCTCTAAGCACAGTGATATTAAGGGACAGGCAGAAAGCAGGTCATGTTTTAAAATAACAGTTTTATAACACTCGCTACTATCACTGTATTCTCACATTTTAACAGTCCCGGAGTCTTTCTGTAATAATGGCTTTTTAAAGAGAAATGTCACTCTGCATTTTGATCTTCTTTAACTCAGCAGCTTTTTGAACAGGCTGAGAGCATGAAATATCAAATAACAAATAGCAGTTGCAACAACTTCACATGCTAGATAAAGATTAATCTATTGGAAAATATGTGACAGCTTAAGTTCACGTTCCATGTAATGAGCTGTGTTGATGGACAGATGCAATAAATTCATGTCCTGATGCAGAGGACTTTGTCAGATGAAGTCCAGATCACAGACAGCCACCCGCAGCCTCCCAGCACCTCCTGCTCTACTCAGAGCGAGCATTTGGGGGCATTTTGCTTACTTACTTGCTTACAGGATTAACAGTCCTTCCCATTCTCACAGCTCTGGGCATTTTAAAAATAAAAACTAACTCATTTTTAAAAAAGAACTAGAACTTGCAGTATTTGAACCTGGCCACAATGTATATTTACGCGAAAGTATTACATAAGATTTGAGCTTACCCTAAGTGTATACATTTAGACTGAAACTCCCTGTGAGCTGGAACATTTTTCACTATATCTAGGACAGGATAAAGCACCTTATCATCTAAAAATGAATGTATGACTCTTGGTTATTGTTTTGGCTACCTGTGGTTCCCCTGCCCTTGCACAATGCCTGCATACAGACAGATGTGTGCAGTCTTGGAGGGCTTTATCTCTGTGGCACTACATCCTGACACCAAGAAAACCTTCAAATGGTGGCAGAAGGCTGGAGTTAAGGGGTATATGTTCTGCCCTTCTTCTCCCAGTGACCACTACAGGGGAATCTATGTAAACAGGCTGGTTAAGTAAGTACAGTCCACTCAGGCTGCAGGACCCCTTCTCCTCTACGAAGGGAATTGAGGAGGGTGGTGGAGGCAACCAGATAGTCCAGGATACCCTGCAATTTTCCAAGGCTGCCGTACCCTGGTCCTGAGCATGCCCCAAGACCTTTCAGTTTTGGATGATGACATCCTCCCTTGCTTGATCACAGCAGTCCAGCAGAGTAAGTGTCCCATTAGAGTTCATCAGACCAGAGCACAAGACAGAGAGCCCCAAGCTCCAGACCATGAATCTACATTGCATGACAGCCTGGCATTGTGCTGCATGAGCTCATGTTCAGAAGCAAGATGGACATTTTACTCTCTCTGAAAGACATACAAGGTAGAGGACAGAGACATGCCGACATGGATGTACTACTACACTTCAGCTCATTCACATGGCCCCAGCTCAGGCAGGGGTTTTGGCACTGCACTCCCCAGTGTGGGATTAGTAGATCCAGGACAGCTCCAGCGTCTCTACTTAGGGAGCTCTTTCCACTGGGAAAGTTTTGGGTGTTTCCACGGGGACGGTTTGGATGCATCCTCTCTGCCATGCCTGAAATGGGGACAATGTCAGTGCTCACCCCCAAAGGCAAAAAAAGGGCTACGCTCTGTGCTTGGTGATAATTGTGCTCAGCGTGCCCACAAGTAACATTGCCAAGCAGCAGGAAAACGCTCTATTTTTGTGAATTCATATACAAGATGATACAATTCTCCCCACTTCCCCACTTACTTTGTCCCTGCCCAGACTCACACCTGCTCTCCAAATCCCGACAGCGTTTTCACTGCGGAGCCTGGCCACCACAACGGCTGCTGTACATGCCGAAGCGCTGGTTCATACACCTGAGCAGTGGATTCTGGTGGCTTTGAACAGGGATGTGATTGTTTGTGAAATGCAGCAATAAATATTGTAAACTTAAATACACACTATTGAGAGCCATTTTTTTAACCTCAGGACTCTCAGCTCCTTTCCCTACACTCTTCTCCATTTTAAATCAGATTCAGTTCTGTCTGTGGTTTTATTCTTCCTCTAGGGAAACATCTCTTTATCCAATCTTTATCCTTCATCAGTTTCCATTAAATCCTGCTCACATGCATTAGCATTAAAACAGAGACAGTAAAGATTTTCTATGTTATATCCACTGAAGAGTTACATAGGTAGAAACAACTTTATGCTCAGGTCCGCAGCACAATTTCCAAGCGGCAAAGCTCGTCTAAGATAGTCCCACCCTTCTTTGATGCAATTTACTGGTTCCACCCATTGGCTTGATAAAACTACTTACAGAAATGTGCCCTAAATTGCACCAGTAAAAAACTGACATAGGTCCTCAAAAAAAGAATATTTTTAGAGAGTTACTGCATTGCCTTAAATAGTTGTATTGTCAGAACGGCTCAGGTGGTTAAACTGAATGAGGAACACTTCAGCTATGTTCACCACTCAAAAAATCATTACACAAAACAAACCTGCATTTTGCTGAGATGTAGATGTGCCAGAGGGATCCATTCCTCAACTGCACCCAAAAAACAAGTCTTGATCCTGACCCTTTGGAGAACATCAAATAGACACCCAGGGATAGGGGAAAGGCAAAGCACTTGTCCTCATGCCTAGTTTTAAGCAGCGGCTTACATGCTTTGCTGAATCGGGACTAGTGACTTAATTGTGAAATTATGTGTATTTTGTCCTATGGGAGGGTCAATCATTTTATTAGGTAACCTTAGCACCTAAGGAGGACAGTTAAATTATAAGTGGCACCATCTTAGCATGAAGCCATTGTTCACCTGACATCTCTGGAAAGGCGTTTGGGCACTCCATGTTCCCTCCATTGATTCCGATTTTCCCGGTGAGAGGACTGTTCTGGCCTCTGTCACTGCCCCCCGTTCCTCCCCTGCCCCGTTCTTTCTGTTCTGGGAAGGAGGAAGCTTTCTGTCTTTATTAAAGTCACACCAGTCAAGAAGTACTCCCTTGACATGTAACAGGCTGTAACATAACAGACTTTGAAGAGTTAGCAATTGCACCTTGTTCTAGGGCACGCCTGGCTCTCCAGTCTCCCTTTGGAAAGCAGGTGATTGTGTTATAGGTACATACAGTTCCTTTTCCATGGGCACCCAGGGCTGTATGGCTGTCTGTCCGCCTCAGCCTTGCAGGCATAGGAATTGCACACAAGCTATTTCCAGGCAGGCAGTGTTCTTAGACCTTTCTCTATAGATGCCAATTAGAAGATTAGCGTCTTTTCTCTCCCCCTCTTTGCTATTAAATAGTCACACAAAAGCTGAGCTGACAAATTGCTCTCTCTATGGTGTGGGACAAAGACAGACAATAGATCAACATCATTTACTATACTCAAATCCTATTAATCACAGATTAATGCGAACATGTCTACGGGGGGAGAAATTACCAGAATGTGTGCATATTGGCTTGTTACTCATGTAACATCTGCTGTAGCTTTACCTTTAGTGTCATGTCATCTTTTATCACATTGAAATAATGTTTGCTCCAGAAACATAATTAAGATAATGGGTCCTTCCTTTAACAATTACTGAGGTACAGTAGGATTATATTTCTTAGCCATTTGGTTTAAAAAAAATCTCTCTTAACTACTTTGTGAATGTTTCTATTAGTCATCATGTGATTAATGAAGATGTATTTACAGGCATTAATAGAAACTTGTTATTATCTTTATTATTATTAATTATAATTTTATTCATTACTTCTCTGACAAATTACACGTGCAGAAGTAAAACTAGAGTTCAGCTTTTAGTTTTTAAGCTTAGAGAATTCTTTCTCTTTTGGGAGTAACTATTACTAATTTTTCATCAATTCACATTACAACAGTATTGGAGAACGATGTTTGTTTTGATAAACGTGCACTTGTCTAACTGTCTCCTTAATTCTATAGCTGAATTGCTTATCAATTTGTTCCTCCATTTTCTTTTCTGCCATTGCCATTGGCACGGAATATTGTTCAGGTCAGCAGCCTAGCACTTACATTGTCTCAGTGCATTTAACTGCCTACCCTGGCTCGAATCTCCTTTTTTAATTAATTCCTCTGTTTGCCTTTAAGACCTGAAATTTAAAGTTCTGGGTTTAAGTAATTAGTATTCTTCACGAATGCGTCCTAATGCCGTTATCCTCAATATGGTGGAAGCCGCTTCATGGATAAATAGCAAAGCAATTACAGCTATAATGAGCGGACAAATAAAGAGGGACTGCAGTCTACACGTGGGACCGTGTATTTTAAAAAATTAATTGGCCCTTGCCCTTCACGTCCCGAGTACTTACTGGTCTCTGCTGGAGACCGGCAGCGATTAGGGCGGGGGCCGAGCCGGGATTAGCCGCCACTGCGGCGCTGTCATTACGCGGCGTTTCAGCACCGCGGGGCGGGACAGCTCCGCCGGACGCGGCGCAGGCTGCCGCCGCGCCCCCGGCCCCGCCCCCCGGCCCCGCCCCGGCCCGCCGCGCTTCCCGCGGGTTCCCCTCGCCTCCCCGACACGCCGGGCGGCGCGGGTCCCACAGCCCTTGTTATTTCCCCTCCGTTAATCAGAGGGCTGGAGAGCGGGGCAGGCCCCGGCGGGAGGGCCCGCCATCGCGCTAGATGTCTTGTCTCTGTCTTGAAGTGCCTAAACGCCATTTAAATCTGCTCGTTAATCTCGCCGCACCCAGGAAAGGATCTTGCCACCACTTACTGCGGCAGCACCTAGCCCGCCGGTGCCCGTTTCCCCTGGCAGGTAGCACAGCCCTTGCCTGAGCGCTCAGCGTCTCCTGGAGAGCCAAGGACAATTCGCAGCTGGGTTCACAGCTGCCATCACAGGGAGCAGCGGAACACATAAGCTGGCCGATGGGCAATGTTAAGGCTGCTACATTTTAATTTCCAACATTCCTTAGGACTTGGGCACTCCAGCTCAGCATTGCACATAAGTGCCTCTGCTCACTTGGGATTCGTAGACCTGCACCCTCTTCTTAAGGTAGACATGTTAGCTATGTGTTTGGAAAACCAAAGAAGAGATTATGTGTTTCTGTAATGTATTACACCATGTTTTACACCCTCATACAACAGTTCAGCACATTCACCCAAGACACAGGAAACCAGACTCAATCTGTCCAAGGAGAGTCCACCCTTCCGCTTTCTAAGAGAGTGTCCCTCACCATCTGATGACAGTTAGCTGTATTGGAGCACTCTCCACTCCTTCTGTAGAAATGAAGTCACTGTTCTTGAATTATTTAAATGCTCATGGAGAAGGGAAGAAGAGGGAGATCAACTTTGTTGCTTGGTGGCTAAGACAACCATAGGAAAATCTAGCCATCTGTTCCAGTCCCTGCTCCAAGAATGGCTCATACTTCTTCATCCAACAGTTGTTCTATAAAGTACCTTATAGCAGGGCTGCCTACAGGAATATTTTGCCCAGACCACAAGGCATCTAGCGTGAAATCCCATATTTCTTATCCATCTCTGAGAAAACAAGTTCAGCACAGTGGCCTGGTTCCACCTGAGATGATGTCAGGCAGAGACAGAGATGGTGCACTACATCTTCTTCACCAGGTCTCAGTGAGATTAGTGGATCTCAGTAAATTGGGAAGTCCTACTTTTTAGCCCTTGGCTTGGGCAGTTAACTGGAAGCATGCACAGACAGATCTGAATCCTCCCAAACAGAGGGTCTGCTGCTATCTCACCTACATCCCGCATGACTGATCTATTCATTCAACTACCGGATATAAGACCAGTGATAAGGCTGCCAGAGCTGTTTGTATCTGGGAAAAGGGAAGAAAAAAAAAGGAATTGATTCCACTGGTGTTAAATGTGAAACCTGGCTTGAGGATTTCAGCACACTACGAGTACGTGGTGGCAGGTTCACCCTCCAGTGGGGAGAGTCCTGATGAGGCCACAGGCTCTGATAGGGAAAAGCTTAGACATGCAGCTGCTATGCCCTGACAAGACCAAGGTCCTTCGAGGTATGGCCAGAAAGAAATCTTCAGATATGTGCGACTTTAATGTCCACAACAGAGGCACCCTCAAAGTAGGGAGACTTTGGGTACCCACTGTGCAAAGTGGTCTTGAGGATTAGATTTGGATTTGGGTGCCCCATTTCTGCCTAAATTCTGCATCTTTTTGTGGCTTTGGTCTGTAAAATGGGGAAATATAGCCTTTCCAAGTGACTGTGAGGATAAAAGTATTCATGGTTTTGAGGTAATGGTGCTAAAATTCTGGTAATGGGGAGCCAGAGATAGCTGAGGGCTGCTTACTCACACTGTACTTCCTTTCTCAATAACTAATAGCATGGCTAGGCTTTGATGTTGATGGGTAGGCAGAAGAGTGGTCTTGATTAAAAGCATTAATTTACCTCTCTCAGATAACAGATTCATATACACAGGTCTAAATCAGGAGTAACTCCATCAAAATAAACAGCCGTCGGGTAAAACAGGTGTAAAAGAGAAGAGAACCAGACCCTGCATCTAGCAGATATATGACAAGGTAAATGGGTGAACACAAGAAAAGTGAATTATTGTTATTATATGTGCACGTTACATTCAGTACCATTAAAATCTAATGCTACAAAGAAAATACCTTTCAAGCTTGCAAAGTATACGCAATAGGGGCTGTCAAGAACTCATCAGAACCTCTAAATGTTTCCTTTGTATATGTTGCCTTCATTGCAGCATTGATGTAAATCAGGAGTGCCTTCCTTGGCAGAAAACTGGCAGGATAAAAAAAATCAGGTCTGTTAGCTCTAAGGAAATTAACTGAGACCCATTGACTCAAGAAAACCTTTAGAAAATTTGAATTACATCTTAAATGAACATTTAATTTCATAATTTGTCACCTTAGATAATAATGTTAAGAGATCTATGCTGGTACAAACCATTGTGTTAATTACAGTAAAAGCCATCAAATTAAATTCAGTTTCTGGAATCAATAGCATTTCTCCAAGTACCATCCCTAATGACGGCCATACCTTTCATTTGGAGTTTTATTAATGCATATGTTATATCTGTCACCTTCTTCAGTTGCGAGCAAACTCACTATATGTTAATTCACACCTGATAACAATCGTTTTTCTTGTACTTACCTTCTAAACCTGATGATAGGATGTGTCAACACCTATAGGGTTTTTTGTTTTGTTTGGGGACTTTGTGCAAGTTTTGTTCTTTTTATTTTAAATTTGCTGCTAAATGACAGCTTCCAGTGATTTTAATTATAAGAATGGACAATAAAAATGAAGAGTAAAAAACTTCACTCTCTTTGCTGCAGTCTGCACTGTAACCTCTAGACATGCTGGGAAGTAACAAAATCTGAGCAAATAATCTTCTAGAAGATTTTATTTTAGAAATTTCTCACTTCAAGGGGAAGTTTTCTTATGCTTCCACACAGATAAATGATGCCAATAGTTATTTACACACTCTTCCCCCCTCCTAATAATCTGCTTACATTAACTTTAGACCCAATACTCCAGAAAATTCCCCATCGCACCAGCCTTCCTGTTTATCGCATGTTTTCACGCTGCGTATCACAGTCAAAGCATCACCTCCTTCAATAGACACTCTCATGACAAACTGCCAGGACACGCAAAAGATTGCTGTGAGTGCATAACACCTCATGCTAATTTCCAGCATGTTTCATCTCCGCAGTCTTGCCTTCCTCTACCCACCACATCATCAATGAACTTTTCCAAAGCAACATAACCTTAATTACATTTTAACTTCATCACAGAGGGAAGTGATATCTTCATTAACTGTCGGGAGGCAATTTTCAGGTCAAGTTGCAGGTGTGTTTTTTCATGGTGACTGTTTTTTTCAGGCAAGGCACAACTACGGCAATGTATTAGAAAAACACACTCTTTTCCTTAGCTCTCAGTCGTCCTTTAATAGATTATGAAACCGGTTAGGTTTTTGTTGTTTGGGGTTTTTTAATAAAAAAGCACTTTTCATGTGACAATAACTGACCCTAGGAACATAAGGTCAAGATGTCCCTCCTCATGTCACCAAAGGTTAGCCCTTAAAAAATAGGTGTGTAATCTAAATCAGTTGGTTAAATGCCTTCCACGCTCAGTGGAGAGACAGACGCCTTCATGGGCAACTCACCGCAGCCTGAACCAGACCCTCCGGACAGCCTTTTTGGTCTCTCTGTGGCCCAGTTGGGACCACAGGCAACACAGTCTACACATGACAAACCCACCTTTAATCTCCGTGTTTTGTTCCACATCATGGGTGTCCCAAAGGAAACTCCCCTTAGTTTTACTGCAGACCAAGAAGCCTGCACAGGCACGAGCAACATTTGGCATTTGTAACCCACCCCTGAACCCTAACCTCACCCCAAAGACCAGCGGTGCCACCAGTGAGGGAAGACTCCTCAAGCAGAAGAGAGGGAGATGGTGAAAGCTGACAAACGTGACCCTGAAAGATAAACAAATGTTACATTTGAGGCAGGAAGGCAACTATTAAGGTAAGTGGAACTATTATCAAACTCAAACAAGGAACTGAAAATATTATGAGAGATGACAGGAACAAAGAACCTTTGTTGGCTCCTGAAAATTTGGGGGTTAAGGGAGCAGAATCCACTTTCAGGTGCCAAAGGCTGCCAGGACATCTGCCCATCAGGCTGGGGAGGTCCTGGGTAGAGAAACTACCCATCGCTGCTTAACTTTGCATGATTAGACACTGCAAATACTGCTCGTCTGTCAGAGGACAGACTGTCTTTGTATCAGTTGCTGTCTGCTCAGATTTATCAGGCTGGCAACATGACAAGCCACCTGTATATGCATATCTGACCACAATGGAAGAATGATTATACCAAAACATCCAATTTTGCAAGAATGCCCTTTACATGTACTTGCATGTAAAGCATCAGACAATGTTCTGGCTATCAGTACTGTCACCATCAAAACACTTACTCTCATTTTATTTTTGTATTAAAGTACCTAACTATAAATGACTGCATGGACACTGCTATAAACAAAGATATATCCTTTGAAATATGTACTTATATATACTGTGAGTTAATCCTGTTTCCTGTGAAAAAGAAATTTAGAATTGGGCCCTGAAGTAGAAATTTCGCTGGATAATAAGTGGAGCTGTCAGCCACGCACAGCTTTAGCTGACCTGAGGTGTGGTGGGGACAGACATTTCTACAACTAAGCACCAGGCGCCCTCAGTTAGCACCCAGAAATGAGGAGCTGTCTATCCCCTCTGTTGAAAAATGTGGTTTCATTCAAGACATCCAGCATCGCAGCGGCACGCTCTCAGGGGCAGGGTCTCACGGCACTCAGCAGCCATCCTCGGTGTTCACCAGCAGCTCCTCTCCCTGCCCACAAGCTCCTGCAGGCAGGAGGAGGAGGTAGGACTCTGCAGGCTACCCTCTCTTTCACCCTGTGCTCCTCATTCAACTCTAGTCACCCTCCACTCTGTGATCTGAACAAGGGAGGGACCCTATGTTAAAAATAGAGTATTACTGTGTAAAGCAAGTCTATCTCCTAGTACACATAGGAGGGCATCAGATTGGGAATTTTCAACAAGTTACATTCCTAAGATTACAAGCCCCCTTATTTTGGCATTTTCTTCCCTCTAAGTGCATAACTTTGCAACCTTAATGCTGTTATTCTCATGTTCATTACTTTATTATCTGGCTAATTTTTTGCTTTCTGATACAACTAGAATCACTGCCAAAGACTCATTGTCCTGGTTTTGGCTGGGATAGAGTTAATTTTCTTCTCAGTAGCTGGTACAGTGTTTTTTGGATTTAGTGTGAGAATAACGTTGATAACACACTGATGTTTTAGTTGTTGCTAAGTAGCACTTATCCCAAGTTAAGGACTTTTCAGTTTCCCACGCTCTGCCAGCAAGCAGGTGCACAAGAAGCTGGGAGGGAGCATAGCCAGGACAGCTGACCTGAACTAGCCAAAGGCATATTCCATATCATACAAGGTCATTCCATACCACAGAACATCATGCCTAGTATATAAACAGGGGGGAGTTGGCCAGGAGGGGTGGATCGCTGCTCGGGCATCGGTCAGCGGGTGGTGAGCAATTGCATTGTGCATCACTTGTCTTTTCTTGGGTGTTATTTCTCTCTTTTTTTTTTTTGTTATATTCCTTTTCATTACAATTATTATTATTATTGTATTTTAGTAGTAGTAGTAGTAGTAGTAGTAGTATATTTTATTTTACTTTAGTTATTAAACTGTTCTTATCTCAACCCACGAGTTTTACTTTTTTTCCCAATCCTCCTCCCCGTCCCACTGGGAGGGGGGAGGGGGAGCGGCTGTGTGGTGCTTAGTTGCTGGCTGGGGTCAAACCACAACACTCATTCACAAAAAGCTTGGGATTTTGTAACGTACTACCAAGAAGGCAGCACAGAAAGGCCTGTGTAGCTTTATAAGTATAAATATATTTTATATTTTATAAACATATTTTTATTAAAATATCCTGTTTGCTTGCTGAAAGCCCATGTAGCCTAGTATTTTGTCTCCTACAGTGGCCAAAAGCAGGTGCTTGGGGAAAAGTATAGGAACAGGAAAGCATAAAGTGATATTTCCTCTGAATATCCTCTCAACAGCCAGCAATCTTTGGCTCAGGCAATTCCTGAGTGGTGTCTTTGTATTTAATAGATTTAATAGATTGGCTTTTCCATCCATTCACTTTTGACCTCTTGTAAACATTCAACATCCTCAGGAGATTGTGAAAGACGGTGAAGGAAAGGGAGTGCTCACCTGGGGAGAGGGGTGTCCAGGGCTTTGGGCCATGCTCCAGCAAGAGCTTGTCTTTCCCATGAAATAGCTACTGGGTAGCTGTGAGCAGGGACTGGAGCTGACACCACCTCTTCTGTGTAAATGTTTTCCCAGTTGCTCTTTTTTCCACAACAAAAGAAATTTTGAAGAGTCTACAGGAGGCAGCACCATGCCAAAGGTGAGGCATGGGAGACCCACTGGCCTGGGTGCTCCCAAGACACAGTGGGAGGAAGGGATGCAACCCAGGTCCCCAGGGCGTTAACCACTGACCTCGTGAAAAAAGAGAGCAGAGGTTGTTTCCAAAGAAAGCGCCGGCTGCCCCTGGTGTACCCAGCCCACTCCAGCAAGGCTCTGCAGGGTAATGGGTTGAGGATCCCAGAGGACCTTGGGTCTGCATGGGGGCTGAAGCATTGAACTCTCAGCAGCTGAAGTCCTTTGCCACATGAAAGTGTGGCATTCATAGACCTCAGGCCAGGGTCAGACAGCCACTGAGAGGCAATTCTCATCGTCACAGCTTTGAACCGAAGCGTGTGAATTCTGCCCGAGTCCCGTGATTGCATCCCTCCCAGAGCTGGATGCACGTCCGCCCCTCATTGCTCTGCCGTTCCCGATGCTGGTGCTTTGCCTAAGTACAAGCTAATTAAGAACCTTTAAAGCTATTCCTACAAGACTTAATATAATAACAATAGTATTTAAAAGAGATAACGTTAATGAACATGAATTAATCAATATTATTTATTTTAACTATTACCATTACTACTTCAACACACTAGTAACATTTTAAAGTACCCATAATAGCTTTTTAATTTTAAGAACAATAATCAGAAGAATCACCTGCTTCCCCTACCAGATGTCGAGGAACAAACCAATGTTTCCTTTTCTCATCAGAAGACCCACGTAATCTTTTCACATATTCATCTGCCCAAATCAATGAAGTATGCCACATACTCTCCCCAAGTCTGAGGTCTTTCTGAAGGGGAAGAGGAAAAACAGATATGGAGAAGGATGCTCTATGCTTAGGGAGCTTTACCAGGGAGAGCTTTTGACAATCCTTGCAAAATGCCATTTTCATGATGGCACATACACATGAAAATCAGTAAGAGGGTTTGCAGTTCAGCAGTCAGTGCAGCTTGTAGGTTAGGGAGCTGGAGCTGCACGAAGACACTGATGAGAAGAGTGTAGCCGTTCAACAGCTTCTAGCAGCTGCTAATGAAGGGACTGAGAGAGAGGGAGATGGCAGGTTAGCAGTCTGCTGGTTTTGGCTGGGACAGAGTTAATTTTCTTCGTAGTAGCTGGTACGGGGCTATGTTTTGGATTTGTGCTGGAAACAGTGTTGATAATACAGGGATGTTTTTGTTATTGCTGAGCAGTGCTTACACAGAGTCAAGGCTTTTTCTGCTCCTCACCCCACCCCACCAGCGAGTAGGCTGGGGGTGCACAAGAAGCTGGGAGGGGACACAGCCGGGACAGCTGACCCCAATTGACCAAAGGGATGTCATGCTCAGCATATAAAGCTGGGGGGAAAAGAAGGAGGTGGGGGGATGTTCAGAATGATGACGTTTGTCTTCCCAAGTAACTGCTACGCATGATGGAGCCCTGCTTTCCTGGAGGCGGCTGAACGCCTGCCTGCAGATGGGAAGTGGTGAATTAATTCCTTGTTTTGCTGTGCTTGCATGCACAGCTTTTGCTTTACCTATTAAACTGGCTTTATCTCAACCCACGAGTTTTCTCACTTTTACCCTTCCGATTCTCTCCCCCACCCCACCGGCAGGGAGTGAGCAAGCAGCTGTGTGGTGCTTAGTTGCCGGCTGGGGTTAAACCATGACAAGCAGGAAAGTACATGGAGGAAGCGAGGACAAGGGCAGTACTGGAGAATCTAAGTGACATTGCCAGCATGAGGGTCCCAAGATGGTCAAATGTGGATCAACAACAGGTGGCATTCCCTCAACCTCTGCCCTGCCCACAGTCTTGCTTGTCTCAGAAGAGACTCTGCAGTCAGACTGAGCAAGGGGAGAGAGGTTTACTCTGAAACACAGTGACACAGTGGCACAAGGCAACGATTTAATGCAAACAGAGCCAGAGGCTGGGGTCTGCAGGTCCTACCCCTTGCTCCTCCCAAGTCTTTGATTTGGTTAATGGTGCACAGGACAGGTTACAAACACCTGCATTGGGCTTTCTAGCATTCACAGTCGATAGGCAGTGAGGAGCAGGCATGCAATGATGCTTGCGCAGAGTAACTCCAAATTTCTCAGGAAGGTGGGGCATAGGGCACCCCATCCTTGGGCAGGACACCCTGCAGGCAGGGCTCCCCCACCTTTGCGCTCAAGCCAGCATGCTCCATACTGCACTGAGCTCTTGCCATTAGGAATCTCTGCAATACACTCGTTGACTGCATTTACATCAGATCTAAGAGGAGCTGGAGGATTTAGCTACCCACTTCCAACTGCCTTGAGACATGAGATATTTTTCAAAGGGTGTGAAAATCCTCTGACCCAGAACATCTCCAGAAAGCTTGAAGGCTCTGCAAGTAGCTGCGGAGAAGGAGCTTACTAGGAGGTTTATGTAGTGGCTAGAGAACATCTTTGGTTGATATTTGTGAAGAGTTTCTTGTCCGTACAAGGTATTTTACCTCAGTTCCAGTATGTTTAATGCTTTGTTCCCTCGAGATTTAAAGTATGCTTATTTTCACTAATTCTCAGTTTCTGCCTGTTGCTTGTAATACTAGATAACAGCAAATCTGTGAGAGTCACACAGCCTGACACGGACTTGCCTAAAGATGCATCAGGTGACTGGGAACAACCTTGATGCTTCAGCATCCTAACTCAGCCAAATACAGATTCCTGGAAACAGGCTTCTCAGCTGTGCCACGAATGCTGCGCCAAATGCCAGTGGACCTGGGCCACGCCAAACAGTGCCATTATCGAACCCGAATGCAACAACGAACGATGAGGAGAGATCAAGCGTACTTCATAAAGACATACCGTGGGAGTCTAATGAAGGAAACAGGGCTACGTTTTTGCTGTAAAGCCGCTGCTGTTCGCCCGGAGACATACCGCCATCTCCGTGGAATCGGTCACTGAAGGAAAGATGAGTTTTGCGAGCTCTGAAACCCGGCCGTTCCCGCCAAGCAGCGCCAGCCTCTTGGCGGGGACACTTCATTTTTCTGCAGGGCGCAGGCACCACTAGAGGGAAACACAGCACCACCCGCGGCAGTTCCCCGTGGGCCGCCGTCCGAGGAAAGGGGCGAGCGCCGGGGACAGCCGGCGGGCTGCGCCCGGCAAGCCGGGCTCCTCCCGGCGGGGCTGCGGCTGCGGCTGCGGCTGAGGGTGCGGGGCTCGGGGCACCCTTCCCCTGCCCCCCCTGCACCGGCACTGCGCGGGGAGCGGGACGGAGCGGGGGTGCCGCGCCGAACGTGCGATAGGAGCGAACGGGAAAGGACGAGGGGGAAGTGGTGATAAAATAGAAGAAGAAGAAAGAGAAGAAAAAGAAAAGGAGAAAAGAAAAAGGGAAAGAAAAAGAAAAAGAACTGTTACTTAAAATTAAAATTAAAAAAAGTCCTAATAAACTGAGGAGCGACTGCTGGGAGGGATGCTAAAGTTTCTAAGAGTACACGAGTGCTCCTCTCTCTCAGACCAGTGGGCACAGCTCTTAATTTTAATTTAAATATTAGCCAGAAACAGCTTCCTCCTGGTTCTTTTCATTTTACCAGTACGGAAGTCTCCCCTGCTGGCAGGAAACTCTTGACCCATTTAGCTCCTAAAAAGACAGTACTGTTCCAAACAGCTACTGAATTGTTTGTTACTAACAAGATAGCTATCAAAGGACAGAGCAATGACACAAAAGTTTATGAGAACTATCATTATCATCATCATTGTTACATACTACGCTTAGCTTGTATAATAGACGTGTTTCCTCCCCCAGATTTTGTCTTCAAAGAAAACAATGCCCAGTTCTTTACCATATCCATAAATGATCCAGTAAAGAGAGTGGAGAGCAAAGTAGCAAAGGCTGCAGCTGATACAGAATCATTCAGAAAATATTAAACTACAGCTGAGAAGTGTAGAAATATTTTTTAATGTGATGTAGCAGAGCAATAAGAAGTCAGATTTTGAATTAAATTCCACATCAACAAATGCACTATACAGCACCTGAGGGGAAAATTTTTTTTATACATGTCACGGGCTTTAAATGAACTGTTTTTACTAGGAAACAAACCTCAGAGCCATGGTGGATACTTGAGATCAGGGCTCCATGGTGGGCAAAACAGCAGAAAGAATTATCAGAATTAATAGGAATAAATAGAGAAAAAAGCAGAAAATGTCATTTTACCTTTCTATAAATCCTTCTTAAATACAGCTTGCACCCTGTATCAAAGAGATAGCCAGAAAAAAATAGGTTCTGTAAAAGGTGACCAGGTATGGAAAGGCTCCTATATGAGGAAAAAACTAACCAGGTTAGAAGCAGGACTAGCTGAAGCTTGGAAAGGAGACAGCAGAGGGTGGTGACAGCTCAGTCATATTACAGGTGGCCTAAAAAGATGAAGAACAAATCTCAATCCCTGTCTCACATAACAGAAGTATTCCTTTTTCTCAATTAAAATACCACCTAGTAGTTTTAAAACAAACACCAGGAAGTTTTGGTGGAGTTTTCTGTTCAGCACATGTATAATTAAATCTCATTGTCACAGCATATTTTGGAGACCAAAGATGTGGAGAAGCCCACCAAGGGATTAGATAAATTCACTGTAGCTAAATCCACAAGTAGCTGCTAAACACAGCTGCATGGGAAGCTCCTAAAGCTCTGAAAGCTGGATGCGCAGTCCAGGAGCAGGACCATTACATATTTACCTGCTTGTATTTTTTCTTCCCTAGGTGTCTTCAGTTGGCCAGTGTCAGAGAGAGAGTGCTGGACTACGTGATGTGGCATAGTGTAGCCAAGTGGGAAAGGTGAATCACAGCAAGGCTGTGATTTTCTGAAATTCATATGAAACTTAGGTTGGAGCTGGGAACTGACTTCACACCTACAAAGCATCATATCAGGGATACTGCAATGCATAACAGCAGGGGCAGTTTCCCTGCACAACTGTGTGCCAGAGTTTCACTTGCTGGTCTGGAAATGAATCAAGCAGTAAAAGCGATTAGCAGTGGAAAGACACTAGACAGCTGTAATTATCTAAATGCTTTCCTATTAACCATGTGAGAAACTAAATCCTCACAATCACATTCATTAGTAAATGCTAACGACAAACTAACTACATGAAGTTTCATTTGATTAGGTAGAAGAATTCTACTCCAATATGATTATGTTACACAGAATGACCTAAAAAAAAATAAACCCAGCCTGCCTCAGAGAGCAAACGAATGTTAATACTAGCAGACAGGCAGAGAAGCCTTGCGGTACAAGGGTTGCTCCTGCTGCCCCCATGTGCTACCAACAGCATGGCCAGGCTCCCTGGGCTCATGGCAAATGTTCCCAGCTCCCTGGGGCAGCTCCTGCCCCCGCTGCCGGACCTGCTGCGGATGCCAAGTGCAAGCAGGACCAAGCCGGTCCTGCTGCAGCACATCGTGGTGATTCACTGCGTACTAACCCCATCTAGAAAACCCTGCAATGTCATAGCGAGAACAGATAGCGGGCAGCAGGAGAAATTCACCTTGTTGATGTCTGCGCTGTTTTTCACCCGAGGGGAACAACGTGGTTCAATGGCTGGGGCATCAGCATGGGAGGCATGAGTGCAGCCTGACAGCTGCTGACCTCAGAGGCGCCGGGTTTTCGCCATCCCTGGCACCCCGTGTTGTGAAAGTGCGTCACCGGTCCCTACGCCAGACGCGCTCACTCCTTCCTGCATTTGCAGAGTACGAGGAGAGCTAAACATAACAGTTTCTACAGAGATGTGAAAATACCACGGCAGACATCAGTTTTCAGGACAGGCTGCCTTCTTTGTACCTTTGCTGATTCCTTTCTTGAAACACTGATAAAAATGAAGCTTTCCTGAATTCATCTCTTCCGAGCACCCACAGATATTAGCTAAGAAGAGCGGGTCTGTTGGCAGCGGGGATGGAGGAACTCACTGCACCTTCGCAGGAAGACTGAGGGCAATTCCAGCACCAAGATGTATCCCACTGGATCTATAAAGTCCATCATTTCTAGATATCCAGGTACTGCAGTAGCAAGCATGATGCCAATGTCCAGACACAACAAAACAACGTCCATACATGATAAAATGGACCATGTATCACAGTCTATCCAGAGCATGAAGCACTTCAGAGAAGACCTGTGTGCTGCCAGAGCCTAGGTATCACAGTGATGAGGACATGAGGAGAGAGTAAAAGCCTGCGCCAGAGGGTCCGTTTCCAACATGACTTACAGAGTGACTTATAGAGTAGTCATCATTTTTAAGCATGAGTTCCCTCCATACCCCTTTATTCTCAGGCAGACAACGTGGATTTCTGATGTTTGTGTGATTTTGCCCAGTCGTCCAGTTTAGGAGATTCAGACCCCCATGAGACCCTTCAGGCAAGGAGGGAGAAAGGAGAATGTAGCCTCTCCTGAGAGGCCACACCTCATTTCTGTGCAGGCACGAGTCCCTCCAAAGCCCATGTAAGCTGCTGCCTGCCCAGTCGAAAGGCCCCTAGATGTCATCTCACCGCTCTTCTGCTCCCCAGCCTGACTGGTGGACACTCCGTGTGCTGTTGGCAGCCCGGGGACAACATGTGTGCGGAGGCCACGGGGGAGGCAGGTGCCCAAGCACCCAGCTGCTCCGCAGCCCCATCCTGTCACAACACTGCAGGTGAATTCTTTATACATAATCAAATAAACCAGAAGGTTATTAGATTTGAATTAGCATTCACTAACACAATTGGTTGTGTGGATTTAGTAATCTAAATGGTCAATGCTAGGACATTTGGATAATTATTACTGTTTCGTGATATTTCTTCAGCTAATTGTTTTTATTGAATGACTCACTTTGACGATGCAGCTGAAACTAGTGTGCAGCTGGGCTCCCGAGGACAGGCTTTTATCTGCCCAATCCACCTCCCAGAAGCTCCCTCCTTCCTGTAAGACAGCGCATTTGGGTCTCTGCGGATGGTCCTTAGCAAAGGAACCGTTTGGGAACTGTTTCTGCCTCTGCAAATGCATGCTTGATCATATGTCAGATGATTTCTCACAGCAGCTTACCCCAACAGGGTTAAAAAAAACTGAGCTAAACTAAGCTGAAGTGGGGTTTTTCCAAACTCCGCTTGAGTGGGTGCCACCTGTGAGGGCAGCAGTGCAACAGCTCACGTAAGCTGAGGTATTTCCTCCTCCACCCTCTTAAGCACACCCCACCCTCGCCCTTATGAGCAAAGACCCCGCTTATGCTACCCTCCTACCCCCTCCTCCACAGAGGGGCTCAGCCCCACTGGCCCACTCCCCCAAACCCAGACTGAGCCCCAGCCCCGCAGCAGTGCCTGCCTACGTGGGAGGGATCGTGCGATGGTCAAGTTCTGGGCATCTCCCCACTGGTGTCCCTCACCACATGCAGAGGGACACAGGTAAGGATCTGCCTGCACAGCACCATGCCAATGTAGAGAGCTCAGAGCTGATGTTAAAGTTTTCCCACCTGGAGCTGTCTGGAAAAGCCCAAATGAGCAGACCACTGCACCAGCAGCAAGAGTGTACCCATGCCTGCTTCCTTGTGATCAACAGCTTCCTCCAGGTACGAGGTCTCCTCGGACCACTGCTGTGCTCCCCTGGATTTGTACCATCAAAGCAATGTTTATCAGAGACCTCTAGATGAGGCAGCTGAGGGAAGGTACTAGGGGATACAGGAGTGTGATTAGGTCTCACAGTCATGCTGTGCCTGAAACTGGGTCATCTGGCTTGGTTTTCATTCTACTATACGTTGTCATTTGAGATCAGCTAAGCTGAACACATGGAAGGAGTTACAGAGACATGCAGGTAGTTCCCAGCCGAAAGGGGAGCCGGGGGGGACTGCATCCCCAGCCCAGAGAGTGGGGAGCTGTGGCTTAGCCCCACGCAGGGGGGCTCAGCCTTCTCCCTGGTCACGTAGCCTGGGTGACCTTGAGGTGACAGGGACTTGATGCTGCTCGCTAGGAAGAGTAGGAGGGGGCATCTCATGCACACAGTCCACTGGCGCCCTTTTGCTGTTCGTTACCCACTAGCTAATTGCTCACACACATCCCAGATGTCTTAAAGAAGTGCAGGACTGCATGGGCACACAGCTTTGCTGAGCAGTGCCAGGAGGCTGTCCCGGGCAGAGGTCAGAGCACAGAAGTACCAGTGGGACAGACAGACGCACTGAGTGAAACCACCGCGACAGGAACAGCAGACAGTGTGGATGAGTGAGGACTCCCCTTAGAAGGGAAGATACGAATATAACATGATGGACAGGGTGTTGCTGTGTATACAAAGAGGGTTAGACACAAGGTAATGGTACAGCCAGCTGAGTCCTGCAAGGGGTCACGTTCCTGTAGGCTCCTGGGAGAGGAGGATACTTTGGCGGTGATGTCTTCTACCTCCCAGGTCTGCAAGGGCAAAGAACTGCCAGCTGGTGAGGCTATAGGAGGTAGCTGTGATGGCCATAGTGGGATGCTGGGCTTTGGGAGGCAGGGGATGCAGCCAAGAAAATGGTTTGTGCCTGTGGATGCAGGCAGAAGAATTAAATAGTGTGACTGCCCAACACTTCTTTCAAAGAGGGACTGATGCGGCTTCTCTGCAGTGCTCTGGGGAAAATCACCCCCTCCCATCTCACTTCCCTCCCTGGCTTTCTCACAAATGTGTTTCAGAGCCTCCATGAATCTTCCTGTCTCAAGCATAAAACCAAACCCGTGGCCCTAAGGCTGTGTTGCCAGAGGTCAGGGTTTTCCCAAGCAAGTTGTATTTTTCCCTGCTCAGAAATTTGGTCTGGGAAGAACTCAAGGATTACCTTTTCCCCATTTGTCCAGGGTTCCCGGACATCTAGGGAAGGCCAGCAATGTGTGCCCTTGGGGCTATGCTCTGTGCAGGCCCTCCAGACGTCACCATGGCACACGCACAGGACAGGGAGTTCGCAGAAGAACTGAATTTACTGCCTGTGCACAAACCGTCTGTCCAAGAAAGGAAGGAGCTTATCCCAGAAGGATATTTCTGTCTGGGAAACACCACAGCCATAAGTTAGTAAACAATGCCCATGAAATCTGAAGAAATCAGAGCCCTAAAAGGCATACACTAAATGGGAAATCATCCCAGGAATGGATGCAGCGCCTTGGAGAGAGATAAATTTAAACTCTGTCCAGGCTGGAAAATCTGCGTGCCATCTCCATCTGCTCCCTCTTCCTCCCCAACGCGGCTCCAGTAATGAATCACTGGCCCCGGCACCCTCTGAAAGACGCACTGTTGCTTCCAGTTCCCCTTTACTACGTGCAGCTCGGGTACTGCAGGACCGGCAGGAACGGCCACCCTCCGACCGCTGGCCCAGGTGGCAGAGGTGAAGCCGCCCTGCAGGGCGGCACTGCTTGTCCCCTGGCTCCCACAAGTGGTGGTGGCCCCGAACTTGCTGCCAGCCATCACCTGCCCCAGGAGAGGTCATGCTCAGAGTAAGCAGGTGGCTGCAGGAAAATAAATGGGAATACGAGGGAAGGAGAGCTGTGCGAGGAAATGAGGATTTTATTATAACCCGGTCTGGAGAACCTGCGTCCTGGGAGCACAGGCAATACCCGGAGCATGCAGAGCATGGGATGTCTGGAGTTTGGAAGAATCTGCATTTAACCCCCCTGAGCCTGCCTTTAGCCTCTCTCAGTCTGTAAATCAGAGCTCACCTAACACCCCTATAACTGCAGCCTAGCTCTTTGCTGTCCCTCTTCTCTCAGCTTGCTCTCCTGCAGAGAATAACTGAGCTACCCCAAGCGCTGCAGCCCCGCTCTCATCAACAGCCATTTGTATAGGGAAAGGAAGGATGGGCTGGACCAGGACATGACACCAGAAGCACATCCAGCCCTTGGCAATGCTGCGCACGCTCCCTGCTGGCACAGCCAATGCTCCAGCTCTGAATACAACCCAGAACCACTGCAGAAAAAACTAAGGTTAAAACCTTAGGAACTTCCCAAGCAGAGCCCTGGAGCACACTGATGGGCGTTTTGCACTGAGATACTTAAAACCAAGCCCCGCTTAGCACTATCTCAGCAGCAGCTGCTGCTGACACCCGTTGCCAGCCTCAGGCAATTTGTGGGTGGCAGATTGGGGTTACCCCTCCCAGAGCCATGCGGTCCGCTGGGCTTTGGGGCTCCAAAGGACTTTCACCAGGAGAAGGAGCAGAGAGCAGAAAGCCTGCCCTCCTCCAAAGAGGGTGTGCACAGGAGGAACCGACCTCGAGACAGTCCGTCAGCTGGCAGTCCCAGGGCTTCTTCAGGAAGCACCCAGCCCAAAGTTCATCTTCTGCTGTTTTTTTTTCTTTTTTTTCTCTCAGGGTTATGCTCTTAGTATTGTCTAGTATTTCCTGCTTCCTCCCCTGGCAGCTCCCCTGCTAGCTCAGACACACAGCTACAGCACTCAGTGCATTAGCCCCTGTGTTTGCCACATCCGTCCCCAGGGAAATCCCTGGGCCCACACACAGTTCAGATTCTAATTAAGGCTTGCCGTGTGCCTGTCTGCTGCAGCGGGCTCCCACCGCTCACAGAGAAGCAGCGTACTGGCTTTTTATGTTTATCCAGGATGATCTGCACCAGCTTTAGGCACAAGGGTTGCACAGAGCACAAGGAGGCTCAGAGCAAACTATGTGCTGAGACAGGCGGTTCTCACAGCCTGTATGCAGCCTCCTGCTCGGACAGGCCAGTGTAACTCAGTTTAGGTCTTTAGTTTGCTCAAAATATCATCTAGTACCACAGGGAAATTTGTATCCAGATCCAGTTTTGACCTTCTGGATCTGTAATTCAAACAGAAAGGAAAGCAGCTCCCTCCTTGGCACAGCTCCGCTGGCTGCCCATGCTCACCCTCTGCCAGGCAGAGCTCTCCCTCCTCAGTTCTCACCGGGTCTGTTTTCTGCATGGTCCCACCATGCCACTGTCTCCACCTTTGCAAGATTCCTACTTGCTGGGAAGAACTAGAGACTGTAACATTACCAAATGTCACAGCTGCCTGCAGGGGGAAAGTCCCTTTTTAATTATTAGCGTGCTCCCAGTTCATATTTTTCCCGTCAGGTGCTTCCACTCTGTCTGCAACCACAGAGGGGGCTGTACTGATGGGGAGCAACGTTATTCATATTGCTGAAGGGAAAGTTGTACAACAAGCTCAAGAGACCTGCCTCTGCTTCTCTGCCCCCAGCCCAAGTCTCTTCTTTCCTATGTGAAACACATGTGGCAGCAAGCTTTGCTGCATCAGGCAGCGAGCATCAGTTTAAAGCTTTGCAAGCAACATGCTTTAACAAAACTTCCACATGAGAAATGGGAATGACACCAGAGAAAACTTGTCTTCCAACTGGTAGCTGATTTCAAATGACTTGAGCTATATTTACCCTTAAGGCATAACAATAAAAGCAGTTTAAATTGATGTAGTACATCTCATCCCTAAGGATCCCCAGAAATGCAACCAACTGATATACAAACAGCCCACAGTTTACGCACAGATATGCAGATCTTCCCGGGGACGCAATACATCAGTTTAAGAGACGCCAAAAATAAGCTGCAGTCTAAAAATAAAAACAGAGACTAGTGTAGCCAGCCAGAAATCTAGGTCCATTAGACTCTGGCCAGGACACCCTAGTTAACTCCATTTCTTTATCTGTGGGACATGGGTAGGATTCTAAATGCCCTAATTTGGACCTTGGCTTTACGTGCCAAAAACTACCCCCCGCACTGTTTGCTTGGATATTGTATCAGCTCAAATAAGGTGGAGAAATGCTTCCTACTGCATCCACCACACTGCTTTTTGGAGTATCTGACTATCCCATAATAGCCTCCAATGAAAAAGTTTGAGGAGGTAGGGATACAGGCCACATGGCACGTGTAACACCATCACCCCTCATCCCGGCTGACAAAAATGGACTTTGCTTAACTTTCCTTCTCATTTGGCCATTTTTTTTTAAAGCTTTCAAATTAGTAACAGTCATATCATTATTAGAAAGCAGGAGGGAAATATGTTTTCCTTGTTTACCACCGGACTAATTGTTTGGAGCTGCCTGGTTCTTATCGCTACAGCAGCTGTAAATGGGAGCCTGAGATACGTGGATTTTAATTGCAAAATGTTATCAGAATGACAACGTTAAGTGTTCCCTGGCTTCCATTGCACTTTTGGAGCAATAAACCAGAGTCCTATTCCAAAGGGGTATCTGTACATGCACGTACACATGCAGACAGCAGGTTTACTTCACCGATTTGCTTTGCTTTTGGTTTTGACAGCCTGGGCCAAGATCCTGCTGGATGCTGTGAACTACCTTTCCTGGTATGTTTACTGCGAGCCATGCATAGACCTCGAGATTAAATGGGAGGAAACAGTTAATAGGTATCTGCAGCAGCAATCACAAAAGGATGAAGTTGAGGGACCAACTCTGGTAAATCAACAGCACCACAGCGACAGCACTAGACAGTTCTCATGATTAGTGTGGCAATCAGGAAATTACAGTTTAATGCGTTTGCTGGAGGCAGCAGCACGAGAATCTTTCATGTACTTTAAAAACTGATTAAAACCCTACTGCCCCTTTTCAGTATTCAGGCACACAAGGCTGCTTGTCGGGGCCCTCCAGCTGCTTTCTGCAAGGTAGAATAAAAACAAACACCTCATCCCTGCAGCCCCACAGACCTGCCAATTGAGTGCTCGGGGCACCCAGAGTGGAGGAGGCTTTTGCAAAATTTAGTCCTTAGGTATCAGGTGCAAAACCACCTCTTGTGGTTACAGCCTTTTACATTGTTAAAGTGACTTTTAGGTAGTCCCTTGGTCTTGAAGTGCCCGCTGGACCAGGCAGCGGAGACTGCTAACATAATCCGAAATAAAAAAACGCAGAGAACATTAATCGCCTCTCAAGCTGATGAGCATAAAGAACACTCCTGTGAAACTAATGCAGACTTAGCAGAGGTATTAAACCAGAATACACAAGAAGACAAAGAGGGTTCAGTTTGGCACAGATGACTGCAGCGGTCAGAGAGTTTTGCTCCTGTTTCAGCAGGGCTAACCCCTGTCCCTGGATAGGTACGGCTGCTCCGTCCCCTGCGGGCATGTCTGAGCCTCCCAGAACTGCAGCATCTGGGTGAGAGGCCACATAGGAAATCAGAGTTGTGATAGGCTCCACCCTATATCCAAAAACTGTATATCCAAAAGCTGAGTTTGTTTCTTTCTATTCTTTTTCTCTTGTGGACCATTTAGAAAATTGTACAGAAAAACTGCTAGAATGTGTTAATTTTCAAAAAAAAAAGGACAGTACCTCAGCAGCACAAAAGCAGCATCAATGACCTTCACCACCGCTTCAAAACCTTTGCTTTATACTATCTTCTATATGCCGTCCCTGTAGGCAAATATTGTACAATGACCTTAGCTGTGAGAAGTTACAGAGAAGACAGCAGCTTTATTTGTTTTAATATTAACGAGGGTTCCGCTTGCCCCTGCATCCACGGCTGGCTGCTACTTTACATGTGGATCAGGGTTTAGGGCTGAAACCCTTCTCAACCCGTGCTTTTGGCTGCCTAATACCCAGGGGTGCTGGCCCATGTCTGGGCGCCCCCGTGATGGCCTGGGCCAGGCTGCGGAGCGGCTGTGGGGCAGCAGCATCTCCCTGGGGCAGGAAGTGGGCTGGCCTCGGCACGACTTTCCATCCAGAAAACATTTTCCATCTCCTTTCCGCCACCTACAACTGGCTGCAGTTAAAACGCACACAAAATAAAAGCATCTCACGTGCCTCCAAAAAGAGGTTTCTGCTGGCAAATGCTTGCTAAAAATAGCCCTGCGTTTGCCTGTGAGAGCAGCTGGAGGTCACTTGTAGAAGGAGGCAAAGAACTCACTTTGCTGAACTCGGTTTCCAGCCATCGCAGCGAGGACGGGAAGTTTTAAAGTTTAATTTCTGCGTGGTTCTAGCAAAACCTCAACCAGAGGCCGCGTGGTCCTGGCTGGGCTTGATTCCCCTGCTAGTCAGAGCAGGAGTTTGTTTTCCAACTCCCAGCCTCCCTTTTTTGCAGGGAAGCAGGTAGGAGGAGATTCATTTGTTAATTAAATTTCCCCTGCCAATTTACATTAAAAAGAGGAAACTCTTTCACGAAGCTAGCAAAACTTTCATAACCCTTAACCTATAAAAGAAAGAGTTGTACGGCTTTTTTCTAAACCTGCCCAAAAGCACCATCGGATTGTCCCAGGCCAAGAGATGAATAACGAAAAAAAGTCCAGGAATGGCACAGCTGGGCTGAAAATCAGGAACATCTGCTCACAGAAAGTCAGGCGTTCGCCCTTTCCTCTGGCTCCTCCTTTCATCTTTGGATTTTCTCATAAGTTCTTGTTCAAAGGGATGCCATCCCATGGGAAAATGACAAAAGGAAAAAAGCGCAGACACTGTTACTCAGCGAGGCCAGCAGTAGTTGCAAGAGAAGAAAAATTCTTCATGGGAATCCCCCACATCTGAGAAGTAGAAGCAAAAATTCACCAGGGAAAAATTCAGCGCTGTCAGCCCCACAGACAATGCCTTTTATCCATGTAGGAGCCTGCATTTATCCAGTTTTCATTACCCGCGGATGGCACGACAGCAGTAAAAAGGAGCAGAGAAGAATCATTAGGAATGGCCAGAGAAAGTAAGAATAATGGCAGAAGATCTAATTTCTTCTTTAAAAGGTTTGTTCCATTATGGATATGTACCTTTTGAAAGAGGCCTGTTTAGTCCTGGACCAGAACTGGATGTACAGGAGTGATGCAGAATTCTCCTGTGCATTCCTGATCCCACTGCACTGAAACAGAGTGAAAACTTCCCCAGCAGAGATGCAAAATCCACAAAACACTGAGGCAGCACCTGCACACTTGCAGGTATCATGACAGTGTAACACCAGTCATGTGCAATACTACCTGAATCTCCGACAAGCAATGCCCCCCCCCAAGCAGCAGCAGGGCAGACATGCAGTGTGCTGATGGCAGCTGCAACCTCAGCATCGCTCAGGGTGGTGTTTGGTTCCCTGAACTTTTAGCGTGACCTCGCTATCCTGGGCTGGCTACGAAGCCTGTTCCTGCTTATCAAACGAGCGCTGGTTAACGACTCCTAAGGGAGTCCTTCTCACCAGCCCTCAGAACGATCCTTGCAGGGTCAAGGATCTGCCGTTGTGCAGATGAGGGCCGTGGAGGAGAGCTGTCGTGCTACACTGCACCTCATGGGTGGTGGAGCTTCTCCAAGTGGGATGACCACCGCTTCGTATGCTTACAGACTGGCCGCCTGGCCTGAGACATCCCACAGCCCCTCTTATCAAACAGCAAGCTGGTGGAAAGTCGGGGTGGGGGGGGGGATGCAAGGTGCAATCAAGGCCAGCAGTGACCCAGCATGTGCGGGTGGTCCTCAGCGTGCAAGGGGCCCCCACAGGGAGCAAAGACCCCCCCGCATTGTGCAATGGGACCCCCGCAGCATGCAATGGGACCCCGCAGCGGTGCGCACACCCGCTGCCCTGCCAGGGAGAGGCCACCGGGAGCCCCAGGATCGGGCAGGGCAGGGAAAGCCCCCCGGGAAAGCCGGCAAGGGGCAGCCGCCCGGGGCGCAGCAGGGAAGTACCGACGGGGACGCCGGGGAGGCGAGTACTTCCCCCTTGACGTGGAAAAACGCCAAGTCCCCTCCCGGGCCGACCTCTTCCCTCCCCTCCGCCGCCCCGGGAGGGGCGGCGGAGGGGAGGGAAGGGGCCGGCCCGAGCCGATCCGCCCTCCCTGCCACCGCCGGCGGCGCCGAGCAGGACCAGACCCGTCGGTTCGGGCTTTGAGTGGCTGGAAATTCCCGTCCTCGGCGACTCCTCCCCCGCAGAAATCCCCTCGCCGGGGTGTATATGCGAAGCGCCGCCGCCGCCGCCGCTCACTCGCAGCAAGCCGGAGCTCCGCCGCCATGATCAGCGCCCGCCGTCCCGTCGAGCCTCCGGTTATGGAGGGCTACGAGCAACCGAAGAAAGAGCGTCAAGGCGGGTTCCCGCTCGACGATCGTCACGACAGCGGCTTGGACTCCATGAAGGAGGAGGAGTACCGGCAGCTGGTGAAGGAGCTGGAGGACATACGGCTGCAGCCCCGCGAACCGCCCGCCTGGGCACAGCAGCTGACGGAGGACGGGGACACGTAAGTGGGGGTCGAGGTGGGGGGACGGGGACGGGGACGGCGGGGGGGGGGGACACGGACACACACGACACGGTGAGGACGGGACAGGATGTGCTGCCGGCGGGGAGGCGCCGGGCTGGGCCGCGGCGCGGCGGGGAGGGGAGGGCGGAAAGTCCCTGGAGGGGCGCCAGGGAGGCGCGGCCGTCGGAAAGCCCCGGCCGCCGAAAGCCCCGGCTTGCGACACCCGCGCCTGACCCTGCCCCGGGCCCGCCTCGCCCCTCTGCCCGCCTGGGGGAGTGGGGGGTTTTTCACGTGGGATTTGGGGCTTTCAACCTGGGTCGTTTAATTTTGGGGGTTTGGGGTTTTTTTCCTGCAGTTTTCTCCACTTGGCGATTATTCACGAGGAGAAAGCCCTGAGCCTGGAGGTGATCCGGCAGACGGCCGGGGACCGTGCTTTCCTGAACTTCCAGAACAACCTCAGCCAGGTACTTTCACCTCCGCAGCCCCAAATCCGGATCAGGCCCCGCCACCCCCACAAAAGCCCTCTGGGGAATTCCCCCCCCCAGAAGTCCTTTTTAAATTTTTTTTTTAATTGATGGAATCAATTAAATCAAAGCCTACTTAAATCAAAGCCTACATTCAGGAAAGTCCCCAGCTGGCTCCAGCCGGTGTTAGTACAACGCTGCCTCTCCCCCAAGAGTGGCATTTAACGCCTGCATTTTTCAAATATGATGCAATGAGTTGCATCCCTCTTTATTGGGATGTTAATGATACCCTTCATATGGATTGACTGTTTGGTATCCAGGGAGCCCCAAGTTCATCGCTTCCAGACTAAAGGGCAACTATACAATATGTTGGGAAGCATAAAGAACTGAGTTTAGGGGGTGTGTTTTTAACTGGGGGCACAAATTACCACGCGGTCAAGGGGTCTGTTTGTCCAGGTGTTGCTGCCAAGTTTGCGCTGTAACTTACAGGTCTGCATTTTCTCTTTTGCCTGTAGACTCCTCTTCACCTGGCGGTGATCACCGATCAGCCTGAAATTGCTGAGCAGCTTCTGAAGGCCGGATGCGACCTGGAAATCAGGGATTTCCGAGGAAACACCCCCCTGCACATTGCCTGCCAGCAGGGCTCCCTCAGGAGCGTCAGCGTCCTCACGCAGTACTGCCAGCCGCACCACCTCCTCGCTGTCCTGCAGGCGACCAACTACAATGGTACGGGCACGCTGCTGTACATCGATGTCGGTGTGCTGTACGGAGGGTAGGGTTGATGTCCCGTAGAGCTCAAAGATCTTGAGAGGTGGAGAAGGATCGTTATGCCCATTTGAGAGTTGAGGAGCCCAAAGCACACAGCAGTGTCCGACTTCTTTAAAATGTCGCTGTCTTGTAGGCCTCGTCACTGCTGATTATTGGCTCTCATGGCTTTGAAGTTTGCATTTTTAGTGAGTACTTTTGCAGTGCTCCTTTTTTTTTTGGTTACAATAAGTTGCAGTCAAACACTGGAATAAAGCCTCTAAGAAATCTTTCCAAAATCCAACCCTGTTATTCATACTTACTGGAAGCTGGAGAGCTCTTCTGGAGAACACCCTTTTGCCATGGATGAATTGCAAACTTAGATATCGTCCTGTCCTGTCATCTTGACTTTAACTGAATGATAGGGCATCAGGTTAGGCTTACTCAAATTTTCCCTTCCTTTGTGTTTTGCAGGACATACATGTCTCCATTTGGCATCTATTCAAGGATACCTGGCTGTTGTCGAATACTTGCTGTCCTTGGGAGCAGATGTAAATGCTCAGGTATGTAATGTATACTGTGAATGTAACTGAGCAGGGCTGTGTAGTCATAAGAATCAACAGGTCTGGCACCAGCTGTGGCTCTCCTAACATGCCAAACCTCATGTTATTTTCACGCAGGAGCCGTGCAATGGCAGAACGGCACTACACTTGGCTGTCGACCTGCAGAATTCAGACCTGGTGTCGCTTCTGGTGAAACACGGAGCGGACGTGAACAAAGTGACCTACCAGGGCTATTCCCCCTATCAGCTCACATGGGGAAGAGACAACTCCAGCATACAGGAACAGCTGAAGCAGCTGACCACAGCTGACCTGCAGATGTTGCCAGAAAGTGAGGATGAGGAGAGCAGTGAATCGGAGCCTGAATTCACGGAGGATGAAGTAAGTAGCTATCTGCACCTTTTCAAGAGAAGGGGAAAATGCTGCCCTTTGTAGGTTTTTTTGTTGGTGCCGCTCTGACGACATGCTCCAGTGACCTCTTACCTATATAACAGACGGGTACAAATAGCCTATAAAGTAAGGTTACGCTATCAACCATCGGCAAGATGGCAGTTGGGGCAAGCATATAAATAGAATAAATTTAAAATGTAAAAAAATAACATGAGGGAACGGAGGTTAACTTCATGCAGCATGGTTCCTGAACACCGTTCTGTTGCTGACACCTACAGAACCTCGTGAGATGAAATTCAAGTTAATGGGTGGGTTTCTCCTTCCCAGCATTTGTTTTTCTAATGTTCTCAGTGCTGCTAAATGGCAAACGTAACCTTTTTGGTGTAGAAACTTTATACACTGCCGAAGTCAGGGCATGCAGAATTTGGCAGTTATCCCAGAGTGGATACGATACTCCCAGTAAGAGTTTTGCATTAACAGCCTCTTGTTTCTTCTTGCAGCTTATATATGATGACTGCCTTATTGGAGGACGACAGCTGGCATTTTAAAGCAGAGCTTTCTGTGAAAAGAAGTGACTGTGTACATATGTATAGAAAAAGGACTGACCTTCTTCGTTTAAAAAGAAAGTTGCAACGCAGAGGGAAAATCCAGGAAGGAAATACTACACTGCCCAGCAAGGAGCACGTAATTGTAACAGGACGGTTCCAGGTTCTGGCCTGTGTTTAAATACAGGAGTGGGATGTGTAACATCAGTAGAGATCTGTGATTATTCACGCCACCTGATAAAGACCCATGTAGCCAATCTTCTCAACCTTATGAAGGTAACAGACTACACATCCAACCTGCTGGTTACAGAGACCTCTCTTGTGGCATTAAGTACCACAAGGAACGCATGTCCTCTCGTGGCAAGGCAGGCTCATACCAACACCCCATCTTCTCGGAGACTCTGTGTTAATTTGTGTTGGGCTGGTGGCACTCCCTGGCCTTACTGACCGACCTCAGCTGCTCTTGGTGGGGCGTCCCAGGCAGAGGAGTCAAACCAAGGGACTGGTGACTTCCTGGATGTTAGGAGAAAGTAGCAATAATGTTAACTGTGGGCATTGGAAACTGTGTGTTTCACACCATGTGTGTCATAATTGCTACACTTTTTAGCAATTGTATATTGTGTAAATACTGTACATTTTGTGTTTATAATTATTTTGGTACATGTGAGATAGGTATTTATTAAAAAAAGTCAGATTACTGTACCTGGTCTGTGAAATGGTTCATTGTCCACCTCGTTGTCCTGAGATACGTGGGAATCCACCTGGTTTGCTTTTTAAGAAACATTTAACACCTCGTAGACCGATAGGGTCACAGGCTCAGGAGTTATAGGTTGTTCACCTCGGCAGCGGTGAGACATCTAAGCAGCTCGCAGCTCTCAGCCCTTCTGCTGCAGCTAATTTTGGAAGCAGACGTAGGTGTCGTTTCCTGCACCCGTTGCGGCAGGCAGGTCAAGGGGCTGGGATTCCCCCTCTGTCACCCAAGCACCAGGCCGCCCGGCTGCTAGAAAGGGGTTTTGAGGCTGGCTGTGGCAGCTCCCACCCGCCCGCCCTCGTGGCAGTTTTTGTTCCAGCCCCAATACTTGGCAGCTCTTGCCGGGACTTGCCGGGGGAGGTTGGAGGTTTGCAGCACAGCCCCGCGCCTGCTCGCCCTCTCGTTTATCACCCGGCCCAGCTCCGGTTTGAACTCTGACACCTTCGGATTTTCCAAAGGGGATTTCCGCGGGAAGAGGGAGTACATGCCCGGGAACACGTGCTGCTGCCTTCCACCCCTGAAATTCAGGCGTGGGGCCTCCCCCCCTCCCCACTGCGGGAGCTACAGCTCTCCTTGTCCAATTCACAGCGGTGGAGGATGTGGCTTTAACCCGCTTCAGTTACTCCTGCGTGTTTCTCTCCAGCATTCAGGCAGACAGAATCACTTTGCTCAAATCCTCATCTGCACCTGATGATCTGTCAGCAGCATGTCGCAGTGCAGGACTAATTTTAGCCACAGATTTTAGCCCGTTGTGTGACCACGTAAAGGATGGGTTGCGTGAAGGGTGACCGTGCTCCGTTCCTTCTGTGCTGTAACCCCCTGGACGGGGACGGGGTGTGGCAGAGCTGCTGACGCAGGACCAAGCTCTGCCAAGAGTGTTGGCCAGGGGACTTCTGTGCTGCTGGCACCCGCCCCGGCTCAGGCTGCTGGAGAAGGCCATGGCTCCAGGTTGCACAGGGACACCCATTCCTTCTTCTGCCCTGCTCTTCCCGAGGGGTTCCTGACACACGACCGGCTCTAAGGAGGGCTCTCTGGTATGAGGAAGAGCACCACAGCTAGCTGGTGCTTCCTAATTTGCATGGGAGCCAAAGGCCGTTGTGGAAAGGATTATATAAATTTGTCGTCCTGAGTCATTTTTATTTCCCTTCCACTCTCATTGCATGAGTATAGCCCAGGTGTACGTACTGAAACTTCCTTCTGGCAGGCAGAGCCATGCCTGCGTTGCAAACCTGCAAAGTTTTCCAGGTGTGGGGCTAGGTGAGAATCTGCCAAATCCTCCTTCTTCTTGGGGACTCACCCTGCACTCCGAACGACTGCTAAATCTGAGCTGGGGAGGGGGACTGGGGGGGTCTATCCTCTGCTGCTACAAGTTTTTTGCCAGCGAAGAATCCCAAGTGACTTTCAGCCTTTTTTGACTAAACACAATGTTGCCACGGCTGGAAATAGAAAAGGCAATGTTCCTCTCATTAGCTACACTTCAGTTTCCCCCTTGCAAAACAGGAGCTGGAAATGCTGTCAAGGCCCTGCGGAGGCATTCACCAGCTATAGCTATCAGTGTTCTGCAAGTGCTTGGGTACACGACTGGACCTGGTATGCAAATATTTAAATAGATACCATCTGAATGCAAATACTTTTTATTCAAAAGCCAAAGGGAAGAAGGAAAGTGCAGTTATCAGTAGTACCAGGCTGGTCGAGTAGTTTCGGAGGCAGCGGTACGTTCTCTGCTGTCCATTGCAACATTTAGACAAACAGTATCTTAGAAAGGTGCTGCTATAATCTTGCAAGAATTCTATAATGACTTAATGAATTAAGCAAATGCTTTACTGTACAAGGAAGTTTTGCAGCTAAATAAATCATTGCCCAGGTACAGCATGCTGGTTATGCTAGTATTTGCCTCTGCCAGTCATGCAAAAGTAACCAAGTATATCATACACGGAGGAACCGCAGGTAAAGCAAGTAGGATGGAGATGAATGTGAGAATATGTGTTTGTTAGCAAAATAGGTTGGGGCATGTTGTGTGGCTTTTTTTTTTTTTTTTTTAAATTGGTTGGAAACAGAAGTGCTGAGGTACTGACAGGCTGACTCCTGTTCTTACCTCTGCTGTCAGAGTGGTTCCAAAGAATGTTTATCAATATGGTGATAGGCGCTTTATATATATAAATATTGCTAACGTGGGGCTATTCAGTGCAGAGCTTTGCCTGTTCCCTCGATGATGTAATGAGATTGTCCACTGTAGGTGACCCCCCACACCTCCAGTTTCGAACACGTGCCCTTAACTGCTGCATGTCCACCCTGTCTCTGGCTTTTCCACACCTATGCCTTTAGAAAGATCTGAGAGTGGTTTTGGTGATAACCTGCCTTCATGCTACCTTCCTGGCACTCTAGCAGATACATTGCACAGTCCCATTTGTAGGACTGGGAGCAAGAACTCCTTACGCATTTATTCTGCCAGCATCACTTTTTACTTACTCAGCTGCCACAGCTGCTATTAGCAGAGCACGCTAGCTTGCTCTTGCTTGTCCTCCTGCCAGTGCTTCCTCATGCTGGCTCAGGGTTCAAAATTCTCTCCCAGCACCTTTGTCACCTGCCCTGCGTGGCTCAGCAAGCTTCAAGAGCAGCCATGCTGCTGCAGATCAAGGTCCTGTGAAGTTCAGTTTTAGTTTCCTGTCTCTGACCCTCTCTCCATTAGCCTCCTTCCTGCTAATGCCTGTGTCCTCTGCTCTTACTGCCCTTGGCACCCATATCTGCCTCTGCCTGCTCTTTTCTCCCTTCCAGGGTAAGCACCTTTCTGTAGATCCTCCTCCCTCTTCTCCTGCAACACCAGCTCACCATGAACTCATTCCCCCATCATGACATGGCACAGCATGAGGCTGCATTTTTGTTTCCAGCCTTTCCCTGCTGCCCATTCTTGTAAATCTCTTTGATAATCCCACAGGGATATTCCCATACTTCCTTATATTGCACACAAAGAGCTGAACTCCTCATTTCCTCCCACACCCTTCCCTTCCTCCTCGCACTCCAGCTCCTTGCAGGCCTCCCTTGCCCCAAGCACAACCCAGGGGCCACCTTCAGTCCCTGCTCTCCTGCCTTTCAGCTCGCTCAGCATCAGCCCTGAACTTCTCAAGAACCTTATGGTGGTGACAGATAAAATGCAGGCTGCCAGGGCAGCAATGGTGGAGAGCAGAGCCCAGGGCCTGATTTTCCCCCATTAAATTGGGAACCTTTGTCTTCCGATCACTGCAGCTTTGGAAAGTGTTAAAAGAAAGGGCAAAAGGCAACCCTGCACCTAGGGACATGCATGAGGAGGCTGCGTCCTCCCACTGGCTCCAGCGCCAGCCTGACCTTTGCAGCCATGAGCAAAAACCTTTCACCACCCTCCCCGCCTGCTCGCTCTGCTGCTCTCGGGTTGTGGTGCAGCGTGCTCCTCTCACGCAGCTTGGGCTGTGTGGGCTGTTTGACACATAGGTGTGGGTGTCTCAGCTCCCTCAGCAGAGAGAGGTGGGATGGGCAGCCCCGGGAGCTGCCTGCCTGCCTGCCTGCTGATGGGCTTGGACATCCCGAGGGGCCACAGTCGTAACTTGGGGGCCTTAACTCTTGCTGTCCTCCTCCTCATCCTTCAGCCTTTTGATGTCAGGAAGGGGCTCCCTATTGACTACTTAGCATTTTACACACCAAGAAGAACTATAGGGCCAGACAGGGGCCAATGGACAGTGTTTACCAACCATGCACCCTGGATCCAGCTGGTGGACACATCTACCTGCCTGCCCCAGCAGGACCTGATGCACCAGAAGGCAGTGAGGCCACCAGGACCCTTAATCTATCCCCAAAAGTGGCAGCCCCACTGCTGTTGGCCTTGCTCCACAGCTTTGGTTCAGATTTGGATGAGCAGGATGGTTGAGTAAGGAAAGGAAAAGATGGAACCAGCAACAAAATCTGAGGACAGACACTGTGATCTCTGAGGAGGACAAGTATCATTTGTGACTTGTTTTAATAGAAAATCTTCAATGATGGTGAACTCTGGGCCGGGCAGGGGCCCAGCACAGATCATTTTTCTACAGAAGCTGAGCCGTGGAAATAATTAAGCGTTTGGTTGTTCCTAGAAGGAAGAATTGCAGAATGGAGTGCAGGGATGGCAGGGAGGACTCTCTCCCTGGATGAAAGCCCGCCCTCACTTCAGGGAGGTGGAGGAAGGGCTTTTCCAGCATTGCTGTGCTCCCAGCGCCAGTGCTTTGCTGGAGAGCGAGAGCTGCACGGGATCCTGAGGGATGAGGGAGCAGGAAAGTCCTGTCCCCTTGTGCCAGCCGGGACGGCACGGGACAGCTGCTGCACAGCCTCTCCCTGTCTCCAGCAAGTGCCTGTCACAGCTCTGGCACCTCTCACCTCCCCGTCCCTTCAGACAGCTCTCTGATGTGTTAACATCAGGGCCAAAAGGCTCCCTTTAAACGCTGACACATTCATCAGGTCATAATGTAAGAAGCCAAAGTCCAGAGGGGTTGAAACAGAAACTCCCCCACACACCCTGGAGGTTTGACTGCCCTCCCTCTCCTTGCTCCAGCACTCAGATTTTCCCAGGACCATCTCCTTGTCCAATTTTCCAAACAGGACTTTCCAGTTCCTGTCAGAAGAGAGCTGGGGTTTTCCCTGCTCACTCCTTTCTGCAGTTTTACCCCTTTACAGCAGCCATGAGCTGTGGCACTGGGCTCCATTGCCTCTCCAGCAGCCTCCTGCCTGCCCACCACCAGCCCCAGGGGCTTCCCTGCTCTAGAGGAACAGGCCTGCACCCCTTTAATTTAAATCCTTTTCCCATTCCCAGTTTTAGCTAATTCAGATTAATTTTCCTGCACATCTTTCAAGGGAAGCTCTTCATCCCTCCAGCTGAAAGCAAAATACAAGCAAATGTGTGCAAAGTGCTGCCAAGAAAGAGCCTTAAAACGGAAATATTTTTAACATGCACGCACCCTGTGAAGGGCACACGTCTACAATTACAGTGCAACACTTAACTCAGTTAATTATTACCCCTGGATTTCAGTAGCTTGGAGGAGGGAGTTTCCCAAGGCCCTACAGAAGATCTTTGTGAGCACTGCTGCTCCACTTCAGCAATGCTCCTTGTTTGCACCGGGGAGTGCTCAGGGGTCGAGCGCAACGCAGCTCCCCCTGAGGAGCACTGATCGGTGTTAAAGGAGAGCCCGTGGTGTCCGCTCCTGCAGCGTGGGAGGACCCACATGGTGTTCGTCCTCTCTGCATGGGAAAAGAACATGCCATGTCTCAGTCAAAGCTCTGCATGCGTGCTGAGCTGAGAAGGACTGAGAGTCGGTAAGGACGGCTGCCCAGCCTGTGCAGTACGCAGAACGAAACCACCCTCTTCTTTCAGTTTTTTCTAAGTGGATGGGTTTCCATTCTGGCGTGCGTCAAGGCTGAAGTTTCTGGATTTCGTCTGAAAACTTAGATCTGACTCCTGGCAGCAGCTTCTCTGAGATGTTTTGCCCCAGCAAACAAACAAGCAAGCCCTCCCCCAAGCTGCATGGAGGCTCCTTACCCCAGGCTGTGCCAACCGTGGCTTGGGGAAAACCCTCCTGAGGAGGGGGAGTCACACCACCCACTCGTGCCCGAGCACACTTGACCTCCACCTCCTCTCGAACAGCCTATGAAATTTCCTGAGCTGTAGTAAAACATCCAACATCATTGTCTGTCTATCCATCCGCCCCAGACCTCTCCATGCTCCCGTCCTTGCAGCCCTGACCCCCAGCAGCAGCAGGCTGAAACGCATGGTGCCGAGCTGCTGGACTACCCCACCACGGCGAGGGAAAGCTCAAAAACTGCCATGTCTCCTGCCTTGACAATTACTTTTGCAGGATACAGCTCAAAGCTGTGGAAACTGAAATAAATAGGTGGAAATGGGGTTAGGCGGCAGCAGTGTGGGAGGTTGGCAGGCTTTGCCTGTGGTCGGCTGGGTTCAAACAGGCAATCAAACAGCACGAGGCCATGTTCAACAACTGTGAAATGGCAAGAAGGTAGAGGGGAAAATGGTAGCAGTGCCACTGGGGTGCGAAAGCTAGGTGAGACACCACTGGCAGCAGACACAGGTCCAGCAGGTTCCCCAGGTCCACTGCCAAGGTGGTCTCATCTCCTTCACGGCCCAGCGGTACCACTTTTCACACAGAAATGCTTAAGCCTTCCCCATGGCATCCTTCCCTCTGGCTCTGTCCCAGCAGAAGGGAAGTGAGTAGGTCCAGGAAAGGCCGGGACTTCTGGCCAGGGTTGCCTTCTGCCCCTGGGTGATGGCATGCAAAGCCAGTTTCCCTTCTCCACACAGCTGACTCCCAAGGTGATCCGATCACCCACTTCCCTCTGCGAGCCGCTCCTGTATGTGCGGGACTTGTGGAGTACGGAACTGATAACTCTTTGTTTCCTTTTTCAGAGAAGTCCGTGCAAAGCAGGAAAGGGAAATTGCGCAGGTTACTTGGCAGTTGGCTTCCTTCCAGGAGCAGTTCCAGGCGCATGGCGGCATGACCAAGCCCTCCTAGGTGTGGTGCTCTGGGAAGTCTCTTCCTAAAAACAGCCGTGCTGAGGGGCAGAAGACAAGAGGACCGAGCTGCATCCATGCGCTGCACAAAATTAGAGAAGAGCATCTCAGTAGAGCACGTGACAGCTCCGTGCCACAAGTAGGACCACAGACATTTCTCACAAGGACTTGTGCATGCAGAAGGTGTGAGCCCAGCCGCACCGCAGCATCCTGGCAGTGAGTGCCAGTATCTCCAAATTTCCTGCTTCAAATTTAAGAACAAGTGGAATAATTCAAAATAGCCAATTTCTTCCATTTTGCAAAGGAAATGTTTTGCTCTGCTTTATTTCAGTTAGAAACAATGTATTGTTTAAAAAATCATATAATTAAAATCATATTGAGAACTTCCCAACTGAAACAGATTACTTCTGTAGACTCAGAAAACAAGAATTTATTTCATTTTTTCGTACTCATTGGAAACTTCAGGTGTTTGGTTTCTCACTCACCTGAAAAATGTTTTCTCCTGAGCTTTTGGGGTTGTGACATAGCAGAATTTCCTCTCCCACTCTTCTCCTGAGTCATGTGAACTGGGCATACCTCTGACCTGGGGCTTACCGTGTCATCTCTGAAAAGCCAACCCCCAAATTTGCATCCAATTGCCATCTATATAATAGCTATTAAACTCCTCATGCTTGCGTAGGGGCAAGTCTTCAGTTAGCCTTACAGCTAGCAGCCTTCCATCAGGTCTGCTTGGCTGCCTCTCGCTGTCACAGCATGCACCCCCCTCACACGCATACATCCTATTCCCTCTACCCATTGACTCCATCTTTTGGCTGCTCTAAATATACCAAGAGGAAAACTCAGCTCACGGGAGGTGATATTTTCAAAATTGATCCTGAGGGCATTCTTGTGCTGAAAGTTTTGGGGCTGCAAATCAATCCGTGGCAAGCGTACGGCTTCTGGCAGGTAAACTGATGCTGATTCTGACACCAACCAGTGACCTGCTGCTGGACATTTTGCCCATGACTTAGACCGTGTCTGGAGACTGATTCAACCCAAGGCGTGAAGCCAACGCACATTACCCAGGGAGTGTTAGGTATTTCCCACGCAGATGCTTTCATTCAGTAATAAAGCAAACAGAGCTCGGTGTGTCTTCTTCCTGGAGGCAAGTCCCTTGCGTTGTTCGTCATGAAACACCACTGCACGTGGCTTCTCAACATAACCATAGGAAAAATGTTATCTCTGCAGCTGTTCCACTTCACTGAGTTTACAGCTGGGCCCTTGAATGCTGTCAATAGAAATTGCATATTCCTTGTAAGCACAGGAGAAAGACAGCTCCTTGTAGCCTTATTAATCATTTTGCTTAATGGCACATGAAATATCATCTTCATCTCCAAACCCCAGAGCATCTGAGTCCTGTCTCTGAGGACAGCAAAGAAATCATTTGGGAGCAGCCTCCCTTTTAGGCAGTGGCAAGCCTCCCGCCCAAGCTGGAGTGCGCAGGCGAATGCTGCGTCGGTGAAGATGCTGCTGCTGCACAGGGTGCTGGCACAGCACAAGTGATCCTGTCCCTCGGTGTCCCTTCCCCCGTGTCTGCCTGCTGGCACCGCAGGGAGACCGAAAGCTTTTGCCCCAGGCTGGATATGACCCTGGCCCAGCGCAGACGTGAAGAAGGATGCACAAAGCGTTTGCTGTTTGCTCCTGGTGGCAGCTCGGTCCCTGTCTGGGGCCAGCCATCAGGCACAAGTGGTCCTGATGTCAGAGCCCGTGGTCGGAACAGGAGGTGTCCCCATTCCTGCAGCACTCCAGCGCCTGGCACCCCAAGCCCTGTCCCGTTAGCTGTCGGGGACCTGCTTCAGCAAACCACAGGAGGAAGTCAAAGACAAGATGTGTGAGATCAGTGAAGCATGCAGAGCCCACTCCCGCTTAACCTCATCAGTCTGCCACCGGCGTGTGGAAATCCAGAGTTCAGGGCATAACTCACTGACAGTGGATGTAAACAGTCATGACAATCAGAAGAAAGGCAGCTTCAAAATGAGAGCAAGCACTGCAAATGTAACCCTTTAAAGGGTTAAAGCAAAGAGGCACCATGTGCTTTCAACCTCCACTGAAGTGAGCAGGAGCTCACCACCTCTGAACTGAGCATCCAGGAGCTCTTCAGAAAGGAAAGTGCAAGCTGGCGCGGAGTGACTGAGCTGCTTTGCATGGGATTTCATTTTACCTTTTTTTATGAAGCAGTGGTGAGAAAAAGAGGCAGTGATGGTAAATGCAAATATCTGCAAGACATCAAGGCCTCAGCAGGGAACCTGCTCAGCTCTGCGGTCCCTGAGCACAGGGATAAGGGAGCTGCGTGGTTGTTACTTACGATTGACATGGATCTTGCTGCAATGACCAACTGCTCTCCTGGCTGGGAAGTAAGTCCCTTTATCCCATCAACATCAGTTGGGATTTTTTTTGGCTCCTACTCAGACATGATCAAAATATGTACTGAAGATCTGCTCTTGAAAGTGAGAGCTCGACACGCACGGCTGCCTTTGGCATTACAAGAAATGTAGAAGAAAGAGGAAATAATTTGAACTGTGTGCATGCGGCATGAGTTGCATCAAGCTGCAGATAGGATGATTCTTCTCAGATGTAGTGCGGCAGCTACATCAGTGTCTCTCTCTCTCTTACTGCTGACAGCTAAATTTTTTCTTGCACAGCTGTAATCATACACCTAATGAACTTGCTCCTGCATAAACCCAGGGCATCTCCCTTTTGCTAACAGGCAACCTGTTGGGCCCTCTATCCCTGCACAGCACCTCACAGATCTCATGTGCAATGTCAGATATGCTGCTGGCATGGTTTTGAGAGTCCCCAGGAGGGGCCTCCGTGAGAGCTGTGTGCTTCCAGCATCTGCCAACTGGGGCTGCAGATGTCCCGGGAGAAAAACCTCCCTGCGAGAAGCCAGGACAGAACAAGCTGATCAATACCAAAGGAATGAGAGAGAGGGAATGAAATGTTTTTGCTGGCAAACAGCCAGCAATTTAAATTAGGAATTGCAGTAACAGCAGTGAGCCTGACCGAATGTGGTATTAGTCTCTCAAAATACTTGTGGTACGAATGCTGTAAGTCCCCAGTGGGGAAAACTGAGGTACAGATAGTCGGTGGTTTATGCTGCAGCATAGGAGGGCTCAGCCTGCTCCTTAACAGCACCTAGGACAACAAGAAAGTAAAACATCACCTCTCCTTAAAACCACCTTCTGGTAACAACAGTGGTACGGGCTGGCAAAGGCCAGGGCTGGCTCCATCTCTGCTGCTCACCGTGTTTGTGACTGGGGCAAAGCCACTGCCACCCTGTGCAGCTTTGCTGCTCCTCGCCCGGGCAGGCTCCACGCGTACCTTAGGGCACTGCAAACCAGCAGGCGCAAAATGTTGCTGTAGGACATGGAGTCACAGCCCGCACCGGGCTTGTGGCCCGCAGCATCTCTGCCCCAGCTTTAGGCTGTAAGCTCCCCGGGCAGGGACTGCTTTTAAATAGGTGTTTGCGGAGCTGCCCGGAGAGTATGTGCTACCAGTCCCCTCCTCTGCAGAGCCGCAAGGAATATGAACTGGTAAAACCAGCACCTACAGTGTTAAAGCAGTTGGTGCTTCCAGCTGCAAACTACTCACTTTGATGTCTGCTGGGACAGCCAAGATTTGGGCTGTCCCCTGTGCACCAGGCCTCCCTCAGGTGCTTTAGGCTCTACTAAATTAGCAGACTTCCATCAGCGATGTGCAATATGGTAAGGTAAAAGGCTATGGACTCCAGTAACCACAGCTACGTGGAAATTCAGGAGGATTTCTTGCTGGGCAGGGGCCCTGCCGTGCTGGGGGGTTTCACCTTTGCTCAGCTCTGCTGGCAGAGGCACTCTATGCAAATGCCGTTCTCTAAGCTTTCACACACGGGACTTTCAAAAGGTTCACGCTCTTCAGAAAAAAATTTATAGGATCAGATTTTCCTATGGCCCCTCAAGTCATTTTATTAATCACCGGGACCATTCTCAAACGTCTTTCAACATTGAGAAATTCCACTTAATCACAGCCTGCCCTGCTACCACCTTCTCAGCATCAGATGGAGAAAGAAATGATGCAGCGAGGACCTTAGTCACACTAACGCTGCTTCAAGGCTGAGCTGGGGAACGGGACATGAATCATCTTTGCCTTTTCTTTCTTTTAAGGGAAATAGAGAAGACAAGTGCTGCTGAGAGTAAAACACATAAAGCAGTGACAGATCTTCCTGTTTCCTTCCCATCTCTGGTCCCTGCTGTGTGCCTCTTCCCTGCACTTAGCTGTATCTACTGAAAAAGCCCATCTCTCTTTCAACCTACTCCTTGGAGATTTGTTTACCACATCTCAGCAAGTGCAGAGCCACACAGAGCTGTTTTCCAGGACCGGCTGAGAGAGCGAATTGCAGGATATTTTCCAAACAAACCAGTTCTTCCTTACAGAGGACTTTTCTGTGTGCACAGATGCATAAGGGCAGCGGGATGTGGTGCTGTGAGATAAAAGACCAGCTCCTTGGAAAGGCATAAGCGTGGCGATGATAGGCATTGCATTGCCTCACTTTTACAAGTCTGCTTGTTTGCTAGAGTCCACTGAGCACGTCCGGTGCCCAGGACAGGGAGCAAGGAGCTGCCTACGCAAGCAAAGGGGAATGCCAAGGTCAGAGGTGCACCTCCAGCCTCAGGCTGGCCAGCACGGCGGGGAGAAGGAGGTGAATCAGGATCAGAGGTCATGGCAGAGCTGTGCCGTGAAAAGTGCTCTCCGTGGCCTCTGTGGCCTCTCCTTTCATCCCCCTGACCTGTGGCACGCAGAACGGAGCGCACCCCGGGATAGCATGGGGCTCTGCAGACTGTCCCTTTCCCATAGCGGGATAACCAAGTGAGGCTTGCTCCAAGGCACTGTAACACTGGGTAGCAGAAACCTTCTCTGCATAGGAGAGAGGGTGGGGATAAACAGCTGGAATATTTTGCCCCTCTCTCTTCTACTGGAAAATGCATAACCACAACTCCCCTTGGGTGCAGCCCCTCAGGAGAGGAATAGATATCTTGCTGGAAGAATCCAGCATTTTTTATCTAGACATGCTTTGAGCAAGGCTTAGGTAACACTCAGCTAAAGAGCCGGGAGCTGAACACCACACTAACACTCCCTTCACCGCTTCAGCCTGCTCCTGCACAACTAAATGCTAAGATCTTCTGGGGCAGGCAGCCCAGTGCATAAGCCATGGCTCCCTGCCAAAGCAACTGGGAGCTGCAGTCCTTGCCTCTGCAGCCAGCAGCCGAGCATGCTGCAGGGCCTGCCTCTGCAAGCTGTCCAAAAGGGCCGGGTCTGAGCAGTAGGTTTGGGCTGTGTGGCAAGGAAAAGCATGCAACTCGTTGCAAGCTAGCTGGGTCATGGATTGCCGCAAAAAAACCCCAGCGCATTGCTAGGGAGAAATCCCAGCACGCTGCTTGGGTAGGCAGGGGTTGCCCTATTTCTGTTTGGGGTTTCCTGGCCTGAAATAAAGGTGCCTGTGCTGAGAGAAGCTGCGTGCGTGCGGTAAGCTCAGCAGGTTGCACGCGTGGGATCTCCGGCGCACCAGGGGACGATCTGCGCAGTACAGCCAGGGCACTTCAGCTGCACTTGTGCAATCGAGAGTCCAGGATTTCCAAACACTCAGGTGACTGGTCGCAGCGTCTGTTTTGCAGGGGTTGCTCGATGTCAGTCAGCCAAATACCTCAGCTTCAGCACAGACAAAATTTCCAAGGGTGAAAAGTGAGCACGTCCAGGAAGGCTGCAGATACAGAGTAACTGGTCTGTGCTCAGCCGATCTTCTCCAGGGAAAGTCAGAGGAATCCCCCCCAGCCAGATCGCTCTCCAAGGATGGAGCTGTGCAGTGCCCCGTTGGCCCCTTCCACGTGCCTACGCACACGTGCTGGCAGGCTCTTAGCATTCCTGGCTGGTCTGAGCCCTGGTTTGGACAGAACCTTGCCACTAATTCAGCAGCCAAGGCTGTGCGTGGAGTAGCTTGTCATTAATTTTGGTACGGCTTGCTTTTCTGTTGCCATGAGTTTGCAGCCATCCAAACTCAAATGACATGTAAAGCTGGGAATCCTCCCACCCCCAAACCTTTCTATCACCCAAATAAAGTGACCTCCCTAAACCACAGGCCATCAACGTAGTTCCAGCTCTTGGCAGGATGCCTGTAGGGACATGCTCCAGCCACATAGTAATGCCAGTGCTTGCAGACAGGCACCCACTCAGGCTGCGGAGCTACCTACAAGGAGACACAGCTTCCAGGGTTTGCTTTTGCCGTTTCGATCCCAATGCTCTCCCTCCTTCTCCCAGGCCCCTACCACCCTGGAGCTGCCAGCCATAGCCAGTCCTGGCTTCTGACAGCTGGCATTCTGGTCACACAAGCTCCTGTGCAAAGTAGGTTTCTCAGCTCACTGAACTCTTGTGTTTTGTTTGATTAGATTTAGCAGCTTGAAGGGGATAAACAAGTCCGTTCCTAGAAGCTTTGCCGCAGGAGCTGGCAACGTTTATTGGCCACCAGAGACAACTCTGCAGGAAGGTGGTGCCAGAAGTTACATGAGCAAGGAAGCCCCCGGCAGGCGATTTTGCAACAACATCCTCAGCATCCAGGACGTCGTGACAGCTTCCAAGGTCGCTCTCCTCCATAGGCCCCAGCACGTCTCTCTGGCAGGCGCTGCAGTAGCTGCACGCGCTTGCTGAGCACTTGCGCAACGTGAGAATCAAAGCTGTGCTCGGGGCAATCTGAGCTCATGGTTTTTTTATGCTGCAAAACAGAGGCCTCGTCCTGGGAGTTGAGCAAACCCGTAATTTATGCCGGGGATGATCAGCCTCGGGCGCACGCGGAGCCACTGAGGGAGCTGCTCATGTTGCTCGCCGCACCGCAATTTATTTGCTAGCCAGGCTATTTCAAGCTGTGTCAGGGACACTGGGTTACATGAAGAAAACAGCTCGTTGAGCAACAGGCTGAGTTTGACACTTAATAAGGCCACTGCAATCACCAACCCAGAGGTCTTTCCAGTCCGGTGTGTTGCTTCAGCCATGACCAATGCTGGAAACGCTGGGGTATAACCTCGCCATTGCTTGGGCTCCTAGGCAACTAGTAGTGCAGACCTGTGCAGGGAGATGCTTCTGCCCATGTTGGTGACTAACTTAACTACCCAGCAGCAGGAGAATTAACAGCAGCATAATCCAATTCCAGTTGGAGCTGATGCTGCAGGGCCTACAGAAGTGTAATCTGAAGTGCCACAGAAACAGAGCAGCTACTACATCCCAGCTTCAGGAAAAACTACTTGTTCTCCAGTAGCATAGCGGAAATCAGCACTTGGGCACGGATCCCAGAAGAGATTTAAGACCCTAAATCAGGATGCTGGTAGACTGTGAAAGCCTGTATCCAAACCCGCTATCTGGAAAGCCTGTGCTCAGCAGCTCCCTGCCTCCTGCAATGTTTACAACTCACTAGCGGCTTCTCTCTGCTTGGCTTGGAAGTCCCCGAGCAGCCGGGGATCTGTGTGGGTGTGTGCCTCACCCGAGGACCCTTCAATCGACATCGCATGCACCCTCCTGGGAGGAAGGACTGCTAGATCTTCCCTCCCTCCTGGCCGAGCAACCTAATCCCACATTCTTGCACACTCTGCTCCTGACCCTACGCCACCACCATGAATCCCTGGCATTAGGGAAGGAGAGAAGACGGCATGTCCCCTCTTCTCACTCGCTCTCCTGCCCAGGGGCTGGGGCTCATCTTCCATGGAGATAGGCCCGGGTGCCCATGGGCTGAGGGGCAAGAAACCCATTTCTTGGGTGGGTGCCCTAGCTGGAAGTTCATTATGTTCACCTGGGAGACTGTTACCCTTGGCATATTTCAGGAGGAAAAGAGAAAGGCTGTGGAAGGGCAGCAGTGTTCACACCAGACCCTAGGAAACAGCCAGTCCCAGCTGAGTCAAGAGTCTGGGTGTCAAGAGAGGCAGATCTTCAGGCAGAACCTGTGCTCAGTGTTTCCAGCTGACTAGCGGCTCCGTTTAGCACAGAGCTGGTTTGTTGGTTTTGGTTCCTCGTGGAGAAGTGCAACACAGGACAGGGTGGAAGAGCTGATGACCCTGGTCTGCCTGGCCACTGCGGTACCCGCATCACGGCTGGCAGAGAGGATTGCATGAGCTTCCCCCTAGTTCAGTTCAGACAGAACCAGCCAGAGTGGCTTAGACGAGTTTAAATTAACCTATATAATTTTGCCCGAAGCAAACACAGGGAACTGCACTCTAATTACTCCACCAGCCATCTGAGGGGGAGCAACCTCCAGCGGGAGGGGTAGGTGAGAGCAGGCAGACCGAAAACTTCCAGAGCTGGGTCTGGAGGAAGAAAAGTCCTTGTGGCCCAATGCATGCAGGAAACCCCTCCTAGAAATCCACCAAATTACAAGGGTGGGCGGCAGCAGCATCCCTTCCTAGCAGCAGGCAAAGAGGCTTTCGCTGAGCCCAGAGGAACAGAGAGGTGAAGTTTGTGCACTTTCTGTATAAAAAGACAGAGAGGGCCATGAAGGCTTATCATGGGAATGAGCAGGAGAAGCTGGTAGGACTGCCTGCAAATGCCTGGGAGCAGAGAGCAGGCTGGAAGTAGTAGAGGGCCCCCCCTCAAGGGAGCAGCCAAGGCCAGGAGGACACCAGGGAAATGGGTGTTGGACATGCTGGGAGATGGGGCTGCCATGAGAAACTGCCAGGCAAAATGGCAACTTGCACGACAAGTGTCTGCCCTATTGAAATAGAGAAAATATAGAGAAAATTAGGAGAAGAGTCCGCTGGCTCTCAGTGCTTCACCATGGTGACTGGCAGCATCAGTCTCCAGCCCCCGCAGCCCCCTGGGCCACCGTGTGTCAGGGGGGAGAGGAGACGAGCAGCATGGCTGTCCCAGTACGCAGGTGTTGCCTCTGCTCATGTACGAGGGCTCACTGTGAAAACAGGCCTGGCACCAGGTAGACAGGCACTGAGCTTCAGGGCTGGCCGTCAGCCAGAGGAGCTGGAGCCCTTCTCAGCCTGCAAGGAGGCTGGGGAGGCTGAGGTGGGGTGCTGGAAGGGATGCCAGCTGCTCGATGGAAACACAATCAGTTAAACCCACTGCTCTCACCTTGGGAAATTCCAGGTTCCTTCCACAAATGAAATGTTCCTTTTGTAAACTTGTTTTGGTGGGGTTCCTGCCTACACCCAGGCTGTATAAACAAAACCAGCGCTGAAAGTAAAAGTATCCGTACCGTGCTATATGCAGGACTCCCTTCGCTTCTTGTGTTAATCATGGTGTGACGGCCACCCTCTGTTGCCTCAGTAACATGCTCAGTTAAATCTGATCCCTTCGAACATCTGCGATGTGAGCGGCACGTGCCATCACATGTGCAGGTCCTCTGAGAGATGGCTGACATTTCCCAGATCACCTGCTGACAGATAGGTGTCTTGGTGACTCAGCTCTCATGACCTGCTGCTGCTCATCAAGGAGGGTTTCGCCACTTCCACTCTAATTAGCTAGGCCAGCAAGGCACGTGTTTGAGCTGATCTTTCTTCTCTGCTTCGTGGATGCTTTATGTCATAGCTGAGCTGTCAGTGCCCTTCTTTATTCCATTTCCTTAGAAGGCAGAGAGCTACAGGGTGGATTTGCCTTGAATGCACTGTAACCGGTGACGTGCTACACTGAGCATGGGCACTGCAGAAGAGCTGTGAAAGGAAAGATCCAACCCATGAAGTGGGAGAGGATACCACTTTGGAGGAGCAAAAAGCAGATGCCAGTGTGGAATTGCCTTGGGGCAGCTGGACAAACCCTGGTTTGGATGGTAACTATATGACGTTACCCACATCATCTGTGAGAACCCAGGAAAACTTCTCAGGGAGGGCCAGGGTTGGGGGCAGAAACACAGAAACTTGCAGAAACTGAGCAATGGGTGAAGGCAATTGTCAGGCAACTGAAGCAGATCAGGGCAGAGAGATACAGATGAAGACATTGCCTGGAATCGCTATCCTCAAAGCAAAATTACCCCTGGATCAAGCCGATGCAATTTCTAGCTGGATGTACTAGATTTCAGTGCAGATGGGTGTGCCATGCAGATGCTTTTTTTTTTAGTGTTTTTGCTCAGAAAGTGGAGTGTTTCTTGTGGTAACTTGCAAAGACGAACTTCTGTTCTCGAGTTTGGAAGGAAGATGCTTTTCCATGCCCCCCAGGGAGAGTCCCTGACAGGACACGCTGGGGAGAAGGCAGGGCTTTCTGGTGGGCTCAGGAGCAGCTGGGAGGATCATCTTTCTGTCCTCACACTCTTTTCTTCCTTTAGGGATGCCTGGCCACTGCAGGAGAAGGGGGAGAGGCTGCTGTCACGGCTCCTGTGGAAGGCTGCAGCGGTGGAGCTGTGCCAGCACCAGCGCCGAGCCACCCATTTGGCCTGGACTGTGGTTTTCCGGGGAATCACCCAGACCAAAGCAAACACGGCGCACACCTGATGGGTCTTACTAAAGCGTTTCTCACTTCCCTAACGCAGGCAGGCAGTGTCCTCCACCGCTCTCCGCTCCAAGACAGGACCAAGCCGCCCGGCCGGGGCGGGGATGCTCCCGTGGCTCACCACGCCGCAGTCTCCCCAGGCAGGTGGTGGGGGGAAATACCGCACAGCACAATAAGGCACATACGGTGCCTTATGCCATTTTCTGGTTAATACCAATTTCCCTAGGGTTCTTCTCACCCACTTTCATAGTGATTCAAGTGGAAAACACTGTCAGGGCCTGATTTCCACTGAGTGTACAGACTCAGAGGGCCACACGCTGATGGGAAATCAGTGACAATCAGTTGTATTCCCCATCCTAGTCCCATTTAACCCCCGTGTAGCACTCTGCTGCTCTGAAGGACTGCAGAAGCAGAAGTTTTGGTCTATGAGCTGAGACGCCTTCCCCTAATCCAAGTGTCACTTGGGGTCTCCCCCACTCCTGCTCCCCCATTTGCCCAGAGGAGGAAACACTTGAGGATGTTTCCAGCAAACCTGCAGGACTGGGGCAGAAAACACACACATCTAAAAGTCAGATTCGTTAGTTAGGAAAAAAGGATGAAAACCAAGCTCACAGGAACTGCGGGATGGACGTGCTGCAGTCCTTATGTGAAAAAAAAAGGCACATTCCTCTCATTTTTTCAGCCAGCTTTGTTTTGCAGCTGAACACAGCAAAAGACCTACATGGTGACAGAACATCTCCCTGGGCACATTTTCCCTCCCTTTTTTCCATGTTTCTTTGTTTGGTTGTTTGTCTTTTTTTCTTTTTTTTTTCTCCTGCTTGGTCATATGTGGCAACAGCTGCTTTGGGAGGAAAGCATTGCTCTGGCCTCAGCATCCACTGGTTCAGCTTACTCAGCTTCTCCTCAGGGGGGTTTCTAGAGGAAGGTAATCGGCACTGTGGCTAAACCAGCTTCCCTTCAGCAGCCAGTAAATAATCCCTGATCTCCAGAAGAGGAGCAAATGCACTTGACCGGGGTGAACTATTTCACACAGTCCATGGTAATGCCTGGTCCCCATCCTGCTGATAGCAGGGGTAGGAGAATCAAGGCTTGTGGTCTGATGTGTTCACAGCCCCTAACTCTCCAGACCCTGTAGCTGACTAATCAGGCTTGAAGGATTTGAAGGGATTTTCCTCTTTGTGAAAAATATATTTCTACTAAAGTTAAAAACTCTGTTAGTGCTGGTTGTCCAGCACCTCTTCTCCTCTGTTTGCACGCTGAGTTTGTTTTCCCTTGCTCCTTATCTGCTTAAAATCAGGAACATTTTGGCCAAAAAAAGTTAGAAAGGTTGTGATTTGTAAAAGCTGCCTGTGCCCGGAGGCACTGTCTAATCTCCTGACAAAATGGTTGAGGATAAAAGGAAGATCCCTCCCTCCCTCCCCCTCATGCCAGAAGGGTCTCTCGGGGAGGTGAGTCTGCAGAGACTTTCATGAATGGAGCAGCACCGAGTGCTCGCTCTGGCTGGGATGATGGCATGCTCTCTCCTTTCCTTGCTCAGAGGACACTGTGTGGTTGTGTAATGACAAAGCCACTGCATTTTAGGAAGAAGAAAAGAGGAAGGAAACTGTGCAAGACAGGGGTTTCCCGGACTGCGACACTGTCTTTATACACGGTACTTTTGAATGGAGGAGAAGTCCGGGAACAGGGAAACCAGGAGGGGGTTTTGGTACCTTTACTTCTCCTTGCTGAGCCAGTCACTCAGATCCCAGTTGAAGCTGTGGCAGTTTCCCCACCCCAGGCAGCCCACGGCAATCACCTGGCAGGCCCACGCAAACCAGGCGGGACCCCGTAAGCTGCGAGATGCACACAAAGAGCACAAATGACCTCCTGCCTCATTTGCTTGTGGACCTGCTGACACTACAAAATGCTGCTGGCAGGGCGAGGACTGACGCGTGACCCCGGGCAAGGTGGGACTGACCCATGAGCTCCATCCACACCCGCGCCCTGCCAGCCTGCAGCTGCCCCCTTGCAGTGAGCATCGCACCCACCAGTCCTTCCCACCATCTCCTGTGCCGCTGGGATCGCCCAGTGCCCTCCCGTCCCAGGTCCCTGTGGGGGAGTGGGAGCATGTCATGCTCGATGGCATGGGCTGGGGGGGGGGGGGGGGGAGCACGGGGTGGGGTGCACAGATAAGCTGCACCGTCCCCACACAGCCTGCAACACCTTGCCGTTCACACCCTCTGACTCTAATTTGTCTTTTAATTTGGTCCTAACAAGCCTTTTTACAAAGCTTGTTGAAGAGGCCAACCCCCAAATTAAGCACTCATCTTAGATGCAGGAGCTAACCCGGTAGGGAATTTTGCTGTGAAGCCATTACCTGCATTGTAGTATTTCAAGCACAATTAGGTTTGACCTACGGCCCCTAGCTGGAAAGATGTCACTGCCCATCTGACCACAAGAGATAAAAGCATAGACCAGACCGCTCTAGTCTTAGCAGACGAAAACCCATTATTCACTGTTTGTAAAAAAAAAAAAAAAGAAAAAAAAAAGAAAAACCACACTGCCCCAGCTGCAGAGGCCATGATATCTCTCTGCACTGAGCAGATACCGTTTGGCTCAGCTGCAGGAGATTCAAAGGCACTAGCAGAGAAAATCTTCAGAGGGGGAAAGAACTCTGAAGAGGCCGTGCACATTCATATAGATTTCTACTTTATTTACAGGATCTGCAATCAAGTTCAGTCCTGGGCTTGTTGAATATTTGGCCATACTGCTGCGATGCAATTACCGAGCGTGGGAATTCCCTCCAGGGTGGAGCCCTGTGCTGTAGGTGTGGTACCAACAAAAACAAGCACAGGTTTTCACTGCTTCTTTCAGGGTGGGCCTCGGAGCAGCTGGGTGTGGGGAAAATTGCCTTGAAATTTTTCTGCTGTTTACAGTTCAGTAGATGAGTAATTAACTGCTAAGTGTATGGAAGTTGGAGGGGACAGGACTAGGACAAGCACGGATTTGACAAATTTCAAACTATCCTTATCCTGGTATTGTATAACTTACTTCCTGCAGAGCTTGTCATTTTTGTCATCCCTTGTGATCCCTTCTCTCAGATCAAAAAGTATGCCTGTGACCTGGGCATAAGAGGTTTTAAAGACACCTGAAAACGAGAGCAGTTTATAGAAGTTGGTTGGTTTGCATAAGACCCCTCTCTAAACATGTTAAAAATGGTTGGAATAATCGTAACTAATGATTAAGAAGAGAAAAGAAAGAAGGGTGGCAGTATTTCTCACTGTTAACAGTGGCAGAGGGCTCCTCCAAAGGCACCCGAGGTGGAACGCTGTAGCTGTACAGGAGCTAGCTAACCACTGTGCCCTGCAGAACCACCTGGAGCAGGATTAGCAGGCAGCACTCAAAGTCTGGTGGAGACGTGTCCGCCCTGTTGCTATCGTTTGCAAGACTGCACCACGCGAGGATATTTTTAATCAAGATTTTAAAGCACAGATCCAGCTGAAACAAGCCAAGCAGGTTCTGCCGCAACTATATTTAATCGCTGTTCTGAATCCTCTCCCACAGCCCGTGGCACAAGGCTCGCAAGAGCATGGTGGTGCTTCGGCTGGCTTCCTCTCTAGCTCAGCTATCCTCACATGACCCTGCTTACTGAGGACAATGCTGTTTTCTTTCCCAGCATTAAAAATCAACAGATGTGCAAAACCAAGTGCCCAGGTTTTGTTCATAGTTATTGCAAATCCTCAAGTTGTGTTAAATGCGTATCTTTCAGCATAGATGTACTTTAAGATTTTTGCTTTATTTTATTTATTTATTTTCAACAGACCTTCTGAAGGCAAATCAGAGGCAGAACATTATGGGAGAGCAGGCAACAACATACTAGCCAGCACAGCTAACCTGTCTCAGCAGCTCCACGGTATTTGTCAAGACCAGAGGGAGGGAGCGCGAGCCTTTCACTAGCAGGAACGATTCCAGGCAGTAACCACAGCTCTTAAATCCAGCCCTTTCAACCACCCGTTTTACGCAAAACTGAAAGACGCACATTCATAAAGAGTTTCATACTCTTTGTATAGCTATGAATGAGTAGGTACCTGCAGAGTAGGCTGAAGTACCATCTGGAGGATTGTACTTTTACTGCTGGAGAGTGCCACAAGCTAGCGATGTGCATGAAGTTGGCAAAGAGCAATTGTTTATTCTCCTAGGTAACAATCCATCTCAAAACGGTTTAAAATACCAACACAATATAACCATGGCGACCCGCAGTATGTGGCACAACCAAAGCGAAGGGTGTGCTTTTTGCACTCTGACAGGATGATAAAAGATCAGCCTGTGCTAAACTGGGTCCTACCCTCCCTGTTTCCACAAGATCTTATCCTCTGCCTTCTACAAGCACTGGAGCTCATGCAACCGTGTAGTGAGTCAGTGAGCTGAGCTAGACAAAAGTTAATCCTGCAGTGAAGAAGGGACAAGTACTGGCCCAGATGGACTCCCTGAACTGGGTCAGCTTGCGATCACATGGATGCCGTTGCTGGCACACAGGATGGCGTGGAACCACGCAGTGACTGAAGGCAGCCGTTTCCGACTTAGATCTGGTACAGACGCTGTGGCCCCACGCCCTTGCCTGTTCACACCAAGAGCCAAATGTCATGAACCTGAGCCTAGAAGCTGAAACAAGCCCCTTTGCCCGCTCTGCTCTTGCCGCACACCTTGGCCTTGCCAGCCCTTTTGAAAGCTCCACACTCCTGGCAGACCTGGATTACAGCATGTATCTATCCACACACGTTGATTCTTGTTACAAAGCACAAGAGTTCATGTATTGTGATGGTATGTGTTTTGATTTGCTACTGAAGTGGAAAAGCATCACATAGTCATTATTATCTGCATTTGAAATAAGGGCTGTAACATCATTTTGCAAATACGTGCTTCATCAACAGAAGCAGTTTCTCAATCGTCCTCCTGCTGAATGCATTGCACGTGCTTTCATTTGTCGATAGGTCTAGCATCAGCAAGCAGAAAAATCCATTTTATCATTTTTCTCTATTAATAACTAAATCCCCTTCTTAAAATTGAAGGGGAAGGACCTTTGCTATTTCATTCCTGTAATATAGACCACTTGTAATGCTACTTATCACTAATTCTTTTTATTATCTTCCTTTTCTGGACAACTTTATGCCCTTTTTCAGACCATCAAAACCCTCACCTGGATGCCAGGATATTCACAACATCTGGCGTTGGTTTTCTGCCCGCCCTCCAGACTTATTTTGCAGCCCATCTCTGTAACTCTTGCCTTTGAATTTATAGACTACTACTGCACTTTAGGCAGATGTCCCCCGCTGAACTGACACAGGAGCTCAGGTCTGTTTCCTGCGTTGGAGCGAGAAAGATGTAGGTGTCAGTGCAAAGTACTCAAAGTAGGAAAAAAAGTTAAAAACATTACTTCCTGGTGAGTACTGTTGTCACCCAAGGGATATAACTATTTTTGCACTTATGAAGCTAATTTTACACTATTTTATACTTTATTTACTTGGTTTGTTACTAGGTAAGAGAGGTTAGTAATGGAAACTTCTCCTGGAGATAAGAACAGGGAATATCATCACCTTCTCTTCTAACAAGTATTCAACAAACATTTCATGTGCGCAGACACCCACGAAGCAGAGCTACCGGGAGCTACAGGCTGAGAAATCCGCTGGAGACTGAGGGTTCAGGCAACTTGCCACTACCTCGCGGCAAGTCAGGCAGCCTTCCCGGTCATCACTGAAAATCCTTCTTTCTCTCCCGTCCCTTCTGCTAACAGCCTCGACAGCAACCCTCCAGCCTTCTTACAGGCACATCCTGTTACCTTCGGGGGCAGCGGGTAACTAAGCTAACCTGGTAGCCTATTTTCAAGGTTCACCACATCCTTGGGTGAGAAATGTTTTTTTCTGTCAGCCAGGCGTTTCCAAATACTGTTAACCGAAACTAGGCTAACATTCAAGGCAAATAAATTTCTTCACAACACCCTAAAGGTATGCACTGCTGCAAGTGGTTTAAGGGACACAGATAGAAAAGGGAACGAAAGAAACGCTGCCCATCCCGCTTGTGCTAAAACCCAATCCAAGGCGGCTGTCCCCTTTGGCAGCCAAGTTGCCGCAGGTTTTCTTGACACCTTGTTGGAAGTTCTACCTTCCTAAACATCCTAAAGCTGCGCTGCCCAGAGAGCCCCTGCCTGGCTGGCCATGCCAGCCTCCAGTTAGAGTCCAGAAAGGAGGCTTTGACAGATTCAGAGAACTGATATTCCCCCTCTCCCTGAGGAAAATATTTGCTTACAAGGGAGGATTTTGACTGCTGCTCCTACCAGACGCAGCACTAGTTTAACTGGACCCTGCTTATGGATCCTGTCCTGCACTGCCCCCTGTGCTGGCACTACTATTGCAGGACCAGGATCGAGGTTAAACCGGTGTCCAAACTGAGTTAATGCTGCTTCTCTGGATGGATTTTTAAATTTTTTTTTTTTGAAACATAGACTCATTTCCAAATCAGGTTCCCCGGGTGGCCCTGGAAGTCGCTGGGCTACACAACGGGTACAGGAGCAGAGGAACCGGGGAGGAGCTGCTCTAACAGCACGGTCCCCAAAGAAACCTTCTTCAGACTAGAAGAGGGTAGTCTTGATGCTGCTCAAATGAAGGCGTGTGTCACGTGCTGACAGAGGCAAAAAACACTTTGGTGGACCAGGTGTCATCATATAGGTTTAAGTCAAAGAGTAGACAAGGGGATAATGAGCCTCGGATACACCTGTTCCTTTGGTGACGCAGGGTGGGGTTTCCACAGCAGCTTAAACCAGAGGCAGTGCAATCCTATTTCCCTCTTCCCTCCTTTACGCCAGCACTACCGCCAATTTGATCCTACAGTGAGCCAATTCAGGTCACTAATCCAACAGAGAACTGAGCCAAACAGAACAATGTTTTCCATCAGTTTAGTAAACAGAACAGCTCATTACAAATGTAAATTAGCACTAGTGCTGGCTGAAGGAAGAGGATGGATGTAGCTGGGATCAAAACAGGGAGGAGAGCGAGCATACCTGCAAACATCACAGCAACATCAGATGTCATTGAAAGGCATCCCGATTCCTGATCATGTAATCCCAGTCCATGCACATTCATGCCATGTTTCTCCATCCACAACTACCAAGTTTGATGTTCTAACTTGAGACAGGGTAGCTTTCTAGTCTTGGGATTCTATAGGAATCCCATAAAGGATTAAATACCTTATGTTAACAACTCTCTATGCCAGTGGGTGTCACAAGAGGCAGTTTTCTGGGAGAAAACAAACAGATACAATTTGCTTGCAAAAAAATTACAGCTTGGCTTGTGTGTCCTAATCTGCACTGCATACTACACTGCTAAAGCCTTAGCTATGAAACTTTATTCCAGAGGCTTGTGGTTCAATGTATGTATCAGCTAAGCCACAATGAGTTGCAGAGCAAGGCCATGTAGCACATCTGCAGTGCTGGGAAGCTCAGCTACGGCTGACAGGTTCTAAAAAGGACCAGGAGAAAAATACTAACCCAAAAAATGGAAGCACACACTTCTTCGTAGATGACTCAATTCTGCCAAATGCAGTTAGCTGGATTTTGACTTAGTGATATGCTGGGTCTATTTATTCACCAGGTTTACAGTCAAGTACATTGCAGTTCCCATATTTAACATTGCAGCACAGAATTTTCATAAATGATGGTGACACAGGTAAGACTACTATTAGAGAAAAGATTACTATGCTAAGAAAAGCTGGTGAACAGCAGCAAATACTGCTAATAACTGAGGTTTTTGACAGTCATTTAAGATATGCAAGTTTATCTGTACAGACATAGTACAAAGGACAGGAGAAAGTATTTTGTTGGGTTTTTTTAAATGTGAGAATCATGATAAACAAACAAAATCCAGACACTATTTTAAGCAGCTTTGCATAAGCATGTGATGATCCTTGTTTTAGTTTGGGCATGAGAGGTTTAAGTTCACTGTTCCAACAGATCCTGAGCTACAGGATGTCTTGCATTGTTTCCAAATAGTTTGGGTTACAGCAAAACAAGAGAACAGAACAAATTGTTACTAGCAAGAACTGGCTGGAACAAGCTATGACAATTTAAGAACTTCCCATCTGAAAAAAAAAAAAATAAATCACTGATTACAAAATGAAAAGCAATGCCCCTACCTTTATTACCCTAGTAGTGTAGGTTTTTTTCTAGAAAACATGAATACTGTCATGGATACGCTTCACAAAACTTGATCTCATGAGCCAGTGAGGCTGCTCTTTTCCAGAACTCAAAATAGCAGGCTTTGCTTCTGTGTCAGGGGAAAAAAAAAATGGGAAGTTAATTTTCTTTTTTCTTCAGATGCCAGCAAGGTACAGATCTAGTTCTTTCATCTTACTTCCAACAATGTGCACTGAACCAAACTATTTCTTATTTGGTACACCAGGGCATTGGCTTAATGAGAAACAGGACAGGAAAGGTAGAGAAGAATGCAGCGTATTATTCCATGTCATTAAAATTGCTGTAATAAATCTACACGTACTCACTCCACCTGAACTCCCCATCTACCTCTCTGTGCTTAGACTGTCATCACTGGAGGCTTTACAGTGAAAAGGTATGGTCTAACATTGTGCATTACGAGTTGATTCAGTACCACATGTTGCACTTAAGAAGTATCTGAAATCCTAGAGGTTCATTACTGCCTGCCTTAACATCTTTTGGTTCCAGGATGAATACACAGACAGCTCCTGATAACCCATGGACTATTTATGTTAAGATGCCCTATTAAGCTATTTCTGTCTATAATACCTGCCCTTACTGCTTCTGGGGCCCCCTTGGAGGGTGAGGGGGGTTGCTCATAAGAAATCCAGATGTTTTTCACAGAGTCCAATAAATACTGATTTACCTAAGCTGACTGCATGTACTTGGATTTGCATCCTTACACTCTACACCACAAACAAAGAGCACTGGGAATGTAACGTGGATACAGCTACAAGGCTGTGCAGAGCCAGTCCGAGTTTAGTACAGGTAACACTGATCTGGGTCTAGTATGCAAGTAAGACTTGACCCTATTCCTGCTTAACTACTCATGCATTCACACTGGAACTGCAACTACCAGAGTTTTCAGCACTGGCACAATAAACCACAAATATACGGAGCAAGCCCAAGTCTGGTATCACTCTTGATAAGCTCTACCCAAACCAGAAGTGTTAGGATCGTATCATGCATACTCCAGTTTCCCTGCCAGTGCCAGGTTTGGAACAGCAGGTGATACCAGGTACAGTTCAACACCAGCCATGGCTGGTACAGTTTGGTTGCAGGTGCTATCTGCTCCAGGGTGCGAGGAATGCGATCACGTGTATGTGTAATAACATGGGGTTTTCCCATTAGGTCAGCTATCCCCATCTGCGTAGCTGCTGTATGTTAAACAACAAAAAGCTTTGACTGAAAAAGAAAAATCCCCATCATTAGTATGAAAAGAGAACCATGAATTTTCACTGCAGGACAAAATACTAGCAAAAATGGCATTTCAGTTGCTGCAATTTTAACTCTGCTTATTAAAACAAAAAAAAGATGCAACATTGCCAGTTAATATATTGTAGACAGCTTATTTCATCATCTCTGAGCACAAGATGGGATGTTCTGTATTGCAAAAGCATAAGATATGAACAAACACCCATTGCTCTCAGAACCACCACTTGAGTTATACAATCACATACAAGCTCCAAAATTTAGAATTAAAGGTGTTGCAGGGAGTTTTAGTACTAAATACTATGCAAATGTGCTCTAGTCATATGGCTCCCCAATTGTCATCTTCCTTTTAATTTGTTTTGTTCAAGAAGTCACTAGTGAAGTTTTATATACATAATTAAAGCTGATCAAGAACAAAGTATCCGTGGATTATATTTTATGGCAGAGTAAATGATGACTTAAGTCTACTCAAATTCCAGGTTGTTATACAACTGGAGTATGAGGAAGAAAGGTCCTAGGAAGTTTCAGAAACTCAGCTGTCACTTGGAACAACACAGACCTTTCCAAATGTGCCATTAGTGTTTGTTCTGCCAATTGTTGCACAAAACCACACAGAATTCTCAGATAACCAACCCAAAACCAGAAGCAAGGGTGGCTTCATCTTATCATCCGTACTACACTATCTGACATGAGGGAAGCTGAAATTTGGAGGCACTCATGGAAATTCAGGAAGCTTTGTAAAGTCAACAATTCGCAGTACATTTGAATCTCCTCAACTCAGTTATCACATAAGGTTAGCATTATCTTTTATTAAAACCACCAAACACAGAATTGCATCTCCTTTACTACAATGAACTTGAAAAATACACATTCAAGGGGCTTTAACTGTAAAGCAAAAAGAAAAAAATTAAGCAATCCCAGTTTCTGATGACTTATGAGGCCTTCCCCAAAGGTCTCAAAAAAAAAAAATCAAAGAGAATTTTGGGTTAAAGCCAATATAGGAATAGCACAGCAGAGGAATGAAAGTAAGGAGCTAAGTCGTATTAGCTTGGCATTCTTCCAAGATGACTCTCATGTCTGCCCAACAGCTAAAAATGCCTGGTAATCTTCCCTTTCTGCTCAGTGTCTCCTCCCTCACAACTTCATCATCTCCCTTTTTGCTGCTGAGGCTGAAACCTCTTCAATTGCAGCAAAACAAAAATGCATTTTTCTTCACACTCAAGCTTTTGCAGTCTTCTCTTTTCTCCTAACCCAGAACCTTTGAAAGAGCAAGGGGAATTGCTTCCCAGAGACATTCTTGTTGATGGACTTTGTCTATTGGCCCCATCCAGCCCCAACATTGTTTCTGGCACTGCCCAAAGCCTCAAAACCAGGTAGGTGACAAACAGCCAAAATCCCAAAGTACACTGCATATAGAGTCTGTTCCCCTAAACAAATGTTAGCTTCAGAGCTGTTTAACTATAGCAGATGTCTGTTAAATGCACTACCTGCAGCCCAAATAAATCAGTTTAAAGGAATGCACTGGGAATCGCAGCTCAAGTTTTTTCCTTCAACTTAGTCGTATATCCTCATACGAACCTGAGCAAATATTAACACCACCTTAATTTCCCCACAGTTAAACCAGTAATGCTGTAAGCCTTTCAACATCATGGCAAGAAGAGAACGCATGTAAACGTAAGAATTATCTCAAGACACACACACCACATAATCTGATATAAAACTTTACATTAGGAGCCAAATAGCTCAGATGAAAAATACAGCGCGGAGTATAAATTTTCTCTTAAAATACAACTAAAAGGCAAGCAATCATCACAGAAACAAAGTCATCAAGCATTTTGATGAGAATTTCATAGAACTGAAAGTTTAAAAAATTACATTAAAAGGAGACACCAAGTATTTCAAAAACCTCTGTTTTATTTGTACAGAGTAAAATACATCATATAGCGAACATTGTTTTCCACCCATAATCTAAAGCCATTAATAAGTGTTTCCTTTTCACCAAATATCCTGGCCAGAAGCACAGACAATGGAAATGGGAACGCTAATTAGTCTCTCTCTGCCAAAGCTACAAGGTGCACATCAATCTCTGCTTCTGTAAGGATCCTGAAAGAACAAAAAGAAATCTTAAATAGCTTAAATGATTCTTCCCCTTAAGCTCCAATATTACAACCTAATATCTACACAAATAAGTTTTATACAATGCATCTTTCAGTCCTTTAAAGCCCCGCTGCCAGGGCCACAGGCTGACATTCCAATTCTTTTTGAAAAAGTAAAGGAAGAATCAAAGGCACTAGAGAGCAAAGAGGTAACAAATGGTAGAAAAAGAACAGGTAATTCCTCATGAGTAATATATTTGCAAGCTGGGACCTGGTGAGAAGAATGGGTATGGTAATTAGTATGATTACTCCAAGGGGGACACAGGTTTTCATAGCCTTTTCCCTCTGCTTGTTATCCATCCTTTCTGAAAAGGACATAAGACCAGTAAATGAAGTCTGGCAGAAAGCTAGCACTTGACCCTTGAGCAGCAGTAGAAAAGGGGTAATGCAGCTCCTGCATGCTTTCTCAAAAATGCTATGCTATTCTGTTGTCCTAAACACACACCAGCAAATGCAAAACCACCCATCATCACCGTGTCAACTTTAAACACATTAGGAAGCACTCAAAAGACTGCACCTGTAGGACCCAAAGGTCTGAAGCCTCTCTCCAATCCCCACCTACCCAGTAGGTAGACTAAAGCAGCAGAGGACTTTTCTTCCCCATTTAGCTGTTCCTCTTTTTTTGTTGTTTTTTTTAATAAAAAAAAGCAACGAAAGACTAAGGCAGAAATAACTGAACTCCTCTGCAGCAAGCCAGACTTACCTAAATTTTAGGTAAGACATACCTAGAGGGTCCTTTTGCATTAACAAAAAAGCCCCAAAACTTATTCTCCCACATTTGATGCACACGTCTGCAGCTATACGTTGTGGTGTGAGAAGGCTGTCAAGTACACTGTATCTGATGTGAGGTACAGCCCTCAGCAGGAAGATTTCCAGGTGTTGTCTCAATAGATTGACCAAGTAACCTTGTTGCACACCGTGCGCTGCACTCAGATTCAGGCAATAATGGGGGAGGGAGGAAATTGCAGGTGTCTTGCTTTCCTGCTAGGTGGGAATGCAGTGTACTCGGAATGTAAAAATTCAGCTAGTTCCAAATCACTGCAGTGATTTTTAAATCCAGTATCTTTTAATCTTGTCAAATTTAAATAGAATATTTCAAATCATAGAAATTCATAATCTATTAACTATATACTGGAGATGTTAGAAACTGCTACAATTACAAGATGAGCAAGAGTCATTTAAAGACCCCATTTAGAAAAGGTTTAAAAAAAATTAAGGAACTTGCAAAATTTTTCTTAATCTAAACCAGACTTTGTTGTGTTAGTTGTCATGACTATGATTTGGAAGTGGACTCCAGATACTAGTACAAAGAAAAATCTTTATTCTTTTAAGCATGAAAAATCATCTAGAACAGATGTAACTACGTTTTAATCATCACATAAAGCAATACCCTTTTAAGAAATAAAAGATAACACTTTTCTCTACTGGATCCCTTAACCATGTCAAACATTTTAGAACTGTGTTGTTATTTTTTTTAAACAATGTCTTTTACCCCTACACATTTTGAAGAGTTACAAGTTAAAAAAAAAAACTCCAAAACTTCAACTTCTGACATTTATCTCTTTTTTTCGATTTACCATTACCCAGGAAGTTAAAACTAATTGCACATAACCAGAGAAACACACCAAGTTTTATTAACACTGATCACTTACCTGAATTTAGGATTTTCCACTGTAACTACACCAACTTCTATTTCTGAAGGTTTGAAATCAATGGATAGTACAGTAGACAGGCATGTTATTGCTGTCTGAAAGATGACAAAAAACCCTATCATTAAACAGAAAGCACTAAGGCTTTTTTTTTTTTTTAATAGACATAGCATTAACAACTACCTTTCCTTCTAGTTTTAAGTTATTTCCTTCCACCTCAAAACCTCAGCTGAAAAGTTTCAAATAGTTCCCCCTTGTTACAGAATACAGTCCCTCTCCGGTCCTCTCCCTAAAAAGCCCAATCTACAAAAACCAGAGGGACGTGTCATTTTTGTAGTAGAAAAAAACCACAACAAAACCAAAACCTTTTATCATGCAAAGATTAAAACCCCAGGTCCCAAGGACAGAACATGTTTCATTAGTGGCAAACAAGACAGATATCATCATTACAGTCCAAGATTACTCAAAGCACATGTCACGCATAGCTTCCATTTTGGCTTTTCTTCTGGTAATTAAAATTATGCTGGCTGTTTTTAAAAACTGCATTTCATCATGGCTTAACTTATTTTTTTTCCATCCTAATCATCACCTGTTTTAAAAGGTGTTCTTTGCAACCTCACTTATACTTAACCCTGCAGTAGGGTCATAATAATGCTGAAGATGTATTCCTAAAACGATGATTGAGCACAAAAAGAAGTTCCATAAAACAGCTATGTAGCTAGATGCTTACCAAATCAGTTATTCTGACATGCTGGCATTTAATTCTGATCAGTAATGTGTTAGGAAGTGTAGAACACCAGACAAGATCTAAAGTCGATTTTCAATATGTTGATAATACATTGATTCTGCAATAATTCTATAAGACTATATAGACGTCTTATCAGAAGACTGCCAAGTTGTTAAAAAAAAAAAACCAACCCAACCCAAACCAAAAAACCAAACCAAATTCTTATCCTTGGAGCATTACCTCTAACGCACCACAAGCTTTAAAAAAAAAAAAAAAAAAAAAAAAATGCTGTGTGTGTGTGTGAAGAACATTACAAAAACGTGATTCTTGTTTTTGCTTGACAGACTTGCTTCTCCCTGTCACTACTGACTTAGAGTAACAGTGTCAGATCTACGTTCACAATCTCAGCATTTTTACAAAGACAACAAAAAGGTATAGAAGCACATCCAGGATTTGACTGGCAGATTAATTACCAATTAAGTATTTGCACCAAACCATGGAAGTTTTATGACTTAAAAACAAGAATATGAAAAGACTGTTTCACCTACCTCCAACCGCTCAGCTAAGAGACATGCACAGTATAATCAAGCAGTGATAGAAAAATACATTTAACATGAAAAATATTTAGTCAGGATAAAAAAGGATCTCTGAGGTAATTTCAGATACATTCAATTTCAGTATGCTATGATTATTTAACCTTCTCAGGATCTTCTCTTTAAAGAAACCACATATTAAGGAAATCAGTACTTGTTAAGATATACATATAAAACTTATGAGTTTATGCTGAAGAACCTTCTGTTTAAATGGTACTTTCACAGTAATGTAGACTTCAGAAGTAATTTAGCTGAAGGTCTGAATCTGCATAGCACTCACAGGGATCTTAATACAATACTCTGTTTAATCTTATGGGGAGTCAGTTGCTTAGGTTATTATTCCTCATTTCAACTGCTGATCTTGTGATGCAGGAAACATAACATTATGAGAGAAGAACAAGGCCTGGCAGGAGAAACAGGTAGGCCATGGAAGAGGACTGTATAGACAGATCTCTACAGTGTACGTGAAAAAGTAAGGATGATTTATAAAGTAAGTTCATTGACCTATTTTATAAGTAGGATACATTTTTATAATGGGCCTTGAACAGCAGTTTTCACAGTAGGCATAACAACTGGTATTATATTTACTAACCTGACAGACAAGCACTACCCTGTCCTGTTTGAAATGCTTTCTAACATGAAGATTGTTTTAAGTGCCACTAAAAGAAAATAGTACTGGTATCCCCAGAATCAAGCACTGTAGTAACCAACCACCAGCTACAGTGGGAGAGCTACAATTATAGATTCTGCTTCAGCTCACGTAAAGCAGAAAAAGCAGATTAGATGACTATTTAAACATGTGCAAAATACTTTCAAAAGATTTTCTGGTTGGAATAGCTATACTTGCTCTGGCAGCAATACAGAACGGTAAGAAAACAGGAAATGCCTAACTGTGTTCCTTTACATTCCAAGCCTACATACAGCATATTCATTAAAAATACTTTAACAAATCTTTATTTCCTTCTGCTGGCCTACCTCTACTGTTTGTTCGTATGTCCAATCAAATTTCTTCTTTACTTTCTTTTCAAGAAAACTGGTTGACTCTGTCTGTTTAACTCCTGCAGCTGTGGCCTTGAATCCACAATAGTAACCTGCTGGATCACACTTGTATACCTGAGGGCCGTGTTCTTCATCAATACCAATCAAAATCATACCTTGAAAAGAAAATTTGTTAATTTATTTCTTTCTCCAATTTTAGCAATTTTACTCAACTGAAGAATAGAATAGATACTCCTCTCCTGTGAAAAACGTGCATGCACAGCAGTACATTTTTGGGAACCAGTCCAATACCTAAAGCTGTGATTTCTTCTTTATCTCTAGTTTGCCATTTCTTACCAGCGTCTCATTACCAGCTGTGCAACTCAGTAGTTTAGTGCAAACCAGATTTCTGTCACTCCCAAAGAAGGCTGCTCATTAAACATAGAAACATTTTTGCCACGCTCAGTGCTTAGAGAACCACAAAGTCAGGAAACACGAAAGTTTAATCCTGATACGAAGTTAACCCAGCCACAGTTCACATCCTGTGTGTTATATGACACTTTAAAAGTGTAAACAATAGTTCTATTAACATGTGCCTTTTACCAGAAAGCAACTTTACAAATATGTTGAAACGAATGGAAATATTAAAAGATCTTTAGATTTCTCGACTGTAATCCTGAAAAGCACTGCATTACATCCCTTTTCCTCTTTTCTTAAAAGAAAAAAAAATGATAAAAAAAATCTGAAATGAAATGTGGAAATATCAGAACATAAAACTGAGTCTTTGAAGACCATTTGGCTAAGTGCTTTCAAGTTGGATAGACTTCAAGTAACACAAACTGATCACATCACTGAAATGCATCTGTGTTCACCCACACTTCTAGATTTACAGTTGTATAGTCTCAATATGCATATTAAAAATAACTCGAAAGCAATACTTGCAAAAAAACCCAACAAACAGAACAAGGTCAAGGTTTTAAATTATTTTCACTTTACACTTGCGTAACTTTTAACTAGTAGTTATAGCTGATAAGCTTCTGAGCAGCTATTATTACAACAGAAAAAAATTTCCCATCATCTTCTCAAAAAAGGTTAAGGAAAGTTAAGAAAAATACATTTTTATTCACGTATTTAAAAAAAAAAAAAAATCACTTTCCAGTAGTATCAAGGCATGGGAAATGTCAAGGGAAGAAAGAAACAATCATTCCTGAACATTACAAGTATACAAGCATAGGAAAATTGCCCCATCACGGAAACTGTGGTGCAACTCTGAATGTTACTCTTTTAGTGAGAAGTGCTAGTGCCTACTATGATTACAAGAAGTGATTCATCAATTCTGAAACTATTCTCCTTAAAAGAAAAAAAAAAACCAAACAAAAAAACAAGCAAACAAAAAGAAATCCAGACAGAATGTTTAATGAAAAAGTAATTGAGGAAACATTAAGTCTTTTATCTCAGTTCCCGGACAGCCTAACGGTACGGTTATAATTTGCTCACAGCCAAATATAAGAGAAAAAACAAGTCATAACCAACCTCAGAACACACAGATGACCAGGAATATCTACGAAAAACAACTTTACATACATTTTTTTTATTTAAGCTGCATTTGCTGTTATAAAACAAGACTGGTGTAGAAATGTTTGCAAGTGAAATATTTTTAAGCACTTCTCTACATTATATATACCATGGTTAAGAGCAAAAATTATGCAGCTTTTTGTCCTATACATACTACTCAGATAAAAAAGCCACAAAATCTGCCCAAGCATAACTGCACTCTCCATATGTCTGTTTTAACAGTGATATTTACACAGACAGTGGTAGAAAGAGCATCTCCCATTCAGACATCACTGTGCAGTGCAAACAGACTAGGCCCCAAAAACTAAGGTGAAATAGTATCACATGTTTTAAAGAGGCTAAATCATTTACTCCAATTCAAATGCTGAGTCAATGGTAAAATCATGGCTCCAGTTCAAGACTTCCAACACTGCTCTCTCATCTGGCTGTTCATCCCTCTTACTCCTTCAGTTACATCCATATCTCACACAATTTTAAAATGGGTGAGAATTTCTTACACTTGAAGTTGCAAGCTTAGACAAGAAATAGAAAAGATTAATTTCATACACCATACTCACAGCAACCAAGAGGCCTCATTTCAGCGTTTTGCGTATAGACCTGAGAAATATCTGCAATCCTTTTACACAGCATATCCACAGGGATGTCATAGCCATACTTGTACTTCCAGTTAGCAGCCTCATAGCGGGCTCTCTGCACCTGGGATCTGCTGTCAGCTAGACAGAAAGAACCAATATTAATTTCACTGAACATGTACCATATTTATTCCTACCATTGCTTGAAAATGCAAATTCCAGGCCCAACTTGAAGTTGTCTTTAAATATACACATCAGAACTAGACAAGTTCTCCAAAACCAGACTGAGTGGAACAAATCTCCTAGAGCACTTATTTGTTTTATGTGATGCAAAGTTGGCGAACTACATAAAAAATCTGACACACTGTAAAAGGGGGTAAAAGTCAATAGTGAATAGGCATTGTAATTATGAACAACCACTGTGCTGCTCATAGGCCTGGAGTTGCATGCTCGGCCTACTCCACTGTATAGCCCCAACCATGGCTGAATTAAAACTCAGTCAAATTAATGAGTAGGAGTTGAAATGAAACAATAGATAATTAACTAGAACTAAGTACATTGTAAAGACCATAAAGGTTAAGTAACTAGAAAACTGCTTGTAGAATAGAAAACTTAATAGAACATCTCAAAGTCTTTCTCAGAATTGTAAAGGTTGAAGTTCTCTGAAGAAGGCTTAGAAGATGCTGACCCAGAAAATGACCTTACGACCCGAAGAAAGAATTGAGAAACATAAGAAGAATTCCGCTGAGACAGGGGATTGTGATGGACTTTGATAAATGATAAAAATCAAGAACTGAAAACACCTGGAAATTTGTAAAGACTTCGGACCTTACGTAACGACTATGTAAAAGTATATAAGTCTTGTGATTTTAAAGGTTAGGTGCCATTCACTGAGGTGATGGCCTAACTCTGAGTTGATTAATAAAGCAAACCTAGAGTTATCCGCGTTTGGACTTAAAATTTGTAACACACACTTCAGATACTGAAAAAAGATCGTGGATTAAATACCTGTCATTCCTGTCATCACACAGCCAATATTTTCAGTAATTCTGAATAAATGAGTCACGGTGTTGGAATCCAGTAACTTGTCCTAAAGAGGAAACAGAAATAATCTAATAGAAAACACTGTCCTTCAAGTACAAAAAAAAGACAGACTCTGGATGCTCTGGTATCTACAGAAGAGCCCAAAAGAATCAACTAAGAGCTAAAAATTGTCTTTCAGGCTCTCCACTATTTACTGCTATAGGCATGCGAAGGAAGAAATAGGAGAATAGGGAAGATAAAACCCGCAGTATCTGGAAAAGGATGACAGCTAGAGCATGGCCAACATCAAAGTCCTTTTCCCTCCAAAGAAATTTTGAGAACACACATATAAAAACTCGCGCTCTTATTGCATGTTGCCCTTCAAACACAAGGGTTTTCCCCCTTTGTCAACAATACATCACCACTGTGCTGAAACACTCATGAAAATCTGTTCTGCATGCTATTGGTATAACATTTTCTGAGTAGGAATTAAAGAAGTCAGGAAACTGATTATGGACAACTCAGCCCTTACAAGCCAGAGTAATGTATGCATGCTTAAGTACAGCAGGACCAACTTTGTATTTTAGCTTTATCCCTTCGACAACTACGGAGAAAACCAGTATTACAGTACTTGGTGAAGAAATGTACAATTTAGCACTAAACGCAGCTAGAACTTGTCATAAGCAGAACGATAATAAGACATTAATTCAAACAGCAATATATGTCAATGCTAATAAATATAATATCAATGTTGCAGAGTCTCACGCCCACCTTTTTTCTCATCTCCTTCCAGTCCCGCCCTCAAAAATAGACTACTTACAGGTACTTTCTTCTGTGTTACAATTACTGCAGAATCTTTCCCACGAACAGCTACAGATGTAAGTCCACCTTGGTTTATGGCCTTAAAAGCATATTCTAGAAAAATATGTAAATGTTAATAAAAACCAGTGTTAGAGATACTAGAACAATTAACTCTGACACACCTCCCCCAACACAGAAATCTCACCAAGTTCTGGCCTTTTTAATACTTTAATACTTATGCAACACTTTGCGTCTTTAAGGTCTTTAGTACAATGCACACAAGAACTTTCTGATGGGAATTAAAGTCACTGACTATCTTCACAAAACCACTACCACTCCTTCCTTCAAATATTTCTAATAATTTGCCTTTTTGTTCAGTTAGAATGCTTAACAGTAACAGAATTTGTTTTAGAACAGAAAAAGGCTGTTCTGCACTTGACCAAAACAGTCCAACCTTAACCTACAGTAATTGTAAATCCTTACAGAAGATTTTTTATCATGCAGAAGCTTTGTATTTCCAGCATTATTACCATTGCAAGGATGTAATTTTCTTTTGTAGATTTTAACTGACACAGATGAAAACTGAAACGACGGACCAAGCACAGAAGATGGGTTTTAACCTTACTATCATGTTTTCTGACTTGACGTTCAAACACTGCAATGCTTTTATTCACTTTTTAAAATGAAACCTATGCACATGCCAACTAAACAGCATTATTCAGATGAATACAATGGATTAAGATTTACTTGATATGATCCATGAAATAAATTTCCCTTGATTAACGGTTTCAAAAGCCTCAGGAACAACAACTTTAAAAATCGTTTATCTGGCAACATATGATAAACATTCAAAACTTCCTAATATCTGGTTAGGAGAGGCAAGTTTCAGGCAATAGCTAAATGTAGATGAACTTTTTGTTAGCTATGTGAATGAAACTGGAATTTAGAACATGTCTAACTAACAGTGCAGCAAATTGCTAAAACTATCTTCTAAAATAACAGGAGCAAGAAATTCAGCTGTTTTAAAAGCTGCATTCAGATCTATGGAAGAGAATGCACAACAGGAAAGGAATAATCTGAAAATGAAAAAACAAATCTTGCAATACCAGGATCTTGATGTTCAATCTGCTGAGTCAGTGTTGTGGAAGGGCTGATTGCCATGTATTTATGGCACTGTATTTATGACTCTCAGGCATCAGAGCATTTACTGGTTACCCAAACATGCCATAAAGAATGTTTCCCCTTTCTCTCTGCTAGATGCACAACTGCGCTCACCTCTTCACTTGCCTTGCCTGGGATGATCAGTGCTAGCCTGCAGCAAGCACAACCTACAGCAAAACACAGAACCCAGTGAGACACGAGCTAGCACTGCCCGCAAACTGGTCATGTTTGAAGCCCTAGGCCAGGGCTCTGCAACACTTGTTTATTTATGTGTACAAATACCTGAAGGGAGGGTGTAAAGAAAACGGACAGAGCCAGACTCTTTTTAGTGGTGCCCAGTGACAGGACCAGAGGCAACAGGCACAAACTGAAACACAGGAGGGTCCGTCTGAACATCAGGAAACACTTTTTTACTGTGAGGGTGACTGAGCACTGGCACCGGTTGCCCAGGGAGGCTGTGGAGTCTCCATCCTCGGAGATGTTCAAGAGCTGTCTGGACACGGTCCCGCGCAAGCAGCTCTAGGTGGCCCTGCCTGAGCAGGGGTTTGGACCAGATGACCTCCAGAGGTCCCTTTCAACCTCAACTGTTCTGTGATTCTGAGACGCTTAGGTGGGAGCAGGAATAGGTGCCCTCACAAACTGGTTTTGCTCACAAGTACTGACAACCAGGCTTGCTGAACTGCAGTCCCTGCTCACACTGTTCCTATTACCATCTGCATTGCTCAGTTTTCAAAGAGACAAGCCAAAAAGTGAAGTGGCTCTTACAGTATAACAAATCCAAATTGCTAGTGGCATTTTAAGTCTGTTTTCTGCTATGTAAGTATTTCAGTAGTACCGCACACATTCTTTCTGAAAACAGCAGTCCCTTGCTGTTCTCTGAATACATCACAACAGTCAGAAAATTTGACCATAATAATTTTCTTCACCTCCCAAAATTCCGTTTAGATGAAACATCACCTCTGAAGACTGGAACTAATAGGTTGCAAGACAACACTGATGCTCTGAGGGATTTTAATCACAGCAGCGAGAAATATATACGAAATAACTGTTACTTTTCTAATATGAGATCACTTCAAAGGCACATGAGCTTTTTGAGCTTCGGAAACGGAAGACAGATCTAAGGCAAAGTACAGGCATTTCAGTCCAATATCACTGCACTGGAAATCTCTGTTCAGGTACTGCCAAATTCCAGAAAAACCTCAAGTTTTAAGGCAGCCTTAAAGCAACATGTGTCCATGCCCATCCTTGACAGCACCTAGTTAATCTGAATCCAGCACAGGGACAAGGATGTACAGGATTCAAAAAGAAAGACAGACAGACAGAAAGAAAAAAGCTAGATTCAGATATTTGACCGCAAGCAAACATGAGCTTTCTGCCCACGCTGTGGCCAGATGCTGGCCAACAGAGACAGCAGTGTGGCACCATGCCTGAGTTATCAGCCTGGCTGTGTGTAGAGTGAGCTCATACTTGCTTGACATTAACTATGCACACCTACATATTTGTCTTCCCATAGCATATAGGTACTTAAAATATCTTTAAGACACCTTCAGGGTGTGTGCAGAGGCTCTCAAATACACATGCAGATGTTTGCTTCTAAGACACCAGTAAAAGATACAGAGGTACTGCACATTTCTCATACATTAACCTAATGGTTGAATATACCCAGGAGGTAGAAAACCAAGGCTCCGTTTCCTCTCTACTACCGGATGCAGAAACCATTCCCAACAAGCAGTACTGCAACAGAGAAACAGCCAGAAAGGCAATGCAGACCAACCAGCCTGTTTTAATGGCAACGGAAGGTCGGAGCCCATGACTCTTCCATCACAGAGCCACTGACATCCTGTGTGAGGAAGCACTGTCCCTACCATCCATATGTAGGCTTACTACACAAGTTGCATACAAGCCTTATACACACTCCAGGTGTATAAGACAGCACCTGTATGCAGGTATCTAGTACAAGTAACTTTCTACCTGTGTACAGACACCTACCCACAGGCACTTTCCTAGTTGCTCCTTGCAGAAAGGACTGCTCGAGACTGGGCCGCCTGCCCATGAAACCTATTCCACATAGCCTTCTTCCTGAGAAAAACTCAAGGGCAGACACAATAGAAACTATTGGCTACCATGGACCATTCATGCAGTCTGGTCCCAGCAACCTCCTCTCCTGGAGGACAGATGGATGTATGGGCATGCCATGCAATGCACGTGCAGTGAAGCCACTGGGGAACAGCCACTAAGCTCCAGGGGAAGATGGGATCAGGACGATGCTGCCAAAACAATTCATCTGGCCCTGTTGTGAGGATCCTCCAGGAGCGCTCTAAAGGAACTGTCCTGCCGGACTGTGAGTTGACTGTGCTGTTAGAGAGTATTCTGCAGAAGGACCGCCATGGTGCTCCTTCTGCAGAATCTGGTGCATTGTAAAAATATTAATAAAAGATTCAGTGGCCTACAGAAGATGAAGCTAGGCTGCAGCTTAATTGCAGGATGTTCAAAGAAGCCTGGAAATAAAGGACGGCTGCTGCTATCTCACAGGCCATGATGTACAGAACACACGGCATTCAGGTGTAACAAGAGAGAGCATGGGTCACCTCCAAAAACTGACCTTGTTGCTCTGGCATGCAGAATTTGAGGCAGTTCAAGTCCCATTTCAAAGAGCTATTGTAGTTCTCAGATTCCAAAACACAATGCTCATAAGATTGGCAAGATAAACTGAAAGAAACCCTGTAGGGGGAATAAACAGTTTCTGGATAACTGTCAGTCTGGTCTCTAAGCGTCTGAAACAAAACACCGGGAAATCACAGGAGGTGCCTCCCCATGGCAGAGGACACTCGAGAGGGCCTACCCTGGCTCTAAGTTTTCCTTATCTCATGCGAGGATCCTTTTCCCAGGCCCCCACGCCGGCACGACCGGGACCACAGGTGCTCCAGGCTCCCACCAGGTTTCTCCCCGCAAACCGTGGGACCAGGCAGGGCGGGAACCGAGACTCCCCAGCCACGGGAGGCGCCACGTTTCCCCCTCTCCCCAAAGGCAGCCAGGCTCGGCGGAGGTTTTCCGAGCCGGCTGCAGCCCCGCTCGGCGGGAAGCGGCGGCGGCGTGGGCAGGCCGGGCCCGTGACGGGGCAATTCAGCGGCAGCATCCCCGGGGCCGGACACCCACCGACTTGGTAGAGGCGGCCCTCGGGCGAGAAGATGGTGATGTGGCGGTCGAAGCCGGCGCTGGAGCCTCGGGACATGGCGGGTGCGGGGAGGGGCGGCGCGGCCGAGGGGCTCACAGCGTGCAGGGCCCCACCGCTACCGCAGACAGGGCATCCGCCGGAGCACTTCCGGGTTACGCGCGCCGCGCAGGCGCCGAAACACACGCCGCTCGCGCACCGTCACGCTCCACCTCCGTTGCTGCGCATGCCCGAGGACGGCAGCACTTCTTCCCCCCCCACCCGCGCGTCTCCCGCCCGCGTCCGCCGCCCCTCTGCCGAGCATGCGCACCAGGGCGGCTGAGGGGCCCTGCCGGCGGAGCCGCGGCGCGTGCGCAGGTGCGAGCCGTCATGTCGCGACATGTCACCACACGTCGTGAGCAAAATGCAGACCATTGCAGCACGGCAGCTGTAACGCGTTTAGCCAGTGGGGCTGACAGCCCGCCCCCTTCGGCTGCGTGGAAAAGGCGGGTGGAAGCCGAGGGGCAGGCAGTCGGGCCCGCGGCGGGGGGGGACGAAGTTGGGAAGCTGCGAACTGTCAGGCTGATCAAATGATTTCTGATTCATGGAAAACCTCAAACATGTTCGCCATGCATTAGAGAATACGCACGGAAATACCGGAAAACGAGAAAAGTATCATCGTGAGCTGTACAGACAGCCAGGAAAACAAAACCCCTCTGAATTTTCTAAACAAAATATTTCCACGTGTTCTCCTCAATGAGTATAATTTTAAAGAAATATACTAACCTCAAAAAAGATGATTAAGATACTCATAACGAGTAATTGTTGCTGCAGCTGCATTATAATGTGATGTTTAAAAGACTAACTTTTTATCGGTGTCCAGTACAAAGGGAAATTCCCCAAATTTAAACTCATGAATATGTGTTCTTTTTGTCTTTCAGCATCTTGGATTTCCCCTGCTCTTTGTGGGAAGGCTTTTTTGTAAAGTCGGTCATGAGAAGAGTTGGAAAAGCTGTGTTTTGGTATTCACACCTCTGTTTTAAACAATTATTATTAGATGAGCTTGCTCTTTGTTGAAATAGCAGATTACAGGTGCATTTTGCGTATGCCATACATGAAAAGTCTGCTTTCTTGAATTTTTCAATACACTTTTCCTTGCTTATTAATCCTATGGGAGAACAAAATGTCTCGCTGCGTATTACAGGACACAGAGTTTATCCCCTTCATTAGGGAAGCACTTTGTGGGCAGACATGAAATGTTTAAAGCTGTGATGCAAGCACTGGAACACAGGAAACATGAAAATGTAAGAACGCCTCTGCTGGGTCAGACACAGAGTCTGTCTAGACCCATGTCCCGTCTCCAACTGTGGCCAAAAGTGGGTGCCCAAGGAAAAGTATGAAGACTACAGAGAGCCTTTAATGATATACTCCCTGAATATACTCTCCCAGTCTCCAACCATGTGGAGGGACTTCCCAAGGCAGAGAGATTGTCTGGTTATTTAATAACCCTTGCTGGTCTCCCCTTGAACTCACGTGAACTTCTTGCATCCATGACATGCCGTGGCAAAGAGTTGCTCAGCGTAACAACGCGTTGTGTTGTTTCATCTGAAACCTCACCTTTCATCTGAACCTTCTATCTGCCAGCACTGTTTGATGCCGCTTTTGTACTGGAAGAGACGGCAAGCAATTCATCCCTACGCATCCCCTCCACAACACTCATGATTCTTATGACCTCTGTGTCTCTTAAGACCTCTGTTTCTCCACGCTGAAGATTCCTGCCCTCACAGTCCTTCCACGTACAAAGCTCTTCCATTCTATAACACTGGAGTTTAATGTCAGATTTTTTTTCCCTTGGGAAAATGGAAGTAATTATCAAGCATTCAGCCTGATTGCCAAAAAGTAACCAAGCAAGAAAATCCTTAAGTGTTTGGAATCAAAGATTCAATATTTGACTTAGACCAAGGAAAGAGCAATAGTTGCTCAATACCATGGACGCGATCAAGTGGAAGCTGTGCTACTTTCAGGATATAGCTTCCAGAAGTTTTCTCCACCTACATAGCAATTTTGTCAGCTTCCAAAGTATGGTTTTGTTTCAGAAGAGCAATCACGTATTTTTGGTTTAGTGCTCATCACCTCTGATCAACCATATGAGAGTCAAAGTCTGCGTTGCAGGATCCTGAGGAAGACTGTTCTCACATCTTTTTAACATGGTAAACAAGTGGATGAGCTTGGAGATGAAGCTATTCACAAAATAGCTATAGCACAGGCTGAATCAGTTCAGTCTTCCTCAAGTCTATCTTGCCAATGCATCTGTCTCCATAGCACGTGGCAGGCTAAGCTAAGCATTAGTTCCTTCTGATTCCTGTTCTCACTCAGTGTGCTAGTAGAGGGGCATCAGTGTCATTTGATGTGGTTTCGGGGGTACCAATTGCTGCAACGTTTGGGGGGACTTGGCTTTCTGGCATTCAGTGTGGACCCATCAATCTAATAAACTACTGTATTGGGTTTGCATGGCAAGGTTTTGGTAGTGGGGGGGCTACCGGGGTGGCTTCTGTGAGAAGCTGCTAGAAGCTTCCCCTCTGCCCGATAGAGCCAATGCCAGCCGGCTCCAAGACGGACCCGCTGCTGGCCAAGGCCGAGCCCATCAGTGATGGTGGCAGCGCCTCTGGGATAACATATTTAAAAAGGGGGAAAAAGTTACTGCGCAGCAGCAATTGCAGCTGGAGAGAGGAGTGAGAATATGTGAGAGGAACAACTCTGCAGACACCAAGGTCAGTGAAGAAGGAGGGGGAGGAGGTGCTCCAGGCACCAGAGCAGAGAGACTCCCCTGCAGCCCGTGGTGAAGACCATGGTGAGGCAGGCTGTCCCCCTGCAGCCCATGGAGGTCCACGGTGGAGCAGATAGCCACCTGCAGCCCGTGGAGGACCCCACGCCAGAGCAGGTGGATGCCCGAAGGAGGCTTGTGACCCTGTGGGAAGCCTGTGCTGGCGCAGGCTCCTGGCAGGACCTGTGGACCCATGGGGAGAGGAGCCCACGCTGGAGCAGGTTTGCTGGCATGGCGGTACTTTTGACCCTGTGGGGGACCCACGCTGGAGCAGTCTGTTCCTGAAGGACTGCACCCCATGGCAGGGACCCACGCTGGAGCAGTTTGTGAAGAACTGCAGCCCGTGGGAAGGACCCACGTTGGAGGAGTTTGTGGAGGACTGTCTCCTGTGGGAGGGGCCCCATGCTGGAGCAAGGGAAGAATGTCCTCCCCCTGAGGAGGAAGGAGCGGCAGAAACAATGTGATGAACTGATCGCAACCCCCATTCCCTGTCCCCCTGTGCCACTGGTGGGGAGGAGGTAGAGAATTTGGGAGTAAAGTTAAGCCCGGGAAGAAGGGAGGGGTGGGGGTAAGGTGTTTTTCAGATTTGGTTTTATTTCTCATTATCCTATTCTGATTTGACTGGTAATAAATTAAATTAATTTTCCCGAGTTGAGTCTGTTTTGCCCGTGATGGTAATTGCTGAGTGACCTCCCTGCCCTTATCTTGACCTGTGAGCCATTCATTGTGTTTTCTCTCTCCCCTGTCCAGCTGAGGAGGGGGAGTGATAGAGTGGCTTCAGTGGGCACCTGGCATCCAGCCAGGGTCAACCCATCACAACTACTACTAGACAGACATTAAAAATCCTTGGATTTTTACTGTACCACTGTATAAGCAGTAGTAGATGTCAAGTAGATCTGCTGGTAGATGTCAGTATGCTTTGGTTTGGCTCTTGGGTTTATTGCCAATGAAAGCCCCCAGAATTCCTTTTACATACTCAGAAGCAAATCCTCGTATTCATTGTTATCTCTAAATGCCCTGTTTCAGTAATCTGAAATTTGAAGACTTACAGCAACACAAAAGGAATGTTATTTCACAAGTATCTTAAATAAAATGCAAATAATTAACCTGAGTCAGAACCGAGCCTCTGGAGACTGTGTTCATCTATATGAACAGGTGGTATGCAATTGAAAAAGTCTGTAGGTTGATCACTAATGTTTCCTCTTTGGTTCCAGGGAGAGGAGGCCATTAATTCCCTGTAAAGATCTACAGTAAAATGTATTAGCAGCAAACATAAAAAAAGTCACAACAATTCTGACACTAATGTTGGGACAGCTTCCTGTTGTAAATTCCAGATTTTGTTCCATCTTCCCCTAAATACACTAAGAATGTGTATTTAGGAAGTGTTACTATTTAGAAGGTATTATGGTATCGCTGTAAGAACCATTTTGAGATGAAACCCAAGTGATTGATGAGGGACATGTCTGTGCTCAGTCAAAAGGAAGCACAGGATGCATTTATTCCAGTTAGATGTTGATATGCATGTCTGTTAATGACCAGGGTGAGGTAAAATACAAACTTCAGTGGATGAAGGTGTCTTGCAATGAAATGGATAACCTGAAGGTGCAGTTTCTAGTTATGATCAATTTTTGTTTAGAAAATTCAAGCATTTCCATAAGCAAACTATTCCAGTGACATGACACCCTGTCAGAAGCAGCAAATTTAAGAGTGTGAAAGAGCCACACAATATCCCACTGGTTGTTTCCTAATTCTATGTAATCAAATGAATTCTAGTCAGTGTGAGGAAATATTAGGGCTATGTGTGTCTGGCAAATGGTAAACACACCATTTGGCCCCGTTAGCTCCATTTATTGGCTATAGACATTGTGCCACACTGTTGCAAGGTCAGCCGTGCCCATTTTGAAGGCACCTGGAAGTCCTGCTTAATTTCTTTGAAGTACAGAGTTTATGAATTTCAGTGTAGATGAAAAGCTTGAGCAAAAAAAAAGATTAAAAAAACACAACCTGAAATTCCAAGAGGGAAAAACAAGTTTTAATTCATATCACATTGAGAGGCTACAGAAATTTCCTGTAAAGATGGAAACAATGGACCTAATTCATCCCTGCTGGACCACCATTGATGTTAACAGATTTACTGCAGGAATGATTTTGACAAAATGCAGTTACTGAATTTTCTTTAGTTATAGGCCTCACACATTAATCCCATAATTGTACTGCTGAGTTCTCCTAGTCAGCAACAGTGATTAAAAAAAAAAAAAAAAGCAGCTTCAGCTTGTGCAATTACATTCTTCATAATTTCTGTTGAATGCAGAGCCATTTTCTTGGTACTTGATATGAATATTTTTCCTCAAAAGTGTCTTTATAGGGGATATGCCATGTATCACCTGTAGTCTGTACCACACAGTCATAACGTAAAGCAGGCTGTTGGATAAAGACAGATAAAACCATTTTTTTAGACTTTACACAATATATTACTAAAATACCAGTTACAGGTAGCTATAACTTCCAACACTTACCTTAGAAATCTCCATAGATTCATCTCTTTAACAACTCTCATTTATTTCCTTACACCAAACAAATTCTAAATTTTAGTACTGGAGGAAAAACTAAAACATCTTTTAGTATTTTGTGGTCTAGGAGTCATTATAAATGGTTAAAATTCTGTCTTCAATCTCCACCAGATAATAATGATTTGAACATAATGCATTCAATTTCTAGAAATAGCAAAATGATTGTTTTCCTGTTCAGTTAAATGAAATCACATGGGAATTAGCTCAGGATGTGGAGTTTATAGGCTTGAACTGATAGGATTTAATGACATTAATGACGTCTTGGGTTTGTTCTTCCAGTGTACCTCTTTACAGAACTGATTTGCTCTGTGCTGAGGAGGATGTAAGTAAAGGGTTTATCACTAATACCTTCACAAGCATCTAGTCAAACAAATATAATAAACTATTTTTCTGGTTTATTATGTTACAGGTATACTAACTCAACATATATAACACAAATGCAAAAGAAACATTACTGGTTGGCAATTACGGTTCTCAGAACATACTATCACTCTGTATGTATAGTCTTGGAAGTCTACTTTCCCATGACAGCTTCCAGAATAACCTAGAAGACAGCTATGACTGGGAATGTCAATCATCCAAATCACTTGTATGGGAATTAAGATGTGAAAATGACTAGCCCTTTCGTACAAAAGAAAGAAAGAAGGTGTAGCTAAAGCTGTGTTACTCAGGTAACCCTACATTCAGTATTTGGTTCCATAAAAAGAAATTTATATATGGCAGCACTGAATGAAAGGCTGTCGTTCTTGTAAGCCTGTATCTCTATGGTCTGTTTGTAATGATGAATATTATTTTACAATTTTAACCAGAGCAGCAAGAAAAAGAATCTGCGTCGGTGCAGTATTCCTTTAAGTAGGCAATAACAATGCAGACAGACCAGAAAACAAAAAACTGCATGATATGGAATGTCATGTGATTAATTTTTCCCTAGAAAAATCTTAAAACAGCTGCACTCCTGTTAACGTACTGTTCATGGCTCACAAGGATACATGTCTCCTAGACAGTAACAGTACAGTATTCTGCTATATGATGATACTATGCTTGGAAGACTGTAATTTCTGCAGCTGGATACTGACTACAAACCTGACTGTTCTGGGCTTTCCTTCATGAAACTTTATACATATGTTAGGCTAATATTACAGTGAATACTGAAATACCTGTGTTTTCCTGCTTCTTTAAAATAAAGATGAAAGAAATTCTATTGTACAATGAGAAGCATGGTGTTTTATAATAGTGCTACAGAGGAGAATAAAGTATTTCAAAGTTTAAAATAAATGGAAAAATATTGGCACACGTTTTACAGCAATGGAAAGATCTGTATACACAAACATGCATTTACATTTACATTTTAAACATTTAGGCCGCATTTCTTGTCTTTTGACAGTTTTCATGTTTGTGGCATGCTTTATGAATACAGTGAATTTTCAGTAAGCATGGGAGTTTGAGCCCATTGGTACAAATCCATTTTTTAGACTCCAACAAGAATCTTTTTGCTTCCAGAGTTTGAAATTGTATATCTTTAATGCATATGCTCTGTGTGCTTTCTGATTGCAGCAGAAAACTTACCAGAAAATTTATATGCTTTCCTTCTACAGAAGGGGAAAACACTATTTGGTGTCCACGCTGCCACTTACGGAACAGATGACGCGTCAGACTGTCAGAAAGACAAGCCTTGTGATCCCGTAAGAAGTCTCTAGTAACAAACTTGCAATGCTTGCCTGATTGAAGAGTAGCATATAACAAGAAGGCATCATCTTCAGAGCTTAACAAAACAAATGGAAAAGACAGACGTCATTCACAAGGCAGTAAGTGGTTGCAGGAAGTGAATCAAATGCTGATCTGAGATTTATTCATCAGCAACACTGAAAATTCCCATCACTACTCTAGTTCCCTGGTAGAATAAAGAACTGCTGCTTACCACAGGGCACCAAATGTTAGAGTGCAATAAAGATTAATTGCATGCTACACAGAACATTCTTCCCTCCTATCACAAACTGATAATACAACAATATAATCTTTTGCCACATAACAGTGCTATGTGGAACGGAACTGCTAAAACTCATAAGGGTACCCCCAAAACTTTGCTGGAATACAATCAATCATCAAAACTGATAGTAAAGTGTAATGTGGGCAACAGCACAAATCTGTGAATCTTTGTCTTTACATGGGTAAATATACTTCCAAAAGGTACTATGATTATTTGGAAAATATATTCAACATTAGCTGCTATTAAACTGAAACAATTTTAGGGAAAAATCTTTAAAAATACATTTATAGTAGGCATGAGATACCCTATACCTGGAGAAGCTGAGCAGAACTTTGCTAGAAACCACTTTCTGATTGCTATGGATTACTGTACTAGTAAGTGACAAGACACAAGATTAGCGAGGATTTCCAACCTGTGGTAACAGTCCCCTTTGTTGGTGCTCAGATAGCAGGAAAGAAAGCAATGTGATTCAACAGCAAAGAGAACAAGAGCCAGAACTGGAGAGGGGATGAAGGAGAACAGTTCTGAAGCAAGGGGCCAGACAGAAGAGACTTAGACTGGCTGTTGGGACAAGGAACTTGGTCAGAAGTTCTGGGAACTGGGATCACAGAAGAAACGGCAGAGACAGGTGAAGGATCAACAGTGCCCAACTCAGATGGAAACTAGGTGGAGCTGGAACCGAAGGAAAACTGAGACTCATTATATGAGTAAAGCAGGGCAAGGACAGGGGACACTGAGGCGGAGGCAAGTACCTTGTTTAGAGGCAAGGACAGGCTTGACTGGGCAAGAGCAAGGGGGTCGCACTTCTTAAATTAGAGAGGCCGAGGGTCTATTTCCACTCACAGAAATATTCTCCTCCGGGAGCAGCAAGGAAGTCAGTGCTCCAGACTCTCCACACTCCTGGGCTACCAAGCAACACTGGCCAGGCATGAACTTCATCTCCCCCCATGCAGGGCTAACACAGCAGACCACAACTGTACACTGATGCTATCAGGTATTCTGCAAGTTCAGGCCACCGTGGTCTTGGCAGTGGTTTTAACAGTTATAAATCCTAACAAACCATACAGATGTCAACGTGATTCTAAGTGATGAAATTCTTCATAATGCAACTTTTAATATGTATTGTTTTTTGAAGCAAGTATAGCAAAGGTTGTGTTTCTCTTTCACACACGCAGAGCTGGAAATACTAGTAATGGTACTAAAAACTACAGCTGTTTATACTGATTTAAAACGCAGATAAATCAGGTGTTGATCTCCATTACATTTAGCCATTTTCTTCAACTTACATATTTTCAGCAAAGAAGAAGTCTGCCTTATTCTGCATCTCCTTCATAATCTCTCTTTTCCAATTTGAAGAGTTAATCAGCATGTGTTTGCGGCCCAGCACAAGCAACCGGGCATTGTCTTTGGCCAGGCAGTTGACAGCATCAAATAGCTGCAGAAAACAAAGCAAAACCAAAGATTTTCTTAGCTGTAAAAACAGACTGACAGGAAACACTTTCACATCTGTGTCTCAGCTAGTGGGACTTCTAGCATACCCTCATTTCCCACAGTTCTTAACTGCAATACGAATTAAGTAGATAACTAATTTAACTCCCTAATGACAAAGGAAAAAGAAAAAAAACAATTCATTGTAGGAAGCTGCTCTCAAACACACAGAAAATACATTGCTGTTATAAACCTTTCCCAGCTCTTGCAGCTTGAATGACATGAATGAACGCAGGAAGAGTTGTATGGAGATTTCAGAAATTCAGAGTCAGCTGAAGGAACTGAATCACATTGGGATTTAAGTAATATCTACTTTTGGAAATGATTCGGCACTGAAGCCTTTGTTAGTCTAGAGGAGGACCAAGCCTTAAACCATACTGCTTTTCCAGCCCCACCTATTGTCGAAATTAGAGAACTACATGTGATCTGGGCTGCCCTGTGGGGAAGAAGCAAGCAGCAGTAAAAGGAAATCTGTGACCTCAGGACTAAGGGTTTATGAAAGCCACATCCAGACTAGCCTCCCACTTATGAACCAACATCCTGAGGTGGCAAATTCACTGCTGCACCAGCTTCTCTTCAGAGGGACTTTTCACCAGCCTCTTAGGGCTGTGCCTGTTCGGCAATAAATGCTTCTCAGGACAAGCACCTGTGCCTGTGGCTTTCCCTCGCTGCTTCACCGAGACAGAGCTCATGGAGGGCAAAGGTTCTGGCTTTCAGCGTCCAGGTTATTACTGTGGACCGCTCACAAAGCAATGGCATTTCAATTCTGCCCAGAAAGAGAGAAGAACTGTTTCTTGAGACTGAAGCATCACGTTTGAAGGCCGAGGACAGTACACTCAACCACCACGGAAAGGTGTTTCCTAATTTTTACCTGCATTTGCTGCCACTATTTGTCAATATACAATCTCCTGATTTTTCTCTATTCCCTCTTCCTGCTTTTCTAGCTACTTCCCTCTTCCCTGTTATCTCTTCTCCCTGCAATACCTCCAATTGCCTTTCTCCTTCTCTTGCTCTTTCCTCTCCTTTCCTCCTAATTGTGATCCTTATCATTATTTGATATCATTATCTTTTGTTTCAGGGGCTAGAAAGAATTATTCTTCTAACTCTTGGGTACAATTTTACAATGCATTTAGTTTGATCTACCTGCAAGTTGCAGTGGAAGGGGGTGGTCCCACTCAGTCCTCTGTTGAGCTGCACATTCCCACTCCTTCTGTTGCGTCAGATCTAACAATGTCACAACTACCCACGAGCTCACTGATCCAACAAAAGACATTTTTTTGAGCCACACAACTGATAGACCTGAATCAAAGGCGATGAGTGGTGGGAACACATGGCCGGAGGTGGTGAGGACAGGAAGTGTGGGACTGCCCCTCTCACCCAAGGACCTGCAGGTGGATCAAATTAAGTATGCCATGAATCTGGATCTGAGGATCTGAGAGAGGAGGCCAGAAGATGTTCTACGTTAATCTTAACTGTTGACCTATAAGCTGCTGTTACCAGCATTGACTCTGAGGGACTGAAGGCTCTGTTTTCATGGAGACATACGGTCTCGGTGCTAGTGCAAAGCACAAGAGCCGAACAGTACCTGCTGGAGCTGACTTCCTGCTTCCAGGAGATCATGCTGGATCGGCTATGCATGCATACAATCTACTTTTCCCTGGTTAAAACAAACAGGACATAATGTGAGCAGGAAAAGGCCAAATGCAGTAATTTCTGTCTATAAAACGGCAGGTAAAAATAAAAACGGCATTCTCTCCGGTGGGTGCCCTGAATCTTTGGAGATACATTTCAGAATTCTTACTGGAACACAGAATTGAAAGACACAAACAAAAGCCACCATTTTTATGTTACTGGAAGGCTTTCAAAGTAACTATATTATATAATAACATATCTTCTCGTCTATGTCACATAATTTGATTATTAAATTATGAGGTTATTAAAAATTGGAAAACTGAAATTCCATTTTTCAATATTGACATTTCTTTTTGGAATGTCTCATCTGGGCAGTAAAAACTGGCTCATCAATTTTACTTGTTTACAGTCACTTCTGTTTTCCGGTTCTCATGCATTGGCGCAGTCCTGCAAATAGTTGGACACAAATACCAAAGGAGAATTAAGTATGTTAAGCTGAGTTCATTATACTTAATAAAAGTTAGGAATGTATCTACTGCATCCACACACATTTTCATGTAGAGAAGTCAACAGTGAAGAAATATCAACCACGAGAAACTGAAGCAACTCCTTACAAATTCCAAATGAAAATACTTTCTCTTCTTGCCTAATGCTTTGCTACATTAAGGGAAGGTTAGCAGAAAGTCATGTGGAGGAAAAAAAAAGTTAAAACGTTTTTCAAAGAACACTTCAGAAACTGATTCCACAAAGTCTAAAATAAAAAACTTGACAGCAAGAGCATCCTGATGGTACAACAGAAGAAACAAGTCCTAAAAGCAGACTATGAGTAAAAAAAGAGTCTCAGGAACATAGCTGCGCTAGTAGTATTGCAAGTCAATAAAGAATTTCCAGTATTTGAACTGCTGGAGTTTACCCCCAATAAAAAAAGGCAACACCTTTTAATTACACTTATGGTTCAACACAAAGGCAGCTTGATTTCCAGATACAGACTGGTCAACTGGGGCTATTCCCAAGTTTATAAAAAACTTGACTGGCTTGCATCCAGCTCCCTTAAGTCTTTCTTTCTGAAGGTTGTAACTAGTGGCATTTTGTACCTGTTAGTCATATGGACTTTCTTCTCCTACATATTATTAGCATGTGAGGTTCTCTAGTATGAAGTGCTTCTGGGAAAAAATTGAGAGGTTGGTATAAATTAGCTACAGTTTTGCAATGGAAAAACTCAAAACAAGCTTAAATCGTAATGAAATTAATGGGAATCACCATTAAAAAATTTAGAAACTCCTGCTTGCATAACAGCACACTGTCCCTCCTCAACTTACCACAGAGATTAACCTTTACTTACACAATTGAAACACAGAAGATAAAAATTATTTTTGCTTTCACAAGATAAAAATAATTTTGTTCTGCACACTCTCTTGCCTGATGCAACTTTACTAAAGAGCATGTTATCTCGTTTTAGGCTTGGGCACTTAACAGGGGTGGTCTACAGGGAGTCACAGAACTTACGTGGGGGGTTTCCTAAGTGTGTCTACTCCCACGCCTGGCTGCTTCTCAAGAAAGGAAGACATGAGACACACAGTAACACTTGTTTTAGTCATAGAGGAAACTGAACATAATACTGTTAACAAAAAACAGCAGTAGTAATCTCTCACTTAAAAGGACACGAGTATTTTATTAATCTAGCATTTCCAAAAGTTATCTAAAAATTATTGTTATCTGCCACTATACAATGCAAATATGCTATATGCAATAAGTTCTATGTAGATGCACCCTTTGAATGTTCCCACATTATTTAGGCAGCAAACATCAGATGCTCAGTTGGATAATCTGTTCAAAAGGCAATCTGTATAAAACATTTAAAAATATACAACACATACATTCCCTATGCTATTCATTTTCTTGAGAATGAGGATTACAAAATTAGTGAAAGAATGACCTTTTATGAATATTAATATCTTTCAAATTTGGACAGCAGAGCATATAAAACCACATTTTCTCTGAAAACAGGAATTATAAGATGCCATTTTGCACAGAAGGGAAAACAAGCATGGTTAGACTGGCTGCTTCAATTCATATGGCAAGATGTGGCTGAGGCAGAGTAGCAAGAAGTTGTGAATCGCTGCTGCTCTGTACGAATCACTGGCCACACAACAAGGCACTAGAAGTACTACTGGATTATATAAATATCTATCATTGCATTCAGTCTTATTTTCTTTTTCTCTGACAGGGCACATCAGGATCCATGTTTCTTTCCGAACTACCCAGACACTTTAATCAACCATTTGCGAAGATCACTAGATCCTTCTCCAAGAAACTCATGCTCATTAGCACCTGCTGAATACATTCTGCTTGCAATCCCTTTCATCATTTATCAGTTACATTTAAATTATTGCCGTGCTGTCCCAGTCTTTGTTTAATTAGATCTTTCTCAAGCTTCTCCTAAACCATAGCATTTTACTTACAATGCAAAAAATTTTGTGTTCACAGCACTTTAGCAAATGACTCTGATGGAGCCAGGGTACAGCCACAAAGAAGTATGAAACTACACACAGACCACTGGAAGAGTCAAGACCAGCTGTTCACAAATGTACCACGTATCTCCCAATGTGGTTCTTCTATGATTTTTTTTTTAATTATTAAAAACAATCTGGAATTAAATGGATGTAGTATCCAGTGTGCATGTTCTAACTCTGATTTTTGCACCCTAATCTGTGAATCAGTGAAAAACTAGCACACTTGTACAATACTTCGGCTGAGTGTATACATTTATCTTTCCTTGGGACAGTCCCAGAGATAGGAGCTATTTCCCCACACGTAAATGAGTTCTTTTTTGTTTCTGCAGCAATGCCACTTTATGGAATTTCCCCTCCACCACCAAGCTCCTGCCCTTGTATCACAATGCACCTTTTTTTTTTTTTCTGTTGTGCTGATATAATCTATTTGTTGGGTCATGTTGTCAACCAGGTCACGGCTCAATCACAACTGTGCTCACACACCAGGGCAGGAACTTCTGGATCAGAGGAGCTGGAGGGAAAAGAGGTGGGGAGGCAGAGCAGTAGGACAGAGAACGCGTACTCCACAGGATCATGCTGATGTTGAACTCCTCGTATCATGTAAAAAGCCTGAGCTTTGCAAATATGAAATAAAGCAACTGGAAATGCTGTAACTGGTAGTTTTACATTTTAAAAATCAGCAAGTTATACCTTAAAAGAACCATTTTTCAGGTAAGAATAAATATTAACAGTTTCCCATCAGAAGGGAACTTTTCTATACAAATTCCTGGAAATAGTTTCGCAGTGACCTACATTCACAATTCTGCACAATTTAATGGGGATCAAACATCGGAGTTAAGCTGGGAGAACAGGGAATCCTTGTCATACTGCAAGATCAATCCTCATTCTTTAAATTTCACAACAGCCTTATGAAGTAAATGCATAATTACATCTCCATTTTACACAAATGCATAATGGAGCACAAGGAAGACAGATTAATTACTCTACCTCATACAAGGAACTATGAGCAGAGCAGGATACAGATTTCCTAAGGCTTCACTGCCAGTCACCCGTTCTGATCACTAGATCACGCTGTGCCACATGTCCCAGTTTCAAAGGTTAGCTTGCTGTAGGACAGCCTTTCTCCTTCAACACTACTGGTGGTTTCCCACTTGTCAGATGGGAAACCCCTAAACATCGCTGCTGGGAGGCACACCATGCAGTGATTCAGCAAAAAGTGGCTCACCTGTATACAGGTATAGCATGAAGAAGCAATCAGCCAAAAAAAGTTTAAATCAGATTTGTTATTAATAAATGATGTTTGCCATTTTCTAAACATTTGGTTTCACTAGCTGCCATTTAAAAGCAAAACACACCTACAGTCAGATTATCTGCTAATAACAGCAACAAACTGCTCTATTATTGTTATTTTCACCTGTTGTTAGTGCTGCCTCCCACCCAACACTATAGCTGTGAAACCGCAGAGGAAACCCCAATGCTGACCACAGGTACAGAGCTGCCGTAAGTACGCTGTCAGGTGGGGCTGAGCATGAGCATTCTCTACAAAGGTTAGCAAGGAATCAATTCCCACCATCACCACATTATTTGACTTACAGTTTCATCATTTTTAGTTCCCTTTTTACATATTGTAGACAAAGAAGCTCAAAAAACCTGTATACTTTAGTACCACACACAGGAGAGAGAGACACGATGGGAAGCCGGAGTTTCTTCCCACGGCACGGCCAGTTACCCAGGGAAGGCAAGGGTGCTGCTTGCAAGAAAGGCTGGACTTTCTCACTGAGCCTGGTAATTTCACCAAAGCAGATTCAATACCATTATCACAGCACCAAACACAATGCAAGCTGCTTCTTATATTCTCTACATTATACTGATGACACAGTGTAAATTAGTCTCTAAGTCCTCTTTACTCAAATGCAGAGGCAGCATACACACTTCTTGATCCCCTACAGATTATCTGCCCCTGACTAGCAAGGGGGTAGCTACTTAGAAGGGAAAGCAGTAATGGATGAGTAAGTAACAGTCACTAAGCTTAATCAGCCTGGTTTACTTCTGCTTTTGAGACAGCCAACAGCTAACTCTTGGGAATTTATCCCTTATGACATTGGGGTTCTCTGCAATACTGCAGAAACAATATTGTTGGGAATATTTGTATCCTGTGTTACAATAGGACTATTTAGATTGACGCAACACACACATCATCATGCAAAACTCCACCAGTGACAGCACTTCACACATCAATGACAGCAATCACACAATGTTTAACATGTTTTAACCCGTCTACATTGACTCCACACCTAGAATTGACTTATCCTCTCTTGACGCGTTCACTAGAGATATGTCTTAACTCCCTATCACAATTCATTAAAATTTGCAGTTCATTTTCAGATGCCAGCTTTTGCTCTTGACTTCACGGTCAACTCTATTCATCAAAGGCTGATTATTGATTGAGCAGGAAAACTAAACCACAGAAGCAAAGATACCTGAGTTGATTTAATATAGATCGAGGATGGTACGGTAGCCTCAGTTTGCTCAGATGAGGTGATGCCTAAATATAGCTCTGCTGCTTGCAGAGTAAGTTTGTATTCAGAGGCATCCTGATGATGCTTTTGCAGCCAGGTCCAAACTGACTGTGTACTGAAACCCGGTGCCCCTGCACAGTCCAGTGTTCCCACTGACTGGAGGACTTGGCTCAAGTGCAGCACTGGATGAATGTAGACATATTACTTCCAGGTGAAAATTGACTACAAAGATACTCTATGGACTGTGTCCAAGCTAATGAGCCCTCTTGAATCCTGGGTAGTGGGGAGAGTAAAGCAGAGTAACTGTAAACAGATTCAGGTCAGCTACAGAAGCAATAGCATAATTTATATTTTCCTGTATCCATGGTACCCTGGCTATTATGCCAGTACCGGAGATATCTTTAATTACAACTCTACTTGATTTCAACTGAAGGTGCAACCTGCTCAAGATAATCTCTGAGACAGTTCTGAATGTAGAAGTAATATGTTTGTAAATAGGCTCTGACATTATATTCTGCTATATTATAAATTCTAGGTAAAATTTCCAATTTCAAACAAGTTTGAAGAGCCACCTCTGTTCTTTATTCTACTGACCAGCTCAGAGAACAGCACAATTCAAACCAAACCTGTGTAAATTAACGTTAGGTTTGGAAAGACTGTTATGAATTTCTCCTATGCAGATAGGGATAGGTCCCTATCCTTCCCAGCAGAGAGGCATGTAAGAAAAAAAGGTTTTGAAATAAGTATTTTCTAATGTATAATCTAATGATGGCCATATCCTGCTCTGTCTTGTTCCCAAAAGGCATAACAAGTAGTGATTTGATGGATAGTAAGCAGTATTTCCTAGGAGAATTAACAGAATCAAGGCAGGATGCATGCAGAGACTGAAGAAACATATACACAACTTAAACACAGAATTTAAATTGTGTGTATGACATGAAGGATGGGGAGTCAGGAGTGGGATCATCAGGTGGAGGAGACACTAGCTTTTCGGAGTCTGGCTTTTCAGAATGGATTGTCACTTCTAAAAGATCTCAGCCACTTTGTCAGACCTTACACCTGACAAACCTTTTAGTGTGACCATTCTTGCTCACACTTTTTGAATGTCACTCCTTTTGAATGGTAATATTTTCATCATCAAGATCTTTAGATGAATAAAGGTCAACCATGAATAAAAGCAAGAAAAATGGGTAGTGACAATAGTTAGCATAGCATGTTATTAAATGAACAATGCCAAGAACTCCGGAAATGATGGCTCAAGAAGAGATGGACAGTTGGGGAATTGCTGAATTTTATAGTATAAATTGCAAAAGAGAAAAACAGGCAATTTTTTCTGACTCTTACAACAATTCAAGAAATATGTCAACAAACAAACATTCTTCAGTTGCATAATGGCATTTTTGGAAGTTGAATTTTGTAAGTGACTGCAGTGCCAGTCAAGTTTCTCAATCCAAAAGTTTTGTTAACCACCTACAATACCATTTTCTTTCCCAATCACTTACAAAAAACGTAATGTTGGTTTAAACATGCAAGCAGACCCTTTGATGTTGGCTCAGCAATTATGAAGTAGGCATAAAGACGGAAGAGAAAGGGTGAATCTGAAATCCAAAGTAGCATTTTGATAAGGCAGCAACTGGGAAATGTTCAATTCACAATTAACTATGGCCCAGTCCTAGCAGCTGTAAGTTTTGTATTTTAATTGTGGACTGGCAGTAAAATGTTTCCTTTCATGAACTTGAATTTTCTGAATGTCCTCCTTTCTTGAGTCATGTAAAAGCGCAAAGATATTTCTCTTTTTCTGATCTTCTCTGAGATATTTTTTCTATGTAGCTGATACCATTGTATACTTTTATCTCCCCTCTTACTCATCTTCGTTCTTGCAACAAAGAATAAATACCAAGATCTTGACAAATACATATGGGACATCTTACATGGAATTTTTTTTACCCAGACCTCTCCTGAGCACTTACTGTTTTGTACCAAAACCTGGAGATTTGCAAAGTATTAAAAAGAGTTATCAGCAGCAACCCTCCACACCAAGGAGATGAGCCAGGTGATTCCGTCTATCCATGACTATAAAAGAGTATGAAAATAAACATGTAAAAGCTGAAAGGACATGAAGCGTTACCTATGCATTTCCACGTATCAATACTATCCTTTGTTCTCATCCTTGAATTCCTTCTGCCTGCACTGCTGTTTCTTCAACAGTATTTTCTTACTGATCACTACACATTGCTTCATTGCACCAAGTACTGCATATACATCATCTTTATTTTCGTGGGGAGGCAAGTTACATAAAAATGAAAGGTATGAGGTTTTACTTATTTTTGTACAGGCTTCAGAAGTGAAAGAGCCTAGACAGAGCCACTGACTGTAAATGGAATAATTGTCCCAGCTGAAGTCACAGCTTCAGGGGTCTGCCATCTTTCACTGTAAATCCAGTCTTTGCCATTACACTGGTACTCTCGTATTTCTCCTATTATTGTAGCAGCTGTATACAACGACTTAAAGCCATAAGAGAGTTTCTCTTATCATTTTGCATTTTAGAAAGAATGTAAAAAGCTAGCTATTAGAAAGGAACATTTGTGAACTAAATGCAGCTGTGCCAGTCTTAGATTTTCACAGTGTGGGTCAGAAGTTGTATTTAAGTACTGAAAATCCAAAATGTGAGCAGGATCTCTGGGTGGTGGTGGCAGCGGTGGTGATGGGGTGTTACGAAAATGAAAGCACAAGCTTGACTGATCCTTTCCATAGATAGGAAATAACTTGGTGCAGGACTGAAATCGGCTTTGTAAGACTGAAACTGACAGTTTAAAAGATACTAATACTTTAGCTCTCACCACTGTCCTATGCAGATGTCTGCACGGCGTCACTGACCTAGTCTGATGGTAAGTGTTTTCCCCCTCTCCAATCTGTGGTTCAAAAAGTCCCAGACGGTACTTTCATTCTTTGAGGAAAGGTGCTGCAGCAGCTGGGGAGATCACAGTTATAGAAGGCACAGGCATGATGCTGTTCAAGGCACATTAAACCTATGCTTCTGCAGCGACATCCTATGTTTTAATAAACTTGATAGTTCCAAAAAAACTTTAAAATAAAGACTATTTCTATGCTAACAGGTCAACAGGCTTATAGTCCAGGTAGAATGACACACTAACCAAGGAAACCCATCAGTAAACTGATTGCTTGCAGTCGAAAAAAAGAATTAGACTACAACATCCAGCAAACATTTATAACACAATTTTCACACTGCTTTTCTTCTGTTTCTCATTAGTACTATTTTCCAGTTGCCTGCTACAGATTACTATTCAGAGATAAAGAAGTTACCTTCAAAAACAATTGTTCCAATAAGAACAATTTTGCAGTTCTTAACACAAATAAATACATTAATGAACACTACTCAAGTGAGTGGTGATTTCTCTTTTAAGGTCAGAAAGATGAAAAATTCTTTTAATATGAAAGAGAACATATAAAATGTTCTTCTTCAACAGGACAAAAATCAGCAGAAGCAAACTAAAGCACAAAGGTCTGAGGTGGAGGAGCAGCTGTGTGGTCAGAGTCAGGCCCACCTACCCCAAGCAGACCATGCACCAAGACTTTCAGCAAGGAGGGACCAAGGAAGGAATCTGTTTAATACTGGTAAGAGCATAACTGGTATTTACCAGGCTGGAGAAAATTTAGGGGACTTTCATACACACCAGTACACCTTGCACTGCCAGTTCCATGAGGCAGAGGTTCAGCTGCCTCATTTGGATCAAGGCTACACGCTCTGGTAAGTAACATACTGTTCCTGCAAAACCAGCAAAAATCTGAAGCAGAGTGCATCACAAGTGAATGTAAACGATGGGTCAGCATTATTTTCCTTAACACAGTCATTAACTTTGATTGTACTTCACTGCAGACTCATGCCATTTTACTACTAGTAACATTGCAGGCAATATCTATGCCTGGAGATCCTAGGCAGTAAAGATCTGAAAGCCCCCCACGATAGCCACAATCCACAAGATCTAATTTACTTCAATGCTTTTAATATAAGTTTATTGATAACAGTCTGCAATACTCAATAGCTGGACACTGGGCAGGCCACTGTTTTATCTAAAGTATTTTTCTTTAACTCAGGAGATAAGATACAGCAATTTGACAAACAGATAATATTGTCAGCTCCTACAAATTAATTATGGATGATATTTGGCATTTGTCTAAAAGCTCCACCTCCTGGGAACAACTGGTTATATGAAAATCTTTGTCTACTTAGTCATTTTTTGCCCCTGTAGTCAAGTGAAATAAGCTTGAGAACATGAAAATATGACCACCAGAACGGCTCGGACAACAGAAGCCAAATAAGAATGACCCACCCCCTATTTCATAAAAGGATCTATCTTTTTTAAGCAAATTTTGGTTTGGGGACTCAGCGTTACGGTTTCCCGGTATCTGTATATGACTATACCAGCCAGCACATTTGAGGCATTCTGTTGTATCTTTCCCTCCTTTGTCCATTTCCATGGAAAGGATACCCACCTAACTACTCCTGGAGCACCCAGGACCAAACAGCAGTGCTCAAGTGCAAGAGCGCGCTATGGTTTCAGAAGTATTTTGTTTACCAAATTTATCAGATAGCTAAGGGTTAAAACTCTGTGTCATATTACTGGTTATGTTAGCTAGGCTGGCAGAATGAATGGGCTTGTGGAAATGAGAGTGAGTGGGATGAGAAAAAAGAAACCTATAGCATTTGTATTTCTGAAAGCCCATTTGGAGATGCCCATTCAATGGAAAGTTAGAGCTTTTCACTCTGCAAGGCATGAAAGTATGAATATACATACATACCAATGAGAAGTGAAAATGTCAAAAGCCTCCAATTCTTTTATTTAAGCCACTTCCTTTAACTATTGAGACTTAGGGCCATCATACATAAATGGATTTAAACAGTACAGTGCAATGTTTTACAGGGATATCATGTAAATGAATTCAGATGCTGAAAGCAGCATAGCAACATTAACCTTAGACAAGCCCAGGATAACTACTCCTAATAAGGAGCAAGGTAAATCAACATCATTAAGACTGACTGGTTCTGCTCTAGACTACCTGCTTGCAACCCTCTTACTACTACTTCATTTTATTTACTCAAAGGTGTGGCAACTTAGGGCTGTGGTGGAAGAAAATTCCTATCAATCAATCAATCAATCAATCAGTAGTATAGGTAGTATTCCAGGAATACCTATCTTCCACTGTACTTTCCTCAAACTTGCACTGAATGTAGAAGCTCACATTCCAACAAACCACAGCTCTAACAAGCACCTGCATCATACTTCTACTTTTCTTTTTTTCCAGTTTATAGTGTAAGCACTACCTAGTTTACCCAAATATCACACAATTAGGAAATAAACAAGGAGAGAAGGCATCACCAAGGTTGATCTTCCCACACTAGTATACCACGTAAGTCAGGAACAACTCCACAGAACCAGTGGAACTGAACTGGCTTTTAACTTCTGTTAGAGAGCTTATGGCACACAATGTACACAGCCGTGCCAACATGACTCCTTAAAAGCTCAAGACTCAAAGATTCAAAATATTAGAGGCAGAAGAAATACTACTGCCAACTCACTGTTTTCTTTCTGGTGATCATAGAAGTGAGCAGGTAAATAGATGAATGCTGGACAATGATGAGGACAGACATAAGCATCACTAATATTTCCTGATTTATGTAAAAGGTAAGTTGGTATCATCAATATGACAGAAGCACAGGCCCAGTTTTAAGTCACTACAGGAAACATTGTGCAAGGACAGGACAATGCAGCAGCTGGAAATGGTAGAAATTACTTGGAAAAATTAGAAGTATCAGTTAATACTTCATAAAATTGGTTGGAAAATAGAGTATATTATGTTTACATAATTGTGACAACCTCTTGAGCTTCTGACTCACTTGACTCATTAAAACTTCAATGCATGTTTCCCGCTATAACTGTGAAAAGAACTATCCGGATCATTAAAGAACTGACTGGTGAATAATAAATCAGGAAGAAACAGCATCACAAGCTAGTATCTCTAGGTGGAAAGGAAAAAACAGTAGATACTTGTAAAGATTAGTATGAAATATGTAAATGATTTGAAATAGAGAATTTCTCAAGAAAAGGAAGGTTTCCTAACAATGAGACAGGGCAGTAAGTACAATGCCAGAGATTAAGCATTCAAAGTGATTTAAAATGTAATTTTTTGGGATCGTATTTAGGAAACAATATTTATAGAATAGAGAATATGAATGTTTATTTGATAGAGATGCACATAAAAAGGAGAACTCTAACACAAATGATGCTTTTAAGGTTATTTCTTCACCTAATGTTTTTCAATGACTAATTTTTAAGATCTTGAGGTAGGCATCTTTCTTGGAGGATGGGGAGTGAAGATTTCTATTGTGTAACCATTAGCACCATGGCTACTAATAAGTAAATACATATATACAGTTTTAAATTTTCAGTTTATTCTCTATCACTTAGAAAAATACAAGCCAGAAGACCTAAAAAGTTGTAAAATCATGTAAGCAACAGGGGATATCAGGTTAAGAAGCAAATAAGGAAAAGTGTTTAGAGAGTTTCTGCAAGTACCAAGGAAAGTCCTCTTGCTTTACACATGGAGACAGAGATTACTTTATACATAAGATTGACCTCTGCAGCAGTAAGCCATTGACCTGCTACACTAGCATGACGTGCATATGAGGTGACCCAGCAGATACAAGGAGCATTTTCAGGAGATCCTGCAACTCAGGACCTCCTCTGCAGTTTATTTCAGCTTGGATCACGTTGCTATGACTTTTCTCCTACAAGCAGTCCCAAAAATCCCCATATTTCCTAGAGCTCATTCTATATGACAGAGGAAGAACCCATGTAGATCAGCACTGCCTATGCTAGAAATCAGCCTATGGGTTTTTTTCCTGAAAATCTGAAGAACAGCAGCAGCAAAGGTGGCCATAGCTTTCTTACCATGTTCTTGGTACTGGTATTCTCACTACATCACTCCTCTTCCTCACATGATACCAAGCAACAAAATCATTTACAAGTCCCAGCATGTATGATAATAGCTTGATTACGTTTTGTATGGATAGATCAGGTCTGATTATAACCATTAATAGACACACTTGCAAGGCTTCTAGGCATTTCACATTTTGTACTATTCCAGACCATGTTTCGATTGCATTGGTGGTGGGGAGTTAGACCAATGATGCCAAATCACTGTCCCCTGCTCCTGCTACCTCTGTTGCTATGTTGTAATTTAACCACAGCAGAGGCACACCACGCATCATCCATGGGAGACTGCAATGGATTGCTGCAGTGGCACACACAGACTCCCAAATCTTTCTGAGGTGCAATTAATTTTCAATTTTATTTAAAATCTTACATTCATCCCATCTCTTACACTTAAATAAGGAAAAAAAGCTTATTACGATTTTTCATTCTATGACAAATAAGATTTTATTTAAAAAAATAGTGAAAAATCCACAGGAAACTTTGGCTTCTTGTATTAACTACAGGTAACCTGCAAGACCAGGATATTTCAAACTGAGTTGCTCACAGTCAAACAGGAGATCAACCATTACACAATAAAATGCTGGTCTCCCGAGTCCAATTTGAGGGGCTTACTCTTTAGTCCAATAGCAGCCCGGATTGTCATCATACACACCCAGGTAGAACAAAGACCCTATCAAGGAACATAGTTAAAAATGAAAAAGAAACAAAAATCTGCGTGATACCTATCTTGCACAATTGTATGCAATTTTTTATTCCAGGTAATTTATAAAAAGAATATATGCTAGTTATGTGAGAAGGTCTGCAAAATGGCAAGTTAGCTGGAAAGTGCAAACGGGGACTATTAACCATTTCTCAGTACAAGCAGCAGAGGCCATCATACAAAATTAACAGACAGCAGGTTTAAAACAAACAAAAGCACATGCATTATCATATCCTATAGAATTGTGGGACTCATTGCCACAGGCTGGTTTGAAAACCAAAGGCAAAAATAAGTTGGGAAGGTAATTAAATTTATCAAAGAAAACTCCATCAATAGCAATTAAACTTGCTAGTCAGGATGTAACTTCTTCATCCAGAAGTTCCTAAATCAGTAAGAAAATCTGGGAGACTATAACAACTGGAATTTGTCTTGTTCTTGCACTCCTAATCCACTTCCAAACACTGTCTTGATTAGACAGGTTAGATACTTTGGTTTGAAACAATACAAATGCTCTTATCTTTTTAATAGCAAAGAGGATAAAAAATTTTCTTATCATTTCTAGAAATTGACTCCACTTATGGGATGGTCCTGGTAGCAGCCTACAGAGAAGTGACAGGTATTTGAATGAGATCTCCTTTTATATTAGCACACAAAAACACATTAGTTTAATCTAATTTGATGCAATTTAGATTCACACCACAGGTAAAGACTAAGTCTGAATTAGTCTGGAGACTATTTTATTTTGACTTCTTTTTGCCCTGCCTCCTTCCCCCTCCCTTGTTTGGAGGAACTGCACAAACATATCCTTAAATAAAGTAAGTAAAAGATAGAATAGGGATAGCCTCTTGCCTCTCCCCTCTGCATCTGATGTAGAAAATCAATACTGGAAAAAGGTGAGGTTTTCATAGTAAGTGTTTGATGCAAAAGGTCACCTGTAATGGGCAACAGTATTTTGCATAAGAATTAAGAGTTCTTACAAATTTTCAAGAAGTTCAGTTTGAAATAGGAATTCCTGTGAATTGGTTTTAAGCAAGCATACTGCCAGCGTGACGGTGTTCCCAGCACGGAATTTTAATCCTGGTGAAACTGGTCCAGATTCAAACAGGAGTTCCTATTTCCATGTTCCAGACAACATGAAACAATCAGTTTATGAAGAGATTTAGATTCAAAGCTGTGGACAATTGTACTTGACTTTCTATGAGTCTAAGATTAAAAAAAATAAAATTACTTGAACTTTGGTTTTAAACTTCACTGCAGGTTATAACGATTTTATAACCTCAATTTAAATATAATTGCCTATATATAAATGTCTCTTCCACTCTTGGTCTACAAGTAGAAGACAACTAGAGAAAAAACAACAAATGCAGCCTAATGGATTGTTGGATCATTAATCAGCACGTCAATATACTGAAATCCCTGGAAATAACCTACTGTTCAAAAAATTTAGGCTTTCATAACTTCATAAATAAATACAAATGCAGTTTAGGCCTATTTTTCATTGTACCTTTTCTCCTTCAGATAACACAACTTCCAAATATGTTTTCTTTCCTACTTTTACTAAAAATAGCATATCAGATGTAAAAGCCAAGTGTGAATCAAGAATTGATTGCTTTTCAAAATATATAAATAAATCCAGATGTACATGAATGAATGCAATCATTGTTCTGAGGATTTTATCTACATTACCTTTAAGATGACACTAAAAACCAGCATTTCTTAGGCTCAAATCAAATATTTATTCTTATACAGAATTGGCCTATAGTAACCCAACCTTCACATTTTCTGGCCTGCTTCCCATATCTTAATAGCACTACAGTCTCTCACTATTATGGAGACTTTCCATTCAAGAATCACTTCTAAAGAAGCAGTTCAGTTCCCTAAAGACCAGGTTTCCGATTTGGAGGCCCAGCACACATCTTACTGCCACACTGATAACAATTCCATGATGAGGTGAATCAGTCGGGCTGCCCAAAGAAAACTCATCTTGTGGTTTCTAAGGGAGAAGTCAAAACAGCAAGGTTGAAACTCATCCAGCTCAGAAGATACCTTCATTTGACTTCATCACCCAGGTTTTAGCAGGACTTCTCTACAACATACAACAAACAACCTGTTGCTACAGTTACCAAGTTCACTGGGATATGAATCATCAAGGCACCTTCATTCCACTCTGCTGAATTTCAAGCTTATATTCCTAGTGATTAGAAGCATTCTTGTTACGAAAGATATGATGCAATTCCCCTCATAAAAAAGGAATGCTTGGGTGCTCCTGTACTTACCTTAACTTTTGATTTGCTGTTATCGCCAAATACAAAAGTAGAAATTATAAATACCAGACAGAAACCGATAGGGATCGTTAATTTACTCACATGGTTTTTATTCAGTTTTATAGCCAGCAACAGAGGTTGCAAATAGTAAGGGGAGGCAACACCAGGAAGTATCTGACTTTGGGAGAAAAGAACAAGGAGAAGTTGTCAAAATGCCTGATAGTCAGCTGTTTTAACCTGCCCAGTTTATGCTGCTCTATTCTTCCCACCAGGAAACGCAAAATCAGATTGGAAACCTCTGAAAGGAAAAATAGTTGCTTAGTGTCAACTTAGTTGAGGCATTTAGTCAGGGAATCCTGCCAGCTTCACCCCCCCCGCCCCCATTTCACAATGTTGGGAAGTTAAAAGTTTTGAGAAAGTTTCCCTGTATTCACAGGTAGCCAGTCTGACTTTGTATTTCCTTTCTTAAGAAGTCCTATCTACCTCCTACTCTCCCCTCCCAGTGCTGCAGAAGCAGCAAAGGATGTTGGAGCATACCCCTATGGGAAGAGCCAAACTTGGTGGCTCAAGGTATGTAGTCAACACGTGTGTTTCCTCGGTGGAAGCATACATGCTGACCACTTGCAGGAGTACTTCTACAACCTCTGACACACTGATGTCCAATACACCTTCACTTACTGTGTACTGGTATACAAGGCTGAATATATTAAATGCCCCTTTTACTTCTCTTTTAGTCACAAATGGAAACTGTCAGGTTTCAGAAGAACTGCGAGGAGAGAAGGAAGACTTGCAGGCCAGGCCTTTCCCCTAGGTTTCACAGGCAAATGAGTCTAGTCTCCTTCACCTCTCCCGAGAAGCTTAACAGTCTTGCTCTTCCGGATCTGGTGACCAAAATTTCTGAGCTTGATCTATTCTATTTTAGGATGGCCCCAATATAGGAGGGGAGGAGGAAGATTTCAGCATATCTGTATCAATCTCTTATATGTGGCTTTGGAGAAGAACTTGACTCAGTGCACCTGCTGAGATATTGAAGGAACCCTGGAAATTAACTGATGAGAGATGAATGCAATGCTGAATGTTCCAGTCACACATCTCTAACACTAAAAATAGGTGAAGTTTCAAGGGTACCCCTTAGTGCTTGAGCTGCTTTCTCTTCTAAGATCACGTTACACAGAGGCTGAAGGTGATTTTCAGTGAAAACACCAAAAATCTTCATCATTACGATTTGTGCAATACTTAAAGGAAATGAAAGTACAGGTCTAAAGAATGAAACACATGTTGCAAAGACAGAAATCTCTCCAATCTTGAGCAATAGGGCAAATGTTTTGTTATCATGGAAATGCAAACTTGGACTACCATTAGAAGACAGAAAAAAAAAAAAAAGAGATGGAAAAGGCTGGGAGCAAATGAACAAACACATGTCTCACTGCTTTGTTGAGTGGTAAGACGAGTTGGTGGGAGGAAGAATTGATGAACTGTCACAGTATGACAAATAAGACCTCTGTTGGATGTATTGATTCTGAACAGAGAATGACTCATGGATCTACTTAATTCTTGCTTCATTTACAGACAGCAAAGTACTTGAACAAATCACAGATGCTGCCAAATGAGTCAAAGACGAAAAAAATTCTTTTCCACGCATGACTTTTTTGGGGTCAAATTTTTTAATAACTGCTTGTTTTGCAGGACAGCTCATACAGTAGAGCTCATATTTTGTATCAAGTATCACTGTCTCACTGATTGTGCAGTTGATCTCTCATATACATGTTGCACAGTTAAGACGGACTTGAAGACTGAGAAAAATAACCACACGAAAACCTGAGCATATTAGTATGTGTATCTGTCAACTATATATGTATGCACAGGTGTTCATTTCTTTGTGTGTTTCATGGCCCAAGATAATTTTTAGTAAGCGGGACTCAGGAGAGAAAGTTTTACTTAGTGTTTTCCCCAAACAACTATAAGCTCCAATACTTTTTTCCCCCTTTTTTCATCATAGAGGATTTATAGGCACAGGAGAAGAGATTTCAAAGAAACAAAATTATGCCTCAAAATTGATTTGGGTTACTAACCCAAGAGAATGATGGGTCATAGGTGCCCTGTTTTTGGTTTTTTTTTCTTCCTCTTTTTTAACTTTAACTTGATTTGAAAAGTTATTATTTTTGTCTTTATATTTGTCTTTATACTTGGAAAACGAGCCTTGAGTATGTGAATAAAGTGCGTACCAAAACGATGGTTCTGAGCTGAATTTACAAAGCGTAATTCATCAAGGTTCTTCAATTCTGTGGCCACAGTTGGGCTTTTTTCAAAAATTTAACAAGACCATTCACCATTTTCCTGTAGCCTAGTATCCTACATCCTGGTTTTCTCCCCTATCCTGACAAAACTTTTTTCTCACTCCCAGCTTTCCTTCAAGGCTGCAACCTCTCTCTACCCACTCTTTTCCATACTGCTAAAGTAGGCAGGGAGTCCAGGAATAACTACTACAGAACGCTAGAATAACTAAAACTATAATATTAGTTTTCAACTTTGAATCCCCTTGATAAATATTATTTTAAAAATATTTAACATATAGAAAACCAAAATGCAATAATCTGTTCACACATGATTACTACGCTACTTGCAACCACACAATTCATTTAGTCAAAGAACCCTTCTCCAGTTCAGAGAGCAGCCTCCACTCAACAACTCTGCCGCTTTTCCCCTGGAAGAGACAAGAAACAGCTGCAAGGCATGTCCTGTCCCCTCTGCCTGTCACAGAGCACCCCCAACTACAGCAGTCACAGCTTGGCTTTTTGTGGCAGCCTGCGATGTGCAGGAGGGCAGGTCCGGTGGCTTTGCTGGCAGGAGCTGACGGCTGCTGCAGGCAGGAGGTGTGGTAGGGGTGGCATGCCAGCTGCTGCCACAGGACTGGGATGGGATGGGAACAGCAAGGATCTGGCTTCGTCAGCTGTTGTACAGGCCTACTGCAATTTACATGGGAATTATATGAACTTATGTAGTCCATTTATAGAAATGTTGATTAAGTTTGGGAGCAACCACTTTGAACTATCCGCCAAGAGCAAAAACTATGCCTTTGTGCATTGTCAGCCTTAAGGAACTCAATCTGGAACTATTTTATCAATCTTTTAGATGTCTGAGTTTAATACAGAGATTAGAGAGGGTAAAGTTAGGGCAGAGCTGACCCCAACTGCCAAACTGTTTGAAGAAGGGAATTGTGAGTTAGCTTTGATCCAACGCACATTTGAAATATATATTCAGTTATGTCTAACACCAGCTAGGTACAGCTAAAAAAAAAGGAGCTGGCTGCATACCTCATTTACCAATCTCAATGTAAATTAAAAACAGCGAAGTACTCTTTAAATTGCACTTGCTGATCATGCCAGCCCCCATCCCGACCCTTCACAGTCTAGGGGTAGCTGGAGCACAGCTCATCATAGTCCCTTCACTCCCCTCCCGCAAGCAAAGCAAGATGCTCCAGAGCCTAGATATCCTGCTTGCACTTGGATTCCCCCTCACTTCCAAGGAATACTTCTACAGAAAATTGTGATAAACAGGAAAAAATATGTTTAAGAATTATGTAACAGTTTGTGTTTAATAAGAGAACTGGACAACTAGCGTGTGGAAATTCCCTCTCTTGACCTTTACAAGGTGAAAGGTGGGGGCACTATGGGGAGTTACGGCAGCAGAGGACAGGGAGTACCAAATGTCATTGTGCTGGCTAAGGATTTATGTAATTAGAGACATCTGGAGGAAAGGATTAACTCAACGTCATGATACAGCCTGAACCAACTTTGCTTACTTAAACTGCAAGGATATCTCAGTTTATAAATTACCATGTTTGCAGTACAAACAGTGACTGACTCATCAAGGCAAATACGCATCAGGTACAGTCTTAAACAGCTGCAGAATGAAAAAAAAACTGGAAAAAGACAAGATTGAATGGTTTTTAGACTTTATGGAAGTTTGTTTCTATTGTCTGGATTATATAGCAAAAATAATTTCCATTCTATAATATCTTTTAATTAGGAGTCAACTTTAATGTCTAATTTAAAATGCTGCAGTAAGGAAGCAAAGGGTTGAAAAGAGGTGCTAGCTAATGTCCAGTGTTGCAGTTTTACAGTCACTGTGTGCAGTGCTTTCAAATCTGATGATCTCAACATTCCCTAGCCCTCAAAAATCTTTGTTCCCACCCTTGTGGTACCTCCTCTTTTTGTCAGTAATTGAGGCAGCGACATGGTGATTTGTACCAGGAAACGGACCTAGTATAAAACCAACCTAGAAAAAAGGGGGATTGTAATTACAAACTGACAGTGTCATATACTAGAGAAACTGCCACAGAATATTCCTGTAAATCTGCCAAGTCAATAATATTCATGATGATCTGCTAAGTAAGTGCTGGCTGTGAGGACTGAAGTTGCCTAAGGCTACTGGAAGTCACATATCTAGTTTTCCAGAATGTCAGAACACTTTAGGAATTAAATGAGTAAAAATCATTCCTTCAACTTCTGCTTTTTTGCCTTCTCTTCTCATCCCTCAAGGTACTCGTGCCTTGTCCACACAACTCAGCCCCTTCCCAAGATGCCTAAGGAATGCCTAAATGGAATTATAAATGTTAGGATGTTTGAAAAAAGAAAGGAATATTTTATCAATGTTTTCTTATTTTAATCATATGACTAAGAGTTAGCTAGAGCTGATCTTCAGCAAAACAGTTACAGTTCTTAAAGCTAAATCATGAAGTGGAACAGTATTTTTTGTTAAATTTAAATAAAGACCAGAATGCATTTAAATTACCGTATTATTGTCACATAAATCGTAGGCCTTCTCCTGTGTTTAACAATGCCCTTTATTTTGCTACTCTCTCTAAATCACGTAAGGGACACGGTCCAAAAAACCTAACAATTTGCACATAGTAACGCTTACAGTGTGTTATAAATGGACAGCAACAATCTCATTTTCTCTTTCATCCATTGCTGCATACTAACTATACACTGGAACAGAAAAGTTTATAAAACAATATCCTGGCTGGGTCTAACAGCTGCAGTAACGAACCCCTGAAAAGAGCACAGACTGACTCCCACCCAGAGATTTAAAATAATTTAGCTGAGTAACGAACCCCTGAAAAGAGCACAGACTGACTCCCACCCAGAGATTTAAAATAATTTAGCTTTTTGACAAGTAAAACACGGGTTGGGCAGCTTTTAACACAAGTCCTTGGAAATACTGCTCCTTTATTATCTCTCAAGTCGAACAGAAGAGGTCACTAAAGAGTCACAGCATGTCCCTCTTCTTCAAAATGGGCCAGTCAAGCTGTCCTAGCTAGCCAGCTTGATCTCAGTGGCCTTCACTCTTAGCTTTTTCCATTCTTCATGCTCTGCCTCCAGCTTCTCTTGCATTTATTTCTCCTCTCCATCCTCTCAGTTCTGCACTATGTTTCCCTATGTACACTGAAGAAGAGTTTAACAAGGCAGGCTGTGAATGCCCCAGACCTGCCACTCCATATTTTCCATTCAGCTGCCTATGGCACGAGGATAGCAGCCTCCAAAAGAGGATGTTTTGTGGCAGAGTCAGCCCTCAAAGGACAGACTACAGTGTTCAGAGAGGTCAGCATTCACAGATGGGGGACTACTTGGCAGCAACACCAGTAACCAGGAAAGCAACACATGCAGAGATTCCTGTGGCCTTCCCTTCCCTCATCTGGAAGAAAAGTTTGGAAGCAGAAGAAAGGATTGCTCTGCTTTGTGGGTTTGGTTGGGTTTTTTTCCCTTTCTGTTTTTAGCAGTCTTGAAAAAAAGAGTAAGAAAACAAGAATACATGCTTCTTGTCAGAAGTATCCAAAATAAGAACGAAGACACGGTCCTTTCTTGACATGTTACAACACAGGAGTTCAGAGTCAGGAAGAAATAAAACAGGATTCGCTAGCATCCAGTGCAATCTCACACTTAAACAATGTTTCCAGTTGGAAAAAACTGTAAACTCAATAGTTAATACTGTAATTGTGTCTAAAGACACCTATCATAAAAAATAATTTAAAAGTACATCAGTGAATAGAGAGGCTCAATACAGGAAAAAGTCTTTAGTAGTTCATGTGTCTAGAAGAGTATTTCTTTTGGGCAGCGAAGGAGCTATTTTGTTGCTTAGAGTGCAAATATACACTTCCCATGCCAAAAAAGGTACTATCCAGCCAGTGAATATCTACAGGTATAAGGCAGAAGTAACGGGCATGTCCATCCTATCGCATGTAATGACTCCACACTCTCAAAAACAGGATCCAGATAACAGGAGCAGCAAAAGACTAGCTGGTGGAAACTCCAATGATTAACATTTTTTGTGCATGACAAAATGCAATAATAATTAACAGCAACATAGCTCATAGAACAAGTAAATTTTAGCTAAGAGAATCTTCTTCTGGAGGTAAGATGGCGTGAACCCAAGTTACTGTTCTGTTGTGCAGGAAGGAAAGGCAGATCTTCCTAAAAATCCTCCTAAACTGTAAATACCTGGGATTCAAGAGAGATCTGACCTGTATCTTTATGGAACAACCTAAAGGGAAAGTTGATGCCTCCATATGGCCCTTCTGGAGCTCCGTGGCATCATGGATCCCAAAGTCCTTCTAATACAGCAGAAGCTAAGGAGAAACTCAAAGGCAGTTTATGCTGCTCAGCATGCTAATACCTCCTAGCAAGATTTCTGATCAGAAATCAGCAGTAATTATCCGTCAAAACCAGGCTGGCTCTTTGCTCCGTTGCCTCCAGCTTTTACAGACCATTCAGGATCCTGTTCAGAGTTCCCACACTGGGACAGGCATGCACTGAGGAAGGATATTAGTTTCTCTTCCCCCTCTTTGGCAGCATAGATCTGTCTTTCCAGATCTTAAAACACTGTGCCACTACATGCTGCCTGGGATTCTTCTCAGATAATCAACACTTACTCCCTGATCCCATCCAAACAACTTGTAAACTTCCTTTTCGATTTTCATAGTAAGGAAAGTACCCTCTTTGTGAGCCAGTATCTCATGAAACTTCACTGCCGCTCTCAAAGAAACATCTTTCAGCAAGTTTATCTAACCTCCCTAGCTCAGCTGCTTTTATCTATACATATGAAAGCATATCCTGCTTCTCAAGAACACTTTTAAAGTAGTTCTTAGAACAAAAACGTATTTCTTGTAATTACTAGAAGTAAATTACTTCTTTTATTTTCAAGCTCATTTATAACTTAGTTTTAATTTCAGGAGCATGAAAATTTAAATTCTGGCTTTGGAATACATGTGAGCAGCTACTTTGTTACTCCTAATTTAAAGTAAATATTTGATTGACAAAAAAAAAAGCCCTTAAGCCATTTCTTAGTGAAATGCTAAAAGGAAGTACCAAGAATTCTCAAAAATAGGTATTGGTAAAAAAGCAGGATTATTCTTCTACAAATCACCAAGTGGAAAGATCTGAAGCCAGTCTGAGCTGCCCTTGTAAGAACAGGACTCAAATGCTTAAGGCAACAGGAAGTGAAATAAAGTTTAAACTTGCATAGGATGTGGTTTGAACTAAGTAAGGGGTTATTTTAAGAAGAACTCTTACCAGCATAACTATATTAGACTAAATTTTCTATATGGTAGATTTCTCTGTTCCCCAAAATCCCTATTTCTATGAAAACATACACACTCACACAGTGTTATGTCCTAATAACGTTATTATTGATACCTTACCTGTAACTACGAGCATTGCATACATGGGGAAATTTTAGGTATGATTTTTTTATGGCTAATACAGTCAAATATGTAAGAACCATCTTCCCACTGATCATTTTTAATTTGTGAAGTCTAGATAACTCTTTGAACTTCATTGTAACGTGCTACAAAAATGTTTGATCAGTTTCTCAAGAGGATAAGTAATAATGAGGCACTCATTGTTTTACAATCAGCATACACAAAACTCTTAATGAGTATTTAACCAGCACTTACATTTTCACACTGCATCTTTCTGGGTTTTATGTGGGAAACATTGAGTCCATCAATAACGATATCAAACGGAAGTCGATTTTCCACAAATGCTTGAAAGGCTTCAAATTCCTGAAATAAATAAACACACACACACACGGGGAATAATATGTTGAGTTTAACAGAAAGATTTCATTCACTTTTTATTAAAAAAATAAACAAAGTCTAAATCTCTCACTTTTGTTGGCTACACTTCACATCTTTACTTGCATACTTGCTAAAACAACCACACCAAAAAAAAAAAAAGAAATCTTTAAAAGCCATAAGTGTTACAGTGGATACTTCCAATATAATTTTAAATTACATTACAAGTGAAAACCAAAACTTTAGTCATACAGATTTTCAAAATTATAATCCGAACTGTACACTTTTATAAAGATGCATGCTATAGTCATTGTTATGCAACAGCTGCAAAACAAAGCAACTTTACAAACCCATAGACTGTAACACTATTACTAACTCTTAACATTTCCAAGTGTAAAATAAGCATCATATTTAGTTTCTCTGTAAGAATTCTGAAATCTGAATGCCAGTCAATATTTAAATAAACATTCATTTAGAAACACAGCACTCCATTTGTGAGAAATACACAGCTTTAAGGCTAGCAAAACAATCAACTCTCTTACTAGGTCAGAAACATAATGCGGGGATTGAACAAACCAACAGCATCCATCCAGTTTTTACAATGGAAGGAAAACCACAATTGCTTTAGGCTTGAGACCCCATAGGAGGAGAACAGAATACAAAGCTTTAATAAAATCTTCAGGAATTTCTCCTTTGATTTTTGAAGAAAGATTTAGTGGTTTTAGCAGATGCTTGCATAAGATTTCTACTTCCTGCTTCTGACTGTTTTAATAGGCACAGGAACCCGAAGCCATCCTGGTGGGTAGTGCCTTGGTTTCATAAATGACCTTTCTAGTAACAAGTAAGACTTATTTATCTGTAACAGAGGTTTCACAGTCCAAGGCTATAAATGAACTTTCACTGGAACTCAAAACAATTGCAAATTTCATGCCTTCTGCTCAAAATTCAAGAAGCACTTTTCTAATCTTGCCTTCTCCCATGTAGCCATATGGCAACATATAAGTCTAAATAAAAACCATCCCCTCAGCACCCAAACAAAAATCTATACAGCACAGACAATTCTTCCTCGGAGAAAGGAATGAAAGAAAGAATTTATTTGTCCAGAAAATACATTGCTGTCAGGCAGTAACAAATCATCACCAACTTCAAATTTAGTCAGAATGCTTATGACAGATTATACTAGGAAAAGGGTTACTTGTATTAAAAGTACAAACCAGCCAAGTGAGATAAGGATGCCTCACTCAGATGTTAAAATTTCAGGCATAATTTCCAAGTGAACAGAGGTGTACTGGTCAAAAGCACAGTGACGAGAACACAGACAACACAGGGCTCAGTCTAGTACCACCAGAATCAATTGCCTTTTATGTGATCTTTCATTTCTCCATGGCTTAAATAAATGTTATTATTGAGAAAGTATAAAAAGCTGGCCAAGAAAACGATCATCTCAAATACAAAGAAATTGTTGGCACTTGTGAAGTGTTTCCCCCTGCCCCCCAGCCCCAATGTCAATGTATTTCATATAGATGAATAAATATTCTCATTGCCATCTGACAGGCACACCGAGACACAGAAAGGAAGTCACTAGCAAAGGTGGTGGCAGGGAGGGGAAGGAGAAACAAATGCAAAACGAAACAACAAAGATTCCTGACTTCTGGGCTTATGCCATCCAGTGGACTTCCCCATGGTGCAAAATCGAATGAGTCATCACTGTAATACTGGATGGCTGTCTGACATGTGGGAAAGATAAAAAGAACGAAAACACATGCAGACCGAATGAAGGTAAAATAGGAGAGCTTTGAGACAAAAATGAGTGAAAATGGAAAAGACAAAAGAAAGTGGAAGCAGATGAAAAACACATGGTAAACACTCCAATAGAGCATTATTTTCCTCATGCCAACAAATGCCAATATTATTTCAAGTAACATGGTTACAGTCAAGTAGATGTTTTTATAAAGTATAGTGTACACCTAATCTTGTCTTTAAGGGCTCAGTTCAATACAAAACAAACACTTTGTGGAGAATTTTTAAAGTGGTATTTTATTTCAGCTGACAATAGTTATAGAGCAGTTCCTGAAGGGGTGGGTCTTCCCTGATGGGCAGGGTGCTTTGTCGAGGCAACACTACAGCATGAGCTGGGGAAGCAGCAGAGGAGTTTGGTGGGTCAGTGCTCCCCTCTGCCCACTCTTTGCTTGGCTCCCTCTCCTCTCCCAGCAGGGCAGACGGAGCAGGAGCTGCCAGGAAAGTCCTGCTGAGAGGCACCAGGATAGGCTCAGCACCCTCAGAAGCCAGCTCCTGGCGCTCTGGGGTTTACTTTTGGAGCTGGGGAGATGCTGCAGCTTTTTAAGTGTCATTCCCTTGGCCACCCCACCCTTCCCTGCCATCTCCTCCTGTCCATGTCTCCTACTCCGTTCTCAACAGATGTCTGACAGTGTGCCCCTGCCAGCCTCCTAGATCTGCTCAATTATTTTGCCTCACTACCAGTAAACTGTGCAATACAGGGACAGAAGGTTTGCTGGCACAGGAGACTCTTATCCACACAGGGAGATAAGGAGTTAATAGCAGAGTAAGTGCAGAAGACAAATGGCCAAGTTTAATTTATGTCACCAAATACAGAAGACTCCAGTGAAAGGCCTTAGACAGACTAAAAATCCCCAAGGATCAGTTCATTTTCTCCTCAGCATTCATGTTTCCCCAGCAACACACAAGAGTGCTCCTTTCCTTTTCCAGAAAAAAAAAATACATAAAAAAATGACAGAGAAGATCCAGGTCTGCTCCCCTGAGAGACAGTTTTTGAGTTGCCGTATTTCCCATCATCTCCGGATACAGGGAAGGAAAAGGGTGAAGCCTAGGAATAAGCAGCAGGCTACATAATCCAGATGCAGTATAAAGGGTTATTCAAACACACGCAGACTTATACCGTAAGAGTATATTGGGTCTGGCTGAGATGGAGTTAGTTTTCCCCATAGCAGCCCTCATAGTGCTGTGCTTTGTATTGGTAGCTAGAAAGGTGTTGATAACTTAGCAGTGTTTTGGCTACTGCTGAGCAGTGCTTGCACAGCACCATGGCTGTCTCTGCAACATTCCTCCCTCACCAGCAGGCTCAGGGTGAGCAAAATCTTGGGAGGGGACATAGCCAGGACAGCTGATCCAAACTGACCAAAGGGATATTCAATACCATATAACATCTGCTTACAATAAAAGGTAAAAGAAGGGGGGGGGGGGGGGGGGGGGGGGGGGGGAGGCATTCGTTATTACGACGTTTGTCTTCCAAAGCAACCGCTCCACATACTGAAGCCCTACTTCCAGGGAAGTGGCTGGACATTGCCTGCTAATGCGAAGTAGAGAATAAATCTTTTGTGTTTCCTTTGCTTCTGCATGCGGCCTTTGCTTTATTAAGCTGCCTTTATCTTGAGCCACGAGTTTTTTCCATCTTATTTTCTCCCCACCCCACCCTGTCCTGCTGAGGAGGGGAGGGATAGAGCTGCTTGGTGGGCACCTGGCATCCAACCAAGGTCAACCCACCACAAGGAGAGAAAGTATAAAATTCAAAGGATGCTGATCTTTCAAAGATCAGAATTTGTTTGGATTTTATGCAGATCTTTCTTACAGGCACAGTAATAAAGAGATGATTCACCCACAATTCTCTAAAGATATTTCCCTCACTAGCCAACTGTAGGAAGAAATTGAAGATCTTCTTTATAAGCAGTAAATGAAGTAGAGCACAGCTGCAGCTAGGGTACAGCTGATCAAGAGAAGCCAAACACAATAATCATCAATGCAGTACAACTATGATGTGAAGGTTGGTTTAGGCAAAAAGAAGCAAGTTATTCACACAGGCTTCCCCTTCCAAACAGAAAATGCAATGCTCTACATACACCCCTGCATATGCCACAGGAACGTTTACATGGAAACATCCTGCTGAACACGACAAAGGGCATTTCTGATGAATCCCTTCAACACAGCAACAAGTAGCAAAACATCTGTCTCCCCCCCCACCCAGGTAAGAGCACCAAAACAAACACAGCAAACCTTACACTGATTTCTAACTTGTTCTGACTGGGTTCATTTTACAAAGTCTCTGAGGAAAAGTCCATTCTCCCAGCCTTGGAACACTACTCAAACTCGCTTCAACAGAGTTGGCAACTGAAGGGACAAAACTTTAAAAACACATTCAGCATTGCTTATTGACATGACTCCCTTAATGCCCAGGAGCCACAGAAAAGTGTTGCAATACAGCAAGGCTGTTACCTCACTGCAAGACTTCCCACAGCAGCGTGTGCACCGCGTGAACATGTCTCCCTGCAGCAGGAATACGTGCAATGCAACAGGGTGCTCACAGGAGGCTCCAGTGATATCCTGTTTCACACCACATACAAAAGAAAAGGGAATTTTAAAAAACCCACCTGATTTCATTCATTGCCTAGCTGGGAAAATAGGGGAATGCCAACTACGCAACCCTTAGAAATGATTCACTGCACCTTCAACTAAGAAAACTTATCTTTGCGAATGGACACCACACTGACTAAATCAATTTGGAAGTAAGAGCCAGCCATAACAAACTCATGATGGAATTTATCTTGACATGAAGAATTAAAGACATTTAAAATAATTTTTTGTTTAACCACTAGCATGTGGGTAGCTCAAGTCCATTCATACCTCGGCAAAAGCACAAAACAGTCTTCCATTTTTTTTGGTACTCCACACTAGCTGGATGACTCATGCGCTATTTCACCATCATTTTATACTGGTATGTACTGGTACTTCCACAGAAAGAGGTGTTTCTACTTTCTCCCTTCCCTCAGCCATTCATTCCTAGCCTTGCCCCCTACCTACACACACACGTTTTTTGGCACAAGAAGAAAGACTGACATGGATGAAGAACTGAGCCACCATGAACTGAGTCAATTAACGGTCCTTAGCCTGCACCAGTCCCCCTGTTCAGGTCAGAGTACAGAGGTTTGTCCTGGCATGAAAATTCTGCCAGGACATGGAATAGGAATGAGACTGGTAGCAAGTGAGACTACTGAGATCACCTTTTCCCATAGGTAGCCCTGACTATGCTAATTTACTGGATTGTGAAACTACAACATTTTATGATATTTATCTCTCAACCTGGGGTATTGCAGCAAAACAAGAGATAGAGGTTGGTTTTAAAAAACAGAAGTATAGGAATTATTGTTTGAAAAAGAAAGAAAGAAAAAATATTGGTTTTGCTATTTTAAACCATTCATTTAAAAAAATAATTAAAAAACCCAGTGTGACCTCAGACTTCAAAAGTCTGGCTTACGCAGCCAATAATATTTGAAATAGCAGTAGTAATAAATCTGAAAATAGGACTTTACTGTAAGAGTATTAATACTATTTCAACTTCTGTAAACACATTTATAAACAGAAATGTATGTTTTTCTTCCAATACCAGTGCACACACTCAAAAGCACAATAAAAATTAGGAGAGGAATGCATTATTAGTATTCACAGATTTACTATGTTAAATATGATAACATAGAAATAAACAACACAACTGAAGACAAAACAAAGAAAACATAGCTAAACAAGCATGTCCTTTGATAAGAGCAATGAGAGTAATTCAAATTAGTATTTTGAAATAATTTTAATGTCTGTAACAGATCTAAGCATATGACAAGTTTCAGATCACAGAAAGGTTAGATCACTTGAGCATTTTTCTCCTCAAGTATAAATAGGAAACATGCTGGCAACCAGAAATAAAATCGTGGTATTGCTCAAATTCTTCAACAATCCAAAACGTCTACTGATCTAAATGCCAAAAGCCAAAGTAATATAACATACAAAGGAAATACATGAGCAAATCCATAGAGGACTTTTAAATACAAGAAAGGCTATTAAATTCATGCCAACACATGGAATTTGAAAAAAATGGAAAAAAAAATAAAAAAAAAGAAGAAAAAAACCTACTAAAAACTACTAAAATCACTGCAGGAAAGGCTGCTTGTCACTTTTTCTGAACAATAAAGTTTATGCTCACTCATCAGGAATGGTGGAGAGACATGAAAGTCAAATTAAGAAGTGCAAAACTACAGTATTCAACATATACTGTTCCCAGAAGCATTCACAATAGTTAAAGCTTTGTACAACAGAAAAAGCAGTGCTTCCCCTCTCTATACTAAACGGCAATATACTCGAGTGCAAGGAAAGAGCAAATTCTAATTCACAGAATATTATACTGCAATCAAGTGTTATGTAACTCTGCCCTAAGTATCAAACAGGGTGTTTTTCAACACCATAAGAGCAGCTTTTAGAGAAGTGAAAACATTCACTTTTTAAGTTTCATCAAATACAAAGAGATGGGGGTTGCTTTGTTTTCAACAATGTTTCTTGGTATCAGAAGAAAAACACAGGAATGAACATTAGTGTGAGAAAAAAATTCAGCTGTCAAACTGAAATCCAGCCAATTTTTTTTAAAGCGCCTTGTTGGAGCACTCTTAAATCTGTTTGTTGCTATGCCTGAAGGGTTTGAATATTTCCCCCACAGTTTCAAAGCTTGGAAATCCCCTTCGAACCCTTATGAGCAGGAAGGCTTTTCTCAGTATTGTGTATGGTATCACTATGTACTCTGGATTGCATACAATTTGTTTGCCCTCTGTTATATCTTCTAAAGTTAACAAATAATCCAGGAGTCACAAACTCCTGTGGCTGTAGCCTTCAGAGATGCCGTCACAAACAGGAAGATACTCACAGGCACATTGACAACCTGGCAGAGATGTGCTCTGTGTTGGCCTGTTCGTAGTCCTTCATCAACAGCAGGCAGCGTTGGCGCAGGACTTGTTCCTGCCTGCCCACATCAGACAGCAGAGGGTCAGTCACAAGGCCAATGCAACTTGCAACTCAACAATCCAGGCAGTGCACTTCTGAAACATCCTTCCTGAGCACACTTAACATGGAGGGAGGAACAAGCAGTCTGTGCCGCTGTCCTCAGTGGAAAAATGCCCTCATCTTTGCAAGGCTGCCATCCTAAGTACAAGAGTATAGAAATGGACCATACCAAGCTTTCTTTTAAAACAAACAAAAAAAACTTTGCAAAGGCAGAAATATTTTGAATTCACAAATTCAAAATTAAAAAACATCAGTGTGTTATCAACAATATTCTCACACTAAATCCAAAACACACCGTACCAGCTCCTAAGAAGAAAATTAACTCTATCCCAGCTGAAATCAGGACATGGATATACCTCCATGCTGCTCTCTCTGCTATGCTGGTACAAATGTTTGAAGCAAATCTGAACAAGGAACTGATCTAGCTGAAAAAACACCCACAAGAAAACAAAACATTATTTTGTCATCTAGGTTGGTGCCCTGCTTACCATGGGGCTATGCTCATTTGTTTCCTGGCACGCTTGCAGAGGCCAAAGGGGACAGGAATGAACAGCTGGCAGGGTGGTAAGGCTAGTTATGCTAGTTTAAAAATTATACTGCCACCAAATGCTTATGCTAACTAGTAGTTGCAATTTCAAGAGAAACAGCAACTGTTCTGGGGGGCTGAATGGCACCACATGTTCTACCCCTGTTTTAATATTTCTAGAAACAATCCAGAGAATTATAAACCTACGCACCCAGCATCTGTACACTGTAATATGGTTGAATCGATCACTAAAAATTGTGCAAACCCTCTGGAATAATTTGATGTGGTAGAGTTTAATGTGCACACCTTTTGCAAAAGAATTCCTCTAAAAATTCTTTCCTTGTGTCAATGAAAATGTAGGTAAAATAGAACCAGATTGCATTAACTAGATTTTCAAAAAACCTGACACAGACTTCATAACAAGGTACTAAAACACTGAACTAGCTATAGCATTTAAAAAAGGCAGAAGAGAAAAAACGAAGGGTCATGCTCAAAAATTAGCAGCATCTTTCAAAGTTCTGTACTAATTCCCATATATATGAAATATTTTACAGATATTTAAGAAAGGGAATGGCACAGAAGAAGCCAAACCAATGATGAATACAAAACCAAATTAAATTTAGCATCAGAAAGATGAAACAATGCATACTATAGGAAAAAAGTACACTTACATTCTACAGATTTATGGAGGAACTGTATCAACTTACGGATTTATGGAGGAACTGATCAAAGGATCACCATAGTGTAATGAAAACGTGTTCAAATTGATAATGTTCTAAAACAGATCTAATCAAATCTTAAGAGATAAGGTGTTGGATAGATAACATGAAATTATTATAACTTGTTAAGCAATTCTAATTATCATAAATAATAATGAAGCTCTATATTAGACAGTTCCACACAGGCCTCTGCAGCACCAGAAGAATCTGTTTTTGACCACAGCTGGAGACCAGATCCTCGACTTAGAAGGACCTTTGGTAATGGACCAAAGTACCAAATGGTAAAGGACCACTCGATAATGCCTAAGTTCCAAGAGGTAACATTTCAAAGTGTCTTAAATCAAAATGTGCTCACACTAATTTTACTTTAGAAGTATTATCAAAGAACTTAGCAATATTCAGAGACAGAGAACACTTAGAAAAAGGATGGTAGTGTATGCAGTCTGCATCTGAGAGACAGTAAACATCTCTCAAGATCCTACTTAGTGGAATGCATGAGCTGCAAGTAAAGGACTGTGTGTTTGAGAAGTTCCTGATAAAGTAATCTCCTTAAAAATTAGCTACTCAGATAATTCAGATTAGTTTAATTCTTTAGTTAACAGTTACTGTTCTGACTTCATGTTTATGGTCCTGTCTGCCTCTGTGATCAGCTAATGAACAGGAAAAAAGAAAAACTTTATCAAGGTATGCCATTCTTAAACCTTGGTGAAATTCTTCAATTTCTTCTGTTTCCATTTCTTCTTATATGTTCTAGCTAATGTAAGGAAGATACAGATGTGAGAAAAATCACTGCATAGCAAACCATGTTTGTATTTTGCTTGGCAAGATCTGCAGACGATATACAGTGGAAACAAGTTAAGGTTAGCAACTGTATTTTAACCAAACAACTGGTGTTCAAAAAAATAACATTAGAACCAGATTTTTCTTACTTGATTGCATTAACTGGAATATGAAGAATGTATCACATTAGAAGAATTTCCAAATACAGAGGTGACAAAGTTGTAGTTTAAAAAGACTGTGGAGGACAACGAAACAGGTTTAGACAGTGGATTGGAAGAAAGGCGCGTTCTTGTGTTGCAGGGTGGCCTAATTTTGCTGCACAACCATTTGACGGCAAAGGAGACCAAGTGACCTGAACAAAGTCCCAAGTCATTCCTTGCTATACGAATCAAGAAAAGGAAGACTGTGGACCACCCCAGAAGATCTGACCCACCCTCAAGAAAGATTCTCTAACACTGAAGTAATTGAGGGAAAGAAATTATGTGCCCAATTTATAATGTTTTCATCTAGATCTATTTCTTGCTGCTAAGGAAGCACCTTAGTCTTTTATCCTCCTGCCAAAAGACTCTCTGTGCTTCTGTTTGCTTCCATTATCAGGAGCCTCTGGGGTAAGGGAAGATGCAAGAGAAACCTTAGAAAAATTCCAACTGCCTTTGTCTCTCACCACCCATTTCCCATTCGGTCTCCCCTCTTCCCCTCCTTTTCCTTCCTTCCAGAAGTTCCCTCCTCTCTAGCAGATCATATCACAAGAAGAGTGTAACACCAACTCTGAATTAAATGAGGCACGAAGACAGAAAGTAAGCAGGATAAAGGCTCTCAGACTCTGTCTGGGCACTCTACTACTGCAATTGTCTCAACACCCACCATAAGCCATTACCTCTCTTTATCCTGTGCTTACTAGACCAACAAGATTCAGTAGTGGATCAAGCTCTGAGGCTAGCGTTCTTTCTAACCCCCAAACTAACCCTAGTTCTAGCCAAAAGACTGCAACCGAAACAAACCCACAGCTAATCCTGAGTCCCACTCAGATAGCTCTCCTCCATACTTGTGGATGTTACAAGATCTAGCAGCAAATCTGGGTCTTAAGGCAATGCAGGATTCTGCTCTACTGAATACTATCCCTATCCTGACCAAGTCCAGTGGCCCATATTTAGCAGAGAACTGAAAAAAAAAAAAGCTGTTCAACCCTATCTGCAAATGTTGTGTCTCACCTTTGTAGGTTTCCCTAGACCTATGACTGCACAGGGCTCTTCATGATCCAGGAGTCTTCAGGCTTGCTATCAGTGTATTTAATTCTAACTGCAATGCTAACCCTATCTTTATCCACAAGCTAATGACCATATCCTTCCCATAACTAAAAATTAGCCACAAGGCAACAATGGACTTAGTCATCAATCTGCTATTCTGCAAAACCTGTAGAATTAAGCTGTTCAGCACTGGCCATCCTATAATCAAACAACAGTTATAAGTAAGTTTTTTGATCCGTGTTGTTGTAGACTGGATTACACATTTGTCCTTACTGATGCCACCTCTAATCTAATACTTTGGCCTAACCACAGCCATACTGAGTGAGTGCTTCAAGTATTTTAACTCCTAAATATTAACTCTTACCCTAGTCTTATCCATAGCCCAACACCAGCGCATAGCCAAAAGGCTACCAAGAAGCCCTTCACCTCTACTGGCACTCAGTCTTAATGAACTTGTAAGACTCCAACAATAACTCAAGTTCTCCAGCACCTGCTGTCCAAAACACTAATCCCCAAACACCACACTTTCAGGACTTTCTAGATTCAGCAACAACAGGTTCTTCCATCCTTGCTATCCTGAAACCCCAGCCTACCTACAATCCAGTAACTCATACCCATCCAAAAATTAGTCATAACTTGCTCATCTAAGCCAACCTCAGCATTCATCCTCTTCTTGGGCCTCCTAGAGGAGGGGGGGGGGGGGGGGGGGGGGGAACAACAAAGAAGGAAAAAAAGCAAGCTCAGAAGTCTCTACCATCTTGAAGCCTAGGTTTAGCCCTAATCCTAACCCTAACTACAGCTCACCACCCGTATATCCTTCTCCAGAACTAACAGAAAGCTTTCAACCCATGCTGGCACCAGCAGGATTTTCATCCTGCCGGCATGGTTCTTGCAGAAGCTAGCTCTGAATCCAGGTGCTGCCATTTTAAACCGAACCCTAGCAAAGTGACCCACCCTGCCACAGAACTGACAAGAGGACTTTCAGTCATTCCCACCTGAAAAGAAACCACAGGAACTGTTCCTGCCCAAAACAACCCCCATCCCAGTGCAACGGGCTTTGCAGCATTCAGCAACATGCCAAATTTTTGCACTCCTACTGCACAGGACAAACACTTAACTGGGCCTCTGATCCCTTTGCTGCAATGTGGCACATATCTGGGAGGGAAGGGGGTACATGAACCCACAGGAGAAATTCCACCCAGCCTTCTTCCTTCCATGTTTCCTCCCTCATAAAGTTCTTTGCTCCCTGGCACTGACAGGGAGGAGGTAACATATATGGCAACAGAGGTAGCGGAGGTAAATGCCACACATAGCCTGGGCTGTGCCACACTCCGTGCACGCAGTATCAGCTGTTTGCTGGGAAGGGGTTTTCTCCTCTTCAGCCCCTGATCTTCTCAGGAGACACAGCAGGCCTAACTGAATTAACTAGCCTTCTCTTTCTCCCTGAGCTCAGGCAAAGAAGCCACGACATCCAGGTGCAAGATGGACAGCCATAAGCATCCAGGCATCTCAGGGCAGGTAAGGGTAGCTCACCTTGGAAACAGCTCAAGTGCAGGCAATTTAGCTGACTTTGACCACAAGCTGAGAGTCAACAAAGCAGGTAGAAGAATGAGATCACACTGGAAGTTAGGACTGAAGGCTCTGCCAGATGGGGTTAGGGCAGACCGTGTCAGGCACAGTCTTCTTAGAGTTTGGAGTACATAGGTTTTCTGGAAGTAATAAACTACTCTATTCAGAACAGGACTGGCATATACCACACAGGGCTTTGGGGCAAATCATGGAGTTGGGAAACATGCACATGTGGAAGAAGAACCAAAGCATTATAGAAGAGGTATCAATCTAAAAGTAAGAAATAGAACCTTATTTTCAAGGCTCCTTGGAAACAGCACAACCTCATTCAGTTGCAAAAATAACACTGAGATGAATGGATGACTTCCTCTTCCCGCTCCAGTCTCCTATAGTCTAGAAGAATGTGTAAAACCCCTTTACACACTTAGCCCAGATCTAGTGCGGGGACTTTACATGCCCACAAACCCATCTCTTCCTGCCTTCTTGACAGCACATACACATCTCCCATGTGCTTCCTTCCCCCTGCACAACAGTCCTTTCAGGCTTATCAGGGGTACGAAGCAGCCATGAAGGGAATGAAATTACTGCATTTGCGTATTTGAGAGAAACACCTGGGAGCAGCTGCAACATGAAAGTCATCACAGCGAAAGTTGATTCTGCCTCTCAGTATACCAATTATATCATCTCAGGCTCAATGGCATAGCTCCCAATTAAATGCAGCCAGAGTAAACAGGCATCTGACTGAAAACATCATATAGACATTGGTACAAAAGGTGACAGTCTTGTTACAATTGTTTTCTTTCTACGGCAGCCTGCAAGGTTGCAGCTCACTATATTAGATCATCATATGAGATCCTAATAGACCTTTCAGTAGCTGTGCATAAAGATCTGAATCGATGTCTATTTTTAATGTGTAACAAGTATTTCCTTATCACAGATAATCAGTTTTATAGTTCATGCAAGCCATCTTTTCAATGTATTTGTAAATAGTGTTCACTACCATTCTGATGTACAAACCTAAGTTGTTTAATTTTCTTTCCTAAAACTAATTACAAAAAAATTACATTTTTTTAATCACAGCGTAGCAGACTACTTTTGGGGGATTCTCAACAAACCAAATCTTTGCTCCTAATCTTCTGCTCTGATCGCATTTACTCTTAAATGAGAGAAATAAAATCAAATAAAGCAATGATGCTGTTGCAAAAGTAAGAAAGACAAAAGACTACTCCTCAGTGGGGAAAAAAAAAAAAAGATTCCAAATGCAACAAATGCATTATATATTCAATTTGAAACATTGTTGGAAAAAAAATGTTTAGAGCTCAAAACAACTCAAACTGTTTTCCTGAATAATCATTTCATTGCAAGAAACACAGACGCACTAATGAAAACTAGTTAGGAGAAAAGAAGGAATAGAAAGCTAAAATGTTTTCTATTTGAATTGCGGCTACTATAAAAAAGTGACTGACTGGAAAATGGAAACCCCCTCTCTCAGATATACTTGCTTACATCCTATTTTCAGCCTCTTCACCTAGTTTCCCCTCTGGAAAACCCTGGCTGCAGGAGAAGTCACAGTCTGGCATACCTAAAATGGGCAGCGTATTTTCATCACCACATGTCTGCTTTCACAGCACAAAGGCAACTAAAAAGTCCCAAATTTATTTCTGGAAACCTCTGACACATCACGACACTGTTTTGCCTCTACCCCCACATCCAGGCTCAAAATTCACTGAGGGGGCAGACTTTAAGCTGTACAGCCAACACTAAACACACTGAGTTCATCTCCATTCAGCCTCCTGGTGACTGCCTGCCAACAGGGAACTGGAACAAGGCCAACTTGGAACCAGCAAGTGGGTGGCACCAGAGTGGTAAATGACAGAATTTCAGCTATCACATGGACTAACAAAGTCTACTGACATCAAAACTTAAAATAGTGTATTGAGTCTTTGTTTCATTAGATTGCATTCATTTGATCAATCATGTTCTCAAACAGGGGGAACATCATTTCCACTACTGCTCAGCTTGGGCGTGAATATCCTGTTACCCAGAACTCCCTTCCTAAATCTCCCTGCCTTCAACTTGTACTGCTAATCTAGCCCTGTGTACTTGACAAACTTGAAATTTTCAAGCCAGCAGTCACTACAAGGAACAGAAGTGAAGCTTCACAGAGTAGACAGTTAACTGGTTAAGGAATTAAAAGTTTTGTTGTTGTTGCTTTCTTTAATAAGCCCACCTCAACCATAATTTTCACAAAAGCTTTTAGAGAACAGATACAGTTGTACAGTGTGCAATAAAACACATCCTTTTGTTTATCTTATAATATTATAGAACACCAGTACCCATTAAATACTTAAAATTATTACTACATTTTTAAGGATAATTTCACTCCCCTGTACAATTCACAGCTAGGTCAGCTAAAAGTCCTGAACTGAGGAGAAAAATCTGTGTGGAAATTAGATGTCTGAACAATAGGGTGCATGTACTACAAGTACTCCAACACTAACTGTCCCAAGTTTCTATAACTGTTACCCATGTGCAAGGTCTGTGTCTGCAGAAAGCCTGAAGAATTAAATCTGGTGTCCTCTTCCATGTTTTCAGAACTGGTGCAGAACTGAGGTGCCAGCTGCAGCACAAGGACACCGAAACTTATAAAGGTAAAGCAAAAACCCCCCCGAGACGTGGCGTGGGCTCCACCTAGTGGAGCTCAGCTTCATTCCGTACCACTGCTGCTGAACCACTAATCTCCACAGAAAATGAGTAAGAAATAGAACTGCAATATAGTATAGTGTCTGGGAATTATGCCCTCTCAGATCTTTACAATGACCTTTGAAAAGCTTGATACTCCTGATGTATACTGTAATCATAAATATGAAAGTGTATCTTTAAAATTGAGGGGTAGTTGATTGGTTGGTGGGTTGTGAAAGTTGACTGAACAAAATGATAATCGGTTCTTTATCGTTTCTGGCAAACAGCTGCCCAACTGAAAAATCAAGTATTCGGCACATAAATATAAGCTTCAGATATGACACTGAACTTAAGAAACACTAGGACTTCTGCTTTTTTGCAAGCTCAAAATACTAGATGTCTTATTTTGTTCTAGTTACTGGGTTTTATTCCATATTTAAAATTCAGCTTTTGAAGGGTTAAAAGATTTCCTTACCTTTTAAATTTTTTAATGTAAAAGAAAATTACATTTTAATTATTTCAGTATCCATTAACAGCTGACTGAAAATATAAGAACAAAGACAATATAAAAGAGGTCAAGATTTAAACCCATTTTATAAAAACAACTGAAAAAGATACATAGGATACCTCAGTAGCTAATGGCCTATTAACGTTTAAAGCAAAGAAAAAAAGATTTGTGGTGTTTTCAAAGTACCTGAACATTAATTGTACATTACCCTCCTAGCCAATGAACCTGACAGCGTGCAAGACCTACCTGTGGGCTTGTCTTTCTAAAAGTGTCAGTTCCATGTATCACGTCCTTTATTATTCTTTCTCTGAGATTATTATACTCCTCTTCACTGAGGTCACTATCCTCCAACTGATGGTTGCAAACTGGGCACTGTCCGCTGTAATAATAGTGAAACAAGAAAATAAAAGGATAAAGGCTTTTAAATAAGAAATACCCTACATTTCACTAACTTATTGAGTGTCTGTGTATGAGCACAATTCTTTACAAGAACTTCAACACAGTACAATCACCAGAATATTAGTTGTACTCTTTCTGGGTCGCATCCAAAACCTACTAAAGTCACTAGAAATATTTTAATGTGATTTAGTGGGATCAGGATCAAAGATTTAACTCTAGAGATGTCTGAGGATTTAGGACTAAAACTCTGCATGAGAGCATGGAAAAAAAAAACCCAACAGAGTATTTAAATACTCACCAGCATTTATTTAGGCCTTTAGAGATCAGAGTTCAATTCTCAGCATTATCACCAATTTCCACATCTCTAATATTTGGAAGTTTCCCTACTACACAGGAAAGTCACCATGGATACCTACAGCCCAGATCTCAATGTGGGAAGGTGATGCAGTTGCACTGGCCTGGCCAGAACATATGAAGTAGCTGTAGGCATACTAGTTGAAGCTAGCAGGGAGGCCACAGAGCCTTGGTCTAGCTATAAATCCATTCCAGAGCGTTACAACAAGAAAATAGACCAGTGAAATGCTCCACTATTGTGCCACTGACTGCTCCTACAAAAAAGCTAAGCTATCTGTGCCTGGTTTATCAAAGTTTGGAATAACCACACCTGCCACAGGTGTAGGAATAGCCACATCCAAAAGAAGAAAAAAAAAAAAAAAAAGAAAGAAGAAAAGTAACATAAATCTGCTGTATGGTTGGAAAAGCAAATAATGAGCAAGACTGCCGTCTTTGTGCCACTTGTCTTTTGCTATCAGACTTCCGCCTATTTCTAGGCTAAGACTATTTGTTCAGATCTCTCCAAGGTGGTCAAAGCGAACAGACTGAGAGCAGAATGTGACTAAAACAGTGTTTGCTTTGAAAGCCCTTAGCAATACTAAGTCACACTGGCACTGCGTGTCTGTACGATGCCCAATTCCACCAGAGATTTTCTAATATCAGGCTGACTGCACCCAAACAGAAAGCAGCTTTACATTGCTATCTCCTGGCGACTAGTCACTACTTGTTTCTTTATTGCTAAGAAACTTCCATTCCTGCTCTGTAGCATGGGCTAAATATCATCACATGGATCTAGGAATGCGGACTGCTGCAGATGAAAAAGCTCTGCAGCTACAGTCAACCAATGCCATCATTTAGTGTTCATTTCCCAGAGCCAGAAACACCACTCCATCATGCACAGCTGTGTCAGTGATTGTATGACTGCATGTAGCACTGGGACAGTTTCCTTTACCATTCACATCATCCACTTCTCAGTACTCTTAGCTTCCCTGTTGCAGGCCAGCAGCTATGGTAACAATTGTGGTTCTGCAAATCCCATATCGTACGTTGTTTTGTCTCCGACACACAAAAGAACTCTCCACTGATCTGTCCATGCATGTTTTTAATACTAAAAGACCAAAGAGACCGAAAATCCACCATAAAAGAAAAGATTACAAAATAGAATAGGGGATGTGAAAAAACAGACCTCAAACTCTTTAGTTTCCTCAAGAAGAGTGCTGGCATGTCACAGCAGATCCTGAAAAATTTTCCAGAACAGCACGAGTGAGGCAACGCTACAGAGAACATACAGATCCACGCCAGCCAAGAGGCACAACTTTTTGTCTAACCAACCTAGTGCTGCAAAAACTCCCCAGCACTGGGAAAGGCCATCAAAAGAAACCACAACCATGAGAACCGTGTCAACTGCTATGAGTTGGGTTTTTGTTCCTACAGCCTGCTAGCACAGCACACACATAATGCCAAGATGCAAAACAAGACAGGCCTAACTTCTGTGGCCACCTCTGGATTTTTGTCTGATCCCCCAGAACTATATCTTGAGAGAAAGAACAAACATCTTTTTTTTAATATCTACACTTTTCTGTTGTTTCATGTCCCACAGCCACGACCTCTGCCCTAACACACAGTCTGAAGGAAATCAAACTGGAACTGTCATCACTTCCATGTCCCATTTGTTCATTCTTTTCTTTTCTAGTTATCTTTCCCGTTAGCCCCTATAAACTAAACACATAATCAACACAAGGCACAGTTCCATACCCAGGTCAAAAATGTATGTCATGCCTCACTACCATGAACCTCTGGGCCCACCACAAAACCAGCACGTAAGGTGGGGTAACAGTGGAGGACTGAGACAAAACAACCTGCATCTTTGTGCTTGAATTGTGAACTACATTAACCTTTTTTTTCCCTAAAAGAGCTTATCTGACAGTTTTGCAGATACACTTTCTAAAGACAAACTGATGAGCTACAAATATACATACACTTCATGGGTACACTTTTGGACTTGCACCTCTGATTGTGGGTTAAACCTAGAAATTTTTCCAAGCTTAACTCTTTAATAACTACATGAAAAAGGAAAAAGAAACAGTCAGATAGGACATTAACATACACTAAGGAAATTCACAGTCAGTCATGTCTGTTCTCAAGCACTTCTGCCAAGAATATTAGAAATGAGATCCAGCTTGCATCTTCATCACCAGACTGGACACTCCAGCCACAGTACCAAGAAAATAAGCAGAATCTAGTAGCTTCTCCAGCAAGCAAAAAAATGACGCTTAGTCTGAATGGGTCTTTGGTTCTTCCTGGCTGACGAACAATGACTTTTTTGCCACTTGCTCCCACTTAAGCTTCTCTTATATGCAGGATATGTTGTTGATGTTTCACATTTTTCCTTTCTATCATGCTCTGTTCAGAAGCCTATATTCACCCAGCTGGGCATAGTTTGAACTGAAGGAGTAACCATTCTTCTCTAAATCCATCCAAATATCTTATTTTCACAAGCACAATCTCAGAACTGAATCGCAGGACCTGAGCTTTAATGGAACGAGTTATTCTCCCCTGGCTGTCTCCAGAGATATCCTAGAGATGCCAAAGCTAAGTCATTGTAATTTTCTAAAACTATTGCAATCAGAAATGTTAAATTCTTCCAACAATTTATGTCTAGTATACATTAATGCACATACCATAACCCAAGACTGCATGAATTGCAATGCTGACAATGCATTTACTGAATCAAAAAAAGTTCAGATAAGAAAAGGGGTTCCCAACAATGGACATTCACTGCTGCATACAAACAATATGCTCCAGTTGCTCAACCCACTGTGGCCACTGCAGGCTTAGCCTACATACTTACATATTAATATAAGCAATGCGACTGGCTGCTCATATAGCTGTAAAGTTACCATTAAATATATCTAATTGCATTAAGGAACTTCACAGTTTGGCAATAGAGAAGAAAGGCCTAACGAACTGTTGTGAGACTATTTAAAAATCACTAAGCCTAAAGTTTAAGGACCTGTCCCATAGTTAACTTGGATTGTTCTGCAACTACCACTTTCAGATTACTTGAAAAAAACCCCAAACCTCTCCATACCCCAACAAATCAGCCCACCCCAACCAATCAACAATGAAAGCTCCTGAAGCCAGTTTCTTCCTGTGAATGCTCAATGTGGATTCCCAAAGGGAGCAGAGGCAAAACAGGCACAAGAAGCACTCAGCATCCTGCAAGACTGGACCCTTAGTCTAACTGCTGCTTTTTCGCAACCATACCTTTAAAATTACCTTGCAATTTTTGTAACTTCTCATTGATCATTTTAGCATTTCATGCCAAGAAATTCTCACATAGAAAGCTTTCACCTCTGTAGGATATACAGCTGTCCTTACAGCTAATTGACCATTTAACTGCTTTTTTGAGGGACTACTTTTTTGAGATAGATTTGGAGTATCATGGCACCTACGTATCAAGCATGAAGTCAGACATGCTACAGTAACTTGAACACAGGCTCAAAAACTTGAGCTGCAGCTTTCTGTAGCTGACCTTGGAAATCCAAAGCTTTTGTAACTCTCAAAGAAACGGTCAGCAAACTTCAAGGTTTGTTTGCAGGGGGTTCAAGCTTCTGACTATCGCAGTTCAAAGAAACTAGGAGCTCAGTGCTAGAAGAAGAAGAAAATATCCTGGATATGAGCATCTTAGATATAACTGCCAGTATTTATACAAAATCAGAATAACCTCTGAATAAGCCTATTAAATTGTCAAACTCAGTTTAGGAAAAAATAGTCTGGATTTTTTTAACTCAAGACTCATGTTTTAAGACATCAGTTATGCTGACTGCAGAGAAGAGTCTAGTAACAATCACCACATGAGTTTCAGAGATACCTTAAGGGCTTTATCCTTTAGGATTAGGACCAAAAAAAAAAAAAAAAAAAAAAACCCAACAAAACCAATAAACGTGGTTTTTTTGCTTTCTTAGATCCTAAGGATCTTTTCTGTCAGCAGCCATTTAATTTAAACACAACAAAACTCTTACATTCTTTTTCTTTTCTTGAAACCATTGTAATTTTATTCAAATACTTATCCAAGTAGGCTACCTCAAACTTGTTTATTTCAAAATAAAAAGTGTTCATACAGTTATCACAAAATAACTACCATATAGGACCTTGTCACCACTTTGTTCAGATTCTTAATCCATGATAAAATGTGAGGTGATACAAGTTAGTTTAGCTCTCAAAGTCTGTAACAGCGTTTACAGACAGTAAGATAACAAGCTACCTCTTAACCAAGACAATCAACTGTTGAATTTTAAAACTCTAAAGGCTGATTAAAGGTTGTCTAGTATTTGGTGAATTATCATAATACAGTATAGTAACACACACACTCATACATAATAATAATCCATCTTACAGTAAACAACCCCTACTCTTAGGACAGTGAGTTACGCTGTTCTTTCATGGGCTTCAAAAGCAGCAGACTCTACATGTGCTTTTACTTCAGAATATGCAACACAGTCTATTTTTATAAACCACCAAAAAACCCATAATCCATTGGAGGCATTCTTATAATTAATACATTTATAGTTGCCAAATTGTTAAAAAACACACAACTAGATTTCAAATGGAGTAACATTAAAATAGAAATTTACAGACATTAAGAAAACTGCACTGTAATAGAAGCACATAGCCAAGTTATCCCTGTGAAAACCTAACATAAGAATCATTTTGTCTTTGCTGAAAATCAGGTGGGAAGGGAGAACCCTTCCATCTGTACAAATTAACTGCAGCACGTGAATACTATGTTTTCAAGAAGACATCCATTTACACACCAAAGCTGCTCTGTTACATATCCTGTTAAACAATGGCATTATAAGGCCAACCAAAAAAGTAAGTCTTTAATTTCTAAACAGTAAACAAATAAGCCATCCAGTAAAATGGCAGCTCTTACTCTCTGTGTTTTTCTGTCTTGGCTCTGCTTAGTATAATTCCTTTCCATCTATGCATGTTGGGTCTTGTTTAATGCCCAAGAATGAGTTGGAAACTGGAGTTTGGGAAATCATATGTACACAAAACCGGTTCATATTCTCAAGGGTTAAAATATTTTCTTACATAAGGAAAGCTATTTTTCATATTTATGAAAGAAGAGTTCAAGATAGAATAATCAAAGACAACACCTCACTTTTAAATAAAATGTTGTATTTACCTGTCTTTAATGCTGGTCAGGTGTCCTCTCCAGTTCCCTCCTGGTATACTAATATGTACACAGGGAAAGATAAATAAAAACATTAGATTCTTATTTAACAATACCTGAATTACAGATAAAGACTAATTCTATTTTGGTCAACCTTTAGAAATAAAAGACCAATCAATCACCTACCCTGCAAAGAAATCATACGAAGATTCATACATAATTTAGCAATGCCTGAAAATATTATATAAAGAACCAGCATTTAACAACATTCAGAGAACTAACACCATCAACCTTCCCAGTTTATGTTGTCCCCAAATATTAAGAACCATACAAATAACTAGGCTGCACTGACAATTTCTAAGTTGCTGCCGTACACATTCATAAAGCACCACAGAAACCAGATGGGAAAGCAGGAATCAAGATTTCTATGCAGATGTCATCCTGAGAGATTAAGAAAGAGATGCTCATACCAAAATGCTGCATTGAGACTTTTTGACTCCACATCATTATCATCATCACCACCACCGCTACTACAGCCACCATCATGCTGGTGTAAATATTCCTTTTTGTCCACAAGATCCAGAACAGAATAGGTTACAGAATGGGAATACCCATGACAACATGCAACTGCAGACATCTCTCCCTTTGCCACTGTGTTTATTATCATAGGCTGCACAACCACACATGCCGTGGGCTTTGGAATACCATCCTGCATCTGCCCTCCTTTCCCATTTCTCATGCTGATACATAGCGGTTCTTTAGTTTTCTTACAAAGACAACAGGCAACAGAAAATACTGATTCTTTGCTGCACACTCAAATCTCTGTATTGGATCTGGCTTTACTCACTCACTACTGGAAGCCAGTGCTGGTTTGCTCTTCAGAAAAATAATTTTTTAAAACTAATATCTATTCAGTTACACTCACAGAGCTCACTTGTGTGCTTACGGTACCACTGGTTTCCTTTGTCAGCAAAAGTTACCTCCCAATCCGCATCGTTTTTGCAAGACTAACAGTGCTAGAAGTTATCAGGTTCTATTTCTTTTTGGGAACTCCACGTAAACTGCTTATTTATTTTCAACCACGAGCATATACAAGTTCAGCACTAGCAATTGGAACAGACAGGTAAAACTGAGCATTTTGTACAGGTTCACAGATAAAAAGCCAGATGGGATAACTGATCACCTAGTTTCATCCCTCTATTATGAACTTTGTTTCTTCTTCTACTTCCTTTAGGGAAAACACCCAACATCGATCTTAAAACACGAGTCTATCACAATCTTTCATGAATTGTTCTAACAGTCAAATACAGTATTAAAGATACAAACAGGAGTTTGTCTAGCCTCAGCTTGCAGCATTGGTTTGCCACTATATACAGGCAATATATAACTTTTCAACGTACTGCCTGCCTCTGCAGTCTCCTTGCCAAGGACTTTTTATTATGTTGCGTTTCCTGCGCAGGCAGCACACACCTACAGGCAAGTCCTTCTATACTCACTGGGAAAATAGCATCCCACAACAGATTTTCACCCACTAAATCAGTTCATCTTGACTGAAGCCTACTCTCTCTGCTCCCTAGCTGTTCCCAGGAAAGAAGATAGCTAGGGGACAGCAGTATAAACCATTCTAATAATGGCAGTGCATTCCCACAGCCATGTTTTCCATCCAGGAAGACTAACTTGTAAAATGGCTGCGTAGCTTACATAAACCAAAGCCAACAGTTAAAAGAAAGTCATAGATGGGCTCACATACAACAGCATGACAAATATGCAATGGGCTCAGGTGAACTTCACTGTGCACGTGCAGCGTAACTAGTTTTAATTTGCAGCGTCTGACCATCACCACTCATGAAAACAAGCTGCGTGGCCTGCTAAAACAAAGAACCTCCTATTAAGATTATTCCTCTCCTATTATGCTATACAAAGTGCACATTTAATCTTCATTTAACCTAAGCTAAATTTGCTGCCTCTTTCCTTTAAAGAGAGAAACTATCTCATTTTCAAGTAACTACTTCTACACTCTGATAGATTATAGGAAAATCCCTCATACCTGTCAATATTCTTACGTACCCACCCCAGAAAGAGATGAAGTCGGATATTTTGGACAGCCATGGCCCATCACAATTTCCTACTTTCTGTACCGAGGAATAATATTTAACAGGTAAAATCTTTCAAGAAAAGGTGAAATCAGTAAGAATTTTACACTTTTACACTAATTTGGGAGCAAAAATAAAATGCATCTTTTCATGACAATGTGTCTCTCATGGAGAAGCAACAAGCAAAATGAGATGTTAGAGTTGATCTGTGGAATGATCTGAATCCCATCCGCATGAACTGGAAGTTGCTATTGAAACATTATTTACCTTTCAAACCATAGCTTTATACTCCGCACAAATGTTTTGTGAGGGTGTATTTGGTTCTCTCTCAAATATAAGAGGATACCAAAGAGCTCTTTTTGTAACTCAGCACCTTTCATACCCCTGCTGAAGTCAAAAAAGGCCTGCAGGACATCCAAGGTTGGGACCAAATCCTTAGCCAACATTTCATGGTAAAGTTCAAATGCAAGGTTCATTTCTTGGTGACGGCTGGCTGCTTTGATACAGGATTCATAGTTTGTCCGTGAGGGAATCATAATCTTTTTTACTTCTTCCAAAAGAGTCAAGGCCATTCTCCACTGATCTGAATTACTCATCCCCCTGATAAGAAGGTTGTAAGCCCCACTTTCTAAAATCTTAAATCTGATTTTCATTATATCATACACATCACGAATTTCTGAAATCTGCCCCTGCTGGACACACAATGCCAAATATTTGATCAACAAATTATATGCAATGTCACCATTACTCTTTGCCACATGGGTCAGCAAGGACTTAGCCACATCAATGGGGCTGTTGCACCTGACCATACTGTTAAACATCACTTCTTCAAATATTTCAGGTGATCGAAAGCTTTCCCTCAGCCTGTTCCATTCCTCAGGCTGCAAAGGTTTTTCTGGAGGCTGTACACTGGTAAACTTATGCCTTGACAGAACTTGACTCATTAACCGTTTCTTTGGAGCTCCAACAGAGGAAGAAAACTGGAGTTTCCCTTCAGATATTTCTTTAGTCTCCTCATCCCATCCTTTTTTTTCTTCATAATCAATTTCAGACCTTTTCTTGGTAGGAAAGACATCAGTTCCTTTGGAATCCACTGGTAATGCAGTGCTGGAAGATGTCATAAAACTGAAATAGCTAACCTTTTCCGTATTGGGGATGTTGAAAGAGACAGCAAACAGTTGTTGGCATCTTGAAACAGGCCAGAACATACGACATTTCCACAGCAAAGCCTGAAAACCCTGTTGACTAGTTTGAGAAAACAGTGCCATCACAAGAAGAAATTCTCTCACTATTAGCTCACTGTATCTAATGAAGTTATAAAATGGAAAATGCAGTTTGCATGGGGATGTTTATTATAAAAGCCTAAGGACTGTCAAGCTGTGTAAGCTTCAGTTTCAAAATGCTTTTTCTATGAGTCCTTTCTGCCTCTTATGAAAATAAAAAATGGTAAAATCTTTTTTCACAAAAATCAATCTCTTAGCCTGTGAGAACATTCATCAAAATGAGGGTATCTCTCTAGAGAAGATGCTTTGCAGGTTTGCAGCTTATCATTTCTGTTTGTTGGTTACTGTAAAGGTGAGTACGGAGTATGTTGTATGCAGTCAGCTCTGATGCAGCTAGGCAAAAAGTGCAGGTTTTTTTCTTCCTGCCTTCATCCAAGTCGAGTCAGAAGGTTTCCTAAAAATAAAAATTAAAAATAACACCACAACATCATGACGTGCTCCGTGCCTTCCTGTCACATTCACTTTTGCATGCTAGCAAACACAAAATTCAAGGTACGTTGACAATTTCAGGTCGGGAATCCCAATCCTGATCGCTCAGGCAGTCCCAGCACGGGATTCCTATGTTGGTTCCCTCATACCTTTCAACCTGTGACAAACTTCTGTCTGACTGGTTTCCCCAGTCGTGAATCCTTGGTAACACCACTGCCAAAGAGGCAGAGCAACACCATTGGCAGTAATTACAGTGAAATCCCACGTAAATGTTAAGTTATAAACGTAAATATCGGGAGGTTCACCGGCAGTCGGGCATGCAGCTGGTTCGGCTCCTGAGGAGGCCCCCGCTGGGCCGCACGTCCCTCACTCGGTGCCCTGCGTGCCCGGCCCGGCCGCGCCCTCGTAAACTACAACTCCCAGCGTGCACAGCAGCCCGCCCACCAGCAGCGCGCTGCCTGCCGGGAAAGTCTCTCTCTCCCCCTCCTCGCTTTACCCCGCCAGAGCGTAACGAAACGCGGTCCCGGCGCGGGCCAAGCCCTTACCCCTCCGGGATGGGCCTACCTCGCTCGGTGCGCGGCGGCCATGGGCACCTCGGTGCTGCGAGGCGCCGGCAGGGAGGCGCTTACAACTGAGGCGAGCGCTCCGGTCGCCGTGTGCTCGCCTCTCGCTAGCCCGGAAGTGCTGCCAGGCCCAGGCCCGCGCCTGGACTTGGAGCCAATCGCGTCTCACTGGGCTGGTCGGCACGTGATCCCGCGCTCCCTGTTAGGGCGGACGGAGTTGCTCCGCCATATCGGTTGCGGGCACGGCGCTCCGAGGGTCGGGGGCGTAGGGCAGGGCATCGCGCATGCGCGCCGGGCCGGCCGGCCGGCCGGAGCGCGGCGGCTGCGGCGGTCACGTGCCGCCGGGCGCGGGGGACGGCAGCCGCGGGGGGCATGGACTGGAAGCGGAGCCTGCGGGGCCGCCTGGCCGCCCGCCGCACCCGTGAGTGCCCCGGGGCCGGGGCCGGGGCCGGGCGGCGGCGGCACTCCTCGCCGCGGGGTGACGGCCGCCGCGGGGGGGGGGGGGGCGGGCAGGGAAGGTGCCCCCGTGGGTGAGCGCGGCCGCCGGTGCCCGCAGTGGCAAGGGGGTGCGGGGTCAGGCCTGGCGGGGTGGTGGGGCGAGCTTCGGCGTGTCCGGTGTTGGTTTAGTTCCCCGTGTGCAGGCTGCCGTGGGGGCCAGGCAGGTCTCGGAGTTGTTCTGCGGAGAAACGAGCACCCTTATTTTAGGGGTTAGTGACAGCAGGGGCGGGGCAGAGGGGCACTGAGGAGCCGTGTGGACGTGGGTGCTGTAAAGGCTGGTTTGGCCGTAGTACATACCCCTGCGACTGCTTTGGCTGGTGACTCTTTATTCGTTAGTGAGCCCACAGAGAGCTTGTGCAGGCGTATGATGATATCCCTAATGTTACAGACTGAAAGGTGATCTTATGCTGCTGCTTGCGGTAAGCACTATCTTAAACAATGCTACCACTGTAAAACAAGAATGCTGCTGCTTTGTTAGTCATGACCATGTATCTGTTACAATTGCATACCCTACGGAGAATCAGGTGTGTGCAGTTACTGAAAGAGGTGCTTTGTAGATACTCAGAATACATATCCGACATATCCGATGTATCTGTTATGTAATTTAGGTAATAGGCCTGTGCTCCATTCATTTCCGCCTAATATTTGTGTTACTAAACAGCATAGCTGTATAAGCCTCACCATTAACTCCTTTTTTCAAGCTCCTTGTTACTTTAAAACTGTTTGGAGTACAACATGAAAATTCTTTTCTGTGTTAATCAGCCAAAAAGAGCGAACAAGAGCTAAAAGATGAAGAAATGGAATTGTTCACAAAATATTACATGGAATGGAAAGGAGGAAGAAAAAGTGGCAATACGTCATATACAAACATACCACGATTTTACTACAGGGTAAGTGAGGTATCCAGATAAACTTCAACAAGAGGCTGTTCTGTGTTATAAAGAAAGTTGTGCTTATTCAAAAGGACACTTCAGCTTCAGAAGCTTAAGTAGATTGAAATCTGAATGATATGGATTGCTAAGCATAATTTTTTGTTTTGTACAAGGGTGGATTTCAGCAGTTTCAAATAATTACTAAGCATCTCATTAAAGGCCATGAAATAGTTTGCTAATCAGGCAGTAGGCTTGGCTGTTTACTAAAGATAGGAAGTCCTCTTTCTCTTTCAGAGAAACTTCCTGTTTTAACTAAATTTTGACATACCAGTGTTATAAATATGTATCTTCCTGTTTCTGTTCAGACACGATGGGATGCTGCTTCATGAAAATGGTGGGTCATTGGTCTTGCAGACTAAAGATAGGTCTGTTGCTTGCATCATCCAGCAGAAGTGCTTGGTCTGGCAACTTGTGCGTGAGATGAATCAGATTGGGATGGGGGAATATGGGAGCACAAGTCTGACATCTTGATGTTGCTGGCACTTGTCACGTTGACCCCTGAGCCGCTGTCTAACCTCGCATGGTCCCATATTCCTTAGGATTGTGAGTTTCTGCCAATTAAGTTCTCAAGTACCATCTCTATGCAACCATCCAAGTTCTGTTAGTGCTGTACAGTTTTGCATGTAAACATTGGTAGAACTTTCATACTAGGTGTTCTTCCATCTGTTTTGTTGGCCAAAACAAGTCTAGTAGACATACACACTTTTGAGAGTCAGGCCTACCACAAAATAGAAAGTGCTGCTCTCTCCTGAGTAAAAACATAGTAGTAAATGTCTTTTACGTGTGAGCCCTCCTATCTTGCAACTGTGGGAAAGTGCTTACTGGATGGGTTATCAGGTATGAGGTAGTCTCTGTTTCTCATGTTAAAGATGTCCTGCTTGAAACACATATTTCAATATTTAAATAATTTGAGACAGTATCCAAGTGGTATCCCTGTAGAAGCAGCAGGTAGCATACAGCATTCTGGTAGATAGGTCATTAATTTCTGTCAAGTAAACAGCTTCATCAGAGTGTGAGAGTCAGGACTACCTAACAGTACTTGCTAGGTGTGCAGTTTTTGAATGGTACCACTGTACAGACAATTAAAACACCACAATGTTTCTAGCTGCCAGCTGAAGATGAAGTCTTGCTTCAGAAGTTAAGAGAAGAATCTAGAGCAGTCTTTCTGCAAAGAAAAAGTAGAGAGCTGTTGGATAATGAAGAGCTGCAGGTAAGAAAATATTTTCTGTATGTCTCGTAATGGCTTCTGACAAGACTTCCTCTTTCTGCAGAGTTTGATTATCTTCTATCTGTCCACAGAATCTTGTGGTAAGGTGCTTTGTATTTGGGCACGTTGGCTGGTTGTGAAGCACTAGCTAAAGCTGAAGTGCTGCATATTCGTGGGCTGGTAATGTCAGTGTAAAGCTTCCTCGTTATGATGTATATGAGGACTAAATCAATGGCTTCTGGTTTTCCAGCACATTCCAACAATTTCCCTAGTGGGCCCAGAAGAAGAAATAAGTTTTGTTTACCTATCACTGAGAGAGACTCCAAAGATGGTTGAGTTTACTGCAGTACAAAGACAAAAGGGCTGTGACCCTAGAAATCCTAGTGAGTGAGAGAGAGAGTGTGTGTTTGTCTGTGTGTGTGTGTTTAACACCAGTTTAGAGCAGTGGAAATGTCGCTTGCTTGCTTTTCTGGCTGAACTGACGATGTGTACTGATTAACTGAGAGAACCTTGCAGCAAAACCATATTTTTACTGCATTTCTTAGATGCTCTGTCTTAAGCAGATTGACATCTCTAGAGAGATATCTTCTTAACCAAATATAAATGCCTTTTAAGAATCTGTGGTTTCTACTGGACAAACATCAGACATCACCAATGGTTGGGGAAGAAGCAATGATCAACTATGAGAACTTCTTGAAAGTTGGTGAAAAAGCTGGACCTAAATGCAAGTAAGGCTTTCTTCTCTTGTGTATGCTTACTTTGGCTAAACCTAAGTGCTGGTGTAACTTTCAGTTGCTAAAATAGATGGAAACAGTTTAGTGGTGAGATAAAATCATGTCCACGTAGTTATTGATTTACTAGTTGCTTTGCATCCTTGCAGAGGTGTATTGCCCTACATCTCTGAGGGAACTTTTGATAGAGATGTCTGTAAGAGGGGTACTGCATCCTTTTGAAGAAGAAGTTCTTATCAGCAGAAGCATTTTTATGATGTTAGTGGCCAGTAAACAGCACATTTTGTATTTGAAGAGGAAATCATGTCTCCAGTGATATTGCCCAACCTTCCCTAATATCTTCTGATGGAAAATTTCCTAGCGGATGTTCTGTGTACACCATACAGTGAATATTCCTTCTTTATGCTCCTGTTGGAGACTGCTCTTGTGCACATAGCTTTGTGATTGAGTTTTGGGCAGAAGCAGATCAGTTGTCAGTACTGGCAGTTCCTTTTATGTGCATATCGTTGTAGAAGATCGGAAGCTACCAAATTTATTGTACTAAAGAGAAATTAAATTGAATGAAAGCTCTCAAAACTCCCACATCATTGAAGTCTCATGAGCAGCAAAGGCAGCTGCTTTTTACTGAGTTTACCATTGTTGCTCAGTAGGATCCAACTTGATGGATGTAGTGTAGCAGATTAACATCTATGAATACACAGAACACATTCTATATTGTTAAAACAGTATTTTAAAGTGTCTGTAAGTTTTGGATACTGTAACTGGATATGTCAGTGCAGTGTAATCAGATGCATAGAAGTAGCTTTGTGTTTATGTTTTACAGGCAGTTCTTCACAGCTAAGATCTTTGCTAAGTTACTTCATAATGATCCTTCTGGGAGGATATCTATCATGCAGTTTTTCAATTATGTCATGCGAAAAGGTTAGTTCATGTTTCTTCTGTGTTAATGAGAAGTTGTTTTATTTTCGAGGCTATTTTAAGCTGTATTAATTACTTGCTGTTCTCCTCAACAACAGTGAGATCTAGCCCTTGATTGCTAATGCTGTTTTCCTGGAGGCTTGGGATATTTTTCTGGTTGGTAGGAGGTGGGAGTTCACCCTACCTCTGAAATCCACTTCTCTCAGCCAGATATCCTTGATCTGTTTGTTCTATATATTGTTGTTCTGATTTCCTTTATTCAGGCAGTACTGTGAAGAGCAAAACAGTAAAGTTATGTGGCAAGTGTGATCCTAACCGCTGTGATCAGACTGTCTGGCAGATAGCTTTGTTTGCTGTTTTTTCTTCTACAGAGTGGTGTTATCTGTGTTTTCTGTGTGTTGACTATGCTTGTCAAATATATCAATATGTTTTTGTGCTTGTCACTATAGCCTTACCATATTTTCAGCTATTTTTTATTATAAATAACCACTTGGACTAAAAAATGCAATTTTATTTTTTTAAAAATCTGTATTATATCTTGTTTAAAAAGATGAGGCTGGCTAGCAGAAAGGAAGGTTGCCTCATTGCCTTGTCCCCTGGCTACTGTGTTCTTAGGTCTGGTAGAGCCTTCAGGAGGGGAGAATGGCACCTTTCCCCAGAGCGGCTCAGCCTGTTTAACTTAAAATCTTGTGATGCAAGGGATGAGAAATGGGTTGAGCAGGAAACCTGGTGAGTAGACGTGCAGAGTATGCAAGAAAGGAGTAATAGGCCCATTTGCAATAAATGGCAAACCCAAAAGCTGCAGGATAGGAGACTTGTGAAGAAGTCTGTGAAAATTGTATGCATTTCAAAAAGGCCTACCCAGATGGACACAACAGAGATTCTTTCAGAGCTCTCTATTTCATTTGTTTCACCCGGAAGTTTTAAGTCTTGTGTATTTATAGTGATACCTTTTTTCAAAAAAAAAAAAAAAAAAAAAAAAAAAAAAAGCCAAACAAACAAAACCAAAAAACCCCACCAAGTTTAGGGACAGGAAGCCTTTTGGCATGTCCCATCTCAATCAGATTTCATTTTCAGACTCTGGCCAACATAAGGCCCCATCGCAGTGTTTGTTTGCAAGTCCCTCTTGGGTCACTTGAATAAGAATCCTTGGTTTTGCTAGCTTACAGCATTGGAATTGCCTAATAAAGTTAGCCCAATAGCATGTCTGTGCAGTAGCTGAGATAATTTCTATTGTCTGTTGTACAGCGTTCTGTATGAGGGCTAAAGACCAGACCAGGTATTAAAGGAAGAAAAGACTTAAATTCCTGTAGGAACTTTTCAGTTAATACTTTAGATTGGAATTAGTGATTTCCATCTGTATTTACTGCTGAATGTCCCTCGGTGTGGCACTGAAAGGAGAAGAAAGTAACAGATGATGGAGTTACTCTGCAGCTGCTTGAGCTGATCCAAGTTGGGGCAGTGCGGTCCCACATTTCACCTTGTTTTGATGAAGCTCATGCAGCAGGGAGTGGTCAGCCTCCAGAGTGGTGCTGCAGCAGGGAAGAGCCCATATCACTCTGAGCTTAAAACATCTTAAACTGCTGTGCCTCAGGTGTGTGATGGTATTCTCTAACCAACTGAACTCATTAATGAGCTTTTGGGGTTTTTCTTTTATGTGCTTGTTGAAGTTTTAGGAATAGCTGCATGTATTCACATACTTGTCCTGAACATGTAGCATTCTGTCTTTCTCCTTCCTACCTCCAGCTGGAGGATTTCCTACAGTCCATAGATTACAGCCTTTCTTCCTCTTTCTTAATGACCTACACAGTCCTTTTGGGAGGGGACGAGAGAACGGTGAAGTTTAATAACTGAATAATGGTGAAGCATTTCCCAAAGCACCATCTGCCTCCAGTAACGCTCCCCTTTCAGGAGGAAAGGTGGTCAAGTCTGTTGGCTTTGTCCAAAAAAGTCAAGCCTAGTTAAAAGTGTCTTGAATCACTTCAGGGTGTATGATGCACTTACCTTTAAACTTCAGCCAGCAAAGAAACAGCCTCACTGTATAACTTCTGTCATCTCTGAGTGACACTTGGTCCACTTTAACAAACACTTACCTTAAAGAGATGAATGTTGGTATGAAGCACAGCTCGTATTTCGTAAGAGGAATTTTTAAACTGTTTCTTCATAAAATGGAAGTTAAATTTAACATGGAGTGTGTGAATAGTACTTTTTATGCCTAATCTGTACTCCATCTCTGTTACTGTCCTTTAACAATGGCCTCAAGCACGTTGTCCTGTAGATTGTCTGATTAATGCGCCTTCCCATTGCAAAAATAGATGCTTGTGCTATTCTAATTCTCCTGTTATAACTCAGAAGTGAGGGCAGGACCTTTGGCTGTAGCTGCAGCGTCTTGTGCTGCACAAGGGGCTGTGGCAATCTGACAAGCAATCTGTATACAACATCGTACAGCTGTTTTTAATGCAGTGAAAATGCGCTGCTACACATATCTCTAGGTCAGTGAAAGAGAACGAATCCATATGATTCCATGTACTAGATAAAATGTGGTGTCTGCTCAGCTGTTTCTCACATCTAGTCATTTTAAGGCAGTCTTGGCCACAGCGTACCATGTATTGCCAGTGATGTAATCTTACCGACTTAAGAGACTGAAACAGTGTTTCTAAGCAGGGCTGGTACATATCATGGCTTTGCTTAAGTCTCAGAAAAATGGGAAGCAGAGAGAGGCACTTAACATCCAACAGTGGCTTGTGGCATTCAGAATAACTGCAAATTTTGGTGAGGCCTCAAAACCCCCCTAGGTTTCTTGCATTGTAATTCTCTTTTCTGTTTTACAGTATGGCTTCATCAGACAAGAATAGGTCTCAGCTTATATGACGTGGCAGGACAGGGCTACCTCAGAGAATCAGTAAGTAAACTCTTGATTAACTTAATGTCTGTCTTTGTTCAAATGACAGAGCATCAGAAAGGCTCCAATTTTCTTCCAGTCTTATCTCATAAAAGCTTATATCATAATCTAGATTTGGGGTGGGCACATTTGTTTGGATAAATAGCAATCTCTGTGTTTTAGAGATTTGGTGGTGAGAGTGCTGCTAGCCTTTTTAACATATGGGTAATTATCTGAAAAAGAGATCATAGATATCAAGGTTTCATGTCATACCACTTTATTAGATTTAGTAGGATATAGTAGAAATCACAAAAAAGGATGGCTAGAGTGGGCCTGAATGAATTATTCTCCTGTTCTAACAGGAGTTCATATTATAAAATAAATAAGAAGGTTCTAGTTACCACTCTACTTAGAAAAGGTCTATTAAAGAATATTCAGCAATAGGATAATCCAATTAGGAGTTATGCATTGGTATTTGAAAAAGGTGCAGTTGAATGCATTTACATTACGTGTAAATGTAATCTGCTTTGTTAACATTCTGCTTTATTTGTAGACTGTTTCAGTCATGACATCACGTGTGCATGTATATAACCTACGATTTCTTGCATGGAGACAGAAGCTTTTTTGCCTGCTTTCGTGCTCTTTCCTGCATTGTTGCAGGATTGTATTTTTAACAAAATATACTTGAAAGCCAGGGTGGAATATAGCAAACATGCAACAATAGTAGTGTTTAAAGCTTGTTTTCTTTTCTTTCTTAATTGTACAGGATTTAGAAAACTATATTTTGGAACTCATCCCTACTTTGCCACAACTGGATGGTTTAGAAAAATCTTTTTATTCCTTCTATGTCTGCACAGCAGTTAGAAAGTTTTTCTTCTTTCTTGATCCTCTCAGAACAGGTAGGTCCATGTTTTCAAAATTCTGAATATGTGGGACTATTTTCACTTTTAAAATGTTTCCACTGAAGCTACTTGTGCTTTCAAAGTAATATGTAGTTGTCTTTATAGGCTTTTGTTCAGCAATCTTGTATTTGAAGATTAATCTCCACTGAAGACCATGCGTCTTTACGTGGGCCTAATAATCTACTTCTACAGCTAATGAATTTCTATGAGATACCCATCAGTTGTGGTACTATAGAGTTATCCTATAGAAACTGACAAATAAGATATTGTTTCATCATAATGCATCATTAGCAGTAGCTGATTTTATAAGTGTTTAGGGTGAATGGAAAACACAGCAACTAACAACAGAACTGCTTGGCAGAACATCCATAGAGCTGTGGAAATGCTCAAGAACGCTTATTGTGATGTGCTTCTCTGGTGATTGAATTTGTGTGCACCATGTAAATTCATTAGAAAAGGTTTGCATTTATGGCTGCTAAATCCTTATTACAGATGTAGCTCCCTTGGATAACAGTTTGCTTTTTCGTATGCCCTTGATTTAAGTCACAAACTGCATGTATTTTCAAGATCTAGCTGTGCCACTCAAAGATGTCAGAGTTGTGTGGGCAGTAGCCTCTGGCAGAGGTAATTACAAACACGTAGAGAGGGTGTGTGTGAAGTTACAATGCCGTTATTTTGCACAGCTGTTTGCGCAGTGTCTGCGCACCAGTCAAAGCTACACCAGCAGACATGCATTGTGCCACCTTAGCTTTGTGTCATATCTGTATTTTCTGAAGATGTAAAAATAATCACATCACTTAAGAGACTCTGTTATTCCAACAAGTGTTTTAAGCATGCTTTCTTTGCTTTTTTTATTTTACATTTTGAGTTGACGTTGAACACTCACTTTTTTTTAATCTAGTTTTCTGGCTTTTAAGGCTTCAGGATAACTCCTCTTCTGCCAATATCAGGCTAGTTTTATTCAGTCGTTTTAAAAGCTCTTTTTATTTTATCTCTTAAATTACAGCCTTATCCTTGATGTTAGAAGTTGGTTTTGTTTGGGTTTGTTTTTTTTAAAAGACTTTTTTTTTCTGCTCAGAATACTTCTTTCTTAAGTAGAACCACCTAAATGAGAACAGTCAAATGGATATGTTGGCTGGGCAACTGTTAAAATGTGTTTTCCTTTTCTTGCTGCAGGGAAGATAAAGATACAGGATATTTTAGCTTGCAGCTTCCTGGATGACTTACTGGAGGTAAAGATCTCTTAGCATATACTATTGCATTTTAATTTACTCTTTCTGAATTCTAACTTTGTGTTTCACTTAGTTAAGGGATGAAGAACTTTCTAAAGAAAGTCAGGAAACAAATTGGTTTTCTGCTCCTTCTGCATTAAGAGTTTATGGTAGGTTCCTTCATATGTGAATGCTTCCTCCCCCCCCTTTTTTCCTCTCCTCTCTGCCTTGTATGACTTAGTCACATTCTTAGCGTTATTTTTCCTCTGTTTTTGTCCCTTTAAATCCTCCTGATAACTTGTCTTTTCAACTCCTATAGCCATCCTTTCAGTATCTTCCTGACTTTACAGTTTCGGTTCTCCACTGTTGCTCTTTACCAGAGTTTTATCCTCTGTCATTTTGTGCTTGTTGCACCACGTACAAGATTCCTCTGTAACCTTCTTTTTTGACTGTTCTATTCATGCTTTTGCATCACCTTTAGCTCTTTTTTCATGCTTACAGCAGATCTATTTTAAATAATATGCTCTTAGTCTTCTGCTCCTTTCTCTGTATACACAGCCTTTACTTTTGAGCCATTACCTTAGAGCAGAACTATTAACACCTTGTTATGGGAATCCCAACCCTACCCCCCCACCCCGCCATGTTCTGTGCTCATTTATGATGCTCTATGAATATTATTGTGATCTAGCATATTCCCACTTAACTGCATTAACTTTATGATGAAAATTAAATAAATGTTTAAAAAGTGCTAAATTTTCTCTCTGTTGAAATAGTTCTTTGCTGATATAGGGATATTATGTTGTGCTCTCTATATCTCCTCCCTAGGCCAGTACTTAAACCTTGATAAAGATCACAATGGCATGCTCAGCAAAGAAGAACTGTCCCGGTATGGAACAGGGACTCTGACCAACATATTTTTGGATCGTGTCTTTCAGGAATGCTTAACTTACGATGGTGAAATGGTAATCACATATTTTCACTCTGTTCACAATGTAGAAGCTTTGGCTTATTGAGACGGGAAATATCTCGTAATCAGTATCTTTAAAATAAAGAGTAGCTTGAGGTAAAGTAACTTTTGTTTACCATTGTGCACACAAATGACCATGCAGCAGATTAGAAAATTAATTTTCTAACAGCAAGGTGATCGCAGCATGGCTTAAAGACAAGTTGCTTGTTTTGAAAAGCAGAGGTGATACAAAATCCAGACAGCCTGGGATAAAGCTTCTTGTAGATTCAATAACATAAAGTGCATGTTGAAAAAATGTATAGATGTAGCAATGCTTTTTAGTTACATATAATTCTTTAAAGAGAACCAAAGACAAGTGGCACACTTGAGACTATTGCAAGTTAGCTAACCTGTCCACTTCTTCATGAAGACAACAGTGGCTTTTGTTGTAAGCTTTCCATAGCTGTGAAAAATGGGAAGTCTAACTAAACTAAAGTTAAAATAAAAACTTGTATCTATATTAATTTTGAAAGCTTTACTTAATGTATTGCTATGCTTGTTGTCCGCATTCAGATGACTCAACTCTAAAAGTGATAAATTACAAATTCACTATACAGTTCTTCTGCCACCTTAGCAGTTTTTTGTAGAATCACAGAATCATTGAGGTTGGGAGGAATCCTCTTAGTTGCCCTTTGCTGGACTTGCTACAGTAGGTCCGTGTCTCTCTTGCATGAGGGAGACCAGAACAGGACCCGGCGCTCAGATGTCGTCTAAGCAGTGCTGAGTAGAGGAGAAGGATCACCTTCTTCGACTTGCCAGCAAAGCTCTTCCTAATGGAGCTCAGGATGCTGTCAGCAGCCTTTGCTGCAAGGGCACGTTGCTGGTGCGTGTTCGATTTGGTTGCCCATCAGGACTCCCAGGTCCGTCTGTGCAAAGCTGCTTTCTGACAAGTCAGCCCCCAGCGTGTACTGGTGCATGGGGTTGTTCCTCCCCAAATGCAGCATTTTGCATTCCCTCTGTTGAACTTGATGAGGCTCCTGTCAGCCCATTTTTCCAGCCTGTCAGGCTCCCTCTGAATGGCAGCACGACTCTCTGGTGTTTAAGGTGGACAGGGTTGTTATATACATAGGACTGAGGATTTCTGTCCTTGTCACAACTATATCTTGATTGGGAAACCAAGAATCAATACTAGTGAAAAAGAAAAGTGTGATACATATTTGTGATGTCTACTAATGCTTCTACCACATGATTTGCCAAACTACCTACTCTGGCCTAAGGATTATATACTTTAATTGGCCATATAGTTCACCATTTGGTAACGGTAGGCTTACTGCCACTGGACGTTTAATTTTTGATAATGAAAACTTTTTATATGGCTTTTCTTCACTAGTTGGGTATGTTCAGCAGTCTAAAAGTGTATTAAACATTGTTTTAAAGTATATATAGCATGTTTAATTTGGATTTATGCTTGGAATCCTATTTTATCTCTAAAATGGCAGTATTTCCTATCAGCAGCAGTCATTAAAAACTAACTTTTCTGTTCGTGTTGGTGGTAGCAGCCATTTTCTATTTCATGTTGTCTTTTTCAGAAAATAGACTGATCCCCTACAATGAAATAGCTGCCAATTATAAAGTTCCTGCTTGCAAAATCAATTTAGAAAGAAGACTGTAATAAACATGATTGTATCTACTTTTAGGACTATAAAACCTACCTGGACTTTGTGCTTGCATTAGAAAACAGAAAGGAGCCTGCAGCGCTGCAATATATTTTCAAACTGCTTGATATAGAGAACAAAGGGTACCTGAATGTCTTTTCCCTTAATTATTTCTTTAGGGTAAGTCTCTTTATACAGGTAGGCCATTTTCTGTGTTTATAGTGTTATAGCCTGTGTGCTTCTGCATGCAGATCTGCAGGGAATCACTTTAAATTACCAGTACCCACTGGGAGGCTAGTAACTACTTCTAAGAAGATTTAAAATATTAAAAAAAAAAAAAAAAATTCCAAAACTTGGAAAGAATTCAAAAGGTATTTTCAGCATTTTATCTGCAGTTGAAATTAACTGTTTTGATTTCATTTAGGAAAAATATTTTCTATTGATTTTTTAAAAAAATGGAAATTGTCCTAAAACTGCCTAATGATTACCTATTAAAATCTCTTATGATGGTTCTAATTGGTTATTGCCCATGGTTTTAATTTCCACTGTAATCCTAAAATTCAGTTGAAATGAAAATGATGAAATGCAGTGATGGGTCTGTACAGCTGTGGGATTTTTCATTCAGTGTATTGATTGCAAAAAGCTTCTTGCATTTTTCATATTCTGTATTTTTATCTGTTTCTCCCAGAATAGATTTAATATAAGCTTAAATTTTTTTTAGTTGCTGTTAAAATTAACCTAAGGCTTGTAAAGTCTTCCTCCAAATTTGTGGTTTGTGTGTGAGCGGTTTTTTGTTTTTCTTCTGGCTTGTGGTGGTTTCGGTTTTGGGGTGAATGTTTTGTTGTTTTGTCTCATTTTTTTAATAGATATCTGAGGTATCTTGGGAAGGGGAATGTCATGCAGTAAAATAATATTTTTACTGTGGATGGTTTAGGCTGAGTTATGAGTGTGATGCTTTTTTCATGTACAAGATCCCTTCAGTGATATCTATTCAGACACAGGGACAAGCACTTCAATTTTCTTTATGTGGATCTTTGTATTATAACTGTAAAAATAAACAATGTCATTGTACTTAGCCGTATGCTCAAAGTATGATGAACAAGGTACATACTTAATGAGCTGAATGAAGTAAAGCGTTCAGGCCTGCTCAAGGCATAATCTTATATCCACATTATTTCTATATTGTAGTAAGTCTCCGGTTGAACATGAACTTTGATAGTGACTACAACCGTATCATTTTGTAAAAATAAGACTTCTTATGTGGAAGACCTTTTCTAAAAAGGAAAGGCTTTTTTTTTTTTTTTTTAACAAAAAAATCCCACAACTTTTTTTTTCTTTTAGTGCATTGGAACCATCAAATAATTTAGGGTGGAATGGACCTTTGGAGGTCACCTGCTCCCACCATCTGCTTGGAGCAGGGCCAGCTTCATGGTTAGGTCGAGTTGCTCAGGGCCTTGTCCAGGCGAGTTTTGGATGTCTCCAAGGAGGGAGACTCTATGGTCTCTTTGGGCAATGTGTTCTTGTGTCTGATCACCCTGACTGAGAAGACTTTTCTCCCCTCACCCTTTCTGCCATCTTTATCTAATTGGAATGCCACTTGCTGCAGCCGGTATCCGCTGCCTTTTGCCCTTTCACTGTGCGTCTCCAAGAAGAGTCTCGCTGTGTCGTCTCTAGCCACCTGCTAGGTAGTTGAATACTGTAATTAGATTTCCCCCACCACCCCAGCCTTCTGTTCTCCAGGTGAATTAATCCCCGTCTCAAGCCTCTCCTCTCAGCTGTTCTGTGCTTTAGCCCTCTAGTGGGTTCCCACTGGTTTGTGTGTGTCTCATAAAGGGGAGCCCAAAGCTGTGAGGCTGCATCTGGAGTACTGTGTCCAAATGTTGAGTCAGGAAGCATAATCACCTCCCCAAACCTGCTAGCTATGCTTGTACTAGTGCAGCCCAGTACTTATCTGCCTTAATCACTACAAGGGCACCCTGCAGATTCTTGTTCAACTTCTTGTGCACCAAGACCTCCAGCACCTTTCCTGCCAAGCTGCTTCTAGCCAGCTGGCTCCTAGAGTGTACTGCTGCATGGGGTTATTCTGCTGCAGGTGCCGGCAGGACTTTTGCATGTGCCTTTTGAACTTCAGCATGAACTTTGTTTAGTAGTTGTAGCTGTGTTGTATGCTTGATGGGCAACTGTCGGGCCAGGACTTGGCAATACTAAGGATCCTAGAGAAACTAAGCAGTGGCTCGTCTTCTCTCCCTGCTTTTACAGCTCACCATTCCCACCACTTTCTCTGCTTCTGTTCACATGGCAGTAGGATTCAGGGAGGCCAGGGGCCATATCAACTGTCTCTGACTCTGATTTTAATAAAGGGTGTTAATTCACAGTTTTACATTTTACAAAAAACATGAATTTTAGTGTTGTCATAGTACATAAGTGATTCTAATATGAAAGCAATTTAACAAGGTAATTCTGCATAAGCTACTGTGGCATAGCTATTTTTGTGCATGTCTCCAGTTACATACTTGCTCTATGGCTTAGTTACTGAAAAGATTCCTCGACTACAGCAGATGCTTGATCATACTCCAAAATGTGTCCCTCTAAACTTTTGGAAATGGAATGTTCTAAGTTTTCCTTGAAATCAGAACAGTTCCTTTTGACTCTGTGAATACTTGCTTTTCTGCTAGTGTAAGTGTGGGTAGGTCTGCACCTACAGAGGCTGTGCTGATACAGCTGTGCTGACAAGGCTATGCGGCTTGTGCTAGTGAAACAAACAGTTTTGTTCATAGTTGTTATTTGCAGGCAGAGGTCTGGTGATGCAGCTGTTTAAATAGTACCACATTAAAAGAACTCATAATAGGGAATACTATTTTGCTCAAAATGAGAAATGCCCATTTACAGCATGAACCGGGAGAACCCTTCCATGCATGGACGAATGCTCAAACAGATAAATACATCGTCTTCCTCACATTATTCTTTGATCAACCAGAATACAGGTTCCATTTTCAAAGTAATTGAAAGTGTGAGTGGCCACACTGCTTTGTTGGTCTGCTGGTTGGTCTTTTCCCTTCTCTCTTTCCCTAGTCTGTATTTCACACTCCGTCAGAAAACTGAACCTTCTGGTTTGAGTGTATTACTATCTTAAGCTTTGAGTGTTGAGTGATAATATTCAAGTGTCTGCATATTCCATTTGCAGAGTGCTCAAACACTGGTCATGATGAAAACTGGATTCTTGCCATGTTGACTAAGAACTGTGAACCTAGAGATGCGTATCATTGATAATGCCTTAACTCACCCTTGCCTCTCTTGTGGAAGAGAATTGATTGCAAGCTGTACCATGAATGCTTTGTTACAGGGCAATACAGCTTAAGATGCAGAAGCATTAAAAAAGTTTCATACAGTGTCAGTATAATACTGCACTACCTATTCCTAACTTTTCTTTTTTTTTTTTTTTTCCCCCTAGGCTATTCAGGAACAAATGAAAATCCATGGACAAGAACCAGTTTCTTTTCAGGATGTCAAGGTTAGTTTTACTGAGTAGAGTACTATGTGAAATATTTGAATAAGCATTTCATAATTTACTTATGTTATAGTTTCTAGGTTGTTGTAGATTTACTTGCAGAGTAGTAGAGATGATCTGACTTGTCCTACTCATAGGTTTGAAAATGTCTTTCTATTCAGCAATTGCTCTGTAAGAAATCTGGTATGCAACTGTTCTAGTAGTTTCCTTACTAATAGACTAAGTACCTGTTAAATACATGTTGCTGTGCCTTACACTTGAAGATACTTGGTATGTCTGTTTTATGGTTCAGGATCATGCCTCGGGGAGGGGGGTGGACTGGTGACTAAAAAAACCTGTCTATAAAACTCTCTTTATTACTGCCTGTTTTACATTTAGCAGTTTTAGTACTTAAAGAAAGTACAAGAGCTTCTATAAAACTTAGTTCGTACAAGCGAACCGAGTTTCATGTTGCCGCTTTGAGGCCCAAGCCTCCCCAGAAAAGCAAATTCTTATTTGAGTTGTGGGAGCTGAGCACACTGCTCCTATCTGTAGCCAATTATTGTGCTTTGTATCTTAAATGGTTTGGGACTTAACAGGTTTTTTTCATAAATCAGTGTGGGTGGCACTAGTTACCCAAAGATCATTCTGTGTATGGTATAAAGTAGCCATTATTCCGCTCATTAATGTGTGGGGTTTTTTTCCCCAATTTTGACTCTTCTTTCATAGGATGAAATCTTTGATATGGTGAAGCCTAAGGATCCTTACAAAATCTCCCTTCAAGACTTAATCAATAGCAGTCAAGGAGACACTGTTACCAGCATTCTAATTGATCTCAATGGGTTCTGGACATATGAGAACAGAGAGGTCCTTGTGGCAAGTGATAATGACAGCACTGCTGATGTTGATGATACGTGACTGAACAGGAGCAGACAGTATCCATAGAGATATCTGAATCTGATGCACCAACTGGTGGAAGCTGGAAACATTCATTATCTGAATCAATGCCTCTTCCATTTTACTTCCCTTCCCCCCTTGCCCCCCCCCCCCCCCGTATAATATAAAATGTGGTACATACAGGAATCACAGAACTCATTTCTGAAACCAAAAAAGCAAGTGTTAAGAGATAAAAATTATCTTTTTTTTAATAAATATTTTTGGACTTTTTCCCTGTGTACCAAGCCGTATTCTTATTTGAATACCCTATTCTAAATGTGAATTTACCCTGAAAGTAAGGATGTGGTTCTTGGTATCTTCAGCACTGGCCTGTATCCACTCAGCCATCCCAAGCCTCCCACTGCATTCTGCATGGCTTCCTCTAACGATAGCACTGTTGAGCATTCTGTTGTAAAGGCAAGTCTTCAGTAAGAGGTAAAGAGTTTAGGCCTTTCTCTTCTGTATGTTTAAGTGTCTAACAGAAAGGATAAGTAACTAACTGTTGAACTGACTGAATAGTTACCTAATTCTTAAGAGGTTCATTAACAGAAATAAAACTACACTAGCTTTAGGTCTAGTTAAAACTAATCCAAACACCCAACTTAACCTCCTGTGCAAGTATTTTATATAATTCAACTTAATTGTACAGCTGAGCTATGGCAGTAGTTCAAGCAGTGAAACTCTCTTACTCTTTAACAAAGCTGTAGAAATATTTCAACTTTCAGACAAAATTACAGTAGCTCCAGGCCAGAGGTGGTTGCAATCCTGCATTATTTATTAGTTTGAGGTAGTGCTGAACACGCTGAGTATGTTAACAAGTACTACATGAGATTGTAAGGAAGAGGTGGGGGTAGTATGATATTTTGAATTTCAGTGCTTGAATTTTGCACCAGGATGTGTGACGCAGTAAAGATGAAAACAGTGAACAGGCACACGCACCTGTGTGCAGGCATAAAGTTTCAAAGACCACACAGTTTTAAAGGAAAAGCCATAGCCAACTTCCAGTTCAAAAATTATATTAAATACAAAATAACCAATTAATGCATTTACAGAAAAATTAAACCATTATGAAAGTAACCACTTTCATATAGTTTTCAAAAGGAAGGATTAAGTTAAGGCACAGTGAGTAATACAGTATTTTATACAAAGAAGTTTAAACCCAAGGCAGTGAGAGCATTTCTGATGCAACAGATAGTAGGGAGAGGGGGGAAAAAAACCCAACACAACTGACATTAATTTCTTGGCAGAAAAGCAAAGCATCCTTCAGCTGTAAAGGTTTTACTCTTGAGCTATGTGAGGCTTTCTATCTTTGACAGTCTAAGAACTCCCAACAAGCTGTTTTTATGTGTATTCCTCAGGTGTTGAACCAAGCTCTCCCTTGCAGATGGTCAGGGCTAAGGAATGATTTTACACGGCTGTCAGCACCAGTTCAAAGAGGCAAAGAACAGAGTATCAAAACAGATGGAATAGAGCTGATGATTGAATCCTCCTTAGAAGATTTTCTGTAGTGCTGGAAGGGTAAGGGCAGATGAGAGGAGAAGGAATTTGTGCTCTACAGGACACTAGTTCAGGCAGAGGGTTGTCTGAAATACGTAACTGATCTCTGGAAACTAACAGCCAAGTTATCTGGCCTCTGATGTTACATTGGGCTCCTGAGTTAGTTGGTAGTGGGACCAAGGCCAGGGACATCTGACAATACCCAGCACAAACTTTCACTGAAGACTGTTTCTTTAATTTTATTTAGAAATCTCAAGGACAGAAGTAATGTTTCACGTGGTAACTAGTGCAGGTTCTCTGCCCCTTTATCTACAACAATTCTCTATGGAAAGTGACTGGGGCACTGACATCTGATTGTCACACAGTAAACCATTCACCTTTTACAAGCTACAAGTAGAACAACAGTCACTGCAGTAAAATAGCCTTAACTGGTATTTAGGGCTACTTAAAAGCTCTGGAGCTACCTGCGTTTCACTTTTAGACAAAAATAAAAATTACTGTTGTTGCAGTATTGCAATGAAGTGTTCTGTTTATTTAAGGAAAAGGAAGAATCAGAAGTTTGGTTTTGTGATTTCTAGTTAGTTATGTATTCTGTGCTAGAGGGGGGAAGAACATCTGCAATGGCACATCCCTTACTGGTAATTTAACATTAAACAAATAGTCTGTTTAAGTTAATTGAGTACACCGACTCAGGTAATCTATGTTCAAAAAAGTTTTCATAGTTCTAGATTGGTACCATACACAGTGTCCAGTGCATTCAGTATAATTTAGCAAGACTTTAGTTTATTTCCCAGGACCATTCAGAGCATGTAAAGTATTCAAGCAGGTGGGTCTCTCAATTCTTGGACTTCGAGTGAGAACATCTTACACCGATGCTAGTTCTGTACTTTGCTACAGCACTGAATGGAGCAGCTGAGCGCTATTAGCCTCCAGGAGTGCTGGTAGTTGTTAATAAGTTCTTAAGAGTGTTTACAGCCTCCTTTAAATTTTTTTTTTTTTTGATTAAAAAAAAGTCAGTGGACCCTTAAATCTAATTAACATTAAATCTAACATTATCTCTTGTGTTAAACAACAACAGAAAAAAAAATACATGCATACAATAGTGACAATAAATAGGGGAAATAAAATGCTACTATAATGACTTGTGAGTTACAGGATATTGATTCCTATTAATCTATTCATAGAGAGCTGAGTTGCAAACTGTGCAAATCAGAAATAGGTGTTTAGAAGTAGGAAACAGCACTGCATCTGCAATCCACAGGTGTTAGAGACACAGCAATTCAAAGAAAAGACATTTTTACTTGCTTTACACAGAAATTAGCTCACACATTGAATTTTAGACCAAATGTTTGTAGTGCAATTTTCATTTTAACTGAAGTGCCAGTTTGGCAGAATGCCTCAACCTTTATTAGGCAGACTGACTGAACAGACATTGCCTAGCTCTCTCCTGATCAATAAGAATGTTAGAAGTTGTATTTCACTGAACAAGTATAATCCTATTTTTCCTGCTTCTTATAGCCAGATTGTGACATCTGACACTTCCTGTTTCCTACATTATACAGAGCTTTACACTTAAGGAGGGACAGGAACTACATCTTGTTTATTTTCCCCAATGGACTGGCAATCATCTCCCTCATTTTCAAAGTTCACATTCACAAATGAAGTGCATGCTGTTGCTTCAGGCTGGTCTGTCTGGACAGGAGCTTCAGCTTGTGGCTTGTTCTGCTGTTCCTGATGCTGTCTTTCTGCTGCTTCTGACATCTTGTTTTCCTGTTCCTCCTCTTCCTCCTAAAAACAGATGATATAACCAGATTCGTAACCTACTATTTACCACTTACTTAACATTCACTTTAAGTCTTTCCATAAGAGCATACCAGTTCCTATTACAAGGCAAGGACATTTGTTCTACTAGAAAATGGTCACTAGTTGATCATAAGATGAGGTATATTCCAGAATTCCCATGGCGGGGGGGGGGAATTTGCCAAAAGTGAAGGATTAAACTGTGTTAAACACAGAAAAAATGTCACATGTCTAGATAAGCAGTTTTTAGTCAATAGCAATAGTGACAGGTCTACCTTGTCTAAAGCTTTTTCAGCTCTTAATAATAAAGAGCTATCAAAAATAAAAAATAAGTAGTAAAGCTTTAAATATGTTTCCCATCTCTTCCAAATGAAGATTATTAAGGATGTTTTTGCATAAAGCACTGGCTACCTATCAGTCATTTCCAGTTACGGTTTAGAACAAATGGTAACATCATGTTCAATTTACCCTTGACGCTTCATTGAACAAGTTTTAGAGTTGGAAAGTATATTCCTAGCAGCTGCCTCTTTACAGTGTCCAGTAACTGCTCCATCCAACTTCCTCACGCTGTTGACTTGAAAATGCATTGTACAAGAGAAACAAATAGAGCAGTGGTCAGGACCCAGCCAGTGCTAAGGCTGATGAGCTGGTGAGAAAAGGCTGATGGATAAGCAAGCATTAATCATGCGTCAAATGAAAACTGAAGGCAAGCTGAAACAGAGGTTCTAAAACTTCATTTTAATGCTAGAAATTTTTTAAAATACCAGGGAAGGCAAGTTGGGCGACAAGGAGTGCAAGAACCCTATCTCACACACATACCTCTCTCTTCATTCTGTAATACTCATCAATGGCATATTGGTATTTTGGTGTGCTTATCCCCAGAACAGATGCAATCTTTTCCCCAAGGAAATCACACACTAAAAAATAGAGAGGTTTACATATGATTAGTATCTAGAAGTAAATTCTTAAGCACAGTTTTATTTTAAAAGGTATCATCTTTCCTGAATGGTTTTGCATAGTCCTACTTCACTCAAAAGGCAAAACCAAAATCTGCTAGGCTAATCTATGTAATTATTAGCTCAATATACTAATAATTGTTCTTTAAGATAAAGAATGAACAAAAGGAGAACATGGAAATCAATGAAAATCTAGATGGTGGTAGTGTTTGTTTGAATTCTACTAGTTTCAGCTTTGGATCTAGGTTTGTTTTGCTAGGGGATCAGTTAAAGGATAAGCCTTTAACTGAACTTTTAACTGAAAATTAAGGTTAGAAAAAAATACATGGCTACCAACTGTATTGGCACTTCAGTCTAATGGTACCAGCAAACTAGAGAGTTATTTGTTGATACATGCATACTTCAAGTCAGTAGCAGTTTTAACACTGTTCTGTGTTGCGTACTAATGGATTAATAAAATATTTAGGTTTCAGCTGTCTCAATTTTCAAGCTGGAGGCTACATGCAGCGCTACTTTGCTAAAACAGGTACTGCACAGTCAGAAGTATGGAATGGGGGGGCTTGTGTCAGTCAGTCTCTTTACCATGATGATGGCTACAGCACTGGTTCTTGAGTAAAGGCAAGCAAGAAGTCAAATATATTGCACTTCAAATTGCAAATCTGCCCCGAGGATGCAAATGAGTTAGTCGTCTTCAGGGAAAACAAGTTAGAAGTTAGCAATTGACTGCTTCAATGAATATTCACAATAACTAATTTTATAGATATGCTGGCATCCAGAGCTCTGTGCAAAAGACCAGTTCAAATTACAAATGTAAGAGGAAAAACTGAAGTGGCAAGAAGAAAGTACTAATCTTCAAATTCATAAAAGACTTGTGAAAAAAGGAAAGCAGTATCTACCTTTGTGTATGAAGAACAGATATGACAAGAAATAGAATTACACTGTACATTAGAGAAAAAGTGTTTCCAAAAATAAGGATAGGTTAATTAATAGAATAGACTGCCAATAGTTTTTAAAAATATTCAAAATTAGGTGTACAATGACAGAAACTCCACAATATTTGTCAAAAAACCCAATAAAGATACTTTACACCTTGGGAAGAACACAGACTAGGACAAGCATTTTAAAACTTCACAAACTTCTATGAGGTCCACAGGTCAAATAAACTTCTATGCAGTGAGTTTAAGACTTGACAATAGTCTTACTTTTGTTTATTTTGTAACCTCAGAAGTCTATTGTAAAGCACAAAACTAGATGTGTTCTTGGGATAATTTCTAGTTGCCTTCTTCATAAAAACTGTCAGTTTAGTTACTCCAAACAGCATTTTCTTCAGATAACATCACACAAAACGGTTCCATACAAAGCCTAATAGAAAGCTGATATATATACTCCCTTGCCAACACCACCCTATCTCCATATGGAGAAAAAGGGGAAAAAAGTGTTCAGCAAAAGGGTATTTTCTGTTCGTTCTTCCATTCAAGAGTTGTTGATTGAAAGTAAAAAAAAAAGTGCCTAAGGCAAGAGAGTACATCTCCACAGATTAAAATACAGGTTCATTCATACTTTTGAAAAAATGGCCAGTAGCTCACAAAGATGATTTACAGTCTGTCAAAGCGACTTTCAATATTCCATTACTGGTTTACCCAAGAATTAAATAAAGCAATACCTGATAAGGTTGATGTGGCAACTCGCAGCATGTGAAACCACAAGTAGGGTCCCCATGTGAGCGTTGTCTGTAAGAACAGGAGTAGTATGAAGATGTATAGCTGTATGTTCACGGCACATAATAATACATGCAAAAGCTCAAAACAGAGTGAGAAGAAAGATCTGCAATGTTCCCTGTTTGCCAGCTACCACAATGGTTTTGCTTTAAAATAAGTCTAGACCAGACATACATGAAGCAAGGTATCACCGTAAGATATAATGACAACCATCCAACTCAATCCCAAGGTAACTCCTATAACTAGAAAGACCTTTCCGTAAAGTTCTGAACTCCATCAGGCCAAGAAGATAAGTGGGTTAACCAAGTAGTCCCTCATTACAATAATGAGAGAACTGCAAAAGACTGTTTAAACCCAAACCAAACCTTCAAAGTGGTCCCTGAGCAAGAGGCTGATTCCAAGTATTTACAACCCGATACGAATTACCATTTGGAATTGCACCTGAAGAACAAAACCAGGAACGATGAGGGAGGGAGAGAGTTACCGCAGCCCTCTCAGGGAGCGATGGACAGGGCTGACAAGTAAAGGGCCTGGGGTGATGTGAACAACGAGGAACACAAAATGAACAAAACAGGGCTCAAGTGGGGTCACCTCAAGCATTTGCATGTGAGAAAGTCTCTCTGAAGTGCCTGCACACTAAGGCATGCAGCATGGGAAGTAAACACAAGGAATTACAGATCTGTGTGCAGCTGCAGGGCTGGGATCTTGTTGGGAACCCAGAGATGCGGTAGATGGCTCGCATGACTGGAGTGCTGCAATGGAGGGATACAGACTCTTTAGGCAGGACAGGCCTGGAAGATGAGGAGGGGGAGTTGCCCTTTGCACGACTGTGGTGTATTCACCACCACAGAGGAAGTACTGCAGCCTCCAGACAAACTGAGATACTTACACATAAGAACTTAAAGAAAATTTAGAAATTAATGGGCATACATAGGCTATCATCTTCACTAAGGAAAGAGGCTGTATCTCTTTTTAAAAAAAAAGAAACAACAAGCCATCTAATAAAAAGGAGAAGGAGAAAAGCAGATTCCAATCTAACAGGGAAAAAGCTGTAGGCTTTCACTTTTGTGAAAAGGCAAACTCAAATTTCATAGTGAACTAAAACATATTTCTAGTTAACAGTGTGTTGTATTCAGGCAAGCTCTTTGTTATGTATTATTTCCCCCCAGTAAAGATCTCTGTAGAGGTACTTTCCTTGTGCAAAGTAGCAATTAAAAGTGTCAGCTTTTATGAAATGAAACTCATTAGCTCCACTCAGTTACATATGTATTTATAACTTGTTGCTAAAAACTGTTTGATAGTAACCATTTTCTGTGATCTTATTTAATAGATATCCGTACAGGACAACCAATATTATTGTAAATAATACAGCTACAGAGACTAGTTGGTATAGCCTCAGTATGCATGTACACAAGCTACTAGACTTCAGTGCTTTCTAAGCACAGCCTCTACAAATCAGTGCAGCAAGAAATCGTCTGTCAAGCCAGAAACTCAAGTTGGGCAGGCTGAAAAAAGCCAGATGCTATATATTTTTGGCAGTGGGTATGGAAAATGTCCTGCCAAGGTAAAAGTGTAAGCAAAACCAGCTGCTATCCTGCTTGCACAAAAGCACCTCCAGCTTGTTGATTACGTGCTCAGTTGGCAGACAGGCTAACAACAATCATTTCAGTTTGTTCAGTTGAAGAACTCAAGAAAAGTGCTGGAAAAGCTTGTTGCCACAGGTGCAAATAATGGCCTTGATGAGCCTCTGTACAATCCTTCATAATGAGGTGACAAGGTTAAAAAGCATTCACGCAGTGCACAGGACAAACAAGGGCCTGCTGCGTGGCTGTAAGCAAGAAGCTACAAGAGCCCCCTTAACATTTAAGAGTGAAAAGACAAGCTGAACTTCAACGTGACAGAAGTAACTCAGACATGGAATATTCTAACATGGTTGTGGTAACACAAACGTAGTGAACATCTGAGGCTTGGCAGACACAGAGGTTCTGTCCATTTCTACTGTTCCCCCACTGCAATTAAAAACCAGTTTGGTATGTTAGGAGCACTTCTAAGTTCAGCTTCATGGAAACCTTTGCTTTCTGACAAAGCCCAACCAGACACTTCTTCACCCCCGCCAAGCAAGGCTTTGCCAGTCCCCTCAATTTAAAAAAGGAGCATTCTTTCAAGTATCTCAAAAGGCAATGTAAAACCGTGAGAGAAGCTACTTCACACAAATTCAACAGGAGAAAGGAGATGGCTTGGAGAGTAAACCACCAAGAACAACCAGGAACAAGGCAACACATCCAAGGAATAATCCTGTTTTTTCCCCCTCTTACTTCCTCAGGGTAAGTTTGGGTGGTTTCCCAGAGCACCTCGGAGATCGCGAACGTGAGGTGAGAAGAGATACTGGAGAAAACCAGAACCATTTGGGTGATATGAACAGGGCTGTTAAGCAACGGCTCAGTACAAACTAATCCTACTCCGTGAAGCAGCTTCAGTGCATTGAGCAATACTGGAAAACAGTACCCAAGTCGGGTCCTACTAATGTTCAGTAAGAACCACATACTCAGATACTGTATGTCAACCTCCTTTGGCCAGAGAAGCCTTAATGTTCAGTCTTTAATCAACACAAGGACACAGTAATACTGTATTTCTTGACTGGAAACAAGGGGCAACAGTATGAAACACAGGACACTGGTTTATTATAAGGGGACAGTATTTCTCCTGCCGTCAGTCTCTTTAGTATATGTTTCTACAATGCTTAATTACACTATTCAGCTATCCTGACTTTATTTTGTTGTTTAAAATGGAAAACACAATGGTTATGACAACTGGTTTTTAAATTACAAAAATTCTTAATGCACAATTTTAATCCAAGTGCTGCATTTTAAGTAGGAATGAACATAATGGATTCAACCATTGATAAAACCAAGAGGGCTCTGGTTCAACAACAGAACATGGTTTTGTTTCCTAGTATGGGGCTGCCAAAGGGAGCACACATGCACTTCCTTGAACTTCTGAGTGCACCGTGTTCCTAAACAATCCACATATATATTTATTTTTGCCAGATTTCAGTCCCTAATAACACTTGAACTTTCCAAAGAACATAGGGTTTCTTTTTGCCAGAGAAAATGGCAAAGAATCATTTCCTGATTTAAGAAAAAACAAATCCTGTATTTAAGAGTTAATATACACCACCAAATAGTACTTTTCCATTGTTTACTGTGCCAAGATGCTTTTTAAATTAATTATTGACTGGTCACTGCTATAATAGGTCCTTCAGTGTATGCACCATGTAAAACTGTGGCATCTAAGACAAGCCAGTGAAAACAAGATCAGAAACGCACACCATCCTCCATCAAAAAGCTTCTACCATATTACGAGTAGCTATTACTTGGTCAGTGACTATTTTTCTCCCTCACCCCTAAATTCTTAAAAGAAAATTAGAGTTTGATGGTCCTTAAGAGAGGACTTTTTGCTATTTGAAGATAAGCTCCTTTTAACTACAGGATATCAAGATAATCTTCCTGCAAGAATGTGTTTCAATCTTTCTGAGCACTGAAGGTTAATAAAATTAAATCTCTTCTGCAGCTTTGTTGCAGAGATGTTCTCAGGATGAATTCTAAGGTTATCACCAACAGTTACATTGCTTACAGTTGCTCTGCAAAGACTTACACCCCACCTTCTGCCTACTCATGTAATAGGTGAACACAACAAAGAGTTTATAGCAAGTGGCCCTCCACGGATAAACAGAAAGATTATCTTCTAGAACAGGTTAGAGAAATTTAATTACTACAAAATAAAGTTTTGTTTACATATAAAGTGTAAGCATCTAAATTTTAGGACAGAATAGAAGACTCAGTTAAAATTAAAGCATTTATGTTATTAAAGCATTTAAATTTTAATTTAAGAACACTCAGATAATACTGAATGCTATTATCTAAAAAATCCAGAGAAAAATTTATTAAGCATACCCTGTGTTCTGGATTCAACTCATTCTTAAAAAAAAACAAACCAAAACACAACAGAATGGACACTCCAGTCCAAGAATGTTAATGAACTGAGTGCTGACCTATAGAACTATCAGAATCATTGTTTCAAAGCAAAATTTAAGACCCAGTTCTTTTTGAGAATTTGTTTTGTTATGAGTGGCAGTAGTCCATCACACTGAGTGCTTTGGTTATCAGATTACCAGGATATATATATGTTACTTTGCTTAGTAAGAAAGACATTGTCATTGTCTGCTTACCTCTAAAACAAAATTAAACCAAGGTACTTACTGAAGACGTTTCTTTACAACATGGCAAAATATTTGTTTCCCTTAAACTCATTCAGAAGCTGCCAGGATGCCAATACCAGCTGAGCTTTGAAATTTCATGATGCAAAGTTTCTATTCAAAATATTAAATGTGCTTTTTCTAAAAATAAATTGGTCCAGAAACAGCTATTACTTGCAACATACTTTTTCGTATCCCAACTGAGATAACAAGTTTTAGACATGCTGGTCTCAGCAAACTGACTATTTAATTGCTTTTATAGAAATCCTACAATAAAAACATTTTTAAGGCAGCTGTTGGCTAAAACATCAAAGCTCAGCTTGGACTAACATTTCTTCAATTGACTGGCTCAGCTGGGATACACGAAGCATGCAGCAGATAAGGTAAACTTCACTTAATGGCAACCCTTGGTCTAATCAAGTTTATTCTGTCAAGGCAAAAAGCGATACATAATAAGGCATACTGTGCTCCACAATAAACTATTCTGGTTTGGGGGGTCCTTTTATTAAAAAGTGTAATAAAAATTAAGGATTTCATAAACTATAAAAGGAGAATAAAGCAATCTTAACTGTGCCATACAATATACTTTTTGGTATTCAGAAAAAAAATCCGTATTAGGAAAGCAGGAGAATGATCACACAGCATTCCTGGCTGTTGTGCATGTTTGAAGGCTCTTTAGTTAAGTGTCCGTTTGTACAGCAGCATGCACATCTCTGGCCTCACAACACGTACATCAAGGCTCGTGAGCCTTCCATCAGCGCACCACAGTGGAACTCCTCTACTGAGAGGAGATGGCACAAAAAATAATGAGATCTGGTCTTCTGCTAATTATAGTTGGGAAAAAATCTCTTGCGCATCCATGGATATCTGACATGACCTGCATAGTGGGGAACAGATCTGACTCTGAAGATACCTGAACATTACTGTAATCTTCAGTAAGTTTCACAGTTCTTGCATTTCTTCGAGTAGATCCTTAGGGAGGAAAAAAAACCCAACACCCAGCAAGGCAGCTTAACATCTACTCGTTGTTTGTGAGTATATTTATTTTCAATCTATAAACTTCAGGTGTATTTTATACTGATGACATCTTACCTGCTCTCAGGCTAATGTTACTTTTTGTTGTATACAAGAACTGCCTAGCAAGAAAGAGACAGCGGTACCATCAATCCATCCAAGATGAAATGCAACAGCTTCACCTGTGAATCGCTAGGAACCCCAATCCCAGCTGAATTCCCACAGTCTCACTGCGGCTCAGTCCTCAAACCACTTTTTTTTTTTCCTTCAAGATAAATTCATTCTACAGAGAGGAAGAAAAGAACTGATTGACAGTCCTTCCCAAAGCAAAGCCCTCATGGTTCACCACTTCTTCAGAAGAGAATGAGCAGAAAGTCAAACTCTCCACTGCAGTCCCTTCAACAAAGCCAAGCTCTCCCAGGATGGATATGCATATAAATAAATACAGGGCCTACTACTGTACAGTAAATAAAGAGCTTCAACCACAACATTTCTTACGGATTCCCAAACGATGGTGCAGAAGTCATTTCAACAGCAATGGTAAGTAGAAAACAGGGCACCAGTTTCCGTGCATGCAAAGACTCATCTGAAGTGTGGGAACAAGCAGCTCTACACCAGCATCTGCCTCCAGCGTGCAACCAGGCAGGACTAGCTGCTGCACAAAGCAACGACTCCCGGCTGCCTGACCGCACTCCAGCACATCAGGAAGGACCCAGCCGATTTTGGAGTCTCCACCTCTAGTTCAGTACAGGCAACCAAGCCCAGAGAGGGCCAGGAAGGGAGCCCCACCAGCAGGCAGGGAATAGGACTGCAGACCCAATTTATTGGGGGAAGAATTGTTGTAGGAGGGTAGAGAAGAGAGGTGGTTGGGACACCAGTTCGTGGGGGTGTCATAAAGGAAACATGAGACTGGGGATGTGGAGAGATGAAGACAAGGATGCGGATCTTCTCTGGGACTGACTGCCAGAGGGCGGGGAGCTGCTGCCACCAGTGCTGGCACGCACGGCTGTCAGCTTTGCAAATACAATATCACCACAAAATAGATCATCAGACACGCCAACAGAATAAAACAGATTATATATTTCATTTTACCTCTAAATATAGATCCAGAATCATCGACAAAAAGGAAAATGTATTTTAGCAGCTACAATGCACACTGCTGGAGACAGCTTGAATTGTCAAAACTCCACCTGAATTTGGACCAATAAATGGACCTCCATTCACAGGTCAAGCAACATCTTAATGGCTTACAAGACAGATGAACATTACAAACACAGACTAGGCAGGTCCTTTAAAACCTGTTTTTGATATATCATGAATTACACCAGTTTTCCTTTATTTCTGCAAGTCATCTGTTTCTTTCCCTTCTATACTCTTTTAATTATACCAAATTGCTGGTGTGGTAACACTAAATTATAGGTTCAACTCTCCACTGTCACCAAACATAAGGAAACAAATGCCTTCCCTGTACATTTTTTTAAACAACAGTACCAATCAAGGAGACATCAAGCAAATATTATTAGAGGGGGAAATGCTGGAGAGGACAGACTAGAACCGTGAAGAAATAAAACCCATTTCTAATTAATAGGGCTACTTTAGTGGAGGAAGACTCCAGGACAAAACTTCTCAGGAATACTTCTCACAAATTTCTCAGTCCCCAGAACCAATCAAATTAAGGGAATCTTTAATACTAAATACTAAATCAGATTTGTGACACAAAAATTAAAGTATAAAATGTGGGTAGTTACCCAGTAAATCAGAAGTAGCAATTTATCAAGTAAAATACCTACAGGATCTACAGGCGGCAACAGGTCTTTTTTTTCTTGTTCATCTTCCTCTTCATCTGTGCTATATTCTTCCATTGTTTCTCCACTTGCAAAATGAATAACCCTCCTTGGAATTTTCTTCTTCTTTCCTATGACACCCAGCTCCACATTCTCAAAGCCTCTATCTCCATTTGCAAGTTGCTATAAAGAAGAAAAAAAATCATTATCTCAAGTACATGCTTCTGGAACTGGAAAAGCTCCCCCTTAAAAAACTTCCTGAGATATTTAAAATATTTTAGATTGATTAGCATATACAAAGGACATTTGCAAGAGCTTGGCTGTAGGTAAAAGATAAGACTGAAACATTATTGTTTGCAGATACATGAAAAACTGATCTCTTCACTAAAAATAACAAAAAGGTAAATGCCTTCACTTCAGCATGGACAGGTAGTATTAAAGATATCTATGCTGAAAGAGCACTGTGTTATGTAGGAGTTTCTTAGCGGGACACTTTTCTTTAAATAATTTGATGAGCACATAAGTTAATATTTAAAAGTATCATTGGTTTCGGAATGAATATCTAGTGAAATTAATCAAGTAGTTCATAGGCTGTAGCCACCTCTTTGCAAGCTTAGACAGACACCTCTAGCACAAAAGAGAACTGAATGAAGGATAACTAAGCAGCCAGGCCCAAGCTTTAAAAAGATGCATCAAGGAATCTGCCTCTGTGGGCTTTCAGCAGCAATCACGATTAGTACAAGGGACCATGCTAAAAGAACAACACTTAGTTTTGTGGCTAAGGACATATAAAAAGAGAAGTACAATGCCTGGTTTTGTTCCTCCAGCTGCTAAATACTACAATGCAGTCTTTGGGTCACAAGCATTAAAAAAATATAGTTCAAAGGCCAATCAATAATTCTTTAGGCTAGTAACTCCTGCAGCCGGAGAATTTTAGTAACGTTTTGTATTGTATCTATCAAAACAGAGCCTTCACCTTGGTAGAGCTTTTAGATACTACTGCATCAAATGCATAAAACTGTTTTGAAAACACTTCTGTCACACAGAGAAGGACACAGAAGTTAGGAAATGCCAGCCACATGTTTTTAATGTACCACAAAGGTTTTTAAAAATGCACGAGCTCATGTAACTTAAAACCATATCATAAGGAATGAGATATGTGTACGTGTACACAAAATACAGGTTGCATAAAACAGGCACGTTCCAATTTTCGACTTCTTGTCTATGCAACCTTAATTGTCTCCACAGAGACAATTCAAAATTATTTCTAAAAATACATATTTTATCACATAGTTGTAAGACATCCCATAATCACTGCAAGCACAGCATCACCATTCCCATCTCTTATGCTAGATTACGTACATTAGCTTTACGATGCAAAGAGGCTCGGTCAGCTGGGAAAGCCAGTGGGCATGGTAGAGAGGGGCAGAAGGGGGCCATGGGGAGCAGAATGGCCTCCTTCATGCCAGGCACAGATTTTTCTCGTGCCCACAGAGAAGAGGGAGGGAAGGTAAAGATCATGTGCCAAGCTCTACAGCGTGGAGACGGAACGCACACATTCATCGTCTCTCCCAGCCCTCATACCACCGCTTCTCAAAACTGCAAGTCATTTCAGCTTCCCTTAGCATTGCTTTAGCTACCATGGCACACTTCGGACGTTTTCCTGGAGGACCAGAGCAGAATCAAGTGGTGAGGTTTCAATGGGGTAATTCAGCTGAAACAGCACTACATTTTCATGCAGAATTACATTTTCATGTAGAAAGACAAAACTGACCATCTGGGGCCCAGCGCACTCTCTCTGCTGTGTTTCAGCCTTGGGAACAGAGCAGGAGCAGAAGAGCAAAGCTACAAAAATACGAATGCTGAAAACAGTGAAACAACCTAAGCAGAGGGAGTGCTGCTTGCTGCTGCTGTAAAAGCAGGCGCCACTTACTGCGACTCAGTTTTTTGGAGCAAAGAGCACCACAGAATCAGCCTTTTACGAACATTTCACGCTCCTTTATTGGCATCATACAGTGATGCCATTTTTCATGTTTAGTCACAGTGCTGAAGAGCACTATTTCTTGCAACACAGCATCACAAATATTACTGTGATTAATAACAGCAAGCAACATGAGCCTCTCCTTAGAGCTCCTCTAAAGGTATAGTCTCTTCATCTGATTTTGGCTCGTTTAACTCAAATGCTTCAAATATTTTAACTTAGAAAAAAATTGTAGTTAATATTTAAAGTTTAAAAAGCAGGCTTTAATTCCCTGCACACCCATCCTACACTCCACTTACACCACCTACAGTAAGCAGCTCCGCATAGCTGGTACTGCTACAAAGTTTCAGACAAATGCAGTAGTTCCAAGACAGTAAGGATTCATCAAGGAACAGTGAATCTGGTTCCGAGTCCTAAATTATTAAATAAAATAATACATATCAGCTGTTGCTTTGGTTATTACCTAGTCAACAAACCTGGACATGGATTTTAGTCATCACTGTAGCATTTGTCCTTTTAATTTTTACATGCACAACATCAATAAAAGCCAACTCTCACAGCTGCAATCAGAAAGTTCAGCATCATTAAGTTTTATTTATCCTTCCAAAACTGTGGCAATGCAGATCTGTTTTAGAATTGTCAGCTAGACTCACTTTATAGCTCAAATGTTACAGTATCTCCCGTTTGAGGCTTTACACTTTTGATCTTCATTTACAAATTTGATCTTCTTTTCCAATTCAAGAAGCTGTTACAAAGATCATTCTTCTAGTCCACTGCTTTGGTCAGGTTGCCACCTCATTTTTTCCATAGGCTCGTCCCTCTCCAATACATTATATGGGTCTTGAAAGACTCAGTGTTTGTCTTAACCTCATGCTATAGAAGTATTTAGTTTGGCTTCTATTCTGGCAACTATTAGACACAAAGGCCAGTCACCCTTGTGCTTTCGCCACACTAGCTAAGACTCTGAAGGTACTCTGTCAACACTGTAAAGCCACTTCTTTTCTCTTTTAGATGCCCTGTTGGAATTTTTGTTGGCTTTATGGCACCCGTACAAGCCTTGCCTGTCAGGAAGTCAGCATCCGAAACTGCTGCTCCTTGTTTACCCTCTATACACCCACTCTCTTATCCCACCCTTTGGCCAGAAACAGAGAGAGCAGGGCACATTTTGACGGTGTTGATACAATACCCAGCACAACGGCATTTCAGTCCACAACCAAAACGCCAAAATAAATAAACTACAATTAAGGATGAGGTGTGCCAGGACACCTGCAGGTGAGCTAGGAGAGCTCACACAGCTAATATTAGGTGATGCAATAACGTAAAGTTTCATCAAGGAGAGGAAAAAGAAAAGCAAAAAGTAATAGAGAGAGCGGAGTATTCACGTTGTCATCTTTTAATCTGTCAGGCTCAGGTATCATTACGACATGACCCAAAATGCCAGATGTCTACTCTCCATCAGAAAGACGAGTAATTCAATTTGCACAGATCTATCGACCTGATAGTGCTGGTTACTAGAAGGCTGGTAATAGTTAATGAGAAATATTTCTACCCGTGCTATCTTGCCTGCCTTACTGATTTCATTTGTGTTACTTTTTTTGGCTAGGGTCTTTTGGGGGGTTTAGTTGGGGTTTTTTTGCATATTGCTTGACTTTCCACCCTTGTGTTTCAACTGAATTAAACAGCTTGAGTCTTTCTGAAACAGAAGACAACAAAACAACAGTCAGAGAACGACTGTAAGAAAAGACATCCTCGGAATAACAAGCCTTGGAAAGGCACCATAATCAGTGAAGGTGCAGTGCACAAAACATTCAGCGTGAAGCTGAAGCCACTGCTAGGGACATCTGTAGAAGGGGTAGGAGAGCTCGCCAGGTTACAGTCTAATTAAGAGCTGGTGTCTCTGGTCACCTCCCAACGCCTTCGCGAACTTGACAGCGCGGAGGGAAGCGGAAATCTGTCTCAATTTAATATTTATCAGGCTCGTTTGTAAGAGGCATTATCTGCCGGTGAACAGGGGACACCTGAGACACGCGTGCCCGCCGTGCTGACTGTAATTACAGAGCGCTGGAAGGAAGGACGGGCAGACAGACAGACAGACCGACCGACCTCCTCCCCCCGCGGCCAGGCCCCCCACACCCCACCACCCACAGCGGAGAACCGGCCGGCACCGGGGGCTCCCCCCGCTCCCGCACACCCCCCGGGCGATCGGGCCGCGGCGGCCACCCACGCCCCGGCCGGACCCCAGCTCCGCCGCCCGCCCCACCGCGGCCCGAGGGGCCTCGCCCTCCTCCGGAAGCGGTCTCCTCCCGGGCACACCGCGGCAGGGCGGCCCGGCCGGCAGGGAGGGGGGAGAGGCCGTTCCGCCGGCCCCGCTCACCTGCTCAGGCTCCATGGCGCAGGCAGCAGCCGCGGGGCCGGCGGCAGGCGCGCAGTAGAGGGTGATGGCGGACAGCCCCTGCTCCATCCTCCCGCCCGCCGCGGCGCCGGGGGAGGGCGGCAGCGGGCCGGCCGCGGCCCAGGGAGGCGAGCAGCCGGGCGGCACCGCCCGTCACACCGCCCGCCGGGGCGGTGCTTGGAGCCCTTCGCGGCCTGCTGGGCCGCGGCCCAGTGTCCCCCCCCCCCCCCCCCCCGCGCCCTGAGGGGTGGGGTGCCACGCCGGGGCTGGCCGTGCTAGTAAGCCGCGACCCACCCGGGAGCGACGCCCGGGTGGGCCCCTCGGGAGCGGGACCGAGCCGCTACCGGCCTTGGTCATTTCTCTTCTCTCCGCAGCCCGGCAGCAACCGGAGCCGGGAGGGAGACGGGGAAGACACCAGAGGCAGCCAGGCTGCCAGGCACAGCCATACCTACACACAGAAGGAAGCGTAGCCCCCTCTGCAAAGAGGGAAAACTCCGCGTGTTGTGGGGAAATATACACGTCATCTTCCTAGAATATTTTTAAAATCCGCAAAATAATAGAAGAATATTTGAGAAGCGCATCAAGTTACTTGACAGTATTTAGGAGGAGTCCTCTCTCTCTCTCGAAGAGCCAAGCTTGCTAAGCCTTTCAGTACCTGGTGTTGGCTCAGGCAGTTCAATGTTTTTAAAGGACAAACCACAGAGCAAGAAAGAAATGCAAACCAAGGGTGCCCTGGCCCCTGGGTTGTGTCTGGGTGAGAAAATAAACATTTATTTCCAGCAGGCTGGGAAAAGCGTTTGCTGAACTGCTCCAGCGCGGAGCTGGGAGTCCTTTTTCCCCCAAGCCTGTGCTGAGGCGTCCTTACCACGGGTAATGGCCCGGCCTGAAGGAGGGGCCAGGGCTGACCTAGGCAAAAGGCACATTAACCATTCTTTTCTACCTCCAGAAAACAGCTGGAGGTGGAAACATTCAAAACATCCTTTTTATGGGACTGAGGAATTTATTTTTTTTTAAAGGTTGGAGCCAATGGCTGTAACATGCACTTATTTACATGACAGCAAGAGCCATCCTTCAATCCTGTATCAAGAATAGCTTCCAAAGAATTACAGTCTGTAGCATAGATAGGCTCTTAGGCACTTTCTTAGTCATATTATCAAAGCATTATCCAGATCCCATGACAAATTAAAGTCTCAGGTAAAGTATAGACGTACCAGATTTACAGTTATACTAGCACAAGGCAGAAAATATTCCCCTTAGGAAAATGACTGACACACAGAATGTGCTATTGAATGTATGATTACAGAAACACATGAATGAAAGATTAGAGTACTATTTTAGATAGTACAGGACTGACCATCTGCTTTGTATGTTAAAGCAAAGAGAGATTACTTAAAACTGCAAAGAACTAAACTAATGTAAGGGCACATAAATACCTCTTACGCTTAGTAGAGTCTACATTCTGTTTAGTAAAGACTGGTTGAAATAGGGTAGCAGCTCTTAAAGAACAGCATTAAATCATCAACCAGCCAACTTGCTCTCCTTTGCTTCTACTGCAATTGTAGCAGCTGTACAGTAATATTGAAGTTAATCTTTCATCTCTCAAAACAATTAGCATTTGCAACTTAGACAGGTTTAATAGATTTAGCAAGTGTCAATATTGAAAGTCCTGAGGAAAGATAAAGACTGTTAACAAATAAACCCATGCCTGTGCCTTTCCATGGTTATTTGTGTGTGCTGATAGTTAATTGTCCAGCTCCTATCACACAGCTATCTATTGACCATCATAACTGTTTCCTCTTAGTAGGCTGCTCAGAGAGGCTTAAGAATAGTTGCCATGAACTACACGCGTGCTTTGCCCTAGCTGTAATAAGAGGATATTTATATTTGAACTGCCAAGGTCCTCCTCTTTCTTGAGGGAGTAAAAAAATTCCATCAGACCTGTTGTTCTACCCCTATGGGTAGGATTTTCCTTAAAAAGGCAGCAAACTGATAAAGCATGCACCATCAATACATGATTATTCCACAGCTGCTGAAGGTCTTCCACTTTTGCAGAACCACCACCATCTTCCAAAAAAGTAAACATGCAACAGATACCTATTCCTATATTAGTGTGCTGGATGTCAAAGCTTATTAACATCCTGTAACCAAAAGAAAAGGGTGACTGCAGGATGTCACTGATTTTGAAATAAGGGTGCACGTCAAACAGAAATAAAGAGTTGAGCTTGTTTTGTACATTACTCTTGTCCATTGGCTCCTTCTAGTGGCCGTCCCCCGGCGCTACAGTTACCTAATTGAACTTCCTTATCTACTTGTAAGTTCTCAACGAACTTCATTTAGCCACGTGTCCAGACATGAAAACAGCAGACTAACTTGTCTGAGCAGCAGCGATAGCTTTCAGTAAGATATACACAGAAAGACAGACCTCAGTCTTCTAAGTATTTCCAGTGAAGTTCGCCTCTAACTTTTCAGGCTTCTTGTAGGCCAGAGAAAACTTTTCTGCAGAACATGGCGAGATCTTGTGGAAGATGAGTACAAGAAGCCTAATGCAAGAAAATGGTGCTGGGAGAGTTGTTACTCATGGGACTTGCTGGCAGTGTTTTACATGGCCTCTCCTAGCTTGATGCAATTAAGTCTCCAATTCAGAATACCAAATTGAGAGAACATATAGAACATCATAGCTTCTGTTTTCCTGCAACAACTTTAGGATTTTCTTCTACACATTGTGCTCTGAAGGATCCACAAACATAAAAAAAATTATTGCCCACACTCCCTAAAATTGTTGTTCTCCTATAAAGCTATGAGAGAATTTTATAGGTGCTCCTATACAGTTGGACTTTCCTTTTAAGTGCCTCCAACATGAACCTATTTTTTTTTCTTTTTTTAAAAACTTGAGATCTTTAGGCAATTATTCCAACCAGGCTCCAAAGTCTTTTCTACCTGGCATGTTAAGGTAAGAGCAATATACTGCTATTTATGTATTCCAGCGTATACCTTGGGAATAACAATTCACACATCTCATACCTTCAAGGAAATGCTTTCTGAACTTGCCCTTGCTTCTGCCAACACACAGCTAGTGACAGCTCTCTTCCTGTCTGGTAGCAGTGGTACTAGTTTGGAAATGGTGAACTAAAAGACTAAGACTAAATGTATGCAATGAATTGAAAGTTTGAAAGAGTTAACATTTGGTAACTTGACAGTCTGACTGAGCCTGTCCAGAAGCACAGTGCTTCACTGTTCATCCTCAATGTGCCTATTCACGTTTTATTTCCGTCAAAAGCATTCAACTTAACTATCTGCTCTCCCCTACTGACTGCATTCCAAACCAAGATTTGCTACTCTTTGCTGCACGGTTTTGTACTGCTCAAGAACTGAAAATACTGTTAAAAAAAAAAAGATAAACCGTTATAGTAAACACATACCACTTAAGTAGCTGAGGACAGCTCCCCCACGAGCTGGCGATATGCAAGGACTCATCCTTTTGTTACATCTGAAATACTAAGACCAACTTAACTGATCCTTTTACAGACTAATGCTATGCATAAAATGCAGTGCTGTAGCTAAATGGCGTATCTGAAGATTTTTCAGCATCCTCCATACATTGAATACACATACCACTAATCACACAGAAGATACTTCCACATTATAAACTAAGTTACAGCATACCTTATGTTTTATTACCACAAGAGCATAATTACCTGTATAAGCTATTCACTGTCAGCTGCGTTAGCTGCAACCTTCTCAAAGAACTGGCTGACAGAGGGACACACTTACTTTAATTACTGCATTTAATTTTTATCTAAGCAGAGATGGGTGTCCATTTACAACCCAAGCACTCTGCAGTATATTAAAATAAATTCATAATATACCCTCTTGCCTTAAGATAAAGGTGAAAGATCTTACCATATTCGCCAAGATGTATGTTGGATTTCAAGGTTCAGCTGGTCTACCTAGTTTCTGAAGTGTGCCTGTAGATTCCACCCTTTTGAGACCAATGCAGTAAATTGAAATATTAAAAGAAGAAATGCTATAGGAAATTCGGATCAGATTGTAGCCAAGTTGGGGCAATGTGCTCTGTCAGATACAGTTATCTGTGTCTGTTTTAAGTTCAGTACCAGCACAGAATTCCATCTAGTACGTGTTAGAAATTATCTCCATAACAAAAGAACTGCTTAATTGGCAGCCTGGTATGAAGATTATCTTCAGTATATGAGACAGCTTGATATCTGCATACCTGCATGTTTTTAGTCACTTCATTCTTTATGTATAGGGAAAGAACAGTAAAACTGTGGAGAACAAAGTTTTGTACAAACCTGAGCACAGCACATCCACCTTCTAAAAATGCTCCAAGAGGAACACCTGAGCAGCAACAGCACATTTCGGATATGAATTATTCATATAGTATCTATGCCAAACTGAGTTACAACAGTTTGATTTGTTTTTAATGACTAAGGAAATCATCTTATTACATACTGATAAAGGACAGTTATGAAAGAACTGAAGAAGCAGGCCATTCCCTTGTTTATAACCACTTAAATTTTATTTTACAGAATATTTGTGACATTTTATGTTACTATAACCAAAGATCAGGGTTGTTTACAAATATAATGGCTGCCATTTGATGTAAACAATTAAAAAGTGTCTCTAAATATTAAAATTTTACATCATGATTTTGTTTTATTAAATTGAATTACTCTTTGTGCCATCACATATTAGTGGAGAGGAACTACTTTAAGCAAAAATAGTTTTCAGAAATTAGATGTAGAAACTGAGAAGCCTGAATAATATTTCAAAAGACCACTCCCCCCATCACTGTAAAAAGGAAGAAAGCAAATTCTTTCACTGAAGTTGCAACGAAGAGTCAACCAAGTCCATTTTTATTAAGGCTTCTTTACATATTATTGAATCCCATCATGCCTTTCATATTCCCAGCAGCACCTTGTTGAAATTGTCTCATCATTGACTGCAATCCTGCCATGCCACCTGCAGAAAATAAGTGGGAACATGGATGTGTTAATTAACTCTGAAGCACACACACTATTTCAATAATATACAAATGCAAAAGCCCAAGACTGTCAAGCCAGGTTTAAATGGCTATCGAAAATGGACAACTGAGTGAGTAATTACAGAAAGGTCTGCAAAACGCCAAGCTTAAAGTAGGTTTTAAGATGACCTGTGCATTAAGATTTAGACAAAAGAAAAAACCTTGAAGGAATGACCATTATCCATTAGTAAGGTTCCTGTATGGGAGTCTTTATTTAGAGCTGCTCTTGTCAAATTTAACTATTTGAGGCAAAGCTGAGAAGGGAAGGGAAGGGAAGTTTAGGAATAGATTTGCTGTACCACAGTCATGCTTCAAGTCATCACTTTACTATTTCCTCAGACACCACTCCAATTGCTCATTTTGAGAGCTGAATCCAAATGAAGAGACTAGATTAGGCACTGCTAAATGCAAAGCATTCATAACATATGGACTAAACTTTCTGATTCTTGTTAGAAAACCTAGAAATACTTAATACTGATATATAATGCACACATTCTCATATCACCTTCTATATTTCAAATGCTCCACCATAATTGGTAGTCCTCTCTTGAAACTGTAAAAAGCCAACACGTACCCATATGATGAAGAACTCTTGGATCCATCATCTTTGCCATCTGTTGGTTCAGTTTGGCCAACTGAGATGGGTTTACATTCTTTGACATATCACCACCTGAAAAAAAAAAATGAAAGAAGCAATCGTGAGAAAGTGGATTAACGTATGGCACTAAAAATAAAATACATCAAAGTTTTACCTCCTAATTCTAGATTCAAATCCATTTGAGTCCATGATCAAAAGTTACTACATCAGCCACTTTAAAATACTTTTAAGGATCAACAGTCCCTGCACCCCACATAACAGACTGGAGTGTCAGTATTGTAGTAGTAATGAAGCCTACATTGATAAAGCCAAAAATACAGTAGTTTTCACTAAGTTACACATTAGTGTCATGAAGAACAGTGCAGCTCTTACCAGTTACATAAAAGAGCTTTCAAACATCATGAAAAAGAGAGTGAGCTACAACTCATTTTCTCCTCTCCCAACACCTAATTGACATTTTCACATTTCCTCTGTGTTCACACATCAAGTGACACCACCCCCCCCCCAAGTTAATAAATGTTTTGGGTTTGTTTTTTTTTTACCTTTGAAAAGCCCTTTGATGCCTCCCATCTTTTTCACCATCTGTGCAAACTTAGTGTATTGGGTCAAAAGCTCCTGAACATCTCTGGTAGAAACACCTGAACCTCTTGCTACTCTTTGGATTCTTCCTGGCTGCTTACTGAAAACTTTGGCACCATCCGTACTGTCAAGTTCTGCAATTACAGTGTGGGAAAGACATATCCATTCAGTTACTGACATGAAAACCTGTTACAGCTGGTAGCAAACTTATTCTCATCATTGTTGAGAATTTAGTCTTGAGCCAGAGAACAAAAACCTAGTTTTAGAAGTGACAATGCAGAATTTTACATAAATAATTGAGATCTAATATTCTAGGGAATAGTACTAAAGAGCTGTTATGTTCATATGTTAATCACCATGACAGAGGTCATTGCCTGAATAAATTATGCTCTCAGCATATTTGGTCTTAAGCCATATTAATGGGTTTAGCACAAGGGTAAGAGCATACTTCTGCAAGAGTTATGGGTGGATTAGAAACAACACACCTTGAATTCCAGAGACCAGGCTATGTCACCAAGTAAATTTGAGGGTGGGTAGGAAGACAGACAGCAATGACAGATTAAAGATGAATGTAGCTTTTTAATTTGCAAGTATAGCATTAATAATTTAAGAAGCACAGTTACAGTATGAAAAATAAAAATATATTAATTTCTAATAGAATGCTTCAAAATCCCACCTATTCTACACAAGACAGAGCAGCAACAGGCAATTGTCAAGGTATCTTTCTAAATATTTAGACTCATTCAGAAAGTTTGAGACACATAGGTACTCCTTGCCATTTCTAAGAGTGATAAATGCTCCTCGTCATTTTCTGTCACTGTAGATGCTGCCTTATGTCCAACTTGTTTCCAAAAAGATCTCTGTAAATAAGCTTGTTCAACAATGGAGAAAAAAAATAGTGGGTGAAGTTTGTTTTACCTTGGTCATTCATACTGTCCATTATAGTCATCAGCTTCTTTAGCCTTGCCATTGATTCCTGTTCATTGCCTTTACTCATGAAGTCAGTTCCAAAACCAGGGATCATACCCTTGTTTTAAAAATGGAAAACAAAAGCTGTGTCAGAATAAGCAAAGCTAACTTCAATTAGGCAGCCAGAAATACAGACAGCAAGTTTTAGGTCAGTAGTTATGTATTGCAGCAGGCAAATCATTTCACCTTTTTGAAAAACAAAGCACAGACTCAACACCAGTTTCAATGAAGAGTTTTAAGTTTACAGCAGAATTTTGTCAAATATAAATGAAAATCTAGTAAAATAAAATGATTTTTGGGATAACTAACCAAGATCTGACTGAATGGTCCCATTTTCATGATGTTTTGGAATTGTTCATACATATCTCTTAACGTAAATTGACCTGAAGTACAACAACAACAAAAAAGATTAGCAAAAGTCACACTAGCATTTTGGTCATACTGTCCTTTCTCAATTACTCTTTATATTTACAAGGTAAATACTATACTGCATAGATAAGTACATAAATAAACCTATTCTCCACTATTAACATGGCTAAACCATTTTAGATGGCACACGCTTAAGAGTAAAGCTAGTTATTCTGCAGTTATAGACAGTTACAGTCTGACAGACTTATCACTCGAAAAACGTAACTCAATTTACTTGCCTGTCACATTTACTAGAGGAAGAATAACCATTCTTCACTATGTGCATGAAACAAGTTACTTGTCTCTACACATAACACACATTAGCTCAGTGGCCTACATCTGAGAGAACCTGCCATGATTAGGTCATGGTAATACACCCGCTATTCAGGCCTCAGGAATAACTTACCATGTTTGAGCTTTTCTATGAGTGCTTCATTATCATCCAACTTTAACTCATTTACTTTATCTATCAATCCTTCAATATCACCCATACCTGGAAAAAAAAAACCCACCAGCTCTGAAGTTAGAAAGTCAAAGTGTAATTTTTTTAATGCTATTATCCAATTCAAAGTGTCTTTTAAGTACAGTTGTACGTAGTACATACCAAGAAGTTTGCTGATGAAAGGCTGTGTTTTAAAGGGTTCAAAGTCATCTATGTGTTCGCCAGTTCCAATAAAAATAATAGGACTCTTTGTGGCAGCAACTCTGCAGTAAAATATATTTTATGAAACGGCCTCTCAAAAACCACCCATCTTTTGTACCACCTATTAACATAATCAGCTAGGCATCAAAACAATGCATCCTCTCTGAAGTATCTGTCTTACTCCTCGAACTATTAATGCAAAAACATCCAGCATTTAGGATAGGTAGCTGGGAGTAGCTGACAAGATGTTTCTCTAATTAGTACTTTGTAAAATACAAACTCTGCTTTGAAAAAAATCAACAACAGAAATAGAAGTTACTTATTTTCATTGCTGAGTTTAAGAAACTTGAGAGGAAAGAAAGAAAAATAAATCATCTCCATTTTATCCTAATATTGGGAGGTCAGATGAGGCAGGCATTGATTACTTTTTCTTCAAGGTACCTCCTACAACAGAAAGCAATTTTCAAGAAAAAAGCTTAGATAGAAGAAAAATCAGAACCTTTTCACCAATCAATCATTGGCACTAGCTTTTAGATGAACTCAGCTTCCAATCTACAGAAAGTATAGAACAAACACAGCAGACTTAACGCATACAAGCGCATGACAACTGAAACAAGCTTTCAGTATTTTCATTTTGCTCCCAAGTTTAGTTTTCCATCACTATGCTGTAACAGCAAAATACATATGGCAGTTTAAGAACTCTAACACTTAAGGTCAGAGTCAGGCAGTGATTTAGTAAGTTGGTGTCAGTTAACTTTGTTTTGACAAATCATCTCAGCTTCATACAAGCTATATCATTGAAACGCACCTGGAGATTAGTCTGACATGCCATCATACAAGGCTGAAGACAAAATGTAACATTTTCTAGTCAATAGAGTCTGTCAAGATACAGCAGACGGGAAGTCCAACAAGAACGGAATTCGGGAAAGTATGACTGCAGACTAATTTTTTACCAAATTGCTGGACACCAGCAATCCAGAAGTTTGATTTGCATTGCAGTTTTAATGCCATTAGATATGACTAGCTAGAGTTTTTTCCCTTTTGGAAAAAAATCTTGGGCATTAAATGAGAAGCAAAACTTTTCAGGTAAGCCATATCTATTAAGTCCAAATTTATATTTTTGGTAAAAACTCCTGATATGCAAGATGCAATAAATATAATTGCTTGATGCTGTTTTCAGAAGACAGAAGTCTGACACGTGACAATACACACTACTGTATTGGAAGTACATCATAATATCTGACTCTGACTGACATTAAATATCAATGGGTGATCCTATCCACCAGAAGCGGGGTAAGAGCGTAACTGTTACTGACTTAAATCTCAGATTCTGTGCAGTGTGACAGTGATACTTTCACAGGACAGGTTTCTGTGAGGCACTAACATTTCATGGTTGTCCATGGATGGCCAGATATTGGACACTATTACATCATAATACTTACGCACTAAGAGCTCCACCTCCTTTTGCATGTCCATCAAGCTTAGTAACAATAACAGAAGCTACATCTACTTTATCTTTGAAAGCTTTAGCTTGAGCTTCACAAGCTTGGCCAATGGACGCATCCATCACATAAACAATGTTATCTGGTTGCTAGGAGAAATGAGAGATACACAAAATAATTTCTTGCCTTCTTAAACAGTGTTCGTGTATTATGTTCAGTAGCAGAACTTACTGCAATAACAGTATGTAAGGGCTGTACAGTTTAAAACAAAAGGCCAACTATGAACAGTATTGTCTGAAGACCATTTGAAAAAACTCTGATGCTGTATTACTATGTGAAAGACTTATCTACAACACAGAATATTAAAATTTAATAGGTTTACAGTATTACTTGGTTTGAGTGATTTTAGCCAGTATCTGAGCCAATAAGCTTATTAGTATCTACAAGCAATTAATGGCTAACATCTTCCACTTGGTTTTACATTAAGGGATTTAAGACACCCATTCCTCTGAAAACAAGTTAGCCATTAGCAGGAGTTGCGTGGGAAGTGTCATATTGTCACGCAAGACCACAGAATCAAACAAATAGCCATACTTTTTAAACCCATACAAGAAACACCAGCTTCATTTACATATCAAAACTGTTGAAAGTTATCCAATCATCTTCTCTGTTTCAGGGCAATTATTCGTGACAATCACAGAAAATTTAGTACGCATAGCTACAGGAAACCAGATCAGACTGGTTCTTTTATCTAGTTTCTCAATGCAAAGATCCTGAAAAGGAAAAGTTAAAGCAGGAATGGTAGCCTAGTTATGTGCAAGCATCCTTGAATTACAAATACAAGAATTAAAACTGACACAAAACTATCAAGCAGTGATCATCCAGCCCTTGTTTATTCATATCCGTTTGTAACGTCTAATATAATCTAGGAGTTATAGCATTGATGCATTCCAGAGGAGCAAAATCCACACAGAACCTTAGGAGATAAACATAAATGAACTGTAGTCAAATTACTATAACAGAAGTTATTGTATTTCTTGAAACTACTCACTATGGCATTAGCAACTTGTAACATCTCTTCAAACAAAGAGTCTTCCTGTTTGTGACGTCCACTTGTATCAACAATGATTATTTCAAAGTTTTCATTCTTAAATTTCTCAACACCTTCTGAGGCAATAATTACAGGATCCATTTCTGTATAGCTGATCACAAAGAGAAACACCTATATATATATGCAATTCTTTGTTCCCAAAGAAACTAATTCAAACTTTCATCACTTGACTGTAAACTTGTTAACTGTAAATCTATCTGGCTTTCAAGAGGGACTTCCTCTTAGGTCAAGCAAAAATTGATTAAAAATATGCCTTCCTAAGCCATTTGCCCTTACTATTCAGTGAACTGAAGCACAGAGGACTGTCTGTCTCACCTGCTGAAGATTGCACTAAGGTCTACTAGCCCTTCTCTGAAATAAGATGTAACTGAGCATCTACACAATACACCTCCAGCGAAGCTTAGGGGAAGTTATTTACTGCTTTATAAAAGCTCTTTTAGGTCCACTGCTGCCCTTACTTGATAATAATAATTAAGGGTCCAAAAATCATATCCTTTGATCTGTAAAGATACTTCCTGAAAATCTGAATGTGTCTGGTAAAGGCCTATAAACTGCTACACACAAAGAAAACATTCTAGGGAATTATCCCCGGATACCTGATCTCTTCTTACACTATCCCTACCTGCTACTACTGGCAGACAGTGTACTGAACTAAGCAGAATTTTCATCTGATCAGAGCAAATATTATAGTAAAATCTAAGTAATCGGGCAACACTGGATGGGGCTTAGTGCGAGATGTTCAATAAGGAACAATACATTGTTGGAGTTGAATCATTCTCCAAACTGATTCTGAAAGATGCTTACCTCCCATAAAAGGGAATTCTTGCTTTTGTGGCGTTCTGCTTTAACTGGTCAAAAGCACCTGTAAGACAGGTATGGTCAAGGGACTATTTAAAAAAAATCTATAAGTATTAAAGAACCACATCACTAAAGACCGTATTACCTGCTCTGTACGTGTCTGCACATATTAAACATGTCTTCCAACCTTTCCTCTGATAGAAGTATGCTAACTGTGAAAAGAAATCCAAAACAAGTAGTTACACCAAAATCCCACTAGAAAGCACGACACTGTATAACAGCTTATAAGTCACTGAAGTACATACAGAAGACATGAAGTCAAGCCAGCCTTCCTATAACTGAGACCTCTTAGTAACACTGTACAAGTATCAAACGTTAGCATCTCTGTTATTTAGAGAAGTACGTTATACAAATAATTATTAATGGTGAGACGAAAACAGCTGCTTGACTCTGCTTCTGATTTCAGTTTTCTGAGCTAGGAATGACTACAAATAATTCCAGTTCCCATTTTACTAACTCCTGGATTCTACTTACTGTTAATACTGCAGATAGGACTAGCTTTTAGAAACTACCCAAAGCCGTAAGTACTTCAATATTAAGTACTATAATGGCTACAACTTGTACAGCTCTCTGTTTCTGTACTTCCAGAGGAGCAGAGATATTTCCATTGCAAGGACACGTTTTAAAGCGATGGATGGAATCCTTACTTTCTTGTAACACTCAGCTTCACTGGTACAGTGTACATTCACAGAACATTTGATTGACCAAAGACAAACTTCCAAAATATAGTTCGCCTACAGAAGCACTAGGAAAGTCTTATGAAACCAAAGCAGTGATATATTCTGTATAGCTTATGTGTGCATCTCAGAAGCAGATGATTGAAAAAAGCAACTAAGATGCATCAGTCTTTTTCCACAGGATAATTTTTCCTCCCAACAACCATCATAAACAGGTTAAGCATTGATTCAGAGCGTTCTTTTTTAGCCTTAAAAATACAAATCCATATTTCCTCAATGAATTTGGGGCTGGAAGAGGTTTCATACCACCAACTCATACTTAACTGAGATATCTAACACAGAGGCCAACTTCCACTGGTTCCCCTAAACAGGTAATGGAACCAGATAGGTTCCACTCATAGTACTAGTCTTAAACCCAGAAAGCGAAGAACAGAATCTTTCTTATCCATATACAGTATTGTTTCATCAAGAGTTTAGTTTAAAAAAAATCTTGAAGGAAGTCCTACAAGCCATAAACTACCCCAAAAGAATATTACTTTGGACATTCACCTCATCTCAGAAACCCCTCTGCAAAAATATCTCTACATTGTAATCAATTAGTACTTTCCTACTAATAGAAACAGCACAGATCACAAGCAAATCCTACCAAAGGAGTCCAATGACCACCACCTCCCCCAAAGAAAAAAAAAAACAAACCCATGCAAACAGATTCAGTGCAAGTTACCTTTGAACAGGTCGTTGTTTTACCACTTCCTTGCAAACCAACAAACATTATAATATTCTGTTTTCCTTTGGTAGGTGTCCACGCTTTGACTCCAGGATCTACAAGCTAAAGAACAGAGTATAATATATGTTGCAGAACTGAATTTCAGAAGGACAGAACAGCCAGCGTCACAGTCATGCTAGGTGCCTGGTTTTATATTCAATGGCGCAAACCAATTTTTGCATATTCTAGTCTTACTTTGGCTTAGATGCTTGCTGATTTACAGTGAACAGCAACAGCCCATGCAAGATATCTATAGTATATAGTGTTATGCATAATAATTCTGTAACAGTAACAGTGTTAATTTCTTTCTAACACAAAGCACCAAAGTCAGGGTGGCCTGTATATATGACACAAGTATAACAGCCAACACAGAAACATGACCTCCACCCCACCATCGCTGCTCAAGATGGACCTCTTCTGGTGAGAATCCTACAGTACAGAAGACTTTTTAAGATCACTGCCTCACTTCTCGAATGAGAAGGTACATACATTCGAGAGAGCCATCATATAGGTGGACACAGACTACAGAAGAACAAAAGACTATGCTGTTAACTGGAAAGAGGACAGAATACTGATACCCAGGTGCTGATTTGACCAAGCAGGCAGATTAAAGAGAAATGTTGCTATGAACTGCTGGGCTGTTACTTAACGCTTTTTCAAAGGCTTATAAGCAGTTTGAACAAATCTTCATTCGGGTAGCAAAGGTGTGTTTCTGGGACAACCAGAGACAGTCCAGAAGCTAATAGTACTTTACCATTATTTTGTCTTTAAATTTCAATTGAAGAGTAAGAACAGCTGAACTTGAAGCTTAAGTTTAAGTTAGTCTGAGAGATGCCCAGGAACTAGTTTCAATCAGAAGAATACAACTGTTTGCAACAGTAAGAAGCCTTACAACGGAAAACAGCACTGCAGGTACCACACAATAACCTTAAAGCTTGGCTTGCTACTGTACTGCTTCCACAGCCCAGGCTGTACAAGAAAAGTGACATAATACAGAATTTTGAAGTCCTACCTTAACAAGTTCCTTAAAGACAGCATGCTGAATCATTTTTCTTTTGTTAAGGCCAGATGCCATTTCTTCAAGATCAATTGCAGACCTGATTTTAGGAAAACCATGAAATACTAGCATAACTTAAAGCATCACTTTAACCTAGTAATAAATGAAGTCTTTGCAACTGGAACAGCACTCTGATTTGCCTTGAGTGTTCAGATAGGCCATATTTGAGAAGAGACATGCACTGGAGATATTACTTCTGTATGCAAGACAAAAACAGGTTTCTAAAATACTTGCATCTTTCAGACTTGCATCTACTTGAATTACACATCTGAAAATAGCCAAAGTAACAGTACTGGTCATATACACAGATCTATTTATATCCAGCACAGAACATGTGAAGATGAGGTGTCTAGAAAGTAACAAAACTTGTTTATTATACCACTCAACTGATGACAGCAACAGTTTTTTGAAACAAGACTGTAACAGCAATAACTGGCTAAACTTGACGAAGATTCTTTTGATGGAACTGGCTAGACATTTAGTTCAAAGTGTATTTTCCTGTTAAAGGTAAACTGGCGGTGTCTAAGAAAACCATATAAAGTCAGAAGTTATTCTTCTGTAACCTCAAATTACAACTTTTACAAACATTGGAAGTTAAATGTATTTTGATTATTTCACTTACTTGACATTTTCTCTGAGTTGCTTCACAAGTTTAATATTAACATCAGCTTCCAGTAATGCTGTACATACTTCTTTTAACATAGCATTTAAAACCTTTGGAGAATAAAAGAAAAATGGTTTTATAATACACAGTATTGACTAGGCCAGTATTAGTTCAAAATAAGAACGTGAAAGTGTATTTATGATATAATCAAGGCTTTTACAAATTAAATGCACGCAGTCCTATCATTATACTGACTGCCACAAAAAAAAGTCTATGCATTTGTTCCTGTGTAAATGCAATTTAAATTTGAAAGGGTAATACTGGAAAAGAAGGGTCCTCAATTTGTAATATGCACACTATAACAAAGTAACACAGAACACTTTCTATTGCATTAAGGACAACAGCAGCTCGTATGGTAGCAAGACTTCCTGAACTTCCCTATGGGTACTCCTTAGAGACAGCTGTAACAGAAAGCCACAAACTAATCTCTTAACACAACACAACCCCCGTAAATAAAAGTATTCCTTAAATGCAAGATGGACACACTGCTATCTGCATTCTCAGCAGAAACTGGACTGCTGCTCTGGGGTATGCCTTTTAGGCAAACAGGTGCCTCAGTTAGGAACCCAGTTTAGTAGTTCTAAGACTTCTAAGTGAAAAGTCTTGAACAAAAAGATTTTTTGAAAGTAACACCTGCATAAGTGGCCTCATTTGCATAGCCTGAGCTCTTGCAGGAGAAAAGTTTCTACTGCTGAAAAAAATTAATTGAGCTATATTTGATTCAGTTAAGGATTTGTTGTCTCCCAGCTGAAGATTTGTTAAAACCTTTCCGCTACGCACAACCTCCTACCTGTTGTTATCCTACAACCCTTGATAAGCCTACTTTTTAGTTACTTTAAGCCACCTGTCTGCCTACCTGAAAAGAGTTTCTAGCAACTTATTTACTCAGAGACACTTCTAAACCATCACATCAGTTAGTTTTCCATCTTGCTTTTCAGCCATATAACAGAAAACACTTATTTATGAGTTCAAACTCTTAGTTAAAAAAAATACAGACTACACCAATTCAAACAGCTTCCAGAACCACACACTGTATTGGCTTGAATATAAAGGCAGCAAACATAACATAATCCTCACATTTCAGACAGCAAAGTTTACACTGAAAGCTATTTGTTCTTCCACACTTCAGCTTCTAGCAGCCTAGTACACATCTCCATAGTCTAGCTGCGCGCACACACATAAATCAGAGCACTCTACGTAGTCTCACAGCCTACCTTCCACCCAAACTTAGGCACATGTTGCCTCCTCCAGTGTCACCTCCTCAGAACACTGATCTCCGTAAGTACAGCCACCAGGCTCAAGGACCCTTTGACCATGGGACCCACTATGCCTAAGGTGATTATACATGTCTAAATCTGGTTCTAAGTTTTGGCAGTACTATCGGGGGTTAAAACCTCTAGCTAGAAATTTTACTTGAAGGAAGAAAAGAGCCTTTGGACAACATCAACCTACTTCAAGTTTCTTATCAGCCTTCGAGAATTTTTCTCAGAACTTTGCTTTCCAAATGTTAGTGCCATCACATGCATATTACGTACCTCTTCATTGATAATCGTGGCATTGCTCAGTGAGCGTAATGCTGAAGTTATTTTTCTTCCAAGATCTGCTAGAACCATTTTGGCGGCTTCAAGTACAACTCAGAAGAATCTGGAAAACAATTTAAAATTAAATTTAAAACTAGTTGAAACTATGCCTTTGCAAATTAATTATTTCTGTATCTTTTGGGTTAAGAAACCTGCTTTGCATTCCAGAAAGTGCATAAGTTTTAGGTTTTTAGAGTTATTTTTAGGAAATGTTGGCCTGAAGTTAATTTTAGGCTATCCTGATGGCCTACTTAAAAATAGAGATACCACACTGCAATTAGGAAGCATTTCACTGTCTGGAATATTTGTGCATTGAATTCACCATGAAAAAACATTCCAGACAGACTTCCAGAAAGAATGCTAACTGCTTTTTATCTTCTTATCAGCAATATGCTACATGACAGAATAAAATCAAGCAGAATAGCCTAGAAGCTCTGCATCCTGCAAAGACAGTATGATCAGAAGCAATACATTTTGCTAGCAAAATTCAACATTATTTATTGGTTCTATTTTATCTACCTTACACTAAATCAAACTGAATTGCCCATTTCAGTAACCCTACAAACATATTTGCATTTTAATAAGCAAAATTCAAGTTGTATTTTTTAACGACTTTATTGGAAAAACAGACTATTTTTGTTCACTACAGACACAAATCTTGCATATAAACCCAAAGCATACCACAACTTATAGTTAGGAAACCATAAAAAGTTAATTTCTGAAGGGTACACACAGTCTAGTCAACACGCTAAACCACTCCACATCCTATACAAGGTGGCAAGATATGCAGGAGAACACATGGCAGAAACAGCAATCTAAAATTCTGAAAAGAGGCAAACCAAAATTTGTATAAAGAGCAAAAAAGTTGCAACACCATAGTTACTGCTGAAATGGAGCAGTTCAGATACTTTTTGTTTATCTTCCAATTTCACAGGTGTTTTCTCACACCCAACTGGAACTACTCCCTTACTGATAACTGAATTCAGAATCTCACACTTGAGTTCCTCCTTTCAGAACTGAAAGCAAACTTCCCAATAATGAGAGCCTCCGTAATCAGAGTAGCTGAGAGTTTTCAAGATTTTTGGGACTTCCTCCCCTCTCAAAGGAGTGAAGAAGAAAACAGACAAGAAAGGCTGGTCCATTTAGTAAAATTAAGAACACATCGTTAGCTACACTCTTGTTTTATTTAAGAGAGAGGGCTCCAACCTAGGTAAGACAGAAAGAAGCTCATTATATACACATTGAGATTTACTAGCTGCACAGGCCCCCAAAAGCAAGGCTTACAATGTGTTTGTAAGTAAGTACAAAAATATATTCCAAAGTAGATAAAACAAGTCACCCATGTAAGACAACCTCCTGACTGCTTTGCCTAATTGAGAGTTAATATTTTCATGAAGTTGGCAGGTTAAAACACACAAACAAAAAACAACTGCCAGTCCAATCCCTCCAATACTGAGACCACAATGCAGAATACAGTCTCCAGAAGTCTCAGAAGATGTAGGATAAATAAATTCAGTCTAAGTACAGGCCTCAGGTGTAGCAAATGATGCAAATAAATATATTTCCACATTTTAATGTACATTGTACGTACAGGCAATTTCAAAGTGACATACATTGCTGTGCATCTCGATATTTCATAAAAAAATTGGTCTATGCTTCCTAAGGAACTCTGCCTATAAAATATTTACAGATCAGTACACTAAAAGACATGGATGTCCATCTTACTTTGCTGGAAGAGGACTTCTACATGACATCTGAAATGGGAAAACTCTAAGGTTTCCTTACGAGTCACACAAGTCACATTCTTGCAGAATAATTCTGAAAAAGCATTATCATCAATATGATCTACCAAAGGGTGTCAGCAAAACAGATGTTCAAAATGTTTTTCAAGCTCATTTCCCATGAAAATCACAATAATGCAAAAAAATACCTTTAAAAATAGCATTGCATCTCAGTAAGCTTTGAGCTGCTAAAACTGCAGCCATGGACAAAACTTAAGTAGAACACCTGGATATAAGAGCTAAAATTTGATAGGATGACCAACATGCAGCAGCCAGGTGAACACAATATTTAAAATTAGTTTCCAGAGTTCTATGGATCTCCAAATACAAAAAGTTAATTATGTCCTAATAAATGACTGTTTCCACTGCAGAACTCCAAAAGCTTCTTCCAACAGCCTTACAATAATGCAAATACTATGCTAAGGGGATGAGTTTAAGCATTTTAATATCAACTGCTTTCTCTAGCACAGTAAGGATTTATAAGCCATCAGAATTACTAAGGGATGCCAAGTACAGAAATTAAGATAACTTTTCATGTACAGTCCATCCAAGTTGTGAGCTGCACTACAGACAAAAAGACACATAATCTGTCTTAGCAGGTAGCCAACTTGGGTTGGCAGGTAGCCAGAAGGGCATTAGCAGTGACTGCACTGTAGAATGCATATATGCTGCATTCAGAGCATCTGTAGTTCTGGAAGAGCTTTTTAGCTTTGATGCAGCACTCCACAAATGCACTGAACAGGTTTATATCTGGCAGGGCCCCACAGTAAACAAGCCAGGCTGTATCAAGCAGGCTTCATGCTGAGTAAGGCCATGAGCTCTACACAGTCTGAGCTGCCTTCAGCAGAAGCAGCCTGGGCACCTCCGCACTGAGCTCCCACATCATTGTTTTACTGCACAGAGTCCCAAGACCTCTTCACTTGCTGCTGAAAAGCAGGCATTTCAGGAATAAAGGAGCAGCAGAAACAGTGGGGTTTTTATTAAGCCACAGCAAAACAGCACTGAAACAACTGTGAAGAGACAGACTGCCTATCCATCTAGCATAAACCTCTAACCAAAATTTTTCAGCTAAACTAGCAGTACTCTTTAGTGCGCAGAATTTTTAAAAGATAACAGCTTTAACAGAGAACTACTGTTTTAAAAGATAACATCTGTTTAAAAGATAATAAGCAAAAGAGATACTTACTTAAAGTCCGTACAATAAAGTTATGCTAAGTATATATGCACATGGGTTCAGACCCACTAAAAGTCTAATACTATAACAAAAAAAAAAAAGGCTGATTCACAGGTGGAAATAGCTTGAGCTACTGCAGCGACACTTAACCCCAACTTACTAGTTTCCACCTTCTAAAGTTACCTGACAGAGGGACAGGAAGGCATCCCCCGGGCCGCAGTACAGACTGGCTATCTCGCTTATGGCCTGACGCCCTCGTTTTCACAGAAAAGGAAAAGAAAACGGTGCAGCTGCAGCCTTAGATACGTGCCCAGCCCCTGCCTTTCCTCCTGCGCATCCAGGGCTGGCCACAGCCAACGGCCAAGCACCGGGCTGGGCGAGTCCTGTCCCGGTGAGGCAGACAGCCGGGGCTCGCTCAGGAGGCCCAGAACTCCGCTCCCTCGGAGCCAGGGCAGCGCAGCCAAGCAGTGCTTCGGCAAACCGGAGGCCCCTGCCCGGCCCGGCCGCCGCCCCACACCCGGGCTGCCGGAGGACAGACCCACCGTCCGTTCCCTGCGGCCGACAGGACCCAGATGCCCGCCCTCCCCGCCGCAGCACCGCCGCGGCTGGGCCGAGTGCCCCCGCCTCGCCCCGAGAAACCGCCACCGGTCGCGGTCCCGCTTCGCGCCAGTCACAGCGGCAACCCGAGCACTCACCGGGAGCGCGGCGCGGGGCCCGCGGGCGGAGCCCAGCCCAGCCCGCCGCGGCGAGGCCGCCCAGCGCTCTGCAGCCGCCGCTGACAACCGCGAGACACCACCGGCCGCCGCTGGCCGCCGCTACCCGCCGACCAGGGAAACGTCACCACTCGTCCTCACCCCGCGGGCCCCGGCTCGCTTCCGCTTCCGGGGCGCGCGCGCCCGCTACCTCGTTAAGGTGGCCCCGGAGAAACGGCCTGCCCGCGCCCGGCGGAGCCCCACGGCACCGCCAGCAACTGCGCCGCACCAGCTTAATTAAAGGCGGGCGGCGCGGCCGCAGGCGGGGAAAGGGCAGGGCTTCCCCACGGACGTGCGCACCGAGCGGGGAGGCGGGACCGGGCACGGTGCCAGCAGCGGGCCCGGCAGCCTGAGCATGCGCGGAGAGAGGGGCTATGAGCGGCCAGACCGGGCATGCGCGAAGGCCCCCTCCGGGCGGTGGCGCCCTCCCGCATGCGCACTAGCGGGTAGGTGCGCGCGGCGCGCGCGGAGGGCGGGGCTTTCCCCTGGCACCCTGCGCCCGGGGCACGTGCGGGCGGCGGAAGGCGGCGGGCGGTCCGCGCAGGCGCGGCGCAAGGCCCCGCCCGCGTCAGGCGGCGGCGGTGGCGCCCCCCCGCGGCGGCGCGGCGCGATGGAGCTGGAGGCGGCGCGGCGCGCGGTGCTGGCCGCCGTGCGGGGCACGTGCGCCGCCGACCTGCCCCGCCTGCTGCACTGGATGCGCAACACCAGTAAGCGCGGCCCGGCCCGGCCCGGGCGCTGCGCTCCGGGTGCCGCTGCCGCCGCCCGGCAGCTGGCGGGGCCCCGCGGGCAGGCCCCGATCCCGGGGGGAGGCCCGGTGGGCGTAGCGGGCCTGAGCCGTGCCCCGCCGCGGAGAGCCGCTGCCGGCGCTGCGGCCTGGCTGCCGCCTTCCGCTACGGTGCTGGCACCGAGCGGGCGTCCCTCCCGGTGCCGGGCCGGCGGCCGGCCTGCGGCCAAAGGGGGTGCTGCGGCAGCCGGGGGGGCGGGGAGGGAGCGGCGTCTCTCCCCCGCGGAGCCGTGCGCGGCCCTGGGCTGAGGGGAGCCGTGCCCGGGCTGGGGCGCTCCGCTCCCCGGGCAGGCGTCCGGCTCTGCCGGCGGCACAAGGCTGACAGGGCCCGCCTAGGTGGGTACCGGCCGGCAGCCCCCCGCCCGAGGCCGTCCGTTACGGAGCCGCCTGGCGCGCTGCTACCCGGCGGGGCCTCGCCGGGGCGAGGGGGCTGCCCGGGAGCGGGGCCGCCGCCGCAGGGAGCTGGCGGCACAGCCGGCGTGGGTTGCAGTGCCCGGGAGGCAGGGGAGGCCTGAAGCCGTGGCGCAGGTAGCCCGCCTGATGCCGCCCGCCCGCCCTCTCCCACTCTAGGCAGGGGTTGCTGTGCCTGAAGCTGTCCGCTGGCAGCGGCCCGCCGTTCTCAGCCGCCGTACTCAGCAGGCTGTCATGTCTGTCTGAACAGGAGTTGAAGGCATGCTTAGGGTTGTGAGTGTCGTGGCAGAGGTGCAGGTTCGTGGTTGTTCTGCCGGCTGTGCTGCAGAGGCGGGTGCTCCCGGCAGAAGAGCAGGACAGACAGCTGGGGTGGTAACCTCTTAAACTCTCCAGCATGAAACGTCAGAGGTCACGTGGAGGCACTCTGCTCCTGGCATATCTAGAGATTTTTAGACATTAGTCTTGTCTTGTTCAACTTTACACGTGTTCACAGCAACCTTTCAGAAGCTTGAAAACAGCGGTTTGAGCTAATTTGCAAATACTACTTTCTCCACTTAATGTCATCTTAAGTTAACATAGCTTTCTGTTTACTTTCTTGTTTGTGCCTCTGTTTTTACAGTGCACAAGCTATTAATTTGCAACTGAACAAAAAGATGATATGGAGAACCTGAATATAGGCAGTGCACTAAAGCTGTAGGCACATAGTGCCATGCTGAATAAACTGACTAAACGCTGCTTAGTCTGTGCGTATATTTGCGTTTTGCCATTGCACATAAGAATCTTGAAGGCTCCCCCGAATCCTTTGATCCAGTCTCAAGCAGCCAATAAGTGTGCGTCCTGTCTATTAATCGTTGCCTGCTGGGACGGTCAACCCGCTCCCTGGTGATCATGCGTTGGGTGGGAAAAAAATTGTCATACGATACGTTACTTCCCCCAGTCATGCGCTGTTGCGCTAGGGTTATTCTTCTTGTTCGGATCTTTTGTTCCAGCACCTCCGCTTTAGGGTGGAAACATCTTCATAAGCAAACACATGGGGACTGTTGCACAAAGGCCAGCTGTGACACCTGGAAGTTGTCTAGCTGTCCAGGTAGTTAGAACTGCAGTCTCACTGTTGCCCTGTGCTTTGCAGCGCCCACGGCCACTCCGATGGAGAGAGGCAGGAAAGATCCTCCTCTGGCTGAGCCGGCCCTCTGCTGGCATGAGGCGAAAGGAACCAGCTGGGAACGCAGCGGTTACCCTCCTCGGGTGGGCACGCAGCCCTCCCACCCCAACGGGTTCTTTCCTAGGAAAGACGTTGCCAGATGTTTCAGAGCATCTGCGAGTCAGCCTTCACGAGGAGAGCAGAGATGGGACGCCCTAAGACTTGAAGGCTGAATTTCGATGGATGTAGTTAGTGTTAATCGTAACTAAACATTCTTACTTTCTGTGTGTGTGTGTATGTACACGTAGATACACACACACACACGTGTATATGCATATGTGTGTATAGACATAACGGTAGAGCAATCTGCTATAAGCGGTATTTCATCCCTTCATTTTTGAGTCCTTGTCTGGATGCAGTAGCATGCTCTGCTTGCTAAATGGTGCCTGGGTTACTGTAAATAATCTCGTTAGAAGTGGTTTTCTTCCATCCAATATGCTCTAATTTGAAAATCTCATTGAATTTCATATGCAATCATTCATGTTGCTTGTTCACTTAACGTAAATCATTACAGCTCCTTCTACACTGTTATTAGTTTGTGTGGTGTGCATATATGGCTTTCTCAGCTTACTGACTCCTTTACAAATACAGTAAAGCACATGGGAACTTACTAGGAAACTTGAAAATGCTGTTTCAGTTAGGAAACACATACTTACTATTTTCTCCACTTTGATTCTATGATTGTGCTTTACCATAGTAATTTTTAGCCAATGGCATAGTTTATGTAGACTTGCAAAAATCCTTTGTCAATGAATAACTTTTAAAATTTTTCTTTTTATGCTACAGCTTCCAAAAATTCTCATAGATAGATAGTTTCTGTGAAAGACAAGTATGCTATGGTTCCTAGCCCTTATTAGATTTTTAATAGAAATATTTTTTTCTGAATTTTAATGATCTAGATCTGTGCCTAGTTCTTTCAGTGAAAGGAAATATATATTCTTGCTTCATGTTTACTCTTCATAATTAAGATACAAGCTAAAGTGTAGATCAGGTTCCAAATTTTGAACTACTTTGTACTTGGTACATTTGAGCAACCTGTGTCCTTCTATTTTTATATTGTTTGCATCAATGCTGATTGCTGCTGCTTCACTATGTACATCATCTTAAAACTAACTTAATTAGTTTTGTAGTTGCCATTCAATGGCTTTTTAGCTCATATGCTGCAGACCAGAGGACAGAGGAGGCAGGATATATAGGGCAATCAGGATCAAGCAGCTGAAGTAATGAATATAATTTCATCTCTGTAGTCTCCTTGACAGGCCATCTTCAGAATAATTTTTGTTTTAGGATTCTTACAGTCACTATCCATGGTATTTTATTGTCTTTGTTTACAGGCTTGTGCTCTGATAGTGATTTATACTAATTTTCTTTCTCTTTTTCAGAAAAAAATGATCATTGTTAATGTCCTGGCTTGATGCTATTAATTTATTTTCTGAGAAATGAAGTTGTACTTTGGGCATCTGCATCTTTGGCATTTCCTTACAGTTTGTAGTTGTGTTTTGCCAGGTGCTGATGCAGGATAAAGCTATAGGTAGCCATATTTATTCCCAGATGTGTCATTTGGGATATGTGTGACTTAGGCTAATTTTGTTTCGCAGATTGCCACATTTGTGGAGAAATTTAGAGCCTATAGAGTTTGGTCTCATGCTACTGCTTGTAGAAGTTACCAGTTTCTGAATCTGTTGATTATGATGTTTTAAGTAAAAGTATTAATGTTTGCCCAATTTTTGTGCTATCTTGAGGTGCTGCAGTCTCCCCCTCTAATGTACATGTATGTGTGCATGTAGGTATATGGTAGAGGAGAGGGAATTAGAAAGCTTTGTGCCTATCTGTAAGAACTTTTCGTTGTTATCCAATTAAGATATGTTTCATTGCCTCTTTGGGCCATTAACCTGTTCATGTTTTTCCACTCTGCTTTTTCTGAATGGCTGTGTCCTTCTGGTTTATCTCCAGTTTTCTTTTTCTTCACCCTGAGTGAGCACAGGACTGGAGTAAAAGAGGTATCTCTCTCTCTTACTGGTTTTATTTTGCTGCAGCATTGAACAGTAAGTAAGCAGGGGCATTTGTCCAGCAGGTCACATTCCTTTACCCTTTTTGCAGTTTCCCCAGAGTTGCAAGTATTTTGGGTGATGTCCCCAACACAACATGCCTGATGACGCTTCTCTTTGTATTGTTTCTCTGAGCTGCTTCTGTGGCTGCATACTGACAGTAACTTTTACTGTGGGGTTTTTTGCCCTCAGAATTGTTGCATTTGAGTAATTATACTGCCCATTGTAACACCTAGATAGTGCTGAAATAATTAATACTGGTTGGACAGAGGATAGTGAGGAGCTGGTACTGAGGTTTCTGCTGCTGTACCCTGACTACAGCTAGGGAATTTGGGGTTCTCTCTGTGCAGAGAGAATACAGTTTTATGGGAGGTGCTAAAAAGTTCCTAGATCTCTGTACCACACAGAAATAAAAGCCTAGTCTTTGGCAATACAGATGTAGGAAAGAAACAAACCTCTCATAACACAAGAAAAAAAGTTGTAGGGATGGGGGGGATAATGTTCTGAATGAAAAAACTGTAAGCAAACAAGGATAGGATAAATGGAAACAAAAATGGCATCCTCACAGACAAGTTGTTTTTCTGTGGTGTGTGGGTTTCCCCCCTACCTCCTACTGCCATCCTATTCCTGTTTCTGTCAAGATGTTGAGCTTACAGTTTTACTTCCAGCTGAGGAGGACTGGGCGTGATTCCAGTATTAGCTATAGTCAGGCTTTTTTCCTCCCTCATGCCTCTCTCAAGTAAACTGTACATGCAGCCTTAGAGTAAAGCCCTGCATAAAGCGGTTGCCCTTTAGGATTAGTGTTGTCCCAAAGACAGCCTTATTTATTAATTTAACTTAGTTGATGTTTTCTGACTCGCATGCTGTATGCATGGAATGTTATTGAGAAACTTTTCCATGGAAGAGCCAAATTACTTTATAGTAAAGCAAGTTATCTAAAGTAAAGACTCTCATGTATGTGGAACTGAGAGAATGTTGAACAGGTTCTCACTCTAATGATTTCTGACTAATCTTCCTTAGTAATTACAGGAATGTAAGTGTATGCAAGATGCTATTAATTTTCTTCTTTGTACGAATACGGAATAAAATAACCAGTCATGGGGTTTTTTTTATGCTATTGCAAATCTTAGAAATTCCAAATCCTTATGTATGATGGAAGAAGACATTACTGTTTCAAGGCAGCTGCTTAGCAACACTGCTCTGCTGTTTCGCAATCAGCCAGCTCTTCCCACACACTGCAGTGAAATGTACGTCATTTCACGGTGACTTGCATTCCAGCTTTTCTTTTGAGTTAGTCTTAGAGCTCAAAGAAAACGAAATAATAAGAGTTGGAAAGAATAACAGGAACTTTTGGTGTCTTAACTGAACTTTTTTATAATAGGATGATTAATGCTTTAATATCCTTCTGCAATAACCACGTTCCAGAAGTTCTGGCTAAGAAAACTTGGGTGAAGCCCAAGAGCTAATTCAAACCACTTGGGGAAACCCCCCCTGAAGATCCCCCTCAGTTGGGTCCCAGCATTTGATGTATAGCTTCTATATAAATGTGTGCATAGTCGTATTCACTCTCGCTCCTCCACTGCCCAAACTCTTAAGAATTTTCAGTAGCAGGAGAGGTTGCATTTTTAAGAATGGGTGCTGGAGAAGGTAAGCAGTGAAAGCAGAATGGATCAAGCTATCTGTGTACATGAACAGAGAGACAGGAATCAGAGGAAGTAAATACAGGAATCCTAATTTCAAGTTTGAGATTGAAGTCACCAACCACTCTATTTACTGGCAACTGCTGAACATTTAATGCAGATTACAAAAGCCCGTCTCTCAGTTCATGTCAGTGAAGCACAGATAAGGTGATAAAAAGACCCTTTATGGTTTTCATGTACTGTCGCGGAGTCTAAGATAGATTAAAAAAATGTTTTTTTCAGCAGGGCTAAAACTGACTGTTCTAATACTAGCTTTTATTTTTTTTTTCAGTCATGTAACAGTAAAATAAAAAATCTTACAAACTTTTTCCGTTGTATGCATTTCATTAGAAACATCTAAATATAAAGCTAAGATTTCAAGGTGATGTACTGGTCTGAATTGCTGATTGTTCATACAGTGATGTATTACTCAGAACAATCATTGAATAATAAACCGTTGCAAATCCTCTAAGTTAAGGATAAACAACATATAATTAAGTACAAATTATTTTTTTTCTTGTGGATTCACTTGTACTGGGAGCAAACCAGCTTTTTAAGAGAGTGGCGTAGGATTTGGTGTTGTGACTTGAAAGTTGAGGGCAGTCAGTGCTCTAAGTTCAGGCTTTTGACAGGCAGTGAGGGAGGGGTATCCGACAAAATTAACTGGACCATGGTGGACGTGCTGCTTTAGTACAGTGTTCTGCATGTGGAGAAGAAACTTCTTCTCATCGTACTCTTAGCAACAGACCAAGTTTGTCCAGCTTTTTCTATTATGTACTTTATGATCTATGCATTATTGTGTTCCCAGACTTGCTAGGTAAAATTATCAGATTATGATTTTCACAAGACAAGAATAGGAAATAGTATAAGAAAAAACTTGACTCTTTTACAGGAAATGGTCTTTAATGTTTCCTTTCAGTACTCTTGTCACTGCAGGTAGAACTAATGTGGAATGAGTCTCTTTAAAAGGATGAAAGCATGGGTTTCTGCAATGTAACTAGTATGTAATTTTTTTGTGTGTGTGAAAAACCAATTTAGTACAAGGCTTCATATCCAAATTGGTAGAAGTGATTTATCCAAGTAAAATATCCTTTCAGAAGAGATCAAAATAGCGTTGCAGAGCCATATTAACTGGAATGTATTTCTTTGTTAAAATTATGCCATACCAAAAATCTTTTCCACTACTTTCTTGTTTGGTAAACTAAAATGGGATGTTACTGGTAATTTGATGAATCACCAACTTTGGGAATTCGCATTAATTTCCTTTGTTGTGACAAACGATACTGCTGCGGGAGAGGTCTCAAGAATACCAAGTACTTCTAAGTTGTTAGTCACTGAAACTTAATAATGGTGGGGAAAACTAGTGACTGTAAAATAGGTATGTGACTTACCTTGTTTAAAATTTAACTTTGAAGCTTCTTTCAATTTATGAATGTAAAAGAATTAAAGAACTAATAAAATAAGTTCTGGTTATATTCCTGTTGGAAAAAGCTGATTACTTTCTACCAACAGCTAAGTATGCTTAGGGAAAGAAATAGTATTTAGAGTTCCTGAAGAAGTTGGTATACTGAGGTCACAGATTGCTTCTCAAATTGTTTAGCCAAAAAAGGAGATAGTAAGGTTTTAGAGATGTGGGACTTCCTCCTTGACCTGTTTGTTCAGTATCATTAAACCGCACTGAATGATTAAATTAACCTCGTATTAAGTAACATGGATGTTAATATTTGCTTTTTACTTCTGTGAGTCTGAATATATATCTAGAAGACCATAAGGTGCTTGCTGTTATGGTTGCCTTTGCTAAATCCTCTTCTTTCCACGTGACATGTACTCTTCTGTTGTTCTGTTGCTCATTTGGAAATCATACATTGCGTGTCTTCAGTCATGTATTTCACAGTGCCAGGATGTTTAGATGTTGGTATAGCGGTGCTCTCTATCCGGTGTGAGGCTTTGTGATGTTTTCGTAGCTTGTGTTATATTTGCCGTAGAAAGGCTGAGCAGCACCAGGGTGTTAATTAGGCTTTTTGCAATGTGTTAATTAAATTTTATAAATGCATGTTGAGTAGATCCAGTGGAACCGGTTTTTGAAGTAAAATACAAACACTATGCACTCAGACTTCCTCCATAAACAAATGATTGTGATTCATCTTGCAGTATTTCATGAACTGTTCTTTCCTGGTTAGTTGTCTGTTCAATGAACACGGGTTGGCTTGCACCTCCCCATTTCATATATATAACAGGCACTAAAATGATATAAAAAATAGTTTTCTATTCTTGTTTCTTCTTTGAAGATCCCTTGTAAGGTGATACTGAGATTCTCAAGAGCGAACAATTTGTTAAACGCAAGGGTGGAGTTGATAAAACTGTACCGGCAGAGGCAGAAATGAATATTTTCATATTTGGCACCTGTGGCAAATTTGGTACTTGATGGCAATCTATAAATATTTACATACTGCAAAAGTAAATGAGTTATTGTGGTAGCTGTTGCTGTTTCTTGCTTTGACAGGAATGAGGCGACTCTCCGTGTCTGAGTTCAGTCACAGACCATACGCACAAGCGCAGAGCATTGCATGCGCAGCTTCTGCTGAAGCTGCCATTTTGTCACCTTGGAAAGAGTGTGTTGAAACCTCCTCCTCTGTTTTTTGTTCCTGCATGCTTATGCTTTACAGTATTAACTGATAGTTGGGAATGAGCATTTGCATTCGTCATTTTTCAGTATCAGCGTTTCAACAGTTTTTTGTTTGAGCTGCATATGTGTTGTGAGATTTTCCTTAGGACCTGTTTCATACAGAGCATCCACAAGAAGTCATGTGTCATACTTTGTTTTGTAAGAAGAGCTCAGAGGGCCCCATGTAAGATGGTCAGTGTTGTGACAAGTATTGTACAAATGGACATCAAGGCAGGGAAGGGGTATTCTGGATTTGAATGGGTGTGCTACCTGTCTCCCACTGAAAGTATCCACTTCTCTACTGTAGAACTGGGACACTGAATGGCCTAGGGAGCTGTCCACAGCTAATGTTGGCCAGAAAAGGTCACCCAGGCCATGAGGGAGCAGATGCTATTGATGCACCAGCTCTGGGACAAAGGGAGCTGAAGTTCTGCATTTGCAGTGTGATGTGGCTGGCCTGGTGGTCTGTGAACACTTCCTGCATTTCATTAAATGCTATATATGAATTTGATACTCTTAACAGGCAGTGTAACAGCTGGATGAGCTCTCTTGCATAGTAATAGTATTGTTTTAAAGCATATGCCAGATGTAGGGGCTTATTGCCCACAGGCACTGGTCTGTACAGCTGCTAATATCAGCTTTCTACTCTCTCGTTCTGTCTGTAGCACCGTTTTTCTCCTTCTTGCTTCCTCAGATGTTATCCACCTCAGCAGACTCTGGGTCCTTTGCACTCTGAGGGCGTGTTATGGTGCTGATGGTCCCAGTTAAGCAACAGTTAAATCTGTCCGCCTTCCCTTCCCATAATCTCTGGATTTACTTCTGTGCTGTGTCACATTCATAGAAGTCTCCCCTGAGCTGATCAGAAAAATCATTCACTGCTTCTGGGATGTAATAACAAATCTGCAAATTGTTGAATGGACCGTGAGGTTAACAGGAGATGGGTGTTCATTAGAGGTTTCACATTAAAATGCTGACAAGCTGGAGCTGCTGCATTGCACCTGTTGTGTTGTTCATGCTGCTGCTATTGCAGCTGCTGGCTCTATCCCTCCTGTGTTCCTTAATGCAAAGTCTGCATCTCTTTAGGAGCTGAGGTTCTGGAGAACTTAACTGTGAGCTCTTTGGAACAGCAAACTGTCTTCCTGTCGTATAACAACTACCAATGGTATTATGCCCATCAGGGCCTTGGAGCGTTACTGCTATACATTTAATAAATCATAAACCAAATATATGCTAAGGGAATCCAGATGATTTAAAGTTTCTGCTGCTTACTATGGGAGATTCAGGATTAGCTGTTGGAGTCAGTTTTGGGACGTGTTGAAAGAACCATTTACATTTACACTCTAAGAAGAGAGTGTCTTGCACTAATGAATGAGGGTTTCTTTAATCATACTGTTCTCGCTACAGTGCTTAAGCAAAAAGCGTTTCAGAAGCATTTCATAGTTAAAAGTTTAGCTGGTCTCTGTTTCTTATACTAGCCTTAAAATTTCTCACTGTTTCTAGCATTGCCTGTGTTCCACAGGAAAGATTAAGTATATTAGCATAGAGAAACTTGTAGCATGTTTTACAGATTTATTTTGAACCTGCTTGCCATCAAGCTTGTCTATACTAATGTTCCCACCTGGGACAGCAATGCTAACAAACATTAACTTTTTTTAAACACCTCTAAAAGCTGTCAGATCTTCTTTTGGTGAGTGGTATACATATATGTAAAAACCACACTCCCTGCCCAACATGGTGGCAGTCTAAATAGAACAAGAAACAAACCAGAAGGGGTGGGGAAGAGAGGATAAACATGTCTATTTTTAGACAAGAATCAATAGATGGGTTTGGTATATTTTTCAGGATTAGGTTTGTGGTTGCTTTTTGTTGTGTGGTTTTTGTTTCTTTTACAGGTATGTAGTTTTGACCTGAGATGTGCCTTTGTTTAGAACCAGTTCAGTGTCCTCAGAGCAGTGAGATGTCCAGACAAAAAGGAATTTCATCTAGACCTTCTTTTGAGGAAAACGTAACGGAAGAGGAACAGGGTACAGGCATACAGCAGATCTAATGCTGAATGTCAGTTAGGAACATCATACTCTGGGAAGAGACCTAACATGAAACTGGGGTGTGTAAGCAGGATGTTGGCTGCAAGATGTGAAAAGTCTGGTTAGTGCAAATAAACTTTTAGCTGGAGTAATGTGTCTGGTTCTCAATATTGCAGGTCATAAAGGATGAGAGAGTCCAGAATATCCAAAGGGGAGTGATGAGAATGATCAGACACCTAGAAAAAATGCAGGAAAAGGCTGGATAAGTGGATCTTGTTTCTTCTAGAAAAGAAGACTGATGGGACACATGATAAGTCTTCAAAGAAGTAAAAAGTTGCTTTATACAGGAGAGGAACAAACTTCTCTATTTCCATTGCAAGTGAGACAGAAAGTATGGAGTTTAAATTGTGGCAGAGGAAATCTAGATCAGTTATTAAGAAAAGTATTCCTTTCTAACAGCAAATGTAGTCAAGCACTGGAATAGATTGCTAAGGGAGGTTGTGGTGTCTCCAGCATTAACAATCTTTTTTAAAATAATAGTTTGGAGAAGTAGTGACACTTATCACTGATTCAGCCTTGGAAGAAGAAAGGATTGGTGGCTTCCCAAGGTTCCCTCTCGATCTTTTTTCTAGGTGTCTTCAAAAAAAAAAAAAAAAAGTTGTTAAAGTAATGCAGGGATATCCTGGAAAAATAGCAAGAATTTACAGCGTGGCTTTGCAAAAACATACTGTTTTAAAACCATTCCTATTTTCTTTCACGTTTGAAATATTTTGATAGTTTAAGTCATGTAAAATATATTGTAAGTTGAACTGTTGAACTGTGCATTATGCCTGATTTTTTTGTAACCACTTTATTAGAAAGATGGTATGTATAAAAAGAACTTTGTATAAAAAAAAAAAGCCTGCATTCAGGCAACTATGAGTTTTGTAATTTCTCCAATAGTTCAAAAACATCTTTGATGTTTTTATATCTTAAGCTGAAACAGTATCACTTTGGTGGCAGCCCAGACCATCATATGTGAGTTATAAGTTTATAAATATGAAAATAATTTGAGATTTCAAAAAAGCGCTACGTTTATTTTAAGTGGCAAAGTTATTACAATCCAGATCTGTCATTGGCTGGAAAAGCTAACAAAGGCTGAAAAATGCATTTAAAATAAAAACCTTATCCATCTGGTATTGTTTATGTCTTGCAACTATATTGTACTGGTCATCACTTAGTCCACATGATCTACATATGATTCTTCAGGGGTTTTTGTTTGTCTTGACTTATAGATGACTTTGATGAGCTTGTGGTGAGTAACAATGATGTTGTGCTCAAAAATATCGCTGAAGATTTGCGGAATCGCTTACCCATCGAGGCAATGTTTAATTCGGAACATCAAGCTCTTCAGAAAGTAAGCTAATTCTTACGGTCTCCTTTCGCTGAACCACATCATTTATTTGGGGACTATGCTGATTTCAGTTTTAGTAGTAGTTCATATTAGAGAATGAGCACTGATTGAGGTATAGGAAATGTCAGTTTGGTTCTCAGGTCTGTTGCTGCATGATTGTGTGACCCCAAGAAAGTTGCTTCATAGTTCTTAGTACTTTGATCATAAGTTATTTGGCATAGCTTTCATTCTGTGTGGTATGGCACCTGTCACAGTGATTCTTTAATGCTGGCTCCATAACAGACTCTAACAGTCCCCTTAAAGAAAACAGAAATACAGAGCCAGTGTTTCGCTGTTGCCATAATGTGGGCAGCCCAGAAATGATTTCCAGCTCTTTCCAGATTCTGATGGCTCAGAAAGAGGTGGGCTGTGAGTCCTGTGGGAGGGGAGAGCACCTTTTCTACTTGAGCTGTCAGTATAGGTGGAAAGTTAACGCATTTCCCAGAAAAGTGGTGTGTGGCTCTTAAATGGGAAAAGTGGATTGGCCACATGCAGCAAGCCTGGGAGAGGGAGGAAAGAGGAGTAGGAGGATGAAGATTATACCCCTTGAAATGATGAGAAGGCAAGCATCCCAACTGGTATGCTTTTGATTGAAAATGACACCCGTGTTAATCAGGGGTGTTTCTAGATTAAGGCATAAGGCATGAAGATGAAAATGTTCAGACAGTTGAAGCTGAGAAGCAAAATTGCCCTTTCTCCTAAATTTAAGTTACATTCTCCTCATTAAAGTGGAAGAGAAAAAGCTTCCTTTACCCTGTACCTCCTCTATAGCCAAGCAAGCATTAAGGAGAGAAAATTCATGGCAGGTCTCCTACTCAGCTGTCGAAACCAGCTTGCTTTCCTTTGTTGACTTCCACTTACTGGTTATTTCAGTGGAATTTGATGATCCAGTTTATGTGCAGGATTTCTGTGGTTTAATTTTGATTTGTAACTTTTGAGTAGGGAAAAACTTGGATCTCAGGGATTTGGGGAAAGGTAGGATGGTGGGACAATTAACTGTGTAACAGCGTAAGTAAAATTAAGAGACTTGGTTACGCCTTTCTTAGGTTTTGTTCCTCTTCTCAGATACATCAGCATCCACTGCCCATGATTCATGTTGATGCATTCCTTTATGATGATGATTTTGTTGATTCATTGTGTGAGGAGGGGAAAATGAGTAGGAGCTACTGCACAGAGTGTGGCTCATACAAGACTGCATCTTTAGGTAAGTGCTCTTTTGGGAACACGAGAAACAAATTCAGTTTAACTACACTGGTTTGTGCAGTGACGCAGCTGGACAACACAGTATCCAGCTGATGGAGGACTTTGTCCAGACTGGTGCAGTACATAGGCCAGAATTTCCCATAACCAATGGAAGGAGACTCCTACACGTAAGTTGAATTAATTTGCAGTGTATGACTGACACTAGTTGCCCACAAAAACTGGGCAGGGAAGAGGCAGGGCTATGTACCACTGAAAAGGAAGATGCAAGAGGACGACAATACTGTAGGAGTCCATGCAGTAGCCTCAGTCTCTTCTTGCATGGTGAAAAGCGGTAGAAAGCACCATCTGTCTTAAAGCTTGTGCGTGGTGTGGTACAGATCAGTGTTGTCACCAGTATAGCACAGGCATTGAAGGAGGAATGGTTTATATGGAGAACATTCCATTCCTTAAAACCTTGCAGTTGAAATTCAAGCTATTAATGTCTGCCCATAAAAAGGTTTGCCTGAATTGTGTTGAGCCTTAGGTACCATGTTTCCTTTTTCACTTAAACAATTCCAAGTTACTTTGTTTTGTATTCTTTGATATATGTCACTGTGCAGAAAAAGGTAATTCAGTTTCATGAAGGATTTCAAAATTCTCCATGTAAGGGAAGGAATCCCCAGACTCCGGACAGACTACTTGGCAGGCTACCTCTGATCTGCAAACCCTCGTTTTCCAGGGTCCCCAACACTAGTTCAGGCAGGAAACCATATGGGTTTTCAGTGATGATAACTCTTCAGCTTAATATTTCATTGGTTAATAACACAGTAGTTAGTACTGCCCACCCAACACCTTTGTTCTGTTCTTATTTCCCAGAGTTTATTTCGCATTCCTTTTCCCTCATGGAACTGAAGTTTCTTTATCAACATGTACTGCCTGACCTGACAGGAAAGGTAGTGGTTGACGTTGGCTCCAGGCTTGGTGCAGTGCTATTTGCGGTAACTTCCAGCACAGGAATTCATATTTTATGACTGTGACAAACATTTTCCCTCTTCTCTGACTGCCTACTCTCATTACTCCATCTTGGATGGGTCATTCTGAGAGACACCTCTGATCTGACTCTTTGAACAGTATAAGGTGCTGTTTACTAGCGATTTCAGTTTTTGTTCTGTTCCTCACAAGAGGGAATACAAATGATCTTGCTTATGGAGAGGAAAAGTCTGTTGTCCAACAGAGTAGCATATTGCTGTCACACATGCTGCTCTTTTGCTAGTTCCTGCTCTGTCTCTCCTTCGTAAGTTTGTCCTCTATGTCTTGACCGTGTCTATATATATAGATTAGTTATGCTAAATTCCTTTATGAAGCTGACAAACTGTTAAATTATACAAAGGAAGACTTTGATATGAATTTGTCTCCAAAAACATATTGTCCTGCTCTGCGTTTTAAAATGCACATAAAATACTTCATCGAGAAACTTGAGTGCAATTTTGATTGCTTTTGGCATGGCTGGTGCAACATATGGCCAACAGCAATGCAAAACACACATTACAACTTTCTTACAAAAGTCAATGGCTGTTTAGGGCTCAATCTTGGAAACACTTGAGCATGTAATTTTACTCATCTGAGTAATCTAATTTTGGGACTACTCAAATGAGGAAACTTACTCCCATTTGTAAATATTTGCAGCATTGGGTCCTTAAATGGTAACACTTTTGCTAGCCTGAATTTCTTCTAAAGTACTTAAATGCTTGTATTGTTATAGTAAAGATAGTCTCAAATAAAGCAGGGGAAACGTTTTAAAAAAAGAGTTCTCCTTTTTAATCCTGTTCTTGTCTTGTATTGGAGGAGGAGTGACTTCACCTTCACAGGTTGCTTTTCTACTCTCCGAATTGAATGGTTTCAGCAAACATTAATAATTAGATTGTAGTACATAGATATCTCAGATATTCTGTATCTTTAGCATTGTTTGTTTGCCTTTGCCATTGTTGGCAAAGTGTAATTATGGTGTTCAGTGGAGACAATGGCACTTAAAGCAATATCTTCATTAGGGCCCTGTAGGCTCAAGTATTTGTCCTTTTTTTTTCCTAACAGCTTTCCAAAATCTCAGTCCAAAACTGAACCATTATTTTGGGCTTATTATTAAGGGATAATTTATCTTTTTTCATATGTACCTGTATGAAGCCCCTGAAAATGGCAGTAAAACAATACTTAGAGGTGCTGACAAAGACTCTGTACCAAAATATCCCATTATATTACTGGTACATTGTCCTCCATTTTCACTCACTTTGACTATGTGTATGTCCCATGGTTTGTTTTTTTTCTCTTGCTATTTTCTTCTTCCATTCTCCCGAGAAACAAACATGTGCAGTCTTTTCCTTTCACACTATTTTTGTAACTTGGTTTGTACTGCTTTGTTCTTTCTTAGACCATTTTCCATCTGTTTTGCAATTGAAGTGTAGTTGGAGCTTTCCTTTTCTTTTTATTATTTTGACGTGTCATTTTGGATCTCTTATTAAAATTCGTGAGACACAAGTGGGAATTGCCAAATCAGGGGCTTAACTCTGAAAAACATGTCACGTCCACTGAAAGACATTTCTCAACTTGCTGTTTTAAAATGCTTTCTTAATCTTAACCTGTGTTTTATTTTTTCCATTTCGATTGAAGTTTTTTAACTTGTTTTAAAGGCATCACAGTTACTAAATTTCCTTTTCCTAATGTAGGGTTATCTTTATAGCTCAGCATCCCAGCTGTATGGAGTAGAAATGAATGCAGACTTTTGCCAGTTGCAAGAAATTATGATTACAAAATACCAGTTCATTGACAGAATAAAGGTAACTAAATATATGGTTTAGTGTATGTATTTTTAACCACTGTGTACTATGTATCCTGTTTATGTGAGTGGCTGGTAAATCAGCATTCTGAGAAGAAGTTTCTGCCTTTGCTTGTTTTGGTCCTAAACAAAGGCTTTGCATTAGGAAAAAAAAAATCTCATAGCAGAGAGGAAGAGGGAAATTATCAAAATATGATAACATGTGTTGAATAGCTTAGCCTTTTTCCTGAATGAACTTAACCTACTGGCTCACAGAAAACAGATATATCTTAGCTGTTTCTCCCAGTGAAATCAATGACGTTATTGCCACTAACTTCTGTGAAACTGAATGTATAAAGAGTTTCTGTCATGAATAACAAAACTAAATGTCTGTGTTTCATTAATGTTAGCAGAAAGATGTTTGTAGGATTTGCGAATTTGCATCTAAGGACACCTAAAGGACTTACGGCTATTGGTATTTCCTTTCTTGGAATGTCAGTGCGTACGTTCCACAAACAAAATGGGTTTCAAACAATGTGATACCATTATGGGAACTATTTCCCTAGTCCCATTATGGAAATAACTACTACTATTTTAATGGGATTTTTTTTTTTTTTTTCCTTTCTGGGGAATACCAGTTATTTTGTTATCAGCAAAAGTTGGTAAGTAGAATATGCTGGGTGGAATACTGGCTTTAATCCTGTGTTGTATGCATGTGCTCTTGATTGGAGTCACACAAACTGCTGAGTGTGGTAATTTCTTGGGAATTAAAGTAACCAATTTTAAACTGGAAAGAAATAATAAACATAAAATATTTAACACAGGGTAAGCAGTATCATTGGATTGCCCAATTCAATCCCAGTTGCTGCCAGTTTATCCATAACCTTTGGTTTTTGCATATGTTTTGTGTTTATAACACCTTATTGTGATGACACTGAAAGTGCAGCTAGGAACTCTGTCAAGTTAATTCAGTGGAGCTGAAGATCTATATGCATGCTTTTCAGCCTTGTATATTCTTTATTATAAGCCTTTTTGTTTTTCCTTCACACCTTGTAATTCTGCTGAAGTATTCATTTCAGAGCATAAAGATAAGAAGATAACACGTTTTCAAAGCAGTGCCTGAGGACTTAGCTATTTGAGTCTCATTAGATGCTAATTTAGTCATGTGACTCCTGTTATCACACTGCTTTGAACATTTCCATCTTAGATTTTTATTTCACCCCCAAATGAATCCTCTCTAGAGATACATACCAGCTTGAAAAATAGTCAGAATCCAGTTGCTGATAATAATCTATGACACAAATTTGAAAAACTTTTAAGAGACCCTTCTTAAATAACGATTGTTTTTTCAGGATATTCTGAATTTTTATTAGAGCATGTTCCCAAAGGACAGCAGGGTGGAATGATGTCTTTAGTGGCTAAATCTCTGAGTGAACCTTGTGTTTCCTTGGTCAACATTTGGTTTGTTAAAGTACATAGAAAGTTGCTGAGCATCTTTTGCCATTTCAGCAAACACTTAGATGCTGGGAGGAAAGTAAACAGTTCAACAGATCTTAGGAAACTTGAGATCTCAATTCAGAAATTGCCTGTAGTCATGAAAGGCTTGGTGTGCATTCCATTGGGCAACAAGGCAGTTTTAAAATCAGTTGCTGCCTCCTCTGTTGTGCCAGCACACAGCCAAGCAGGTCAGGGAACTGGTCCAGCTGAAAAAGAACCCAGCAAAAAGGTGATGTTTTGGCTGGAGCAATACCTGGGCCTGGCTCATGGTGCAGCCACACATGCTTATGTGGTCCCACATTCCTCAGTAGGAATGAGGATGTGTTTGGGGAGAATGGGGTGCTTAGGTCACTTTAGTCAGCACGGTCACCTATTCTGTAAATGCAGACTAATTCTAAGTTAAGGTTTAAGTGTTCTTCAAGTCAAGGAAACATCAACACATGTTCAAAGTTTCCCAGTAGTTTAAGCATCTTTCTGAATTGAGGCTTAAAATATTAGGACTGTCATTAGTAGGGCATTAAGAAAATTTAATGCTAATCCTGACTTCTTGTGTTGCAGGAAGTCCACTGGTGGAACAGTCCACCAGTCACTTGTGTTTGGATTAAAGGACTGCTGCTCAGGTTTTTTGTACAGGAATTCTGTGGTTTTGTTATTTTTGCTCCTTGGAAATAAGAGAGTAAAGTAAAATGTCTCCTTAGCCTCAGAAATAGTGATCCAAATCCCACTTACAGTCTAGGTAAATCTGGGTTCCGATACATGAGTTCTGGCAGATCTAGCTGAGGCATGTTCTGCCCCTAGCTGTCTGTCCTGCCCCACTGCAGGAGGCTGTTGCCTGTGTGACAGGGCAGCAGTCAAGCCTGTATCCATAATCTCTCTACCACCGTAGTTTATGGTCTTTCATTTTAATCTACAGTTAGCAGTGGCTCTATGCAGAGAACATGAGTTGACAACCAGGACCTACTGTATTTAGGACTGCTGATGGTGGCCTGAGTGGTCTGTCTTCTTTCTCTGCTGCCTGAATGCTTGAACAACTTCTTAATCAGCTCCTGTACTGGTACAGTTTACAGCGCCCTGTTTTAAGATAAACTATCGCCAATCTTAATTGTCCTAAAAAGCTCTAACTTTCATGAACTAGTGGATAAATAGTTCAGATGTCCACACACTAGAGGTGAAAGTAGAAATTTGACCAGTCATTCTGTCTACTAAACTGTCCCTATTTCTCAATGAGATAGAGCCTTCAAACCTGGGTAAGGTACAAGAATACAGTTGCTTCCTTTCCACTCATTACAGGCAGTGGTGAACAACTTGGCATGGTAATGTGTTGAAGGAGATAAAGCTGTTTGTTTTACTGATAGGAGCACTTGCAGAGAACCCATGGAATATAGCTCTCAAAGAGATGCCTAATTTTTTATGAACAGTAGGGTTTTGTTTCTGTTACTACTGATATTGAAATACTTGGCTATAATTGTGACTGCTATAATGCATTCTGATAGCATGAACCAGAGTCATAAACAGTGGCAACTCGTCATCTTTTCCTCACTTGAACACTTACAAGTTGCAGGGGTGGTAGTATCTGTTTGCTCTGTCAATCCAAACAGCATGCTTTGCATGTTCGTTATGAGGAGGAATACATAATTTACCCTCCCAACAATATTGATATATTAAGTGGGCAAAACGTTTTTCAACAGGTAAGTGTTTTTAATCTTCTATACTAACATTCAGCTTTCCTGTCAGAATTAAGAATTCCTTTTTACATCTGTCCAATATTGGAAGAATTTGACAAAATGTGAAATGTTGAATCCCTCAGGTTAGTATATTCCCAGCACAACCTAGTAATAGGTCACATAGGAAAGAAAAGAAGTTGTTCAGATTTTCTATCCATTTTCAACATATAGGAATACACTTTCAAAAAAATTTGGGGAATGCAAGTAATATTCGGAGTGGCTTTCTCTCCTTTATCCCTTCAAAAGATGTTCCAATTTATGTTTCTCCTCAGATTTGGGATGTGATACATTTCTCCGTGTTTAAGAGGAAATCAAACACATCTTGTCAGAGTGTTAATGAGCATCCATATTCTCCTATCACTACAGTCTCATCTGTTTGAAAATGACATGATGTGCTAATATCCTTTTTGGTGGGTGAAGGTAGATGAAATCAAACCAGCTCCTGTGCTGACTGGAGAGGTAGTTGTTTAGTAAGGTAAAGCACGTGCTGTCCTCCAGTGACACTGAGCATCCTGCCTTTCCAGCATTCCCAGTCCCAATATATGTCGTGAGAATTCAGCTGTCAAACCTGGGTCTGTAGTGTCTTTTCTAGCTGTAATCTTTTAGTAACCCACTGAGCCTGTGAGATGCCTTTTAATATCTTCAAAAAAGCTTTAGCTAGCTTAGCCCCTTTCCTGAAGTCAGTAAGCATTTGTGATAAAATATAGGTAAGTGAAATGTAACAGCCATCACATACATTATCTCCTCTTTTATGGCACACAGTGTTCTAGACCAAAAGTCAGATGTGGTTTATTTCACTTAAGTAATGAATCGAGTATTTTAACTAGAGGAGATAAATCTGATTTTTATTTTTCATTTTTTAAAGCTTATTCTGGTTATTTACTTCAGTTTTATCTACTATGAAGCCAGTGAAAGACCCTTTTTTGTGACTGGTTCAAAATGGTGGTAGCAGGTGCTGTATTAGGTTGACAAGCTTCATGGCTACTTGAAGGCTGTATTTGTCTCTTAAATTAATTTATGCCTTGTGAAATTTTTCTCCTTCAGGTGGTTCATGCAGACATCTGTACTCAGACTTCACTGCTTCAGAAGGCTGATGTTGTTGTAATGAATAATGTCTTTGAATATTTTCTTGACAGACAGGAACAGGCCAGGTAAGCTATGTGTCCAAACAAGTTATCTATTTCTTTGGCAATGTGTGTGTAACCTTGTGAGTTATGGAAAACCTTAAGGTTGTGCTTTTTGAAGTCACATACATAAATTACATAAGGAAATTGTTTTAAACTGCCTACACTTAATTGTTATACTTAACTGCTAAGGTGTTACGGCAGTTGTTTATTGTTAAACGCACTAAACACTGCTGTTTTGTTTACCCAAACCTTGCCCTGAATCCTTGCACTGATCTGTTAAAATAGTATCTTGCTGTGAAGGGAGCTGAAATTACTGTATCAGCATAAAGCTTAATCTTCAGAAAGAAGAAAGGTCACTGACTTGTGGATGTCAGAGCTTTAACATAGATGCGCTGCAAAACATGGTTATTATTGATATTTCTAATATATCTTCATAAGGATGTGGTAGCAAACAAACGTGTCTAAGGTTGTTCTCTTTCAGGTACAAGACACTCACAGATGAGCTTTTGCTAATCCAGCAGTATCAGTTTAAAACGTAAATAACTTTACCGTCTAAAGTTACTGTGCCTTTAGAATGGGCAGTCAAAAAGAAAGGGTGCCTGTGTCTCCACCATCCCAGCCAACAGTCTGACATTCCCTAGCAGTTTCAGCTAATGCTTGTCCTGCTGCCCTTGATACTAGGCGGTAGTGTCAACCAGAGAGGCATAGAGTGGATGGGTGAAGGGTAGGGGGTGTTTCAAATTGCCAGGAGATTTGTTTCCAGGCACATGACTGAGAATTCATTTGATTCTTCAAGAACTCAGGGGTAGTGGCTTAATGTTGCATTAGTACCATGAAGACAAATGACATTTGAAGAATGCTGGAAATTAAATTCTTTTTAGTCTGAATTGCTGTGCTGTGAGAAATGATCTGACTTGCAAAATCAGAAAGAAGGAATGCTGGGGGCTATATTTAAATACTCCGATTGCTAATGTCTTAAGAGAAGTATTTTGTCACGACTGCAAAGTGGGTATGTAAAGAGTAGCTTGTTGTTAAGCTTAATAAAACAGTGCGCTCAGAGACTGGATTTTCTTCAAAACCAGAAGTTTAAAGGGACCAAATGTCGATGTTTAATCCTAGTCCAAAGTGAAGGTGTTGACAGTACAAAATGACATGCATGTATGTGTCAGAGTTAAAAAGTTACAAAATCTAGCATTGTAAGACCATATATTCCCTCTGTTTTTAATACGAAGCTTGATTTTGTTCATACAAAGATATTTGCTTAGCTATTAATCGTGACTGATAAGCATGTATAGCAAGTCTTTAAGCTTAGGCTACCTCTGGCCACTAAACTGTAACAGCGTTAGATTCATTTTATATCAAATGTGGGTTTTTTCCTAAAAGTTGGTGACATACTTTAAATATGTTTCAGAGCTTGGGAATTTATTGCTTGTAATGTAAGGAAAAGAGGGTCCTTATTAGTGACAGTTCCAAGCCTTAAAGAATCGCTCTCAAAGCTCCAGGTAAGTTCCCTCAGCCGGTTTTAGCCAACACATTTTGTCACTTTCTATGAAAGCGGCAGTTCTGTAGTTGAGGTTAGCTGCCTGCCAGTATTGCTGTGAGGAAGGATATTTATATTTGTGCATAGATTAAAAGATGTAGGACTCTAGATTCTATTTCCGGGTTGACCACCAACACATCATCCTGTATTTTGATTGTGCCCACCTGTAAAATGGAAATCCCAGCCTATAGCAATAGGCTGCATGAATCATTGTATTATCATGTGTATTATTAACAATTCCTTAGCTGTGAGGTTAAAAAAAACCCACAAAACGTTAGCAAAGCCATATTATGATGTGAGTAAGTTTTGTGATAATCATATCTACTTCCATTAGACTTCTTCCAGGTATAGGGGTAGAAGTACAGATGTATTTATAAACTTCTAGAGGCAAAACCTTGAAACATTTTCTCTATTTAGCTCTAAATTTGCACATTGCCTTGAAACATGACAAACTGTTTTGTTAAGCCAGTGGGAGAAAGGGAGGTATTAAAGGACCATCCCTGAGGACACTCTGTCTTCTGACCTGCTGTCAGCATAGAAAATGACTCGTAATATGCCAGTATGAGCTGTTAGAAGTACAGATGAGGGAGAGATGTGGTCTCCCAGCTAGCCAAGTGATTACCATCAGGTGTCGTGGATCAGTGACATAGCTTTAAATTGCAGTTGGAAACAGAGACAACAACAGTGCAACTTTCAAAGATGTTGAACGCCCTGCGCTGCTGCTGCTGCTGTTTCCCGGGTAGTAACCACTTCTGATGGACCAGCCTCTGCTCTGTGTCCATTCTGCCACAGGTCATCAGTAGATTACCGTTGTTATGTGTATGATGCCTAGACAAATTATGTGGGCTGGCTTTGGTTAGGAAACAAAATGCTGATCATACATGACAAGGTTATTTATAAAGTGGCTTGCTCGCCACAGTACTCTGCTTTAGAGAAATTGAATCACTTGTTGCCTGTATGCTAATGGGCAAAATAGATCCTCAGCCCCAGGAGCAGCAATGGTGTCATTTGACCTTTTCTTGGAGCAGGCAGTAGTTACACAGCAGCTGAGAAGCCCTTTGTGGCCTTAATACAGTACTCCCTGGGTGTAAAACAAGAAAGTACCTGTGATTCTTCCATGGTACAGGTAGCTGCTCCATCAGCACTTCTGTCAGAATGTTGCGCTCTGATCAGGATGCTTGAGGCTTATAGAAATGCATATAGAGAAGCAGTTCTAACATGCTAGCAAAGTATCTAGACTATTGACTGAGATAATTTTTAAAAGTTATCTTTATTCTCTCCTATTTAAGTTAAATGGCATTTCCAGAAATGAATTTATCATTGCTGCATAATTTGGAATGACTAATCTCTCTTATTATGTCTTGCCTTCTTAATGTTTGACTGACCTTGAAAATCCTGCTATGTTTCTCAACATTGTGTTAATTTAAGGATCTGTTTTCATTGTTTCAGACAGATATACAGCTCAGCCAATGGGTCGAAGAGATGCAGCTAAACTATGATGTGTATATGGAAAAGGATGTTGACAGAGAAGCACTTGAACAAATACATTTATACAAGATTCTCTAGTACCTGGAAAAATTTACTAGTATCCTTGTAATATCATATATTTTGGATCTAAAATGGATTTGGATTGATTTGTGTGAATAAATCAGGTCAAAATTCTTATTGTGATTAATCTGAGTCATACCTGTGGTTTGCAATGAAAAAGAATCTTTTGAAACAGGTCTTCTTATGGAGGCATTCTTTCTCAACAGAGTATATTGACTTTTAACTAGGAGATATCCTTATGGTTTAATTTTTGCAGAAATGTTAGAAAGAGTGGCTACATACTGATGCTAAAAGAATTTTTGTTCACTAGCATTGTGCACTGCTAATGTTTGCTAAACATATCAAACCTAAGAATAGCGAATCATTATTAATGTGAATGGTAAGAATGCATTTAGCATAATGTTACTTAAAAGCTGCAGTACATTAGAGTTTACTGTTTTGTTTTGGTATAGACCATTTATTATTATCAGTAATAATATTTATTATTAACAGTATTATCTTTAATGTTTCTCCTATGGAATTTGTAGGTTTTCTTTCCAGGGTCTGCTTGATAACCACAGTATCTACTGGCATCAGTTAGGAGAAGCAAGTCCTTCCATTTAGTTAGTTGTCCTTAAGGTGGCTATTAATGTAAAATACCAAAAGACACCGAGGAGCAATTGAGAATTAATACAGCAAGTCCAGGACGACAGAACTCTGTTCTACTTCCTGCACTTCTGCTGGGGATGGTAGGAAGTGTAATAAGGGGTTAAGAAGCTGAAAATTCTGAACAGGTGTCACAGCTTAGCGGAGGCTTGGTGGTGGCGTAAAACATTGGAAATTCGTAACAGAGCCTCCTCAGAGAGAAAAGATCCACATACGCCCACCACATTTATATTTAGATTTTACGTTCTCAGGATGTGAAGCTTTTAGTTAGCTGAAGAATGTTACAGTTTTTAGCAAACATTAACAATCCAAGTGCAAAAATACTAACTTCAGGAGTTTTGGACTAAGTGCATTGTGAATTTAGAAGCATTGTTAGTGTCTAAAAGTTTGCTACACCACTTATGTCCAGTGCAAATGGGAAAACTTTAAATTGGATTTCAGTCTTCAAATGATTTACAGGTCAGTGAACTTGATGATATATGCTGTAAGCGAAAAGGAGCAGTGGCCATTAGGCACTCACTAACATAGTAAGTAAATGGTACTGTAGAAAGGATAGTGAGTTTTAAGAAGTCTTATTTTTCATGGTCTGTTTGGAGTGGAGAAGGAGGTTTTAACTTGAGTGATACTGAACCACTGCCCAAATACTGTGTTGACTCTATTCTTCATGCATTTAAAAATGAACAAAGATGGAAAGCTTTTCTTAAAATGTTTATTTTATTAAAGTACAATAACTGAACTGTTGATTACTTAGTTGTCAATGAGACAAATGCCCCTAGAAAGGGAACCTAGGAGAGGCTAAGCAACGGGGTGGAGGTAGTGCAAGGCTAATAGATCTAAGAAGGAGAGAATAAAAAATGAGAAAAGAAATGCATGTGCAATTCAGAATGAGGAAATGAGCACTATAGTAATCAGTACAGTACAGTGGAAGCTGTGACTGAACTTTGGAGTGTATAAATAGGCTGCTATAAAAGGAAAACTGACTGGGTCTTTAAAAGCTACTTCATAACCCTACTATCATGTGAGAAGAAAACACCATGTCGGAATGTTGCTTACTTCTTCCAGAGGTCCTGCAAGATCTCCCGAATCAATTGTCAGGACTTTTGGCTCACGATACTGAGTATAGTCTGTGCCCTGCACCTTGTTTTGGTAATATGGGAACTATAGCTTTCATTGCAGTTGTTTCCCCTCTTCATGCTGAGTCTTCAAATACTTTTTTTGGGTGTTGATCTCAGATTAAAAAAATTTCAATAGACTGGAGCAGATCACCAGCATCTTTAATGACATCTGTATCCTCAGACTCTGGAAATAGCATGCACGCATCTGGAGCTCATATGCAACAGAGGGTGCAACAGGGAAGCTCCCCCTGTCTTTTTTACACATCGGGAGAAACTCAAGAGGTGAGTTCAAGCTGCTGAAACTTCTGTCTTCCTCTCCTGCCCTTAACAGGTCCTTGATTTAAACCCGCACCCTGACATGTTCACAGAGAAGAGGTGGTGGTAATTCAGTTTGGTTTTGTTAAACTGATACTCAGAAATACAACTCCTCTGTCCCTTTGGACATCTCTTCCTAACTTGGCTTCATGGGGCCGGAGCTCACAGGGGCATTCTTAAGGATGTTATGAGCTGCTTAACTGGTCTACTGAAGAGCTAGAAACAACTAGTGTGTGAAAGAAGGTATTAAGTGAATTTGTCCCTTTTCCAGCTTTAACTTTTGTTATCTGGCCCCTTTTAGTCCTGTTATAGATTCCCACGCACAAGGGTGGCAAAAGTAAGGTGTGAGGAGATTTGAAAAACCCTGTGTGAAAGTGGGCAAATCGGTCCTCCCTGTATACCCTCAGGCCTCGGACATCAGCTGAAATCCTCCCGAGAGTGTGTGTATTGCCTCAACTCAGGTTTTGCTTGGTTGGCTGGAGGAAGCTGCCAAGGGTATATCCAGCATGCCGAGTCCTTGTTCTCAGTTCTGCTACTGCTGTATTGCGCAGTATTTGGCAGATGATTGAACTTTCTCTGCCTCAGAGTCTACAGTGAAAATGTGAATAACAAATCCAAAATCACAGCAAGGTTGTGAACTAATTGAATATCAATTGCTTTGAGATTGTCATATAAAAAGTGCTAAACAGCCAAGCTGTTCTTTGTAAACTGACCTAATTTAAAAGACCTGAAAGGCAAAGAAAGTATCAGTACCTCTCTGAAATAAACTTTCTGGCCCGTTTCTTCACACAACAGCACTAGATTAACCACACTACAGTGTTGAAAATGCGTAAATAATTATTTCCTAGTGTCCTCAGTTTTTACACTGTCCTTGCTGTTAGATGGCCACTGGCGTTGGGAGGAGGGGAGAGGGGAGAAGCAAACCCCCACCAGTACCCAGATTTTTGGTTTTGCGTGCAGGGTAGCTCCGTCACAGCTACCAGAGATGGCACGGTGGCTGTTGCAAGCTGCCAGCCCCTGAGGTGCTTGCTGCCCCGTGCTTGCTGCCCTGAACAGCTCTTGGGCTGCACGGCTGGTGTGCTACATCTTCCCGTGAACGACAGCTCCGTGTATGATCTGACAGAGGTCCTAACCCCAGCTATGACATGGAAACCCTGTGGTCGTGAACAACATAAATCACGAAATTTCACATTTGTAGGCCTGAATTGGAACAAATTAATCTGAGGGAGCTGTGCATCTGCAGTGCTTATTGTAATCACCAGGAGTTTCTGGCACACACGGAAAACAGCTCCGCTCTTCCTTAGCAGCATAACTTTCCCTGTAGTACTCTGGCTTCTGCAGAACGAGCTATCTGAAATTTAAATCCATCAAGAACTACTTCTCTAAACCAAAGAAGACTTTTCAGATCCATTGTAATAGGGCAAAAACTGTCAAGTGGTAAGAATGATAGATTAACTTTGCAGACAGAAAACATTGCAAATATTTTCGCTCAAGATTGTGTTTTTAAAAAAAAAAAAAAAATCAAATGCCTGGTGTGGGCAGCCTGGCTCTCAAAGGTGAGTCACTTTCCCATGTGTGCTTTTTCCCAGTAAGTGGTACTGGAAGGGTCTAATGACCCATGCTTCGGAAAACTTGACAGTGGGGGAAGCACAAAAAACCCCAAATCCGTCTCCTTCATTCCTCACCATCTATGTCCTCCTCTCTTTCTTAGGTTTCTCCTGTCTCTTGTCTTTCTTCAGCCGTCTTCTCTCTTCCTGCTCCCAGTGCCAGGACCAGCCCATGGTGCAGCAGGAGGCACACGGAAGCTCCGCCTGAGCGTGGCTGCAGCCTGCATGTTGTCTCCGTTACTGGAAGACAATAATAGCGAACGTAGCCAGTAACTTCAGCTGAGCAACTGCTAAGGGTCAGTGCTGACTGGAGTAACAATGGAAGTGTTTTTAAGGGGCTGCTTCGCACTCTCCAGGAATTCTTGGTAGGGACGCCAGAGAAACAGGCAGAACCAGCTCCATCTCATCTCTGAGGAATCATGACAGACCCAGGCTCTGGCTCCCCCACCTCAGTAAAGCAGGAGCTTGGCATGCACAATGCCGCTGCTCGTTGCCAGCATTTTAACAAATGGCTTCTCAAAATTTGCCCTTGGGCTATCACAAGCTCTCTGCAGTAGAGGGGCATGTATTTCTAGAAATAAGTGGAGAAGGAGGCAATGCTGCTTGGCCAACAAAAGTATGTTAAATGCTCTTTCTGGAAATGTCTGTACTTCCACTCGTTATTTGAGAGCAGATTAATGTGGCACAGGGTTTTGAGGTAGGAAGAGAGATGGAATGTCATGCTTAAATATATATATGTATTTTAATTCCTGCAACTCAATGCAGCTTGCCACATTTAAAAAATGAAATGTTTGTGTGGCCCTAGGGATGAGTCTTTTCTGACAGGAACAAGGTAGCAGTATGCTTGAAGGCTTGGAGCTGATCATCTCCGGAGTCCCTTGTAGCTTGTAACACCGGAGTCCCCTACATGAACGCATGCTGGAGTCATTCCCCACTTCTCTCTTTCAGGAATGCCGACAAATGGATCTTAAAAACCCGAACCCAGAAGTTCCCTATTAGTTCAAGTCTTTTCTGCTAGGCATTTTGCATCCCTCCCCTTTTTTTCTGCTGCATGACCTGCATGAGGTCCCAGCCCCTCCCGCAGCTGTGGTACTACTTTACCTGTGGACCCTATCTCAGGGATTTTTGGATTCATTCTTCTTGGGAGGTTCCTCTCCATCCACTTGATGGGACAGAAAGAAGAGGAAAGCAGTTTTCATTTGTCATCACAGGGTGCAGCAGAGTCCTCTTGGGCTCTTCCTGATCTGCCCCTTTCTGTGTGAAAATGGCTGGGAGGGCTTGCTTTTCCACCGCCTGCCCCAAGCCCCACCAAAGGCCCGTGGGGCAAGTGGGGGAGAGGGGAGGCTCTGCCTCTCTCCTCCCGCCTCTCTGCTCAGCTGTGCTTCCCCAGGTTTGCCGGAGCGTGGAAGGCAGCCAGCCAAAACTGTCGGCCTGGGCTGGAAATAGCAAGGATGGGGAAAGTCGGCAGGAGATTTCATGCCAAAATTTGAAGCAGAATATTTTACCAGAGTTGCCAGCAGTCCCAGCAGAGATCAGGCCCCGATTGTCTGCAGTACTGTGTGAGCATGTGTATTGTGTATGTGTGTATATATATCCACCCATGGAATAAGACTCTGCTTATCCTCAAGAGTCTACTACGTACATGGACAAAGGCAGAAGAAAGGAAATATTATTTCCTATTTTCCAGATGGGGCATTGAATTTTGTGTCGTTATTGTGATTGTGTAAATGAGGTAATTGCACGCACATGGTCTGCTACAGGATCAGCAAGTGCACTTTTTGTGGTCAATATATTCAGAGACTTACAATTGTGAGCATGAAAATATACACATAGCTGTTAAAATAAATAGTCTCTATTTTAAAAATGACATTAAGAAGATAAATAATACACAATTTACTGGGGAGGGAGGAGGGGAGGGGAACATCACTGATGGCTTCCTGGCAAAACGTTTAAGACACTAGAATACAGGCACCAAGCTGACACACAGATAAACATTGCAAGGGCACTGGTGTAATGAAAAGAAGAATTTGGGTGGAGCTGCCTGCTTCCAGCTGCTTGAACAAAGAAACAAACAAAGGAAAAATTAACAATTTTAGTAGTAAGTTAAACAGAAAGCTAACAAAACACGAGGCTTAGTGTCTTAAAATGAAACTAAGCATGATGTTGCAAAAATGCTTGCCAACTAACTAGGGCTGGATGGTGAGGAGCAGTATTTTGTACTAGAGATAATAGATGCCTGCATGTTTTCTTTCAGTCCTGCGTAAGGTGTGCAAGCTGAGGATGTGCGTAAACTGGTACAGTTTCTCGGTAATTTTGAAAGCATTTCAAATAGTAAGTACATTTCGGTTAGGAACTGTGACAATTAGGGAAAACGATTACTTGAACTAGTATGTTCAAGTAATCTTGAACTACTATGTTATGTATGTGTACTAGGGGTGTCTCAGAAGTCTGCACAGGAGCATCTCAGACATTGTCCCTGATCCTTTCCTGCTTGGGCATGTTAGAAAGACTGGACCAATGACTGGTAGGTCATTGTCAGAGCTCCATTCCTGCTGGGGCAATAACCCAGAAGGTCATCAGCAAAAAAATCCAAAACAGAGCCAGGCAATGAGTGGGTCACAGTGAGCATTCAAGGATTTTACAATAAAACTACCGCCTGTGTAAGTACAATATGTGGTGTTGCAATACTGTGAGTCTGTAATTCTAATGCACTTATTGGAATTAGTAAGGACCTCCGCTGCCTAGTTAAAACCTGTGCTTTGTAGACTGACTCTCTATTTCAGTGTCATCAAGGTGTCAGCCAAAAATTCTGAAGTTGCACTAAGATTTGCTGTGGAAGAGAAGACTCCAAAATATGTACAGCTTTTGGCCCTCTTTCAGGAAGGGGCTGATTGTGGAGTACAGTACATGTTGGGCTTTTTTTATTTTTTAATGACTCATATTTTGGGCCTTATTCCTGTTTGTCTTTCAACACCAAACAGAAATTGCTATTTAGGTCAAACTGCTGTTTTGGTACTAACAGAAGCAGAAATCAGTTTTGTCTATGGATTTCACAGCTATGCATTTTTCAGAGTGAAGTTCCCTCTTTAGGCTACTGCTGACGTTTAGCTGTGGCGGTGTTACACCAGCTCTTAGTGCTACCTCTGCTGCATTACTTGTACATGCACAGTTGTGGGACATAGCTGGGGAGCTACCTTTCAGATGTAGCTACTTTTTTTGTTCGTGCAGGCTCCAAATACAGCATCTTCTCCTCCCAGCTCCTGCTTTCAGGCCACCTCCTGCTGCCGCAGCACTGTCCTGACTCTTACCTTCTCAGCTCTTCTTACCCACAGGCTTGATCGTGCCTCTTGGCCTGTCCCTGGCCGCTGCCAGCTCTGCTGTATCCCGCCTCTCTGCAAGGCTGTTTCCTAACCTCGACTCCCCAGGCTCTTGCTTACTGCTTCCTGATGAGTGGCAGCTTTGGAGAGGAGCCTCAGCTCATGCCTAGCAGAGGTTTTTAGGCTGTGTTCTGCTCCATGCCTCATCTCGGATGCTGGTGTGCCTCCACAGTGAGGCATGCTGCGCTGGTGCTCTGGAACCAGTGCCTCGGAGGCATGCACGGGAGAGGGAGACCTGCTAGCTCAGGTGCCAGAAGAAGTCTGGCACCAGCAAATGAGGTTGCTACAGGCCACTCATCCCATCCCATCAGGTAACCGAGTGAGTTGAAGCATCTCTGCAGCACAAAGTCTGCACAATTCAAGCGTCTTCCCTTTACAAGAGCCGCCATGACCTATCAGATGGTGCTGACCACGGAAATTGTTAGATAAAAGTAAAGGGGCATGTGCTGGTTCAGATGCCTGCTGGTGTAACTCCATGCATGCAAGACTTCAGTGAATTTCCTTCAGTTCTTATCAGCTGAATATCTGGCTCTCCACCTTTAACTCAGGGCACCGAGACTTTGGAAGATGGATCTTCAAACCTATTTATGCACAGATACTCAGATCCTGAGCTACAGCCAAAGGTGTGGGCTGAGGGAGAAAGTACAAAAATGGCTTTAAGCTACCTTTGAAGTTCTTCCATATCTGTATTATTTTGCTTGCTCTGATTAAAAAAAAAAAACAACAAAACCTTTAACTTGCAGAATAGCCAAATATGAGCTGGTTAGCAGTTATCCCAGGGTCTCTACTACCAGCTAATGTCTAGAAGGCTGAAAGCACCTCTTAAAGCTACTATTTTCTTCCTTCCCATCCTCCTCAGGCTTTTCTGCAGGTAAGAGGAACCTTAAAATGACTTGTTTTGTTGTTCAGTTCTGAGAGGGCTTTTCTCACAGGAACACCACGACTGAGCACAGCATGAGAATTAGATTCGTTTTTACTTACATAGATAATAAGATGGTTTCTGTGAAATTTTCCAATCCCTTTCGAATTAATCCTCTTTTACAGTACATGGATGACATAAAATCCAACACTGCATTCTTTTTTTTCTAAGCCGCTGTGGTCTGCCCTTCTTGTTCTTGTCTTTTGGTTTTGTGTTTGGTTTTGTTTGGTGTTTTTTTTCCTGGTCAACTATTTTGCCCAGACTTTGTATTCAGAACAGTTAATGCCACCCTGAAACTCTCTGGTAACAGAAGGATGTTCTTACGTGTTTTACTATTTTTTCCTCTTACCACTCATCGGTTTGAGTTGATATTCATGCTCTGAATTAACAGAAGTTAGTTGCAGCACCCACATTTCATCATAACTGTACATATGGTTTAGCTCTCACAAATAACAGGGACGAGTTTTTATTTAGTAGCTAGAAAGCGGTATTTTACTGAGACTTAGAAGCAGACCATTCAACCCAGAGCTACTGGCCTTTCAGTAATATGGATTTATGGAGTTTTGCTGTCTTGTAACTACAGCGTTACTGTATCCAGACTTGGGATTATTCCTTTGTCCTTCCTGCAAGTGGCTGCAAGGGCATGAAGGGAGTGGAGAAGACACACAGCTGGTCAGAAACTAATTCCCCCCTCCCCATGCAGGCCTTAATGGTGGTGAAGGACCCTGGCAGAGAGGAGAGCGGACAAGCATCCTGTATGTGTGGATGACATCCATGCTCACAGCCTAGATTAACTGGCAGAGCTATCTAGGCTCCAAAGCAAGTATTTCCAGCCCATGGGAATGGGCTCACCTCACTGCTGTGACCACAGCACAGGAGAAACAAGATGCAAACTTCTCAGTATCTCCAGAGCAGCCTGGTGGTCATCGGGTGGGAAAAGTAGCAGTATACTGCTCGGTGCCCCAGAGAGAAGAGGTAAAGCCTACAACCCCAATGATGACCTGAGCCTAGGGATGAGCCCTGTTTAGCGCTGCACCACAGCCAAGCCCTTTCCATCACTCGCAGCCCTGAAGAGCCCAACCCTCTGCTGCTGCAGCCACAGGGTTTGCTAAGTCAGGGCTTCTCCCCATAGCTTCCCACTTTGCTTCTTGCATGACCCAGCCAGTTTTCTGTCCCCTGCTTTGCAGAACCGTCCCACCTCTCCCAATCATGTTCCCTCCTTTACTCTTCCTACAGTGTTTTCAGAAATGCACGCAGGCTGTCCCATTACCCCGCACCTCAGTAAGGGGAATTGGAGTACAGAGGTCAACAGACTGGGATCGCTTTCTGCCCAAACTGGTTCACCTGGATGCTGGTTCCCAGCCAGCCTCCCTGTGAGGTGGGAGGGGGGCAAGGTGAGAAGGAAAAGCAGGAGAAATTGGGAGCAGCAAGACTTGTTCTGAAAGAATTAGGGAAAACCACTCCAGGCGAGAAGGCTGGTGTGGGCTGTGGTTTCTGCATCTGTCCCCAGGAACTGGGTGATGTACAGCTGGCAGACAGCCTTCCCTTCTTCCTCTGGGTGCTCCCCGTTCCCAGGGCAGTTTTCAGGCACTGGGCATCCAACGCAGAGGAAGAGATGGATTAGGGGGAAGAAGGGCCAAGGAGCCAGTTGGCAGGAGGAGGGCTCTGCCAACGGAGGACTGGCAGCATCTACTGTGGATGCAGCATGGGACAGCAGCTAGCACTCCTCCATCCGTGGGGAACAGCCCTCTTTCAAGTTCTGTCCTTCCACTGCTATGCTTATTGGTCTTCACCTGTTACCTGTGTTTTCCACAAAAACTTGCTCTTTCCAGGCTGGCTAGCGAGAAGGCTCCTTCCCATCGCCCCTGCACTCAGACCCTGGTACTTGAAGGAGCTCCCCCTGCGAAGCCTAGGCTCAGCCTAACACTTTTAACCACCCCTAAAGCCAGTGTTTTTTTCAGAAGCCGTATTTATGACCACATATAAATTAGATACAGATTGCTTAATTTGCATAGTTGCCAGACACAGAGATGCACAAAACTTGGCAGGTATGCCCAGACTCAAGGGGGGTGGGTGTTGCAAGAGGGAGGAGACAGGGCCCATGTTTGTGTTCCCGTGGGGATTGCTGCTGGCAGGGCAAAAGGGGTTTACTGGAACACAAAAAGTTTCAGATCAAAGCTGTGAAAGGGCTTTTAAATCTATTCTGCTCTCCGCCTGCACTGCACCAGCACTCTCTTATGCTTTGCTTTAAGCAAAAACTTTCACTGTGGTCAAATTATTATGCGTGTGAAGAAGCTGCCAGCATGAGGCGGCTACAGAAGGTTTTGGCAAATCAGCGGAGTGTGAGACATCATGGTTGGACTCTGTCAGGTTTAGCAGTGATGGCTACACATTGCCTACCTCCCATCTCCTCCACCTCACTGCCAGGGGTCATTGCCACTGCAGCAGCGGTGGCCAAAGCAGGGGCTTGCTGCCTCAGCCCGCACAGTCCCCAGGCCAGACTCGGCGGCAAAACCACCTTCTCAATGCTTACCAGCATCTGTTCTCGTTTCCCCTGCTGCTGGGACAGACAGCACTGGAAGAGGGTTACAGCAGACACGGGGGAGGTAAAGCGTTAAAGATTGCCGCTGTTCAATCCAACAGAGCCCATCTGTCAGAGCCCTTAAAATGCATTCAGTCCCAAGATGGAGGTTTCCGTTACAAATCAAGCGGCTTTAGTTTGATGCTATTTAGTAGGTTCTGCTTATAACAAACTGAAAACTTGGACAGGCACCCTCTGCCAAATCTAGCTAGGCAGTTTAATGCATTAACACAACCAACTTGCTACTCTTGCCCCCAGAGCGGAACAGGATGGGTACCACACCTCACCCCTTCCAGTTCACAGCCCAGTGTTTTGGCTTAAGCCGATAATAAAGGTGGGCTTGTGCTAAGACACCAAGCTGTAAATGAGGATGTCCCTCACAAATGCCTGAATCCTGCTCTGCTACCTGGCAAAACAGACTGTTACTTTTCATGACACTGATATCTCAAACCTTTTTCGACAAAAGTGACATTCAGAAGGGGAGATCCATCAGAGCTCTGCAGAGCCTTTGCTCCTGAACGAGAGCATCTACGTAGGGTTTAAGATGTCTTAAATTGTTCACGTTGTCTTCATGCCTTTAGCTGATTCATCTTGAGTTTTCTAAGCGGAGATATGGCAGAAATTTGCTAAAAAGCCAATGGAAATTTTGCCTGTAGGCAAAAGGCCAACTACGAGTAATTATTGTGAAGGCACCTGTTAACGAGTGAGGTTACTTACATCCTCTTTGTTTTCATCACTTCTCTTTGTTAAGCAGAAGGCACATCGGAAATTCTGCTATCTGAGGATGACAGCAGATTGGGGATGTGGTTATCTGCCTCCACTTACTACACTCTCAACACTCCCTCTCAGAGGCTGAGTGGGGTGGCTAGAAAATAGGGAGGATGTGGTTTCTGAATTCTGAATCATGACAATTTTTCCCCAATACTCTTATCTGTAGTAATTAAAAAATTCCAGCCTAGTAATTAGACTGTAGCTGGTCTCAGGCTCTGTAGGCCTTGACACTAGCTTCTTAAATTTCAGAACTAACCAGAGTAATCAAATTAAGTTTTTTTAATTAACAGTTCTACTAAACTGATACTCAATCGGAGGCCAAGCTGAGCAACAGCATTTTAGAAGTCATTCTGTTACTTCCACTCCTGTTTTCATTTCTTCCCCAGGGAGCTGTAAGTCCCACACTAATTCTTTTTGTAAAACCTTGTAGTGGAGTCAGACACAGGCTGCACACTAGAAACAGATAATGTGAGTGAAGATATTCCAGCAATTTGATCTTTGCTGTTTCAACCTGTCTTAGAATGGAGGATGGATTAGATGACCTTCAGAGATCCCTTCCAGCCCTATTTTTTCCAGTCTTCATAATATCTATGGGAACACGATGATCAAAAAGAGGTGGGTGCCTTTTGCTTCCAAAGATTTTTTTCCAACTGGTAAACCAATTAACTACATGTGTAGTAAAAAAAAAACCCAACAAAAAACCGAAACAACCCACAAAAAACGTTGGGAGGCTTCCAGAACCTTAAATATGTACCTCAGAATAGCTGAGCTCTATTTTAGACAGTAGAGATGTGATTAATATTTCTTCTTGGATCAGGCTAGAGCACTTGGAAGGGAACTTGTGGTAGTTTGTCAGTTTTTACCCTAGTCCTGCCTGGCTGGGGGTTTCAGCTGGTACTTGGGTCCCTTCCCTCCTGTGCCCGGGTAACAGTGAGTGAATAAAGCAGCAGGTGATCAGCGCCGGTTCCTGCAGGACCCTGAGAGGTGCCTTTCGGAGATCTCTCAGCAGACTTCAGTTCTGTCTGGTGACAGGATTATCTTGGTCCCTGATCAAGACCAAACAGGGATGCAGCGCATCCCACAGATATTGCCTATGAGAACTTGTGCTTACAGCCTGAAGGTCTGCTGTGCTAAGCACTAACTCCAGTAGTATGTACAGGATCAGATATTGGTGTAATACCTGATCCTCTATGTAGTTTGACACCAAACTCAAATTCATTCATACATTCAAGCTTCTCTTGGTTTAATGATGACCTCATCCAGTGTTTTCTCAAGTTAAAGATTAGCTGACACGTATAAACCGGTAGTTACTGTAATATTAACCTTTTTCCTGATTACTGCTCAGCTTGCCCCTGAAATTCATCTTCAGGCTTTGGACCACCCTGACCCTGAAAGCTGAGCAATACTAAAACGCAACAATCTCAAATACTGTCACAGCACATCTTAAACTGCCTACACCTTATGGAAAAATCTGACAGATGCCTTACTTAGAAATGCTTTGGTTTAGGTATGTCATTCTATTTTGTTTCCTTAATACGTTTCTATGAAAACAGGGTTATGGTTTAGGATTTAATCTTCTGCGTATTCCTGACTTCAGTCATAATCTCTGTCCACATCAAAACTAGCTGGGACATCAGCTTCACAGCGCACACCAGATTTGAAAATGATCTTTTCATCATTTTTTTTTTCTGTAAAGATCTAAAACGTAAGCAGAAAAATAATGAAAAGAGCCTACCTTCATTTCACTGATGTGTCATGCTCAAAGTTTTCTCATCCTTTTTAAATTATTCTTAGTGTGAATTGATTTTGCAGTATTGATTCTAGAAATACTGTCTGTAAGCAGTTATGTTTTGTGCAATATATTAAATAGTAAAAAGGATCTGGGTGCATGTATTTATAAAAAATAGAATAATTCTTTTATACAATCCACATAACTGTAGAAATTCAATCAATCAAGAAGTAGTTCTGGTTACAACACTGCACTTGTTTTTCAATTCTACGTTCTCACTAGAAAAGATGATAATGACCCTGCAGTTGTCTTTTCCAGTGCAGAACAGTGTATACATTTGAAACTTACTGGCGAAAAACACCCCATGAATTTCCATGAGTAGCTGAAAAGCTAAGTAACAAAACCGGTGAAAGATGCATTGTAACAACATACAGAATTAAAAAAGTAGCAGCTTATACTTAAAGTTACATATTCACTACAGGAAAGTGGATTTAAATTCAGTGTCAGAACGCTGTCACCTGCCCTAGCTGAAACGGTGCCTTATCTTGTGTTGGTTTTAAGGAGGTTGTATTTGAGCTATCAAAAAAAGAACCCCAAAATAAGCAAACCTACTCTTTCCTTGGACAGTTGCTCAATGTTCCTTGCTTGAAAAGGATCCAGGAAGCGGTGGATGTATATATACCACAAATCAAATGCAAGAGCGTGATTAATAGGCTACCTGACCTTTCCCAGGGAAGGACAGCAGGGAGGGCTGGAGAGGGCTGGCGCAGGGAAGAAGGGCTGCGCAGCTCCATGGGGCTCTCTGTAGTTGGGGCAAGAACTGCATTTATGCATCTTTCCAGAATAATTTCTGAACCGTGTATTCTCCAGTCTTTTATGAGTTGTCTGCTAATGTTTAAGGGTTCACCTACATGCCGTTTTTGGGATTAATTTAACTGTAGATCAGTTCAGAAAGAGGTAGCCATATGGGTACAAGCTACAATGATAGAAGCACCGTTAGCCTAGTGTAACTGCATCCACTCTAACAGGGCGTGAAGTAATTTTAATGATATTTGTAAGTTAAAAACATTACAAAAATATGTTTAAATCATCCCTGAGAGCAAAGATAACAGATGAGTGAGCCATATTGCAAAAGCTGGTTGGAACACTTTAGTGTTAATAGTGCTAGTGTTGGTACTTTAGAATAATCTGCATTATAACTTAAAAATAATTTGATAAATCTTTCAATTTATTTTAGTTGTGACTAGCTTGTCTTCAGCTCCCTTGTCAATGTGTGGCTGCTTAACAATAATTAAAGCTGAACCTTATGAAATGCAATTATCCAAGATGATTTCTTAGAAATTTTAGCTTCCCATCAATTGCTTTAGCCCACTTGGTATTGCAGGTTGGGACTCATCTGCCTCACCAGGGTAAAGAGAACAATTTAGATCATTTCCCTTGAGGTCTTGGTTAGCACTTTTTACCACCATGAAATGCTCTAAGAATTAAAGCATGACAGAAAACTCAATCACATTTTAAAAGGCATTTTCCAAAAGTGACTATGTTAGTAGACTTTATTGTCACCAGAAAGCCTCTGTTAATCTTACAAAGCATCTGCAATGAATAATCTTCCCCTCCCCCATTCTTATTTGCTGCCAGAAACAGCTTATAAATGCTTAGTTGAAAACTCTGCCAAATTTTGCTTTTAGGCACACTGTCGTAAATAGAGAATATTTCTACTGATTTTGGTAAAATTACTCCAGATTTATGTGGATGCAAGTGAAAGCCAAGTTTTGCCTGGGTCTTTCCTCGTCGGCTGCCACTTGGTGCACTGGTCAGCACCAGAACTGCTGCCGCTGGTGTCAGTGGAAGGCAAGTGCTTGAGCCGAGTCTGCCCATCGTTTGACAAATTATTATAAACAGATTTGAACAAATATTTCTTTACAAAACAAACTGGTCAGCAGGCTCCAGGCTCTATTCTCCTGATGCATTTTACAGGAAATAATATCAAGTTAGCTATTATGAAACTACCCCCTCCTCACACACACATAATTGCTTCCAGCTTGCTGATTATTACCCTTTCCTTAACTGATAGAGTGAGAAGAGAAATAAAAATATCTCCATACAGTGGGCCAAATCCTCATCTGGTATAAATCGACATAGCTCCATCAAAGTCAATAAAACCACGTTGATTTACACCAGTCGAGGAGCTGATGCACTATAATTTTTTTACTTGCTTTTAAAAATAAAACCTTATGTGATTGTGTAACCAACATTGCAACAGAAAACAGCATTTTCTTTTGTGAAGTCAAACATGTGCCCTCCCTTTGACTTTCAAACATTTTCACTTAGACAGTCCTTCTATAGCTTTTTTTCCCTCACCTTCTGGCAGAATGCTCCTACCACCCTTTTTACTGGGCCAGCTTCATGAGCGAGGTACAAACTGGGCTGACTGATGATCACACACAAAATAATTCTTCCGTGGAGTAATGAGGATGAGGAACAAAGTGCTACCACTACTCTTTCGCACAAAAGAGGAAAAAGGGCTGAGCAAAGCAAAAGATAAGAAAATTATTTCTCTACTGACATTCTCTCTGATCTCCACAACGCTTTCCAGTTAGCGAACATATATTAACAGCACCAAGCAATTAGTAATTCCTACCCAGGAATGACAGTACTGTAAACTACTATTATAGATTAAGTTTCTTAAATAATTTTTAAAATAATACGATGAGGTTAATTAAAATAATTAATTAATTAAAATAGTTAATTAATTAAAATAATACAAGGTTTACTAAAGCTGATAGAAACTATGTGGTCTGCCTGAACAAACTCAGATTTCTAAAGTCTTTCTTCAGTCTTCACTAAGGGCTGTCAAACACATGGTGAATTTTTTGGGAATACTCTTTGTCTCTTGTTCTGATCAAAAGCACAGAGAGATGTTCCACGGCAAACCTTTTACATCCATTGCAGGGGTTCTAGACATTTCAGTGTGGCACATATTGTCAAAGAAAGGTCTGGTCTTTCCCAAAACCCTCACTTTTTTGACTGGTTTATTTGATTGATCTGTATATTCAGAAATTCATTATAATTTCAATAGCATCCTGAAAAATCGGAACGATTTTATTGTCAATGCTGACATAGTTTTGTACTGGTTCAGCAAAGACTTTTAAGAAAACTTTTATGTATTAACTCTTGGTATTTAGCAGCCCCTAATAGCATGCTGATAGTTTTATTAAAGTTAACGGTGATATTTGCAGGATAGCAGCCTTTAATTTCCAATAGCTTTTTTGAATACTGTAACAGATTAAGGTGTAATAAAAAATTGCAATAGCATGCATTTTCAAATGCTTTTGTGCAAAATCCGGGCAAGATTAAGCTCACTTTAAAATACATATTCCATTGCTTTGAATAACATCTTGAAAATCATTCTATGATGTCTGGAATTCAGTTGCAAAGACTGAATCAGAATTCAGTCACACATTCTGGTCTCTGTTTTAATATACATTTTTTAATTCATAGGCCAGTCTGAAATGCATTCAGAATTGACTGGAAAACTTTCTATAGTAAGACTTCAAAATTTCCTTATCATATTTGGTAGGTACCACTGCACTACTTATTTTGATTTGGAAAAGATTGCTTATCTCTATTAAACTGTGAACCCTTTGGTTTTGGGATTCTGCTTTTACTGTAGCCATCATTTTGGATTGCAGCCTTTATTTTGTAATGAGGGTTTCCCACCTGGTTGAATGAATGACTTGAGATGTTGATGCAGAGAAATCCAATTCAGATCCTTCATTACCTGTCTATTTCCATGGCAAGATATGACTTGAAAACACAATCTAATCCCTGGAGAAAACAGTGGTTCCCCAAGCACCCTAAAAGCAGGTATTTACAGGCAGGCACTCTCCAGATCTGTGCAGAGGAAATTAAAATAAAACACAAATTGGCAAACACTTTCCATTCAGTCAGGATTGAAAGAGCAGCCCTGTCTGTAAAGAAAGGTGGTGGTAGATCTTGCCAAACAGTTCTGTCACACGTAGGGTAGGACAGCCTTGCATAAAATGGGCAAGAAGTGTCACGTCCTGCTGGGGACAAACAAAAGTTATTCGAAAAGTCAGGTCCTGTCCTCCCTGGTACTGATGGGGACAAACAAGTCGCTCCAAAACGAAACCGCACTAAAAGACAAGGAATCAAAAAGGGTTTCGCTTAGCTAGAAAGCGCAGTCCTTCACAGGGCTGCAGTTCAGGCTTGCTAACTCTCGGGAGGAGGTTTCTGGGGCTGCGGGAGGCTGGCTTTCAAGCCGCCAGTTTAACAAACCAGAGCAGTCAAAAGGCTGCTCTCTACAAAGCTGACCCCGTTTCCTACATGATAGCAAGAGCAACAGTCACACGCCAACGTCCACACTTGTGAGGCTTGAGCTTTTCCTGGAAAAGTCACAAATTGCTCTTTGAAGAAGCTGTGTTAGCTGGTATCGAGATGTATGATTTGGATGCTGTATCCACAGACTATTTGCCAGCAGGTCAGAGACCGGAGACCCAGACGGTGCTGTTCCCCATTTTGGGGAGCCTGGCTTCAGCTCTGATTGCTGAAAGTTCATCAAAGCAGAGTTCTTCCAGTGAAATGCTTCAAGCTCAGAGCTTGTTTCAGCAGAAAAAGCAGATCTAACCAGCTCCAACCCAAGGTTCCTTCCTCCGAGCATAAATCATATATGGAATAGGCATAGAAGATTTAGGTAACGTCTCAGACATGCTTTTCTTTTTATCTACAGCAAAACTTTTATTTTATTCCAAAGTATGGCAACAAAGGTCAAAAAAAAGCACGGCACTGCCTTGCCTTAAGCATGCTGAAGCTTTGTGGCACCTTTAGACTGGATTCTTGGCTTTGGAGACTAGAGAAACCTGAAAGTGTACTGGATATGAAGTCAAAACAGCTTGTTACCCAACTTGCTTTCTTCCACAAAGTATTGAAATATTAAGAACACAGGCAAATAACGCTTGGATGCAATTCCCTTTGTTTGTGTCGAGTTGCATTTGTTTGTCTGAAGCCAAACTGGGTGGATAATTTTGCATTCCTTATCTTAGCGGTGAATTGTGCAGTTCTGAAATTTGAATAAGATAAGATCACAAACAAGTAAAAACATGTGTAGGCTGACAAATCAATATATTTCGAAGTAACAGTTGAGAAACAAATTATTCCTGTACTAATAAGCTGAAAACTAGGTTTAGGGATTCTGCTAGGGCTGATAGTATAACTAACAGCTAAAGCAGTATTAAAAGGAATTTGAGCTGCCGTCATAGTTAGATGTTAATCACGCTATCACCTAGAAATAAGGTACTGAAAAGGCTGATAATGGTAAACTGCAATATTAGGGATTTTTTAAGCTTCTCAGTCTTTGCATAATAATGAGATCTTAACAACTGTAGTTCTTTTTAATCACTCATGCTGAGGTCTGCTCTTTCCATTTAGCCTGAAATTTTCTAATATTTTAGTTGAATTATTCAGAATAGCTACTCTCTTGCTAAGATGTTCCTATTTTTCAGTTCAGGACTCAACGTCATTGTCACCGAAGAGTGGCAGGATTCCTGCTAACTTAATCACATTCAGACCTATACCGTGCCTAACATCAGAAAGCCATTAATAACTGGCTTATACCAACCAAAGTCTGTTCTGTTGGTGATGACACATCTTAAAAATAGTTTCCTCTGAATGAAATCTACATTTCTGTACTGAATTATTACTTGCTGGGAGTCACTCTTTTGGTAACCCTTACGCTTTGCTGAAACAAAACACTCGTTGCCCTTGAGAAACACCTGAATAAGCCATACCTAACATGATACAATTCAAGAATAATTAAAGGCAATAACTGAAAACTGTAGGGTAGCAGCAATATGAAGATTTCCTTTGCCACCAGAATCTGACTTCTCTTCTTTCAGCCCTTGCTTCTCTTAGGGCATTTAGGAACGGTGTAGGACTCAAACACTCGACTTCTCAAAAATAATCCTCAGAAGCCCCAGTCTCTGTGTCTGGTACATAATTCACTAGAGCAGAACTAAACATCTCCTGTTTATATTTCTCTCTATATGCTGAAGTCTCCTGAGTGCTGGCTTTGTCTACAAGCAAGCCATATATGTACTATAAACATCTGTGTATTTATAGCACAGAATTCCCCAAATTCTCATCATCACCTCAGCAGATGATTGACTTTTTAAAAAAGCTACACATGCAATAGCAGTCTCCTCCTCTCTGCAGGTATTTGTTGGGTCAACAGCATTCTTTAGAGAAATGCTGTGTTGACAGGAAAAGGGACAAGCTGTTGAGTTATGAGGCTGTGGAACGATTGTGGTAAGCAGGGCTCAGCAGCTACGAATAGAGCTGTGAACCAAGACAGGTGTCAATTCAGTCCTTCAACAAAGCCAGAGTGACTCAAGTAGCATGTCGAGGCACACCACGCAGAGACTTATCTGCTTAGTTCTACATAAAAGTATTAAAGCAAAAAACCAAGGGAAAAAACCACTCAGAAATCAGCAGAACTGCATCTTCCCAGTGAGGATCATACTAACAGTGCTTAAGATGGAGTTTGGACTAGAGACCTCAACTGAGAACGTGTGAGAAGCTCCCAGTCCAGTTTCTTTGGTTTTTACGAGACGGGGGAGAAGTGCTGATTAAGGCAGCTATGTAACTTCTTACAAAAGGAAAATGCTCACACATGATGTTAAATGGCAGAGGAAAGAGAAGAAATAAAAGAAGAATGACCTACTTTTTAACCTATTTAACAACGACTGTAAATATTTTTATCTACATGCCCCTGAAGTTCCAACTTAATTTTCTTGAAAGTTTTTAAACAGCTGTGAAATCACTTGTTACTTGCCAATTACAGTATAACTTTGAATAATCAATAACCACAGCCATTCTAGAAGAAAAGCAAGCTGGCAGCTGAGCATACGTGTTAAAATAGATGTTTATGACTGGATGATTAAAAGCAGCAGCTGGAAGGGATCATGGCTGGTAGCAAAGGTAAGGCCAGAGACAGTAAGTGTGACTGGGGCATACAGGACAGAAGTGTGTTGTTTGAAAGAAGGTAAAAACTCTTGTAGTAGTGGTAGGAGCCTCACACATGTAGTGTGAGAAGCTAGCGTCATTTCCAAGGGAGCGGGGCTTTCTAGCCTGGAGAAGCCTGAATGACACATTAAATCTGGTCAAATTTGGCAATTTTTGTTAAAATGTGGCCTGGTCCTGTTCTGGGAAGACTTATGGTGTTGTGAATTGATCCTATCACTTACAGGTCAATAATTCCTAACTCTGTCTTTCCAGTGCATTGCCAACGGTTAGCTCCACATCTGGGATCCTTCTGGAGCAGCGGGAGCTTGTTTAGATCCCAGAACTGTTATCCCAGCCCTTCTGAGTTCCCAGTGGTCCTCCAACTCCCTCTTGCTCCTCTAACCCAAGCCGGGATGTGCTGTAGCCATCTCCCTGTTTGCTGGGGCAGCAATCCACAACCATGTACCCTGGGGGAAAAGTATGCACTCCTGGGGAGAGGCTTCATAGTAGAGGTGTGAGGAGGTAGCCTCCTGTGAAAGGGAGAAAGGGGCCAGCACTTGGAAGAGCAGGAATCTCACTCTGCAGGCTTCTTGCCCAAGCCATTCAAAAGTTTAGTCCTGTTGTAACAAGTCCATTTTCTACCCCATGGTAACACCATTCAGCGTGTGCCATCGGTACCTGTGTTGGAGCTTTAAACATAATCCATTGAAGTCCATCATGTGTTATACTACCAAACTGACGGCTAAAAACCCCACTTAAGAGCTGTATTCAAAACAAAAATCAAAATACAGCGTGGCATTAACAAAATCCAAATGGAATTCATACAGTGATACAGATGTGGTCTTTATTTTTTCTACAAAGTTTAATGTGGGCCTAGCTTGAAAAGTACCATAATATGCATTACTTGTTATGAATAAGAAAACCACTTATGACAGAGTACCCAATGGCATCTGCCATTACAAGTTACTTAAAAGCATTCTTAAATACTATAAATATCCCAAGGAACTGTGACTTCTTTCTCCCCTGAAAACTTTTCATAACATCAGAACAAGCTAACTTTTGATGTACACTACTGCTGTAAAACTGGATATGACAGTCCAATGCTGAGCTGTGTTTCTGATTGATAAGGATGCACTTAAAGTAACACTAGCAATTTATTTTTCCTACTGATCTAAATTATTCTGGAACTAGAAATTCTAGGAAACTGTAACATGTTCAAAGACATTAAAAAAACCCAATAAGCTGAAAAGGGCAACATTAACAGAAATGTTATAAATCTAATATTTTTGAAATCAGGCGGTGAAAAGCAAGGTGAAATTCACCTTGTACAGATAACATTTATATACCACTTTCCTTGCAGAGTGTCAGAATAGGGAGTCAGCTGAATCATTTGGTGCATAATCTTTTTCTTATCTTTTCATGAGACAAAGTTCACGCGAAGTGATAAGGAGATGGAGCAAATTAGAAGGTGAGTGCTGAAATGATGAAAAGAGTACTTTCAAACAGGTACCTGTGTTGCCTTTTAATTTTTTGGCTGTCATGTGTTCATCGCTGTTGCTGCCTGACCTTCCAAAATATGGTACTGATGAAAATCCTTCTTTGAAACAGGATTTCATGCACCTGCAGAAACAGGACAGGATGTGATAATCACTTATGCCAGTGAAGCAGCTTTAAATGGGCTGAAATCACCATCTTTCTCAGGTGTCCTTGATCTGTTCCCTTCTCAGTCAAACCTGGAAAGAGACTAGCCCACATTTGGAGAACCTTAGCCATCGTTCCATTTTGCTAAGCAAGCCCTGCAAGTTTATGGTGTCTCTAGATAAGGTTTTTTATGTGTTACCTACTACACTTTAAATTACTATGAACCTATCTCTGCACTGTTTAGGCTGCTTACTGTACTGGCAACCAAACTAGTTTAGTTTGAGGGTGTGAAGTCCTCTTTTCCTCATAACTGGCATCACCTATCTCTTAGATGCACATTGAATGTTCCTCCCACTAAACATCTGATTGTCATAGAAGGGGAAAATAACATTTTCTTCCTGGCTTTAGAAGTTATTATTGGAAACTTTGAATTAGTGTGTCTATCAGGAGGACCAAGGGGTAGTACCAGCTCTAGCTCTTCCGCTAAAGTCTTTGTAAATAAACAGACAGTAAGCAATTTCTTGTTCCCAAACCCTGTGCTTGGCCCTCAGGCCCATTCAATGCCCTAAAGGGCTCCTTCTCGCTCTTTTCTTTCTTCTTCCTCCTCACACAGTGTAATACCCAGTCAGCCCCAGGATTTGTAGCTAGCTGTAAAAGGGCAAAGGTTTTACATGACTCTAGGCAACAGGAACACAAAAACAAAATTTCCGTCCCCTTGCTCTAGGCAACTGCTAGACAGAGGGTTGGTTTTTTGTTCTGTTTTGTTTTGGGGTTGGGTTTTTTTTTTTTCTCCTGGAGGCAGTGCCTTTGCTCTTAATTCATTCACATTAACCTGGGAAAATCACACATACTGCCTGGACTACTTCTTGCTCAGGCCTTCAGATTCAACCCATTGCTTTGGATAGCTGCTACCTCAACGTTTCCAGTTATCACTGTACAAAGATACATATCTCGGAGCACCCTCCAGTTAGCCTGAAAGAAGAGCTAGTAGGGCAGCCAGCTGTATAAATCAAGTATATGACTGTCAACAGATTAAAGCCTTTTGACGTTGATTATTAACAGTTTTCAACATTTTAAAATGTTGACTCTTTTTTATTACTCCACAAATTCTCATTACTTCCTCACCAGACAGAAGCTTGAGAGCATGTTTGTATAAAACAAGCAACAGGAACTCTAAAATGATACCTTGGATGATTCACTAGAGACGAAGGAAAAGCAAACATGCCCGAACCCTATCAGTTGACATTAAAAAATAATAGTTTCTCAATGCTGGTTTTATCCTATCTCCAAAGATGAAGAATTAAAAAAAAAAAAAAGAGGAAAAAAAAGGAAAGGTACAGTGAACATTTTATTTAACTATCTTGGGGTTTGTTTTGTTGTTTAAAGAATTAATCAGCTGCTCCTAGCCCAGGGGGAGCGTTCCTGAGGCAGAAAGGCACTGCAGAGCGAGTACACGCTGCCCATGCCATTTGTTTCTTTGCATATGTTCTGGGAGTCAGAGTTCAGAAGTAGGGAAGTGCAGGGTGTCTCAGTGGGTCTATGCCCTGCAGAGCTGTTCCTGGAGAAGTGAAAATAGTTATGGCTGGGGCAGTTAAGCTGGCTCTAGACCTGCTTTGAACTATTGGAGTAGAGCCAAGGACCTGGCTGAACTGATAGATTTTGTTTTCAAGTTGCATAAGTGCAAGTAACCTGCAAGACTTGATTATTTTTTTCAGTGCAATAGTTAAGTTCAGATAGGATTATTTAAATAGCAACTACAATAGGACCCATGTAAGCATTTTTCACTTTACCTTAATCACCCTCCCAGGTGCTGCATCCTTGCTTGTAGGCCTTTGGGTTCTGATCTTACAGCTGCTCAAGTGTTTTGACATACTGAACACCACCGAATCTTTACAGATCCTGCCCAAAAGGGGGTTGTGTGTGTGTGTATGTGCATTCACTTACTCCTTCAGAAAAATTGCAGATCATATTCATCCATATTATTTTTATTAGATGAAAAAATTATCAGGTTTCATAATGAACTAAAGAGTAATTTTAGAATGATTGAACTTACCGGGGTAACATTCCCTCCTTCTGAATACTTTTTTGTCTTACTGCTCACTCTACCTTTAATTTCTTTAGAAGTTCAAGCACACTAATGAGCTTTTCCTCACAGACCTTTTGCAAAGGCTTTGGAACTTACTCGTATAGGGGAAAATACTTATGTCTTGAAATACATGGCTATTGACTGTCAAAGGAATTAATAAATTACATTTAAGTGTAAAGAAAACAGTGTGTAAGTCAGCTGATAGGGCTGGATTTTTAGCTTTACTGCTACTGTAGGAGGAAAGCATACTGTGTCACATATTTCAGATACTTGAAGGCAAATCTCCCTTTGGTGGGACAAGCATATACTTACACCAGTCATCTGATACAGAATTAAGCAGAGTACCTACGCAGGCAAACTCCAGACAAAAAGAACTTCATTCCAAACAATGCTAAAACTAGTCTATGCACAAAGCTTGCGCTGGCTCATCTAGATGACTTTTTACGCCTACTTAACTAAATACCTTTAAAACCCTGTGTTAATGTGCTAATACAACGTTTACACCTTGTTTCTCGGTGTGTCCACCTGACACTTCACAGCACAGCAGCTAAACTGATGCCAAAATAACTCTAGTTAAACTAGTTCATGGTCTGGTCTGCATGCAAAGCTCACGATACATCTAAGAGTATGATTTAGGAGTAGACTGTGTTAAAAAAAAGAGGAGTTAGGAAAGTTCCTTCCTGCACTCCCTACCACTGTGAAACTGTAACAATTTACAGGGGCTTCTATCCTTCCCTAAATCCTTATGAATTGACAGTTTACAAAATAAAGGGACAGAAGGGACAGACTTAATTTTACAAAAAAAGGATGGTCACAAGGTCTATACACCATGGAAATATCAAAGACTAGTGATATGGATTAATTCTGGTTTAACTGAAGAAACAAAGTCCAAATTATTCCCAGCAGCATTTTTCTATTCGATCCCCACTGGAACTGATTACATTTGACGAGTCTCAGCAGAAGGACCTCTTAATTTCTGAGAGGTTTTATATACACCACACACTGATGTTGAGCACTGGATGTGATCCGGCCGGTGTACGAGGAACAGCGCAGCTTACGGTGCCGAACCGAGTGCTGCTTCTTCACCGTCGACTAAAGGGGTGGCCAAACCCGGTGCCCGTAACCCACACGCTTCAAAGCTTTCACGTGCCTTGGAGCCAAAAGACACTTCCTACCCAATTTCAGCAAAGGCCTAAAAGGTGGAGAGGGCCGTGGGCCTCCCTCGGGCAGGGGGTGACCTACTTCGCGGTGGGCGCCGGTGCACGACTGTCGTGCTGGGGCCGGTGCCAAGCCCGGCAGCTGCCAAGATTCCTAACCTGCCATTTGGAGGCACATGCCGGACGTGCGGAGGAGGTCGAGGTGATGGACTGCGCGGCCTTCCCGCGGCAGCCGCAACCCCGACCCTTCCTCCGTGGGCAGCCTGCCTGGGGAGCGGCGACGTTCAGCCTCCCGCACAACCCCGGGAAGACGGGCCGGACAAACTGCGAGGGCTGCCCCGAAGGCACCTCCTCCCGCCGACGCTCACCTCCTCGGCCTGCTCGGGTTAAGCTTTAACCAGCCGCCTTATCTACGGGCGAGCCCGCGGACGCCCCGCCCGCCCCGAGGCCGCCCCTAACGAGCGGCTCGTGGGGGGCTTCGTCGTACGGGTGCCATCGCCCAGGCAGAGACCCCGCAGGGCGGGCAGCGGCGGCGCCCACCGCCCGGCACCCCCGCCTGCGCCCGCCGCCGCCAGGGGGCGCCCCGCCCGGGCCGCCTGCCTCCGGTGTGCGCCCCCGCCCCCGCCCCCGCCCCGGCTCCAGGCCCGGCCCCGGCCCCAGGCCCGGCCTCGGCCCCGGTTTGCAGCGCCCGCGGCCGGGTTGCTGACAAGGCTGGCTCCTAAGGGGCGAAAAGCCTCCGGCGGCGGGCCGTCCCGCTATCCCGGCCTCCTCCCTGCCGCCCAGACGCGCAGTGTGCTGGTGGCTTGAGGGACTCGAGGCCCGTTGGTGGATGGATGTCCCCATCCCGCACCAACACCGGACCGGCTATGGTTTAGGCAGGCGTGAAGCGGCGAGGAGGGGCACGAAAACAGCCAGACGGCCGGCCCTTCCTCAGGGAAGCCAGGAGCCACGCGTGGACGCTCCCGCCATCGCGCAGGCACTGCGGCGGTGCCCCGGTTGTTAAAAACTGGCTGGTGTAGGAGCAGCTCCGGCCTCCTCCACACTCATCACAAAACGCATAGTTCCTGAAAGTGTTTTTCTTCCAGATCCCACAGTTAGCGTCAAACTCCGTCCAAATCCCACTGACACGCCAGCCTGCGGAGCTGGTGCCCGCTGGGGTGGCAGTGTCGGCCTAACGCTAAGATACAAATTGACGGCAGAGAATAAAACTCTGGCAGCATTTACTCATTCATACAGTCGGACCGAGTCGTGCCAGCCGCAAGAACACTGCTTCTATTTGCTTCTGCAAAGTCATTTGGAAAGTCACAACTTTTTGTAACCAGGGTTTATGTAGACATGAAGAAGATTGCGCAGTTGTTGGCCTCAGAGATGGGCTATAGTCACAGGCTGTTGTGGAACTCACCAAGAATCTGACCATTGGCACAGACCCGAGCTGTGTTTCCTGGCATACCTTTCCCTTTCCTCTTCCCAATTTTTACGACAAATTGTCCTCCTGCCAGGAGATTCCTTCAGACTGTGTGAATGAAGTATTATTGGGGGGGGGGAGTGTTTTATTTCAACTTATGTCAGCTGTTAAACATTTTTATCCAAGCATGTGTGCATGCAATATGCGCAAGTATTAGATAAAGCTGAGGTTGTAACTCCTTTTGCTGCTAAACTCTCAGTTGCACAACAGGCAAGAAATGGAGAATTGAGGTCATGCGTATGCCTTGCATGGTTAAAAACCTATCTACGAAGCAGGAAATTCTCTCAGTGAACTTTAGTTTTGCACAGAGGCACAACACACCCACTCACAGACATAAGAAAACAAAAATCAAGGTAGTTAAGGGCAGTGATGGGAAGGCATGGGCATTTTTAAACCTGATCTGGCCTTTCAAACCTTTCTCCTTGGTACTGACTCTAGTGGGGGTACTTACCGAGATAAGGTATAAAAGAACTATCTTGCACACTTTCTCCTTTTTCTCACTATTAGCTGCATTTCTGCCACTGGACCTCAGATGAGTCAGTGGTACTGAGTGTAACTGAAAGCTTTTTTTAAAGGAGGGGTCTAACCTGTTGCATCCATTAGGGACTAGGCAGAGCTGTAGGTGACCTTTTGTTTTGCCCTAAAGGACACTTGCAGTTAAAAGTAACTTTCTGATTTCTGGGGGACAGCGGGATGGTCGGTATGCTGTTTTAAGTGTTACTGTCTCTGTAAACCTGGATTTACATACAATTTTTCATGACATTCTGTAATTATTATAACTAGGGTGCAAACTTTTAAAAAGTATTTTAGCCTGAGATATGTATAGCAATTCAACCTTAAACATGGGTACATTTGGAGATGCATAACAATAAATTGCATCACTAGAAACTGTTCCTATAGAAAAATAAACTACGTGGATATAAGCAGTTTTACAACATTATATCTACATCCACGCTGAGGGCTTGTACTGAATGAGGTCTCAGGTTCTCTAACTTCCATGTGTGAAGGTAGTCTTAGGATTGTAAAGTTTTGCCTTTGCTTTTTGTTTAGGAACTTGTTGGATGACTGGAATTACAACTGGAAATAATTTTCAGTTCTGAATTCACAAGTTACTGAATCTTTAACAATTTCATTCTATCAATTGTTGCGCTAAATTGGTACCGATAACAAAAAGGCTTATATTTTCTTCCTTGCTATGAATGCTTAGCCACTGTATGGTAACAATCCTACCAATGTTCCAGCTGTCCTAAGTCTTCCAAAGCCAGCAAGACCAAATCGCACATTGGATTTCCCACATTTTAAGTTGCTTTTCCTCTAGTTCTGCTGTACATGCATGCTTTATATAAACCAAACACATTTATGAGTGCCTGACTTTTAAGAAATGTAGAAATTCTGTCAGCATCTCACTTTCTCTTGGGTGTGAGGCTCCAACATGGGCATTGTGGGACAGTGGTGTCCACCTAATACATGCCTGTCCCTGGATCTGTGGGAGCAGGGAGAATGATCGTGTAGGCTGTGCCTCAGGAGCTCTCCTTTCGGAGGATCTCCCTTGAGTATAGCGTTCCCCTAAGGAATATATTCTGTGGCCGTGACGTAGTATGGTGGGCTCCCCTCCAGCTTTACGACTCAGCACACCAGGCTTGGATCACTCTGCCAGCACCCTGTTAATACAAGCAGTTGTGGAAAAGCAGTGTCCTGCAAAAGCATGGAATCAAAACTGCAGCTTATTTTGTACCCAGGGCAAGCTAGCACTTTACTCCAGCCCTCGTCTACCTGGGCTGAAGTGGTGGCCAGGGTGTAAGCGCGTACAGGAGCATCATGGTGGGGCTGTTCCACCTGCACACACCACGACTTGCCTGTGTGTTGTCAAGTGGGGAGACATCCAGAGTCCCCGTCGAGCCAAGCTGAGGCTCCAGCAGCTACTGGCTTCTTCGACTCTGCTCTTACTTGGCATCTACCATCGGAATAGTGCCTAGACAGCTAATGTCTTTGCCTCATCCTTCCTAAAGCCGTCTATGAGAGATGAGTAGCAGGACAGAAGAGAACAAGGTGGGGACCAAAGGAGTCTCACATTAAATGGATAAGTCAGTCAGAATACTAGTCATAGTCGGGAGTCATCACATTTTTTGAATGAATGACTCTATGAAAATCCAACATGGTCTGTATCTGAGCAGAATTACATGTTTCAGATTGGCTCATCACTGTAATCTTTGACTAAAAAAGCCAGATCAGCTACTGGGCCAACTTCTCTTCATGTGCTCCTCAACAGAAACTGCACTGCATGGGATCTCTTTCAATATGCAAGCAGGTTTGTCTAATCTCAGTATTACTGAAAAAAAAGTTGGGACTGTATAGTCATATAACAAAATCAAAAAGTAACATCCTTGAAATTATTGGTTCTACTCATCAACTGGACAGAGAGGTGTTCCATATAAGTAATTCAAATAAGATGAATGCAAACTTAGTAAATGGTAGGTTAGTATTATGCAGTTCGAAAGTTCTCAATCTTAAATCTGACTGCATAAAGAATATCTTAGTGATTCAGATCCAGGTTTCAAGCAGGCTGATGCAGGATATTTAAATCTATTGTAAAATGCCATACATCACTCCAGTAGTGACAATGTGCATATGTAGCAAAAGATAGCAAATTCACCCGTCATTCATTCAAAATCATTCATCAGTCATCATTCATTCTAAATATTGGTTAGCAATGAGACACTCAGCATATTTTAGCGTCAGAAAATTACAGTAGTGTCAATACTCTGTATCCAGTGCACTACAACTGTAAGAAAGAAAATGCAGTACCAATCCTCTCAGAATTTAAGCTGGTTTCAGAGACACTATTAGGAAATGAATAGTGGTTTCACGACATCATTTTATCGTTTTGTAATCAGGTTAGAGGCCAATCATACATGGTCATCACTGCAAAGTAGATGAGGTCAGAGTTCCTCCCCACTAGTATAAGGTTATCAGCTTAAATACCTGCAATAGCCTTTTCCGAGAGGGAAAAAATAGGATATGATTAAAGTAAATTTTAAAGGAACATATCTCTTCATTTCTGGAGTTGCATGGAAATTAAACATGCAATATCCATTAAAAGCAGTGAGAACTGTATGTCTAAATCCTATTAAACTGTGAAAAAATTGAAGAAGATGGAATGCCTTTCTGTAGAATAACTCTGATGATATAAGAAACATCTCAGTGCTCCCTGAGGGCTTTGTGCAGGGATGGGCCCTGCTGTATTGGGTGGTATTTAACTTCAGCAACAGGCGAAGCAGACTCTGGCCATGACTTACTTATCCTCTATGATAGCAACAGACCCAAAGATTATGCCTGCATTTGCAACTGTGGAATGCCTGGGTTAAGACTATTAAGAAACTATCAAAAAATGTGACTATACCAAAAATTCACTCACCACAGGGATTGATTCTTTACCTTTATTTGTGACTCATGTGAAAGTAACAAGTGTTGAATGCGTCCAGCAGCTGCAGAATAAGGAACCTCCTACCCTTGTGATTACAGAACTGTTTTCAAAGCATGTTGAAATACAACTGAGCTAGAATGAAAGAAAAATGAAATGCGTTGTGAAAAATCATCTGCGTATCTCTTCCTTTTTTTTTTGACTGAAGTATGTTATTTATAAGTGAGTATGTTATTAAAAACTGACCATAGCGCTTTACAGCCAGTAAAAGACAATAGACCAAATGTTACTCTTACCCACAGCTGGAGTGGATTGATAAAACCAGCACATTGTCTTTGCTCACATAGTTTAAAGTCTAAATAAAGATATATGATCAAAAGAGTAAATTGGCTCAGCAAGGTGGCGGAGAAAGGGCAAAAGGTGAAAAAAAGTTATATTGGTAAGTTATAAAATGCCGAATCGGATAAATAAGGTGTTTTTGCTGGGTGCTGCAAGCTTTAAAAAAGTTCTCTGCTGTTTGTTTGCATTACGGAAATGAAGGATTTTCAAAACAGCGTTTGGAAGGAAAAGGGATGATACTATCCCTCAAAAACCTGCTCAGTGCATTAAAATGAGTCAATGCTCACATATATGTTATACTTCTTTTTTACATGCTCCACTCAACTGAGAAAAAGGTAGAAATTATTGATATTATGTCATTGGACTGAACAACTCACGAGCAATCTATCATTTACCCAAATAAGTGCATTTTTCACATTTATATTTTCAACCATATGTTTTTTACAGAAATTAGAGTTGAGAACCTAGCATGCCATTCAAAGTCCAAGGAAGTTTTCATGAGGAAATCCAGTGAATTTTTTTCTCTGACTTCAGCCAAACCCTGAGAAAACAAAGTGGCAACTTTGGGGGAAAAATAAAAGGAACAAAAAGGCAAGCAAGCAAATGGCTAAACATACTCTACAGAAAAAATTCTCCCAATTGCATGATAATACAGGTAAAACTGAGTAAAATTTTTGCTTTTGCATGGTTCCAAGTATATGATTTGGCTAAACATTAGTTATTCCAATATAAAGTTAGGTGTGAATTTAAAGTGGCAACGCTCTAGTAAAATAATTCCATGTGCTCTACTTGTTCCAGAATAACAATAGTCACATGTGGAATTATTTGGTAATGGATATAGCTGAATAGATATTTTGGAATATCTGAATAGATATCTTGGAGTATCTTTGTGTAAAGCAGTTCTTGGTGGTTTAAAGACAGGAAGAAATAGAATAGGACAAGGAAAGAAATCTGTGATAAAGCAGGGAGCAAGTGAAAAGAAATAAAAAATTTGCAAATTGTGGGGAGCTTTGAAGGAGCAGCTGGGGGGCTGCCCCGAGCCTGGGCCGACACTGTCCCTAGGAAATTGTTCCACCCTTGTAAAGCACAGAGACCAAGTGTTTTATAAGCTTTTATGTTCCCAATACAACTATTTTTAAAGTTCTGTGAATGAGAACTGCAACCTCCCTGGCTAGGGAGCTCCGTTTACTATGGCTGTTAGTGTATAAGTCATCTTTTAAAAAGCAAGCAGCTTCTTTTTTGCCGCTTTGTGGCAAAATCCACATCAACAACCCCACTGAATGTCATCAGTAATCCCATTCTTGTATCTTGAATCAAAACTAAACTTTCAGTGATGTGTTAAAAAACCCAAATTATTGCAAAAATTAAACACAGTGTAAAAATACAATAAATATTCCCATCGAAGGAAAGTAACCTTTTTCTAATTTCTCAGAATTAATTTCCATTGAATTCTCAATGCCCACTTAGTAGACATTAGCTGGTGTCATAAAAAATTGTTCTAGTTCATGCTGACCTTATTGGGAGCAGAATCAGAGCCTGGATTCGTGGATTTTAAAGAACAGAGCTGGATTCAGAGGTGAAAACTAAATGAACTGCTCCTCGGTATCCTAAGAACATGAAAACACAGTGCAACCCTATTAGTCAGTGAGGATCTGTTCACTGGAAAATCACCGAGGGAATAATGAGGGGGGAAGAACAAGAGGAGGAGGAAAAGGTGAGAAGAAAAGAGAAAGGGGGCAAGAGAGAGCAAAAAGGAAAAGGGAATTTGCTTTTGATGTCACAGTTCTATCAACTCATGCATTTTTCATGGGTACCAACTAGTGCTAAAATAATGCTGTGCTGACAATCCGAGCATGAAAAAAATCAGCCAAGTTGCCAAACATCATGATACTGGCTTAAAAATAATGAGATTTACAAAAATTCAAAACTCAAAGCTTTTCTTTCCCTTCTAATTTGTAAGCCTTTTGGGTTTGCATATTCAAGCTTTTCTCTCAAACCTGAGATTTAGAAATGTAATTATTTTTAAGGAGACCTGAGGTTCCAATTTAATCACATCTGCTGAAGAGCTAGAGCTTAAAACAAAGCTAAGTGTTGCGAAGTCTCACTGTAATCATAAGAGCTGGCAACACTATATGTCATAACCAACCATGGCATACTGTACAGTTTTGATGCAAAACGAACTAAAAATTACCAGATGTTAGATACAAGTGGATTAACTCATGTTACATTTGTGCCCTTTGCTAGAAAGTAATTAAAAACTGAAAGTGAAGCCAGCTGGCAAATGAAAATAAACTGGTAGGACTCAGGAGTTAACCTGTTTTGTAGCTCAAGCTTCATATTTTGTAAACTTAACTAGAAGAAGCAAGCATTAACATTTCTCAGTGCTTTTGATTAAAACCTGATCACTTTTTAAACAAAGTAATTAATGGATTGGATGTAAACATTCTTTTAGGTTTTAGTCACGCAGGCTACAGCAGTGCCGATCGTTGCCTTTACTTGCAGAGGCAGAGAAAACAACCTATGCACAGGTGCAGGAAACAGCACGGGACCTTTATTTGCAGGAACAGCATTTTAAGTTGTAAACTTAAACTATTTAGGTATCAGCCTTCAGATATTATTCACCTCAATAGTTCTATGGAGTTTCTACAATTATTCTCTAGATTTTTCATGTAAGTGCTGGACCTTGCAATGATGAACTATAATGGATGTGGACTTTCTGTCTTTTTTTAGCTGGCTAGCTCTCTTAAGAACACAATTGACTTAACACCCCAGTTTTAATTACCAATGGCACTGTAAATGCATTAGAGTAAAAAAAAACAAGTGGTGAAAAATTAATACACTAGCAAAACCATGCAGTGACATTTTCGGTGAACTGGAAAAAAATGAGGCAATGTTAAGGGGCCCACGTACAACTCTTATGCTCATCTTAATTGTATATCATCTCACTTTCAGCAAAATATATCCCTATGCCCCTGTGGGCTCTGATAGCTATATACTCCTTGGCTTTTGGACTGTAACTGAGAAAGAAACGTCTCCGGGATTGCACTGTCAAACGCCAAAACCGCTGTGGGTCAGCCGAAGGGAATAGCCCTGCAAGAGGAGCGCCTGCAGGTACTGAGGAGAGTGGATCGCTCCGGGACCGAGCGGCTGGTGGTCTCCCAGGGGCTGGTGGTCTCCCAGCTGCTCGGCGGCTCCTCGGCGCCCGGCGCCGGTTTCGGAAACGCTGGTAATGCCGGTGGCAGGAGGCGCGGGCGGGCAGCGCCGCACGCCGCAGGCTCGGCCGCCCCTCCGTGCCGCGCCGTGCCGCCCGCAGCCCGGCCCGGCCCGGCCGGCAGCACCGCGCAGAAAGAGCCGCCTTCCCCCCCGTGGTCAGCCGGCCTGGGCCCACCGCCCGCACCGGAGATCTCCGGCTGATAATTCAAAAATGGAGGATGCGCCCTCTCAGCCATTAATTAATAATGTAGCTCGCTGTCTTCCTGTGTGACACACGCTGGAAGGCACCGAGCGGCCAATAAAGATGTAGGGGAGAGCAGGGGAAGGCTCCTCCCCGCAGCTCTTCCTGATTGAGGGCTTGAAGAAGTAGATCAAAAACTTCCCAGGAGCCGGGGGGGCAGAGGAAAGGGGAGAAACGCGGCGAGGGGGACCGCGCTTCGCACCGGCCGAGCAGCAAGGGCAGCTCTGCGGCCGCACCAGGTGGGCAGGAGGGGAGGGAGCCCCCCGAGCCCCCCGCTGCGGCAGGCCGGAGGGCGGGCAGCCCCCCGCGCCGCGGCCGCGCTGTCCCGCAGCGGCGGCCGGGCCGGGGCGAGGCGCGGAGCGGGAAGGGCGAGGACCCCCATTAGGCAGCGTCCCGGCAGGACGGGAAGGAAGAAGATCAGTGGTCGGCGCTGCCCCTCCTGGGTGTTTGCTTTGCGGGGAGGAGGAGGAGGCGGAGGCGGCGGGGGAGTGGAAGTTGGTGTCCGGCCCGGCGTGTGTGGGTCAGAGGCGGGGGAAGGGGGTGACCCGGGGGCAGGGGAGCCGGAGGAGACAAAGCGCGGCGGCGGCGGCCAGGGTATCCCCGAGCCGAGCACGTTGCGCGGCTGGGGCGGGGGGCGCCGCCCCCGCCCGCCGCTCGGCGTCACGGCCCCATTGTGAGGCAGAGGGAGGCGGAGGCGGGAGGAAGGATCCGCCGCTCGCTCCGCGCGCAGTCCCAGGCAGGCAGCGGCGTGTCAGGCACACAAAAGGCCGCCGTGCCGCCGCCGCTTTCTCCCGCTCCTTCTCCGGCTCCCCCGGGGGGAGGGACACGCCGGGCCCGCTCCCTCCTCCCCGGGCCGGGGGGGGCCGCTGCCCGGACTCCCTCCCTCCGTATTTTTTAAATTTTTTTTTTTTTTCCCTCCCCCTCGAAGCGGGTCCTGGGCAGGAAGAGAGAGCGGAGCGGGGCGATGCCGCTGCTGCACCGAAAGCCCTTCGTGAGGGAGAAGCCCCCCGCCGACCTTCGGCCGGACGAGCGCGTTTTCTACTGCAGGGTCACTAACGAGATCTTCAGGAACTACGAGTAAGAGACAACCCCTGTGTCTGTGTCCCCGTCTTCGTGTCCGTCCTGGCCCCCCCCGCCGCCCTACGGCGGCGGGCAGGGAGCGGTTTAACCCCCCGAACGGTTGACACCTGGGCGGGCGGGGAGGGGATTCCCCGGCAGCGCCGCGGGGAGGCCTGCCGGGGGGGGGGGGGGGGGCGCGGCTGGCGCCGAGCCCGTGCCCTCCCGAGAGGGGTGGGGGGAGAGGGCGGATCTCTCGCCCGGGGCAAGGGGAATCCCTGCCCCTCCTCGGCGGGGGTATCCCGCGGCCCCCTCCCCTCGCGGGGAAGGAGGGCAGCCGGCTCCTTCCTCCCCCCCCGCTCCTTCCGCACTGTCGCCCTCGCCCCTGCCCCCGCCGGGGAAGTGAAAGTTGCGCCTGTGGGAGGCGGCGGGCGGTAACGAGCGTCTGCCGGGCCCGGGCTCTCCCCCTCCCCTCCGCCCCCGCCGGCAGCCGCGTGTCGGCGGCGGACGGCGCTAGGCCGCCCCGCGGAAGGGGCCGCGCCGTGCCCGGCTTCAGCCGGCGCCGCGGGGCAGCGGGACCGCCCGCTCGGTATGTGCCGGCCGCCCTATTGTTGTGGTAACGGCCGGGCGGGGGCGCCGCCTGCGGAGCCCGCTGGGCTCGGCTCCCCGGCCGGCTCCCGCCGCGGTTAACCCCTTGTTGCCGGCCCTCCGCCGGGCCGGGGTGTCGGAGCCGCCGCGCCGCCCAGGGCCGCGCTCGCCCCGCCTCCGCGGGGAGCCGCCGGCTGACCCGGTTGGAAATGGCTGGCGGGCCCTGCCGCCCGGCGGCCCGACCGGGGGAGAGCCCGACCCGGGCGCGGGGGTCGCTGCACCTGTCCGGCGGGGTGTGAGTCCCGCAGCCGGAGCCCTCCCTTCCCGGCCGGGCGGCACCGCCAGAGGTTAAACCCGGCCTGAAACCGAGCGGGCACACCTGTCCCCTCAGGATCTCTCTTTCTCGTGAGGTTTTTTTCCCTCTTTTCGTCCCTTCCTTCCCTCCCCTTTTTCCTTTTTCTTTTTTTTTCTTCTCCGTGTGTAAAAAGACCAATGGAAATTGTGAAATTGCCGTTAACCGTTGAAAGCGTATTGCACGGATAGTCCCGAACTTGCTGCCGCTTACTTTATCGCTTGTAAGAACAATGGACAGAAACTATTTAGCGAGACGTTTTTCAAAAGCTGATAAATGTATGTGTATTCACCCCCCCAGTCTGATCCAGCACCATCCCCGCCTACAAAAAGGCCCCCACATCCAAACTCTCTTTTTATTTTTTTTTTTAAAGACATGCAGACTGATGAGATTAAATCTGAAATACTTTTCATTTGCAGCATATGAAATTAGAGCACACCTAAATCTTTTTCGTGTTTAGACTTGTTTTTCTTACTCAAATACACTTCACCTAATAAAATTTTAAAGAAGTTGGATTAGGTAACTTTGGAGGGTAATGCCTTACTGTTTCCTGGATGATATACTCGGGGGGGATGGGGGGGTGTTGAATGTTTTGTTGGAAGTTTTGTAAGGAGTGTTTTCATTATAGGGCGTATAAGAACCTAACGAGCAAGAGCTGACAGCCTTCTGTTTCTGTAGGAATTAAGTCCCCTTCCCCCAGCTTCCAATATTTTGAAAGCTGCTTTTCTGGTTACAATTATTATTATCACATAATTAGATGACTCTCATGTATTTGTTGACACTGCACTGAAATACGTTTCAGGTACGTGTAGTTTTGCTAAAATTTCAGCGTGAAAAGTATCCTTTTAAAACATCTTTCTACTCTCAAAGGGTTTGGTGAATATTTTAAGTACTCTGACAGGCTTATTTACACTGCGAGGATGTTGTCACTAGAAAAAGTATGAAAGACCAAATTCCATATTTAACCAAAGTTCACGAATTAAGGGATAAATTTAGACTTGTGTTCACGCAGGTGATCCCTAGAAATGTCAGTGGGTGGTTAGCTCAGAGGTCAGGGCTTAGAATATGGTATTTGGGACAACTCTGCTATGCTTGGTTTTTGTGTATGTGGGGTGGGGGGTTTTTTTTGGTTTGGTCCCCGTTGTCCCCCGACCCCCCCTTTAATTCTCTTCTGGCTTTTTTGTTAGGTTGAGTAAAACTGGTACTTTGGATTGAAAAGTTTAGTATTTTTTACTTAGCAAGGTGTCCTGGCACAGATGAGTAAGTTTAGATTAAGGTTAGTTGTTTCTGGCATAACCTACTGGAGAATGTAGGGTCATCTTTCAGCAAGTTTTAAAGATGCTGATCCTTGTCTCTGCTGGTTGCAAAGTGATGCTTCAAATAGCTAATGTCTTCTGAAAACAACATTTCCCATTTCTTTGCCTAAGCCAGAGCAATTAGATTGATAGGGAGGGCCCACTTCTTAAAAATTGTATTAGCTGTTTCATGAAAGAAAACCATTGTCTAGATCAGGCTTCTCTGAATCTACTTTTGCAATAGCAACTTGAATTTTTTGAGGAGAGAATTTAAAAATTACAGAGTCTGACTAGATCAAGCGGGCTGTATAGATACATATGGTAACCTGAATTCACCCCCTTCCTCAACTGTATGAATGCTTTTAATTACTACAAACGGTTAAGACTTCAGTTGTTTTCTTGTTTGTGCTCTGTAAAAAGAAAAACAGCAACAAAAACAAACTTAGTGTTGAAAAGCTTCTTTCATGCCCATGCTTTAGTAGAGATGAATACAACTCATACATTAGTATTACTCTCTCGATATAAGAAATCTTTATGCTAATGCGAGGAGAATTTGGCAAGACTAGTATTTTGTAAAGTGACTTTCCCGTTAAGAATGTATTTCCTTTTTAATCTGAAATACCATTGCATAGTTTTGTAACCCTTTGAAAGGGGGTGCAGTGAGGTGGCAGTGTTCGATTGTATTTATCATGAGTAACAGGAACTGGGGGAACTGATGTTCTTCGTGCTTGGTTGTACTTCTGGTTAGAGGGACAGACCTGGGGACAGACCAACACAAGAGTCTCTGGAGCCATAGTAGCAGCTGGAAAAGCAAGTACGGGGGTGCAGGGGCTGTATGAGAAACAGATTAAACCAGTGGGATGTTACCACCAGTCTTTGACACCTTGCCTGTGAAAGTTAATAGCTGATATAGATGTGCGGTGAAAGCTACTATTAAAGCATGGGAAGTCTTGCTTGTGAAGACAGCCTGAAAAAGAAGACTATGAGTAGTATAGATACAGTGGTAGGAATGTTCCTCATTCTAAAACACGGGGGGAAAGAGCAGTTTTGCATCTTCAGAACTTACTGAAACTTCTTTATAGATTGGCCTGTGGAATTCTTGGTTACAGTCAAAAAGAGATCTGTTCAAAAGGTTTTTTTAAAGTGTCCTTAGTTAAATTAGGTGGATTTTTCTGCTTTGTTGAAGAGAAACTCATAAGTTGAAATATATTCCTTAATGCATAATTAACCTGTAGATATTAAGGAATAAATGTCTCTTCTCAGTTTTTTGTTTGTTTGTTTCTTTCTTTTGTGCATTATTTTGTAATATGTATTATTGACCACTTCTGGAGACAAAGCAGAATATAAGAATGCTTTTGTGATCCAGAATGGCAGAGTTGGTCTTCCGTGACTACACTCCTACCATAGACTAAATAGATTATATATTAGAGGCTCATAGGGGCTTCAGGATTAAAAATAACAATTATTACAAATTAGCCATTCCATAGATTTCTTTTTTCCCTGCTTTTTCCGCTCTCTTAAATTTCACTTACTTAACATGACTTTCTCATATTTTACATTAGCCGATATATAATCCTTCTGTTTAAAAAACGAACACCCCCCAACTTTTTAATATATGCTAAGAAAATGAATGATAGTAAATGGTTTGAAACAAACATGTTCCTGAAACACACTAAAAATACAGTAGATCTTGGACTCAATGGTAATACTTGGTAAGTTCAAGAAAAAGGCATCTGTCATTTCTAGGCTGGATTTTTATATCGATTGCAAGTGCAGTCAGCACAGAGATTGCAAGTAATTTATTTCTAGCTTCTGTTAATGAATGGCCTCCTATCAAATACCTACCAATTAGCAGTAGTAAACTACTTCTCAATGATTTGCTGATAATTTTGCTGTTTACCTTACCTTGCATGGAAAACTAACTATATAATGCAAATGAAAAAAGACATCCCGCTGAGAAGTCAGCATTAATTACTACTACAAAGACAACTCGGTTTTTAGTCCCTGCTCCTCGAGTAGTTGAGCTGATGTGGACATCTTCACCAGGGCGCTGCAGTCCTGTTTGACTTCTCGCAGGCAGATAGGACCATGCGAGTGAGCTTTGTGGACGTGTTTTGTAAGAACTTCCTTCTCCATGTTGTCAGGAGTTACAGAGATCTTGAACCAGTGAGGAAGCCCCAGAGACTGTAATACCCTAGGTAACGGTGTAGATAAGGCTTCAGATGTGATGTAGCAGCAGATGCACTTGCTGTTCTGAATTTAAGTTGAATGTAGAACGTGATCAAGTGCATTATTACTCTTTTAAGTACAGAGAATGGGTATCACTGGTGCTGCTACCGTTCTCTTGGTTTGGTAGCTGTTGTGTCTGCTCTTTGTAAATCTTTTTGTGATAACTGACGTGCACCAGAGAGAGACAGGGACTGAAAGAGTACTACGAATAACATCTACTGCTATACTGTTAGGATTTTTTCTCCTCTCTCTCAAACCAAGTTAAAGTGAGATCGTTAAAACATTGCAATAAAACTGTGTTAACAGACTAAGCCACAGATGGTTTTGATGTGCTATAGGTAATGACTAGCTGAAGACAAATAATGCTTTTCAAATCGAATGTAACTTTATTTTCACACAATTTTTTTTCTTCCCTGTAAGTTCACGGGGGGAAAAATCCACACAAAACAAAAGAGGAAATGAGGGAGAATGAAACTAGATACCCAACCTACTCTTGTATGCAAATGAAAAAATGTTTTCCTCAAATATGTTTCAGTTAAAGTAATCTTAGAATTTTGCACTTGTAATAATCATGGATTAAAAATTTTTAGAGAGCAGTTTGTTGGTTTGGGTTTTTTTTAGTTTTTTTCCCTGTAAGTTCAATGCTGTTGCTTTAAATAGCATGACTGCCCGGTGTCCCCTCACAAAGAATAACAGCAGCTCTTAAAGGGACACTGTCAGCGTCAACCTCGGTCTCTCCCTCCTTCTCTCCTCTCTCTTCCCTTTTTTCCCCCTTTTACTTTCATAATTTTTGAAAATTATGTTCTGGTACATTTTTTAATAACTCTTAGGGTGGTTTTCTCTTTCCTGGCTAAAGATAATTATCTAGAACCTCTTCGGTGAGACACAAAAATATATGTAGAGACACACAGCTGCATGAAGATTTGAGTAAATGTTTGTTTATTGAAGTCAGTATGACTACTAAAAATTGTGAATCTAATACAGAAGTATTGAAATGCAGGGCAGGAAGAGACCTGAAGACATCATGTTTTATGTATTCCATCACCTTAAAAATCTGTCCTTTTTTTTTTTTTTTAGTCTAACCTGTTTTTTAAAGTGTTTAAGTAGCTATTCTATACCTTAAAGATACTGATTCACCATGGTTGACAGCAAAAAAAGAATATTCTGTCCTATGCACAAAGAATGACTGACAGCCATCCAGTCTTCATATATTGAAGAATAATTTATCTCATTCTCTCTCCTTTGTTCTTCTCCTTTTCTTGTTCAGAGTAAGCAAACCCAAATTATTCCTTATTATGAGTGTTAGACCCATGTACTGTCAAATATATTAAGTAGATGCAGGTGATATAAAAATCTGAAATTTTGTAGCTATTAAATATTACTCAGATAATAATCTCTTCCTCTTCTGTCCTTTTCCCCTTCTTATGGCTGATGTTCTTTCTAAAGCATCTTTCTCTCACTCAGAGGAATCCTGTGTTCATACAGAAAGGATTATCTGAGCCAGGACCCTCCATTGTCCTCAATCTGGAATTTCCATTTTCATTTACAAAATGTTGTGGTTCATCTGCCCATCTGCAGTGAACATAGTCATCTGCATCAGTCTAACTGATGCACGTTTGCCAGCTTGAGTTTGCAGGGCGCCTGCAAGAAAAAACTCGAAGTGTGAACTGTCCAATTCTTTAACTCCATTACTAGAAATGATTTGAACAGTTCTACCCTTTTAAAAATGGGAACACTGTGCAGCGTAATTTTTTTTAAAGGAATGGAACTTCGGTATAGGTATTTCATGTAGCATGCAGTGTTCTGAATACTGTGTGTCTGCCTTGAAATGGCTGTGTTGAACTGATACAAGGCAAAACAAAACTCAATTTGTCATGTGTGTTGCATACTTACTAACACTAGTCTGTTAAGATTTTTAAAGGAAAGCAAATAAAAATCATTGTCTGAACTGGGGCATATTGAAAGATTGCTCTGCTGTCCGATCACGGAATCCGTAGTATATGATACGTTTTAACATAGTTTTGTGAATAGCTACATCATCTGCTTCACCTAGAAAGTGTTTTAACAAACTGCTGTTTTTCTGATACCTGTCAAAAATTGACAGATATTGACTAATGAAAGCTGCTCTTTCTTGATTCCAATATAATAACTAGTAAGCAAGCAATAACGACAATGTAATTTTAGCGTTAATTGGAAATGCAGGGAAGGAGGAGAATCAGTATTTGCTACTGGAAAAAGGGAGGAGAAGAATCTGTAGGAAAAAATAGTTTAATGCTTTTTCTAAGAGCAATGCAAACAGTGAAGGAATAAAAACTATTTAGAGAACTACTTGACATTAACTTTTTACCTCTCCCATCTTTTCATTTGTTAGCTAGGGCACTCAAAATCTGAAACTTAGTCAAGTTTCAACATGTTTCTGTGATCTTAAGGTTATTTTATGTTTGTACAGTTTTAGACCCTCCTCTTGCAAATATTTGTGGAAATGTGGGGGATGTGAGGAGGATATGACACCTATTAAACTCAGTGTGATTATTCTTATGCATAAAGCTTCTTACATGTGAATATTTGTTTGCAGCAGTTCTAGGTCTTGATGTTGTTACTGTAGTCTATAGTGAGAGGAGACTTTTTGGTTTTACAATAGCAATTTACCAGGCCATGGCTAAAAAGTGGTAAATAACCCTCGATTATCTACAACCTGTACAGGAGTAGAGCTGCCTTTGCATTTCAGGCTTGTAAAAGAAATTTGCTGCAGTATTAATGGTGAGCAAATTGAAAGTGTTAGTCAGAACTCAACCATTTTCTTTCTCTCTCCTCCCCCTGCCTTTCTTTTCAGTGATTTTTTTGAACGCACCATTCTGTGCAACAGCCTCGTGTGGAGCTGTGCTGTCACAGGTAAACCAGGACTCACATATCAGGAAGCACTGGAATCAGAGAAGAAAGCCAGACATAATCTTCAAAGTTTTCCAGAGGCACTCATCATTCCAGTTCTCTACTTGGCCACCCTTACCCATCGCTCCCGACTTCATGAGATCTGTGATGAAATCTTTGCTTATGTCAAGGATCGGTATTTTGTTGGTGAAACAGTGGAAGTAGTTAGAAATAATGGTGCAAGGTAAGTATATTTAAAAATAAATACGTGTTTCTTTTTGTTTGGTGTGGATGGGTTTTGTGTGTGCTTTTTTTAAAACCAAAAATCAGGATAATAAACTCATCAAACATGCCCAAAGTAAGGTGTGATGCTTAAGCTAGGGATACTGTTGCTGCTCCTCCCTACTTTAATTATGAGTAGGATTGTATTGCTGGGCTCAGTATCTCTTTCCTTAGCTTAGAAGCAGCTGTGGAGGCAGGATAGCTCTCTCAGATCTTGACACTGCAGTTTTTTGGTGCATTTGCAAAGGAATGTCAGTCCCCTGGTGTGAGAAAGGTGGGTTGTTTGTAGAATGAAATTTAATGAGAAACTGGGGGAAGCCAAGAATTAAAAATCTTATGAAAGTTTTGATGAATCATCCAGAATATAATTCATCACGTGGTGTTTTGTGTACTCAGAATGGCCAAACTATTGAAAGCTTAAAGAATCAATGAAAGTTGGATTTTTGCTTGTCGGGTAGTGGCGAAAATTGTGACCGCATTCTCAGAGAAGTTGGGAATTAATCGTAAAGTGTTTGTAATAGGTGATTATCTGGGATTTAGTGTGATGGGTTTTTTCCCCCACTCAGAGTTAATGTTATGCTTACTTTTATACTGATGTATATATTGTAAGCATTTTTATTGTTATCTTAGGCTGATTAAAAACCTGGAAGAATTTTGAGCTTCAGATGCTTTGTTTTTCCTCTCATTGGTACATATGCTCTGTAGTATAAGTAAGTTGTTTTACAACACATAGCTAGCTTGAGTCTTTCTTTAAAGCAGCTTCTGGGAGAGGGCTAGAAAAGGTCCATGTTTTGTCTGAGTGAGTTTGCAGTTTCACCTAACTGAAGTTTAAAATGGGAAAGACTTAAACATGCTCAACTTGGAAATACCTGCAGTACGTGTGCTAAAGCCTTTGTGGATTCAGCGGTTGCTGGGTTTTTTATTGTTTGTTTGTGGGGTTGTTTTGTTTTGCTTTTTTTCAGGAGGAAGGTGCCAGCTTACACTGCAGAGTAGATGGGGCTTCTGTGGGTAGCCTGAGGTTTCAGCGCGTAGTCTGGTGTATATTGGGTGATTGGAGTGGGATGGTTCAAAACAGTCATTGGAGAACATAGTTATTCTGTTTGAGTTTTTTTAGTGGCTGATCCAGATCTTATTTAAGGCAAATTTTGTACTACACCAGGAATAAAAATCTGTTGATGCGCTGCAGGAGATACGTTGTAAGGACATTTGTATGGCTATGTACATAAGGTCAGTGCTTAATAGAAAAGCTTTCAATCTCTTCTCTGCTCTGTTCCTTTCAACCAGTGAAGTCCCAGTCTGCAAAGCCAGGACAAGAACAATTTCAGTAGAGTTGCTGCTTTCTGTACGGAAAACCTATATCCAAAGTTTGTTTCTGTCTTTCTCATCTTTATGCTTGTCTAATGACTAGACTCGGGTTAACACTAGCATTACAGTCATTTTGCTCACAGAATAATTTTTTTCTTTTTTTAACTAGAAACATGAATATTATGAACTGTCAGTGTAGTTCAGGTGTTGATTTTCATTTGCTCAATGAAATGCCTTTGTTTTCAATCTTTGAAGGTACTGTCAGTTTCCAAACTAATAGCAAAAAGAATGCTTTAGAAGAACAACCTTTTTTCCCGAAGAACAACCCTCCTGTCTTTCTATTACTTTTCTAAACTCTTTGCTAAAATATTTATGCATGTACATCTTAGCTTTTCAAAGCTTAAAGGAAAAGTAGGCTTATATGCGATAAATACAAGTCTGTCTTGTTTTTTTTGTCTTTTGAAATTCAGAATCCTTTTCACTTTTTTCTTTTTATGCCATCATAAATCAGTTTGTTTTCCCTAGCAAAATGGTTTCTACTTACCATGTAAGCTAAATTCTGTTCAGATAAAGTTGTGGTATGATTATATCTTGTCAAGATAGCGCTATCATTTTTTTACCAGCCTTTAATTCAGTCTTCTTGGTTATTCAAAGTTGTGTTGAGATAATATCTAACAATTTTGTGTTTATGTTCCACTTTCACAGATCAATATATTAATAGGATATAAGCTAAATTTCTTAAGCCTTTGGGGTGGGCTAGATACCATTCAAAATACCGAAGATTCAGATAAAATCTATTGCCATTGAAAATTAACCTGCTACAGATTGTATGTTTTAAAGTACATAAGTATAAATTTGTGTCTGGTAAAATGAAGCATGAAAAATTCACCTTAGCTGATTGTATGCCACTGATATTCTAGACAAATGTATAGCAGAGAGCTAGTTCAGACCTTTAATATTAAATGCAGGAAACAGTGCAAATAACAGGGTAATGCAGAAGGATTTTTATGCTTAGAGATACATAATTAAAGAATGCAAAGTGGGAGGAGGTGAGGCATAGTTATTCTTCTGTCCAATTAACAGTTGACTTTGACCTGTATTTTGAAGTACTACATTGGGGATTAAGTATACCAACTCATGTTACTTGTAAATAACACGGCTGTTCAACAGAGCTATTTGCATGTGTTTTTCATGTGCAGCTATGTTTTTGTGATCTTTTCTAGCAAAAATGATCACAGTCCATCTATAGTGTAATAGCATCCTATGAGACCAACAGAATTTGGCAGATCATGAAAACCCAGTTGTGTCATGGTGTTGTAAACTCTTCCACTGCATTTATGTATGAAGTTTTTTGCACATGTAATGTCAGCAGGATTGTTTGTTATCTGATCTCCGTGCATCATTTAATACGAAGCCTACAACATAATGCATGTGTAACCAGGAGTTGCTCAAGCAATTTAAGTATTGATATTTTATAACTCCTAACTTTGCACATGTAATATTCTTGTAGGGTAGATTGCTTTGATGCAGCTTTCCAGATTTTGAACAAAGTAAATGGGAGGGAACCCAAACACTAGAAGGGTTAGCATTTTGGCTTAACGTAAATGTTTTTATCTTGAGCATATGAAGTAGTCTATAGTACTGTAAGCAATGGACAGGTGATCTAGAAAGAGCAAGAGGACAAATGCTTTGCGCAGAGGCTAGGCAGAAAAAGATTTTCTTGAGACCCATGGTTCTTGTGTCCAACCCGTGTGTTCTGGTTGTTGCAGAATCTGATGCCCCATTGCTTTTTCTGGTCTTATGTCCCTATCGGGCTCTTGGGGTTTCTAGCCTTTTGTTGTGCTGCTCAGTTTTGAATTTGGCTGCTTCTGCCTTGTTGCTGAGGTCTGTTAGGAGGAACTCAGAGAGTTTGGGAGATACTATGTCTTCCTGTTGGTTTGGTATGTCTGGTGTCTTAACAGCCCTTATCAACCAGAAAAATAGCAGAGAAAGCCCCCCAGTCCTATGATGTGGCTTGTTCAGGCAGTCTTTGAAAATGATGCATGCAATTTGGTAATCTAGTAGAAGCAACAAGGAGATAATTCTGCTTGCTCTTTAACTCTTTCAGATGATGTATTGATTAAAAATAGCCAGCTTTTTTGGTTTGTATGTGTCCAGCTTTTCTGGCCAAACTGGGGCTGACTTTTCTCCAAAGTGGCAGCTGTGCTATGCTTTAAAACATGAGGTGCTTGGATTCCCAGTTAAAGAACTGTAGGAGTTGTGTAACAATGTTTTCCTAGTACTGCCTTCATAAAAGACAAAATTACTATTTGAAACATCGATCAGAAACATCATATAATACAGACAGAAAACTTAATCTCAAATTAAGTTTGTTTGAGTTGCCAAGGAATTGAAAATAGCTGACACTAAGTACTGTTACTTAGAATGTCAGATTGCTGTTTATGGAAAGTAATTTATTGAAAAAGGCACAGAAATTGTTTGAGATTTTGTTGGGGGGGAAAATTAGAGCAATATTTCATGTTAACCATGGTCAGTTAAGATGTAAAATAGGCAGCTAATGTTTTAGCTCACACTTTATTGAAGCAGAGGAAAAATGTTGACCACATCACTGGAATTGCTTCCTATATTTGCGCTTCAGAACTGAAAGTTTAAGACCCATAACGTGCTAGTTGGCCTTTTGTTTTTCCATAAGGAATGGCATGTCTTGCAGTAACCTGTCTGTTTATCGCTTAGTACTGTGTTGTGTTATTGATACTTAAAACTTGCGAAATAGATTTTTCAGCATCTTGGCATCTGAAGTCAGTTACCTGAAAGTTGGAACTATGTGGTGTGGAAGGCCTGCCTGAAATAACCTCAGTGAATGCCTCAGACACACCAAATAAAACCTTCAACAGCCTAACTCACTCAGCTGTAGGACCTGTTCTTTTCTGCTTGAGGTCAGCAGTGTGCTTTTTTTTTTTGGTAATTATTTTAATTTGTTGGAGGAAAAACTAGATTTAAAGCACGTGTAAACAACCAGTTGTGATTTGTCATCAGTGTTCTGAGTCTGGGCGCTATCACAAGCAATAATGGCTGTCTTTATTAGGGTATACAAGTGAGCAGTGTGATAATTAGTTAGTTAATCTATAAGCTTGCAGTCTGACTTGAGCAGTGAAGAGATCTGAGGTTTTAGGTTGTACAGCTCTACTAGCTCTTCAGCTCCCCCTCCCTTAAAAATAGCTTTTGTGACGATGCCTTCCCTTCCCCACGGAGGCTGGGGGACAACCAATTGTTGTCCATCAGTTAGTATGGAACTTAATTAAAAAGTCAACCACCTGCAGACTAAAATAGGTTGCTTAAAGGTGTATAACTTACACTTACGAAGTGTATAAGAAAGAAGAAATTGTACAGAATGTGGCAGATATAAAAAAGGACTATCTTTTTTCATTGAATTTGACCACTAGATGACACCACTGCAAAAGAATACTTACCTAATGTCTGTGAGCAAGCAACACCAGAATGCTTTCAGAGAACGCAGTGTTTTTAAAATGAACCTACTTACAGAAGTAGTAGACCAAGTTCTCTGTTAAGAAGATTCCTGCATCTGATCATACATTCGGTATAGGTTAACATCCTTTCTTGGCTCTCAGTGATCTGATGTTGACCATTGCCAAGCTGTAGGAAACATAGATAATCACAGAGCAACCTTTTCTGTAAGTGAAACTTCTTTTTTTAACTCATCAATTGTTTGGCTGGTGTCCCAGTGCTTTAGGACTGTTCATAGTGGATTAACCACTGCATTAGGCCAATTAAAAGATTTGCATGCTGTTTTCATCTCTGTAAGTCTTAACTGGGGCACAGGAAGCCTGTTGCTGGTCATGACTACGCCTAGCTGATATGGAGTTAGGATGGTAGAAGATAATCCTTGTAAGAGATAAGGTTATAGCTAATTTTTCAACTTTTTCATTCAAACTGGCAACGAGGTATTACTTGGTTATATAGATATAGTTGTCTTCTGAGCACTACGATAAGTTAATGTAAGACCACTAGGTAGTAAAAGGCAAAGTGTCTTCCATGTTTAGACTCTAACAAGTTACAGTGAATTTAAATTATCTTCTGGTCCACCAACAAATTTTCCCCTTTGACATGTAGGCTTCAAAGCTGACTGGATGCAGATGCACTGAAGCTAATGTCTACAGAATCAGAAAGTTATAGTGTGTTTTTGTAGTGATAAGGCTTAGGCATAAGTTCCTGCATACAAAGAAAGTTTCCTACTTTATTTTGAAAGGTGAATTTGAATTCCAGTAGCAAAGTTAGTGTGGTGCTTATGAAACAGCATAGCTGACAGTACTGGAGAGCAGCTTACCTATTCATAGAGCAAGTACAGTTTGCATTCTTCCAGCATTTCCATTTAAGGATCAGTCAACTCCTGGCCTGGAAAAATCACGTTTAAGGAATTCACTTTCCACTGCCCTTAAGTCCTTTGGGATATAAATGTATTTGTATTTGTTGACTAATAAATATATTTGTGTTTGACTAATGGAAGCTATGAGATGATGATGTCTGGGAGAGAACCTGCAACTCCTTTCTTATAAATTGTTGAACAGCTGTTACAACTATTTTTGGGCACTGCCAATCTCTGTTAGCTCTCATTTCTGTGCACACTCTCTACTTTTATAACTATAACTTTAAAGGTATGGGGTTTGGTTTGTTTGTTTTATGATTTTTTTTTTATCAGTACAATACTACAAACCGAAGGCTGAGCAGTCAAAACAATGCATATACTGGTGTTACTGTAAGTGCTGTCCTAATTCCACAGGAGACAGCTGATGCAGCTACTGTGTATATAGGATTCTCTTGTCCTAATCAAAAACATGCTTCTTACTAGTTTCTTTGAAGCATACAATCTTACCTCTAACTTGACAGACAAATGATGCTAAAACTCAAAATGAGCAGCTCTTACTGTACTTCAGGAAGCCATTATGTGCATAAAACTTGTCTCCTTGTTGTGTGCTTTTGTTTTGTGTGTGCATTAAACTGTACCAGTTAGCTTAGTAAAAGATGTCACTTATTCCTTCAGATCTTGTCTCGCTTTTATCTCTCTAATTACTTTCAAGTGTATGAGAACTGTTAGGACAAGGATCTGAGTTACTGCACTTATCTGACATTTACTTCTTAAAAACTTATTAAAAGCTGACAAAACAGAATGAGGCTACAGCTTTTTGGTACTTTTTGGTACTTCTCGGTACTTGCTACTATAGCTTCTTGTATTACTCTTTTGGGGTTTTCTGTATTCAGCTAACTTTACATACTATTAGAAAAGGTGTGCTTTTTTAATTTTGGCATTTGAAAAACTTTGCTTTCGTTTGGGTGTCTGTTTTAAAAAGTGAATTTCCTTTTGCTTCTGACTCACTGATCATGGTTTTCTTTATGTTAAAAGTTGGCCTCAAAGTATTGCAATATTCCCCCACCACTCCATTTGAAACAGCCTTCTGCATCCAAGGGATGTTTTTTTTTTTTCTGCTTATTGTAAAGCATACAAAGGCACATTATAATTCACCTGGGCCTCCAAGGGATCTTGTTTTTTGACTTGAAATGAGGACATAGCAGAGTGCCAGACTATTACTTCTATCACAGTAGTTAGTGCCAGCCAGATCAAAAGCTGTTGTGCAGAACGCTCAATTGACGGGCAGTGAGAAACGGTCTCTCCTCTCACAGCTTGTAACTTCAGCTTTGGTTGGATGTAAAGGCCTACTTGCCATTTGGGAAGAACTTCTCTGAGTAAGTGAAAGTGCCGATAATTGCAGGGTCAAGGTTTCCGCTTGATGTCCTGTGTGGCTTTTACATAGTGCAGTGCAGCTTCTCTTTCTCTTCTTCAAATTGTGTTATTCCACTGCTTCAGCAGAGGTAGATGGAGATTACCTGTTTGTCCCGCAACTCGCAATAGCTTGTGTACATGCCTTTGAGTTGCTGAGCTGAATGAAAATTTGGCAAGTAAGTTATACTTACCCTTTGTTCTGGGTTTTCCTGAATCACTCTCATTCATTGCAGACTACTGGTGAGTTTGAAGCATGTACCATGTCTTGTCCAGCTACCTTGTTAGGTGTGTGGTTTCCCTGGAACAGACTTTCCTAGTATCCCAGTGTTCACTTGCCTAGATGTCACTTTTCAATTAGGAAGGATAAGCTACTGAGATCACTGAGCTACTCAAGAAATTATAGTGTCTCAGGGGCTCTAAATGAGGGAGGTCTTACTGCTTCTCCTTCCTCCTCTGCTTTTGTCTGTGGCCAATATTTGCCTCTTGCACATGCTCTAGTTCTCGTCAGATCCTTCAGTGAGGCACCTGAAGTAGCTGATATGACACAAACTTACCCAGTTCTTCATGTTGGGTTAGTTGTGGAGTTTTTTTTGTTTTTTGTTTGGTTGGTTGGTTGGGTTTTTTTGTTGTGTGTTTTTTTGGGTTTTTTTTTTTTGGTCAGGTAGTTGAATTCAATTTAATGGCAATCAGTAAATGATACTGAGCGCCAGAGCTACAAAAAGCAAGCACCACACCAAGTATGTGGCTGGAAGGAGGAATGGCAAGGGAAGATTCTCCCTTTGGCAGTGTTGAACTGTTAAGTCATCATTGCATCTCACAGAGCAGCAGCCTGAGGCTGCAGGTGCAGTTTGCTTTTGTACACCTTCAGCCTGCTGCTTCCTTACCGTTCTTCTGGGAGTGACAAGGTTCAGTCCGACCTTAAAGATTTCTGCTAGTTGTGTTAAGCTGCTCTTCAAAGCACAGCCCAGAATTGTTCTTCTAGAGAAAGACTGATGGAGTTGCGTTTCCAGAGAAACTATGTCCTGTGCCACAGCCTCTAGTCAGTGTCTCTTGCCCTTAGGGTGCTGGAGTCAGTTATGTTCTTTCACCTGTGCAGCTGACCAGCCCTATCCAAAATTCATGAAAATCAATGGAAGATCTCATTTTTTTCCTTTTGAGAGAGGAGGAGATGTGCACTGGTATTTTGAAAAAAATTACATTGGTGATATCTCCTCTGGCTTTGTGTTTAAAACTTCTGGGCTCCTGTGTTGTTCTTCTCTTTCTTCAAAAAACCCCCCAGATTTAACCATATAGGTCAAGCACTCCTTGGAACCTTTCCCATAACGTAAGAGACCTCAAAGAGCTTGGTTTCTGAGCGTAGAAAAAAATGAAGCTGTAAGCATAAAAGCCATTCTTGGGACAGGTCAGAGGACCAGTACCCTGTTGTTGATAGCAGCCTGTAGTACAGAAAGAGGTATGCAAAACTGTTTGAGTATAGGGTAATCCTTTTGCAGGTTTACTGTTCTAGCTTTTGGCTCTCCGTGCCTGAGCTAGAGTTGCTGGGACTATTGTGTAAAAGTTCATGATGGCTCTATTCTCAATTTATCTGATCCTTTTCTGAATACCTTTGGGATTCACTTAGTGTGGCTGTAAGCTTTTTCACAATAGTTATTGTTATTTGAAGACAGTGCTTCCTGACTGAGGGGGATATCAGGGTACGTATTTATTTATTTACTTTAATGCTGCTGTCTTTTTAGATTGAGGTGCCCCCAGTTCTTATTCTATGGGAAATAGTGAGTGAGCATGGTTTGACTTTGACATAAGCTCTGTAAAGATCTTAAGGTATCCTTTTTAGAAAGTATTTCAAGTAGTATGCTTCATTTGAGTGTCTTGCTTCAGCTTTCAGCTCTGCTGTTTTATGTGCCTTATGATATAAAATAAGACTTGTAATAAGTGAACTCAGGGAATGATTAGGTTATTGAGAAGAGCAGACCTTCATTCACACTAGAAGCAGAGTGTCTTTGCCTCTCTTAGCCCAGGGAACTGGCTGCTACTAGCCATGACTTGACTGTAGCAAGGCTAAAAAAAAAGTCATTCGTAGATTAGTATTTCTTTAATGCCAGAAGGAATGGTTGCATCACTTTCTTTAATCTCCTGTCTATCAGTAACCATTAAATTTCATTGGATCATGCTTTTATTGAGCCAGGTAATGTGTGTTTTACTTGATTCCTTCCCCAAAGATTTCTGGTAATGATTTGAATGAAGGCATAGAGGATGGAGAATCACTTGCTTTCTGTGATAGCTTATTCCATTGGTCATTCTCCCTGTTTAATAATAAAAAGGGGAAAACAAAAAAAAGGCAGCCGTATTGGGGATTTTGCTACTTACTGAATCAAGTGTATAGAATATATAATTTCTGTTCTTGCAGCAGGAGATGTGATACGCTGTAAATTACAGGGCTGTCCGATGGATAAGCAGATAAATTAAGTGTTGGTAAAATACTCGCTGACTAAATATTCAAGTTTTTTTTGTCCAGGAGGGTTGATTCGTGTGTGTGTGTTTTAGCCTCTTTGTCCTTTCATAGCATTGGGTAGCGTAGGTTGCGATTTGGCTTTCGTGTGGCTGTTTTACTGTGATTGCAAGTTTGGTGTATATGCGCTCCCTCTAGTGGTCTGCAAATAGTAAACAAATCAGGAAAAGTGTCAGTAGCCTTACGCATTGGTGCTTTTGATTATTTTCCGTTAGAAATTAATTTAAAAGTGTTTTTTAAATTGAATTGAACTCTCTAGGAAATATATTTTATAATCTGAAACACAAATAATTCTACTAAGAAGTCTTTTTTAGCAGGTGATCTTTGTTGGATTTAAAGAAACAGCCTAATAATACACATTCTGCCATGCAGTCAGCTCCATATTATTTAGTATGAAGGGGATGCTGTGATGTTCTGAATATTGGAAAACCAAGATACTGTAATGATAGACTTTTCTCTTAGGACTTAGCCGGAGTCTGGTGCTGGGCCAGACCTTAATAAGCATCGTTGGACTTGGACTTATTTTGTGAACAGCCACTAGGCTCTGTCTCCATTACATACTTGGGTGCTCTTGGTTCTTTACATAGAGTCTATTTAGATTTGCACAGTTAATTAGCTTGGGCTCCACCCACCAGGAAAACGTGTCTTCCAGCCCCAGACCAGCTTTGGAAATGGGACTGGCTGCATTGGAATGGCAGCGTGCCTGTGGTCAGTGAGTCCAGCAGACTCAGGCTGCCTCTGCATGCAGGCAGCTCTGGTGTCCTCGTGGATAATTAAGCATTGGTCATATTGTTTGTTGGGTTTTTCTTAATTATTTTCATATGTTTTTTAAATAACATATCCCGTTGGAGTGTCCTGGAGCGCTCTCCCTGTTGGAGAGAGGCTTGGGGAGGACAGCTACAGGCACTAACTGCGTTACTGGTCCTAGCTAAATTAACAAGTGAATATGACCTAGGATATTTTAATGTTTTCAACTTTTCACCCTCTGTCCCCCTCTTTTTGTTTTTTCCCCTTAGTGTGTGCAGATTTTGGATAGTACTGTCTGCTTGCAGAAAGAGGTGTTTAAGAAATATTTTGACATTGTTTCCTTTTTGCCAGTGTTCAGTTCAGATAGAAGAACACTTAAGATTTGTCTGTCATACATTTGTTGGGGGTTTTTTGTTTGTTTTTAACTTAGGCATGATGCCACACTAATTCAAGCCCTGTGCTTCATGTATTCTCCATTTTATTCATTTCAAGTGACAGTGTTTGGTGCCCAGAGAAGAGAATTATTATGTGTTCTTTCTCCCCCTGCCCTTTGAGCTTTTATTGGTAGAATGTGACAGCATCCATTGACTGCAACAGTTAATTTTCATGAAGCAGACGAGGGTTTAGGAGATTGAACAAAAAAATATGAACCATGGAATTCCAGAAAGGGGTGAATGTTAGTGGTTAAGAACGAGCTATAATACAGTAACCCAGCATGAAGTGTCGATTAATTATACTTTTTAATATGTAGTTAATTCTGCCTTTTATAACTAGCATTCAGGATGGCAAAGGGATAGACTTGTTTTGTCAATTGTGTGCATGCCAGATGGAGCCTTAATATGTGTCAGCAGATAAATGGGCCATTATTAAGATTAGATGCATAATGATCATTTCAGCCTTGTTTATTTAGGTCATCGACAGCAGTAGAAGATGATCTCTTATAAGTAAAAATACTTTGGGATCTGAAAATCTTTTGCTTTTCTTAGGCTGCTATCAAAATAAATGTAAAAGGTCTGGTGTCTGGTTTTAAAGTAACACATTAAGTTAACTTTTTAGTTTACTTAAGTGAGAACTGAAAAAAAAATTTACAACCACAAATAATTTTACCAGTGACTTGATTTGTTGTCCTGAGTAGTGAAGCTGATAGCTGTGTAAGCAGATGAATTTGTTCATTTATTAGCTGGAACTCATAAAATTAATATTTTACCTAGTATTTCAGTGCAAGGCTCTTAGGTATTATTTAGTAGACAATACAATGTTCAGTTATATTCTTAAAATATTCTTAAATATACATCTGCTACAACTTTAGACTCCTTGCACTAGTGAAAGACTTTGATGGTAATAAATGTCTGTGTTTTATTTCAGGTTGCAGTGTAAGATTTTGGAAGTCATAGCTCCAGCCCATCACAATGGAATGGCGAACGGCCACGCCAGCAGCACTGATGGAGACACAATTGTCATCAGCGACAGTGACGACTCAGAAACGCACAATAGCTCTGCACAAAATGGGTAAATGATACTTTTACAGTATAAAGCACTTGGGCTGGGTGGAAATGAGACTAAAGCAGACGTGGCAGGGTCTGACCGAAACAAATTACTTGATCTGTATGGATGGTGAGTGTTCAGCCAGCTGAAGGTGACAAGCTGAATATTCATAGGTGCCAGTTATGCTATGTGTAATCCACCAGAGAACTGTGTGTTACGAGAAATGGTATACCTACAGAATAATCATTGTTAATCTGTTTGGAATGACAGTGTTTCTGTTGAGAGATGGTGGAAGAGCCATGTATGCCTATCACTAGTCCTCTCTGTGCTGCAGGAACCTGTGCTGGAAGTCTCTGAAAAGTCTTTCCAGAAACTTAATGTGTTTGTGTCCAAAACATAAAAATGTACAAAGCTTTCTTTATTGTGCATGTGTCCATATAAATATATACCATTGTATTTAATGGATTTGATTATGATTTTAGGTGCAGTGAAACAGTGCGTGTCTTGTCTTAAGGAACTGCCTATAGGCTGGAGTAGCTTAGTAACATTGAATAAGAGAGCTTCTTGACTACAGTTGTGGTGTTTAATTTGGAGTATCCCTTTACCGACCAGTAATTGAGCTTGTATATGCAGCTTATCCTAGCATTATAATGAGAAGAAAGATTTCTGTGCTTCGCGAGCACAACGTTGATGAAAGAGGGTTTGAAGTGGGACCCAATCTTGTATCTAGCAACATACAGGCTTCGCATGAACTGTCATTGACTTTGAGATGTCAAGTGGATGCAGAAGTTAGTCTTATTGATTGCTGCGTGAGGACTTCCATGTCCTGACATGCCTTGAATAACTAGGGTGGAGCTCCTCTCTTGGCTAAGAAAATAACATGGGATAAATAATTTTTAAAATTCTCTGCTGTCTCTTGAAGGTAGTGTGCAAGTTGTTCATGAAGAGGTCCTCTGTCTTTGAGAAAATAAATGCATTTTCTTGTATTCCACAAGGCATATGGCATTTGAAAGGAGGTTGTTCTTGGAATTATGCAAGTGTGCACAGAGCTGACTGTGGGATAGATCCCTTTATATTGCTGTCACTTCCACGCATGCAGAGCTGGTAGAAAGACTGAGTCTTACACTCCCAGTCAGTCTGTGGTGGTTCTGAGCTGATTACTTATTTTGACAATGCAGAGAAGGGAGGGAAAGTAATTTCTTTCTCTTAGAGAAATCTTGTGAGAATATACGAATTTTTGAAGCACTGTTCTGTGGCATACCTAACTAACATTTATGCTACAAGCTTAAATTGCAAACCTCTTACAGCTTTAAAATGCTTACTACAAGTTTTAAGTGAGTCTTTTTATAACAAATGCAAGAGTGTAATAACACTTCAGTATATTCTGGGTACATGCAAACTTGGAAAATATTATTTGCTGTACCTGTAAAACCTATCTGAAAGTAGAGCATTGTTGTCAGTTTTTGTATATTGGCATCTAAGGTTCTTTATACCCTTACTTATAACAATAAGAAATCCCACTGAACTGAATGACATCGTTTTGCAGCCCTAATCCTTCAGGGACTATATTTTCCTTTTTATGGAGAAACTTGGATGTAGAGAGTATGGATGTTATTCGCCTTGGGACCAATGTCAAGTTGACGTGCGCAGAACCACAGTTCTGCCTCCGTCTGCACACAAATCTCCAGGTTTTGAGACCCAGCCTTCATGCAAAGCTGCAGTGCCGTTAAACAATGGTACAGCAGATGCTCGGTGTGTTTGTGAGAGAGGGGGAGGGAAGCACAGCACAGATTGATGGGCCATCTGCAAATATTTTTCCTAAAGAATCTGTAAGGCTAGAGAATCTTAACTGAAAATAGATGTCATTAGAGATCCCAACCCTTCTCTGACCCTACTCCTGTCTATGTGGGGCAGAAATAGCCACACATTCTGTACAAGTGTTCCTGCTGACCTTTTTTATTGTGTTCTGCGGTAAAAGCTGAGGTTGTACAGGGAGAAAGAGGCCAGGATGCTCACACGCGTGCACTCCCTCAGAAAAACAGACTATCTTGTAATGCCTGGGTTACGAAGCAAAAGGTAGCAATCTTCCAAGATCTTAAACCATTGATACTATGCCCTGGGACCCTCTGGTACCATAGAATAGTGGTCATCAGAGAATAGCACTGTTCATACCTTAAACTGCTAGATTTAGGGTAAGGTTGAACTCTTGTATTTGTTTTAGCACTCAGCAGCAGACTGGAGATTGAGGGCTTGTACTGCCAAATATATACAACACTAGCTGCAACTTAATTCATGGCATTCTTCCTGCCAGGGCTGTGAGTAATGTGAACCATCAACCACATCAGAAATACTAGAAGAAAAATTTCTTCTTGGCTTGCTGGCTGGTTCGTGGCAGTAAATTTGGGTGTGTGTTCAATTTGAAGTGAAGTATCATCTTTATTTTGGGGAAGGGTTAATTGTTTCTGCAAACTTTAGGATGCAAGTTTTTGGAAATAATACCAGTGGAACCTTACCATCCAGATTTTTTGCCATCTTCAACCTAGTTTTCTGCCTCTATTTGGAGAAGAAACTGAACAGGATATGTCGAAAAGTGTGGTCATAGCTTGTCGTTAAAGCTATACAAGGTCTTCAGTAAACAAATCTTTCCTCATCTTTAATTCTTATCTTTCCTCTTTCCTTTCTTCCTCTCTTATCCCTCCATCCCCTGAATCTAATAATAATGATGGTAGGTCTTAGTCCACTTTGTTGTAAGGGAAGACCAAAGTACTGGATCAAAGGCAGCTTAAAATCTTCATCAAAAGGTTCAATGTCAGGATTTTGTTGCAAAGTGCTGTTGTCTTGTCCCTAGAGCAGTATAACCAGCAAGCTGTTAACAGTCTTCAGGTTGCTCTATTTCCCTGAAGTTTTAGTCGGATTCCAGAAAATATTTGCAGTTCCAGATGGGCAGTTGTAGTTGCTCAGTATAGAGTAGCTTGTCAGTGGCAACCTTCAACGGTGTGCAGAGGCCAGCTTTTCTATCAGGATCAATATACTGACAGGTTACCTCTGTGCAAGGCTTGCACTGGAGCATAAGGAGACCATAAATGATTGCGTTATTTAGCTAGCATTCTTCGAGTGAGCTTTTTCCATTCGCAGGCTTAGTTGAAGAGAAGAAGAAAAGCCACTGCCTCTTTTCGGAAAAGCAGAACAGCATTCATTTTAGATGCATTCCTGGTCCTTTAACCCTCAGTATTTTCTGTGCAATTTTTCTAGTTCTGTTAATACTGCAAGATATAGGTAGCTCCAGCAAGACTCAGACCAGATAGTATAGATAGTCATGTCCTGGACAAGGTAACTCAAAAGGACGAGGCCTCAGAAGTTTCTTAGTAAAGCTACCTTAAGACCATGCTCTCTGAATATAATACAGCAGGGCTGTAAACAGAAATTTATATCCAGGTCATGTGGTCACTGTGCCGAAGTAGTTGAAGGGCTGATGAGATTATTATCTGTTGGTGGTTCAGAATAACCTCATTCAAAAAATGCAAGACTCTGCCAGGTGCTAGGCATGTTTACTTGAGTGCAGTAGAAACTAGTGTAATATGGGTGAGTCAGTTCCAGTTTTCACCTACTAAATTACAAGATATTCTGTATTCTGTCCTCTGGATCTGGTGGTCTGTCAGAGCTGTACTGTGAAGACTTGCTGTAGGGGATCTCTGCTGTGAAATGGGTCTAACCTTTGCTAACTCTTATGTGTTTTGTACAATGCTTTATAAAGTAAAATATAACAAAAAATAATATTATGACTTTTATACCAAAGCGACTAGATAATCTATGTAATTTTTAAAGCTTTCTACATGTACGGAATTACCTTTTTCTTCCTCTTCTGCACTAAGCAAAATTTTGACTTTAAATTCGGATTTATGGAGGAGGATTTCAGGAATATGTTAACTTCTTAGGATAATCATTGGAAACACAGAAACGAAGCAGAAAAAACTTTAGTGTGTTTGGCAGTTAGGTTGAGGCTATTATATATGATCCACTGAAGATGAGAGAAGGATTTACTCAAACTAAAAATTAAAGGTTAAGGATACAAGAGTTAACCATTTGATTATTCTTTGGGCCCTGCTTTTGATTACAGACAGTATCAGAGCTTAGAATCTATTCAAAATGTATAAATAAGCTAATATACTTTTGATATAACATTGGCACTCTGCCTTCTATTTTATATCTGAACGTTATCTGTTTGGATCCTTCTTTAGCTTGTTAGACTAAAGGGCTGGAAACAGGGGTGTGTGGTGAGGGAACAAGTTTGTATTTGATACTGTCCAGAAATTCCTAGCGACAGCCTTCATTACTTTAGCTTTCCTATCTTGAGACTGAAGATGATCGTGGAAGACCACAGTATGACCAAAATATGAAGCCTCTTTTAACAAACTTAAAATTATAGGCAGCGATGTTAAAATCTTGTCAGTGGGTATACTGAATTACTTTGTTTATACAGTTTATCTCTGTTTTGCTAATATGACTACCTGGGTGGGGTTTTTTATTATTTTTCTTAAATTGGAGTTGGTCTGAGTGACCCGACTTGACACTTTAACTTGGATAGCATCGTGCAAGGCAGACAGGATGTATCATAGTGCTTATCTGTAGGTCCAGTAGACTTGTTGCTGTTTCCAAGTCTAAATCTTCTTTTCTGTCCCTTCATTTGTTTTTAACTATGTTGATCATTTAATCATTGTAAACTATTTTTCTCCAGAAATTTGCAAATTATTCTCACCTAAAATGACACTAACTGTGGATAAGTACTGTTTCTTTTACACTTCATTTGTATGTATTAATGTATTTATTATTAGGCATCTGAATGTTGCATTTCTTTGGACTTCTATTTCACAGAGTTCGTGCGGGAAAAATAAGAATTGGAGCAAATTTCATATTCAACAACCTTGCAAAGTACAGTTCACTACATCTTGTGTGTATTCTTCATAGGAGTAAAGAATAGCAAGTGATATATTGATTTATTTTGTTTTGTCACAGACTCCACCTTCAAGCATTTTGTAAATGCCAGAAGGACTGACAATGATAATGAAATGCATAGCTGTAAATCTCCTAGTTCATCCACATAACTTCTTCACCTTCCCTTGCTGATGAAATAAGATGATGGTTGAATACTTCCTGATAAAGCAATACGACTTTTGATTACAAATACCACCCTAGGAGAAGTTAGTTCTGTTGTTTAATAGCAACATGCAACATTATTTAAAGAAAATCTCAGTACTTTAACTCTGCTCATGAAGTCTGTCCATAAATATACCACACTATTTAAAGTATATTGTCAATGGCGAAAACTCTCTCTTTGTTTTTTAAAGGAGTGAATTTTGTTTTGGTAGCACACCAGACGTGGGTGGTTATTCTCCTATGAAGAGGTGTAAGAAAACAGTTACTATTATGTTAAAACTGAAGAAATATTTTCCATGGGGGAAAAAAATCTGGTTCTCTGTAGCTGATAGCTGTAAAAGGGAAGCACACTTTGGGGGGAAAAAAACATGTAACTTGATGAGCATTTATTTTAAAGTGTAGATGCATTGCCTTATGATTCCTGTTAGTTTCAGAATGTTGTTGGTGAGGGTGTTTTTTCTAAATTGATATTTCAAAAAAATATTCTACCTGGGGTGTTTTTGTTCATTTTGAGATGTGATCTGTAGCTCTGGGTCTACTATTTTTATTCATGTTATTTAACTCTGTCTTTTGGACAGGAGATGATTTTCTGAGGGATAGGGATGTATCATTACTTGTCTCCCTCTTTCTTCTTCCTTCCCTTCTCATCTCCCATCTCCCTGCTAAGAAAACCAACATCGCTGATCCCTTTTCCTGTTCCTTGCAGGAACTTGCTTTGATGCAGATCTAAATCTAGTGGCAGAAAAGTTGGAAGAAGTGAATAGGTCCTCTTTGGTACCAGTGGAAGTTACAGCCTGTATTAAATATGGCTGGGTATTTTCAAGAGGTCCATTGTGTATGTGTATAAATATATTAAACATGTACAATATAAGACTGATGTTTTGTGATAGTTGTTAACTTTTTAAATTTTTAAAATTTTTTTAGGGAGAAGAAAGCCATAATTGATCCTTCTTTGTTCAAATACAAAGTCCAACCTATTAAAAAAGACCTATATGAAACTGTTATCGTTAAAGCATCTCAACTAAGGTAAAAATTAGTATGAAATTAATATGAAAGTTAAAATTGTACTTTATAACTGTGTGAGTTGTGCAAGTCACTGTAAGATGTTTTTGATATAAAATGGCATTTTAAAATAATATGTTAGCACTACTAATTAGAGGCACTGGAACAAAATACTGTGTTTCACAGGCTTTCAGTAGCAAGGGTTCCAAGCTTTACTAGTATTAACACAGATACCAACTCCGTACAAGTCTGCTTTCATTGGCACACAGATGAGACCTGCTGTTGCTTCTGATACCTGTGCCTACTGCTGTGACTGATGGAGTAGGTGAAAAAAAGTTTGAGAACCCTATTCTATAATATTGATGAACTATTGGCATTGTGAGCTCTCTCTCTGTGTGGTAGCATTACTGGTTTGAAATGTTGGAGCAGACATTGGCAATCAGACTGCTTTACTGCTTTAAAATAGAAAGCTGCAAAGAGTTTTTGCTTCTTAAATAACACACTTTTGTCTACAATTTAGTTAAAACATTTTTTTAGAGTAGGTTGTGCATCAGAGCTTTACAAACTGGATACTTTGGAAAAAAACTTCAGTGATTTCAAGTCATTTAGTTCCAGCATGAACCAAGATTAGTTTTTTTTATTAATGAGTCCTGTGTAGTTGGCTTTCTCTGTGCCATGAAGTAGTGCGGGTTCCCTGGGATGCCAGGAAGCATTTAGAGCGCACACTGTCCTGTAGCGAGGAGTGCCACAGCCTGACCAAGCAGTGTGTGAGTTCACCCATCTCGCTTGTTGGCTTGAGACTTCTGTGCCTTACTTCCCTGTTTGAGAGATGCGAATGCTGCTTTCATGCTGTCCTTGTTTGCTTGTTTATTTTCACCCTCTTCTAGAACAATTGGATTTTAGTTTTATTTGGGGATTTTAAAAGCTACTGTGATAGAAAGGAATGTTTGGAGGATCTAGCAGATACCAGGATCTTCAAAATAAAAATTACAGATGCATAAAACAACTGTTTAAGTATTACTTGGGTTTTGTTTTGTTCATAAGGAAATTTTTAATTGAATTGGGGTTGCAAAGAATGGCTGTTACAATACTAAGGGTGTAATTTGTAATTAAGAAAATGAGAAAAAGGTCAATCATATGATCTGTTACATGTGTTTTGCACATATTGTTGGCTGTACTTAAAGAATAATTAAGAGATGTTAGTTGATAATGCTACCTTTCTTTCCTAAAACAGCCGGAGGAAACATCTCTTTTCTCGTGATAGACTTAAACTTTTTCTGAAACAACACTGTGAACCACATGATGGAGTCATTAAAACTAAGGTAAGTAAGAAGGAATAATTTGTGGGATAGAATATTGACCTTACTAAATCTTTTTTTTTCGCTCTTCTCTACTAGCGGCTCAGAGCTGCTTTTTTAAACTAAATCAAGTTTAGTTTTTTGTAAGTATAATATATTGAGTTAGTAGTTGACTTTTCCAAAATAAAAGGATGAATACTGCAACTTTTTCTGTAAAAACAGATTTTTGTTAACTTTTGCTTGTAAACAAGATGGTAGTTTTTCTGTACATGAAGCAGAAATTAATTCTCTAATTTCTTCTTCAGCTACCAGTTTAGAAAAGTCCCCAAAATAAAAATGGGAGCTTTTACCTAGAAAGATGTTATTTATTAAAACATAGTATATTTTTGCTTAGTCTAACACATGAGTTGTTTTCATTCTTCAAGGTATGCAGCTGGTATTTCTAAGTCAAATAAAAATTAACTGTTTTGGTACAGTAGGCTAATATTGTTCTGTTGTAATGCTTTTAGCTGGAAAATATTTTATTATAGATTGAATTCAGTCTCCTGTTCTTCAGTGAGACAGAAGTACCAAAGAGTTCAGGTGGCTGGAGTGGGCTTTTGATGAGGCCTTAAATGTTGAATATGCATATTTTTTCATCTTATGTGGAGATATATGGTGATACTTAGTACAAGTTCAGACTAAACTTCACGTCCTAGTCTGTGCAGGGTGACTCTGAGAATTTCTGTTTCCTTGTGCTCAAGGAATTGAGTAGCTTTTCCCACACTTACCAAGTAGGCAGCAATTTCCCTTGCCTTGCTTGCTGTGCCGCAAGAGATCCTGGACTCTTTCACTGCATATTGCAGCCTTGACCCTGAAATCCTTCTTATCTTCATCTTGTTTTTAGAAAGTAGCATGTTTGTTTATTATGTCTTGTATTTTGTGTGTGTGTTTAAGAGGAATCCTCATACAGCTGTGTAACTGCTCATTATGTACAGGAAGGCTCTGAGAGACGAGAGCATCAATGAGAGGCCTGCCTCTGAAAGTTGTGGAAAATAACAAAGGCAACTAATTTCTAAAGAAGTTTTTAACTTTAAAGTCTGTCTCTTAAAGAAATGGAAATACAAGAAAATAGAGCTGAAAGGGATAAATCACACCCTTCCTTGGGCTTGTTAGCAATCATGTTGTCCTTGATGTGATACAGTGAGCTGGGTCTAGTGGTCTATTAGCGATGCTTTCTGGTGCCTCAGGAAAATTGTTATATTCTGTATATGCGTGCATTTGCCATCTTCTCTTTGTTTGGGCTTTTTGTGGAGCATCTCCTTGTTCCCTTGCTGATTGCCTTGCATTTCAGCAATTATGTGAACGTGTCCTATTTGGAGAGTCTCCTTTGTATCCTCATCTGTATCAGTTGATAAGGGCAGACTTCTTGAAGTCACCAGGTTGAGAAAGCTGACTTGAAAAGAAACTTTGACAATTCAGAATGAGAGAAGTAAAAAATTTTCTCCTTCTCCAGAAATGTTTAAGTATGATAGAGAATTATGTGATTCTTCAGTAAATTAATTTTCCGGCTTTCTCTGTCAGAAGTCATTCTCAACAAGTTTCAGTAACTTGCGAGAAAGACTCTGTCCAGCTGTGTTTGCTAAAAGGCATCTAAAGAAATAAAATCTTAGCAAATGAGGCCAAATTGTATTTTCAGATGCGTGCTGCTTATATTATTATCCGCTTGGTGGATTAACTCTACACTTACACTATTTCAGAGTTTTATTTCTTATCCTAAGCTAACCAGTTGTGAATCTAGTTACTTTTACTGTCTTTTTTGTGAATTAATGATTCATTAATTATCTTATATTTATGAAAAGGTAAGAATTTCACAATTAATATCTGTTTTCATCTTTCTTACTAAGGCAACATCAATTGCAAAATATAATCTAGCAGAACAAAATTTCTCCTACTTCTTTCCTGATGACCCACCCACATTTATCTTCAGTCCTGCAAGCAGACGGCGAGGGAGACCTCCAAAGAGGGCATCTGCTAGTCTTGTAAGTACTAACATGTTTAATTCCAGATAAAGACACATCAGCATAGTCTTTAAGTTCTTCCATTTTTCTCTGAACTTTCAGAACAGTTGGAATGCAAGGTTGATGTGCTTTTTTTTTTCTTTGAGGATGAATTGGGATATATTACATAATAGCTATTAGTAGATTGCTTTATAGTTAAGCTGGTAAAAGGGACCATACTTGATACATTGTTTTCTTATTTTTATTTCATTTGTGTAATCCCACCAAGAAACTAGCTTTTCAGTGTGTTGTGAAGGTGCATAGAGTACTTGTCCCTTCTGGGAATGATTAATAAATAATTTGCTAAAAAACTTTAATTTGTACTCTTAGATACAATTATATCACTTGCCCTCAGATACAGTTATGTCACTTGCCTGTATTTAAACACAGCAAAGCTTAGTGCTCTAAACTACTTTATGTGAAAAGAAAACTGGAAGAAAAAGTTTTGCGTTTTCTCCCCTCGCCCCGTCCCCCTCAACTATTAGGCAGGATCTCTGAGTGCTTAGTATGTTTGTGGGGAAACTCTTACAGCCTGTTTTTATTCTTGTTTTAGAGAACTGTTGAAAAATTTGGAATATCTGTTGCCGGTCATTTCACTGTAGATATTATGTTCTTTTTTTTTCCACTCCCCCTCCAAATTCTCTATCAGGACGACGAGATGACTGCTAAACAAAATACCCAAGGAAACAAAAGTAAAGTAGCAAGGGAAAAGACAAGGTTCCAGAAGCAAAAAGAAGATATGCAGGCCATGGGTAAGTTGAGGTTTAGTCCTGTGACTAGTAGAACCAGTTTTTGCAGGTCTGAGAGCAGGCCATAATTAGAGTATTTTTGGGGTTGTACCTTTCGAAAGGAAAATGTAATGAGTGCACTGCCACAGCACTGTTGCGAAGTGCTCCTTTCAGTGGTTAGAATGGTTGTTTCCTGAAAAAAATTTTTTTTTTTTTTTTAAATTTTACTAAACTGGGGAAATGTAGGAAGCTTGCGGTCCAGCTGTATTGATTTCTATCTCGGATAAATAAAGAGCAAAATAAATTTTTGCAGAAGTCTGGATTGTGCAGTCATGTATAAATTTTACCAACTGAAGGTATCTCAAAACATGGACATTTAACGCAAATCAATCTGTTGTATGAGGAAAATCCGTAAATGGAAAAACTACCTCAAAATTTAAAAGAACTGCAATGCTTTCTAAACCTCTAATAATCCTTAAGAAAGTCTTGAGTCTTTCTGAAGATTTCTGTGTGTAGATATTTAAGGTATGTCTAAATGTTCTGCAAGATTAATTACAGTATGTTTACAAATTTTTCTAATTAAAAAAGCACAAATCACTTAAGAGATTTTTATTTCGGACTGATTGAATTATTTTGGCTTAGTTTTGACCTGTTTCTGATCTATTTAAACTTGATTTCAAGTAAAATAAGGGGACCCACGTGCCTTCTGAATGGGTTTAACTAGATAAACTGGTGTGTCTTCTTGAGGAGACAAAGCTCACATAAGGAGATGTTCTTCTGGATTGTAAGGACTGATGTCCTTCCTAAGGAAAGGCTTATCTTTATATGAAGGAATATCTGTGGAAATATTTCAGTGAACTTCTGGTTTCTACCTCTCGTTTCCATTATCGTAGAATGTTTTAGGATGGCAGGGATGTCTGTAAATTATCTAGTCCAACATCTGCTTAAATAACTGCAAAGTTGTCTGAGGCTGCTTAGGTCCTTTTCTTCATAGGAGATCGGGACACTAGGGTTTAACGGGCTCCATTAAACTTGTGTGTCCACTTTTTTGCACAACTAGTGTCTATTTGTTTATGTGCTGGAAATGAGAGCACAGAACAAGGTAACAGCTGATCAACATCAAAGCTGTTTCCTTTCTTGTGTGGTGTTAACTACAGCTTCCAGAAGGCTAGTTAAGATACATTCTGGCTTAATTTTATCTTTGTGTTTAACCTATTGCACCCCAAAACCCAATGCCCTTGAAACATATAGTTTCAAACAATGAAAGAGCAATCAGCCTTGAAATGAGTTGTGTAACATGGAGATCCAAATGTATTGTTTATATTTTCTGCTACCTTACTAGAAAGCTGTCACAGCATGCTGATATTCAGACTTTGTAAATGCTTTCTGTTCTTTGTTGAGGACACAAAATGATGATGATGAATGCATCAAATAAGTAATAATAATAAAAAAAAATACTGTGTGTCACACTTGTTCGGTGTGTTCATTTTTGGCCCAATGTTGGCCCATGATTATAAACAACTTTTTTAAAGATGCAGTTCTTTAATTTGAAACAGGCAACAAATTACACTGGTGGTTTGAAAAATGTGATTCCATCCATACAATAAGCTTAAAAGCACACTTTCAAATATACTATATTAATGTAATCAAATATTTTACCTGTAAATAATGTTTAATTGGAATGGCAATTACTGACATTCATGAAGTCTCTTATAAAGAGCTGCTATAGAACTTTACTAATGATGTGAAAAGGTAGCAAAATACCAAGTACTTTGAAAAACCAGACTTCTCAGTATGTAGAAGACTCTGGGGGATCCGCTTCACTGCTTTTGTTTGCTAGGTGAGAGACATTGCTGGTATGTGTAGTGGCTATCTGTAAAAGCAGTCTAGCTCACTTTCAGAATTTTATAGGAAAATGTAATCAAAAACTTTTTTTGAGTGCCATCCACTTGGTAATAGAAGGATCTTTTTTCATTTTCTCCACTTGTGATTCTAGCTTTCTTGTTTATTCAATTAAAATGGTAAGCCCCCTGACCCCCTTTTATTTGTTAGCCTGTGTGTGGGTTGACAGACATTGTCTGTCCACAGAAAGTGGAAATTTGTATCCTGCTGTTCTTCTGCAGACAGCTACAAAGTAATCTGGATCTCCTCAGGCAATAACATTTATTACCAATTAAAGTTCAGCTTAAACTGTGTAACAAGTAAAACTTGCACAAAGCCCACTGCAATACTAAGTAGTTTTCAAATGTATTGACTTTTCAGTAATTCAGGAATAATTAAACATTTAAAGATCACTTATTTAAAGGTTTTTACTATCACAAATATTTCGTGATTATATGTCACACCTAGTTGTGACATGCTTTTATTAAGCAGTCATTACTAAATATGTTGCTGTAATTATATGCTGTTGGAATCAGTTCTCATCTTCATATGTCACTTGATAGGAACCAATAAACAAGTAATAAACTTCTGTATACTCATAAAAATGTAGAAATTTGACTTTATTACAGCGATGACAACCTTGTAAAACATGTATAATACTTAGGGTTAAAATTCTGATTCTCTGAAGAACTTTCAAGTGATTGAATTTCTGGTTGGCATAGAAACAATTCAGTCTTCATAACAATATCTTTTTCATATGATAATTATAAAAAGATCAGTCTATTTAGCACAGTTTTACAAAATGTTAATTTTATTTAAGAAAAAATAAGTTTGGTTTTTTCCTTTATAGCTTTTGAAAAAGCTAAATTAAAACGAGAGAAGGCAAATGCTATAGAAGCTAAGAAAAAGGAGAAAGAAGATAAGGAAAAAAAGAGAGAAGAATTAAAGAAGATTGTGGAAGAAGAAAGGATGAAGAAGAAAGAAGAGAAAGAGAGACTCAAAATAGAAAAGGAAAAAGTAATGCATTTGCAGTATATGTGTTTCATATAGGAACAGTATAATGGCTTTCTAGTTGTTTCTTAGTTGCTATCTGCTTCAAATTATTTTCCATTAACTGTTTTCAGTTCATAGAAACGAACTTCAGAAGAATAGGCAGTTATAAGATACGGTTATGTATTTGTATTTCTGGATAACATTCTCTATATTACAATTTCAGTTCACAAAAAGTTCACATTGAACTTACTTCTGAAGTAATGGGGGGGGAGGTTGCCAATAATGCATGACAGTATTCGATTTGATGGTTGTCTTCTATTTAAGTGTTAAAGACACTGTACTGCATCAGATTCACAGCTTATTAAATGGTTGTTGGTTTCCTTGTGGTTTCTCTTTGGATGGAAATTGCTAAATAACTTTTTGTCACTCTGAAAGTGAAGAAATTATTTATTCCACTATATTTTACCACAGGCACATCCACTATCTATTTTGATGGTCTTTTTTTGTGGCAACTTTCATAAATACTCTTATTTTCAGATATTTTTTCCTCAGCCACTTTCATTTAAAAAAAACCCAAAACCAAAAAACCCAAACCAAACAAAAAAAAAAACCACAAAAACCCCCCAAACAAACCCCAGCAAAACCCCGTGTCTAATCCAACAAAGTATCACCACAGTTTACTTTTAAACATTTTTGCCAATATCATCTTACACAAAATAAAAATTATTAGATTATTTCATTCTAATTAAATATGTTTTATTTTTCAGTGTGATTGAAATAGTAAGTGGTGCAGTCCTAGGAACTATAATAGGGTGATCTGACCATATTTTATATACAATTGTGACACTTTTTCAGGAAAGAGAGAAGCTGCGTGAAGAAAAAAGAAAATATGTGGAATACCTGAAACAGTGGAGTAAGCCTAGAGAAGATATGGAGTGTGATGATCTTAAGGTATGATTGAATTTGAATAGCTCAAGCTTGTACTTTACAGCGTCCCCAAGCTAGATTCCCTAATGCAGAGGCAGATATAGATCTGATCTGAATGCTAGGGGTTGTGAATCACCTTTAGTCACGTAATATTTCCCAGTGGTGATGCTAATAGGATCGTCTGCATCTGCATTTTCACCCTCCAGAAAAACTTTACAGGCTGTTCTCAGTCTTAACGTGAAACAGATGTATTTTTAAAGCGCTGACCTTACTGAGTGGAGGGTATTGAGTATGCCTGACTTTTCTGTTAAGTATACAAGATGAACTCACCTAGAATAAACCTGAGTTACTTAAAAGATTTGAGTAATGAAGAAACCAAGTTTTTGGCTGCAGAAAGTAGAAAGGACATGAGCTTGTTACTCCCTGTGGCATTCTTTTGATTTTAAACTCTAGCAGTATCCTTGCTTAACGAGCATCTTTCTGGATGATCCTGGAAGCCTATAGAAAGTAACAATAATTTACCTCCCAAAGAACTTAGTGTTCTAAACAAGAATATAGTGTGGCTGTACATAATGAAAGATTGTCTACTGTTATACATGTATGTACACTTTATTATGATTAATTTTGGCAGGGGATAGCGAAAGGAGGCAAAATTGTCAGAAACACAAGGACGGGGGTTTATTTGAGATACACAGGGAAACATGACAGAAGCCCAAAGAGGACAAGTGGGAATAGAGGAGAGTGTTAAATAAATTGAAGTGATAGCACTGGTTGGGAGGAGTATAAGAATTGAATATATTTGTAAGGAGAGCTGTATAGGCCCTTGAAGATGAGAGTGAAAACTCTTAGCTGTGTACAGAAAGGGAGAAGAAACTGAAGAAAGGGAAAAGCATTTTCAAAACGAGAGGAAGCTGTGCAAAACAGTGCTGCTGTGTTTCAATTGGAAAAGAAAAAGGGAGGGGTGGGAAGTAGTATCATCACTACAGTGAAAATTGACAAGAATATGAATAAAGATGAGTTCAGGTGAGGACTGCTTTTCAAAAAATTCCCTTCTCAGGAAATACACGAAGTACGTGTGTTCTTCTGAAAGCATAGTATTCGGCATTCTTCTCATTAATGTTTGTGAACTGCCGCCTTGTGGAAAGGAGCCATCTTTCTGGAAATTGTTTGACTGTCTACTAAGAAACATTAAGTGAAGACAAATCTTGAAGAGTTACATCAAGATGTTAATTTGAAAGTCAAACTCAGTGTTAGACACTGTCATCTGTGATTTGGAGGTGGTGTCTCTGTTAAGGGGTCTTGTTACATGGTTACATCAGCTCCCTTTAAAATGTCTTCAGCTATCGTAACTGCCTTGCCAACACAAAAACCCAAATACGAGAACACTCAGTCATTAGACATGATCTTGCATATCCTAGTATTAGATGGGTGTGTTTTTATGTGAATGTGTTGAGTTTTTGTTTGCTTGTCTTTGCAAGCAGTAATGAGTAACTTTTTAAGAATATGTTTATTTTTGCTTGTCTGGACAGTTCCACCAAACTTAAACTCAAAACTCTTGTAAAATAATACAGGTTTAAAGGAGAAATCTTGACAGCTAGTGTTCTTAACTTGTAGTGGGTTTGAGTTCCTTTAAACAAAGATACAAAATCATTCAATTTCATGAACATGAATAAACTTCTATCTCAAAAGATTTACATCCAAGTTGCATGCGCTTCAGTTTTTAAAGTTAGTACTACCACGGAGGTTACTGTGATAATTGATTATGTGTCTTGCAGAACTATTTTCAGTAAAATTTAAAGAAACCCAACAGATACACTTCTTAGAATCATTGACTGTTTGGTTTTAATCACTTGTGTACTCTGCAGAAACCAAATACAACATTAAGTTGTCCCATTTGCATTGCAGGAACTTCCCGTTCCAATGCCAGTGAAGACGAGACTTCCTCCTGAGATCTTTGGTGATGCTCTGATGGTTTTGGAGTTTTTATATGCTTTTGGGGAACTTTTTGATCTTCAAGATGAATTTCCTGAAGGAGTGACTTTAGGCAAGTTGTCGTTTATGTGGCAAGGTGCCCCAGTTTTGTGGTGTCCCTTCTCCTACCAAACAACCAAACATCTTAAATGCACCCAAGTACCAGTGCAACAAAATTTCCTGTGCAGCTTTAATATGTCAGTGCTTACACGTGCATATCAATCCAGTTTTCTCTTCACAGTCAATTTCTGCAGTGTTTATAAAATCAAAATTAATTTTATTGTAGAAGCTGTTAATCTACTTATTAAAATGTCTACTTGTACTTTACTCTTGCAGTTATATATTAAGAAAATAATGTTGTTTTGTCAGCACTCTTTCTGACACCATCACCTTAGGAATATTTGCAGTAAATTATGGAAAAGTAACTTGATTATCATACCTGAAGGGAAAAAAAATGTTTTCATTCTTCAGTACATAATCGTTTATCAGCTTTGCGGCAAAAGTGACGCTTCTTAAACTTTATTCACAGAAGTTTTAGAGGAAGCTCTTGTAGGAAATGACACTGAAGGCCCACTATGTGAATTGCTGTTTTTCTTCCTGACTGCCATCTTTCAGGCAATGGCCGAAGAGGAAGAGGAAGTGGCCAAAGATCAAATAGCTGATGCTGAGACCAAAGGTCAGATCCGTAATTTTACTGCTGAAAAACTGAAATTCCACTGGAATTAACTTTAAACTGCATGATTTATGGCATTCCTTTGTTTAACATTGTCTTATTATGCATGGATATTGTATGTAAATAGACTTGTTTTTTCTCTTTTATCTGAAATCAAAGCTTTAAACTGGGCACGGAGGGTGGGTCTGGGGGGAATAGAGAAAAAGCAAGCTCATTGTTACTACGATTGTATCCAGCAAAGCATAATAAGCTTTTAACAGCACTGCTTATGTTTTGGAGGTGAGGGAAACTTGTCTTCACCTTCCTCCTCTTCCTTCAGCACTGTTAGATGTTTCTCCTGAGGGTCAGGAAACAAGGCTTTTTCCTAAATCTTCTCAAAGGTCTTTATCTGTAGCTATAAAAAAAAAAAATTCTGGACCTAACTAGATTAAAAACTAAAACTCCCCAGCACAACTATAATGGACAATTCAATATTCGTTGTCCTTCAAGACTTAGAAGTATGCATCCACAACTCCTAGATACTACCATGTCTCTTTGCTTTTCCAGTAAAGGATCTCACAGTCACTCTACCTTTGGTCTTCACTCTAAGGCTGAAGTTGCCCACGTTTTCAGAGGCATTTGGTATACGCTAACCACTGATCAGAAGGAAGTGTAGGCTTTGTTCTGAATTTATGAGGTCCTGTGTTTATGGACTGCCAAATTTGCTGACTAGTTAAAGGAGAAGCTTTGACCCTTCCTGCTAGTCTTTATTTCATTAGAGGCAGATAGGAACATAAGAGCACTCCCTGTTTGAGGTCAAGTGAATCCTGTGTTTCCCTCGTAAGACAGATGTGTGAGGTACAGGAAGGTTCCTTTAATTCTTCCCTTGAAGACTGTGTATTCTCATGCTTAAGATTTATGTCCAATCTATAAAGTGTCTTTATATAAAACATGGGCACTATCTTCAGCAGTAGGGGCTGCTCTTGTTAACACCGTATCAAATCTATAACTTTATTCAATTTACAAATTTAGACTGTATTTTAATTACTGTTGAATTTAGCAATTAAACTGTATCTTTTAACTACTGAGAGCATTGCTTGAGCAACATAAGCAAGGATTCCATTATCAGGTAATTGTAGAATAGTTGATTAGATTCTTTATTCATAGGACTGACCAGAAAAAATGTGATGTAACTTTCATATTTTAATTTGACTATATGGACCTGGCAATTACAAAAATCTGCCGTTTCACTTCTAGTTTAGCAGAGCTGTGGGCAGGGCACTTCTATGTATTATCTTTTACTTGCCTTTGAACTTTCATATCTTGTCACTCTTGTTTAGACATCATCTTTCCCGTAAAAGAATTACGTGTTCTCGGCTTTGTAATTCTGACTAACCAAACTAGTAGTAGTCGGCGTGTTTGCTCACTTAAATTCTGTACAGGCAGTGTTTCTGCAACAGAAAACACCATGAGTGTCGGGGTTTGGTGTGTACAGTACTTTCTCAAACCCTGTTATACAGATACAGTGAGAGGGGAGGTGCAGAGATCAATTTTGCAATGTTTGGGCGACAGTTTTCAAACAGCATCAGTCATCATACAAGACTCTGTTGTGGATTTGCTTTTTATGTAGTCTTAGTTTGGATTTGTGGCTCTTTATTGACTTGATGACTTTGTAACTGCTTAATGATTTGGACTTGAATAAAGTGAAATTGTTGAAACAGCATACAAGGCTGAAAAAATTCTGCCAACCCTCTGGAGAAATACCTGTAAGTGCTAAGGAAACTTTTGTCTAAGAAACAGGAATTTTGCTGCTTCTGCCTTTCACTGCCTCGCTTTCCTGGTCAGTTTGCTAATGTGTGATGGTCCTTATTGAGTGCAGATGCTTGTTTTGGTGAAATATGGTTTCTTTGTAGTGCCTTAGTAATTGTATTTGTGCAGAACAGTAAGGTTATATCTAAGCTACAGATTAAAAGTATACAGTGAGTGGTGATAACCAGTATCAAAATGTTTGGATAGTCTTTCCTAAAAACAAAATGATGATAGGAAATAACAGTTCATTTGAGGGAATGAAATACAGGTGTTCTTGCATTGTTAGTTGTTTTTGCTTTCAGGTGTGTTTATGGATTTGGTTTTGCTGCCTTTTATGTTGCCATTGTGCATGTTTTGTGCATTGGGGTTGCTTTAACAGCTTATATATAGGGAGAACAGCGTATAGCATGTGGTGCATGTCTTTAGCTTTTAGTTGGATTTTTAGTTGCATTTAAAGATACATAAATTTTAATTTGGATGTTGAATTGTGTTTTGAATACACTGATGCTTTTGTAAATATCGGCCCTCTTTTTGCTTTTTCTGCAACTTTTAAAAAACGGCTTGCTTTCCTCCCCTCCACAGTACAAGTTTTAATTTGCACTAGAATAAAGTGTTTATTTCCTTAAAGATTTAACAGAGGCTTTGGATGAAGATGCAGACCCTACAAAATCTGCACTGTCTGCAGTTGCAACTTTGGCAGCTGCATGGCCCCAGTTACATCAGGGTATGTGTGGGTTTCACTTCTTGTTTTGTTACTCTTCTTATTTTGCTCTGTATTATAAAGCACATTTTTTATATTTATATACATTTAAATGTCTATATAAAATAACTGTTCATTCTTCTCAACTGTAGGCTGCAATTTGAAAAGCTTGGATCTTGATAGCTGCACTCTTTCTGAGATTCTCAGACTTCACATTTTAGCATCAGGCGCTGATGTAACATCAGCCAATGCAAAATACCGTTACCAGAAACGAGGAGGGTTTGATGCTACTGATGATGCTTGCATGGAGCTGAGATTAAGTAATCCTGGCCTCTTGAAGAAACTTTCAAGTACCTCAGTGTATGATTTGTTGCCAGGTAATAAAAGACAATAAATGTTAGAGATTATTAGATTGCTCATCAAGTGATCGGTTTTGTAACTGCTTCAGATCAATAATGGTCAAAATTTACTTTATCATAGAATAATTTAGGTTGGAAAGGACCTCTGGAGGTCACCTAGACCAACACCCACCCCCTATGCTCCAGCCCCCACAAGCAGGTCCCACCAGATCAGAGATTGCAGAGCTAGGCAGTCTCATTACTTCTGAGTAGCTTTTTTAAATCCCGTTAAAAAAATGTTAGTTTTACTTGCCGAAGAGTATCTCTCTGGGAGAAGCATCTGAATGTTTGATTCAGCCCCTGCTTTTTATTGCTGTTCTGGTTTGAGTCTTTTCTTTGTTACTTGGAAATGGAGAAAAAAATGACTGTCTACTGTTCCTTTATCTCCGTTTTGAAGATAATGTTGCATTTTAGTTGTTCTTTTGGTGCTAAAAGTTAATAAATTTAAAAATAAAGGCTCGCATCTCTGAGCAAAGCAGGTATTTCAGGAAATGCCTCTTTGCAAGTGCAGCTGGTGCACTACAAATGTTTGACTGTTCACTTTTTCTTGAGTGAGAACCAGTCTTCAGTCTGGAGTGTGTAAGAGTAAGGCCTGTTTATCAGTTGTATAATGAAATATAAAAATTGGTCTGAATTTTATTAGGAGAAAAGATGAAGATCCTTCATGCCCTCTGTGGGAAACTTCTGACTCTCGTCTCCACTCGAGACTTCATTGAGGACTCTGTTGATGTGTTACGACAGGCAAAACAGGAGTTCAGAGAATTAAAGGCAGAACAGCATCGCAAAGAACGAGAGGCGGCAGCAGCAAGGTAAGACTAGGATATGGAAAGCCAAATTTTGTTGCTACAAATTAGATTAATTCCTTGATTGCAAAAGCCGTATGAGAAACAGTAGTAGCATTTGTGTTTTATACTGGTTTCTTGAGACCATAGACAGGAGTGAAACTTTATTGTTCTAAGCATTGTCCTTTCCCATGTTACTGTTGTTTTTAGATGATGCTGTAGCATAAAAGAAAAAAGATGTGGCCAGATCAGACACTAGATTAATTGCAACTGGTTTTCTATATTCTTCTTCTTATTAGGATACGTAAGAGGAAAGAAGAAAGGTTAAAAGAACAAGAGTTAAAAATGAAAGAGAAACAAGAAAAGCTGAAGGAAGAGGAGCAAAGAAATCCTGCTGTAGAAGTATCTGTTGGGTATGATATGTGGTATTACTGTGATACCTATGATACAGTACTTTTCAGTTGTGTGGCCAGACCTTAGCTATGTAGTTTTCATTGATTTGATCATATACAAAGGTATATTTTAATTTAAGTATATAGCCCTTAATGTTGACTTTATTTTTCTTCCTAGTGCTCTAGAATTGCTTTATGAAAGTGATTTTATTTTTAAAATCAACTTTTATTACACTTTCTATGGAAAGCTTGACAGTGTTGCCTACTGACAAGAGAAACTTGCAAAATCTAGTTTGTATTTTTTTGCATTACTTTTTGTCTTGCATTGATTTCATATCTATGAATATCTTCATAATAGGCCATTCTAGTTTGTTTTCTGATTTGAGGAATTGGTCTGATCTGAGCCAGATAATACTGACCTCACATAACAGTTTATGAATCAAATTTAGTAGCATTTTTTAAAAAAATGCTGTGCTATCCCAGGTGATTTCCGTAAAACCAAGGCTTTTTGTTCTATTAATAAAACTGTATGGTTTCAGGTGGTAAGATTCATGCACATGCAGCTGTATAGGATTCCAGAAAAAAAGCAAAGTGTATATACAACACTATATCTTTACCTGCTTGAGGAAGGGAGTTAGTTAAATAAATCTGCTTGCAAAAGGTGAGCATGGGCCAAAGACAGATTTGTGCTATGTTTTTGAAACTATAATTGAAAAAAAATAATAAAATAAATGTTATCCTGTAATGGTTGCATGTAGTTCTGTAGGTTTTTAATTATATTTGCTAGATGAGGGAAGAATGTGTAACAAGCATTTTTTTAAAACAGTATACATTTTGATGAGGAAACATTTTTTTTGTCATGAAAAAAAATTCAAGTCAGTAGAACTACACTAAGATGTCTCCAAAAAGGATCTGATTATAATAATACTCTTCAAATGAAAGAGTGAATACCAAAGAGCAGGTTTTAGTCTTTAACGTGGAACTTTCCATTTACAGTTCAGTGGGTTGCTTCTGCATTTTAATATATTCTCTGACTTAAAGTTTATTTTTAAAAAGCATTATGGGTCTCTGACTAGCTTAACTACTTTTGAGAGGAAAATACTGTTTGTGTTGAAGATGCCATACGCTATTGTGTATTTTTTTTTTTTTTTTTATTCCATTCAGCTTTTAATACATGGTTGGTCAGTTAGTCACTTTTGTGTATTTTATTGTGTCAGGGAGGAGGAACGGGAAGACCTTGATACTAGTACAGAGAGTAAAGAAATTGAACGTAAAGAGCAAGACATGGACACAGTGACAGAGGATGAAGAAGAGCTGGGACCAAACAAAAAACGAGGAAGAGGTAATACTATAATGTATTTGTTCATTTGTGTACATGTATGCACACACACGCATGCATGCACCTGGGAAGTTCTTGGGGTTTATAGTAAATTTTTATAAAGTATCAATCTTTTCTGCAGATTTTTAAAGGAAAATCAAAAAAACCCACCCAAAGATGATCATAATGGGTTATTAGGTGCATTGAGCTGGCCTGATGTAGTCAGCTGTATGTTCTTTCACACTTCTGTTTCTTCTTGTCTTCCGTATTTGCTATCTGGATTCCTCTTTTGCCTAAAAAACCCCAGGCTATTGCCTAACAAACCGCTACAGTTATGAATAGTGCACTCATAGAGAGTTGTAGGAGTCTCATCTAATAGGATATGGTGTGGTTTTGATTCTTTTTATTAGGAAGCTGCAGAAACAACAGCTATTTTAAAAGAAAATGTTATATTGAGTGGTTGGGTTTAGTTTGCCTTTGTTAATGAAGCAGCATGCCTTCTATACAAGAATGCAACCAGACTTATCCCTAGATTTAATTTCCATAGCAGGGTGCTAGTAGGAGCTGCAGTGCAGTAAACAGCACAGCCTGGTATTTCTAACTAGACATAGATATCACCACAGGAGGATGACTTGTTGATGGCTTTGGGCTGCTGCCTCATCTCTCTTTCTCCCGTGAAGGCTTTGTGCAAGCGTCTGTGCCAGTGAAAGTCCTGGATGATTGTGGACTTAAGGTTGCAAACTTGTACGGTTTCTAACAGTACCTGGGATAGAAATTCTGAATTATTCAGTAATACAGGTTTGCATGTTTACTACAGCTTTATGATGGCAAAACAATGAGGTCTTAAACAGAACTTCAAGTTTCTCGAATGTCAGTGTTTGGGACATTGTGCCTGGAGAGCAAACAAGTGTTATTTCATTCCCGCAACTGGAGAAGCTGAAGGTCACACTGGAAATCGGTAGAAATTGAGTGCTGACAGCATCTTTCACTGTTGCATGTGCTAATTACAAGATATGCTTTTCTAGATGACTATCAGGACCTGATTCTTTGGTAAACTAAGATGTGAACTGGAATACTTTCAGCTGGTACAAGTTGAGGGGAAAAAATAGTAGTGTATATATATTAAAAAAAAAAAAAATTGGATAAAGTAACGTAACTGAGTTTGCAATAAAAGCTCTTATATAGGGATTCTGGTTTTGCTTGAGGTCTTTGGGGGGTTTAAGTTGATCATTTTGAGTATGATAAATTAAGTCCAAAACATAGTTTATATTCAGTAATGAAATTGCTAGAATTTTACTTTATCATTATAAGATACTTTTATAACACAAGTTCTTAAAATTTTGGTTTTTTTCTTTTTTATGATGTTAAAAATGACAATGTCAGTAAACGAGACTTGGTCTAGTTTCTGGAAAGTGAAAGTACACTAAAGATGGCTTCCTTTTCATCGAGGGAAGGGGGTTAATCACTTGCATTTTTCTTTAATAAAACTAGTATTGTTTCTTGACTGAGCTGATGGTCCTTGACAGCGTAAGTTTAGATAATCAGAAAGGGACAGAACCAAAACCTGCCCTTTACTTGAGTTTTTGGTTAAAGAAAGAATTTATAAGCATGTTGCTATCATTCTTCTTCCTTTAACTTTTAGGAAGGAGAGGGCAAAATGGATATAAAGAATTTACAAGACAAGAAGAGACCACTTGTGAAAAGAGTGAACCTCTTACTGCTGAAGATGAAGAAGCTTTAAAACAAGAGCAACAAAAGAAAGAGAAGGAACTGTTAGAAAAGATTCAGAATGCCACAGCCTGCACAAATATCACCCCGTTAGGTCGTGACCGTCTGTACCGACGCTACTGGATTTTCCCCTCTGTTCCTGGATTGTTTATAGAAGAGGACTATTCTGGTCTCACAGAAGACATGTTGTTGCCTCGAACCTCTTCCTTTCAGAATAGTGTACAGTCTTGCACAAATGAACCTCAGGTATTCAGTAAAACTGGAGAGTCTTTGAAATCCTGTGAAACTACCTCCAATATTGACCAAGATTCACACACCAGTGTTGTCGTAGAGGTGCCAAGGCCAGTATATAAACCAAACCGTTGGTGCTTTTACAATTCTCGGGAACAACTGGACCAACTCCTAGAGGCTCTCAATTCCCGAGGACATAGGGAGAGTGCCTTAAAAGAAACTCTTTTACAAGAGAAAAGTAGAATATATGAACAACTAAGCAGCTTTCCTGTGGAAAAATTCCATATTCCAGGTAAATGAAAGGATCCTGATATTAATTTGCTTCCACAGCTGTAATTTCTATATAATATTCTAGAAACCTTTAATTCTGATTTAATTGTAATTCCTAAGAAATAAGAATTATTCTTAAGCATTGTTTCACTCTATGGAAAACAGGTTTGGTGTTGTGTTTTGTTTTTTTTTTTTTTTCCCCCGATGGATCTTTGTAGTGTTTTTTCTGGTGTTTTTTCTGGTGTTTTATGCTAAAAAAAGCAATAATTTTTCTGTTATCTCACTGCTTAGTAAAACGGGATTGGCTTTTAAACAAACATCTTTAGGAAGTAATTTGAGCTTTGGGAAAAGATTAACTGGGGAATAAAGATTAATATCTGCTAAAGGTAAATCATAGTATTGATCATCTGATGTCCTCATTTCCAGTTATGATGAAAGGAGACACAAGATATGACACTGGAGACAGAAACATTGCAAAGGGAGGCAATTACTATTACCTTGATTTGTTGAGTAGGATATGTTCTTTCATAACATTATAATGCATGAAATTATTCAAAAGACTTTACTGGCCTATTGTGAACAAGGGAATGATAGCATATTGCAGGGTCATACTAAAACCTTTGGGAGGACAATAATAGCGTAGCTGTGGTGGTTGTTATGTGGGTTAACGCCAGTGCAGTGGATTCTGTGATATTATTCTCTATTTTTTTTTTTTCCCTTTTCTTCTTTTGGCAGAGGCTCGTTACAGGAGGAGGAGACATCTGCAGAGCAGTATTGTTTTTTATGGGTTTCAAAATGTAGGAGTATACTTAAACCCATCCTAGACGTAGGATTTAGGGTTTTTTTTTTTTCCCCTTTTCTCCTAGCCAAGTATTTTGCCATTTATTGGCAAGGCATTAGCTCCAATCACTGATAAAGTTCTGCGTACGCAAGCTTGCAGCTGGCTTGTTTGTGCCATGTTGGTGGGTAGAGGATGTTACCAAAATGAAGCTCCTTAGGGTAATGTTTAAGAAGTTGCATTTTGTTTTGAATTATGCCAAATTATTGTGAGGATTTCGGTGTATCTGTATTGGGACAAGGGAGAATTATTCACAGCAGAGCTGAGTTCTGTTTTACTGGACTGTGTATGCCAGGACATGCTGCGAACACATCAAATACTACTACATCCATAACTGATCTACTATTTCTTTTGGTGGAAACTAGCACAGGACAGAGTTTCTGCATAGTAATTAAGCTTTATTTGGAGGCCTTATGGCTATGTTTGTGTGTTTTGGTGAGAAAATCTCTATCATTTTCTGATACGTTTGTGAGTGTAGTTCCTTATTTTCCTAGTTGCTGCACCTTTATCTGTATTTTGTGTGTTGCTTTCTGCCCTGAAGCAACTTGATTTCCACAATCATAGACTTTTCTTCTCTTTCTATGTTAGAATTGTAGAATAACGTTGATTTAAAAAAAAAAAAAAAAGGCAGCTTTGAACTTCACTTTAATAGAGATAAAGAAAATTCAAATGCAATGGTCCAATAACAATACCGCCTCCCCTGTGTAGCAAGCAGTGGTAAGTGGCCGTGTGTAGCAAGCGGTGATAAGTGGCCATGTGTAGCTGTACTTTGCAGGGAGTTTTACTGTAGTGGACTTTAGCTGCTGCCCTATTGCCTTCACTTAAATGACTTGCAGGACAAGTGAGAACTAGTCTGTGATTCTCTTGTGCTGTAGATTGCCCTTCTCCATTTTCTAAATCCCACTCAAAAGAGCATGGAAATAAAATTGATATGTGCTGTTACTTGATTTTATTCCAGTATCCATTAACTTTTCCTCATCAGTTATTTGCGAGCTAGTTGCTGCTGTTTCAGTTCTGCTCAAGAAAAAAACATTTCATTTCTTCTTTTTCTTTTAAACCAAAAAGGACGTTTCCCCCATCCAGACATCAGAGTATGATAGTACACGTTTTGAGAATATTTGCATAGTTACTTTCAGTTACAGGGAATTGTTTCTGCAGTTGAGAGCATCTTAGAAATTCATCCTGTACTTCCTTAACAACAGCTTTATGGTATTTTTTGATTAAATACCTCTAAGGTCTTGCATATACCTCCTCATCACTGCACTCATAGGATTTAAGGTAAATCCTGTGAACAGAAACGTTTGCCACCTATGCAGATTTGCAAGCACTAATTTAGGATCTGGGCAATACTTTCAGCTCTTTCCTGTGGCTTTTGATTTTTTTGCATGAATTTGCAGTTCTCTTATGAAGAGGTTTTTGCTTGACAGCACATCATCAGCCCTTCCCTCCTTTTTCATAAATTATCTTTCTGTCTTGTTCCTTTTTTCCCCTGCCTTTAATTAGAGGGCACAGTCAGTCTACTCTGTGCCTGTGTCATCTTATCTTTATCTGTTTGTTTTGGTTTAAAGTTAAATTTTTAAAAGGGATTATATCTTGTTCTGTTAGTTTTTGCGATTATCAGTTGCACATGCTTGTTTTAAATGTTGCCACAATAAAGATCCATGCAGGAAAGACAACTGAGGAGTTCTCCTGTAAAGTAAGGGCCATCAAATATGAAAAATACTAGAAATATTACTTTATTCTTTTTCTTGGGTTTGTTTTTTTTTCCTTCTTGCACTTACGGCAGAAAGTTGTTGATTATCTACTGCTTTAGAAAACATTTTAAGACAAAAGAATGACTTTTAAATTGACAAGAATTTCTCATTCTGTGTGTTCGGATGAGCGGATGCTACTCTATAGGTCTTCCCTTTAAAAGTATACTCCGCTTGGTTGGATCGGATGCCTTAGTTGGCATGGAGATGTTGGTGTTGGCAACTGTCACTATAGGAAGGGAGTTTTGAACCTGTGTGTTCAGTTTGTTCTGCCCTGTACTGCTTTTGTTCCCTCCACCAGTGGCTACTTTAAGGAACAAAGTCCGCTAACACGAAGTTACTTGGTATTCTTGCAGACAAACCTCAAAGTGACATCAGACCTCCTTCAGGACGCGGAAGGATGCAGAGTGCTCATGATGGATCTCACGTGTCTGCAGAGAAGCAGCTTGAACTGAGACTTAGAGACTTTCTTTTGGACATTGAAGACAGGATCTACCAAGGAACACTGGGGGCTATTAAGGTATTTGTGAATTGTAGAATACCTAGGAGCACAGTGGTGCCGTCAAGTCTGTAACTTAAATGAGAACTCTTGCATGCTATGGCTCTTACTGAAAGCATAATTAAATTAAGTGTAGACAGTAATTGGCACTAAAAGTTTGTGGCCTTTTGATTCTTTAGAAACTTCAAATTTTTATGTTTGCTTCAGGTTACAGACAGACAGTCTTGGAGAGTAGCCTTAGAACATGGGCGGTATGAGTTTCTGAATGATGAAAACAAAGAAAATGGTATAATTAAAACTGTGAATGAAGACTCTGAAGAAATGGAAACTGATGATCAAGATAAGTTTATTGTGAAAGACAGGTAAGAGCTGTGGTTTAAATAATGGCTCTTCCCTGTGAGTTTTATAGCAGTGCTCTGTTTTTTTAACCCTCAAATTGTTTTTACCCTCAAATTCTTTGGAATGGTATTTTTAAGATTTGAGTTGTAAAATGTGAGATTTTTGCATTGGTTTATATTTTCTAAATGACACTGTTCTATTACCATATAAGCCTAAGACACCAATTTTTACAACTTCTACTATTCAGATGTTACACTGTTCAAAGTGAACATTAATTATCAAATAAGGAATAAGTGAATTCATTTTAAAATCATTCAAAATGCAGAGAAAAATTAATCTGGCAATTTCTGGTTTGTTTTCCAGAAGAAAAAAAAAAGGGGGGGGGGGGGAGGAACCCTACTCTGTGGAAAGAGTAGGAGTGTTTAAAAGGGAAAATGGTAATAACAACAAATTGCTGGTTGAACCATCAGTGCAACAGGCCATGGTCTGAATTAACCTTTAGCACTGCAGCAAAACAGAGATATAATCTTATAACTTCATGAATTATGATTCTTCTGAAGAGCAAGCTGCAACGTAGTAGAAGAGAGGAAACCTCAAATCATAGTGTTGCAACTGTAAAAGTGTTTTGTTGGTTTTTTGTTTGTTTTTTAAACAAAAGCTTGCAACAGATGTGGGACTCCACACTGTATCGGTGTTTTTTGTAAATCAAACTATAGAAACTGAAGATTTCTAAATATTTAATTCTCAGAAGTTACATACTTTTCAGAAATAAGTAAATTAAGGTAGATTCTTAATACGTATAAAATTTTATGTCTTGCTAGGATGTGAATGTTGAAATATTGCAGGAAAAAAGATTAATTGGACGCGATCATTGTACTAACATACTGTTTGCAGAAAACCTCACAGAATACATAAACAATTAGACTTATGAAAGCTGTATTTCTGGGTGGATTCTTGAATGCTGTGTTGGATGTAGAAATTTAAAGTTCTTTAAGGTTTTTCCCTTTTTATTTCAGTTCGCTGAATGAGTATTTTCATATAAGACTGCCCTTCAGATCTGAGTTCTCTAGTTGCGTGCAAAGTGGATAGGGTCATCCTTCGTTATATTAATGACACCATTTACAGACATTTGCTTACTGCAAACCACAACATAGAAATACTCCGCTGTTTTAATTAAGAAGCTAAAATTTATCTGTCTCCGGTTACCTTGGGCACTTGCTCCATTGCCAACTCTCAATTCAACTGCAGAAGCTTGTTGCTTCATTTTTTTCCGTTTGATACTGACTCCGTCAAAGTTTCTGAGTAAAGTCTACTTTAATAAAGTCTTGCATATTAAAACAGAGACTATGGGATTCTGAAATCATGTGACAGATTGCTTTTGATGCTGGGCTTTTTATCCACCTCAGAGCGAGTGACATCTCATTAAGACCTTGGAGTTTGACTAGTGAAATGTAAATAACTATGCAGCTTTTTTTCTGTTTGCTTTCAGGCTCTCAAAATGTGTGTGACTGCAAAATATAATGAACAGCTTTTAAGTGTGAAAAAAGAACAGGGACAACCAAAAGTATTGCTCATTCACCAGAATAAAGCAGAATCCAGAAAGTCTTAATTAGTTGGGGTTTTTTGTTTTTTTGTTGTTTTTTTTTTTTTTTTTTATATATAAACCCCAAGTAGAAATTGAATTTTATTTTCATTAGTGTGAGTTGCTCTCCTACGTTATACTTAATGTTTGTGGTTCGGGAAGATTAACTACACTTTGATTGATTAGTCCTTGGTCAAAGAAGGCTGTTTTATTGGAAACCTACCACCCCCCCACCCCCAAAGAGTATTTTAGAAAAATCCTCCAAGGATGAGAACATACAAGTCAACAATTCTTGATTTAACATTCTAAAATTACTTTCTGGTATTAATTGTGGGGATATATGTAGTTGAACTTCCACAAATGGTAGTATTCTAAAAAGCTACACCTCACCACTGGAAGTGTTTTCACTGAAGAATTATTGGGACTGTACTCTTCACAGAAACCTCTCATAAACCAGCTGATGGATGTTGCATCAAATCTTCTGGAAATCTTATTAATTGTAGTGAAATTTGCCATCCACATTTCTTGAAATTTAGATAACTTTGTTACATAAAGATGACTTATCTAGATTAACTAGACTAATTAAGCAAACTCGAGAACTGGGATAACTAATTATACCTGTGCAGTATCTGTTCATGTCCATAGTCCATGCATGTAAATGAAGTGAAAATAAAAATCTACTGTGGATACAGACCTGTACAAATATCTATGGTGTTAAATTCAAAGTATGTTTAAAAAAATAAAGATCATTTAATACATTTCTATTCTAGACTTGTTGGGTTAAAAACTGAAGCTCCAAGTGCTGCATCAACAAGTACAAGTACTCCTCAGCCAGTTAATAATGTTGTCCACTACTTGGCATCTGCACTGCTTCAGATAGAGCAAGGAATTGAGCGCAGGTTTCTCAAAGCACCTCTTGGTAAGCTTTCAGAATTGAAACTGTATGTCTCTAATATCATGTAAGATGTTGTAACAAACTAACACCACCACCACCACCACCACCCCCCCCCCCCGCCCCGAACCCACTTGCTGCTTTTGTAAGACTGGATGCTTTAGAGGGACGTGTTGGGGAAAATAACAAATAACCTAAACTATTGCTATGTACCATTGTAAAATTACAAAACGTTAGATTGTCAGTTTACAAGGCCATAGATCATGAGGAAATACTAATATTTTTCTTATTATTCTGCATGTCCTGAATTACATGTATTAATTAAGTAACAGCATATTTTACTCTTAAATATGTGCCTATTTAACCTGGATCATTTCAGTGATCTTGTTTATGTGGCCCTACAATTATACTGATGCATTGGGAGACAAATTGTACCCTTAGGCAGAAATGAGTGAGCTTTCTGGGGGAATACTCTGTAATTCAGCATTACCGTTGAGGCCAATGTATCATGCAACTATACAGTGAGTTTCTTCTGTGTGTTTTTTAGGTTGTAAAAATGTATGCTCCTTTTTATACTGTTTCTGTGAAAGCAATATAGGCCTGGCTTATCTGGATCACCTTGTTCAGCAATAACAGAATATTTACAGTAAAACATAGTAAAGATTTACATTGCAAACTTTCAGATCCTCAGGTTTTGCATTTATGCTGTAAAACTTGGAAATAAAGGGTTGCAAGAAAAATTTAAACCAAAGCATGATTATAGCTTGACTTTAACACATATTCCTTCCTTGAATTCCTCTAACCTGCTCTAGGGGTGAGAGAGGGGATCCAAAGTGCGTAAAGTCACTTTGTTTTCCAGTGATCCCTCAGGTCTGGATTCCTTATGTTCCTTTTGCAATTCAAAACTGGGGTTTTTGTCTTGGAGAAGTGTGCAAAGGTGGTTTATCCTTCCCAAGGCAGCTATCTCAGCCAGGCTTCCCTTCTGGATGCTGCACTGAGGATGAGCTGTGCTTTGTGCTCGGCTGGACTGCTTTACTTCTCACCTGCAAGAGTGCAGCATGGTTTACCAGTGCAACACATACCAGGGGTGCTCCAGAGCATGAACTGCTACACATCCTATTAAATTGATACTCTCCTCTGATAATGACTGCGTACAAAATCCTTAGGCTTTGGCAGATTTTGCTGCAGTAGTTTAAGATGACAATGCAGGTTTTGGTGTATTAACACTAGACGTTAGTGCCCCATGGCACAGTTGACCTGAAACTGTTTCTGCATCTCGGCTGCTCCTGCACGGAGTCTGGTGTCTGGATATCAGTTACCGCTGCAGATGAGTTTGAGCTAGGTTTGTGCCAGAGACTCTGACATGCAGGCATGGGTTCCCTTCCACAAGCTTTTGTTATCAGTGTGATGACCTCTAGAAGAGGGAAATGCAGCAAATGATTAAGATGAAAAGGGAGAGCATAGGAGTAGTTTAAACTGCAGCTGTTTAAAAGCTTTACTTGGCTGTTTGGTCAGTTCAAGTATGTCAGCCCTTTCCAAGCCAGGCATGATATGGCTTATTTCCTGCTATATGACTAGATTTACAACATGCACATGGGACAGTTAATTGACAGTACAACTAGTGTTTGTTGTATTTACTCTGCATGTGCAGTATATGCCTCCATTTCCAAGCTCCCTCTGAGAGTATTTTGGCAACAGCATCTTGCTGACAGCTGTAAGTTTACCACAGTGTGCCCTTAAGGGGAAAAACATGGCTATTAGTAGGTTATGGCCATAGATCGGGCATCCTGAGTTAGAGGAAAAGGACTAAAAGAAGAAGTGTGTCCCTGAAGTATTGGAGAGAAAGTTTTTTAGCAATCATCCTGTGTCTTTTTTTCAGTGGTCCCAACTCTGCCATAATCTAATGATGGTTCATGTTTTTGCCTGACCTTTTGAATGATGGTGGGGTTTCTTGTTTGTTTTTTAACTTGGGAATCCTGTTTTCCTTGGGATGCTTTATACTGTGTGGCAAAGAAAGTATATAGGGAAAGCAGCCTTAGTGATTTGCATGTCTTAAATCTCATATGTTGGTTTACCATACTGTGCCTGTGCGTCCTTCTGCTCTGAAAAATGGTACCGCTGTAAGATTACTGTAATGTATAGAGTAACCTATATAGCTGAGGGAGCAGGAAGGATCCCAGGTCTCCTCTGCTCTGGCTTACTGCCCTAACCATTAAGCGACAGTGTCGGGTTCCCTCTTCCTTGCTTTACCTTTGGTGCAAGCATCTCATGTTTTTGGTTGCGTAATGGGCTGCTTTTAGCAGGAGATGAGTCTGAATGAAGGCAAGATCTTAGTTTTGTCACTAGAGAGCTCTTGGAGGAGCCACAGCTTTGAGCGGCTCTGTAGTAAAGAAAGCTTAAAACACGTGCATATTCGCTGATGATTTTCTGACCTCTAGGCAGTTAGTTACATGAAAGGTGCTCTGACTTGGGAGCTTCTGGACGTGACCAGAAGGCGCATCTGCAAAGTGTCAAGGAAACCTGTGTGTTTGAGAGGCATCTGGCAAACTTAGGCACTTTAGAGGTCAAGCAGCAGTTCTGGATGCAGCCTTTTCCGGACATTAACTCTACAGTGTTTCAGACATGTTTTAAAACACAAGAGTGTAAAACTTGCATAATCTTATATTAAGCTTAAGCTCCCCAGTTGGAAACAATGCCTTTGCATGCTACCACAGCAAGTTCTGTTTCTTAGTTTGCAACTTGCGTAAGTATAACAGGCAAAGAAAAGTTCTCTACTTAGCTTGAAAAGGAGGTGTTAGAAGTGTTACTAAACCTTTTAATAAAAAGTGGACACTGCTTCTTGCTTGGGGACTGCCTTGTGCTCAGAACTGTGATGCCCTCTTTCATTGACCCCTCTAGAAAGTGGCCAACATTACTCTGACAATAAAAATTAGCTTTTAGTTTGTAACCACTGGGTTTTGGTTTGTGGTTTTTTTGTTTTTGTTTGCCTGTTCTTATCTAGATCATTGTGTCCATACACTCACTTTTTTTTTCTTCTAACAGGAGTGTTTTTTATAGTTGTTCCAACTATTTAATGGAACCGTCCCCTAGACAAAATGCCTGCATATCTGTTTCTAACGTTAAACCTGACAAACCGAACTTCTTAGGTGGATTTAATTACCACTGAAGTAAAAACACTGGAAGCCAAGCAAGTGCTAGGAGTTCTGTTTTAGTAGAAGTACAGGGGAACACTTCTGGTAAAAAGAGTACCCCTGCATTTCTGCTTTAAACCAAACTGAACGTGCTTTGTCTCTGTCATTATTTCAGTTGTTGCCTTCACTGCAAAGTTTCTTTTCCCTCTCCGCCCCCTCTTCACTGTGCTCTGTTCCTGTTAGGGAATGGAGCCATACTTAACAATTTTTAGTTTTCACTCTGTTTACAGCTTCTAGTACTAAAGACGGTGCAGTGAAATTCACTGCAGTCACTGGCAAGCTTATCCCGGTGGCCTCCAGGGTGCAGAGCAGACAAAGGGACCCAGCACAGCAATAAAAGGACCAGCTGCTTCTCTCTGCTCTGTTTTTGTTCTGAGGCTCTATCAGGCTGCCAAGAGCCTCACTGGTGATTCTGATAAGTTTAGAGTTGAGGTGCATACCAAATATTCAAGTGGAAGAGCAAGAAAAGACTGACACAGAAGATAGCAAGGCAAAAGGAGATCTAGCAACCCCAGAAACAGCACCCTCTGCCTTGCAGAGCTGCTAGATGGCCGCTGATCTTCTGTTGTCTGGTGATTAAATGTAAAATGACTTGAATTGTATGCATTTCTTAATTATGAATTGTGTTTTAGAAATCCTTTCATTACACATTAGCTACGAAAATTTGGATTTTCATCCTTCAGTCCAGCCCAAGGTAATGCTTGGGGAGAATCACAAAAAGGGAGGTGCAGCTTGCACTACGTGGTTTTTCCTGCAAAAATTCTGAGTTAAGATGTAAAAAAGCTGCTTTTTTTTTTTTTTTTAAATAGCTGTTTGATGGAAACTCTGAAGTGCTACTTCTCAAATAAAAAATATGTTTGAGGGGGAAGAAATACAAACGATTTTTATTGTGGATTTTGCGTCTTTTTTGGTATAAATTACTTTCCTTACATTTTAAAATACTTTGCAGTGGAGAAGCATAGGTCTCATAATTCCTATTACATAGATGTGAAAATTGAGGTATAAAATGATGAAGGGATTTAGTTGCCCTGGAGTTCAGTGAGGCAGCCACTAAAAAAACCCTGCCTCCTGCACTAGTGCAGGACTTCAGTCATTAAGCATCCTTCAGATTTCCATACGAAAGGTTGGATTCTAATTCATGGGAGCACCTTTGTGACTGATATTGGGAACCATTTACCTCCTTTTTAACTTGTGCCATGCACTTCTTGCGGGACAAAAAGAAAAATACAGCTTTTTCGCTCCTTTTTGCTTGTTTTTATTCCATTCCTTTCTTTCTAGATTTTGATTTTTTTTTTTTTCCCCTCTACTCCCAAAGTTGTTTCCTTTTCTATTTATAATTGTCCTCCTCATAATAGCATCAGACATCTTCCAGCAGTGAACTGGGATAGGATTAGTATATACACATGCTTTGTTCTCATGCTTTCATTACTTCCCTGCAGAGTTTCATGAGCAGAGGCAGCAAAGGTGGAAGTGGGCTTTTTTTATGATGAAAAGTTTTTGTTTACCCTTCAGAGAAGGCAGTCAAAGAAGGTACCTTGCATTTGGAGCAGATGAGGTTTACTATGGCTCTTACTTCCTGGGAGAGTAATTTCATCATTTTAATACTCAAGAACACTTCTGCACAAAAATATCTTAAGTATGTCGTTTCACATGGACAGACAAGCCAGTTCTCTTGGTCCTTGAGGACTGTGCCCATAAACTGGCTATATTTTTGAGATGTTAGGAGGTTCGTGGTAGCGTAGACCAGACAAGTTGTTTGCTGAGAGAGAAACCTGTGGTCAGTGAGCTGCTCCTGTAGCCATTTGTACCAGAGATGGACAGAAAGGTAAGGGAGGGTAGGTTTAAGAGCTTTCAGTTTAAGCCTTCTGTTTGTAGTGGGGGTCAAAGTAAATCCTGGGATGTGCAATTCCTCGATGCACACTATTCTCTTACCCTTCTCTGCCTACCTTTTGACGCGTGCACATGTTGGGAACCACTATTCTAGACTGAACATATTTATATTTGAAATAACTTTATGAATTTAATGTTAGGTAATGCAGAAGATGGTAACAGGAACCACTGGGGGGATAAAAAGAGGAAGGGAGTGGAAGACAAGACTAGTCAGAGAGATGGTAAATTTTAAATGTTACTTGTATTGGTAAGAATTAGAAAGTATTGAATATCCTATCAGGTTTCTTTTTTTTTTTTACTTTAATAATTTCATAGCCAGTTCCTTACATTGAAGGAATTGTGGTATTGAAGCCAAAGGTTTAAACATGGGTAGTAAAACAAATACAGCTCAAAGATTTAAAAAAAAAAAAAAAAAAAAAATTGGCTTTTTTTTAAGTTTCTGCAATCAGAGATAAAGAACTGTATTTTCTTTTTATCACTTTGGGACAGAAATCTGCATGTTCACATAATCCCCACCCCCCCACCCCCCACCCCCGCTTCCTTTTAATGCCCCTGGGTTGGTTTTTTGTTTTGTTTTTTTTTTTTTTTTTGAAACTTCGCAGCATTGTGCAACTGCGTATCCTTTCTAGAAATACTAAAATGGAAAACCCTTCCCTGAACTCAATTAGCTATTGATAGATGAGTGCATAGATCTGTCAAACAACTTCATTTGCATTGTTGCAAGGGTTGGAGGGCTTAGCTGACAGAGGGGTATCCCACTGCGCAATGTAGAGCTGCTCAGACACAAAGGAAGAGGCCGTTTCTCCCTCCAAGTTAACAATATAAATGAGAAAGATGATGGATGGAAGAAAAAAGTGTTATTCTTATTTTACAAATTGGGATCTGAAACAGCGGGTGTCATTTGGCATGTTTCTTTCAGCAGCAAGATGTGCTGAAGCAGGTCGTGGCCAGTAATTTCTGTGTCTATATTGTAACTGTAGTTTTGCAGTGCAAATATTTGTTGTGTTATGTGATGAACTACATTGGTGAACCAATCCAGGCTAAAAATAACCACCAAAAAAAAGTAGCAATGCTCAAGCTGTCATTGTCAGCAAAAGAAATGCTTGCCACACTATATATATGCTTAAGATAAAGTGTCTTTGCCAGAGTTATAGTAGAAATCTGCAGCAGAACTGAAGCGGGTCTTACGTTAGCATCTAGTGTCCTGAAAAGCAGTTTTAATTTTCTTCTTGCTGAATTTTAAAAAATACATCGAGAGATACACTGCAGTGCTGTGAAAAGGACCTTGTCCACTATCCTTAGTAAGACTGAACTTGAGAGAGGAAACCTAAGGACGAAGTAATAGGAAGTTTTAGGAAATCCAAATTTGTATTTGCAGTTCAGGAGTGGCTATATTTTATTTATGAAGCTGTGTTGCCTGTTTATCCTCTGCCTTCTCCCATCACTTCTCTTGTGCTGCTTGCTGCTAATGCAAATGTATGCAAGATTAGGCAAATCCTGGCAGCCAGTTGATGAGAAGGCAGAAAGGCCTTGCCAGGAGAGCAATTAGTCTCATTTTTGTTCTTTCATTTTATTTGTTATTAGATATTTTCTCTTCCTTTTCCTGAGGAGAAATCATTTGGCAAACAGGTAGATTGTAGGCCATTCCTGTGCCCACTGTAACTAGGGCAGCAGGCAAGGTGGCATTTTATACTGGAGTGCATCATTAATCAGCTAGAGATCACACAGTAATTACTGGACTATCACCTTTAGAAGGGAAATCTGTGGACATTTCCATAATCAAAAGTACTGCTATGTTGTCTTTTCCTCTCCTTAAACCGTCTTGCTTTAAAATGCAAGAAATAGCTTTCAACATTCATAAAGAAATTCCCTTTCTGCTCAGCAGCAGCAGTGCAGGGTGTCATTTATACCTTCTTGTTTCTCTAGCTCGTCAAACAGCCCATTTGCTTCTGTAATTCCCAGCTGCTCATTCCTGTTCAGTACCACCCCCTTCACTACTCTGCATGTGTATTTGTGTGGCCGCTTCGGTGGCCTGGATTGCGAACCAAACCTGTTTGAAAATACAATATAATTTCTCACCCCTGCCCCCCTCCCCATTTATTTCTAACTTAATTAGGATCCCAGGTCTTACTTGGTTTGCCACTAGGTGTGTACCACATATTCATGTGTGCTACATTGCTTATAAAATATCAGGAAAACAGTTATATTTCAACCAGACCAGTCACCCAGTCTGGATAACCACACAGACGTGCAGGTTCTTGTGAAGGCAGAGTGCAGGGCAGGAATAAAGGCATTGAGGTGTGGAGAGAGGACTGAAAGATTGTCTGCTAGACTATAGTGGGGCAAGTGCAGGTGAGAAGAGCCCTTTAAGCTGTTTTTTGCCAGTGAAGTCTCTGTTTAATGCCAGGTACTTTCTTTAAATGTAAGTATTTTGGGATTTCAAAATGTACATACAAAGGAAAGTAAATTGGGAGTGTGATTTTAATTTTTTTTTTTTTTTAAATCTTAAGTAATCTTCATTTATACTTTATAAATTAAATCAAGTTGTTAGGTTTCCAGGTTTTTCATGTCTTACTCATGTCCTATGTATGTGAAAGTTCTAAGTTGAATTGGTATGGAAGAGTAAAATCTTACAGCTTCAGCAGCTTGGAAACTAAGGAGGAAATATTGAAGAGATAAGACAAAGGTTATAGTATTATCCCAGTTTACTTCTGCTATCTGTTTGAAAGTCAGAGCCTTACCTCATAGTCTAGAATAACCTGGATGTTTGAAAAAGTAGTTTGATCATTCTGCTTTTTTTTTTTGTTGTTTTTGTTTTTTAAATCCCCTTACTTAATGGAAGATGCCAGTGATGGTGGACGGTCCTATAAAACAGTTTTGGATCGCTGGAGAGAGTCACTTCTTTCTTCTACCAGCTTGTCCCAAGTCTTCCTTCATCTGTCTACGTTGGATCGAAGTGTCATCTGGTCCAAGTCCATCCTCAATGCTCGCTGTAAAGTGTGCCGAAAGAAAGGCGATGCAGAAAGCATGGTGCTGTGTGATGGCTGCGATCGAGGCTATCATACTTACTGTATCAGGCCCAAGCTGAAGGTATCTGAGGAAAAAGAAGTGCTTCCTTTTCACACAAAACTTGAGTAGTTCTTACGACTTAATTGCATATTACTACTGCTTTCTTTTTTTCCCCTCTTCTTCTGTTTCTAGGTCATTCCTGAAGGAGACTGGTTTTGTCCAGAGTGCCGACCAAAACAGCGCTCTAGACGCCTCTCCTCCAGACAGAGGCCTTCTGTGGAAAGTGATGAAGAGACTGCTGAACGACTAGGAGAAGGGGAAGAAGAAGCAAACTATGATGAAATGGGACAAAGCGAGGAAGAGCGTTATGAAGAAGAGCCAGATGAGGAGGATGAATATCAAGAAGAAGAAGAGATAAGGTAAATAGACATATGTTAAAGTGGTTTCCTACTGAAATATCATCTTGATTATTAGGTGGAATAATTGTTCACATAAGCACGTATCTTGAAAATCCAGTCTGAAAAAGATGTTTTTTAAAAAAAAGGCAGCTTGTTATGAATGTGGCTTTTACTGATGGGTTTAATATTAACAAAAGTTAGGTCCACTGGACTTAGACTCACTTTTCAGGATGAAAATTCCAGCCTTGGATGCATGGGTGAGAGATGGCCATCAGAGCTGCAGTTCTGTACAGCTACTGTTTGAATATATAAAGTAGAGAGACTTTCAAACAGTAAAGATTTTCTGGAGAAAACCTGGAGTTGTTTTTGTCCAGTTTTGAATTTTGGGGGACTAGATGCATACAGTAAGTATTGGAACATTAGGGAAGACAAGGTCATCCGTCGGAGGCTATGTGACATTGGGAGGACTTGAGGACTTCTGCAGTAGCTGGTCTTAGAAAAAAAAAAAAAAAACCCAAACAAAAAAAACCCCCAAAATCCCCCCAAAAAACCCCACAAAACAACACACCAAGAAACCTCCCACCAAAACCAACCAAACAAAAAAACCCCCAAACTACTAAATAATCCAATGTAATAATTTCAGTAAAGTGATGGATTTGATACACATGTCAAGAGCGTAAAAGTTGAAGGAAACTTTCCTGATCTCGGAGTATTTTTCTTCTTTTTGGTACGGTCTTTTGAATTGACTGAAGCAAGACTATTTGTGGCTCTGACAGTTGGGATTCCATAGTTGAACAGAACTTGCATCTCCTTGAGAAGTAAATTTATCTCTGGGATTTTCCTTCTCTCCTGTAATGGAAGGAGAGTCTTGAGTATTAGTTATAAACCCTGACTAGAGCATAACTTTTATACTTAGTGTTTTAAAACTGCAGTTTACTTATGTAGCTGATAATATTGTTCAAAAATCCTAGTAGTACAGTTGCTGTGAGAAGTAAGTGATTTAAAGACATTGATAGCTGGTGCTCCAGTTAATGCATTCGTATTGCACAAGCTGCAAGGGTGATCAGAATTCTGAGCATTTCTTTAAAGTATGTGCTCCACTTAAATGTTTAATTAAGATACTTCAGAGCAGTATTTAAGATAATGGTAATTGGATGACTGCATTGGCTCGAAAGCCAGCTGCTTACCAGCCCAACCTTGAATGGTTGGGTTTTTTAAATGCTGAATTAGAAAACTGAGGGAAAAGAGAGGAATGGAATTTTGGGATAAATAAACATAATTGTTCACTTTTTGTAGCCCAGCAAAGCAGGGAAGACCCCAGGTCAAGTTTCCATTAAAAATGAGAGCAGCCAAACTCAACAATCCATTCTCAAGTCAGAACAGCCAACGTCAGGCAAGATATGCTTCTCGGAGTCAGCAAAACACACCTAAGCAAACTGAATCTTCATCTAAAGTTACCAGAAGGGGTTTAAGAAAGGTAAAATCAGCCCCTCCATCAGTGACAAAGCCTTCTTTAAGACTTAATAGCCGGACCACTCGTCAGAGCCAAAGTTCATTACAAGCAGATGTATTCGTGGAATTACTCGGTCCTCGAAGAAGACGGAGAGGAAGAAAGAGTGCTGATAACACACTGGAAAACAGCCCTACCGATTCTCTCGGATTTAGAATTGTTGATACTGCAGACTCAAACGAACGGCTTAGGAAGTACCCAGTTTCTGCTTCAAAGCTTTCTCTTCCTGTTACTGAACCCAAGAGAAGAGGCAGGAAACGACAATCCACAGGTTAGAGAAATGTGTTTGTCCAGAACGAAAACCACGTTCTGTTCCTTGCTAAAAATATTTGTGTGGTAGAGCAAGGAGACTAGAAGTGGTGGTTGAAGGCATTTTTACCACTTCCAACAAGACAATTCCCTTCTTTTGCAGTGACAGAAGTGAACCTTAAAAAAAGCTTCAGTCACCTAAAGAACAAATACTTAATTTGCCAAGGAGATTTATTATATCCATATTTGAAATTTCATATTTGCACACAATATGGAGCAGTTGCTAATAAGTGGATAGAAAATGTGAAAGTGATATTTATGCCTTAACCCATGCAAATGCAAATGTTTACTTATTGCTTTTATGGTTTTGTTTTATTAAAGAGTTAAACAGTGAAGAATGCAGATGTAGGCAAGGTAGTGAAATTGGGAATATACATGTACAACAAGAAACTGCTACCAGAAGAAAAATGTTGTCTGTCTGGTGTAGGGCTAACAGTGTCCTTGCTTGTTAAGCTAATACCAAGTATTTGATGGTAGGGAAATACTTGGAAAGCTACAATAACCTTTTTAAAAAAAAAAAAAAAAAAAAAAAAGGACCCAGTGTGAGACTGAAGAGTGTCAAAGAGCTTGCACTCCAGTGTGGCAGCCTTGTATTCTGCACCATTTCTGTCCTTCACCATTGGGAGTTTCTGGGCTTATCCTCTAACCACCCTGCTGACTACTCTTGAAAGCAGATAAAACCAGTCTGAATAGAGTTTTTGTGGAAGTAGAAGTTATGAGCAGGCGGCTTATTCTGTTTTTCTCTAATAGGGCTTTTCTTTAAGTGTTTAACAAATTGTTTTAAAATTGAAATCAGTGAAAAAATCCTTTCCAAAATTAATGTGATGAAGGAGAATGGAGGAGGAACCCAGCTAAGTCCTGGTACTTAGCATTTTGTACGGCAAGAGAGACATTTAGTGGTAAATAACAAGGCTGTAGTACAGTTAATACCTGAAGCCAAACTACATGAGCTGTGCCCTGAAACTACAGTTTTAGTACCCAAGAATAATGGTGTTTCACTTTTTCTTTTTTTTTTTTTTTTTTTTTTTTTTTTTAATTCTACTTGTCATGTTTTTATTTTTACCTGGTGGGGTGTTGTGGTTTTTTTTTTTTCCCAGAATCATCTCCTCAAACCTCATTGAACAGGAGAAGTTCAGGACGCCAAGGGGGAGTCCATGAACTCTCAGCTTTTGAGCAACTTGTAGTGGAACTGGTACGACATGATGACAGCTGGCCTTTCATGAAACTGGTTTCCAAAATCCAGGTAACTGATAGAACTGTAGAAGGAATGATAACGGTTGAGAATCCTGTTTGCTGCCAGTAAAACTTGGGATTTTAAAGCATTGCCCAAACAGGGGGATACAGCTAAGCAATGGGATTCAGAAGAACTCTCATATTTCAGCTCAAGTATTTGGTGTCAGAAATAACTTCTACAATTGACGTGTTATTGGGAAAATTTTAAATATGCTTGCCATCAGGTATTTAAAAATGTGAAATGCTTTGATTTGAAAAAAAACAAAACAGAGCACAGGACTGCTAAAGGGACGCTTATGGTTATTAATTAATTAGTTGAATTAATCTTCAATTTATGCAAAGGTATTTTGAGAACAGACCTGCAATAAAATAACAAGGTAGGAACAACTTCACTCTGATGTTAACTATAATGCCGTAAAAAGATAATTTCTTAGCTTAGTTCTTAATTTAATTTCCCTCTTGTTTAGATTTTAAAATACTTGATGGTAAAGTAGGTACTCAAAGTAAGCGCTGCTTTAGAGGTTTGTATTACAATAAAAGTTCCCAAAGCATGTCTGTGTTTCTGCAGGCTGCACTGGCTTGTCAGTAGTAAGGCACTGCTGGAACTATCCTGCTGTAACAAAGTGCCTGTCCTCTCCAAGCCCTCTGGAGCAACTCTGCACAAACATTCTTGCGGCATCTAGAGCTCGGTGTTTAAGTGCTCTATTAAAATTAACAGCTATCGCTGTTAAATGAAGACTTGAAACTCTGAATTCAGAGTCACAGATAGCTGGAAGGATTAGTGTATCTGGACAAAAAGAGTGATGTACAACCATGAATGAAAGATGTAAGTGTGGAGGAGGAGGAGAGGAATTTTGAATGAGACTAGTGTCTGCCTACTGGAGTACAGGAATTACACTGGAAAGCGCAAGAATCTGGTGAATTGCAAGGAAGCTTCTTAAGGAGGGATGGAGAATTCAACTTAATTTTGATCCTGAAAAGAAACTAGAGGAGTTCCTGAAAAGGAACTCAGTGCATTCCGGTTTCCCTCACTAAGGGATAGTCTCTGTATAGTTCGGAAAGAAAAATCCATACCCGAGTGACCCAAATTTTCTTCATCATGATAGAAATTTTCGTTTAAATTTTTTGCTACCTTTAAGACAATGTAAAGAATACATTGAATGATCAGTGCACAGCAAGCCAGAAAGAAAATTAACTTTCTTTTTAGTACTTACGTAAACAGCACTCCTAAAGGGAAAGGAATGAAAAATGTGTCAATCTAATTCTGTTTCTCTAGGTTCGTTTGCAGGTTGCACTTGACATGGTAAAGTTACAGGCTGTAACCAAGAACTTAGTTTTAAAACATACATGATGGTGCATGTGGGTATCTTTTCTTGTAAAAAAAGGTCAAATTTGGATCAGATACCTTTTTCTTTTGCCCCCCTCCGCCCAGCTTTGAGAGTGAGACAGAATCACCCTAAGCTTGGTGCTTACCTGGAATTCAAAATCTGTGATCCAAATGATCGGTGCCCTTAAGGGTTAGGCAATCCTTTTCCTCCCCTCACTTTTATCACATAAACACTGTTCTGAGTGGCTGTTTATCTCTGGTACTTGCATACTGTGTCCTGCTTGCTACAGAAAGGTTTACTACCTTCTCTTCAACATAACTAAATGGAATCTCAGGATTTCATTTCTCTTGCAAGACGGTGAATAGTAGTGGAGTGAAAACGGTCATTACTCATGATTAAGGAGTTTTTAATATCGTAATATGTTACAGGAAAATGAAAAGTTTTAAAATCTTGGAAATAATTTTTGCGCTTGACAGATGGGAGTAGCTGGAACACTGTAATGCTTATCTGCTCATGCAATTTTCTTACAGTTGTTCACAGGGTATTTAGGATTAGATTTATTCATTGAATTGCTGGCTAATGTTTGTTGTGGTCTGCTACTTTAATGATACAAAAAAATGGAAAAGCAATACCTGAAAACTAATATTCAGTTCAGGAAATGGAGGTGGTTGCTTGGGACTCCTCTGTTTATTTAAAAACAAAACCAAAATGCTTTCTGCTAATGCATGATTTGCTTAATTTTTTACATTTTGTCTATGAATCATTCTTTTTTTTTTTTTTAAAGGTACCAGACTACTATGATATCATCAAAAAACCTATTGCCTTAAATATAATCCGTGAAAAAGTGAATAAATGTGAATATAAGTTAGCATGTAAGTATTATTTATTGAAAGAGGTAATGAACCCTGTTCTCTCTCTTTAAAATAAATTCTTGTCCTAAAATAGACCTGTGTCAGAGGATTAGAAAGCTGAAATTGTGTTTGGTTTGGGGTTTTGTGGTGGTTTTTGTTTTGTTGTTTTTGTTTTTTTAAAGAGCATTTACTAATATTTTTTAAATAAGATTTGTTGAACATAGTTCTTTTACTACCAAAATATGTGATGTACAGATAGATAAGAAATGAACAGCTGAGAAATTGCTGGTAATTTATCTAGCCTTTGATGTCAGTGAATGACACAGATTAAATATTTAGAAAAGGTACTGTTGTTACTGCTTGATTTGTATTGCCTTTATTGATAATCAGAGAAATTTAAGAATGTTTACATGGCACTTCACTAATATAATGATAGAAACTTGACACATATGTAAAGACATTTTTGTGTTGCAACTCTGTGTAGGATCACTGTACTAATTCAGTGGTGTCATACTGCTTTATCATACTGCTCTCTGGTGACTTGAGACACGCTAAATTTATTTACTTTGTATTTACTAGCGGAATTCATTGAAGACATTGAGCTGATGTTTTCAAACTGCTTTGAATACAACCCTCGTAACACAAGTGAAGCAAAAGCTGGAACTAGACTTCAAGCTTTCTTCCACATTCAGGCTCAAAAGCTTGGACTTCCGATCACATCTGGTAATGTGGACCATGCCGCTCCTGCGGCAAAGAAGTCACGAATCTAACCTCTGCCTTCCAAAGGATTTTTTGAGGGAATCTGTTATGTTCATTAAAATGAAATGTTAAATCACGCAGTCGTCATACCTGTATAAAGCAATAACAACTGTTTAACCACCTTGAAGTGTGGCCTGCACTATATTCTCAATGTAATATTAAGCACTCAGGAGAACGTAGGAAAGATTACCTTTGCTACAGTTTTATTCAGTGTCTAATAATTTTGATAGATGTACTGGATACAGTACTGGTTTACAGAGGTTTTGTACATTTTTAATACATTCATGTGTCCCAAATATCTTCCAGAAGTACATTGTTTTTTCCTGCACCAAATGACCTTGTTTCATCCTCTAGATTTTGTAGGAGCTGTGGTATTGAGGGCTTTATCAACTCAGATAAAATCTTCTGCTGTAGCACAGTTGAAGAAACTGTGTGTATGTTTAAAACCTTGAGCATATCTTCTCAACACTACACATGAATGAGTACAACTGCATATCTTTTAAGTACTGTACCAGTGCTGGCTGGAGGTATTCAGTCTGAGTTTATTAAGTAGATATTTATTTAGCATTCAAAGTAATTTGTGAATTTGTTTTGTATTTATAAAATTTGTACTTGGGGAATAAAAACAAAAAAAAAAAGAGAGTTCCATAACTTTTTTAATTTTTTCCTTTTTTTTTTTGTTTTGTTTATTCCCCTCTAACTTGATGATCAATCAATAAATACCTTTCCATGTCCCTGGCAGTTCTTCTAGCAATGCGTAAATTTACAGGACTGTACTATAAGTTTCTACGTACAACTTTGGAAGTGTACAAATAAAACGACACATTTTTCAAAGTATTTTGAGCTTCTGGCATTTCCTTTTGAGTTATACTGCTACACCGTCTTCCCCATTAACTTACTAGGACAAGTTGCTGGAGACAACACAGCAGAATTTGGTTTCAATGTGAGTACCCCAACCAGCATTTTCGGCAGCTGCAGCCAGTGTGATACCTGGTCTGAGTGATGCAAATGTTCCTCAGCATGTAAGGAGTAACGTAAGAAGTATGTGTGTAAGTTGTATGGTTCTTTAATTAGGATCTTTATTCTAACAGTGTAAAACCTCAGTGTTGTTCAGCTTCTTTAAACTATCCTTACTGTCCTTGATAGTTTTACTTTCAGTATTTATTTATTTAAATTTATTAAACTCAGTTTGAGTCAATAGCTCTAACACCCTTTTAAAACCAGTTTTGCCCACCTGATTTTTTGCCATACTCCGAGAAAACAGCATGGAGCAGAAGTTTGGGGGTAGGAGTGAAGAGGGTAGGAAAAACTGAAACATGAGGCTTGCTGCTGCAGCAACTTTTCTGCCTGTGTTTGTGCTAGCTTATGTTGTAGCATTAAGACCTGTATATGCTACAGACCTGAACAATTACTTGCTATGTAGTTGTGGGTTTTCTTTGCTGCTGCAGGGCTTATCTTGCCTTGGAGGTGGCAGGAATGGGCATTCCCTTGAGCCTAGGTAATGGATGGTGATAGATAGGAGCCTGATCAGTTTGAAGTGTTGGATTTTGTGGGTTTTTTCTTTAAAAAAAATAATCTAAGAATGAGAACAGTGGGGGATATTATTATATTATATATGATAATATATATACTGTTAATACTTCAGAGTTTCTATGTGAGTTTTTCCTTGTTCAGAGCTGACATGTCTCTCCTGTCCAGATCAAAGACACATTTCTTGTTCCCACCACAAAGAATGCTAAATTCTGTAAGGAATGTGAGCAGCAGAAGACTTCTTTGCAGGGTGTAGGTTGTACTTGATATCCCTGCATCTGTCTAGTCCCAAGAGGATGTGAACATCCTGACTAGCAGGTTGCACAAACAGTTGTGCAAGTTCTTGTTCACATGAATAGTCCCTATTGTCTTAAATGTGAATACTGTGGGGGGTGGGTGGGCACAGTGAGCTGAACAAGTCCGTCTGTGGCAGATGCAATTTAAATTGTTACTGCCCCCAACCTACTCCCAGCTGTTCATTCCTATCGCTCTTTCTCCAAGGTTATTTCCTTCAATAGCTTCCCCTCAGCAACACAACTATAATTTTTGGGTAGAGCAGGTGGGAACAGTTTAACCCAAATCTCTGCTTGTGACGGTGGTGTTTGTATGCTTGTGCTATGAGGTAAGTTATCAATTTGTCATTAAGTTTGCAAACCTAAGGCCTTACTTAAACATGCTGAAGGTGAAAAAGTGCAGAAAAAGTGCCCACTGCTCCTTTGAGCAGCTGTGCTTAAAATATTCTCATATGCTGCATGTGTGACACAGATCTGACTGTCCTTGGCTTCAGTGGTGCTCACAGGGCATGAACCAAGCCCTCTATTCCTGGCAGTAGAGGTACCCGAGTTGGTACTTTCATTCCAGCTTTTTCAAACTTAAGCTATGCTTTTTCAGAGTTACGTCAAGATGTCGTCTTATGGCTGTTTATTTCCCCCACGCATACCCCTTTGGAAAAAGGGGAATTGCTTCCTATCTTCTGCCTTGTCTTAAGGGCTGAGATATTCATGCTCATTGTCCACCTTCCCCCCAGACAAACCGGTGTCTTACCGTGATCAGCCATCCCGTGTGCTGTTACCCCCAGGGTAGGGGATGTGCAGTATCTGCAGGGGGCTCCAAGCCAAAGCTTCACAAAGGTGCAGAAATGGATAGGGTCAAGGGCTTCATCTCCAATTCGGAGGCCCTGACTAATCAAGCTGTACCAGACTCTTCAGGGAAACAGGCAGTAGGCTTCCTTGAGCTTACAGTCCAGCGTCTGTCATCTGTCCTCCAAGCAGCATTTTGACAAGATCCAATAGTGAAAGTCTTTCCCTTCTTGGTAGCTCCAATACTTAGCCCTGGCAGGTATCCAGAGACTGCTATACCGGCTGTTTTTCCTGCTGTGCAAATTCTGCCCCTTCCATTCACGTCAGGGCTAGGAATTACTGAGTAACCACCCTAGGTAACTGCTTCTGATGCTTTTTGTATGTAACGCTTTTGTAACAGTGAGGCCAGTTCCTTTGGAGGAACTGGGCTCCAACCCAAAGGACTCCCTCTTCCAGGAAATCTCAGCGTTTCCTCAAAGACAACTTGCTCACCTCCTGGCCAGCGCAGACTGCCAAAGATGGGGAAGACAAATCCCTACAGTAGCTGCCGTTATTGGAAGCTGCCCTTCCTACCCAAGCAGGACAAGGGCAAAAGGAGGAGGCCTGTTCAAATGCTCAATGTAGTCTTGTGTGGTGCTTGCAGTCAAGCTGATACTGGCTGCTCATGCTTAGGTGTCAGCTAGCAGCACCAATGTAGCGAAGCTGTTGTGCCAGGTCCTTTCATCTGTATTAGGAGGCAGGTGATCACCTTCACTGGCATATCCAGTGTCAGATTCACCTGCTTGGAAGTTTAACTTCTGGAAACCTTGAACAATGGTACAAAGCTTGAGTTGCTTTGGTCTGGCAGACTGCATGACAGATGTGAGCCAGCACCCTTCTTTGTGAAGGGTTTGGGCTGGGGCTACCACCCCTGCGCCCAGTGTTGGATGGCTCTTGTGTGGAGGGTGAAGTTTTAAGTATTGTAGGAGAGAGCACATAAATGTTAGTATTAACAGTAAAGGAAGATGACCTTAGCATAGTCTTAGCAAATATGGGCATTAGAAACCAGCAAGAAGCAGCTGAAAACCAGCCCCAACTTAGATGTATAATTATAGGGAGGCAGAGATTGCCAGACCCTGAACAGCCCGACTTGCTGCAGTCACCAGCTGCCCCACAACCAGCTATCTCTGAAACTATCACAGTCCAAAAGTGGAGATTCTGCTATGGATGTGTGCAGGGCGCAGATCTCTGGGGACACCAGACCATGCCGGAGTTCTGCGCAACATGATGTTGCTGCTGAACTGGTAATCTAGTACTTTAGGATTTAGGAGATTACACGTGTGGTGTTTGATTTTTTGAGTCATTGATGTAACCACTGAATTAACCCTTATCCTGCATCAATCTTGTATCTTCTAGGTTTTACCCGTTTGTATGCAAATAAATAATATCTAACACTGGTCACGTTGCCTAGTGTGGATCACTGTCATAACTGATTGCAACAATTCCAGCTAACACTTCTTGAGGCTACCAAGGACTATTTCTACCCTGCAAGAACCTTCTCACTCTTAAAAAAAACTGCCAGTGTCCAGATGACTGCAGGTAGTTTTCTGTATGGCATTTGGCTTGCCTGCTGTAACTCCAGGAGATCTCTCCCCTGCACTGCTAAACTGCCGCCTTGATCTTCACAGCAGTGACTTTGTGGTCTAGTTCTGCAGAGGTGCTCCTTGTGCTTTACCCAGCTTGCTGCAAGGGGACATTCTGAGATTTCTCAGCCTGCTGCCATCGGACCAAGTGACGTCTTCTTCGTCGTGCCCTTCATCAGCAAATACTTCCCTTAATTTGGTGCTTCCTTAAACAGCGCTCTATTAAAACTTTGCCTTTAAGTACTCGATTGTATATATGTCCAGTATCAGGCCCGTATAACAACCCCTCTTGGAGAATCTCCAGTTACCACCGATAACAAAGTTTCCCATTTTGGGGCACTCAGGTTTGAAGATGTGTGGATTAAGTCCAATGCAAAAGGTAAAATGACTTGTGCTGCAAATCAAAAGAATTATAAAGACCGATAAGGAAAGCCATCACCTTGTTTCCCATCCTTTTCCTAATAGGGATGCTGAAGTAGCACCATCCCTGAAACGTGTCTGTGTATTTGTGGATGTATGTGTGTATACTTGTGCAAAGTTTTGTATTTTTAACTGCTGTAAGCCACTGACTATTAAAATAATGGTTATCATTCATGAATGTTGTACTTCTGTGCCTTTAAAAGGTTCATCTCCAGTACCTGGGAAAGTGCTGGTAAAACTGTGATTTACTCAGACCATGAGTGGTGCTGGGAGCAAAGCCCAGCTTCCTCCTGCCTCCCCCTGCTCCCAGCAGCATCCGCTAGCCTGAGCTTCAGCGACAATGTGCGGCTGGGGGTGTGTTTAAACTTGGTTATATTTTTTTAAGTAATCAAACAAATCTGATCTGCTGTTGATGAAACACTCCACCCTCAGCCACGCACCTGCAGCTGCATTCTGGCAAACAGATACTTTTACAAACCAATGCTTTTTAATATTTGGAGTGCATTAAAATGCTAAACATCAATACGAACTACACCTGAGATGTTTTCAGTGGCAGAAGGCCACAAGCTGCATGTGTTTTCCAAGAAGTGCACTGAGGCCAACTTTGGGTTTGTTTCTCTACCGTAATGTATCAATTTCCTGGGTTTGTAGTGCTTCTTTTCTGGAAAATTGCTGGAAGTAATTTTAAATTACTTTTTTTTAGGTGCAATTCCATCTTTAAAATTTTTTAGGTATGAAAGAAGAAGGAAAAAAAAAACAAACTGTTTTCTGGGCCTCCAAACCCAGGAGCGTATCAGCCGTTGCCTCGTATCGCAGGCGGCTGGCCGGGGCCGGAGGTGCTCGGCCCCATGTGAGATCCCCTCACCCTCTGCCAGAAGGGGGAGAAGGCAGCAAGCACCGGCGCGCTGCCGGCGCCCGCTCGCAGAGTATATCCAGCTGTTCAGGTCACTCGCTTTTGATGATAGAAATGTTTGATTGGGCCAAGTTTCCTACAAGGATGTTACGTGACAGCATACTCTCCAAAGCGCTGGCCACTGCCCGCAGCAGATCAGCTTTCACTTATTCTTCTCTACGGTCTCTCGCCTTTCCTTTCTTAGATTTGTTTCAAAGAAGCAGGAAAGAAAGGGTCTTTATTCGAGTAACGGAGTGCCACTGCGCTCGCATCGTGTCGCAGCGCAGCACTGTGTACAGCCTGGTTTAACAGTGCCACGTGGAGGAACTGAAAATGGCATGCTCGTGCCATAATTTCCCTTGTAACAAAGTTGTCTCATAGAGGATATTCCTGCTCTGCTACGGTAATACGCAGTCCAACTTGAGTTTTGTCAATTTGCTGTTCTTAGCTTACCAATTTATTTAGGCTTTATATAGCTATTTCCTAGATTAACAGTCCTATAAGAAGGTATATGATAATCTATGTGCTTTCCAATTTTTCTTCTCCGAGCGCCTTAGAGGTGAAATTAGTTTGGAGAGGAAAGGACTTTGAAGAGACGGGCTGTGCTGTGGCGTGGCTGCTGTGAATCATGCGTTCAAAATGGCAGAAATGTGAGCCAGGATGCTGAAACGTTTGAGTTCTGGGCAGCGTGGGGATCTGCCTGGGGGATCAGGGCTTCATAGCTGCCTTTCGCGAGCATTCCTGTGCAGATCCCACCATCAGTCACATGCTGGGCTCTGCAGTCCTGGCACCACTCGAGCGCGCTGCTGTCACTGGAGGACACTTTCGCACTGACTGACAGGTCCCACGACCCAGCAACGGTTATAAATATTCCTGTGCCCCAGTCATCCTAAAGCCCATCCTCACCCACCGGAAAGTGATCTCAACTCATGTATTTAGCATGTTAGGCTTAGGTAATGTTTTATTTTTAGAGTGCTATCTGAAAAAGAAAAACTTAGCAGTTTTAAAAGGCAAGATCAACTTTTTAAGCAACGTACTTCGTGAAGGGGCTTTGCAATGCTTGAGTAGGTTTAGTCCGTGCATCTTTTGTTTCCATAGTTGTCCATCTTTGCTTCTAAGAGGTTTTGTAGAACAAGCCCTTGGGTTCAACCTTCATCAAACAGAATTTCCTTCCATTCAGATGCAATGCTTCAAACTGACTCCTAGGTCTGTCTGGAGCAATTTTAATAGTATTAAAACTTCAGAACCCAAAGTGTTTGTCCTCCTTTTTGTCTGGCCTTTGCAACTTCCAATCTAAACAGGCCAGATGAATTAATTTCCCCTGTCTTGGCACTTTTGTGATGGCTTCCTCCATCTCCTGGAGAGGATTTGATCCTTTCCTGGTAATCCTTTCCTGGTAATTATTTTTTGTATTGCAAAGATGTCTCCTTAAATCAGACCTGCAATGTCATAGAAGTGCTGATCATGATTAGAAACAGTCCATTTTCAAAGGACCTTATTCCAACGCGATGACATAACCCCAGTAGGAGGGGAAGCACAAAGCGATGAAGGTTAGTAGCAGAATCAGGCCAAGGCTGCAAGACTTGGGATTAGTGCCCGAAATCTGTGTGCAATCTGTGTACAGTGCTGCTCTGCACTTGTCCAGCCACAGGAAAACAAGGATTCCTTGTCCCACCAGGAACCCTGGCTGTCTCAGGGGGGCCTACTTTTTGGGGGCTCTTCTGTAAAGAAGAGCATAACAAAGGTGAATCATTATATTCCTTAGCTGCCAGCCAGCCCCAGCCTCTCAAAGGTCTGCATGTATCTATCCGGAAGGGAAAGAGCTTTCTGAAATCACTGCCACCTTTTCCTGGAGGTGCACCAATTTAAATTGTGTCATCTGCTGAGACGTCTGACTGCATCCTAACTTTTGGCAGTCGTCCTCTCGCGAACCAGGCTGAAGCTGTTCAAGAAATTACCCCTTCCAGCTGTCCTGCTCCTCCGCTGAGAGGAGTCGCTGCTCTGCGGCTGAACAAGTTTTCAGAAACCTAAACAAGATGGAACCACTGTTAGGGAAGTTGTAGATGTGAACTTTATTTTGGTGACACTACTGTTGTCCTTACTCCTTCTTTGTGTAAGTTTCATTGTATTTATGTACTAAATTTTACATACTGCAAGCAAGCGAAGAACCAACTGTTGAGCCACAGCACAGAGTAAGTAAAAAGACCACATTTTAATCTCCATTCTGATTTTAAAAAGAAACAAAAAATTCTGCTTCTGTGCTATGGCAAGTCTATTGAAATCCTAGTGTAAGAGGCAGCAGAATTTGACTTCCTAAGCTTGGAGGGAGAAACTTGGAGGCTGCCAGCATAAGGACTATCACTTAAATTGTCAGACATGGGAGAAAGAGCAAAAATTGCTGAATGCTGCTGAGGCACGTGCATAGCAAAAGGACATTACAGCAGTAAGAGACACATGGCTCGAGCGAGGCGTATGACAGTGCTGAACACCCGCTGTAATAAGAGACAACTTGCTTCTGGTGGCAAAGGCAGGGAATTTTTGCCATAAACTTGAAGAGGTTAGCGAGGGGTGAAATTGCTATTGAAGAATCGCCTCCTTGGGACCATCGCGTCGATTAACATCCCCGCTAACCTTAGGCATGCCAGTTTTATAGCTCCGCTAGAAATTCCTGACAGAAACCAGCAAAACTATTAATGGCATCTCCTCTGTGTTACTCGTACACGTGTCCTTGAATAGTGCCGGGAAGGAGCATGAGGCTGTTGGACTCGCCTGCAGCTGTGAGTGGCTGCCGTGGGCTGGGGGAAAGGCGCTTAAACAGCAGCTCCCAGGCGTGACTTCCCATGCGTTACCCTTCTCTGTGCAGCAGCTCCTCTGCTGCAGACGCAGATAGCGAGAATAACGTATTTCAAACTAGAAGTCGTGCATTTCAGCTGAAAACAAGCTGGCAGTACCTGAAAACTTTTTGGTTTTTCTTCATACTGGTTTCACAGCTGGCATGCTTTTAGTGTGAGAGATTTTCACTTTAGGGGACTCTGCCATTGGCTCATTTTATAGGAAAAAGTTACATATACAAAACAAGAACACAAAGGGAATGGATTATCCAGAAGAGGTTTTTCCAGGTGACCGATACATCTAGCAAATTACGCCATTGTTTTTGGCTGCTTGAATAACATTTCTGGACTTTATTTTATTAGAATAATTAATACAATCTATATCTTGTTTAGTGTTATAGGCTATTCTTCCAAAGCACTCTGGCAGCTCTTGCCCTAATCCACCTACCCAGCGTATAGGTCAGCTATATACGCCTGGTTTTCTAAAGGTCACTTTGGCTCCCTTCTTGCCGTTTCACTGTAATAAGCATTATTCTGTGATGCACAGAAACTACCGTGCTCCCAGAAAATGATGCTGCTTTTTACATTTCCTCTCTTTAGATAGGATTTACCATATTGCATCCATGTCTGCTCTATAGCCGGTGTTCTGCTTCACTGTATGTACTGCTTCACTATATGTGTCTCTCTGACACATCGGTAGTTGGAGATAACAGCCAACATCAAACTCCTCGAACCTAGTGTTGTCAGAGGATGCTTACTGAGAAGCAAAGTCTGACTTTGCTGTTTGCTTGAAACAGAGGTTTCAAGAAAATAATTGTTCTGCCTGACTACATTTCCTTCCTTAGGAGGAGGGACGGTCTGGAGTTCAAAGCAGGGACGGGGATCCAACCGTCCATGCCCTGCACCTGGGCTCACCACAGCCTTCCTGGGTGACCCCAGGCAACCCATCGAACGGCATAAATAATACTCATCAGGCAGGGATACTTCATTAATAATTTTAATAAAGAGCTTTGAGACCTTGGAATAAAAATGCTACAAGTGAAAAAAAAAATACTGTCTTTACCATGGAAGTGAAAGTTGTCTGGGAAAAAAGTGAGTAAATGAAATAATTGATATAGTCAGTGGCTGATCTTACACATCCTTCCTTACCTGAGGTTATGCTGTAAATTTATCTCAGCTGTGAACAAGAGGCAGCAAGAAGAGAGACTCGGGAAAAAACTGCTCATGGGGAAAATGCATTTTGCAGGGCATACAGGAATTTATGAAGGCTAGCAGGGTAAATAGTAGTTACTTTTTCTAGTGCTATAAATGTGCAAACCTTTGTGAATGTTGAATATGTGCTAATTACTTAATTTTTATCTTCTGTTTTTATTAGTAAGGCTGAGCAAAGTTTCCCTGTATTTTAGACCTCAGGGGAATTTTTTGTTCCATTTAGCCATTTTTCTGCCATTAGTTTCCATGCTTCTCTCATAGGAGGAATTTTTATTTCCTTTTTTGTTATGTTTAAATACCATCCCTAAAATGATGTCATTACAAGACATAACATTTTAATTAAATCTCTCTTTTATTGTCCATTGACCAATGACAGGCCCATGGCTGCCTGGCGTTATGATTCACCGGCACGTGTGACTTACTAGCACAGCGCTGAGAGTCACGGGGGGAGAGGGGGGAATTCCACCCTGGCCCAGAAAACACGTGGCTGCTGCTCCTCGAGCATCCGCGCCGGCCGTGCCGAGCTTACGCTGCTGCTGCTGCTTCCTCCTGCCTCCCTCTGCCTGCTCTCCTGGCGTACGGCCATAAGGCGAACTCAGCCAGGGAACGCAGACGGTTGAAGAGCTTTCCAAGGGAAAAAAAAAAGGGGGGCTTTTCTTCAGCCACATCGCTGCACGGTCAGAAAAGCAGCTCCACTTGGCGGGGAAAGGGGCTGCTTAAACCAACTGAAGTATCACAGCACTTAAGCCGGCATCGCAGCTCGAGGAAATCTTACCCCACCTCTTACAGCTCTATCTCCTTGCTGCAGCGAGAGGGTCAGAGGGGAGGAGGACTCCTGGAGTCCTGGGTGGTGGCCGGGGAAGGCGATGGGGAAGGCAGGCAGCCCTCCCACGCTGGGGGCAGCAGCTGGCAGGCAGGCAGGCAGCACCCGCGGGGCCACGCTGGGGCTGCCGAGCGTGGCGGGAGCGGGGCGGCAGCCTGGACCGTGACTCAGCCGGAGGAATGTCCTGGCACGGGAGGCCGGGGCGCCCAGCGAGTGTGACGCAACGGGCACGGCTCGCTCCCGTCCCCGCGGTGGGCAGAGGCCAGCAGGCATGGCCCGAGTCCTCAGGGAGTGGCGGCCAGCACCTCGCTCGTCCTCAGCCCTGCCCAAGCCATTAAGAAGTTGACTGATAGCTTGGAGCCCCAGAGGGATTTTGGGACCACACCGGTGGAAGAGGCTGCTTAAGCCAGCAGAAGTGACCCTGCCAAGGACGGTGGAGCCGGAGCTTCCCTTAGGGGGAAATCTATCTCCTGGTCCGACAGCAGGCCTTGCTGGGGATCCGTGCTCCACACCAGCACACGCATCCTGCCCCTCGCTGCAGGCTCCCAGGATTAGTGGACATGGGAGACACTGCAAGTCTTGCTGACTTGCAGCAAAATCATGCTAGGATCCACCACTTACAGTCAAATATATTTACTGTGTAATTTTTTAAAAGAAACGTATCCGCAGTGTAAGGAAAGACATAAAAACTCAGTGTTTGCCTTTCACTGGGGTTTTCTCTAATACTCTCTTACATTACAAGAAGTTAGATTTTATCTGGCATTCTTTGCACTCCCACTGAAAATACAGAATTGTTGGAGGGAAACTGGACATTTTCCAGACGTACGCAGGAGAGCAAAGGGGGAAAGGAAGTGCCCTGACCAACGGATCTCATCAAATGCAGTTTCCTATGGATTTCTCTCTCTTGACAGATCAATCTTTTTAACTGAACGGTATTAAGACCTCCTGTTATTTCAGTGTACACCTACACCAGTTCCTCTGCTTTCCCTTTGTAGTCCTCTTCCTGAAGGTAATCTGGCTACACCATAGGAGATCTGATGTCTCCTAGCAGAAACAAACAAGTTCCTGAGTTGAACTGGTAGATGTACAGCCCCACTTTCTTCTATCTCAAATGAATTATTTTATGAAACTTAATTACTTAATTTAAGGATCTTAATTACTTTTGTGACCTCTATCCTTCTGCCAGCTTTAACTCAAATAAGATAACAAGTTAAAAAGTCACTGGGACAAGGACTAGCCCAAGTGAGAGAGGGGATGCCCGAGGAGGCCAAGCAGAGGCCTTGTGCTTCCATGGGAAATGAGGCTGAAATGGTAACGTTGAGTTTAGTGACGTTGACAGAGAAGCAAAGAGGACGTACAGCATACAAAAGGAAAGGACTATGATTTCAGAGAGCTTCAATGCATAAGGCAACTTAGTCCATTATAATCACTTCGCACTAATGAGCATCCAGGAGTTGAATCCAAACAAACAGTGCCTTCTGCTTCACGGTGAGTCATTGCTTCCATCCACGGAGGGTGAGGGGAGGCTTGGAGGGCTTCCTCAGAGGCATGTGCTCCGCATAGGGTATCATTCACAAAGCTTTTAGTGCTGCTGCTGCTGGGCTCTCTGAATCATAGGGCTATTTCGGTGGTGCCTGGTGGGATGCAGGTCTTGTGGCACATGGGTAGTGAAACTCGATGCTTCCCGAGTGCAGCAAGATGCCAAGGTGGGGAACCAGCTTTGTCTGAGTGTGCTCCAGCAATAAGATTTGCTTGGTCATTATTGCTCTTGGCTGGATACTGGCCATTTCTGTGGCCTCCAAGGTCACCACTGGGCTCTATCACAAGTTCCTTCTCTGATCGCTGCAGTCACCGGGAGTCCATCGTTCATTTTCTTGAAAATGAGAAGCTCCTTTCTGTTTACCTGTGACCTGTTTTTCACCCCTGAGAAATGCTCTCCAATTCTGGTAAACTCGTTTCTTTCTCAGAGATTTCTAGAAAGTCATAAAATACTCCTTCTTCAGCCCTTGCGTCTTCTGTACTCTGACGACTGCCAGGTACCAGTCAGTGATGTGCAGCAGCAGCCCTGCGTGCCTGGGTGCCTCAGGTGTGCACCTTGCGAGGTGAAGAGAATAACAAGCACTTCTGATTCATTATTCAGTTTCCATGGTAGTAAAGACAGAGGGTGAGTCATGCACACTTTTGGAGTTGTCATCCCTGGAGCATCTACCCAGCCATGCAACTCCGGAGATGATAACTCTTTCTCCACCTTTCGTTTTACGAGCCTGGGATGTGCAGTGCAGAGGCCCTGCGTGGGTGGCTGAGGGTGCCCTGCAAGAGCATGAGATTAGGGCACTCACACAGCAGTTTCATGGTATTAAGTGTTAGAAGAAGCCTGCTGAGCCCATGGCAGTGACAGCAGTCACTGGCACTGGAGGATGGTACTGCACACGTGCACGGCTACATCTCCTTGCAAAGGCGAAGGGATCCCCATGCTGCTATTTGCCACAGCGCCCTCCCGACATGGTGTATGGCTGCAAGGACGCAGACCTCCGTTTGAGACACTGAGAAGGGCATGTGTCATGCACAGCGTGCCATGACAGGCTGCAGTGTCATGAAGGCTGTTTTGGGATACATTAAACCACCCTGACGATGAGGATCTGAGACCGCCTAAGTCCACCCTAGTCCATGAAGCTGTGCAAGAGCAGCAGATGCCCAGAAATGGGGCTGTCAAGACATTCCTGTGGACTTGTGTTGGTTTAAGCCAACCATAAAACTGTGTCTTGAGAGTTAGCCGGTTTAGGATTTGTGCTATTAATTCCCATAACGATTTTCACCTATCCTAACTAGTTACTGGTTTGATCAAAAAGTAGCACATATTGTATTTGAAAACTGAATTGGGTAATGGCAGACTTAATAAATGCAAATATGCAATAAAGGTGCTCTTTCCTGGGTCCCACATTGCTGGCACTGAAGAGGCAGTAAGAGCAAACGCGTGGCCATCAGCTGGAAAAAAGTTGAGTCTAAAACAGACTTGCCATTTTCAGCTCAGTGGCAATGGGGAGTCCTGAATGTGTGGCTGTAAGGAGCTGAGGGGTCATATAGCTCCAGGTCAGTGATTTCAAGGCTGATGGGCCAAATTTTGAATATTGATGAATGCAATTCAGTCTTGAATTCTGCGTACAGAGAGGGCGGGATGTAACTCAAAAAGGAGACTGGAAACATAGAGCCTCATCTGGTCAACATGGTGGCATATAGTAATGGAGAAAGGCCAAAAAAACCCACATCCGTCACGCAATGCAGTATGAATGTATATATGTACGTATGTATATACATACATACATGCTGACAAACACTAGTTTGCTGGTTTCCACCAAGGTACTATTAGCAATTCAGGTGTTTTGGGGAGAGACGGCTGACTGGCCACAACGCAGGCTGGGTGCTCACACGTACAGCTGTTTGAGACCCTCCATGTTTAGAATCTCTTGGTTTTCAGACACACCAGTTTGGGGAGCAGAAAGCCGCACAGTACTGACAATCCTCTCGTCCACTTGGGTGGGCTAGAGATAAAATGCTGCATGTTTGGTGTCCTGTGCCTGAACCTCCGTCCAGCTCAGTATGGACAAGTGAAACACTCTCGGGAGGGTTATCCTTCCTTGTTTTCCTGTAAGTCATCTTCCTCTTTTTTAATGCTGCTCCTGCCGCCTTACATGTTGGGTCCTGCCCCATCGTCTGAGCAGCTCTTTCAAAAACACAGGTGCTGTCTCTGCGCCAGGCCCCCGGGGCCTTTCCCTACAGACACCGAGGGCAGCCGTGGCAGCAGCAGCAGCACAGCTCCTCTTCAAGGGGCGACAAGGAGTCGTGGCACACATCAACTGCAAAATGCCCCCGATGCTGGCCTGTCAGGCGCGGACAGACAGACAGACAGACAGACAGCGCTTGACCATGAAGCGTGAACAGGGGGGCGATGCCAAAATCGCGGCTGTAGAGCAGTAGAAAGCACCTCGGCAAAGGGAGCAGCACTGGGCAGGAGGTGCGGGGCAGGGCAGGGCAGGGAGCAGCCGCCCTCTGGGCAGTCGTGGCTGGCTCCAGGAGTGGTGCCGCCATCGTGCCCCGACCCGACGCGACTACCGGCTGCGTGTGCTCTACGCCAGGCGGAGGGGCTGCGTCGCCCCCTCAACAGCCACCGACCCGCCGGGGTAGGCCTGGGGCCGGCCGAGGGGGCACGCTAGGGGCCGCGAGGCCGAGGCGGCCGCCCGGGCGCTGCCAGCCGCACCCGCGGGCCAGCAGCGGCGCCTCACCGCGCCGGGCGGGCGGCCGGGCCCCGCCGCGGGGCGGTGGGAGGGCGGCCGGGCTCCGCCGCCTGCAGGCCCGGCCCGGCCCGGCCCTGCCCTGACCCGCGGGGGGCGGCGCGGCCCGGCGCGGCGCGGCCCGGCCCGGCGGCACGTGGTGGCGGCGCGGCCCATGTGACCGGCCCTCCCCGGCCGCCGCGGCTCATCCCCCGCCCGGCCCGAGTCCCCGCCCGCCTCGCCCCCAGCGCAGCGCAGCGCAGCGCAGCGCTCTCCTGCGTGCAGCAGCCCCGCACCGCAGGCAGCCGCCGCCGCCCCGGGACCCGGCGCCATGGTAAGGGCGGCGCGGCGCGGCCGAGCGGGGAGGGCGGTGGGGGTGGCCGGCGGGGGCAGCGGCAGCGCGGCCCGGCGGGGCGCGGGGCTGAGCTGAGCTGAACAGGCCCGGCGCGGCGCGGCCCGGCCCTGCGGCCTCCGGCGGCCATTTTAGTCTAATTTTAGCCGGGTGCGGGGGGAAGGGGCGGTGGGAGCGGCCGCGGGGCAGGAGCGGGCGGCGGGGCGGGCCGCGGTGGCCGCGGCGGGGCCGGGGGCCGGCGGTTGGGGCCGGGCGGGCGGTGTAGCGCTCCCTGCGGCATCGCCCGGGCGTGCGAGTGCCCGTCTGTGTGTGTGTGTGTGTGTGTGTGTGTGTGTGAGGGGCGGGGGGCCGGCCGCCGCCGGCGGGCGCGGGGAGAGGGGCTGCCGGCGCCCCCTCGGGGGAGCCGGTGCTGCGGCCCGCCCGGGGCTCGGGCCCGAGGAGCGTCCCCGGCCGGCGGGGGAGCGATCGGCTGGAGGCGCCGGTGCCGCTGGGGCCGGAGCGAGCGTGGCCGAGAGCAGGGCTGGAGGACGCGGGGCGGCGGGACGCCCGTTCCCCGGAGGCGAACGCCGTCCCCGCGAACAAAGCGGGGAAAGGGGGCAGGCGGGCTCCCTCGGGGACAAAGCCGGCGGCTCCCAGCGAGCCGTGCACCTGCCTTCCCCAAACAGCCTGCTCTGGCAGCGGCCGCCTCTTCAGATGTAATTGTTGGACCGAGAGCAAGGGCGCTGCAGATGGGTTTAGCTCGCTCGCTCGCTCGCTCGCAGTGGGGTTTGCTAAATTATTTTCTTTTTGCCGTGAGCTCCCCGTTTGCCCTGTCAGTGTTTTGTTTTCTTGCTGTTTTAGATTCGGGTTTTGAACGGCTTGCGAGCCTTATGGGGGGGAGCTGTACACATTGTAACTGGTATTTTTGTATGAAGGAAGAGCAATCAAATAATACTCGTCCAGCAGTACGAAGTAAAATTCAGTTTTTAAAGCGCGGTGTTGGAGCTGACACAATGCAGAAAACATTTGTGCTGCTTGTAGAGCCTTACATCACCCAACAAAATGAGAGTCATGACAGTGCTGGATGTGAGCTGCTGCTGTAGCGTTTGTTCCACTAAAAAAAAACCTCGAACAAAACACACCCCCCCCCCCCATCCCAACCCAAAACTACAAACTCCTCTCCTATGTTCAGTTCCCACCCCTCCCCCCGCTCTCCCCCTCCCCCCAAATAAGCCAAATGCATGATAGGGTAATGGAAAACTGCTTGAGTAGTACAGTTGTGTGCCTAGTTGTATAAACTGCTCTCCAGAATCACAGCTGAAGATGCTGAGATCTGCAACAAGAGAGTATAGAATTTATACCTCCCTTACATTTTCTGCTCCAGTCCTGCAAAGATTACTAATTCATAGTGTGTTCAGGTTGAGTATAGTATTTTTATTCTTACAGGGGCAGGCAGACGTCTTTATCTAGCGCTGTGGGCTATCATCTTTTCTAGTGAGTGTTAATTTTTGTTGTTCCTTTGATCTCATTTTACAGGCTTCTGGAGTAACAGTGAATGATGAAGTCATAAAGGTTTTTAATGACATGAAAGTAAGGAAATCTTCAACCCAGAAGAGATTAAAAAAAGAAAGAAAGCTGTTCTCTTCTGCTTAAGTGATGACAAAAAACAAATAATTGTAGAGGAGTCAAAGCAGATATTGGTTGGTGACATTGGAGATACTGTGGAGGACCCCTATACAGCCTTTGTGAAGTTGCTACCTTTGAATGATTGCCGATACGCTTTGTATGATGCCACATACGAGACAAAGGAATCTAAGAAAGAAGACCTGGTATTTATATTCTGGTGTGTAAAAGCAAAGCTTGCTGTTAAAATTGAATATTCTGGAGTTAACACTGGATGACTGAATAACTGTTTTGTTGTGGTTTTCTTCTTTCCTTTAAAGGGCTCCTGAAAGTGCACCTTTAAAAAGCAAGATGATCTACGCAAGCTCTAAAGATGCCATTAAAAAGAAATTTACAGGTACGGACCTAAAAAGGTTTTGCTCATTAATTATGGTGCCGTTTAGATGTTGAGGTTCTCACAAGTACATTGTTGTCCGTCTGTCTTTCAGGTATTAAACATGAGTGGCAAGTAAATGGTTTGGATGATATTAAGGACCGTTCAACACTTGGAGAGAAATTGGGAGGCAACGTGGTAGTTTCACTTGAAGGAAAACCCTTATAAAAAGACAGACAAGTGCCATCTGGATCTAAGGAGCTTCCATTTCTGCAGCTCGTTCAATTGGAATAGTATTAGTCTCCCCGTCCCTTTCCCTCCTCCTCAAAAAAAAAAAAAGTCCCTTCCCTAATGCCCCTGAAGGAGATGTCATTGTTAAGCAGTCTACCAGTGATTGCCATTAGACTGTTTAATCCTGGTAGTTTTATGTAGGATCCAAGGAATGCTTTCACGTCATACTCTTAGCCAAAACTGGCGTTGCAGGCATTCCTTGCAACATGTACAATGAATGTGATAGTTAATGTGAATAGTCTAGCAGACAGCAAAGGGTAAGCTAATTGAATGCCTTGAAAGTATTGTCCACTGGTCGGATGGTAGACTCTATACAGTATTACTTACAGTTGCACTTGGTTGCAGTTCCATGAGGCTCTTGTGCATTCATACACCTCACCTGCCTTGACAAGCCTATTTTTGTGACATGGCAGCACACAACACTATGCATTTAAAGCACTTTTTTGTAATATGTTTGACCTGCCCCCCCCCCCAAAGGAATGCCAATTAAGTTGCTGTAACTGTGTCATCAAATTATTGTAGTACCTCAGTTTCATTCCTGTTACATGCATATCTTTATAAATGAAGTAGCTGTTATGATGCCTTTTGTTTTCCATTGAATGTACACTACTGAACAGGAGTAGAAGTTATCTGTTTACCATGTGAGTCTTGAAACACTAAAGTTTTGTAAAACATCGGTCATGGTGGCAATTTCTGTATTAAAAAGAGCCTTAAATGGAACATTGTTTTTTGAGATCAAAAACTGGCCACGTTGCAATAAAACTTGTGGCTTATTACAGAACGTTGCCTTGTTTTCATTGGAAAATACAGTTTTTAAGTATGTTTAATTTAAGCATATTTCAAATAACTTCTGTGGAAAGTATTGTAAAGATAAACAATCATTAATCTCATCTTAAATAATGCAAGTTTTTCATTCCTAATCATGATTTAGGCACTGCTTTACAATACTTCGTGGCTCTGTTCTGATCATTCGATAAAGGACCTGATCCTAGTTTACTGTTAAAGTAAAGAAGCTACCACTACTAGAGACCATTAGTTCCATGAAACACTTGTGTCCGAAACGTACAAATACGACATTATTAACCATGCAGCGTGTTTCGTACCTGAATGTTCTTAAAGTTCTACATGTCAGAGTAAAACCTTGCACAACATCTTACAGCTCGCCGTCTTTTTCGGTAGGATGATGTGTAATGGCAGTTATATGCAGAATATGAAGCTGGTAAATAATTTTTGTTTCTTGAGCGTTGCAGTTAAGACGGACTTGGTACAAGAAATAGCCTAAATGAACCGTTCTACTTGTTAGCTTCTATGTAAATAGAACTGGAAAGTGTTTGCCACTACCGAGGCTTGCATCGGGGACATGTTTTGGCTGGGAGCCAAATAGTGCTCTCCTTATAGAGAATTTGATCTGCTCTGTGTGAGCAATCCTCCGTTAGCCAGAGCTATTTATGGCAAACACATGCTTTTGTATCTTGTCATCGTTACCCACAAATGGCAAAACTGGACATGATTCTCCTGGTATGCATAAAGGAGCGCTGTTAGGCAGCCACTTGCAGCTGAACTGTACATGCTGCGAGAAGGAATGCTCTTTATCATTACCTTGTTTTAAAACGTTGGTAGAGTAGAACTGGGGGGCTTTTAAATACGGGCGCTCTATGTTCAGTCCATAGCCCTTTTTCAACAAGGAAGCAAATAATAATTAAAATATTTTTTCTGGTTTTTTTGGTTTTTTTTTTTTTTAGTAGTTTAAATAACCTAGTGGTACTGTCTTTAGGCTCTCTTGGCCTGTAGAACTTTAAGACTTTGTTTCAGGCTTCTGGCTATCCCTATGACTTGCACACCTCATTGTGTTAGCTGTTCTATGTAGACTAAACTTTGCTAGAATTTAACTAAAAAGGCATGATGACCACTGACTTACTAAGTGTATTAATGAGTCTTGGTTTTGTTTTACAAAACTCTCCTTTCAGGTACCTTTTAAGGTTGAGAAGTAACTGATGGTATGCATGTTGTCTAGATTAAAAAAAAAATATCTTTTTATTCCTTAAAATAGTCTATTTCTGATTATTCATGTTGTGTGCAAAGCCCAGTTTAATGTAAAGATCTACTTTGTGCTTTATGTTTGACTTGAGTTCAGTGCAGTATAATGAAATGATCTTTTAACTGATTTTTCACAAAGTATAAATGTTTTCTTTAGAAAAAGCCAAAACTGAAAATGTTAAATTTTAATAAACCATTTGAATTTCATTTTAGACAGTAAACTTTTTTAAGCAGTATCGTGTTTAAATTTATTGTTTGTCTCTGCTGCAAACAGTCTGGAAAGATGTCTGTGGCTTCTAAGTTGAGTATTAAAGGTTACTTTTTTTTTTTTTTAAACTAGCTTAGGTGTAAATTCACTCAGTCCAAGTAGATATAAAATTGAAGCACAAACTGCATTTATGTAAGATTCATACCAAAACAAGTTTTGGATCCAAAAGGATCAGCCTGCCTTCAGTTTGTTCTTGAAATGACTGACTGACTGACTGATGTGAGGTCCAATTCAGATGGCTTGCTTTTAAAAAAAAAAAAACAATAAAGTGCTACAGAACTGTTGCTGTTTGAATTATAAAACAAATGAGAGGCAGCTGGCATCTGTTCCAAAATGGTTTGTCAGCTGTTGTTTTCTGTCATTATGCAAAATGGTGAGGGCCTCATTGTGATCAAGAAGTAGAGGAAAATCCTCTCGAGTTGAATATCTTCTGTGTATCTCCGTGTAGACGTGACTTGGGTATCTTGGCTTCAGTTATTTGATTGATAAAGAAATGTTAAATAAAATTTCCATGAGAGTAGCTTGTGCAGAAATGGCATTTTTCTTCTAAAAAAAAAAACTTCAGCAGTTGTTTTGTTTGATTTGGTAAATCCTGGAAGAGGTATAGACATACGGGTTTGATTTCTCCAAAAAAAGAAATCAGTCCAAGACTAGGGTGCGTAGGTGAGGTTTATGCTTGTGGCGATTTTAGAAATGCAAAGCTTAAATTTATACAGACTTGAGTGTAAGAATCACTCCTAGTCAGATCATTAAATGGATTTTGAGTATGTTCATTTAGAACCCAAAGTGTTTCTCTAAGTGGAAGAGTCTTTTTCTGCTGTACCATTCCCTCAGAACGAGTGATGGAATACAGCAATTGCCACAATTTGATAATAAGCTTTACTCTCTTATGCCAATTCCAGTATAAACCAAATTTTCATGTCTGGCTATTATTTATAAACTTCTGTAAGTTCCCCTTAGTTTGTGGTGGCGAGTTAATGATTGTAGAGTGAAAACATGGCACTAATGGTGGATGAACGATCATCAATGTAGCACCTGTCTATTAAGTATTGAATTTCTTTGAAATATTTCTGATTTTGAAAACCTGGTATAAATAAAATTAATTTAAATGTCTTCAGATGTTGAGTTTGTTTGTGTGCTAGGCAGCACTTACACTAATCGCTTTGCTGTTGTCTTTGGATTGAGAGCAGCCCAGACACTGAGAAAGGAGAGAGCGTGGAGTAAATGCGTGGAATACGTGCGTTTTTGTAATGGATTTCACCTACAGCCCATTCGGCTCAATACCCAGCTGTAGCAAAAGCCAGCACCGGTGGCTCTGGAGATAGGTATAAAGAAGTTTTTAGTGGGTTGGCGCTGGATAATCTTTTTCTTGTGTTGGGTCCCAGCTCATATGTTCAGAAAATTAGATATTTTTTTTTTTTTTAAAAAAGGTAGCAAAAAGTATGTTTACACTGACAAGTCATTTTTAATACTCAGAAGAAAGTGAGGTGATGCAGTGTGAAAAGGGTGACTCCATGAAGAATGATTATCTGTTTGGTATCAGTGGTATCTCTCCTCTTAATGTAAAATTTCTTGGATCTAGGAATAGCTTAACTGGAAGAGAGTTAATTTTGTAAACAAAGCTGTCAAACAGCTTCCTTGGATTCTCTGGAGGAGACAGGCTTTTACACTGTAGATTAACAAATCTTTTTAGTGTTTACCTAACATAAGCTTTCTATGTGGCTGTAAAGGACATATATAAGAGTAGGCATTAAAAATGAGTGAAAGGTCTCTTTATGAAATGAAATATTTTTATACAAATTACTGCTTAGTTTAAAGATATTCTGTTCTTACTGTATTCATATCCAGTGCTTGATACCCTGTTGAATTTGGGCATTTCCCTGCCTCACCTCCCATGCTGTTAAATCTACAATAACCCCCCCACATCTTACTATTCCTTGCATTGCCTATCTATGCAATCTACTAATAACATCTGAAAAAAAATACTAAAGTGAAAAATTAAAGCCTTTCATAGGAAATTCAAACAGGTAACATAATTTATTTTATTTGGTGATTTGATAGAATTGTCTTTTTGTATTGTAAAGCTTGCGGCAAAAACGTGTGCTATTTGGAGGCACTGAAAGTAATTTTGACATTGTCTTTTTAGTATCTCATTGTAGGTTAATATTTCTGTTGTCAGCTTTACTTCGTAGTTACTTAGAAAACTAATGATTGGAAAAGAAACTTGAAGGTGCTGCTGATTATTTTAAAAAGTTTCTAAATGTCAATTCAGATTATTAAAAAAAAAAAATTAAACCTTCAATTTCCCGCTGCTAGCTTAATTTTTATTCTTGTGTGAACAGGCTGAGGAATGTGTGTGTAGCTGTAATCGTGCCTCTCCTCTTCCACCTCTTTTATTTTTAAAAACAGCTGTGTCACTGCAAATCCCTACCATCTGTCCGCCATCTTCTGTAAAGCTTTACGGACAATCTCCACTTGTACCTTTTGGTATCTATTTCCCCCCCCCTCTTGTTTGTGATTGTAGGGATTTGATTTAGAAAAACTAAATGCTGTAATATTATGCTCCTCAAAAGCTTTTCTGTTATGCAGAAAGTTAAAAGCATCAGTTACTCTCTGGTGAGCACAGCTGCAGGGTATACATTGGCTTGAAAAAAGAGATGTGATTTTGAGAACCAGTTTAGAGAGCCTTATTTGTGTCTGCTTCCTCTTAGTGGCAGCACTGCTTTCATCTGTGACCTTCTATTAAGGCTAATGTGAGAACTAAGCTTTTCTTCCATTTTGGCTGTTTCAACAGAAAATTGAATGTCCATATAGCAAACAAGGTGCAGCGAAGCAGAGGAAGGTTTAGAAGAAGCAGTTTTTCATAGAGACCTGTACATCGGGGGGGGGGGAAGGGGAGGGGGTAGGCGAAGGGTTACAGCAGAGGATTTAGTTTCCTTTTAATTTCAGCATGAGCTTGCAGCTGTAAAGACTGAGCTTATGTTATCTTTTGCTCTGCCTGAACATGTCTCAATGCTTCTAAGCAATGAAATGTGAACATACAGCTCTGTATCGGTGAAATTTGTTTTCCTCCTACAAACACGAAGCCGTGCTATAATGGGGCTCTTGGTTAGCAGTATCATATAGGTGATGCACCTAAGCTGCATTTGAACAACCCTTTAAAAATGTGTACTTTTTGATTACACCAAATACAATAATTAAGCTGTTACATTGGGAGTGAGGATGAACGGGTATAGTTCTTAATTAGGTGAATGCAAGTGACAAATATAATTTATGGTCATATTTTAGAGTCTTAGCCCTGTTATTTAAGCGTGACTTAGAGATGAAATACTTCCCAGTCCACAGAATTCATTGCCTGCATAAATTCTTTTAAGAAGCAGTAGCATAATTTTAGCTCTTCGTTGACTATACTGATGCAGAATCTGTCACCTGAAGGTTTTTATTCTTCTGCGTTGGTGAATTCCCTTTGTAGTGTTGCATTATTTCTCTGCATCCATACTTCAAAATCAGTTCCCAGAACTCTCCTTCCAAGTAACCAGAATTCCTAAACAATATTTATTCTGCGTGACTAAAGTAGAAAGGCATCTTGTAGAACACCCATAGGAAACAAATGCGTGGCATTAGCCTACGTGGCCACTGAACATGTTTGGCCCTGCATGCCATCTCTGACTGTTGGGTCATACTGTCAGCCCATTCAGGTTTGTGTGCAACAGCCCAACCCAGAAAATTGGTGGAAACAGAAAAGAATGTCTTAATTTTTCTCAGATACAGACTTTACAAGCTGGCTGAACTCGTAAGGCTGAGTGAAACAGCTATCAGGGTCACAGTGATAACCACTTTTTCTAAAAATTTTTTTACCTGTTCTGACAAAAACACCTGGCTTTGATTCTACCCAGTTTTATAGATTTACTTCGACAGGTGCAACGGTTGGAAGTATCTCCAGGACAAGCTATATTTAGATATATAACCTTCTGATAATTCTGGTAGTTGCTTGGGTCTCATTATTATTTTAATTCAGTCACTTCAACTCCATTACAATTTTAACTGGCTGGAGTTCAGCATTGCCAATATAATGCTCACAACACAGCATAAACAACATTTAAAAGTCATTATCGTCAAAATTAGTAATAATTTAAATCAATTTTATTTCTATAGCCGGGTCTCAGTTTTGCAAGGAGGATGACAACTCTCTTAAAAATCAAATGGTCTTCAAGTGTGCTCCTGACTGAACACACCTGCCATGAATCTTCATGATAGGGTTGAAGAAGTGTTGGAGCATCCACATCAGAGCAGTTTGCTGTGCTTTCTTGCATAGCTGGATAAATTTCCTATCCTGGGATACGTTGAGATTACTGTGGTATCAATGTCTAAAGCATTTCACCTCCTTTTTCATTCTGAATAGAATGGACAGACTGCAATTATAGCTTTTTCTTACGGTAATACAGTCAACCATCTCAGCTATGAATTTTATTTTTTCCTGATTACCAGAAGGGAGAAGAGAATGCTTCTCATAGCACTGTGCAGCATAAGGCCAAAATACAGCACCGGAATTACATGCGGGCATCATAATTGTTTTCAGCTATTGTGGCTGTTGCAGCAGGTACAAAACGTGATCTTGTCAAAGTTGACTTGTGCACATGTCTTGGTAGACTCCAGAAAAGAGCTGTGGTGAGAGTCCGAGTATCTGGCACTCTAGCTCCGTCCCTGCAACATCTCTGTAACATCACGAGGCTATGCCTAATCTAGAACTTCTCTTTCAGGAATCATACGTTACTGCGCTACCCTACTTCAGAAGTCAGAGTGACTGATAGCTCAAGACATCTTCAGGAACAGTAGGACTGCTGTTGCTCTAATAGTGAAATACAAAGTCAAGATATTTCCAGTAACAGCTTTGCGCACACCAGATTCAAGAAGCACATGACTCTCTGTTTATCTGCAGTTATCCTGTGCACAAAGTAATAACGATACATAAAAATATATTTAACACCGATAGTAATTCAGAATCTTACTTTAATTTAACAGCTGTTTTCTTTGGAAAACAGTGAGGATAAGATTTTTCCAAAGGTTTACTAATTAATATCCAGAAATGGAATAACATATTTTCATGTTTGTGTTTTAGGTATTTTTTGTCTAGATACTTAAGGAACCTGGAATTTCCTGCTTTTACCTCTTCCTTTTTTTGTAGAAATGGTGTTAATAACCAGTCTTTCTGCTGTAATAGCAAACTGTGGGAAGATGAGAAGAGTTATTTCTCTTTGCATCAGCATCTTACGTTGTGTGCAAATACAGATCCTCTCAGTTTCTTCTTAAAGTAGTGTTTGGATCACGTTCAGTGGTTAACAGACAAGAACATAGGATTTTTGTAAGTCACATTTTACAGTATTAATATGAACATGCACAAGTTTTTGAGCTATGAGATGAAAACTTTTAATTACCAAAGGGCATATTTGGGGAAAAAAAATTAGTAACTTTTTAAAGCTTATATTTTTCTCTGCTAACAAGTTTTTTATGCTGTAAGTTGCCCACAAAGTTTTGTTCTTTCTGTTTTGTTAGTTACTGGGTTTTGGTGTTCTCACTTTCCCCACACTGCATCGTGTTTCAGTCTAATATGGACTGGATTAAATTGTTATCAAAGGAAGGAGGTATTACGTATATAATATGTGTATAAAATATACAGTTACTGTAGGAAAGATAAACTCTTTGCTTGACCCAGTTTTATGGAGCTATTTCTTTCTACAGGGATGGGATCACAGTTAAGGAAAAGGAACGAATGGGTTTGCTGAGAGTATTTAGGAGCACTCAGTGGGAATGAGATTATTTTGTAATAACAACACAAATAAGTAGTGCTTAATCCTGAAATAATCATAGACCATCTCATCAACCTTGCACCAGCATTTGAGAGATGAATATTCTAGCTACTTTATGATATTAGTTTGAGATCATTTTCCATTGTTACAAACTTGGAGCTCTCCAGATAAATATAGAATAGAATATTTATACCTGTGATGAATGTTTCAATGTTTTCACGTATGTTATGTTTTTAAAAAGATGATTCATAATTAGTGGAAATGCAGTTCTTCAACATCTTTTAAGGGGCTGAAAATTAAAGTGAATGTTATAGAAGCAACCAGTTCACTTAATCTATTTTGGGGAATTGCTATAATGTTATCAGACTTGCTTTTCCATCTGTTGGGCACAGTGTGACAGAGTGCATAGAAAGGGTGTTGTGGTGCCATAGTATCTGTTATCACTGACACTAAATGCATTTAATGGTAGTGAAGTTACAAGTCATGCTGTATGCAAAAGGAAAAAAAAATATTCTCAGATCAGAATTTGTCATTTTCATAGACAGTAACATTTTGTTCCCTTTGAACAGGTGTAAGTGTCCTTCTGTGTCTTTGTTTCCTTAAAGCGGAAAATGACAAAATTGAGGCTTTCCCCTCCCTTTTTGACTTGCTTTCTGTGTCCCTTCTCCTCCAAAGCATTTCCCCCCCTTCTGGCCTACATGCAGAAATTGCTCACCCACTTCCTCCAGTCCTCCCATTTATCTCAGTTACCTCGGTTTCACCTCCTCTCATCACCGTCCTTTTCGCTCCCTGCTAGCTCTGATTCTCCTCTGGTCCTGTTCCATCCTAATAGCAGTGTGCTTTAGTCTTTATCGTAAACATAGAGCAAACAAGAAAAAAAACCAAACCACTTTTGATCCATTTACTGGTTTCTCTTGTTAAAAGTATGTAGCCTTATGAAGAAATTGTTCGAAGAGTAAACTTGGCTACAGTTTACCAAAGTGGCAAAGAGTTTGAAATAATCTCTCGAGATGTTTGAACAGTTCCATTCCACTCATGGAGTTTTACTCTGAAATCCAGGCTCCACCATTTAGATGGGAAATTGCCGTATTGGGTTATTTTATGCTTTCCTCGGTGCCAGAAGCCTGAGCTGTCCTTTTTTGCAGTCATTAAAGCATCTGGTTTCAGCTGTTAACTTCCACAAAAGTGGTAAGTACTTACAGTACTTACAACGTGGGGAGATGCTATGGATGCATGAATTTATGGTATATTGAAAACTGAAGCTGTAGAAATAGTGTGAAATAAACTGTGTATCAACGTAGAAAGCTGCAAGTTAATTGCATGGCTCATTGGTTAAGACGCCATAGTCAAATCAAGAAAATCTCTGTATTATCAAATGTATAGAAAACTGCCACAAGGATTACAGGCCATATTACCAACTTTATGTGTTCAGAAAATTAAAAAAAGGCAAGAAGTAGCCTTTTGTATAATGAGAAGTTATATTAATATAATATCTTTTAAGAGTTTTAATCTACTTCCTTTTCTGAAACCTTGTATTATGCTTAATTCACCTCCTCAAGCTTTTCTCTGCAGTCTCGAGCACTAGAAACTGACAGCATTGCTGTGAGGATTTACTTCCTTTTCCTGATCTTAAAAAGAAAAGGAAAAAAGTCTGTGATGAAGAGATATATGAAGTAGGGCCATCTGAGGGTGCTGTTCGACAACATAGCGAAGACAATCTAATGACACGTGTGGGATGAGAAGGGGATTCCTGCAGAATCTGGGTTGAATGCTCCCCCTTTTCTCTACTGCTGCTTAACCCTGCTTCGCTAGGCAGTGAATTTAGGAATCTACACTTCTCACTTATTTTGGGAAAGGTTATTTTTTCCCTTGTTTAGAAAGGCACGATGCCTGAAATGTTTCAGATGTTTCTGAGAATTGCCTGGGTCTTGGTCGTTCAGTATATGGTATGCAGGGTGTCTGTGGAGGAGCCAAACTTACTTTGTGTTCATGACAGCCGCTGTGCTCCTGCGTGTTGCTCTGTGCATTTCCAGGCAACGCCGGGCTATTGTATTACATACATCTTGTACAGTAAGTCCAGCTCTTCCAGGAAGAATTGGACGTTCTCTGTCTGTATATTACACAGCAGATATGTACGCTTATAATATATTTAACATAGATTAGAAGCATCAGATGTTTAGGTCTCTGGTAGGTAGAGAACGATCGTGACACAGTCATATCTGTCTCTGCTGGCAAATCTCAGGCAAAAATCTGGAAAGCCCGATGATCACTTGCATCTCATCTTCTTGTCATGTACATACTTTAAACAGCATATTCTTCAGCACTCTGACTCCTGACCATATATACAGCAGCGGTGAAATTTGGTCCATCAAATCTCAGCTGCTGATAATGCCGCACAAGACATGTAAAGGCATTTTAATGTTTAACTTAAGGTGAAACTTGGAGTTACACTACATCAGACATGTGCATGCCTGACTCCAGCTCTCGCTTCCTCTCTTCACTCCTTTTAACAGTGTTCTGGCCACCCTTCCCCCATGAAGATCCATGATATGAATTAACTGAATTCCTCAGATTCTGAAGTCCTGACTACAAGCCTTTCAGAGACTGGGAGTCCTGCCATGCCATAGTATTCCTAAGGGTGTAGGCAAGCATGCTCCATGTACAGCACGGCACAGAGCTGTGAATACCCAAGGGCCAGCACTTCTAGAGAGTTTGGGTTTTGCTTTGTTCATTTAGTTAGTGAGACAAACTTTGTTTGCTCAACTTCAGCTCTCTGTTAGCATTCCAGGTGAATTGTATCTAGTGGTGTTTTGAGTGGAAAAGTAAATTATGAGTTCACTACAGACTAGTCAGAAAACAAGAGTAACAGGCAAAATAGCTCACCTGATGTGTATTTGGAATTCAACCGGTGCATGCATGTGTCAAGTATATACGAAGTTGGGTTTTTTTTGTCAGGATTGATGTAATCCAGGCATAATCAGGGGTAGCTCCATTAAAATCAGTGGAAGTTAGAAATGCTTATTACAAGTTCATTAGTGTCTGGAATCATTAGAACAGTATGGTGTGATGTTAATGGCAGCAGGGGAATGCTCTGGGTGTACAGTAGATGAAGAGAAATGTTTTACCAGCATTATGCATATTTCAGAGCATGCATCACAGTTTTGCAGTTTCAGACAACAAAGATAATATAGTCCAGACTGAAATGTGATGGGTCTCAATATATACAAGAAATGCAGCCATGATTCTTTTAATCAAAAGGTTATTTTAGATATGCATTATTAATTTAACCTAATAGCACTCACTTTTTAAATGCATGAAGTGCAATGATAAATGCTGTTGTTTTATCATGTGGCCATTTATATCTATTATGACCTTTTTGGATCAGCACCCACGTACTGTCTCCTTGTGTTCTGTATGTGCACAGAAGCGCACCTCATTTTTGTGAATTTAAGTTCAGAAAACAGCATTGACATCAAGGCCCGTTTGTAAGGCAGAAGCTGGGCTCTCCTGTCTGAGTCTCCCCGGTGGCCCAGTGTAGTAAGGGTACTTTAAATGTGACTAGCATACACTGACAGCACTGGATTCAGCACAAACATTCCACAGCCCAGTCTTATTGCCATATTAATTAGAAAATGGGTGAGTCCCCTTCATTTTTTATACAAAACCATAAGAAAAACTATTAGAAAATCCACCCATTATGGAAGAAGCCTGAATTCACCTTTCTCTTGACTAGTTATGATTCTGATTCACATATTAGTGCCCTAACCAGGTCTGTGAACTCCAGTCTCTGTTTGAACTGCAGGTTAGGGGTTTCACTGGTACTCCTGTGTGTCAGCCTGGCCTGATGGCCAAGACTCATCCTTTGACGCTGCCAAGGTACAAACGTCACCCTCTCAAGTGCTTTACACACAGTCACCCTCACACTGAAGGCAGCAGAACTTTACATCTTGAAGAACACTGGTTTCTGGTTAGGGTCTTGTTTGCCTCATTTCTGCCTCCAGAACTGTACAAATGTTTTATATGAAGAAGTCACTAGTTAGTGATTAGGGAGCAGACATGTAGAAATCAGACATGGTGATGTCTGTATCATTGTGCTGATGATGTATCATCACGTCCAGCTCACTTTGCACTTCGTAGATTCAGCTCTTAGAGATTATAACATGAACATCTCCACATCTAACACAGGCCTCACTGATGTTTGTCTGTTTAGTACTTCTCTTTAATAAGCCTGGTGGGGTTTTTTTGAAGAATCAGTTTCAGTTGTCAGAAGAATTCTTTATTTTTATGGCATAACATCATTGTGTGTTTAATTTACTTCCTCCAGAAATCATCTCTCGATCACTGTCTTTGATCAGAGGTGAATGCGTTTTTCTCAGCCTAAGCTCCAATGATGAGATGCCAAGAAATATTTCCACACGCTCATAGTCTGGGCAGTGAGAGAGGTGTCCCTGTAAGCTACTTCTGTAAAAATCAGTTCCTGCTACAAATACAGCACTACCCGTGTTGCCAGGGCTTGCAGAGTGGACTCACTGAACAGGTCAAAGCTATTTTGTTCACTTTTTCTCAAGTGGGAATTGTTTGGTCTTGTGCATTGCTGAAGCATAGGGCTGCCACAGCCGAAGGAACATAGACTTCCCCTACCCATATTCTGGCCATATGATGTTCCACAGCACCTGAAATGTCTGCGAGTCTGATCACAGAGCTCCAAACCTGCAGTAAGCAGTTGTGGTACAGGTCAGGACTCCATGCTGGGCACGTGAAAGTTTGCACATCATTTTTCTATGCAAATCCGGCTGACAGGGAATGGAGAATCTGATGCCAACCAATGGGGCTTTCATTCTAACTATCTGCTATTGCCAGCTATCAAGCCATATAGCCCCCCCCCCGCCTTTTTTCCCCCCAAATTTAGCAAGTTCACCTTAAAATTAATTTATTTTTTTCTTTCTACTACTATGATGGAGATGATGTTGAGAATCCTGCTTTGATGTTTTGAAACCTTATTTTAATTGCAGCCTAAATATATTCTTAGGCATTTTATTTTGTACCTGTATTGTTCTTTACTTTGAATAGCCTTCCCTTTCCCTTTTTTTATCCCCTGATGTTATATTCTCTTCTTTTATTTGTTCACACCAAGATATTTCTGTTAAGATAGCCTTCTTGATCCCCTTAATTGTCCTAGCAGCACCTCTTAGTACCTGGTCCAGTTTGAATCTATCTTTTCTGAACATGTTTGACCAGGCCTTATCACTACATGTTATGAAGATATTAATGCATTGCTTTCTCTGCCTTGTAGGATCCTATGCCTTCTTCCATTAAAGTCAGATATATATCATGTGACTGATACATCTACTTCTTTCTCCTCCTCTGCTCTTCCCTCACGCTTATAGAAATTTCTTTTGGCCCCTAAGATCATCACTTTGCATTATTCACTACGAAATTCCATCCTATTTGTTACTGCAGTCCTCAAGGTCATGAAGGTCTTCCTGCACGATACTCCAGTCCTCTTCTGTATAAGTAGTACCTTCCAGTTTTGTGTCGTCAGCAGATTTCATTAGCTCATTTACTTCCTATTTTTTGTGCCAAGGTCATTAATGAGAAGATTAAATAAGATTGTTCCCAGGGTGAATCTAGGGAACTCCATTAATAATTCTCCTTTCTCCTGACGGAAGATTCCTCTTCAGTCAGTTTCTTATATGCTTTACAGTTCATATGTTAGTCTTGATTTTCATCTTAATTAATGTTATACAAAATACATTCAGGAGTCCAGCAAGATTAGGTCTACTGTGTATCTCTGTAAAGAACAGGCAATCATTTTATCAAATAAATATATCAAACAAGTCTAGAATAATTTATCAATGATAAGTGGGTATTTTTATCCCACTTCCGTATCCCTCTTTATCTTTTATTACGTTTCCCTTCCAAATGTGTCATAAAATCCTGATCATTATTCAGCTCAGGCGTACATGCTTTGGCAGCTGCCTAGTTCACTTATTCCGTTTCCTGAATATATCTAAAAATGAATATTAAGAGATCGGTATCTCACTTTTATTGTTAATAAATTAAGCCCCAAATATTTGGTACTTCATTCAAAATAAAAATGCTAAGAATTAGAACAAATTAAGTGATTTTCTAATATTCTATTAATAATTACAAAACAGCGTCTCAGAAATGTACGAAAGAGGGGAAATATGAAAACAATGAAACAGCTATAAACTTTATTGTGGGTGGCATTCACAAATTCTATAAGCGTCATTTAGCCAACTTTCAACTATGGGGCATGCTGTTACCTTACTGTGGAGCCCCACGATAGCCTTGTTGCCCCATATGAATCAATAGGTGGCAGCACTTCAGACTAAGCTGTGACGTTGCACAACCTTAAAATAGATTTCAGCATTGTTGTGTTCTAGATTCAGAACCAGATGTGAACTGCAGGTCACCCAAAGAGGAGGGGGTTAGAAGAATTGCTAGAATGCTAGGAGGGGACTTGAGCTGAAAATGTGTAGCTTTAACAAAGAGCCTTAGTGAACCTGATTGAACCTTACTTGCTCTTGTTACTTGCTTTAGCTCATCGCAAAGATTACGCATGTCACACACAATCACATCTCAAGCAGCCAAAACATTTTATGATTCATGTGGAAATCAGAGCCCCGTGTACCTTAGGGCATTGGTTCAGAATCGTTGCAGAGGGAAGAGCATCACCTAATGAATCACCAGTATGACACTTTTTGCTGTCCTTTCCCACAAGCTTGTCCCACAGGTACAGACTTGGTGTAACGCAATTCTGTTGTGCTTGCAGGATGTGATACAGTATTGTACCACTACAGCACACTGGGGTGTTTTGTGGACCAGAAATTAAGGTACATTCTAAGATAAAGTAGTCATGATTAAGCAAAAGTCTTAGCTGTTGGTGACTCAGAGCTGATTTTGTGACTGTATGACTGGGAGACAGGATTACATGAAGTCCAGAGCTAAGAAAGGTCAGCCCAGACTGGAGGGGGAATCCATTGCCAGGATGTATTACTGGAACTCCGCAGTCTTCAGTGCTACAGTTGAGTGATTATATGGAGATGTAAAATAAGAAATACAGCAAAGAAACTCTTTTTCTGTGAGATGTGAAAGGCAAAATTTAACCTAAAACTTTTATTTGGTGCATTTGCAATTGGGCTTTACGCTGGTGCCTACCTTTGTCCTAAAGCACTGATTCTCTGGGTGGGGAGATTTCGAAGTGCAAATTCCAAGAATAGCATTGCCTTAAACGGTGGGAAATGAGCTGCCTTGCAGGTTTGGTAAATCTGAAGGTTTTGTTCAGCCACTTAGTCAGAGCTGCCCCCTCAAGTGAGAAATAACAAAAGGAATTTTTTTGAGAAGGTGGGACTAGAGCAAATTATAATGGTCTGAAACTGTATGGGTCCTTTGTGTTTTCTAAAAGAAGCAGAGGTAAAAGATTTCCCATTGTAGAGTATTATCAAATGACTAGAGCCAATAAATTGGACATAATGATCTTGCCTTCATGTAATCAGCAAAGCTCCACTGACTTTAATGGAAAAACATTGATTTGCACTAGCAGAACAGCTGAGTGGAAGGAGGTGCATTCCTGACTGTCTTGCTCATGTGGGTAATCTCCCTGAAACAATTCTCAGAAATAAAGATTATTAAGGGTCTGTGTTTCTTTTGTAGCTCCATTCTGCAGGTCCTTATACTTTCAGTGCCAAAGCTGTCTGTAACAGCCTAGTGCACAAAGTACAAGGAACCCACTCCAGAGGAGGGTCTGAATTTATTCCCTTTTTTTCCCTGGCCTGGATGAGGATGCCTCACCAGTCCTGAGGCACGGCTCCCTGCTCCGCTCCTGGTATGTATTGCTTTGTGAACTTGTACAGTGTCTACCACAGGGGCAGAGAGCTAACAGGGACGCCTGGGAACTCAGCAGCAATGAACGGGACACTGAACCCCCTGCCTTTTGCATGGAGTCAAACACTGCCCTAATAGAAGAACTTTTGGTGCCCATGTTATTCCATGTATCAGCAGGATTTGGCCCTACATGTCACAGTTGCTGTGATAATTGTGGACAGATCTGAACACAGCAGTTACGATAACACAGCTGACCTTCCCAAACCCAAACTAATGTTCCAGATTTGGTTTTGTGTCTTGGGAAGGACAGAGCTTGATCCCAGCGGGAGGACTAGAAAAAGCATTTTCTAGGCTGGTTCCCATTGCTCAGTTCCCATTTGCAGAGCCACCCATGTGGCCCAGCATTCCCTTTGGCCACGTGTAAAATACTCAGTGAGGCTGGTTCACCTGTTCACCATCAGATCCACCTACTCAGGTGCAAAAATCCGTAAGTCAAAAGGCACGGGTGTGGAAAAAGAAAAAACAAAGTCAAACCCCCAGTGCTTTCCTTTCTTCCCTCCACCATACATTGACCAGCTGGGACAAAAAGCTTCTGTAACACTGCTTGGTTCTTCTCTGAAGACCTGATCCTGTAACAGTGCTCAGGTCTTCTCTGAAGAGCTGATCCTGGACCTGCTCATGAACATTACAAGTATCTCTCTTTCTGACCACATGCAGTACAGGTCAGTGTCTCAAACACCGAATGCTTCAGCTCCCCACGTTGCAACACAAGGCTTGTTTGCTCTCAAATACTGAATTACAGTTCTAATTTCTGCCTACAAAGATAAAACCTCTCATAGTATCATATTAGCTTTGCCTTGACCATGGGACTATTGCAACTCAATGAAGTGCTAATGGAGATCCAAATGCTATTCCATTAGCCTTCGTTCCAGCCTGGCCTGGTCAACTTCATCAAGTTGTGCTGGCTAGAGGCTGATGGACAAGTGCTTTTGTTATCTGCAGCCACGCATGCTCTGTGCAGACCTCTGTTGTGATGCAAGCTATGCCAGCTGCATTTGCGCTGAGACAGGCTCTGTGCGTTTGCCCGGTGGCACATCCTGTCCATCAGTGAAAACCACCGCACCACTCTAAAACACTATAGCAGGAGCCACATGAATTTTTCCTGGTGTGCCCACTGGGTTTTCACAGCAGGGTGCTTTATTGTAGTGTACCTGTGGGATCATCTTTGCTGAAGTGCAGGTTGAAATAATTCATTAGTAATGCCACAAGAGGTTTCCTGATTGGTTTAAGCCAATCTAAAACTGCACTGCTGCTGAAAAGCGGGGTGCTACCCTTCATACTCTCCCTATGTTCCTGTCGTGCTGGCTCAAGTGAGGAAACTGATCCTGCAAGGAAAATAGGTAAATTGGGGCAGCTCCCTCATCTGTCTGCCCCTGGGGCTGCACTGAGGGAGCGCTGGGACAGCAGAGGGAGTAGGGGTACAGGGGGAGGTGTGACTTCCCCTCCAGCAGCAGCATGGCCTTTCATGGGCTTAATCCAAACTGCGCTCTATGGTTGTTTCACGTTCAGCATCTCCAGATCCAGAGAGACAGTGTGATGAACCAGACAGAAATGGCCTGTCTGGAAGCATGGGCTGCAGCTCAAGCGCTGGCAGTCACACTGTGGGAATCAGTTATTCAGTGCAGCTATTACAATTGCCCTGCACATCTTGGCTGTTTTGCAGTGAGCACCATCAGTCAAGCCAAGCTGTCTCAGGAGATGTTAACTCAAAAGCAGGCAGCTGGAAGTAAAACTGCAGTGAAGCCTAATGGTGAGTGCTCTGTGCAGCTGCATCTTAACCCATGCCTCTTATTGCAACTGGCTATCGAACACGATTTAAAATTAACAAGCATCTGCATCTCCATAGCTGTTAAGTCAGGAAAAGAGAACCAAGAGGGTGACATGCTTGGCCAGCCAACGTCTATGATGTGGCCTGTTTTATTTTTTTTTTTCTGACTATTCCTCAAGTCAGTCCTAAGGCCTCTGGCCCTGAAGATACTATATAGAAAGGAACACATTTGGACGCAGCATAGAATTTATTTTTTTTTTGGCTGGGCCACTGGGCAAGCAGGCATTTGAGACTGTGAATGAAACATGGGATGTGTCTTAGGGTGGCTGCTCCCATGCAGCTGTGCTGTAATATGAGTGTCACAACAGATTCACCTGGAGATGGAAGCAGCTTTGGTTTTGAGTCAGACATCACCGTGTTTGAAGAGCTGCCCCTGGCCATTAAATAATGCCTCAGCTGATTGTTGTTTTAATGCTGGTTGATGGCATCTATCAAACTCAGCTTTTTCTTTGGTAAACATATATCACAAATAACATGGTTTGGTTTTTTTTCTTGACTTATCTTTGATCATTTTGAATGAGACTCCTTTGGTCAGAAAGTCTTCAGGATGCTGGTCAGCTAAGGCTCACCTGATATGTGTAGGAAGACAAAGGATACCCGGTTATTGTTTGGCAAGCTTGTGAATGTTGCCTCAAGCAGACCAGGTTAGTGGTCCTCACATTCTCTCATGCTGCAAGTGATGCTCTAATACTACTGGCGTTCACAGGACGTGCGAGGAGACATCCAAGGTTTTCAGGGGAGAACTCAGAAGTGGCTACCTGCCAGACATGAAAGAGAGCAACAATGAAATTCAAGTGAGCAAGAAGCCAGTGAGGAGTACATTAGGAGAACAGAAGACTGAATGTAAAAAGAGACAAAAGTGGAATGAGCTGGGACTGATTACAGAGAGGACCTGAAGGCTTGGGAGTCAGGGGAGAGGTGTCACTTTGCGATGAGCTGGAGAGAGAGAACAGACAGTTGCCCTCAGGCAAGACCAAAGGAAATTGGGGCACTGAACGGGGTGGTCCACCAAAGAGAAAGGAAGAGACAGGTTGGAAGGGGAATGACAGATTAGGAAGGAAAAATGCTAAATATTAAAAAAAAGGGAAAAATAATTGAAAAGCAAACAAAAAAGTATTAGGAGAAAAGGAAATAAGATAACAGGGAGCAAAAGACAAAGAATAATGACTAATAGTCCCCAACAATAGGTATCTCCTGAATTAGGCAGAAAGTGTCATTCAGTCTGCTCTGGCAAAATAAGCAGCATTGTGCAGTCCTTCCTGATACCCATTATTGTACCAGTGACAAGACATGACAAGAGCTGCTTTGTCTGCCCCGCCTGGTGCTGCCCTGCTGGGGCAGAGCTGGCCTTTGAGGAATGATGTGTATGAGGTCAGTGTTAGCAAATCTGCTTTTTAGCCTTCTTGGTCACACTTTCATCAACAAGGCCTTATTTATACTGAGGGTATTTTCTGAATCTATTTTACTATTCCCTAGCCCTGACAAGAATCATCAGTGCTAGCCCTGATGAAAGCACTACTGTAAATGGCCGCCTGGTATTTTTACCTCAGACTTGTCAACATCTGACGTGAAAAGAGTAATAAAACTGCTTCGGAGAAGTCTCCCATAATGCTCCTACCATTGCAGTTACTGATTGATAGTGTTAAGACTCTACTGTGAGGCTGATACATGCCAAAGCATTCCTATTGCCCTCCACAACCCAGGGATTAAACCAGGCAGCTCTAAAGTTAAAAACCTGAGAAGCAACATGGGAAAAGAATCTCCCTGGTTTCAGCTGTGATGTCAACAAAAAGGTTTTTCTGTTTCTGTTATAATAATAAATTCTGTTACAATAATTTAAAGAATTTTGTGCCAGTACTTGGTGCAAGTAAAACCCGTAGTCTGGAGCAAAGGTGAGGCCAGAAATTCTGGCTTTCTTTTAAAGAAAGACATATTAAGAATTGGGAAGAGTGATAAAAAAGGATTCTCTCAGAATATTCTCTGAAGTGCTCCGTGTTTCAGCTGGTTTAAAAAGGAGAAGGGACTGAAGTTTAGGAAAAGAGATGAGTTCAATGGCTTTAAGTCCAGAGTAGGCAGCTGAAATGCTAATCAGTCTGTGATTTTATTTATAAACATTTCTATGCATCCCTGTGTGCCAGGGAAGGAGAGAGTTTCTTCATAGGCTCTTTCCTAGACAATCCTACAGGAGCTACGGGAGATGCAGTCTCCTTGTGCATCCGTTTGCAATGAAGTATTTGTGTAGAGCAATGATTGCCTACAATCTGTTATAGAAATATGACGATTAGGTTAATAACAGTATGCAATCCAAAGAAGAGAAAAACCTTCAAAAGGTTCAGAGCTCAGAATAAGTGATTTTTACCTCTGTTTACTGGATAATATATTCTTCCCCTTATAGCTTCTTGGCATTAGTTCATGGCACTGGTGAAAAATGAGGCTTTAGATCAACTTTCTGCATTGGTGTAGCTGTATACGGGCATTAAGTCATTCATGGCAGACAAAGACAGAATGTGTCTATAATGCCATGTAAATGAATTTTAAAAAGGCAAAAAGAAAAAATCTGATTCTTTGCTACGGAAGAAGTGTGCTGACTTGCATTACAATGTATATGCATACATATAGTCAGCATCTGGCACAAGGAGGCCAGGATTTTTAAAACTGCAGAGTGAGCCTTTTCAGGGTCCCTGCAGCCTGAATAGAAACCCACACATCCTTATTATTTGCATATGGCCCCATTATGCTTCGGAATTCACAGAAGTCTATTCCACACTGAGAAACAGATTTTTTTTTTTCTGATGGAAATTTTTGTTCTTCAGAGTGGCTAGAAGTTACTAGGCACATACTGTACTAAGCTGTATTTCGCTTTCTTGTCTAGAATATTATACATTTTTTTCCCTCTCTATTCTTTTAATCCTACAGCTCACGTCCTCTTTGTGTTCCTAAAGGAATATGATCAGTTTGATAGTCATCATTCGCTGTAAAGTGATCTATATCTCCATAACAGGTAAAAAGCCTCTATTGCTAACTGAGCTTTTTAGACTGGTTTTATAATAAGATTTTGAAGCCTTTTTCTCCTTCAGCCTTAACCTTCTGAAAACATTACACTTAAAAGCTCTAGTTTTCCACAGAAATAAAAGGTAGATATTGATTCATCTTTTTCAAATGTAATTATCTGCTCTGCCACAAAAAAGCCTTGCAATATAGCTTTAATGATGTGGTTCCTTAATACAGTTTCAGTTAGCAACAGTAGAGAAAATTCAAATCAAGTATGTAAGGGAATAAAATATTTTCATCTCAAAGATGAAATGAAAGGAGGAATCAATCTAGCACTGAGATACAGGAAAGCTGGTCCTGATGACCACAGTTTGTCTGCAAGATGTTGTATTTGAGCTCCACATGAACAATACATGAGGTTGTTTGAAGGAAACTGAGAGCAATTAGGTTTAGAGAGGGAAGTCGAGAGACTTCTCAAAAGAGAAAAGTGCATGAAGAATAGTTCCTCACACTTTTTAGAAACATGTATCAGCTAATGAAGTATCAGAACTACAGCACTTGCAGACATCAAACGCCTGCATTCATTGAATCACTCCATGATTAGTCATACAGTACAGGTAGTACTATATGACATGATGCCATGGAGTGGAAAGCCTTTAAATCTCTGCAGTGGTTTCCTGATAAAAGCCAAATATTTCTGAAGTTGTGAGGCTTCTAGCTTTCCAGGGATATCACACTCAAACACAAAGCAAATGTTATTGGTTGGGTAAACCTCGGCCGAAAAGCATTCCTAAAAATATGTACATAGCACCATCTACTGACATTATGAGTCTTTGCAGGGGAAAGTTTTTAAAAAATCTGAAGACCTATGGATTACAATAATGCAGCAGTTTTCCCCTAATTGGTGCAGGATCGGTCCCTCTTTCTACTTATGGCTCTGTAAACTCAGAATAATGATGATGATCCTTGCCTCAAGAGTTTAGCAGCTAAAAATGAGACAAAATAAAACACTGTAGCTGCAAAGAAAAAATGAGGAAAAAAGGGAGGAAAAATGAGACAAAAAATGAGTAGCTGAGTGAGTCAGAGCGTGTCCTTGAGCAAAAGTGAGATGCTGTTGGTAAAGGGAATAATTTCGCAAGATGTCGTTTGAGAGGCCCAAGACTTTCCTTTTTTCTGGCTTCAAACTCCTGCATCCTCCTCTGGGCCATCCATACAGCTTGTCAGAGTCAATGCCACTAACCCATCAAAACCGTTTTCCCTTCCTTTATCCTGTGTAATTTTTCTGCTGGTGAGACAGGTTGACTGGAGTCAGGGCCTGCTGACGACCAGAGTTGGTGTAGACAGCCAGGTGTGTGGAGAAGGAGGGGAGGAATGCGATGGTACCAAACGGCTGTCAGATTGCCTCAGTTACAACGTGTAATTTCACTCTTGCCGGGTTATATTTAGTTCATCGATCTGGTTTATTATTGTTATGTAGACATAGAGGAGAATGTGCAAACAGCCAAGATGGAAACTCCTTGGGTGGGGTGAGCTCAGCTGTTAGAGGAAACTGAACGTGATCCTGCAGCCTCAGAGCAGGCTTATTAAACTGAGTCTTGACAGAAGAGCACTGAGAAGAGGTAGTGCACTTCTCCCACCTACGAGCTAGGATGTGCCCATGGCATATATGAACTGTCTCTCAGCCGCTGAAGCAGGAACAGCACGCAGCAAGCATTGCTCTGCCAGCGGGGAGGAGCATGGGAACAAAAGTAGGGCAGGACATGGAGCTGGGATAAGTTGATCAGGGCAGGACGAAAGATTAGTATCATGGATAGTATTGCTGCTTAGCAGTTTCGGTATCATTTGGTACAGAGCACCTTTAGAGCCGCAGTACTGCTGTTGTTTTCAAATATGTCCCTCAAGAGCCTCTGTGCCATCCAAAATGTGACTGAACTGCTCCCAGAGCCACACTGGAAAGCCATATAACCTTATTTTTTGTAGATGCATCTGAGATGGTCATCCTGCCGGATTCATGCCAGTCAGTTGGACTACTTAGCTGCCCCTTGGAAGCGGGAATTGTGTCTTCATTACTTGTGAAGCCTTTTCTCAACTCTTTGACTTGGGTTCTTTGGTCCTACAAAAATGTATTAACAATAAATAATAAACATTAAAAAAAAAAAGCTTGTTCTGTCACTAATTTTAGTTTTTCCAGAAAAATAGATGTTTGCTAGGTAGAGTGGTAGTATGGTACTAAGCCCAGGCTGTGCATGGAACAGGATGCTAACACATGCAGGTGAACCCCCAGAAATCAGTTTCCTGTGTGACTTTGTCTTTACCCCTTCAGCATGACAAGGTCGCTGTTTAAACAGAGGTCACATACTCTTTCTCAGTATCTTGTAAAATATTTTTACTTCTCTTGACCCGAGTAGTAAGTCAGTACTTTGGATGATGTTGCATGTGTCTGTATCAAGACAGAAACAGACTGTGTACATGAAAATTGTGTAAAGAACAGGCTTTTTTAATTATTTACAAAATGCATATTCAAAGGCCTTTTCCACAGCCATACTACGAACAATTTCCAAGACACAATTTCCATTTCTGAATTCCAAAGCACACCTCTAAGCAGTACAGAGCTCAAAAAGCTTTCTCTTCACTTATCTTGGGGCTGCAGTAGTAGCATTTCTCAAGGTGTAGTTTCCTGATCGGCTTAGTCCTGTCTAAATCCATGGTGCTACTGTGGCAAGCGGTGGTCCTGTCCCACTAGTGCTTGTGTAACTATGGGCTTGGCTGGATTATGGAGCTGACTCAGATGGAAAATAATCATTTGTTGCAAGATTAATTTGCAGCTGGATCAATGCCGTCATCTGACTGACTGTACGCCCATGGGAGTGCTAATTTCCACACCTGCCACCCTCTCTCAGCAACGGCACACACTTACATCGGTTTATGCTGATCATGAAACCCCACCCTGAGGCTGTTTCTTGGCTGTTCTAGCCCCTATTCACAGAAAAATGCAGTCCCAGGCATGGACTCCCTACCCTCTCCACTTGTATTCGGTTTAGTCTGCGGATACTGATGTTTTCCACTGTCATTAGACAAAGGGGCATTTAACGGCTCCATTTCTTAGTCCGAATGAAAGGCAGTCATCAATCTTAGTCACATAACTGCCCATAAATCAAAGGCATATTATAAGCCACTTAATTTCTAGCACCGTGTTAATTGCATAGCCTGCTTCACACATGCGCTTGTAAAAAATGCATGTGGTGAAGGGCTGGTTCTGCAAAGCCCATCTCTCACAGAAATGATGGAAAGATGAGCAGGACAGCATGAACGCGATTGGTTATGAATAAAGGTCAGGGATGGCAGCAGAGTTCCGCCTGTTACGCACATTTTCAAAGGTTTTGCACACTTGCTCCCAGCGTGCCAAGCATTCGAGTTTTGAACGCATGAACAAAGCCAGTCTCGCTTCTGCACGCCGCGCACGGGGAACATTCACCATCGAAGCGTGGACGCACTTTGAGCGCCAGGGTCTCGCAGGTCGCCAGTAACCCCCGGAAGCGCTGCTCCTGCAGCACGGGCCAGCGTACACCCACGGAGCAAAGGCGAAAACCGAGGCGGCTGTGACACACGCGGCCACCTCCCCGTCCGGGGCGGGGCGGGGCGGGGCGGGGCGGCTCCGCTCCTCTCCCCCCGCCGCGGGGAGCCCCATCCCGCAGCCACCAGGCCTCGCCACAGCCACGGCGAAGGCCCGCAGCCAAAACTCGCCGCCGCCCGCCCCGCCCGGCCTCGCGCCCTCCCCTCAAGTGCCGCCGAGCGCGCGCAGGCGGCGGAGCGGCGGGGCGGGGCGGGGCAGGCGCGCGCGACCCGCGCCCGCCGCTCCCTCGCGAGAGGTGCAGCTCGCCGCCGCCGCCGCCGCCGCCGCCGCCGCCGCTCCGCGCGCCCCGCCCCGCCCCGCCCCGCCCGCCCCGCGCGCCGCAGCCCCGCCTCGCCGCTGGCTCCGGGCGGGCGGGCTGGCGGGGGGAGGGCCGGCGGGCGCGGAGCGCTGCGAGCAGCCATGATGGTGGGTCTCGGGGCCGCCGCGGTGCCGGGGCGGGGCGGGCGTGTGCGGCCGGGTCGCTAACCTGTGCGCTTTGTCTCCCCCCCACCCTCCCTGCTGCCGGCCGTGCCCCTCCGCGTCCCCCCGGCCCGCTCCGCCTCCTCCTCTTCGCCCCCAGCAGGAAGGCTCGGACGACGGCCCAGATTTCCTCTCGGAGGAGGACCGAGGTGTAAGTGCCGCGGGGAGGCGTTAGGGACCCCGGCGCCTGGGGGTTGGGTGGGGGAGGGCAGGGTTGGCCCCCGCCCCCGGGGGGCTCTCCAGCCGCTGCCTGGCCCGAGCCCGCTGCGGGGGTACCGGGAGGGACGCGGGATGCCGGCGGGCGGCGGGCAGTTAGGGTCCGGGCTGTTTGTCTGCCGGGATCTGCTAATGTGGAAATGGCACAGCCTCCCTCTGAAATTAGTCTGTGTGTGCGTGTGTTTTGCCTTGAATTTTTCATTGTTCTGTCACCCAAGTTCTGGAAGGGCAGTTCTTTCATGCTTTTGTTGGAATAGCTTGAGAGGGGGTTGTGTGTACGTTGCTAGAGATTCGTATTCTCTGTCTGTGCCCTTCCCTCCTCTGATACTTGTCCCCCTCCTCCCCGCACACACCCAGATTGTGCTGCGGTCCTGACCAGGTTGACCAGCCTTGTGGAGAGCAGCCGGTTCCATCTTTAATCGTGAGCCAAGGCCTAGGTGAAATAGTCCTGCCCTCTCTTCCCTCTTTAGGCCCTAGAGGCTCTCCCATAGATAACAATGGGACGTTTACATTGCAGGCGCATGCTGCATAATAAACTCTTTATTGAAAAGAAGTTCTGTTGTTGGGACAGGATGCCATGATTATGTTTTTTACTGAGAAAACCTTGCTCTCTGCCCTGCTGTTTCTGGCATTCATTTCTCTTCTGACTGCTGCATCCATCTTTATTTAACTTGCCTGCCTCACTTAAGCAACGAATCAGCTAATCTAGTATAACTTATTCAGACTGATTACCCCTACTGGTTAGTATCTCGAGAAAGACTGACTCTGAGCAAGGTAGGAGAGCAGCTTCTGGGTTGCTTAGGTTACCTTGGCTGTTGCTGGTTTTTAAAGTGGCTACATCCAATATATTACTAAAAATACAAAATCTGAAAAACACTGTGTTGGTATACCCTTTTATCATGCATGCTATACTCGAGTGTCAAATATAGTGTTAAGTACCAAGCGATTTTTGACCGTATGCATGTGGTAGGAGTTCAGTACATTCTGTGTTCCAGTTTATGACCAGAAATTAAAAAAGGAATTCTAGTGTTGTACTAGGCCAGTTCTGGCCACTGTAGAGCTTTTGCGTTTAATTATACAGCTACTTGAGTAAGAATACTGGATAAAAAAGAGAGAAGGTGGAAATTGTTGTCCTTTGAGTGTGTTCAGAACAAGGACTGAAGAACTTCTTAATTACGGAGTTGTATTTTACATAGGTTGCCCCTGGTATTTAGTAACAGACATTGAAGTGCACAGTTAAGTTGTCTTTATCTGAAGGTGCAGGTAGAACATAACAATGCAGATCTGATCCCGTGTGAAACTTGTTCGTTTGTTTGGTTATTAGTTTTCCCTCTAAGGCTACAGGTAGTCAGAGTTCATAAGGTGATTTGAAAGCCTTAAGAAATCTCTTAGCAGTCTTGTTTGTGCTGTTGGACAACTTACATCATCTCAGTTGGCCAAGTGCAGTCTTTTTTTTTTTTTTTTTTTCTTTTCCCTCCTCCATCCAGCACTGAGGAATTTTTCACTACTGTGTAAATCCCTAGGGTTAAAACACAGGCTGTTATCTGCATGATTTTGATTGTGATACAGAAAATCTAATCAAAAGCAATACTAGCAATCTGTTCATGAATGGATTTGCTGTGCTTTAATCTTCAAACCCATAACTTTTTCTTAGTAGCAGCAGTAAAAATAAACAGCTTTTCATAAAGTGTTTCCCTGGTTCTGATTTGTCGCCTTCCTCTGTTTGCGATTAAAAAACGAGTAGGTCAAGCCTTTATTGGAGCGCATGGATGGCAACTTCGGGTTAGAGTAATTGAGCTTTTAGTTTTGCAAATCAGTACTCTTTCCTCTCTAGAATTCAGATATTGCTATAACAACTGTACTTTTCACTCTTCAGAATCATGTTGGTCAGCTACAGTTGTGTTAAGTTTAACGTGGGGGTGATGGGATGAAAAGAGGGCTGGAAATTATGCTGATGCCACATAGAATAGTAATTCTCAAACAATTGTGTTATACCATATGGAGCCTTTTCCGGAGAATTGTAAAACAGAGCACTGAGAATCGTCTTTGAGGAAGTAGCAGTGGGTGGTCTGTAGAAGAAACTTATTATAAATGGTCTGCATAAAATGAACTTGTGGGAATTGCTTTTCTAAATCTCACTTGGAAAGATACTATTGAGTTCACTTGGAGTAACTCAGTTCCTCTTGGGGTTTGTTGTGCTCTCGCTAACGTAAACAATACATGCTTTGAAAGGTGGTATAGTATTGCTCTACTAGTACTGTCTTGTGTATGTTATATCTATATAAATGTTAGCCGACTTGGCTAATGCTCTTGTCTCCTCATTTCATGTCATCTCCATTTCACCTAGCTCTAGGGGAAATGAGCTATCCCTTAGAACAGAACTGCTAGAAACTTAATGCTGTGAAGACACTTCGTAATCTTTTGTTGTAAAAGTATTTGTTTCCCTTGCTTTGTGTATTTATCTGCCTATAAAGAACTCGCGGAAGAAAAGGTCCTTTTTCGCTAACATTTTTGAAAGAGCTTAGAGTATAGAAGTTACTGTTGTTAACGGATGACATTACCTAGGAATGTAAGGTTTGGTGGTTTCCCTTGTCTCTACCAGCTTCCTGCAATTATCATTTGAAGTATAACTGATCCTCGAGCAAGAGCTTAGGTGCTAAATCCTCTCCTTGCATTGTGTTCTCTTTTAGTACTGTAACATCGCTTAGCCCTGGTTTTGGCTTCTGGTATTTTCTAGACCCTTTGAATAAAACAGGGACTTTCTTGGTATAGCATAGGAAACTGTAAAGCAGCTAAATTAAGTTAGCTTTTGTTTTGCAAGTTGTTCAGCATGGGTGTAGAGCATGTATCTTAAGCATAAAATTATTGTGCTATGTTGTATGTATTAGATTGGGGGGAGGAGGGGCAAGATACAAAGGGACTGTATCCCACCTCCTTTTTTTTCCAGAATTTAAGGTACTTACATTTCAGTTTTCATCCAAATCAGACTTTTCATCCAAATTAGGTTTTGTAGCATTTTATTTTTTCATTTTCTACTCCCTTCATGACTAGAAAACTATCCATTGATGGTGGTTTTCTTTTGGAAGTAGTGAAAGAGATTGAGAAGAGATTGCTTAAGTTTGTTGTGTGATGATGTTGTTTGTAAATTTAATTCCCACTAATGCAATGTGAACCATTGTGTCACATGAATACATTTAAAGTCCTTCAACTTTCTGATTATCTTTGACACCTTTCATAAATGCTTCATTACCATTGCAGATGAAAATGTTCCCTGTTGGTAGTCAGGCTACACAGCATAATTTATCATATGATTAAACTCTTCAAAACTGTTACAAACTTAAGTCAGTATAAATCAAACAAATCGTCCTTTACAGTTGTATGTCATGAGTGAAGTTGTCATGTTTAGGTGGTTCTTAATTTTCTCAGCATTTTGTTTCTAAAGTTGTGAATAGTGCATACGGCCAGGGTGCGCTGTGCTAGAGACTGCATATGCACTAGTGACAAACTTGAACTGCTGTTATATTGAATCTTAGAATTTTGTACTGTACCACTTTTTAAAAGAAGGAGGAAAAAAAGCATTTTAGTAGAAATTTTTGTGACCTGTGAAAGACTACGGAAATACTGTTTGGGTAATCCACATTATTTGCTGAGATTACTCTGTTATGTATTCTGGGGGACAGGAGAAAAACAAACAGTACCCCAGACAGTGTAACCACTAAAAACTTTTTTACAAGCTGAAAAATGTGGTGTCATGACATAAGGCAGACATTGGTATGTCAGGTTATATTTTTCTTTCCTAAATTAGATGTTAAGCACATTGGAAACTCAGTAGGAGCTAGGAGATTCTGCCTCTGAGAAGTGATCTGCAATGGATCGTTGCATGATAAGGTGCTTTTGGGTGAGGCAGTGACCCTCTGAACCTTGGGAAAACAAATCAAAAAGCAAAGCCTGAATCACGTGTGTGAATATGTTACTGTGCGGTGGTTTTAATGATTTCCAACTTTGCTGTAAGGAAAAGCTATTACTATTTGTGTAATAGCTATTGAACTGTTATATTTTGCTAGCCTAGCAGAATATACTAGACTGTATGATTTTGGTTTTCTTTCATACTAATTCTAAGATATATTAGTCTGGCTGCAGCTACATAAGCAGCAGAGTTGTCCGTGCACTGAGGTTAACAAGAAAACTAGAGTGGGAGCTGACCACTATGATTTAAAATAAGGATTAAGATAACTGGTGGAAAACAACATGTGGCAGTTGATGCTTCTGTCCTAGTGTTGTTCCAGTGCCTTGCAGTGTTACCTTCAAAATCTGCTCATGTATAACCTTTGTACTGTGTGTTGCTGATACTTAAAACGTTTTTGTAGTTGAGTACGGACTTCAAAATGCAGTCCTGAAAAATTTTCCAGGAAAAAGTCTATATCTTTGTATGGCAAAGCATTTTTATACTGTAAAATGTGATATTTCTAGAAAAAAACGCAGCATCAAAGAAAACACAGTGTCTCAGTAACAAGTAAGCCTCATGAGCATGACGTTGAAATATTTTTTGACAATGTGATTGGAGAAGATTTCAGTTAGCCTTAGTACTTGTAAAAATATTCCAAATGTCTGTTGATCATGATGATGAAATTGTCATGGGACAAATTGCTCTAGAACAACAAGGATGCAAGGGTGAGGGGACTCGAATTTCCAGTTGGGGTCTAGATGAGGTTAGTTTCACCAAGTACTGTTGAAGCCTTTGGTCCAGTTAGTGCCAAACGTTGTGGTGCTCAGATAATCTTCCAATTTTTCTGTGTTTGATCACTGTCTCATTTTCTTTTCGATGTGACTTTGGAATTATTTTGTGAGAGAGTTCAGGTTTCACATCTTGTGGAAAAAAATATGCGTATTCCTTGCACTTTTGCCATTTCTCATACTGATTTTGAAGAGATTGAAATCTTGGGTTTGGGTTTTTTTCTTTTTTTTTTTTTTTTTCTCACAAAAATATTTCCAACGAGACTTAGCTCTGTAAAGTTCAGGATATTATTTTTTTTAAGCTTTTTCAGTATATCATGGGAAATGTTAAACAAAAGAGTAGTGTAAGACAATGTGAGTAAACCAGGTCTTTAATAGCTCTTGCTCCTTTGAAATATAGGACCACTTTTCTCCTTAAAAGTACCTTTCCAACTGTTAGTACCTTTATAATTACCTTCACAAGTACATTTACTTACAGCAAGTTGTTGATTCAGGGGAACAGAGGGAACAAAGAGAAGAATGAAGAGAAAAACCTACTGAACTTGCTGCTGTCTGTAAATGTACTTTGTCTTGACCATCTCAATTACTAGCAAGTTAACAATACACAGAAATGAAAATAGTGCACTAACAAGGAGTACTGTAAAGGAAATTATTTGTATGGTCATGTGTGCCATAAGGAGTACTACTGCAATTTCTTTTTCCACTGGAAATAATCTTTTAATGTTGGGTTTTTTGGTTATCTATCTTCAGTCTTTTAAGGATGTTCAGCACTTCAGGATCAGGGTTCTTCTCAAGGGAAGAATAAGGGAAATATAATTAACTTTTTTTTTTAATTTAAGCTAAATAGATTTTTCTTTGTTTAGCTTAGAGCAATAAATGTAGATCTCCAGACTGATGCTGCTCTGCAAGTGGATATCTCAGATGCACTCAGTGAGAGGGACAAAGTGAAATTCACTGTCCATACAAAGGTAAAAGCCTGGGTTTGTACACTGAACATTTTCTTAATTATATAGGAAAGAAAGTTTGCTTAAACTGTTTATTGAAACAAGTGTAACACAATCCAAACGAAATGAGAAACTAGTATCTCATTTAAGATAGTTTAAGAAAGTTTAAGAGACTGTGTAGCTGCAGTGCTTAAGAAAAAGATGGCTAAAAAGTTAAGAGGTTAAAAAACTGTTTCGAAAAAAAGTGACGTTCAGTTTTTTGTACTGATGTGTTGTCGTGCCATTCCCACGCTTATTAATTGGCCTGTTTGGAGGTAGAATCTTTAATATACCTCAATATTCTTCAGTATAGTTTTTTATTAGATTAGCCAAGGTTTCAGATTCTAAAAATATATTTCATAATGGAATCACATTCAAGAATCATTTTTAGTTACTGCTTGTTTATGGCTTTTCTTCTTTTTTTAGATTTGTATGTTTATTGATCGCAGAATCACAGAACAGATGAGGTTGAATAAAATTTCTGGAGATCATTTAGTCCCATCTCCTCCCTCACTCCCACCATTAAATCAGGGTGAACCAGAGCACATTGCTCAGGACTTGTCCGTTTGGGTTTTTAATATCTCCAAGGGCGGAGACTCCACAGCCTCTTTGGGCAACCCATTCCAATTGATTGCTGCGCTGATTAAGATGGGGGTAATTATTGCTGTATGAACTTTTTTTGGTCAAATCCTTACTTCAATGGTTGGATTATTTTTACAGGGATATTTTTGTTGTTCCTTCAAGGTGTTTTTCATATAGTAATGAAAACATTGTGGTTTTTGGGGGTTTCTTTGTGTGTGGGTGGGTTTTGTTGTTTTTTTTTCCCATAATTCTTCCTCCTTTTCCCCTTCTAGAGTTCCTTACCAAATTTCAAACAAAATGAATTCTCTGTTGTCCGGCAACATGAAGAGTTTATTTGGCTTCATGATTCTTTTGTGGAGAATGAGGACTATGCTGGCTATATCGTAAGTTCTTTTGGTTTATGTGCACTGTTTTCTGTGGCTGTGTCAAAAGTACTTGTGACTGCTTTTAAATGCAATGGAAACGGCAGATGTTCATTCCTGATAAATCAAATCAGATGTTCTAATACTTCATTTTATGCAATTACACAAAATTAATGGTTGCAGCAAGCTTGGAGGAAAGTTACTGTAGTTGTCATACTTTCTTGCCTTTCACTCCTAAGGAGTGAGTAGTTTAATCTGTATCCAAGTGTATTTTTAGGCCACTGTGTTAAAAGTGTGGGAGATAGGTGAACTGTGTAACTTGGTGGTATTGTTTTTACGAGCTAATGTTTAACTTAGTTACAAGTTTCATGTTGCCTTTGTTTTAGCTGGAATGGCAGAGTGCAGTGACTGAACTCTAGTAATTAGACTTTTCCAGTTTTTGTTACGAAGATCAGAATCATTTTACCGTAAATCAGTTGGAGGGGAGAAAAACAACGCAAATACCATCTAGAACTACGGAGAACCTTAATACACAACAGCTTAAGTTTTGAAGTTTGTTTCAGGGCTCCAGGGAACAGAGGTCCCAAAATAGTCACCTTACAATACTGCCTGTTAAAAATGGGTGCTGCTGTTCATGCTTTAATTACAAATAGGAATGTTTGTCATCGTGGTGTGAAAGTTAGGTATTCATTTTGTGTTTGGGGGGGTGTCTACTGACTCAGAAGGTAAACATATATTTCTAATTGACTAGGGGGTACATTATGATTAATATAATCTGTGATGTGTCATACCATTCTTGAGCTAGTCTTTTTTTAGTCAGAAAAGCTATTTGAAGTGACTAGACCTTCAGTGTGGTAATAACTAGTTTCAGACAGTTGACTGTGTAGATGCTGGATTTTTCTTTTTTTGTAATGGGCAAATATCAGTGAACTAAAATTTAAGCATAGTTTAGCTTTGTTCTGTGTCCCTTTACTGATAGCCATTCAGGATTAGTTTGACTGCGGTGTTTTCCCTTTCAATGTTAATATACTGTATTACAAGATTAACCTAGAGACTTGTTTACTGTGTGCTTTGTTAGTTCAACAGATATATCTTTAATGTCAACAGTGCTGCAAGAAAGAACTAGTGCCTGCAAGCAATATGGAATGGTTTTTTTGGTTTAAAGTTTTGGGGAGTTATAGATGGATGGTGCGAAAACAATTGTGGAATTCTTTTTTTTTCTTTAAACAAGAAATAATCCTTACCAAATAAGCTAAAACAAAACTAATTATAAAATAATGATTTCAGGTTTTAATTCATTGTCATGGGAAAGCTAGGTATTATTTGGTTTCTGTTGTAATTAAACTACTGAAGCCATTAGTTAATACTTTAGTAAAACTTCAAGGACACTTGGCCAAAATTGTTGTAGTAATGCCGCATGTCTAACTCATGAATGAGAAACTTTATCCATAAATGCTGTAATGAATGATGAGAGAGAGAGAGCCATATATTAAAAAGCTGCAGGCAGTCTGCAGTTCCTATACTGAATGGATGTTGTTTGACTGAGAAGATGAGCAATTAAAAAAAATTTGATTCAATTCCAGATTCCACCAGCACCACCCAGGCCTGACTTTGATGCCTCAAGGGAGAAATTGCAGAAACTTGGAGAAGGGGAAGGATCAATGACTAAAGAAGAATTCACCAAGATGAAACAAGAACTGGAGGCGTATGTAGAGTTGATTACTACTATTTTTTTTTTAATATCCGTCAGCTTTTAATGCTGTTTGCTGCCCCATGTTTCTGATTTCACTGTAATGGTTCTCTGTGAGATACAGGCTTGAGAATCCAGTTGCTACATAACCAGGGTTATCTTAGTGATCATGATCAGAGCCATTAGGAAAATTGTAGAAATAATTTCATGGAAGATTTTCTGAAACAGGAAAAAAAAATTAGCTTGTTCTTGAGCACTCTTTTCTAAGGAAAAAACTAGTTAGATCCTTTTCTTCACAGAACACCTGCAAAGGGAGAAGGTAACATCTATCTCTTTTAGTTCTGGTGTTCCACATTTTATAAGCATGATGAGACTTTAAGGTTTATACATGTAGCGATTGAACTAGGGATTTTCACATGTGGTTGGTACTGTAAACATAGATGCCAACCTTCTGTTCCCCAAGAAACGTGGAGATTACTAGAAAATACTTTTTTTTGACACTCCCTTTTTTTTGCACAAGGAGAATATACTTCCTGAAAATAGTATTTTCCCTTACTGTGAATTTAATGTGTATTGAAATATCTGCTCTAAGGTTTTTTGTTCCATATTGAGTTACACAGTGAAGTTTCTCCTTGCTTCATCCACTTTCCTTATCATGCATTCACTTCTTTGATCTTTTTCCTGTCATTGGTTTCAGTTTTCAAGTGTATATTTACGCTGCTTCTAGACTGCTTCTATCAAGAGCTCTGAATTGGCAAGAAAAGTACATAGAACTCTTAGTACTGCTGCTTTCGCTCCGAACTCCAGCTGCTGTGAGCAAAGGTCTTAAAAAGCTCTGTATTGGTGTTACGTACAACATAATTTATAGCAGAGTAGATATACACTTCATATGCAGAAAACTGGAAATTAGCAAAACACTATAGATTTTAAAGAATCTGTGGTTTTCCAGCGGCCCTGATCATGATTCTCTTGTGGTCTGGTTAGGGGTTGGATAACACAGAAAACTTTGGGTTTCTTCTACTGCCACCTCCATCCTCTGCATCCTCCTTTTTTGTCTTCACTGAGTGACTACTACTCTCACTGAGATCAAACATCTCCCAACACTGGCCCTGCTGGTTTGCTGGTATGTAAATCTTAACCTCCTTGCACATAGTGGAAGCAAAAGTGTTGATTATCATTTCACCGTTTGACCTCAGAATGGGGAAAAGAGCCCCTTCCTCATTTCTAGACAAGTTACATCTTATTCATTGAATTTGCAAATTGAATTCAAAATGAATTCTAGCAAACTCGTATTGATAAGAATGCTTTCCTCTTAATTAAATCACAAATGAGTAATTGCTTTAAAGTCGAGTTGGCTGAACTGGGCAACTATGCGATTGTCATGGTTAAACGTGATTTTTTTGGTTGTACCTACCAAATGCAGCACGTAATTTCACTTTTAGAACCACTATGAAGCAAGACATCCACGTAAGCTTTGGCCCAAAAAGACTAGGTGCTTTAACATGGAGTAAAAGACTGCTATCTAAACAGCTAACAAAACTACATGAACATTTAAATAAGTAAGGAGGGTGCAAATAGGCAAGGGGATGGAGATGGGGAGGAAGGAATTTGCACATCAGCTACATAGGGCCTAGTGACTGTAGTCTGTATCTCAATTTCTTGATTTTTGGGGAGTTGGGGAAAGGACAATTAAATGAGGTTACACTTTCAGCAAACCAATCTGTGTTAGCTAGCCTTAAAAATTTGTTGAGTCTTCATTAAAAGTCTCTCTGTAATATGTTAGGGCTTCAAATTTCCCCCTAATATTAACATTGTACTGTTCCTTTATGTATATATCAAATATTGGAGTGATAACCTCTACTATATCAGCTTATAATTTTGTATCCTTACTGAGGATGTCTTAAAGGTGCTCACTAGGCTTATCTCAAACCTAATTGCTTCATGTGAAATTCTTATGTCTGTCTTGTTTCTTGTTTTCAGTGAATATTTGGCAATATTCAAGAAGACAGTTGCAATGCATGAAGTGTTTTTGTGTCGCGTGGCAGCACATCCTATTTTGAGAAAGGATTTAAATTTCCATGTATTCTTGGAATATAATCAGGATGTGAGTATTGAAAACTGAATTGTTGGCAAGAGAAATCAAGATGTACTTTTATGGTAGGATGGAAAATTGATTAAGAGGGCTTTACCTCCTGGAGCAAATTGCATCAATTCCTTCATACCAGACATATTTGTATTGTAAAAGTTCGAAATTCATTTAATGTGTAGGAGTTAATTTTTCTGCCACCTGGGGAACCAAATGCACTATGTGCTCTACCCTCAGCATCAAAGATATTAATGGGAATCCAGTATGTTTTGGATTAAAATGATTAGCTTTTGGTGGTGATTTCACATGACATTATACTTGTCCACTCTTTGACTGAAATTTTTTTTGTGGGGAAGAATGATGCAACAAAGACAGAATGCTAATTTTTAGGATTTGGAACTGTGGTTTAAATTCTGTTGCTAACAAAACTAGAGAGGATTTCTAATGAAATGTTCTGATAAGTAAAGCCTTTTTGTTAATAATGTAGGTGACAGTTTGGTTAATTTTTTTTCTAGATACTGGACTAGTGTGGCTATCCACATGTTACATACTGAGTTGCTATCTAATTTTGAGTTAATGGAGAGGACTTTCTGGATTCATAATAACTCTTTGATGTTGGAGTTAGTGGTTGCTCATGTGCTGTAAAGAATTTTTAGTTACTTTTTAAAATTGCAGAAATCAGCGTTGAAGGTTGAAGAAATCATTACAAAGATTGGCTCAACTGAGTACATGCTTAACTTCAAAATATTTTACAGAGGATCCTCTTGTTGCTTGAAGTAGAAATGCTTACTGGTTCAGGAACTCGGTTTACCTAAATTGGGCAAATTTAGATGGACAGGAAGAGTGTGGGGAGGCTGAAACCAACATTTTCCTCAGTGCAGTGAGGGGTAGATGCTTCTGTAGTTTCTGAAAGTCAAAGATCTGCCATTCTACACTTAAAAGAGCAAAACCTGGTTATATTAGGTTAACTCAACAGCTATACTGTGTGTGATAAATACTGTATTATTGATAACTGAAATATACACCTTCTACATTTGGTATTTTCTGTAGGTGCTAGAATGTTGCTTTTTTTTTTTTTTTTTTTCCCTTTCCCTCTGGAATAGTATTTTAGGTGATAAAGAACAGTCTAATAAATGAGGTAGTCTGTCGTTCTGGGTGCATGGTGCCCTGTCCCCATTAATGCAGAGTATAAGACTAAGCAGAGAGCAGGAAAACTGATTTAGGAGTAGCAAGTTGTGGTATGTAGTTCTATTTTTTTTTTTTTTAAAGCTTTTATTGCCTCCAGAAAATGAACTAACTTAATAAATGAATTTATTTTTCAGTTGAGTGTTCGTGGGAAAAATAAGAAAGAGAAACTTGAAGACTTCTTTAAAAATATGGTTAAATCAGCAGATGGTGTCATTGTTTCAGGAGTAAAGGTGATTACTGCTTAACATATCAAGATTTATAATGTATTAACATTGTTGTCCCCTTTTTTTAATGAAGCACAATTTTACATAGCTACAAAAAAGAGATTTTTGTAGTGATACCTAACTTAAGAATTAGAGGCAGAGCGTAGAAAGGAACCTGTGGCCCTGGATGCAAGATAACTGAGAGCTATCTGATTGCTTCTGTGAAAGAGGGCTTTCAGTACTCTTTCGCCTGTTTTATGAAATTAAGCATTTTTTTAATCCATAGATAATTAATAATCTGTTTTTTGTTCTGGCCTGTCATTTTGTATAGTGGGAAGGTGCACTAGCTTTGACAACTGCTGCAGCTCAGAAGTTACTAACACAGTGTGAATTTTACCAGCCTTGTAACATCCGTCTACTGTTTTAAAGCTAAGAGCAGCAGTAGAGGTGATACTATTTTTCTCAGTAGATGCAAGAATATAACTGAGACAAAAAAAAAAAAAGGAATTTTAATGAAAACTCAATTTCATTTTGATTTTTCCAAAATTTGAAAGACTGTTTTTATAACAAGCATAAATGCTGCGGAAGATGATTTTGATCTTCTTTCTTTCTCGTGGTAACTTTCCATTTGCAAGCAAATTAGACGAGCTAAAGTTCCTAGTTGTAAAATCTTGAGTTTTGAAACTGCTGGAAAGTGGATATAACCATGGATTAATTATGACTTGGAGAAAAATATATAAAGTCCAAATAACCAGCAGTTTTCATAAGCACGTTGTTCAAAGCCCATGTTGTAGGCTATACCATGGTATTGAGCATATGTGCTATTTTAGAGGGTTTTTAAAAATAAATATAAACCAAATATCTCAAATTGTAATACAGAAAATACTAAAATTTACCTACATTTACCAACTTGAAAGAAATCTGTCATCAAGACCAGCGTTCCTGAGCTAGGAGTTCATATCGTCTCTGCTGTGACTGCAGCATCTGTGCAACTGGGTGTCTTTCTTCCCCCCCTCCCCTTTTTCTAGGTAGCTGTCCTTTTATTAAGTACTTGACATTTATTCTATTTTTCTGTAACCAACATGATAGTTAGTAGTGAAATTATTTCCTTCACTTCAGGTTTAGTTAACTAGACCTTTTAAGATGCTTGTTAAAAATTCTTAATTCTTAATAAAACTTCAGATCATGATAAAATAAGTGAAGAAGAAGTCAGTTTACATAAATGGTGTTTAGACAATAAAAACAGATTGCATTTTATGTCACAGCAACAGCAATACATGCAAATTTACTCTGCAATTGCTCTGTACAGAGTGAGTGAAATCCTGTTTTTTAAATTGTTCTTGGTTTTTTTGTAGGATGTGGATGACTTCTTTGAACATGAAAGAACATTCCTTGTAGAATATCACAACCGAGTCAAAGATGCCTCTGCGAAATCTGATAAAATGACAAGATCACATAAAAGTGAGTTCTTCTTCCAGGGTGAAAATAGTACTAGTTAAAGGGTACAGAAGTGGTTCGTGAGGAGCAGTAATTTTTAGTTTTCTTTTTGCATGCAAAAAGTGAATTAACTTCTCCAAGTGTAGTCTTTGGATAGTCTAACGAAGTTTTACCTGACTTTCAAAGTCTAGTCTTTGCTGTAATAGACTAGATGGAGTAAGAACAGCCTGATGCGACACTGAAGGGGTCTTGATTCTTCGTGCTGTCCCTTTGAAGAGAAACACACTTTATGTGATAATGGTGTTTTTGAAGTCTGATTCTTAGTCTTTAAAGTGTAAAAGTGGGTAATATAGCAGTATATGTGATTTTATTCCTAATGAAGTTGCTCTTGACTGGATGAGCTTGCATTCATCAGAGTGCAATTTCTTGGCATGCTAGGTGTTGCATTACCTTGCTGAGCAGCAAACTCCTACTTGGGCCGTTAGTTCTAGACCAGGAAGTCAGGTTTCCATTTTTCAGCCTTTTAGAATGGGGACTGGAATGTGTACATTCAGTAGCTTGGTTTGCAGGGCCCCTTTTCTTACTGAGGTGAGATTTTCCACTTAGCTATTGATTTCTCTTCCTGAGCTGAGTGCTAGCTAATGTGATTTCTGGAAGCTCTAGATAGTCTTCTCAAGTGCAGTGCATTTATTTGAGAAAATGGAAAATCTTTGGTTTAGGACTACTGTGTTTGGTTTAGGATTACTGTATTTTGAGAAGCTCAGAAAAAAGTTGACCTTTTTTGTCCTTGATTTTAAGTTTTTGTGCCTAGATAAATCAAAATTGAACTACTAGATTCTGTCTACTTTATTGAAATTTGTGTCTGACTTACAGATTCTGTCTTTGCTCTCTACAGTAATATAGTTCACACAAAACCAGGCCACGAACCTTTTATGAATCTCCATTGGTAAGGACTCTAGAGTGGATATTGAATAAGACATTAAACCAAGAATTTACTGAGCTCTTCAGATGCTTCTCTTGCCATTGTATGAAGACTGAATCTTTTGTAGCTTTAGCATCTATGCTAGGAGATGGGGAGAGTCAGTTATGGCTTAATGAAGTACTAAGGGACCCTGTGTCTCCATTCAGTTCCCACCTGAAGTGGTTTCTGGTGTTTTGTTTGCTTTCTTAAAATGAAAACTGAACTTCATTCATGGTAGTTAGGTGCCAAACTTCAGGTAGTGAGAGAGCCTTTCATGTTGGTTGTAGAACCAGGAAAACTGTTAGAAATTAGGTTGTAGAGGATTTGATGGGAAAGGATTGATCAAACTCGTGACAAAGCTTCACTGGTTTTCAGACTCAAATCACCTAGCATGTTTATTGACAACTTTTATCAAACTGCGAATTGGGACAAATGGCACCCTTTGAAATTCTGGCTAGAGGAGTAGAGCAATGACCTGGGAAGCCTGTTTTGGAAATGGGCAATCTGTAGTTTATGGATAACTTATGATCGACACAGAGCTGCAGGGCTTGCAAAGATACTGACTTCCTATTTCCAGCAGAAAATCTATTTTTACGTTTAAATGGGAGGAATAGAAGAGGAGGTTAATGGCTTCCTAATACCATTCTTCACTGTAACCAACTGCACTGATTATGTTGGGATGTATGGAGTAATGAATTGGGTGGAAGGCAACCCACTCAATCTGTTAAAACAAGGTTGTGTTATTTAAAAAAAGATAAATTCTTTGTAAAGGCATATAAACTTCAAAAATAACAAGAAGATATATTTTCCTGTTCATTGCTTGGATCTGTTGGTGTTTTCATCATCCATTGAGTTTATACTAAAAGCTCCTTTAAAAAAGGCATCTGTGCAAAGATTTGATTTTTATGATTACTATATAGCAATACCTCACTAGTCAAATTATGCAGCCTTCTTTACAAACCCTGCTTCTAATTTCATTGTTTAAAATGCTTTAACACTAATGTTACTTCAGCCAGGGGCCACTTGTTGATAAGGTAAGGGTTTCCTGAAAATTAGGCGTGCGCTAGAAAAGATGTTGTGCATATAGCACTGTATTTTGGTAGTTTGGAGTTTGTATTCAATTTACTGCTCTCAAGCACACAGACTTACTCTTCATTATTGTTAGACTGTGATTTTTTTTCAAATAGCTTTAGACTTTAGATTCAGATTTAAATTCAGACCTTAGCCATAGAGTTTGTACATCTTCCACCACAATAAAACCTAACAAAGTTGCACATTAAATTTACCCAGCAGGTGCTAATTGTATTAAATATTCCTAGATGAATTACAGACTTCATGATTTGGTGAGAGCACCATGTTTATTGTGTGAAGTTATCCTTCATAATAAGTGACACGATTGAAATTTTATTTCTGCTTTTGTGTTAAAGCATGTTCCTTTTAGAGAAACACCTACTCTTGAAGAAAGAGAGGAACTTCAAAATTTTCAGAAAGAAGAAATGAAGTAGTAAAACAAGTGCTTGTTTGTTTTTCTAGATGTGGCGGATGACTATAATAGAATTGGTTCTTCATTATATGCATTAGGAACGCAGGACTCCACAGATATATGCAAGTAAGATACTGTTAATAACTTACAGGGGAATTTGCTAAGTAGCAGTCTTAACGGTGGCCTGCTGAGATTGGTAGCTGTCTTATTATGAGAAAAACAGAATTTATTATAGTTATATCACATTAAGACATTTTCTTCTCTAGTATTTCATTTCTGTAACAGGCTGCTTTAGTATTTTTGCTTTAATATTTGTCTGGAAAAAAATGCTGGGTTTTGCAGTTTGTAGAAAATTACACAGATGAGATGGAAAAGTCCTCATAGAATAAGAAAAAGTCCCAACTCTTTCACCAGGTTTTTTTAAAGTGTTTTAAGTGCTTTGATGTATGCAGCAAGAACAGGTCTCAGTCTGTATACTCCATCAGTATATTTATTTTTGTGGGTGTTCCCTGTACCGACGTCTTGAAAAATAGTTTTGCTGTTCTGGTAATTTTACTGCCTTTAGGAAAAGAACGGAAGCTACAGAGACCCCTAAAACTTTGAAAATAGAAGAGGGTCTCTATGTACAGATGTTTATCCTTTAATCTTTCAGTGATTTGCTTGAATATAGAGTTTGGTGTATTTGAAAGTAAAACTTAGTTAACTAGCTTAAAGATGTTGATGCTTGTGAACATGTACACTTATTAGTTAGTGTGACGACAGGTAGGAGATGAGGATGAAAGTTAACTTATTTTTATTAATTTACCTGAATTACAGTGATATACTTCCAAAAGTGGTGATAGCTTACATATCGATTACTTTGATTATAGTATTGAGATTTGATGTAGTTTGTTAGGGTCTGTCAGGAATCGCATCTGTCTTCTGTCAAAATAGTATGATTTGACTGTAATTCAGTGTGCTGTTCCACTGAACCCTTGTATTGTCTCCTGTGATGATGACGTGCCACATTGTTGCTCAGCCTCCCTGAATTCCAAGTAGGGCATGTGTCATGTTTACTGTGTGAAGAAAAGTACATTCAAATTTGAGTGAAGGACGCTTGATAATAGTGTAGTACTGTTAACCAGGGTGGTAGTGTTTGGGGTTTAATTCACAGAAGCATAAAGAATCCCTGAGGAGCTGTGCAATTACTCTTTAGTAAAAAACATCCATCCGTTATGCTTTGTTTGTCCCTTACCTTTTCTTAAGTTGTACAATTCCCAGATGTTTGAAGCGCTACAATTTGAAACTGTTATGTTCTCCAAGTTCTGTGAATTACAATTCTAAGCAGTGCCTTTACAGTCTTTATTGCCAGACACAGATTGTATTTTGAGTTCTAGAAAGTAAATAGACTGTTCAAATTAATGTTGTAATATAAGCTGTTTCCTTTGTGCAGGTTTTTTCTGAAGGTATCAGAGTTATTTGACAAAACAAGGGTATGTACTATGAAACCTTTTTAGGTATATTCTTTGTGTACATCCTGGAAGTGGCAGGACATCTTATGTCAACTAGACATTAACATGTGGATGTTTTATGGATGCTTTTATATGAAGCATTTAAGCAATGTGTGGTAGGGAATGAAAAAGCATAAGATTTCAGTCATCTGTTTTGTGAAATGATTGATCCTTAGGAGTCTTCAGTCTACTAAACATTTCTATGCAGTCTTCTTGAGTTCTATGTAACACACTAATAAAGCTGCTGTTCCTCTAAAATGCTTAGAGGCCTTCCATACTTGTTATTGGGTATCACAGAACTTGTTGTGGAAAAAAGAAATGAAGAAATGTAATTCTTAATCCAAAAAATGGCAGTCACGCTGCTTTTTTCTGGAGCCAAGATCTGTTTCTGCTATTATTTGACTCAAATACTATTGCTGACGCTCCTAACCTGATTTTCAAATATCTTGTCTCTTTTGCCTTATTTGTTTGGCTTTGTAGAGCAGAAGATGTATGCCACGTATCAGGAAAACTTTCGAATGAAAAATGTGTGCATTTCCTAAACACAGACAGTTGTATCTGCATAAATACGTACTTTAAAGAAAATGAAGTTAACGGAATTACTTGCTTTGACCTCAAATGTTGCCTTTTAGAAATTTTTTTAAAAATTAAGATTAAAAGATGCACTTGCAGACTCTGTTTCTAAATTCACATAAACGTCTGTTTCAAATACAAGGAAGTAAGTTTGTTGGTCTTTTGGACCATTTAATACGTGCAGTTACACAACTAGTCTGCAAAGGTGCCTTAAAAATTTTGTTTTCCTTTGATCTCAAAAACAACAGAAAACTTCTCGTGCAACTCTTTATACTAGATAAGTCTTTGTTTCTCTGCTGTTTTTCTAGTATATGATACATATAATTGAAATTGGGAAGAAAGCCCTGTTTAAAATGGAAAGCTAGTTGTCAATTACTGCCTGCATAGTAGGTTATTGCTTACAATTTAATACAAAATCCTAATATTGCTTCTCATGATGCATCTTTAAGTATTCTGTCACAAATGCATGATCTTAGCTTTTGAAAAAGACAATCTGTCATGTCCTGTTGTATATTTTATGTTGTATTTACATCGTACAAGTGAATACCCAAAATCTGGATGTTTTTAAATTGATGCTTTTACTTACTGTTTTTCCAGAAAATAGAGGCCCGGGTATCTGCTGATGAAGATCTTAAACTTTCTGATCTTCTGAAATATTACCTAAGGGAATCTCAAGCTGCTAAGGTGAATTTATGGGTTTTTGTTCCGTGAAATAGTGTTTCTTTAAAAAACAAAAAAAGAGAGAGAGGGATAAGGGATCATCTTGAGAAATACGCAGTAGATAGGTTAAAATGCTGCCACCTCTAGCCTGCAATTTCTTCCTCAACCGTAAAACCTGGATCTCTGTTGTATATAAGGAGTAACAATGCAGTTGCTGACTGTGGGACTGACTGTTTGGAACTCTGTGATCCACTTATCAAGGCCAAATCGTGCAGTATAATTAAAAACAGTAGAAGAGCTGTTGGTGAATTGTTCATGTGTTTGCAATGTGTTTGCTGCTTGTAGACTGCAAGCAATTCTTCTTTTTTTTTTAATATTAAAACTTGATATTCCAGATGATCTGCAAGTGCTGGTACAAGAACACATGGGCCAAATTTGATATTCCATACCTACAGAAAATTTCTTTCTTAGTGTTGTTTGATGTAAGATGATTAAATAACATGACAGAATGAGGAAGCATTTGACAGAACATGTCTGTAGTTAGAAGATCACAGCAATAACTGTTGCACAAAAAATGCTACTGCTGTTTCTTGGGCCGTGTGTGTATTTCAAATACATAATCTAAATATAGTTTGTTTCTAATCTAAGAAGCTGTGAAATTTCCCATGATTGCGCCTTCTTAGGCTTTTTGGCATATCATCTAAGCCATCTGTTGCTAGCCTCTGTCAGACAAGATGCAGACCAAACAATATTAAATTGCGTGTCTGTCATGGTTTAACCCCAGCTGGCAACTAAGCACAACGCAGCCGCTTGCTCCCTCCCTCCCAGTGGGATGGGGGAGAGAATCGGGAAAAAAAAAAAACCAAACCTCGTGGGTTGAGATAAAGACAGTTTAATAGGACAGAAAGGAAGGAAAAATAAAGACAGTTTAATAGGACAGAAAGGAAGGAAAATAATGATGATAATAAAATGACAATACTAAAAAAGAATTAGACTATATAAAACAAGTGATGCACGATGCAATTGCTCACCACTTGCCAACCTATGCACAGTTAGTTCCCGAGCAGTGGTCTGCCCTTCCCAGCCAACTCCCCCCAGTTTATATACTAGGCATGATGTCGTATGGTATGGAATATTCCTTTGGCCAGTTTGGGTCAGCTGTCCTGGCTGTGTCCCCTCCCAGCTTCTTGTGTCCCTCCAGCCTTCTTGCTGGCTGGGCATGAGAAGCTGAAAAATCCCTCACTTAGTGTAAACACTACTTAGCACCAACTAAAAACATCAGTGTGTTATTAACATTATTTTCCTACTAAATCCAAAACACAGCACTATACCAGCTACTAGGAAGAAAATTAACTCTATCCCAGCCGAAACCAGGACAGTGTCTGATCCAGTATGGACGTTCCTGTGACTTGCAGGATGAAGTAAAGTGAATGCAAATAATTTAGTAAGAACTGAAATACAGCAAGAAAGACTAAAATTAATCTGATTTTTTGGGTTTTTTTAAATTGCTTGGTATATACTAAAATCCTTGAGTAGATTCTTGTAAACTCTATACATCCTTTATGCTTTTTTTTGTAGGATCTCCTATATAGAAGATCTAGGTCACTAGTGGATTATGAAAATGCTAATAAGGCATTGGATAAAGCAAGAGCAAAAAATAAAGATGTGCTGCAAGCTGAAACTACTCAGCAAATATGCTGTCAGAAATTTGAGAAAATTTCTGAATCGGCAAAACAAGGTATTTGGGTGGTCTTTGATCCTATGTTACTACTTGAAAATTAACAGATTTTAGGATATTATTGATGAGAATAGATTTTTGTTCTGTTTCCTAAGTAGAACTATTATCTTTTCATCAGTATTTACTTATTTTAGAAAGTTCAAATGATATTTTCCTTTAGCTCCTCATAGCTCCATTAGGCAGAGCAAAGTCTTGGTGCAAATTATTTGTTAACCACTTTTTTTTATATGCATAGGGTAGGATACAAAATGATAATTGCTAGCAGTAAAGGCAAACCTAATCTTTTGAAGTATTGTTGAAATTCCCCTTTTGGTTTTATACATTCTTCTGTGAAGGCAGCAGTCTGTTGCAGAGCTGATACTACATTAGAAAAAGGAGAGATCATGAAATGAGATTTTGCTGAAGTTGCAGAGTTATAGTAGCTCTAGAGAAAAGGAACCTTATTTACATGTTGCCTTTTTCCTGGAAGCTTACTCTCCTTTTTTTAGGCTAAGTTTGTTGAGAGTTAGTAGTCATCTGACTTATTATTTGGGGCAGATTTGTTCAAGGTTTAAACACCATGCTCTTGTGTTTTTATCATTTAAGAGTTGTTTGACCCTGTAAATCTGGCTAATGATTCCTATAAATGAGACAGTGGAGAATCAGTGAGCCTATTAGCCACGAAGGTATATGCATAAAGCATACTTGCTTCCTCTAGTTCTTCATGCTAGTTCTATCTTAGTATCTTCCCTAAAGACTTTCACATATCAGCCTTGAAAGAACAGTGCACGTGTAATAAGAGAATTAAATGTTTAAAAGCATCCACATTGCAGTCTTTTTTCAAAAGAGCTTTGTGTCCACAAAAGGTTAGCTAGAGATGAGGAACTGCAATGATGGTTTGCTTTCATCCAACAGTGTAGCAGTACCTTTGAGCCCCGAATGTGCTGAGATTAAAATTGAGTTTTTTCCTGGTGCCTTCTCTCACCCTTTACCTCTTCCATCCTGAAGGAAAGTCTGTTAACAGTTGAGGGCACTAGCAATAATACTGTTAATGAATCCATTTTTATTTTCTATAGAACTGATAGACTTTAAGACAAGAAGAGTTGCAGCATTCAGAAAAAATCTGGTGGAACTAGCAGAACTGGAATTAAAGCATGCTAAGGTAATTGTGATCCTTTTTGGTCTGTATTTCAACTGATTTTAAATATTATATGCTTGAATAACTAAAATGGCTACATTTGTTGTGTGATACACACTTCACATTCAGGAAGGGGAATTTGAAGGTAAGCATCATCCAGAAAGGTGAACTTTCTTGAATAATGGGGGGGGAGAGGGGGGGAAGTATAGGTGAAATACCTCTGAGGGACTGGTGTGCTTGAGGTGCCTTTGGAAAACTCATCTCCTTGAAGACAATTTTGGCTTCAGTTTTATGTTTCTTTAGCTGTTTGATATTTATAGCTGCAGAGTTTGAATACTTGCCTATTTTTAAAACCTCATCTCACCATTTTACTGTGAGATAGAAAGTGGTTTGTTTCTCCTGTTATCCAGATGTTGGGGACTTGATGTATAGCATAGGCTAACTATTAAGCATGAGATCACAGAGGCCTGTCTGAAGTCAGATCAGTGTTAACTCTGAGTATGCTTTCTGAACTTTTTTGCCTTTAAAGTGCTAACAAAAGAGGAATGTTGCAGATAGCGTTTCAGTAAAATAATTTTTTGCAGGGAAAAAAGCTTTAAGGGGCCTGTGCTGTCCTTAAATTTCACAATGTATTTGATTCTTTTAATCCATATGAAATTAATGTTTTTGGTTAAATCAAGTTAGCTGCTCTGATTTCATAGACAAGTCTCTTACTTTAACAGTCCTATAGCAGGAGATGGCTTTCTTTTGAAAGTCAACTCTTCAGCATTTCTCATTCTCATCACAAATCTGAAAGTGTGTTGACTACCAAGCTTTGAATTAACTCAAAATATATCTGTTGAAAGGACTCCTTAAGAGGTGTATAGTGTTGCTGAGTTAACTTGTTGCTGCTTTACGCTCTTTTCAGTAGTGTTGATGGTGTCATTCTTCATTCTGCCAAACCCATTGTTTGTAAAACTAACACACTATAAAAAGGGTTGTTTTGGGGACTTTTTTTTTTTTAATCTTTGTAGATTTAAGTTCAGCTTGATGGGATATTTAGCTGATAAAGTAATCAGTAAGGTCTGGAATACTTGACTCGTTTTTCAGATGAACAGTGCTTACTTTAATGTGCTATATCAGAAGTTCAGCTCTGTTTCCCCTAAAGTCTTAAAACTTCTCATAATACTTGGCACTATTCAGCCAATTCAGACTATTCATATATGTTTATATCCAGCCCTGAGTCTCCCAGAAATCCCCATGTTTGGTCATGAATGTATTGGTTACGGGTTTTAGTGAAATTAATAGACCTAACAGTCATACTTGCAACAGTTTTTATTGATTTGCCATATTATGCTTTAATAAGGGAATGAATCCACGGTGCTTCTGTCCTGCTTCAGTCATTGACTCTTCATCGTCTCTTGTAACTGACCATTGCTGAAGTCCCTGCATGCCTTGGAATAGAATGCTTAAAAAATGTCTCTATCTTCTAAAGTATCCTTAAAGAATCACTTGTATTAACTCTCTGTGCAAGTCAAAATCTTGTAATAATATTCTCTTGAATTTTGACAGCTAATAACTGCAGAAAGCAGGGGGAAAATGCTTAATTTCTGTAGCTTTCAGCTTACTTGATATGTGCTTCTTGGTGTCCTCAGTTTACCTGGAAGAGCTTGAATTTTTTTAGCAGTTCTTCATTTGTCACCACAGCTTGTGTTTAAGACGTAGTTCTTCAGATAGTCTGTCTCAGTCTGTGACTTACCTTGTCTTAGTGAATTTACTAACAAGGAATATATAAGGCTATAATAGAAGCTTTGAACTGTAGTCCTGTTTTTGAAGGTGAACTTTTTTTGCTGACCGTTTTCACCTACTTTATCATGGAGCACTGTAAGGTTCACTAGACAGTTTTGAATATCTAAAGCTTTACAATATAAAAGGTTATTTTGTCTAAGGGTGACAGTTCTTGAAATGTTAACAAATGTTGTGGCTTGTTGAATGAAAGGATATTTTGTTTCTCACCAGGTTTGAAAGTTCTGTTTTTTCAAAGTCTGTGTTTCATATCTATTCAAAACAAGCTACTACAGATGGATCAGTGTGGTGGTTGTGCTTTTATTTCTACAGGTTCTCAGTTGGATTATTACAGAATTTGCAAGTGCAATAGATCATATTTTTCAATTTTATATAACGGGAAATTTTCTTATTAATACTATAACCAGCGTATTTGAGGATAGTCTTATGGATAGGTTTTTATTAGTCTGTACAGAGTATTGAAGGATGAAATGGTTTGATGGAGCCTTTCTGAGGTAGTTCCATAAAAGGAAGAAAGAAGATATGAAAAGACTTGGGTTTTTTTTTCAGATAGCATTGTGCCCTGATGTGTGAAGAGCAATGTTAGGGGAATATGAAGGTTTCTCCTTGTCTTGCAGAGGACGTTTTTATACTTGTTGCAATGCATATAATGAACAATGCTCCCATTTCAGGGAGGCTAAGTAGCCCTGGTTTTGGCTGGGCTAAGCTGGGGTGTTTGTAGACACCTAATTCCTCTTGCAGTAGAGCCAAAAGAGGGATGGTAGAAGCAAAAAGAAAGCTACTTTTTCATGTAGGCAATAAATTAATGAAGTCAGATCAAAAGCCACCTGCTTTAAGGTTCTGGACAAAATACTTTGCCTGATGCTGCGGCAGTCCCTGTCTTCATGCTTTTGCAGCTACTGGAGGCAGGTGAAGTTTTGGCAGCCCCCAACTGGAAATTGCTTGGCTTGTCGATGGTATGTGGAGCACAGCACTCACAGACTTTGCAACGTGACCTGTTATTCAGGTCGAAGTGCTCCTTCCAGCAAAAAAGTTAACTGGGGAGTGGGGGCTGGGGGCAACACATAGCACTGCTGCAGGCTTTTGCTACAGGTCTTCTATTGTGGTTTTTTGCTGGAATGAGTACCTCCAGACTAGATATCATGCAGATGCATCTGTCTGAATTGGTCTAGCCATGTATCTATCTCCTGGACTTGGAGCTACCTGGCACAGAAAGCATGGAGGTGAAATTGATGCAGCAATGGGTGCTGGAACTCACCTGAGAGGCTGTCTTTGGGAGGAATTCAGCCACAGTGAAGGCTGCTGCATGACATACTGCTAAAAGTTATTTGTTCTGTGCGGAAAGAAAAACACAAATCCCAAAACACAGAGATCGCTGCACTGAAGAAGTCAGAATGACCAAAGTATCGAGAGAAGATTCTGAGACACAGCTCACATTTCCTGAGCTATATGTGACTGTGTGGCTCTAGAAGACTGGAGGGTGATAGGGAAATCAAGTTTTTAGTAAATCAAGGACACTGTATATACAAACACTAAGTGCACCCTCTCTGCCCAGTTATGTTTATACTACTTCCTTATAAAATACTTGTTTTAATCTGCTAATATCCTCTTATCCTTTCCTGGTTGCAGCTCAAGACTTTTAAAAAGCTAAAAATCAGACTGTGGGTTGAGATTGCTTTAAGTTGATGCAAGTGCAGACTACTGCCAGGAAGGATGATGATGCATGACTCTGTTCCTTTCCCTTATGTTGGCACTATTATGTGTGCAGCTGCATAGTAAGATGGAGCTAAAATTTGCTCTGGGTTTTTCTGAGCTTTACTTTCAGTCTTGTTTTCACAGCATCCCTTGTGTCAAAACACACAGTTTTGGCTAGGAGGGGCTGGGAATAAGAGAGAGCTGCCGCCTTATCAGCAGCATGTACCCTAGATTTACTTAAAATAGCCGCCAGACTGCAGCTTTAGATTCTGCTTGGTCTCTGACCTGTGCTGAACAGATTGATGTTTCTTTTTCTATGGCTGTTCTGTCTGACTATCCCTCTAGGTAGTGTTTAGCTTCTGTTTTGCTAGGTCTGTGTTTCTTCATGACTTCATGCAGCTGTAGCGAATATAAGACCTGATTAAGTGTTTGGGCATTTAGTGCAAAAGCTGCATTTAAACCTATTCAGTATTTCAAATAGTTGGATTTTGAGGTGTTCCTGTGTTAGACTTCATGTTCAAGAAAGGGAGGTTTGATAGCTGGTGAAACTGCTAAGGTTATAATCATATACTTAAAGCATTTATAGCCTTGGCTATACTTTAGAGTCTTTTGACATAGAATTGTAACTAAGATAGCCACTTCCTTCAGATAAAAAGTAAAAAAATCTAAACACCTCTTTCCACAAATACTAATGTATATGCTCTTGCCTCTGTGGGTTTTTGTGGAAAAAGAATTTGTTGCATTACTAGCAACAGATGTCTGTTTGGAACTGACAGAAAAAGGCAGTAAGCAAAATCCAGTGCTAAGGGTTAAATGCTTTGTCAGTAATTCTTTCTTTCCTGAAAAGGATATTTCTGTCACCATGGTTCTGCCAGTAACTGTATGTCTAGAGCTTAGGGGTCTGAGTTGGCAAGAAACACTTTTCTGAATCTGAATTTATAGGACTTTCTCGAGCTATGCTGATATAAGTCAAGTATGTCAGATGTTGCAGCCAGAATGAGTAATGGCTCACAGCCTCTATTGTCCTCGATTTTATTATAATTTAAATAAGGTTGTTCTTGTGAACTTTGTAAATTTGATCTAATGAAAATGAATGATTTGCCTATTTGGAAAATTTCAGTAGACTGGCTGGCTGAGTCTGGAAATGACTGATGTGTAAAGGGCGTCTTGGTACCATCTTTAGAGCGGTACATAGTGGCCTGTGAATTGCAAATATACTTCATGCTGCTGATGGGCTGTAAAGAGATGGCCAAAAGATCACTGTCACACTTTTGTTATAGGTAACATGCGTGCAGTCCACAATTATACTTCAGACTGAAGTATTCCATTTGAAGACTGAAGACTTCAGACTGAAGTATTCCTTTTCATTCATTACTTCATTACAGCTAATAGTCAGCTGTTCGATAACAGAGACCTTAGATTGGATCTTGTACGCTACAAAGATGGGCCACCAAGTCCCCATGCATCTCATGTATATTGAACTTGTTCATATCACAGAATTACAAGCCTTTGAAACAGCTTGTGACTGTCTTCTGCCAGTATAGGTGTAAAAGGACAAAAAGCTGTTGAAGCCATAACTGAAATCGCTGTCTTCTGGAGAAGACTGAAAAGGATTCAGTAGACACAACTGGGAATCTTCTACTTTTGAAGCCTTTAATTTAGTTAATTGCTTAATCTGGATTATAAGAACCTTAATGGGGGATAGAATTAAGATTTCATACCTGTTTGGGCTGAGGGACGAGTGTCCTTCTGCCTGTCTACCACAGGTCACTTGGAATGCTTTCAATTGAAAAAGTAAGAATAACAAATTCTTTAGTACTTGTGTGGACCGTTTATCAAGGACATGCAAATCACAGCTACTGATACTGTTTAATTACATGCTTTTGTTTGAAGTTTGCTTTACAGGTTTCTTTTTGGATCCAAAAAATTTTTAGAAGGAAGCAGTTTCTCCCATGTTTATAACTGGGCATTCAGACTGTTTTTTTTCTTGCCTTTTATCTGAACCTGATAGGAATTACTCTTAACACTGTCAACACCCTACCATTGTTACACAGAGATTTCAGATTTGGGAACAAATCTAGTCCAGCTATTTAATAGTGAATAGCCAGTAGTTTAAAGTGATCTAAGCATAAATGAATGCACAAACCAATGTGAATACTGTGAATACCAGGTTGGGGGTTTTTTTCTGGAAGGTAAATCCTGGCTTACGTGTCAATCACATTTGCTTAATTCACAAGGGTATCTTTTTAAGTGTCAGTTCTGTAAATTCATTCAGAAATCTGAAAGTCAACCTGTATGTTTTTATGGTAGAGTCAGAATGCTTTAAATAAGATTAAAACCTGACCTACAGGTGTTTGAAAAGAAGGGCAGAACTTGGCCTTAGAGATAAAGCTTAGTTAATGTTCTGATAATCACTTCTGTAGCTCCGGCTCTAATGGCTAAACTCAACTTTGATGGCTAAATCACCTGGCTAAGGATGTAAATCAGGCTTTTGTCTTTCAGACAAGGCCTGTCCTTGAACAGAGCTACGAGCTTAGATGGCCGCTGTAGCGAGGAGGTACAGAGTGCTGTGAATTGGTTAACACTTTTGATGAATTCAGTATTCAGTATAATATATGAATACTGCTTTGTGAATAATATTCCAGTGACAGAGTAATGGCAATACTATATAAAAAATGAAAACTTTGTAACTTTGAACTTCATTGCTAAGACAGTGCTCTGCAGTGAATAGTTTTTGTGGCCAGACTAGATCTTTAGTAAGAAACTTGTGAAGAAACATGGAAAGGGTACTAAATGCTTATTTTTGAACCTCAAGTTGGGTCTGTTGAGTTCCATGACACAATGCTCCTACATTCAAAAAATTATTTAAGATAAAAGTTACTTACATAAATAGTTCTACGTAAGCTTAATACCTATCTGTTCTCCTTCAGTGGTGTCATTGCTATTTAAAAACCATCTTTTTGCCACAAGCGTAAAAGAAAGTAGGAAAATGTGGTCATATTTTTCTTTATTTTTACAGGGTAACTTACAGCTGCTGCAGAGCTGCCTGGCAGTGTTAAATGGTGACACATAAGCTACGCTCCGTCCTCCCAGTAACAAGGGCTGCCCTCCTCTGGATTTTGTTTTCATGACTTTAAATAGGCATTTACAGTTCCCGGGAGAAAACGTTTGACAAAGTGCACATAAGCAAGCTCCTTCTTTCAAAAGAATTAAAACAAACACCTGAAAGTAGCTCCAGAAGCAACAGCATACTTGTTATACATACATATTCATGTTTATTTAATCATTATATGCTTTCATTGTTCAGAAACCAAATGCTCTGTTTTTGTGAAAATAGCCAATATAATTATGTTCATGTTATGAATACTATGATATGGCTGCCGATCTTATTTACCTTTGTAAGTAATTTCTGAATTTCACCATTTGAAGCACATTGTTCAAATGGCCTAAATATTACCATTAGATATTTGAATATTGTTACTATAATGGCATTGTATACACTGTCTTAGTTTTTTTCCATGTACTGATATCAAGAAACTTAATCTTTTTTTCAATTGTGAACATTTCTTAGAAATTTTGGAGAACTTTGTGTAACCTTTATAACTATGATTTAAAAAGAAAAGCAAATGCATTAGTATGTTTGCCTTAACTTGTAGACTAATCCAATTATTGTAAAATAAACCATGAAATCGATGATTTTTCTAAAATTATGCAGACATTGTATCATCTATAAGCATAATATTTTCTAGTAAATCAGATTAATTTAATTAGCTTTTTCTCTATTCATCCTGTAAAACCATTGAGTAAGTATTGGATTGGTCTGACACTAAATACTTGCCTGGTAATTTTTCACTTGCATTCTCAGGTTTATCCGTTTGCCTATCCGTTTGTCTGTGACTTTCCTATCCAGTGTACTTAAATTGTTTTGAGCTTGGTGGCTGACTCTGCAGTTTCTTTGGCAGAAATGCTTTTCAGAGAACTTCCTGGGTTTCCTTCCAGAAAAGGGAAATAAAGTAGCAGAAGGGAGTTCAGAAAGTGCATAAAATATCAATGAAAGCTAATACTGCCCCACTTTGATACAGATAGAAGCTTTGCTTCAGAAAATAAGAAGTAAAGGTATCCACAATAAAGAAATGCCTGAAAAGGATCTCATTCTGCTAGCTGGACTTAAAACTTAGAGCTATGAATCCAATTTATTTGTTGTATTGCTTTGTCTCTCTTACTTGAACCATGAAACTTTTCCAAGAGGTGCTGTTCTGTTGTGTAATTTCAGGATGTCATAAAATTAGGCTTTACTTGGTGAATTGCTTTTCACAGTGGGATTGCTGCTTTACACGGGTTTGTAGACCTTCAATAGAGCAGCAGAATTTGGGGTGAATGGGCTGTTTGGAGATGCAGATCAATGTAAGTCCATGTCTCTGCGATTACGGACTGCCTGTACTGCTGCAGAGGCGTGTGGTTTGTTCTGTTGTTTTTTTTTTTTTCCTCAAACAGGGTGAATTGCACAGTGTAGTATACTTACCCTGCCGCCTTGCACATCAGAACATTTCGAAGGCAGAGAAGTTTCTTAGCTGAACATGCTGTTTGCATTGTGCGTTGAGTTGCACACGCATAGCCTCAGACTTTGATTACCAGTGCCCAATGGCTATTAGCAACTCATGTAGCGTATCTTCCAGCAATGGCTACTACAGTAATACTGTGCTGTTCATCTTCCAGATATAACAGGTATAATTCCTAAGGAACTCATCTATAAATAGACTATAAGGGACAAAGATTACAATGTATATACAGTTAACAAAATTGTAAATATTTTAAGTAGGATGTGGGAACAGTTTTTAGATTAGTCCTCACTGTTCAGTGTTACTAGCGCATTAAATTTTTTTCAAGCCTCTTGGTATTGGGTGTGTCTCTTAAAGCTCTAACCCCTGGCTCTGTAGCGGTGAAGAAAAATGTTTAAAACGTGACCCGAGGACTTGCAACTCCAAGGGAAAAAGGAAGAGCCCCGGGCGGCCGGGACCCACCTCGGCACCGGCGGCGGGAGCGCAGGGGCCGGCGGGTCTGCCGGGCCGCGCCGCCGCCCTCCGCCCCCCTCGGCGGACCGGCGGCGGGGCTGCCCGGCAGCCGCTGGGGCCTCGCCGCGGGCTGGGCCGGGACGAGGCGGCGGGGGGCGTCTTCCCCCGGCGAGGGCGGAGGCCCGGGGCGGGAGGGGCTCGGCCGCCGGAAGCCGGCGGGGCGCCCGGAAGCGGCCGGGCCCGGGCTGGCTGCGGCAGCGGGCGGGCCGCCGAGCGCCGCCATGAGCTGCCTGCGGGAGGAGGACGACCCGTACGTGGTGGAGGAGCCCAGCGACGAGGAGCGAGCGCTCAGCAGGTGCTGGAGAGCCCCCGCCGCGGGCGGGCCCAGGGCGGCTTGTCGCTGCCCTGCCTGAAGCGGGCGGGCCGGGGGGGCTCCGTCCCGGCGGCAGCGGGCCGCCGCTTCGCTCCGCTCCCCGCTGTCGGCTGGCGTCTCCTGGCCGGGGTCCGGGGAGGCTCCGCGGGGTCCGGCGGGGCGGCGGGCCCGGGTGCTGGGCTCCGCGGGCGGCGAGGCTCCCTCACGGCCCCGGGCGCTGGGCCGGGCCGGGCCGGGCTGCAGGGTGCCGCGCGGGGGTTGCAGGAGGATCGCTTCGCAACAGCCGCGGCGATTTTCTTCCGTGAAACCGGCGTATTTACGTTTCTAACCCTACAAACGGCAGCATGTAAACAGATCTCTGCTCCTGCACGGAGCCTCGCTGACCAGAGCTGCAGAGGCGTCGCGGCAGGCCGCAGCCAGTCAGCTGAAGCTCCTTTGCATTAAAACCAGAGTTTTCACACCCACAAGCTAATAAAACATTTTAATAAATACACTTCCCATAAATAAACGGATAAGTGCTTCCTAATGCTTCCACACAATTCGGATGTTCGTTCTCCAAATGACTCAGTCAATGTTTTAAGCTGGTTATCATAATTAGTCGTGTAACGCTTAAATATTTGTAGCTCAGAAGATGAGGTGGATGTGCTCTTACATGGCACTCCTGACCAGAAGCGGAAGCTGATACGGGAGTGCCTGACTGGGGAGAGCGAGTCTTCCAGTGACGATGAGTTCCAAAAGGAGATGGAAGCGGAGCTGAACACCACCATGAGGACTATGGAAGGCAAATGGAAATCACCAGAAACAGGTAAATTGCATTTACCAGCTGCTCGCGTATAAAATTGTGAGTTAAGCGGTGTCCGGTTAAGGTATGAAGTTAGCGTATTATTCTTGTGGCTAGAGATGTGTGTGGTGACAGTCGAGTGCCATTTGAAGCCTATGGAAAATCTTAAAATGGCTGATTGCCTCTGCAGAAATGGTCACCAGGTGCCACTTCAGTGAATGCCTCTGTTTCATCTTTCCTAAGACTTCGATTTTGGTGTTTCTGAACTTTTGATTTCCTGCTTTGATATGATTTCTCTTTGTTGGATCAGTCCCCTTTTTTCTAGTTTTCTCTTTGATTTCTCTTTGTTTTCAGTTGTTCTTTCATATGTATTTAGAAACCTCTTGAGCAGGTTGTGGTCTCTTGTACTTTGTCTAGTGGCTCCGGGTGGCTATCAAGATTTGGAGCCCTTTCTTGAAGAAAGGAATAGTATATGGTAGATTGAAATCCCAAATCAGTTGGGGGAAAAAGTCGGGAAAAATATTAATCTCTTCCTCCCTTACCTGCTTATAATTGTTACATCAAATAGTAAAACTATATTAAAAGATCTGTGTGTTCTGGAGTTTGTGTACTATGGGTGCAAGAGATGGATTGCTTTGGCATTTGAAGAGCATATGTTCTTTTTACCTATTACAAAACACCTAGTGAAGTGTTCTTAATTTCCTGGAGAATCAATGTAGTATTCACTTTAACATAGGGACTTCACTCTGCATTCAGCGAGTTTATTAGTTTCATGTGTGTTAGTGGGGAAATCTGATCTTTAGGTTTTGGTTGTGCAATTAAGATGTAGCGATATTTATACCAGCACATCCATCCAGCACAGAATAGGATTTTTGGTGCAGACCAGCTCTGACAGATATGCTTGGCAATTCATTTAGGTTGTTTTTGAACTTCTGTGGCCCTGAAATTTTGGGGGATATCTTCAGTGAATTTTATTGTAATCAAAGTTTGTGAAACAATGTGCCACACCTGTATTCCTTTCGCATGACTGAAGATTTGTGGAGTGTCTGACGTTATGTGGATTATATAGGGCAGAGGCAGGCATATTTGATGTGGTGTCCTCTATGCCTAAAGGGAACGTACCTTGGGAGAAACTTTCCTTTGAACTGTACCTGAGGTTCATCTCAGAGGGAGTGAGCAGCTTTGCTCTGAGAGTGCATCTGTAAATGAAATAAAACAAGCAATGTGGATGATCAGGATGTGGGAATAAATTGGGAGAGCTGTTACTTAACATACCCAGGTAAAGTAGAGCACTTCTGGATAGAGTAACTTGGAAACCTAGGTTTGTTCTGCGCTGTATACTTGCTGTCCTTTTGGTGGGGTGTTCTTACCACTTCTCTCTCTAATTTCACACACAGGTACTTCCTCAAGTACTGGGCAGACGGGACCTGCCACCACTTCAAAATACTATGATGACATTTACTTTGATTCTGATTCAGAGGATGAAGATAAAATAGGTAAATGGCCAAGGAGAGCAGAGAGGAGGACATCTTTACAGTAGCACTCTCTTTCTCAGATCCTGTAGAATCCTCTTGGGGGCCAAGGGGCTGTTCCTGAAGGCGGCCTTTTGGGGGGAATTACCAGCCTATATCGTCTCAATGTAGTTCCTGCAACTTTATGATGTATCCCAATGTATGTAAGATGCATTAATGCTTTGGGGTGGTGCATTTGGAAGAGAGATGAGCTAGACCTTTATGTTTTAGTTTAGATTTATTGTGAGTATGGAAAAGGAAAACTGAAAAACTGATACTTTGATTATTTAAGTAGCGAATCATCATATGTCTGATGGATGTAACACGTGCTTGCACAAATCTTTCCAGTTACACAGGATGTCCGGAAAAATAGAAAACATCAACAACGTCGGATTCTTTCCAATGATGAACTGTTATATGACCCAGAAGAAGACAGTAGAGACCAAGCGTGGGTAGACTCACAGAGGAGGGGGTAAGAGACCATAAATATTTGAATTGTAGGATGCTTAACGTAAACTCAAAAATTTAAATGAAAATGGTGAATATAGAGAAAAAGCCTATGCTGTCAAGTCCATGCAGTGAAAATATTTTTTATTTAGAATTTACAGCATATGAAACTTAAAAGCCTGTAAAATTTTTATGTGTATGTAATGGAAGCTGAGTCTTCAAAATTACACAATTCTAAAACTTGCAATTTTTTAAAATCAAGACTTCCTAGTTCTGTAAGCTAGTTTTGTCTGTAGATTTCATCTAAATAACTCTGCTGTGGATGAAGAGGTTGTGAGATACTTTGATTGCTAAATTAATATCTGTTCCTGCTAAATATTGTATTTCTAGTTTTGGAAAACTTTGAATTTAGCAAGCCACAAAATGTTCAGATAAAACAGGAACAGCACAAAGCTGCTTTACTGAGGGTTTTTTGAAGGGTGAAGTAGAAAAATGGTTGTTGCAGCAGAAGTAAAATTCTACATGTAAATCTGTTGAAAAGGAAAATATTAATGCATGTTTCCTGCAGAGATTACACTTGAGATGCCAGCCTCATCAGAGGAGAGGGTTATTAGGCACAAATTCTCATGCCAGATGTATTTGTCTCACCAAATGAAAATTCTCTGTATAAAGTAAATGAAAAGATACTGGTATGTGTTTTTCCCCTGTTTGTTTATTTATGTGCTTTGAGTTACTGAAAAAGGTGTCCAGAAGGAGCCAAATATTAATTGGTGTATTTCAATATAAAAAAGGTTTGACAGTTGAATTGATATGCCCGACAGTAAGGGCACGTAATTTCACTTTTTGTCTCTCCTTCCTCCTTTCTTGAATCGGTAGGTACCGTAATCAAAGAAGAGTGCTGCAGCAGCAGCAGCAGACAAAACCTTCAGCTGTTCCAAACAGTGATGCTGTTTTGAATTGCCCTGCTTGCATGACAACGTTATGCCTGGACTGCCAGAGGTAATTAGTGACCAATAAGGGGTCTTTTTGTAATGTCTTTTTTTCGGTCAGCTGTATTTTTAGTGTATTCAATTTGATCAATTGATTTTATCAATTCTGTCTTGCAAGGTGGCACTAATAAAGAGAAGGCAGGTGTATATGAATCAGATTTAGGGCTGAATGCTAGTTTGTAAGAATGATGGTCAGTTTAACCTGCAACATGGAGATGACGAAGAACAGGGTAGAACTTTAGCATAGTGGAGAAGGTAAACTATTTTAAAAAAATAATAATTCATGGAGTCTAAAAAGATTTTTTTTAATATATAAATATGTTGGCTTGATGTTTAGAGGAATAACATTATTCCAGGTTATTTTTGTGTAAAAGTGCCTTGTTTAGGGGAGGATTAAGCAAAATCAAGATAGTGTATTCTTACTTGGTTTGAGTCTTAGCGGTTGTGGTTTTGAGTATAGTTACATTTAAAAGTGCCTGGAAAGCATTTAGGTGAGAATCTGTAGTGTGTTTGGCAGCTCTCCAGTGTCTGACTGCACTGCAAACCTAGTTAGTACTGCTAACTCGTGCTAAGGAGAGGGCTCTTGAACTGGGACTAAAGGAGAAAGAAATCTTGTGAAATGAGGAATAAACTACCTCTCATTTATTGAGTATTTTTGGTGATTGAGGTTGAAATTCCACAGCGGCCGAAAATCATTTAAGTACTGGGTGCTGTTTCTGACTCTCTTCCCTTTGCAGGCTCTGGTACTCCTTGACCCTGTTCTATAGTTAAGTATTTAAATTTGCTAAGCTGACAGAAAATGGTCCATTTTTATTGTCAGACTCGTCTTTTGTGGGTTTAATAAACTGGAATAGCTCAGCACAGCGTTATACAAGCAGTAAAGCCAGCAGAAGTCGATAGGACTTCTGCAGCCACCTGTTACATTGGTTTAGGCTGCTGTAAAACTGCAGCCTGAGGGCCAGTGTGTTGATTGAACTGAACTGCAGCCCTGAATTTTGCTACATACTCCAGCTATGCAGTTGTTACACTGATGACAGCTGAAAATACATTTTCTATTTTATTATAGACATGCTTTTTCAAGTGTGATGTGTCAATGTTTGTTATTTATAAATAAGGAATTTCAGGCTTGCAAGACATTTTAGGATATAAATGCCAGTAGTTGAGTCATTTGCACTTGCAACTTCACGATCTTTTGCCTATCATCAGCTATACGTAGCAATGCATAATTCTGTAGTTCCAATACCATTGTACTCTGGGGTGTTTATTTCAGGAAGAACCAGCGTGTTTTTAAAAATGCCATAAAAACAAGACAGATGGCCCCAATTCTATTTTTTTATGATTTTTGTAGTTGTGACTTTTGTTCTGTTTATAAAACTTCATATTTATTTGGCTTTCAGCCCTTTGGCATGGTACTTCCTATCTTTAATCCCATTTCCAGTGATGATAACCGATTTCTTAGCAGCAGAGTTTTACCAATGGTATGACCTGCGTTTTCTCCCCTTCTCCGTAGACATGAATCTTACAAAACACAATATAGAGCAATGTTTGTGATGAACTGCATTGTTAACAAAGAGGAAATTCTGAAATACAGAAAGAAGCTAAAGAAAAGAAGTAAGAAAATGAAGCACAGCAAAGAAACTACCTGTGTACAATCAAATCAAGAAGAGGAGGAAGTGTATCATCCAGTATTATGTACTGAATGCTCAACTGAAGTGGCAGTAATGGATAAAGATGAAGTTTTCCACTTCTTCAATGTTCTAGCCAGCCACTGCTAATGTGCAAAAGCAGGGGAAAAAAATCCTGCGCTGTTTTAGGACTGTGTGAAGTATCAGAAATGCAGGCATGTTAGCCTTCTTTAAATATAGTCTTGAAATGTACATTTTCATCAGAGAACTTTATAATGGTTGGATTTTTGCAAAGCTTACGAAAGGAATACAGTTAACTGCATGCATTTGAGAGCAATATTCTTTCACACTGTCAGGTGGTTGCGTCATTGAGGATTTAAAATTTTGTAAATATGATGTAAGATCTGTGTATTATGATCGTTCCCTGTATATATACTATCCATTATCTCACCATGTATTAGAACTGCTGCTTAGAATAAATACTATATAGTAACTGGTTCTCCATAGCTGCATTGGTCATTTCTATGGCACGTGGTAAACAACTCTCAGTCAGGATGCTGGGCTGCTTTAGGCTGGTATTGGTAGATTTGCACACAGGTAGGTTTGATAAACCAAATTTTCATTATATTTGGGGGTTTGGCCCATTAAGATCTCAAAAATGGAAACTTTTATTTATACAGAGTGGAAGATTAGCTTCTATCAAGTTTGCTGGCATGAATCATTCTGGCATGGATCATTTAAATCAACATATTAATGCTTAGAAATACAGTTAAGAGTTTTTAATGTAAATATGTGTATGAAGAAAATACTGGAGTGTTTTTTCTGTTGTCCTTTTTCCTTACAATGACACATTTTAAGAAGAAATTTATGGTCAGATCTATGACCATAGAGCTAATTTGTATGCTTTTTCTGTTTCTTTAGTACGTTTACAACTTCTTTATGGAAGCATAAAGAGCTTCTGCTACTTGATATTTAGACTTCTTGCTTAGTCTATGAAGCTGCTGCAATGTTAACAATGGATCCTTCCCTCTCTTCCTCCAGGCGTGCTCCCAAGAAGTGAACTCTTGGTTTTTATTAGTAAGTAACGTCTCCTCTTTATAGCCTGATATTTAACATTTCACTTTGAAGAAGGGTCTGTCTGAAAAAAATCTCATCTTTATGCTTTTGCTTTTAATAGTACTAGGAATAATTTGTTATATGTGCTTTGAGGAATTGTCAGAAATATTTAAACTTAGGAGGTAGGAACCTGAAGAACATACTTCTTTTGTGCCTCAGATTATAATAAAATCTTGTGACTCTTTGGTTACCTTTTGTAGTCCCTGGTGCTGTATTTTACTCATCTACACACACTCATTCTACACAGTGTTACATGAGATGAGGAAAAAAAAAAAGTTGGTTCTTCTGTCAGGATTACATGAGGAAAACATTGACTTACTGTTTTGGAGTCAGCAGAAGCTTAACCTCTGCTTGATGAAGTAGAGAACTGTTGAGGCAGCTGCTGAGCACTTGGTTGGCTAGTACGGTATACCTTCCTCTGCACGTGCAACCTACCATCAAAATTGAGCCATACTTGTTTTGAGGCTTGGGATCTGCCTGAGATAAGATCTCAATCTCATCTTTGCTACCTGCAGTCAGACTGATTAGTGGAGTGTCTGACTTGCATATTGATAGCTATGGGATCATCTAAAGTGGGATAAATTGTTACTGTGTGCCATGAGCCAGGAGGTGTGTATGGAAAATTCTGAACGTACAAAGAACTGTTTCTTCTTAGTAGAAGTGTGGAGGAGCAGATGTGATAGAGGATATAGTCTGTCCTGTAGGGCCTGCTGGCCTCGATGTAGCTGTCTTCACATTCCAGGTGAAGCGCAAAGGCTCTGTGTGGCACCAGGTTAAGGGTATTTGCACTGAGCTACTGGAAACATGAGCATGTGGGAATGTAATTCAAGGGCTCAAGTGTCGATGTGGGTGGTAGCAGGAGGAAAAACAGGTGATGGCAGTCCCTAAGCAGGGGTAGAATGGAGCTGCTGACAGAGGGGAAACTGTACAGAGGAATACTGTCAATTTTCTTAAGGGGCTAACTAGCAAAAAAGGTCTCGTAAGTATGCACCACGCTGAAAAGGTGTAAGGGGCCTGGGCACCACCTGGTGGGTTAGGGCAGATGTAGCAGGAGATTTTGAAGCTGGCATGCCTCTTGACAGTACCTTTCCTCTCATATCAGGTACTTTCTTCCTGCTGCTTCTTGCTTATCACTTGAATTGCAGAGCTTCGTTAGGAAGCGTAGGAGCAGGCAGGCCTGGCACATGGTTGCCCCATGTTGATAACATTCTTGCAGCTTTGAATGGGAGTAATGCCTTTAGTTGCGCTGAATGCCTCACTTGTCCTTGAACTTTGGACTTGTTTATATAGCAGAGAGGCTTACATGATTACCACCACTTTTTCAAGCAGCAACACCAACACAAGACTCCTCCAGCAGCACTTGCAACATGCAACAGTGGTCTTGGATAGGGACAACAGCTCCTGTAGCCAGTTGTGTGTGGGTATTAGTTGTGTGAATGCTCTCATTTCTTCTTCTTGTGCTGAAATAAATCTGCATAGATAAAATGTGTCTAAATGTCTTCTGGTTGAATTAAATCCCTTTTCAGATTCTGCCACACAAACCAGTACAGTCTTCAGTTGTCTCTGCCAGCCGGTTTTCTTTTTCAGTTATCTCCTGGTACTGTAGTTGTATTTTGCATCTGTGTAAATAATTCATATGTGCATCCTCCTGCGACTGTATTTCCTCATTTTTCATTGTACTAATAGCACAGGTGAAGGTAGGGGCGGGGTGGCTGCAAGAACAGAATCACACCGCTCTGATATAACCGCAAATTGATTTACTAAGCAGGGTGAGTATTGTGGGGCGATACCCGTTTCTAATCTACGGTGTGCACACTTGGCGTGCGAGGTCCTGGCTGGTGGCCTGGCCCTGGTGCCTAGTGGTTGCACCTCATGCTCCGCTTAGTCATGGTGCCTGATTATTGCGTACGTCCCCTTCCAGCAGGCTTTCAACTAGTGCCTTCTAAACTAGATTGCCAGTATAAGCTGCCAACAGTCGTGCAGTCCCAGGCCAATCTCTCGGATTTTCTCCTTACCTTAGGCCAATTAGCAGTCAGGGCAGAGGCGTTCCGCACCCTCTGGTTTCTGGCCCCAGGTGCCTTAGGGAAGTGCAAAGTTAGCAACAGTTACAGTAAACAGTTGATTTATTGCCTCTTTATTTTTCCCATTCATACGGGATTAATCTAGTCAGAGTCGGCCCATGTTAAGGTCTCATTTATGAGCTATGTTTTTGGGTGGGCTTTACCCTCTAACAACTGAAGACACTGAAGACTCCTGCAGAGCATTTTTAACATACTTCCCGTGGGCCCTGCCGAGCACAGTCTTCGGGACTTCCGCAATTCGCAGGACATCAATGTAGATTAAATAGGATGAGAGAACATAGGCTGCAGCACCATCTCCTAGGTATGACTCAGACCGGCCGTTTACTCCAGGTTCACTGTCAGCCACGTAATTTAATGGGATCGGACGCAAACTGGCACGCACGGCCGGATTTTAACGTTCTGCAGGGTACGGCGCTGTCGGTGTGCTGGTGCGTGCCTCCGCCATGCCCTGGCATCCAGCGCTGGATGGAGGCTTGCCGTGGATATGCAGCGAAGCGCTGCCGGCCTGCGGCCCGCAGGCCCCGCCGCCTCCATTTCGGGGGGCAGCGGCCGCCCGGGCGCGGGGCGGGGCCGGGCGCGGCGGCGGCGGCGGCGGCGGCGGCGGCGGCGGCGGCGGCGGCGGGAGGGCGGGCCCCGGGCTGCCCCCGCCCCCCGTCTCCGCTCGGCCTGGGCCCGGCGCAGGGCCGCTGGCGGGCGGGGAGAGCGCGGGGCGCGCCATGGCGCTGGGCTCGGCCTGGAAGCAGATGTCGTGGCTGTACTACCAGTACCTGCTGATCACCGCGCTCTACATGCTGGAGCCCTGGGAGCGCACCGTCTTCAGTATCCTTCTGCTGGCCGGACCCTGCCCGCGGGGCCTGGCGGGGCGGGCGTGTGTGTGCGCGGCGTTGGGCGGCCGGGGGGCTGCCCTCCCCCTGCCGCGCTGTGCCCGGCGGCGGCTCCGGGGCCGCCCCGAGGCCGCCGGGCGGCTGTGGCGGCCCCGCCGGCCCGGCCGCCGCCTCCCCGGCGGATGCGGTGCCAGGCGGGCGACCCGGTGCCGGGGAAGCGCCTGGGCCGTGGCCGTGCTGTGGGCGGGTGGCCGCCGGCGGGGTTTTTTTGGGGGTGAGGGCCGAGGGGCGGCGGGAGGAGAGCCGGGCCGGCCGGGCGGGGCCGTGCCGGGGGGCAGCTGGCCTGGGGCGCCGAGCGCGGCCGGTGCCCGCGGCGGGCGGGCGAGCGGCAGCCTCCGCCCGGGACCGGGGCTTGTCCCCTCCTCGCAGGCAGGGGCTAGAGCTCCTCACCTTCACAGGCTAACGTGCTGCCCAAGTTTGGGAATAATCCTCGTGCTGGTGATCCACATCCTGTCACTGGGCGTCTAGCAATTTATGCTCGGGCTTAAGTTTATATTTTGAAGTTATTTCTCCTTTAATTTTTCTTCTGTAGAGTTATGGTAGTTCTTTCTGCTGTCTTTTGCACTGAAATCTCAAGCTTTCTGTTAAGCACAGGTGTCTTTCATGAATTCTTTTGTATTTTTGCCTAGTGGAAAGTAAATGCATGCTGCAAAACCTTGCAAGCTTACGTTTTCATGTTGCTTTGTCATATGATTTTTATTAGATGAGTATTTAATCCTCGAGCTGGTAAGTTTGCTTGGCTCTTTTGGAGTGGAAGAACTTGATAGATGTGAAGGTATCTGTATAAAGACTATTTATAGGTTTGCTTCTTTACCCAGCCCTTTCATACAGGCAGTTTTCACTTAAGTGTGGCTGTTTTGATCTTGACTTAAAATGATGTCTCATATGAATGACCCTGAGCCATCTCCAATTAATGTTGAGAGGCAAAGAGAAATTAACTAAGACATTAACAAAGAGAAGGGTGTAAGGAGTAGTGAGAAGCTGCTTTTACTGAGATACTGGTCAATTTTTTAAAGGAACTCACATTTGTTATATAAAAGTGGTTGCCAAAGTTACAGCTGTGCAATCAGACATTCTTTTTTTCCTGTGTAAAGTCAGTAGAAGTGGAGATAACTTGCTATTTCTCTTTTCTGGTATTTACAGACTTACTGTGCACAATTGTTTAGATAGGGGTTCTTACCTTCAAAATGTTGTGTTCCTTGCTAACATACCTTCCTCTTTTTACGCCATGTCTGTATCACTGAGGAAACTTCATCTTTGCTTTCCCTGCAGTTATATTAGTCATGAGTATTTTTTTTCTTTTGTGTTAGCCATGCAGCTTTTTAACTTGTGCAAAATATTTAAGTAAATGAAAGTGTGTGTGCACGTTTACTTTTATAAAACGCTCATATTGCAGTGACGTAATAGCCACTTAGCTTACAAAGGTCATGAGTGGCACAAGTATTGCTTGCGATCTCGGGTCAGCAAAACGTTTTTTTATCCTCAAACTGGACGCTTTCGCCGTAGGTGGGCCAGGTGTGCCCGGTGCTGTACAGATGCGGTGCAGGTGCAGCAGCGGCCTTGGGAGCTAATGATGTGTGGCTCTGCTGCGTGTCTCGCTGCTGCTTGTGCTCCGGAATCAGAAGTGAGCGCTGATACGGAAACATGGATTTATGAGTCGACCTTCATTTTAGTATCTCTTACTGTATAATCTTCAGGGACTAAAAATACACCAAGCAGCTAGTACACTCTAATAAGCGCAACTAATACCTCTGCTCTGCCACAGGGAAGTCGGTCATAGAGCATTTGTTACATGCGTGCTGTGGTGACTTGATTTCTCGAAGACGCAGAGCATGCGCGGCTCCTCTGGTTTCACCCGTGGAAACCGAGTACTGCTGTCCAGTGTTATCATGCTTGTTAATCTCTAGTGCTTTTTATAGTGTTTCTGTCTAAGTTTACTGAATCTCTGCAGGTAGTTGGATGAAATCAACAGGTTATTATTAATTTCAAGTCCTTTTGAATTTCTGAAACCTTAAACTTTGAATGGCATAATCTTTCAGTAATCTGATGCCATAATTTCTGTAGATAAAGCTTCAAGAACCTTAGAGCTCGACAAAAGTCCAATTGTACATATACATTGTAAGCTATCGTCTCACTTCTCTATATAAGTTTTACAAAAGGTGCCTGTTAGGAGTTCAACTAATAAAGCGGTCATCATAAGATTGTTTAGCAGATAGCTTCACGTGAAGCTTGTTTTGCAGTGTGATCTGCTATAGTAAAGTACTAATGAGTGTCTGTTTAAGTACAGAACTTGACTCGAAGCCGTGCTGATGCTCTGAGACTGTGAGCGAAATAGAAAGGTGCATGTCACCATGTTACTCATACTTTTCGCTCCCCCAGCGGTTTCTTTTTCCTAAGTACTGCCAAAGAATACATAAATTGAGCTGCTTGCCCATGAGGAAGGGTCTGAGCGTGACATGCACATGGAGAAATGATCCAAATATTGTAATGACTTAAAGCATAGAGGACACTGGCAGCTAGAAATGGATTTGAGGTTTCCTGACTTTATTACAGTTAACAGTACAACTTTCACACCAGATGTGTTTTGTGCATCATAAATTAAATCTATTAGGTCATACTATTCCAAGAAGTTGAGGTCAGCATCTAATGCTGTCTGCTTAAAAATGAGTAGGTGATCCACAAATAAGAACTCTTATTCAGTACAGCTACTCATATTATTGTGTTTTTGGTTTGGTTTGGTTTTTTGTGATGGTTGACTTCTTTCTGCTTGGCTGAATGGGGCTGGCTTCTGCAAGACTTGCTTAACACCGAGGAAAATGCATGTAAAAACTTGTACGTTCTCAGTGCCCATTTTCTGTTCCTTGTTCACCCTTCCCACACTTTGGCCTGTCCTCTTGTGTCCATGACAAGGCAGTGGATAACTTGCAAGGCATCCTTCCGTAATTCAGCTAATTGCTCCTACCGGTGTTCTAGTTTTCAGTGTTCAGTTGGTTCTTCCTGTAGCTGTAATTGCTGAATACAGTTGAACCTGTCTGATTTAAAAATGTAATGTTATAAGATAGTTACCAGGAAAGTTTTAATGCTATAGTTACGTGATGTCTGATGCACTTTCTACAAATGCTTTTTTCCTCAACTGTAATTCAGATTCCATGCTAGTTTCCATTGTTGGAATGGCACTGTACACGGGCTATGTGTTCATGCCTCAGCACATCATGGCAATACTACACTACTTTGAAATTGTGCAGTGATGAAGAAAGTATTTTCAAGAAGTAATCGGGCTCTGAAATCTGGTCTACAAAGAAGAATGAACCTCTTAGTTTTAACAAGACTTCTACCAATGTCAGAAAGACACAATTATGACTCTGAAGACTAGGAAACGAGATATGTAGAGCAGGGACGTGAGATGTCCCCTATGTTGTGTTCATTCCTTTTAATTTTACAAGATATGCCCTTGTATAGTAGTTTTGTCTACTTTAACATTGTGATTGTACTTTGATATCAGTATTTTCTTAACTTTGTGACAGTTTCAATATTGCACTGTGAAAGCTTTTCTTAATTGTAATTTTGAGTAAATCTTAATTGCCTTCTATTTTTAATCGGAAAGTCATCTTATTAAATGGGGCTTAAAGCTTTTGCTATTGTATGGTATGTATTTGCCTGGATATTTCTATTAATGCGTTTTGTAAGAAAATACATCTAGATTCATATTAGAGACATGGATATATTCGTCTAACCCTATTTACAAAAGTTAGTTTGTATGACTGAACTCAGGTGTACTGTTTGCTGTCCAGACTTTGTTCAACAGTATATTTGTGTGTATCACCTAAATTTGGAATTAGCAATTATTTCAAGTTTCTGTATTCCACCGGTTGGAGGAGGGTGGGGGAGATGAGGCATTGAGGCGGAGTGAAGACTGCATTCGTTATGTTTGGAGTAGTGCTGTGGTTCTGGGCTTTATCTAGTGGGGGGAAAAAAGGACTTTTCTTTACTGACATAGGCCCACATAAGGCTTTGGGATAGCACTTTAAATCAACCCTGTTTTTCTAGCTACCAATTCAATTGTACTTTTACAGGATGCTTTATTATGTTCCAATGGTTATGGTTTCTGCTAATTTTCACTCAACAGTGTAACTATGTCTAGGTTTTAAAGGGGTTTTCTATTGCTGCTAGTGTTCCAAACATGTTCTCGCTACAAACGACCAAAACATAGGGGTTTAAATGGACTTGAGTTACAACTACAGCAATAAGTAGCTGAATACTTGGCTGAAGTCCTGTCTTTTTTTTTAATAGGGATTTTTTTCAGTTTTGTATTCTGAAATGTAAGATGGTGACAACCTAACTTTCCTAAGTGGAGGATTTTTTTGTTGTTGTTGTTTAAAAAATAAAAGTTTAAAAGCAGAGCTTTGATGCAAAACTTTCTTTGAGAAGTTAATGTGTTTCTGAATGCTGCTTGCTTTTCTCAGAACTTTGCAAAAGGCGAAAAATGATACTTGACCAAAGAATTGTGATTTTAATGGCCTGGTAATAACAGGTACTGTTATATCTTTTATGCAACTTCTACTGAAATCAGGAACTATACCTAAGTTGTACAACTAAATTGTTGTCTTTTAGGTTTATTTAATTTTCTCAAATGCACACTCACGAGAAAAGAGTGTTTTTTTCCCCCCTGTATTTAAGAACTTAATGTGTATTTGATTAAAAACTCCGTTGTCGTCTTGGAGCTATGAACAGTGGGCCTCAAACTTCTTAGGTGAACCGTAGCTTTACTGAAGTTGGTAGGAGTCTCCTACTAAATTAGTGCCTTTGCTTATTAATAACTGGCTATCTAAACATAGGTAGGTTTTTGGGGTGGTGGGGTGGTTTTTTTTTTTTTAATGTATCCAGAGTTGTATGTGAGTATTTTAAGTATATATGGAGATAACGATAAGTTAACATACTCTTTTTGAAGTAATGTAGCATAAATTCCTGCTGTCCATGGATTAAACTGGTACTGTGATGTTTTCTTGCGAACTACTACCGTGATTGATACACATCTACTGCTGAGAAAGGGAGTTAGTTGTGTGGGGGGGAGGAAAAAGCCCTCCTGTGCAGTGGCATTAGGAATGTTAAGCATGATTTTTAATTGTGAAAGGTTTTATAAAAGGGCTTTGGTATACCGACTTTTATTAGCTGTCTGCTTTTTGTTGAGAAAAAAAGAGTAACCATACTCTCCAGTCACTTGCGTTATGTTGGAGTGGGCTTGATCGATACCATACTTGAATTCAGTTTGCTAATTTGAGTACAGCCTTTTTCGGCATTTGTTTTTTTAATTATAAATCAAGAATCTCATAGTCTTGGACTGTTCTTTTAGATTCCGGATGCTTTGTTAAAGATGGAATAATGTCATTAATAAAATACTATATGTTACTAGAGTTTGAATTTCTAGAAGAAAGTTTCTGCAACGTGTCCTTTTCATAAAGTTGATCTAGTGAAAAGATGGTTCAAAGGGTGATAATTATGAAGCAGAGTAAGTTTTCTCTTTTAAAGTAAGGGTATTGGTAGGGATTTAATTAATCATTAAATTTGAATAATAAATGAATCATAAGGCTGCCAAGTTGTTTTCCCACTGCAGTCTACTTTATTGTCATGTTAGTTGTGGGATCATATCCTCCTTGTTATAGAACCGTAAGCTTTTTCTGTGCAAGCTGGAGGTTGAAGGCAGTTTAAATACCATTTGGAGGCAGCTGGTCAATTATGCTTCTGTTTAAACAGGGTGATAATAATTGAGCCATCAGTAATTTAGATAAAGTTGGAAAAAATAATTGTGAGAAATGAGGAAAAAAAAAAATCTGAGAGCCCTACAAGTGGCTTTACGTTAGTCTTTTAGTAGTAATAGCTTTTGGGGTTTAGATTGAGTCATCAGAAATAAGCGTTTAAAAATGCATGAACTGTTACAGCACAACTGATAATACCAGCTCCATCAGCCATCCCCTGCCTGAGGCTGGCAAGAGGTGCGGCCGGGCCATCCCGCCCGGGTGGGATGACTTGCTGTGCTCGTCGCCCTGGCAGGAGCCCGCGTAGCCTGTGGCCGGGGTGGCTTCCAGAGCCGGCTCTGCAGGAGTACCTTGGCTGACACGAGGGCTGGGTGCTGTAGAAACAGTAATTAAAAACCTTTGCAGTAGGAGCTGCCATAACCGAAAGAGGAAACCGAGGCATAGTATTGCAGAAAGTCAGTCTGGAGCCAGAAACGGATCCAGGACGTGTGTGTATGTATGTATGTCCTGGACCAGTTACATTTATGTGTATGTATATATATCCCCCTGGACCAGTTACATTTATGTGTATGTATATATATCCCCCGTTTATTTCTTGTGTGTGTGTGTGTATATATATGCATGTGTATATATATATATGCATATATATATATATAAAACCTGTTTATTTCTTGTCAGAAATTATTACGTAGCAATTAGTTTGGAGACAGAGGCTGTTGGTTGGTTGTTGGGTTTTTTTCTGGTTTCTTATCTGCCCTGTGAGGAAAACACCAGAGAATCCTAAATCGAGACTTTCTTGGCAAAATTTAGCAAGAAAACCATTTGTTTGTGGATTTGTGTAAATATTCAATATTAAAAAGAAATAGGTGTGAAAGGAGCATAGCACTGTAAAGGTGAACCTTGTGTCAGATGTGCATTGTATTACTGCCAATTGGTGCAGCTGGTATGATGTTGTGAAGCGTTGCCCGTTTCATTCGGGTGCAGTAATGAAGTGTGCATTATAAGTACTGAAGAAAGGGTACCTGCTGTTGGCTAATAACAAATAAAGGTTATATTGAGGTGAAGAGACACAACTTGAAGAGATCTGATACCGTGGGATTAGTGTGCTGTGCACAAAGCTGTGGAGACAGCAGCCATCCTCTGAAATATCAGAGCAGAATACTCTGGAGTTGGAACCCCAATAAAGGTTTTCAGTGCCAGAAGTTCCTTTCACCTGCTAATTTGCCCATGTTTTCTACAACTGCTATTGTAGGAAAACAGTTTCTTCCCCTCTTATCCTGACACCAGTGGGTTGTTTTTTGCTTTTTAAAGACAAAAGCATGAAGCTTTCCATGTGGTTTGCATTGTTTCTCTGTTTGATCTGCTGGGTCAGCCTTAAACTGCAGTCATCACTGAGCACAATAGCCGCTGTTTTTTCTGCTTTTTGTTTGTGTAATGATGGTTTAAGGAGAAAATGAGGCATCGTAGTCCGGAGCTGGATCCAACTTCCTCTCCGTGTGATGGGGAGAGACGAAATTCTAGATCTGATCTAGATCCCAGTGTGGGATTTCAGCAGGAACCCCTCTGCTTTTTGTAACCTTCAGTATATCATCACAAGATCCTCAATCCATCTAAACTATCATTGCATGATCAAAGACTAAGAAATTATGAATATCCACTCTCCCTGAGGGTTTAGCTGGATAACAGTTGAACAGGCCTTGATGTAAACCTGATTCAAACGCTGATCCGATTTCTAAAGTATTAAAGTTGAGCTTTTTCTTCACAATAATTTTGCAATGGCAGCAGTGTCTATCTCGAATGTTACAAGTACTTACGGTTAAATAAAATGGGGAATTACATTACACAATACCTTATCACTAAATGTTTAACACAATGTACAAAAGCTGGGAGGTGGCCTTGGCTGAAAGTCAGCCTGTGCCGAGGTTCCGTTGCTGCTGCACCTCTTTGCAGCGCTGTGTGGATTCAGTGAGCCATCTAGCATGTGAGCTTAACAGAATTTGTCTTACCTGTGAATGGACTTCTTGTCGTATTAAAAAAACCCCAACGACCCCAAAACCAAACTAAGGCACTGGCTAGCACTTTATTTTGTAGGTAGTACTGCTTATTTTAATAATGAATAAGATGATGATATACATGTGCAATTTATAAGCTGCATCTGTTTATGGATCAGGTATTTAGACGTTATAATATGAATGTACAGAAGCATGCTTTATTTTGGAAAGAGCCCTGTCAAGTATTGGAGACTCTTGTTTTATACTTACAACAGTTCCCTATGTTTTGCTGTTGCTAAGATTTGTGGCCCCAGAAGCTTATAACTCCTTGGCATTTTGGAGTCTGTTAAAGAGATTCCACTTTCATGTGTAGAGAAGACCCTCTGTTAACGGCATTCTTCATTCTGGAGGAATTTTTAAATGAGTTACAGTGATTCTAATCTAAAATTGGTTCATTATGTAAAATCAAAGGGAAGGTGCGTACAGTGGAATTGATAGCAAAGAAGAGAGACTAGAAATGAAAATTTTGTTTGTCTTTGGACAAACGACAGGATGAACTGAGGAATGAAAATTCTTTTACAAAGCCTCTGGTTTCTGTGAAACTTAAACATTTATGAAATGGGATTTTCTGATGTTTTGAAAAATGTAGGAGTTATTTCCCTCAACAGAAAGCGTAGCCTTGGTTTTCAAATTTGAAGCTGATACCTGTGCTAAACCCCAAAACTTACTAGGCAAAAGAAGGTAAATATTTCCTGTAAATATAACAGTTACCAAGCTAGGAGCTTTACATTACAGAAGAGTTGGTTTAAGGGGTGACAGTACTGCCATGGTAATACGACTGCATATTTAGACTGTGTGGTTGGAATGTGTGGACCCATGGTTTCACCTGGGTGGGAGATCCTTCATGCCATAAAGGCACCTGCTAGCACTGGTAGGATGTCACGGTGATTTATTTATTTATTTAAAGGTTTGGAGTGATGGTGTTTGGGATTAGAGACTGAATAATCATCCTAAAGGTTTTACCCTTGTATCTTGTGTTACGTAAACGGATGTTTTGATGAAATAAACTGATGGAAAACCCTGCGGCCTCGACACCTGTCTTAAGCTAGACAGATAATCGTGGAGCCGTAATCGCTAAATTGGATGTAGGATGTGCCAGTTGCAGACAGATAATCATGGAGCAGTAATCGCTAAATTGGATATATGACGTGCCAATTGAAGCTACAGACCAAACTTAAGCTTGGAAAAGATGGTGTGTCTGTGCAGGGAACAGCCATCCTCGTGTTGGCAGGATCATGGTGGTGATCTTGTGTCACAGCCTGTTACGGGCTGAAACGCGCTTTTATACGTTAAGACTTTTTTTTTTTTTCTCCCTTTGGTTGGCCTTTCTTAACCTTGAAGGGCGTGTCTGCGTACAGTATCAATCTTGTCACAGCAATAAGTTTCATTATGCTGGATTAGGTTGAGGGTGTTTTAATGGTGAAAAGTTGACTAATTTCATAGGTGTCTCTTCTAGTCTTTATTGCTTGAGTTTTGGAAATGAAGCATGTGATTAATAAACAGCTTACTACTATCTTCCCACAAAAAATGATTCATAGTATTTCTTTTATTTAATCCTATTGAAGAGGTTATCCAGATAATGTTTGAGGAAGAAGCCCAAGATTCAATTTATAGTTGTAGCCAGTTGCTTTCTCATTAAAACTGATAGTTCTTGGATGTGAATCTTCATAAGCCTGAATGTTCCTGTACAAACTCCCTGCTTAAGATCTGTCTGATAGTTGGAACTAACAGATGATCAACACTTCACTAATATTCATACAGTTACAACATCGTGTCTGATGCATCTGGTTTTTATTCATACTCATACCTGCAGGTGGAATTGTCTTGGCATATCTTGCATTTTGGACTCCCTGCAATTTGAGACAGACAGCTTATCTCGGGCCCATATTTCACGATGACAAGAAGACATACTACGTAGCCCCCAAAAGAATCTTTTGGGAAAAAAATTGGCTTGGCAATGACTGATCTTATTTGTCTTTTCTGTGAAGTTCGTTTGCTTGTTTTGGGCCTGCCTAGGGAGAACAACTAAGTATGATCACGTAAGGATTTAAACCAAAAATCCTCTGGCCAAGGTTCGTGTTCCTCTCCTCTCCCTGTAATGACTAGCTGTTGTCCTTTCTTCCATTTGGATTGTTTTTCTGTCAAGTTGTTCCTGCTTCATATACTTCAAAAAGCAAGAAATTGATGCCTCGGAATAAGTTTTTCAGTGTTGCTATTTAATGCACACCGGTAAGGTTATGAAATTCTGGAAGACATCTTTGCCTAATATTCTTGCTGGCATAATAGGATTGTGCTATCAGATCATCTGAGGAGTTACCCAAAGGCACACTTGCTCTGAATTTGAGTATCTAGTTACAGGTGCCAGACTCATGACAGCTTGTTCTTTTGCTTATGTTACATTACTGGCTCAAAACTAACATTTTGGAGAGAAAGCCCCTGTATTGCATGCCAGGACCCAAGAAGTTTATATGCTTGAGTGAGTAATACTTGCTGAGTTTTAATCAGAATTATCAGATAGTTCCCAAACTCAGGATTCAATTAGTGGGTGATTATATGAAATTATATGAATTATATGAAATTTCTTGGTCATTAACCATGCTTCAGAAAAACATCTTCAACCCCCCCCCATGTGGTTGTAGAGTACTCCAGTAGGCTGGACAGAAAAGTAGTGTTCAGATCAAAGTGACTGAGGATAAAATGCGCAGTCTGTCTTAGACCACGGAAACAGGGACCGTATTCAGATGGTCTGCTGAACTCCTGTTATCTAATCAAATGGAAAGGTGGGCTCCACTGGAAACTGAGCAAGGAGCTACCTATACCCAGGGAACAGGAGACAACTTCTGTGGAAGCGAGGCTTTCTGGGTCGGGATGCAGCTGCAGGATATGCCTCCACAATGTGATTGTGCCTGATGCTGAGAGCCGAGAGTACTCTGCAGGAGGGCTTGTGCAACTTCTCTGGGTTTCCTTGGAAAGAGACTTATATTAAGCCATGCTTACGCTGAAAAGAATGAAAGTGTTTGCGAGGAATCCTGAACAAGCTGAAGGACGCAGAGATGCTAGCTCTCGCCTCTGCGCTGTGCTGCATGGCGTGAGGTGGACAGCCTTTAGACATCTGCATGACATCTTGGTTTTTGGTACTGCTTCTGCTAAATGTGATGTGCACATGTGAGCACAAATGTTCTGTCTTGTGCCTTTTGAAAATCATAAAGCTTGTTCAGATGAGCGGCAGGCGTAGTTCAAGCCTTTCATTCCTTCTTCTTTGTCCGGTGACTGCAATCTGGGGAGCAGATGCTACGCTGATTGGTCGTCTCTAAGTTGATTGATGATGGTAATATTTATTCCTTTTAAAGCCAACATATATGCATCCCATGATATACCAGTGTCATGGATGTCTCTACCTGCTGCAAGAAGCAGTCCTGTTGGGAAAACCTCTTTTGCCTGATATTTCAGCAATGTTTGAACTCTCCATACAGCTACTGATAAACCCATTGCATTGTGCATTAGAGTGGTTTCAACCGGTGTATACTTTCTCAAATAGTTTCAGGCCTAGATTAGAAGGACGGTAGATGTAAGAGGGAACATGGATAGGAGAAACAGAAATTGATCCACATCTGTTTTGTTTCACCTGCTGAGTTACCGCGTGTGTTTTGACAGTTGAGACTGGAGTTACCAAGGGTAAAGCACTGGGTTACAAAAACAAAGGAAAACAAGACATGGAAAGTAACACTGATGATGCTGTGGTGAGGGTCTGCTGTGACCTCCTGCCTATTAGGGTGAAGAGGGTGAATTTTTTTTTTTTGCAAAAGGCTTACTTCTATAAGCAAGGTGCTTGTTAGTGAACTAGAAGGCCAAAAAAGAGCACATAAGAAGTGGAAAGAAGTAAGGACAGGCTACAAAGGAGATGTGTAAAAGCATTGCTTAGACAACCAGATGGCCTTATATGATTAAATGACTTGTTGTGTGGATGAGGGCAGTGGTCGATGTTCTTGTACCTTGACTTTAGAATGGCTTTTGACACAATCTCCCACAGCATTTTCATCTGGACCAGAGGAAGTATGAGTAAAGTGAATGGACTGTTTGGTGGTTTGAACTGGCTGGATCACTGGACTCAAATCAATTGCTCAATATTCGTTTGTAAGGTGGCTAAAAGTGGAGTACTCTGTAAGGTGATACTGGGGCTGATGTTCAGTATCTTCATAGATGACCCTGATTATTAGACAATGTTCCTCTATGAGGGAGGGAGTTAATATGCTGAAAGTTAGAGCTTGATTTCAGGATTTGGCTGAAAGAAACCTCATGCAGTTTGACAAGGAGAAGTGCAAAATTCTCAGCTTTGCTGAGAGAGATCCTGGGAGTTACAGTGGCATGTGCTGAACATGAGCCAACAGTAAGTTCACAATATAAACATGTCAGCCTGTATGCTAGGCTACAGTAGGAGAACATGGCCACCAAATCAAGGGAAATGATTATTCTCTTCATGCCGTTGGGGCTGCAGCTGCAATAGTGTGTCTGGTTTTGGGCTCTTTGGTTCCAGAAGGATGGTGAGAAACTATCCAGAAGAGGCTACAAAGATGGTTAGGAGGTAGGAACAGGTTTCCTAGAGTGGTTGTGAAACCTCTGTCCTTGAATGTTTTCAAGACTTGGCTGGACAAAGCCATGACTAACCTGATTGGAACTAGTGCTGGCAATAGTCCTGCTTTCAGTGGGAGGTTGGACTAGGTGATCTCTGGAAGTCCCTTCGAACCAGCTTTTCTATTGTTCTTTAAAGACTAAGGAAAAAGTCAGGTGAAGGAGTGATACCGAAAAAGTTCACATGGATCATAATAGCAACTGAAGCAGTAGGCATTAGGAGAATTATACAGAACCTGAAGTGTTAGAAACTCATGGGATGACAGAGTGAAAGTACAGGGAAGGTGCTGAGGTGAGAGTGGTGATGTGGTCCCAAGATGATCTCTACAGCAACATTTTATTTCCCTCGATGCTATTATTAGTCAATAAAAAGTTACAGTTAATAAGACTGAAAACAACAGAAGGGAAAGCACTATTTTCTGAGCTTGAAATGAAAAAAAAATCAGGAGAGGCATGTGCTGCAATATTTTGGAAGTCTGTTTCCTATAAAACTGAACAGCTTGTGAGCTGAGCCGAATTATTTACCTTCTCATGAGCTCTGTTTTCAGAAGTGGTGTCTCATGGACTTGCCCTGTACTTTGTTGTTGTTGGTACAACATTAAAGTGACTTTTTTTTTTTTTGCCTTGGAATGCATGTCCTGAGTTGTCTTCTGGGCTTAAAGGCTGATTAATCCTTATCCACATCCGGGGACTTTTGTACTTGAGACTTGACATGTCATAGTCATGAATGACTCTTCTGTTAAGAAATCAAAATGTCTCATCTCCATTTTCTGTAAAGTATTGTTTCTGGAAGAGAACAGAAAAAAGAATCTAATTTCCACTAATTCAGTGTGAGGCTGTTCCCTGTGGAACTTGAAAATAGCTTATTTATGGGAGCTGATTGTTCTTATGAAAGGCCTGAAACTGTAAACCAGAGAAAACGTCTGGTTTTGCAGTCAGTATTTGTGGAGTAATTTTTTCTTTCCTCTTGGTTATTATAGAATTGCTGTTGATGTTCTTTTGTGAATTCCTGAATGATGTGTGGTTAAGAAGAATTGTTAAAAAGGAATGCTTTGTTGTTTCCCAGTCCTGGATCTTCATCAACAAGAAAAAAAGCACTCTGTAAAGAACTTTTTTTTGTAGGTGTCAGAACACTTAAAAAGTGCCACTTAGGTGCCTTCAGTCAGAGACTAGATCTTTATTTTGTGTCCTTTTGCAGTAGTTGAAAAGGGTGGGAGGGAGCTTCTGCTCTTGCTAGAGGTGATTTTTAGCTTTTTTGGACTATAAGGGCTCTGAGATCTTGGCAGAAATGAGGATCCGTGTAACTTGAATTTCTCTTCTCACTATGTCCAGTTTAACGGGTAAGGGATGTGGTTACCCTTGCTAGCTGAAGTTAGTGCCAGCTTTACTTACATAGCTAAAATGCAGTAGTATGGTTACTCACCTGGGGAACCCAGCTTCCAGTCCTTGGTTTCACATCCAAATTAATTTAGGAGAGTATCAGGGAGACTGTAGCATCCTTATTAGCACACGTCCAGACTAGGTGTCCCTCGATCCACACTATGTGGCCCCAAGTGCATTAGCTTCCAGCTTTCCTTTACACCTGATTGAAAATTTCACTCTGGGAATGAGACAGATTTCCCACTGACAACTCAATTGATATGTCAGGGTAACTACACCTGATCCCTGCAACCCCCCTGGCAACAACTCTAAATGCAGTCACTTGTTTTGAGTGACAGCACTCAAGGAATTAGAGCTCACCTCTACGGTGTGGGTGAAGCTTGTGAAAATAGTCCCTGCTCTCCATTTAATTAGCCTGTTTGTCATACCAGCTTGATGTACTGGTATAACAAGCCAGAATGTCGAGTGGATTACAAACATCAAACAACTGCTATGCTTTTAAACGAGCTGTAAGTTTAAGATTTCTAGTCAAATCAACCTTCTCACAAATCCATCAACCAACGACAACCCCCCAGGAATTACCCTTTAATGAGGATGCTGTCAGTGAAAGGGGGAGTTTGCACTAGTGAAAAGGAAATGGCATCTGTCTATCTGGAAATGGCCGATTCCCCAGCTGTTCCCAGCTGTGCGCTTTTGCAGAGCTCTGTTCCAATTAGAGATTAATTTTGGGGACTGCTAGCACAGCAAAAAGCAGTGCATGGTTTTGAAGAGAAGGGAGTCTATTTTCGTGATCAACGGGGTCTTCTACAGTTTTGGGAGCCAAAAGGTCTTCTGATTGTTCTTGTCCTTACGCATCTTTTCAAGATGCTTTTTGTATGCATCATATGCTTGTACAAATAAAGGAAGAAACCAGGTAATGTGTTGTGGGGTGGGGCTGTTACCCTTCCGATTATGATTTTCCTCATTTCTAACCATAATCCTGCTTCCACCTAAGCCTATTGCTACCTGCCCTGTCCACCGTGTGCAAAGATGACTGATTGTTCCTTTTCTCTTTGCAACAGGTTTTTATATACTTGAAGGCTGGAGGGATGAGGCAGGGAATTAACAATCTTCTATAAGCGAAATTGCCTCAAATCTTTTCTGAAACTGGATGTTATCTCATCTGAGGCCTTATCAGTGCCAACTAAAGCAGAAAAATTGTATCCTGAAAGACACATGAAATAATCCTGTTCATACATCCCTGTTTGCTTTTTCACAGTGGCGTTATATTGACTTGCCTTCTGCTTGGTATCTATTGCCTTCCGATCCTCTTAAGAGCTGTTACCTCGCCAGCCATTTCCCGTCCCAAAGTCATTCACTTGGCTGGTACTATGAAAACGGAATGCTTGACATAAGTTCCTGCTCAGTTTGTCTCCTTCTCCCAGCTGCTTCTCCAGTTTGTTTATTTTGAATTCTGTTTGCCATCCAGTATACTTGCAGTTCTCCCTACTTTCCATTGTGCAGATTTAATAAGGTTGTTTATTCCATTCTCCAGATTATTAGTGAAAGCACTGAATGAAGTTGGAAGTGGTGCAGCTATCCATGAACTATCCACCTCAATGCATCTTTCCTTTTTGACAGGGAACTGTGGATAATTACCCTTAGGAATAGTGTCTGATGACTTTTGCAGCCATCCTATGGTGGTTTGATCTAATCTTTGCTTCTGCAGCTTACTTACAAGATTGTCATGTTAGGTAACATCAAAGGCCTTTACTGAAATTCAGTTTTGACATCTGTCTTGGTTTAACCCCAGCCGGCAGCTAAGCACCACACAGCCGCTCGCTCGCTCCCTCCCGGTGGGATGGGGAGAGAATCGGAAGAGTAAAAGTGAGAAAACTCATGGGTTGAGATAAAGACAGTTTAATAGGTAAAGCAAAGCCATGCACGCCAGCAAAGCAAAACAAGGAATTCGTTCAGTACTTCCCATCAGCAGGCAGGTGTTGAGCCATCTCCAGGAAAGCAGGGCTCCATCATGCGTAGTGGTTACTTGGGAAGACAAACGCCATCGCTCTGAACGTCCCCCACCTCCTTCTTTTCCCCCGAGCTTTATATGCTGAGCATGACATCATATGGTATGGAATATCCCTTTGGTCAGTTGGGGTCAGCTGTCCCAGCTGTGTCCCCTCCCAGCTTCTTGTGCACCCCCAGCCTACTCACTGGTGGGGTGGGGTGAGGAGCAGAAAAGGCCTTGACTCTGTGTAAGCACTGCTCAGCAATAACAAAAACATCCCTGTATTATCAACACTGTTTCCAGCACAAATCCAAAACATAGCCCCATACTGGCTACTATGAAGAAAATTAACTCTATCCCAGCCAAAACCAGCAGAACATCAATTGCTTCTTCCTTGTCCACAAGGCCTGTTGGTCTGTTGTGGAAGGAAATTAGATTGGTTTGGTATGGTTTGTTCCCTACTGTTCATCAGTTTAGTACCTTCGGTGGGTTTACAGATGGTACAATTTATTCTAGTAGTTTTCTGGTAATTGAACATGACAGGTTTTTAACTTCCAGCTCCTCTTTTTCCTCCTCTTGTTAGAGGTGCAGTAGATTTTCTGTCTGCCAGAAAGTGCCTATGAGTTCTCCAGGATGACCATCAACACTTCTGGGATTAATTCCTCTGTTTTTTTTTTTAATTATCCTAGAACAAACATCATCGTGCCCAACTATGAAAAGGATGACCAAGTTATCATAACCTATTCTTCTTACTGGGGCTTTTGGGTTAAAAATTCAAGCAATGTGAATCTGTTTTTATTTCATTATGTTTCTTTACTTTTAAAATATTTTTCTTAGAAATACTTAAATAACTATGCAGTAGGTAATCTTACCCTTTTTGTGGTTGGTATTAATTGTATTAACCATCTGCATGCTGCTGACATTTCTAGTGAAGACTCCTGTATGATGACATTACGTGTTTTGGACTTGTGCCATTTTTTGATATTTTTCTTCTTTTCTGAATTCCTGTTCTTCTAGCTGCTGAAGTATTTGTGTTAATATCCCTCCCTAGTTACATCTCACTTTGTCTTGCCATTCCTGATTTTGTCCCTAGGCACTCCTGCTATTCTTTTATACTCATCTTTAGTAGTATGACCTAGATTGTTTTCTGTACACTTCCCCATTTTTATCTGAGGTCAATAAAGAGCTTTTGTGTAATTTCTTTGAGGAACTGGTATGCTAATTCCTTTTTTTTTTCCCCCTTAATACAGAGTAAGAGTTCATAACAGGCAAAGTTTTTTGAGTTTACCTTGTCTTGAAGGTAATTTTCTTAATATCTTTTACTCAGCCTTCCAAGGATGACTCAGTCGATCATTTGTTCATTGCTGTCACCTTTACTTTCCCAGTTGATCCCTTCCTAGATGTTAGCACCAAATCGAGCAGTCCTTCCTCATGATCCTGTCCCCGCCCGCCGTGTCAGAAAGCATTTTTATTATCGCCATCCACAGGGCTATGTCCTGCTGGGCTCCCCTCCCAAAAGCAGCCTGGGTGGGTAGGTAGTTCCCTGCCATTACTACTTTCTGGGTGACGTTGCGAAGTGAGCGGGGTGTGTGTTCATGGGAAGCCTCATCCACGTAAATTTAATCAATACTCAGTATGACATCTTCATGTTTCTTTTCCTCTTCATTCATCACTGTTACCACAGGGCAGGTTTAACTCCTGATGCAGTGCAGACCTCACAGCGTTCTCAAAGACAGCAACTTTTCTTCTTTTTAGTTTACCTGTCCTTCCAGAAGAAACTCTGCCCATGCACGTGTATCTGATAGAGCAAACTGTATGGCCCACGGATCAGTACCTCTCCCTAGATGCCATACAGTCTGCTCCATGCTCCTGTGGAGCCACGTACAGCTTTTGTATGCGATGTTGACCCATACCAGGTGATGGGAGGAGTAGAAGATGGGGAAGGGAACAGTTGCATATCAGTTATTAAGGAGGGGAGGATGTGTCATAAGGCCACTGAATATGTAGCAAATAGATCGCGTGGCCTAAACAATTATAAAGCTTGGTCATTTCTGGCTCTCAGCGCTGCAGCCACCGAGGTATGAAATACTGATTGGCACCCTTCTTCCCACCCTGGGATGCTACTTAGGCATCTTAGCAAACACCTTGTATGCAATGTCTGAAGAAAAATAAAGCAACTTAAAATTTTTGCAAATCGCATCCAGAGGTAGCAAAGCATCTGCACTGTTACAGAAAGGGAGATCTTCTGATCAGATGTATGATGCTTCCCATGCCGCTTTACTCTCCTTTTAAAGGGGAGATGCAGTACAGCAGTCGTGAAAGAAAGGATGACAGGAGCCCCAGATTAAACCAGCACTCTTCAAAATGGAAGTTTGAATGACTATGAAGTATGTTTGGGAAGACCCACCCCACCCCCCACTCCACCCCACCCCCCCACCCCTCCCCCCCGCAAAATATTCCCCTCCTCTTCCCCAAAATGTTGTCCTTCCTGGCAGCCATAAGAAGTGTGCAACAGTTACTTTGAGCTGGTGAAGCTGGGAGAGGGCAGAGCCAAGGCTGAGATCTCCAGAGGTTAGACATCTTCGTGGAGCAGAGAAAAACTGGAGATGGAAAGTGGTGCGGGAAGATGAGGAGGGCTGGCTGCAGGGAGGGCAGCAGGGAGTGCCGGTGAGAAACCGTGAGCTAAACACGTTCTCTGTAGGGCTCATCTTGACCTGAATAAATGAGGCATTTCAGTGTTACTTAAAGTAATGCAAAGGTAAATATCCAGCGCTACCTGATACAGGTAATGAAGCTGAAGGGAGATAAGGGGCACAGAATATCGATAGGGCTGGTCTCTGAAATGGAGAGCAGAGCTTTGCACACTGAGGTTGGGAAAATTGTCAGATTGTCATCAAAATTTGCAAAGACAACAAATTCCATAGAAACCCTGGATGGTTTTCTGATGCTCACTGGTGAAAGCCCCCTTTTTGGTGACTAAAAGGAAATTGAGTAGGGAGAGAGAAACAGTAGTGTAGGACGTATGGATTATAGCAGCAGATAATAATTGTGTGACACTTTCTTTTTCTTTAGAAGATTTTGTTCAGAGTCTCGCTTGGGAAAACATGTTGTAGCTCATTTTGAAACTCTGTTGGAGCTGCTAGGGGTACAGCCTATCACTTCAGGTGCTTCTAAGAAATGGTGAGGCTGATTGCCCCCCTCAGCGCCTTTCTCTTTCCACTTAGTGTGCACTTGCAAGAGGTCCAGCGCCTTGGCTGCAGGCTCAGCTGTGCTGCAGTGAGGGGCTTCATGGTTTGGACCTTGTGAGCCCCTTGCCTAATGGTGATGGCATAACAACAAGCTGCGAGTAGAGGACAGGCCTCTGCTTGTCTTGAGCCAGTGCTCTTATTTCCTTTTCTCCTCAATTTCCTGGTTGTCTTCAGATAGCTCAGGGATTAGGTAGCTCTGGTGTTAGAGTAGTAATTAGCCTGGCCAAAATCCCAGCCCTGTTCAAGTCAGTGGGATTGGTGTCACTGATGTGCCAAGTGTCAGGATTTCACCTCAGCGTGTCTTGAACTGCTTGGAGAGATGGTGCTACCTTGCTGTATTGTGTGCTGAGTGCAGTGTATTTACCACTTATTTATTCTCCCTGTGTAAGTGGGTATTTAAAATTCAAACCTTAAGCCAACTAAATCCACTGAAGTGGAGCTGAATATTTGTGAAAAACAAGTAAAAGTCTCTTCTCAGAGCATAAACACTTGTATTTTCCTTGCACTCAGTGTAAATGCTTCTGTAAAGTGAACTTAGCGCTGATGAAGTGTGCCTGTTTGAAGGCTCTGAAGCTGGAGATCTCTATCCTCAAGGCAAATCAACAGGGAACTGCTGATGCAAAATCCTTGGCTGAACACTTCAGCTCTGCACAGAACCGAGAACTGCAGATAGCCTGAGCTGACTACAGTATGGGATATAGTTCAGTCTGTGGCAGCACAGAGCAGCTCCATGTGAGATTTTTTTTTACCTTAGTTCTTATTTAGGGCAGTTAGGTACATTGAACTTCAGTGAAGAATAAAATTAAAATACGTTTTCTGATGAAAGTCCATTTGCTGTACTTCGTAATGAGTATATCACTGGCAAACTGCCTAAAAAGCTTCTCACCGTTTAGACTACACTTTAGGCTGTGCTTAGGGAGTTGGGTGGAAAAGGCTTTTTGCCTTCCCTGGAGAGATGTTCAAGTAGGACTTAGTTCCATTAGCTTTATGATATTGTTTCAGACCTCTCAAAGCCATGTGAAACTCCACCTCATCCTTACTCAGCTTGGGTGTTGCACCACCAGCTCCATGCTACACCACTGGTGATGGTGCTACCCCATCGGCAATACGCAGCGCAACCAGAATGGGATGGGTGAGACCAGGGTGTGCCCTAGAAAATTAGGGAGAAAGGTTTCCGCTGCTTACTATCTTCTGCAGATCGATTCCCACTCATTCTAATGGGGAGCTTGGCAACAGCTGAGGAAGCGGAAGGTAACCAGGGTTAACCGAGAAGGAAAAACATCAGAGATTTTTAATTCCTACAGACCTATACTGGTGCTAAACACAATCTCTTTTGGCATATGAAGGGCCAAAAATTGGGTAACCCAATCAAGTTAGTTCCACGCCTTCTTTCCTTCTGCTGATATTAACTATGTTTCAGGTTGGGTTAAAGTGGGACATCAAGCTGAGGAGTATTCAAAACTTTCCTCCAAGGAACAAAGGCATTTCCAAAGGATGGAATAAATTTTTGGTACTTTGTGTGAACCTGTCTTTCATACAGACTTATTGGCTTTTATTGGCCAGTGGAAATCCAAGTATTTCTTAAAAAAAAAAATGTATTTTCCTAATGCCTTGTATTTTGGAGATAGAAACTAAGTTTTCAGAATTAACCTTTTATCATACATGGTGAGTGATTGGCAGTGGTAAACATCCATACATCTTAATTTTCCCTGCTTTTGGTAGGATGATAGGATGATTCAATCCTGACTTGAAGTAAAGGCCATTTTATATGATACAGCATTGAAAAACTGGTATTAACCTGAAAGATGGGATTGCCTGGTATTGAATGTTCACATCTTACTCAATGGAAGCTCCTAAGTATGCCAGTAACACTGGATACCTGCATTTCAAAATTTTGATTATTAATTACTGTTTTCATTATGAGCCACTAGATAGATAAGTGCAATGATCTTCTGCATCTGAAGACAACAGGAAACTGCATTAAACCAAATTCCTGTTCACAAAGTGTTTCTGAAGGGAGATGGAGCCTTGCATGAGGCGTTACTGACTCCTGTTTGCTAGAAACCACTTCTGAAGGCCATGACCTGGCTGGAAAAAGGGCAGCTGAGGAAGCCAGTTACCTGGATGTGCTGGGTTAGAGCCAGGCCCGTTCCGGGCAGTTTGGGCTGGAGGGTTTGTAGATGTCCACAGCATTATGCTTTGCTTTGGGAACAGGGGGAACTGACTTTCTGTTTTATATTGACTTATCCCAGAGAGTGTGTGTGTATGTTTTTTATTGTTGTTTGTTGCTATAATTAATTTTTGCACTTGGTGAGCATACTATTTTTATGATATATCCTACCATACACCTGTGGAAGAAAGCAACTTTGCTGCATTCCGGGTGTCTTAGGTGTTTTCTTACGCACAAGAAGCTGAAATAATTCTTTTTCTATAGGACTTGACTTCTTAGGTAGCTGACCTCATTGCCACCACCACCTTGCTGTCTCTGGTCAGCCTCAACTCCTGTTTTGCTTTCCAGAACTGGCTCCAACTGGTCTTTGGGGACTGGGAATTGTGGGGTCGGTGTCTGTGCCAGCCTCTGCAGCCCCAAACTGGTGGCCTGAGCACCAGACCTGTTGTGACATTTTCCTGATGTTTGTGAAGGGTAGGAGGTCTGCTGCACAATAGCGTGGCGAGTTAGATGTCTTTTATTATGGATCTAAGTACTTGTGGTCAAGCCTGGGCAAGTAGGCACTAATGAGAGCCTAGGGAATGAACCAACAGCATAGAAGTACGTAGCATTGCCTGGTAAGGAGTAGTACCGAGGCGAAGAGTAAATATCCTGGTTTCTGGACTGTGAGTTCAGGTGTATGGGATTTATACGCTATCTTTAATTGCGCTTTTATCTTAGCCTGTGAAACCTCGGCAGGAGAATACAGAGTCAAGTAAAGCTCTGTGCTCTGAGGATGGTGGAGCTGCGTGGGGATGGCTTGTGCCCACAAATGCACTCAGCTTTCCAGCAGCGGCAGGACTGCACTCCCTGTGTGTTTTCTTCTTCTGATGCACACAGCACAGAAAGGTTATGATTATTTTCCGGCTTGTGGGTTTAATGAAAGCTTTGAAAACCTGGTCTTGTTTATCCCACTTCAAGCTGACTTGCAGACACTTACTTTTTGGTTTGAAAAGCTTATCTGAGTTGAAAAACCTATCTATGTTACAGTGACACGAATCCATACTTTAGGTGGTTTATGTTTCAAGTCAAATCTGGACATAGCTGCAGTGCTTAAAGGGTAGACCTGAAGGTAAGTTAAACACAGTATTCCTTCACATCTCTTTCCTCTTCTTGACCTGCCATAGCTCTTGCAGTGAAAAAGGAGACACAAGGATGACTGTGCCTGGGCGCAGCACAGAAGAAAATACTCTGATCTCATCACCATCTCCATTTTGCAAATATATCCAGAGCACAGCAGTGACAAACTCTTATTTATCCAGTTCCTAATTCCCCTTAGAAATGTGTTACATGCCAACGTTTATCTGGAGTCTCCAATGCCTCATTTTAGGTCCAAACAGACATTAATTAGAGACATTAAGCTCTCCACTGCTCCTAGGCTTTTCATGCATCACAGCTGGAGTTTGTTTATATTGCAAATCAGTGCCAAACAAGGCACACCCAAGCGCAGGCTCTGCACACAGTCAAAATCTTTAATAAACAAATTGAGGTTAAGCCCATTCGTTATTTAAAAAAAAAAAAAAAAGGGAGGAGGGGAAGTCCTTTCAGTCTTGAAATCCTGCAGTTTTTTATTTCTTTTTTGTTTTTAATTTAATGACATTTTGGAGCCAGAGTCTTTATTTTTAGGAAGATGAAAGTTGACAAGACTGCTCTTTTCTGTTGTCCTCCTGCTTTTTTTCTGCTGTTGTCCCTCTTCCCCCTCTTTGCTCATTCTTTTTCCTTTCAGTTCCTATACAGTTTTAAATTTATGCCCTTTCTGGTTGTACTGAAAGTCTGTTTCCTGGTTCATCCCATTTTCTAAGCCTTAAGTTGCTTATCCTTTTCCTTGTTTTAAGGCTTTTGAGGCACGGACATCCGTATTGTAGGTTATGGATAATATCCTTTCCATATTTATTACCCTAGTGTTCTGGTTTTATTTGGTCTGATTTTTAACATACCCTATAGAATAACAGCTTTTCCTGTTTGCTTACCCAGGTCTCTGAGCTTTCTCAACATCTAGATTTATGCTTGTGTTGTACTTATTTGCTGAGGTTGTTTTCATACAGCAGCTGTAGATAATTTGGTTTGGAAAGAAGTGTGGAGTGCTAGTTACAGATTACCTAGGAGCTCCGTTGGTGAGCCAGAGTGCAGTATGTTGGTCTTTCTTGGTCTGCCATAAAATTACTCCTGATTATTACTGCCTACTCCAGCCCGCAGCTTTTGGATGCTAATGGAGGTTTCCCCTCGTTGTCAGGGAAGGCTTGTACAACCAGATTGCTGACTCTTGTTACCGGAAGCATTTGGTATGGGGAAGGAACAAATACCTGCTTTTGTAGCTTTCAAAAGCCCATATAAATCTTAGCTCTGTGGTGAAACCTGGCAGAAGTATGTGTGTTTACTGTGTCAAACAAGTTTGTTTGCCACTGACAGTGCTCTTGTCTTTAAAATACAAAGAGCAAATGACTTGTACAGCCGAGACGCATCCCATTCCACGTGGGAAGTCTCTCGTAGGTTCAGCTTTTGCTGTCGTAGCCAGTGTGCAGAGTATGATGATGGCAGTGCCCAGTTAATGCTGTGCAACTATCTGTTTTCTTTGGTCTTCAAAGCCCAGCTGTGCAGAGATCTTGGCTTTTCTGGGCCCATCTTTGAAGCTGAGTTTTGCCAACTGTACCTTCCTGATCCTTGGGGATTACTGTGAAGTGCTGGCCAGACTGGTGCTGCAAAACCCTTGGTGTTTCACAGAGCTTCCAGCCAGAGGCTGGTGGCAGCGCTGCCTTCCTGGCAGTGTGCATGGAGGGACCTGGCTGTGGACAGGGTGTCCAGGACCAGTGGCCCCCAGCAGCTCTGCTCCTGTCCCAGGAGGTGATGAAGCCTCTGTTGACTGCTCTGTCAGAGGACCCGCCTCGACGGGCGATTCGGAGCAACCTGCAGCAGTGGTTTTTAGAGAGTGACCAGTTGCAAGCCCAGAGGAAGGTACAGTTACAATCAGTCTTTAGCAGGGAAGCTAAACAACGCTGGGGGAAAGAGCTTCCGAGGGGGTATCCCTCAGCTTTGTGTCAGGTTACTTACCCTGACATTGACAAACAGGTAGTTTTAGCATCACTGGGGACGTGCAGGTGGTTTATGTGTGTACCTGGCCCATGCTGAGTCTGTGCTGTCACCTCGCTACTCTACCTGAGCTAGCTCCACCAGCGTGGGTCTGGCTCGGGTATGCTCCTACCACACCTCTAATTGCACCGTGGTTTTATGTCTAATCTAGGAGGTATTTTACCTGACTGCTTGATCTTAAGTGTTCCAGCTACTCTTGGGCAATACATCTACGTATTTGGGCAGAGGGGACCAGTATGTGATACTGTTCCACCTTGTGGCGAGTGCTTTCGGTGGTGAGGTCATCTTGAGCAGACTGGCCGGTGCAGTGCCCCTTTTCTGTTTCCCTCTGCTCAGAAGGGTGACAGTTTACTTATGTTTGCCAAGACCATGTAATGATCAGCGTACTAATGTCAAAACCAGTTAGACTGCTGTAAGGGGGAGGCAGCTCTCACTTCTCTGCACATTTGTGGGTTTTTAAGACAGCAAGATGTTTGTTTTGATGAATAGGCAAAAAAAAAAAGAGGCAAGGCAATGTTAGGACAGCAAAATCTGAGATCCATAGAAAAAAAGAGGCTGGACATCGCTTTACTCATCTCCCACCCAAGTGCAGGACCAGCTATGCAGATCAGCAGTGTCCACTATGTTGAGCTAGACCGATGCCTGTCTAACCTGAGAGATCACCAGTGATGGCGATTTCATAACAACCCTGCGCAGTCTATTCCCCTGCTTAGGGAAATGTGCATACTTTAAATTAATGAGTGGATAAATGCACCTTAGTGACTCCACTGTCACCTTCTCTTGGATTTTGTGGCCATGGAGAAGGGAAACAGACGTGGATGATACCATGCCTGGGCAGTGCCTAATTCTCGTAGGTCCGTCCTGCGATCCCCAGGGATGAGTGCTGATGCTGCACGCGGGTGGCCTGGCTGTGGTCCTCACATCGTATGCCGTATGGAGTTAGATCTCAGCACTGCAAAGAGTAGATTGAATCTGCACTGGCCAGATCCCATGATTTTAGATGTTTACTGGTTTCTGAACTTAATATTGAGGGACGGTTAGCTGGGTAATGCTGAACCTCACAGCCTATCATAAAGCTGATGTTCTGGAGCCACATAGACAACACGTGCAAACTTGTTCCTTGTCAGCATAATAACAATAATGAGGTTACAATGTCAGCAATGTTAATAGAAATTACAACAAAGCCAGGTATATAAAATACAATGCGATAATCTACAGCCAATTAAGCTTCATTGTAAAGTGACAATGAACTTAGCTGCAAATGATTACAAAGCTGCAAACTATGTGACAGTGAGATTAGTTTGTTTGTATTAGTACCTCACTGTGTTTATCAGGCTGGCTTGAATGGAGAAGTTTTGTCTGAAAAAAGAGGCAGCGCTTTCCTAAATTTGGCTTCGGTTGTTGATTTGTACCTCTTGAATGAGACCCACCATTTTTTCAGATGGTGGAAAAATATGTATAATCTTTTTGGCAATTTCTCACACAGTGCTCGCTGCCTAATTTTTATTTTGATAAGATTGTTTATATTCAGAGTAATCCCCATCCCTAGGTTGTACTGGACGTACAGGAAAACAAAAAGGGAGACAGTAACCCACAACCTTTAAATGAGAGTTATCTCATATAACTCTTGAGATTTAAAATATACTGCTTAGGTGAGATGTTGAGTTTCTGACAGACAGTTCTTGCTCTTTCCTATATATATATAAATTGTCTCCTTTCTGGTCCATGTGCTAATTCAGTCACCTGAAATAGTGCTACAGGACAGACCTGTCTAAATGATGGTGGGAACGCTTAATTCCAGTGTTTCAGGGTTAGCATCATCATGCTTCTGTGTCGATCCCACTAACAGTTCATAAGGATTCAAACCTTTTAAAAAGGAGGATGACAGCTGTGACTTATGGCCAGTGTGTCATTTACCCTGATGATGAGATTTTTGTGACTCATTTGAGAACGGCTGAGTTGCCCGATGTGCAGTCGCTGTACCTCTGAGAGCAAGCCTTTTCCTCCTCAAAATAGGTTCCTATACAAATTGTTCCTGTGCGAAGTCACTTGGCGCTTGGGTGACTCAAACAATGAAAATACAAATGGGGTACCGAGCCCGCTCAACAGTAAGTGCCATAAAGACTGAACTCCTCTCTGTTGATGTTCTGCCTCATGTGTTATTGTTAGGAAAGAGCTCCCTTGATAAAACTCCACGAGACACCAAAACTATTACTTCTCAAAAATACATGAGAGGCAGCTGCTCATCAATAGATTTGTCTAGACCGCAATACTTGTCATTTCTCCAGAGTATTGACACATCACAGCAAGCAAAATGAGAACAAACTCATCTTTCCCAAGAAATGTCAGGAACGGAAGAACTCGTCCTTAAATGAGCACCTCTTAGATGGTAGGTCAGCCTCATGTGCTTAGTCATACAAAAGGTGAAAGAGAGCTCTTCCTCGTCTTGACACAGGTCATTTTTTGTCATTACAGCAAAACTGAATCCGTTATGGAGAAGCAGCATTGGTGCTAGGCAGTTGTTCACGCTGAGTGGTCATTACAACTGTCTAATGCTGTTTTTCCTTCGTTCAAATCCTGCAGTTCTTTATTTTCCCCCTCCTCCCCGAAAAGTAAAAGTATTTGATCTGACCTCAAGCTTCTGCTCATTACAGCCTTCCAGGCTTCTGTCTCTTTGCTTATGAATCAAACTCCATCACAAATATCTGCAGTTTTAATGCTATGGTGGTAGCACTCTTGGCATGTTGTTATAGCAACAGCACATACTGTATATCTCAGAATATCCCACATTGTATCACTGAAATAAAATACTTTGTGTCCTATCAGGTACACAGTATCTGTGTTGTTTTAAAGGATATGCTGAAACACCCATCTCCTTTATTAGATAACAGTCCCATTTCACTGCACTTGCTCTATACGTCCTGAGTTTCTAATCATCCGTAACATTTGTCCCAGAAACGCTCCCAGCACTGAAACATCCCTTTTGTAATGGAGCGAGCAGAACTGCGTGTACTCCTCCGGCGAAGAGTGAACAATTGATTTATACAGCGGCAGCCAAGGAGCCACTCTCTCCTGGAATAAATGTGTGTAGCAAAATAAATTAATGTTCGGAATTAAAACTGGGCAAGACCAAAGGAGAGGTAAGCTTGTTTCAGGGGAAGATGGGTTGCACGGCTGAATGGAGCAGAAGTGATGGCAGGACCTTCGGCGCTCTGAGGAGGGAAGATGAGGGGGTCACACTGGTCCTTCCTGACTCTTCCCCATCCTGCAGTGACCTGGGGATTTGTTTCTGCTTAGGGCCTGTGTTTTTTCTGCAGCTGAGTAAGTCTCCTGGCTGTCAGTCCCGGCTCTGCTAAGCCCAACACAGCCCTCTGCTGTGTGCGAGTGGGAAGTCTTACAGCCCGGCCTCAACCCATCTGCATGAGCCCATTTTTCAGACACAGCTTATACTGATGTTGCCCACCTACTCTCTTTTTTCACCTCAGGCTGGCATAGCGTTTGCATATCAGTTTAACGCTACAAAATGTTTTGCTTGGCTTGAAAATAAAAAAATCCATCAATCCTCTCCAAAATTTCACAGATGAGCGCTCTCCCTTCTTCACCCCACCAAGCACCTCCGCAAAGGAGAGCCTCAGCCCACGCTTGCGTGAGCCGATGTGAAGGACTTCTCTTACGTGGGGGCTGTTTTTACAGGCTGTATCAAAGTGCTTCAGGGGGAAGGAGTTGGAGCTGTAAATGGGGTATTTCCATTTACAGATAAAGTTACTTCAAATGTGGCAGTTTCTGGGAGATGACACCTAGTGGAAGTACGACCTTCTCAACAGTTTTACCATTGACAATAGACTGTGCTAATAGATATCTGAATTTACGATGGCTTCATTTGCATCTGCCACTGCGCGTTTGCTTGCATTTCTGGGCATTTTCTGCAATGGCCCATTGCCTTTTTCTCATAGTGCCGTATGAGGACACCTTTTTTTGTCTGGTGGAAAAAATAAAAAAGGACAATGTATGGACAAATTAATAGGATAGAAAGGCTTTTGAATCCTTTGAAAAGTGTGCAGATGAACGCCTCCTGCCCATGTTCTGCTTCTGCGTGCTTGTAACACAGAGATTAGAAATCTGCAGAAAAGCAAGGGGTGGGCTAGGTGACCTGCAAAGGGTCCCTGTCAACCTCAGCATCTCTTTGATTAAGAGGCATCATGCTAAAATCGATTAAAGGCAATAGAGGGAAAAAAATCTCGCATATACACACAAGGCTTGGGGGGGGCGAAGGGCAAAAACAAAAAAGGAGTGAAAGTTCCCTTTTTTTGTTGGTTGCTTACACTGATGTTATCAAACAGACCAATGTATACTCCTTGCAGAAATGAGCACAGAATGGGAGACCCTGTTGTTAGAGAGAAATGAGGGGCTGGTTTCCAGCAAGGCACATATATAATAGCGCTTTCCTCTTTCCTGAACAACACACACAACTGCGCTTTCTTCCTAGTGCCTGTTTGAGGCATACTGAACTCTTCTGTAATTCACTTCAACTCTGACATCTTGAAAAGGTCACATCAACAGCAGGCAGTTATATGAAACTGGCAGTTTTTGCATAGGATCAGCAGGGGTATTTCAGGCTGGGCTGAAGAAGTGTTTGTAGGAATCTGCTTACAAGTTTATGTGGAGTTTGTTTGTGTCACTCCAGTGCTAGTATTTTTACTTTCACAAGCATTGCAATTTAAAAAAAATAGAGAGTTTTTTTTTAAAAGACTGACACAACACAAAAACCTCCTCAAAATAGGGGATATCAAAACCTCAAATTATTTACTACCTGGGTAGTAAGTATAAGTAACTATTTACTTGTACTTTCCACATCATGGGCTTTGTTACATAAAAGGCTTTGATAGCATGCAGTGTCTTCTCTCTGAATTATGCATGACAGTGTGGTCTGAGCAGCAATCTACAGACTGCATGGGGTCCACACATGCTTCTGCCTATTCTGTTGCTCAAACACTGCCCAGAAAGTCAGACTCCTCCTCTAGCACACACCCAGGCTAGAGCTTGATCTGACATCTCTCCCAATATAGGTGGACAGGAGGTAGGTGCTTCTAGGTCATCTGCAAACCTGCTGTTGCTGCTTTTCCTGATGGTGGGGTGAACACTGGAGCATCTCAGCAGGTGCTATGCAGGCTGTGTCCGAGGGAGGGAGAAGATGAAGCGTTTGGGTGGTGCTTATGGCTGTAGGTGTGCATGAGTCACGAAGATGTGCGTGTGTGTCTGAGGAAGGAGTTGTAGTTACAAGACCTTTGCAGGGAGAGCCTGGAGCCACCTCTGCAGCGAGAAGAACCCGGCAGAGGTAGGCTCCCGAGTACTCCAGCAGTGTAGCAGAGCTCTCGGACTAGAAAGACCTGGGTAGTTACAGGGCTGCAAAGATAGTGAAAGGTAAGCTGTCAAACTTATGGCTCCCTGGGATCAGTTCACTAGCACTAACACATGACTGGTGGCACCTTCGAATTTACATTGCAGGCAGATGCTGGGTTTAAGTCCTGCTATGCACTTAAGTCCCTTTTCCTTTCCAGCCTGACCTCTACTTGTGCCTCGTGTTGCCTGCGGGGATTGGAAGGGCTCTGTAAGGTCTTTAGGCCTGCTCACTGATCTCAGTGGCAATGTACACTTGTAGTCTAGATGCCATTAGAATGATTCATAAACAGACTTTGCTGACCCTTGAGCTCATGAGGTAATCTTAACTCCAGCCAAAGATGGGCCTAAATTAGAACTTGGGTTCTCAGTCCCTCCAAATTTGGAGGAAGTTTGAATTTGGGCCTTAACCCTGGTGATGTGGTCTCATTTCCAATCCTGTGACTTAGCGGGCTGGGAATCCTAATTCTGTATCTCTCAAAACATTAATTTCCTTTTGTGTGCCTGGCACCCAGCAGTCAGAATATCACTGGAGCCATTTGTTTCACAGTCATTCGAGGTGGCCAGTAATAGATGCTTTGGGTGAGATGCAAGAAGCTCTGCAATGGAACGACTGGCTGAGGCTCTTTTTGATCTTTGTTTTAGAATTTTGGATGTGGAGATCACATAGCTTCCCTGCATGATTTTTACTACACAGCCTTTGCTGCTCAGCGTTTTCTTCATTGGATTCAGTGGGACCTTCAAGGGACTGTGGCTCTGCTCGCTGAGCAGTCCAACCCCAGGACATGCTTTGCTTGTTCTGTGCCTAAATTATTTCTGCAGCCTGCTGTTAAACATCTAGCATCAGTTTGCTTCAGCAATGATACAGAAAAAATGTCTGAAAGGGAGTTTAGAGAGAATGAATCTCAGGCGTTGTTGCTTTTATAGCGCATCTCTGTTCTGCTCCTGACTTTCAGCATCTTTATTGGTTTGTTATGTGGAGTAAGTCTCTATGTACATAACCCCTGGGGCTCTTGTCCAAATAATTGGACAGAGTTGTCTTCTGCATAACAAGAAAACTAAAGAGAGTAATGATTTATTAGTTGCCTTACCACAAATTCATTTTATTATAATGATGATAGGAAATATCCTGATTCTCTAAAATTAAACGAAAACTGAGAGCAGTTTTAGAATACGTCAGACTGCAGCCAACAGATGTAATTGTTACTGCTTTCCCCCCCAAAAAGTGCAATTCAGCATCATGCACATTGAAATGGGACAACTTCTTACATAAATAGAGTAGGCTAACAGCTGAACAATTTCTGGAAAGATGTAGCAAGTAAGATAAACACAAACCACTGATATTAACTCTCTGAATAACCTTATCCTAAGATCTGAATGACTTACGTTGCTGCTATATTACTTTATTTAGCCAAGACCCACTTTTAATGCTTTGGTTAGAGAGTATCTTGTCAGAAATTCTACTTACTGTTAATAAATACATGAAAAGAAATAGGTTTCAACAAAAAACAGATTAAGCCCAATTTCATGGGAAATGCTATTAACTCCTGTCAACAACTGCTGGCTGTTCATGCAAGATAATAGATACCCTCCCTGGATTGTTTATAACTTGCTTTGGATGTACATTTTGTGAAATAAGATGGAATTTCAGCTTGTGGCGGTAGGACATTATCTTGGTCTTTTTCAGCTCCTGTTTGCATCAGTTATAGTAATTTCTGTTGCCTTTATTAGGAGAAGGATCAGACCCCTGGTTAAAACCAGACACGTGTTCCTGAATACCTGCTCGCAGCTTCAGGGGAATCTAGCAGTGGTTTTGACAAGAAAAACCATTATTCATCATGCCTCATTTAGCAGGCATCAAATTTTACATTTTCCCTCTGCCAGCTATTCACTCTCCCGCCCCTTCTCATCAGTCAAATACAATTAATATCACCTTAACTGACTGTTCACTTTGATTATCCAGTCTAGTACTATTACTAGTTTCCTTTCTTGACATTAGCAAACCATGAGTAATGATTTATAACCCAGTTAAAATGGTATTGCTGGCATGTCCATATACCTGAGTTTCTATTCTCTTTTTTACCCCAAACACCTTCCAGACTAATTAAATGTTACCATGTTGTTTCCTTATGCTTTAACTCCCTACCAGCCTTAGTATTCCTGACCATCTTTCACTGTGAATTTCTTTCTGCCATCAGCTCTTCTGCACAACCTCTTACTGACCACTCTTCAGAGAAAATCCTATTTTTTGCAGTTTCTTTATCCTTGTTGCTGGTGTACCTTCCTTGGAAGCTTCTGAAGTGGTCTGTGACCTCTGAAATAACATCTTCTTTGACATTTAGTCAACATCTTGTACTATCTCAGTTCAACAGAGTCCTTCAGCTGGTGTTCCCCACTGCTCAGAAGCACCAAGGAAGGTGAGCTGTCAGTCTGGAGTAGATGGTTGCTGAGATTAAATTGTCCAATTTGCTGGACCACCTGCTGGTAGCTGTTGCTCCACTTCTTCAAATACACATTTTTGCTACGTGTAGCCTAAATGCCACAAATGCTCCTGAGGTACTTGAGTAGCCGTTCAGCATGAATTGGCTCTGAGAGATCATCGCTGGGATCAAAGGAATCAGACATGGGAAAGGCCTGAAGGAGTCCAGGTGGGTTAACGTTCCTCATCCTGCAGCTGGAGAAGGGTTGGTCACAGTGGTGTGCTGCCTTGCTCTCTGTCCCATCGAGTTTTCAGCATCCTGCGACACCCTCCTTTCTGTGAGTTACCTGGGTTTTAGGAGCAATGATTCTTGCTATAAAATGTAAACAGTCAAAATATGTAGCCAAACCTTTTATTGCAAATGTAGGAAGAGCATTGCACTATCTCTGTTTGAATTAGGATGTTAAGTGCAAAAGCCTCGCCTGAGTAATTAGTCATCCTGCCGTCCTGGAAGAGGTTTGTGTAGTTGTCATGGAGGACTGTCAGGCAGTCAGGAGCATCGGAGCTGTGTATTGATTTCTTTGGCTGATACCTTCTTAATCCGGAGTCCACTTTGTCTTCTGCCAGCTTGCTTGCTGCGGGCTTGCAGGGTTTCATTTTCCACTGTAGCACTGATGGGAGCCCAGCAGGTAGGAGTCCTCCACGGGCAGTGTCCACCAGCTCGCATCTTTCTGTCTCCCAGAGTTTTTGTGGCAGACTGAGTGGCAGAAGTCACCTCACTCCATTGTTTTTTTATTATTTTTTTTAATATTACTTTTTAATTCCATTAATTTGCTCTACCAGGTGTCTTCTTGTAACCACATACTAATGGGTGAAAAAGGCAAATTTCAGTTCCCGTATGAAAGTGGTATGTTTGATAGCTGAATATGCTGGTGTACTCATAAAACATAGGAGTGGCAATATCTTGCTCTCAGAGAAAGGCAAGATGTTCTAGAAACTTAAAAAGCAAGCTATGATCCTGTGTCTAGTTTGAACAGAGCTTAAACTCTGTCTCTACAATGCATGTTGAGAACAGCTTGCACCATATGACTATTCAATCATTCTCTAATCGAAGTTTCTCAAACTTTCCTACAACATATTTTAAAAGACAAATTATTTTGTGGAGATCTTGTATCTGTATTTCCTCAGCTCATCTATCCTTTTGATGGCTACCAAAATTCTTATGACAGTAGGCTATTACTTATGCGGGAAAGTAATATTTAGAAAGGCTTTAATAATCTCGTAGTTGGCTTTAAACACAACTAATATTAATGAATCCTTACAATCAAACATCTAAGTATTCATTACAAGAGGAATTTGTTCCTCTCTTTCGAGTTGAGGCTTTAAGGATGTAGCTGGAGTTTCTTTCCCTCTTCTGGCCCAAGGAATATTTAAGTATTCCTTGAAAAATAGAACAGCTTCAATCTGGTGGCATTGGCAGCATCCCAACCCTAAATGCTGCACACCTCTGATGTGAGACATGCCAGTTTGAACTCTCGAGGGATGTTGGGGAAGCTGTACCAAAATCTCTCGTGCTGTAGGTGAGGATGGTGGCCGCAGGAGTCCATCAGAAACTCAGGAGAGAGCTGAAGGTTGTGCATCCGGACCGGAGAGGAGTGCTCCTTACAGCAGGTCCCTGGTTTAACACATGCAATTCTCTTTTGCATTTCCCATCAGTCACCTCAAGACAGCTACTTGCAGGTCCGTGTGTGCCCTGAGCAAGGCAGAAGCCACGGGGCTGTGGAAGAGCACTGCTCTGCTCGAGCAGCACCTGGGCTCAGGGCTCCCTTGTTTAGACCCAATTTGACATTTTGTGACAGTACTGCTTGAGCCGACGTAAAACACAGGGCAAATCTGCGACTGCCTGCAAAGTACGTATGCTCTGGGGTAATATGCGTTCTCACACCTCTGTCAAGTTTGTCACCAGACACCTAAAGTAGCTGCAGATTTACCAGGGAGGTGAGGAGGTCTGCAGGGTCCCATTAACGCTTCCTGACTAACAGGTGGATTCCTGGTTACGTGGTAGCACTGGCCCATCATCCACACTGCAATTGCTTCTGCCCAGGCCAGCAGAAGCTGGGCACCTGATTTAGGGCTCTCAATTCTGCAAACTGGCAAAGTACCTAGAGATGCTGAGAAACTAAGTACTGTATTGCCCAAATTCTTTGGTGAGTCCAGCTTGGAGACCGTTATCATTTGATTATTTTAATTTCATGAGTTCCTAGAGGCCAAAGAGAGGATCAGGATCTCACTGTGTTAGATGCTACACAGACATGTAGAAAGAGTCTTGCCCTGCAGGTCTTTCAATCTACATACAAGAAGATTAAAGATTAGAGAAATAGAAATATCATGCAAGTACAATAATCAGATGATAAGTGGCAAATGTCGCATTAGTTCCACATTAGATTTTTTCCCTTGTTTTCTTGTTATATGCCTTTACTCTTACTGTCAAAGATAAGAGGTAAAGAAAGAAGAACTAATGCTTTCCACTCCTATTAATATATCTCACCTATGGCAAAAGAGCAACTGGCATTTTGTTGGTCTCTGGTTATTATCGGGTTTTTTTTTCCTTAACATTTATTATTATTAGAAGTATTAGCATCAATAATGGTATTTTTCACTATTATGGTGCTCAAGGTCTGACAGAGATAGGAGCTATACTGGAAAGACGCTTTATAAGCAGAGGAATAAATCCATTTCTAGTTGGTTCATCAGCCCTTATTCTGCTACTTACAAGAAAATGAAGACACATTTTAGGGAAGAAAAAAGTTCAATGATTAAAGTAAGTATTATCTCCTTGAGCCCCAGCCCTCTTAAGGGACAGGAGAATTTTGCTGTCAGGAGATGTCTGCGTTTTCCAATGTTATAGCTACATAATGATTTCTATGCATAGACTAGTCAATATGCTTCTCTGAAGATTTTGCTTCACTGAAGTGAAGTACAGCAGTCAGCTGGCAATACTTAAGCCATGTATGAAAGGGAGTCAATTTTCTTCCTATGTTCTGCTCTCTAACGCTGCCTATACCTCCAATAGATTTCATTATTTGGTACACCTGTGAATTTAGTGAAGTGCAGTACATGCGAGGGGAGGCTTCGGGTAAGTTATATCAGCATCTGGCACTTGCCATAATGAGTCGTAGGAAGAATGAAAGAAATCATAGTCCCATTGAAATCAATGATAACACTCACTGCACTCCAGTGAGGACAGGATTTCAGGCCATGTGTATTGGTAAGGGCATGTCCCCGGCTTCTCTTAAATGGTTCCACCTACAGAAATTTTCTCTTATGTCCTATGTGGAGAGGAGCTTAAACATAGTTTTGGTTTATTATTGCTCAGTGGTCTGCTTGGGAGTAAATCTAACAACCAATTTATGTAATGACGAGGTCCCAAACTCCAAAGATGATCAGAGCACCGTCTTTGAAAAATTAAAGAAAAGTTTTCCTTCAAAAACTGAGCGTCTAGGAGGTTCAGTGATACAAGTCCTTTTCCTGAGACAACTTTCATACAGCCTCATCAGCGTCAGAACCACGACTTTTGCCCTTCACTTTTTTAAAGAGCTGTAAATAGCCCCACATTTTCTGCTGTTTCTCTCGTCGCAGCCCCATTCTCCAGTTCCTCAGCCAGACTCTTCCTTGGCCCGTCTGGCTGTCATGAAGTCGCATGTTCAAAATGATCTAAAGGCTCATTCTTCAGCAGGGTCCGGCTTTAGGGAACACAACTCTCTCGGGGTAGTTTGGGAAATGCCTGTTTCTCCTCTCTGCTTTTCACAGCTGGCACTAGATGGTGCTACGTTACTGAGCTTTGCTTCAGAAAACACCATCAATTTCAGCCTGCTTTTCTCTCCAACGCATGGGAAAGAGTAGGGCTTCTCTACCCACACTGGAAACATGGGTACAGTAAAAAGACCTTTTTCTAACCCTAAACTTGAGCTTTTTTCAGTGCAGGGCCGGTTCCAAACCCGAACATCGTTCCAGCCCAGTCTGCTTGTTTCCTTTTCTTTTACAAATGGTGCTGCCGTTCCCGTATTTCCTCGGTCCACATGGGGTATGTGACACTTATCAGAGACCTGAGGTTACCAGTAATCACAATATCCCATCTATCTCTTTAATGTGTTCCTGTAATCCCCCATCTCTCTCCCTCCTCCTTACACGCTCCCATTTCTTAACTTACTTACTTCTTCAAATGTTGTTTAAGAATATGATGAAAAAAACCCAACAGATGTGTTTAAAGCAATTTGCTGTATTTTTCAACAATAAAAATATAAATTAAAAAATGGAGTGAATAGGTTCAAAAGAAAAAAATCAGTATTGTCTACTGCAAAAGACAGTACAGGCAGGCTTTTCAGTACGATGCATACAGTGCTGTATAAGGGCCATGCAGACAGACTTTTCAAGCATCTCCCATTTTGCTGCCTAAGTAATTGAGCTTTGTCTTGAAACGCTTCTGCATTTCTCTTCCAGAGCTTGCCTGGAGCCAATTCTGTGGATCGCATCAGGGAAGGTAGAGGGCTTTAACTGGGCCCGGTCTATTCCCTGCCTCCCCTCACACGGTTTTTGCTGGTTTGAAATACCAGGCTTCACTGTTGTAGTGAGATGCTGTTGTAGGAGAGACGCTGATTTGTGTTTGGCTCGGACCAATGCGAGCACAGAGGCTTTCCTCATGCAGGTGGATGTGGCCCTGCATCCAGCTGATGAAGGAGGAGGGGGAGATGAAGGGCTTCTCTGGTGCTGTCGTGAGTCTTCCGCTGGGAGTGTGGCCAAACCTCTCCCTGTTGATGGCTGGCTCCCAGTCCGGCCGTGGGGACGGGGGCATGGGGCAGCCTGGGCAGCCCGTCCTCCCCCAGGAGACACCTGGAAATAGGCAGTGGGAACCTGTGGGGTGAGCACAGAGGCAGGTGTGGAGGAGAGCTTATCAGCTGGGTGGAAAGGGCTGTCTGAGATCCGGCAGGATCTCTCCAGTCTGTATCTCAATAGACTTCCTGCAGTTACGGAAGAAGTAAAGGATGATGTTGCAGAACGGAGACAGGGAAGACCATTCTCTGATCCCATTCAATCTGAGGATGAGGTTGAGCCTTGAAGAATCTAAAGAATCTAAACCTGTAGATGAACAAGCCTGATCTTCAGCTGTCCATTTGGGTTTCTTCAAGGTTTTTGTGTGTGCAATCCAAACCTGGCTATGTCTCCAGGAAACAAGCATGCAAAATGAGATATGGGTCTCAAATGCAGAGTTTGGAGGGCTTGAATCTGTCTCTACTGCGGATCCAGGGGAAATGTGAAAGCTCAGCTGGAGATGTGAAGGGTCTCTGGGCCAGATTAATTCCTCCAAATTTGCTTCCTCGGTCTTTCTTCAAATTCTTACCTCCATTTAGGGTGAATCTTTGCAAAACATAGTGTGTCTGTTGCTGAAGTTACACCAAAGATCTCAAATATCAATCAAAATGAGAGTATTTTCTCATTACTGCTGACTGAGGTTTCACACAATGTTAGTTAAAATGGATGGAAAAAACCATTGAAATGGTCTCAGCACAGAAGTTTTGTAAAATGTATTGCAGTATGACCATTATATTAAGGAGGAGGAAAAAGATGGGAAATTTTCTGTGACAGAGGCTGCGTGTGAGCTTGAGGTGCCCTCAGAATTACCCAGGCAAAATTCAGCTGAACTGTATATTTCAAAACCTGAGACAGGAGAAAGAACAGCACATATTAGTCTCTCATCTGTAGGAAAATAGTTAAAATGACAACAAAGACAAGAAAACCTACATTTCAATTTCAATACATCTGTTTGAATTATGGCTATTTGGTACTTTTGAGAATAAATTGCATTTGAAATGGAATCTTTCTAATGACTTATCTTTCAGGCAGGTATTGTGCACACCTTTTTAATGCATTTTACGTGTTTGGAGGGGGGAAGAAAAAAGATGAATTATGAAGAAGTTAAGAGGAAAATAATTTCAGGAGGTAATGGATGAGCTCTGTCTGGAAGATTAATCAAGGCAGTTGCAAGAGAGTGCCAAAAGCATAACTGAAGTAGAACTAAATATCTGATTGTAATTAAAACTTTAGCCTTCTAATGGCTCCATGAAAGATATTTTAATAAACGTGAAATGCACTTTCTAAATGGCACGCTAACTTTTAATGACTTGGGTGTTTTGTTTGATTAGTAACCTGGACTGTTAAATTAAAGCCAACTGCAAATGCATGATAAAATATTGATGGTTTCAGGCAAATGAATTGGGGGAGTTATGCTTGACAGATTTTTTGTATCATTAAGGATTTTAACTGGTGGAAAATATATATTGCTGGTGCTTAAAGATAGTTAAAGAGGATCTTGTCATTTATATGCCCTAGTTTTAATTTTACAGTAATAATGGGAAAAAAATCTGAATTATTCACAGATGGTTGGTCAAGAGAGGTCACTTAATTTAAAAAGTGTTATTTTAATTACACCTGTTTCTCATTTCCGGCAGAGAAAATTAAATATTTGGTGGTATTTGGTTATTTCTTTTCTTAGAATGCCTGGAGCTTTCTTGAGGCTTCTGTGTGTTTTGTCTGTGTTAAAGAAGGAAGAGTGACATGGTAGAAAGAGTTTTATTGTTTCCAGTATAAGCAGCTTTATTGGAAGTTAATTAAATTAAAAAAACATAATGGTGTCTGCAGGTTCAGAAATAACACATGGGATTTCCAAAGGAAATAGGGATGGTCCCAGAACTAAGCCTCTTTTTAAGACAGATTTATTGTATTATCAAATTTCAGCAGCCTTTCTGATGTCTTCACATGACTGAAAAAGAGAGAGTCGAAGGACTGTGGGGAAACCAGTAAAAGTTTACCTGGCTCCTATTAGTTCTCATCAGCTTAGAACCGGTTCTTACACCTAAGGTGTGCTCTGGTTTTATTATAATGCCTTAGACTTTACACAGACTTTACTTCTATTCTATTCTATTCTATTCTATTCTATTCTATTCTATTCTATTCTATTCATGCAAAGAACAGAGATCAAAATAAGGCACAGCACCCAGAGCAGGGTTAATAGAGCAGTACTTCAGAGTAGTTGTAACAGATGAGATTTTACTGGAGAGGAAGGGAACACAACATCTTTTGCACGCACGTGCCAGAGCAATAACTGGAGTGAAATCATACTTCCACTGAACTCAAAGGATGCCTTGTCAGGGATTTTCATAGGACTAGGCGTTTTCTAAAGCTGCTGCACCACCACTACATCTTTCTGTCTCCTTCCCTCATTCTGGTTTCTGCTCCCTGTGCCCAGGCAGCTGCTGGCTGTGCTTTGGCTGCTTCCATGGCAGTGCTCCCCCAGCACCGGGAACCCACCTTCTCCCACAGGCTCCGCAGCAGCACCTCCGCCTCATTTTCTGCCTCCAATTTTCCTCCTAGATGCAGGTGGCCAGCCTACAGCAAAGCAGCAGGAGGTAAAAGACAAGTCCTTGGTGGGCTGAAAGTGGACCTAGGGTCAAGAAATTTTTAAGGGAGGAATTTGGGGAGACTTTGGCCAAAGCCACATGTGAGTACCTCAGTGGGGTCTCATGGAAGAGTAACTGTCTCCTTGGCTTCCCAGAGGTCCCAGACCTGGGTTAGGACCAAATTCAGTCCCTGATGAGAGGGAAGATGGGAACACAGCCTGTACTTGGCCCCTTCTGAGGGTGCCTGAGGCAGAAGTTGGGGAAGACATCCAAAGAGAAACGGTGTAAGCCAAGGCAAAAGTAGGCAGCTGCCATCTAAAACAGAATCTGCAGTCACAGGAGTATGTGAGCTATCTTACAATGCCACCTGGAAGTAATGGGGAAATACCACAGCTGAGGGACTACTTAGAGGGAAGCTCTGGGGCTAAGACCAGTTTGAACCTACACAGGGGAAGCAGGAACATGCCACAACCTTTAGGTAATGTCTAATGGCCACATAGTCCTAGGCAGAGGGCTGTGTGGCTCAGTAGGCTGTGAACTGGTTTGCGGTCTTTTGGCCAATATAATTTATCCTGGGGAGGAAGGACTTGTGAGTTAGCGAGAGAAAAAAAATTGTCATATACACTGAAAGAAGGCCTTAGAAACACTGACTACCATTGTGTATCTGATGGCAACTAGTTACCTGATGCTGGTATCCTTTGCCATTAGAGAAACCTCCAGACTGTGTAACTGTGATGGTAGTTCTTCTGTATTTCATGTTAGGTTCCACTTGCTTTGTTTCTCCATGGACACTAGACACCACCCAATCCACCAGACACCTCAGGTTAATATGCATGTGAGTGTATCAACCAGAGCATTTGCAAAATCCAGTACCTTGGATCGCAAACTCTTCAGGGCCATCTTCTCATTGAGTCATGTGCAATACTGAGCACACTGCTGGTGCACAACCGATAAATTATAACTCCCTGGAGACTCCCATTTGTCAGAGAAAAATGCATCCATGTTCAATAAAAGATTCTGTCACTCTATTGCTGTCTGCAGCTCTTTCAGATTTATATATTCAGCTGATGATGAGCCATTCAGTATGATGGGTGTGATGTGTCTTTCCAGTTGGACAGGATGACCACAAATGTTATTAAATTCCACCAGTCTGCTGATGGAAGACAAAATCTGTTCCCACACAATATCAGTAGTACCAGCATAGGAGATAATGCAATATTTATTTATGTACAGGAGGCCGTAGATAAATTTCCCATATTGTGAGCCTTGTGGAATGCTGAATGCTCATAAATGATGTACCAACTTTATCCTGGCAGGACTGGCAGATATAAACATGATGATGTTCCTGACTGGCTCAGTTTTACTGTCATCCAAATGGCTTAGTATATAATGTAAAAGCAAGTCTGAGTCAGTGAATGCCCATTTTTGAGTGTAGCCAGATGGATTTCTACTGTGCAGGCCCCTGTTTGATGTCTAAATTTGCCTCCCACATGCTCTTGGTATCAGCATGCTTGGAAGAAAACCTTGATTTAAGCTGTTTATGGAGGTTCCATGCTCATGTTCACAAATCTTCTGACGTTCAGCCAAAAGGCTGGCTTTATTCCTCACCAGGCAGAGAGAAACACACTTTTAAAATGATTTCCCAAAAAAACCATAGACTAAGTGGGGAGTGGAGTTTCTAATTGTTGGTTTCAGCTGGGGTGGTGTAGGCAGTGTGGCCTTGTCTTATTTCTTCCATCGAGGAGGTGGGTTTCTCTGGCTGTTCCCTTTGAATAGCTTATCTGGATTTTTTTAAAACTGCCCATGCAACTTTTTTGTCGCTAGGTATGTACCTGTCTCCTTCGCAAGGATGGTGGAGACCCTTAGAGCTGTCTGGGAGGAAGCTGAGCTGTTCCAGGATCCAGCAAGGATGTCATCAGAGCAACCTTTGGCTGAGGAACTTTTGACACCTCTCAAGCTAAGGGAAATGAAATTCATGGGTGTGATTGTTAAACTCAGTATTTTTTTCTGAAGTGTGTTATTGAAATGTTGGTAGGATTTAAAATCCGTAATGTTGTATGCTCAGTACTTCTTGCCCTGTTCTTTTACCTGTATTTTTCTTCTCCTTTTTTTTTCTAGATCCCCTGCCTTTCCTTTTAACCCCATTACATTTTCTTTCTCTTTTCCTTTGCTGTGCTCAGTCCATTTGTTCCAGATCAGAACAAGAAAATGATAAGTCTTGCAAGTCCTGGCTTATCCTCCTAACCACTGGGTTTTCTTGTTTGCCTGGGCAGGAGTACCTGTCCATGCCATCACGTGTTGTTCTCAATTTCTGGAAAAGAAAAAGGAAAGAGGCCCTCATCTAGTCACATCATAACACACCTAAAATGGTTATAGCAAATGGTGCCAGTCTTGTTAATATTTTGGTTTTTGAGCTTTTCATTCAGTCTCTCACTTTGCTATGTAATTTGTACGAATTTCTAATTGTGACCTTTTATCCATTTTCTCCTATCTCCCCTACCTGTTCCTAGCATATGTGTCTTTCCAGCTAGATTCCTCATAATTTTCAAACTGCTGAATATTGTCCCTTTTAATTCTAACTTTTTTTTTTCTCTTCTTCTCAGGCTTCTCTCTTTCTCTTCCTTTTATTTCCTGTGTCCTGACCACTCTTTGCCAATGTATTTCGTCAGCTTGGCCTTGCTTGTTATCACATGGATGCTGCAGCTCACTCTTCCTGTTCTCCAAAGTCCTTCCATATTTAGCTTGCTGCTAAATGTCACATTTTCATTCCTTCTGCGTCCTTGACATAAGAGGATTTGGTCAGGCCCTGCAGCCTTCATCTCAAAGATAAAAAAAGGGGAGGTGGGGTGTGTGAAAGTGGATCAAAGGTCCCATCTGAGCCTGGGGGACGTTTGGGGAGTGCCAGTCTCTGTGGGCAGGGACCCACAAGGAGCAATGCCAGGATTTACCGTGCTGGGTATGATCTGGGGAGCTGTATCCCCTGTCTTTCTTTAGCCCTTGCTGCCTAGGGATGCCCAAGCGTGCCAAAACGGGGCACAGGCACTGTGGTTGAATGTAATGTGAGTACCGGTGATGTGACAAGCATCGCATCTGGTCATTTTGTATTGCCCAGCCTAGAAATCCTGCCAAGACTTAGAGCCAGGGACCAACATCTAGGTAGTGATGGTGTCTTCGCTGTTTGTGCTTTTTAAATAACATAGTTTGGGTGTAGTAGCACACATGGTCGCTGTCCTTCCTGGGTTGTACCGATGTACTGATACACACCATATTAATTTCCAGGCTTATCAGTGCCCAATGTAATATAATTATTGTAGGCACTGGAAAGGAGACTTAGTATATCTTATGATGTACCATGTTTTGAGGTCTGAAGCTACTCTTTTGCTTTCATTTCGTGGGAGTACAAAGCCTCAAATGGCAGCAGCTTGTCTCCAGTCTCTGCCAGCATCCTTTCCTGTTACCCTAGCTGAAGGCAAATTCACGAAAGACATGAACAGAAGATGTTATATAGTGGCTATTCTCATCGTAAGAGTATTCTTAAGAGACAATATCAAGCAAGTAGATATGTTTCCAAAATGGCCACCAAATTTTGACATATAACGCTGGGTGCACAAAGATTTGAATTAGAGTGTGCTCGCTGGGGAGACCTCAGTTACCCACCTTGCCCACTGGCAGCGGCTTACCTATAGAAATTGAAGATTGCTTTTGCCAGTGAAAACATCTGGAGACGGAGCAAGTGGGCAATATCTGAGGCCAGCGAAGAGCCTATAATGACAGCTAATGAAGGCAGAAAGAGATTTTTGCAATGAGACACAGCTATAACCTCCTGTCACCCCGGTCCATGCTACATGACTGGAACCAGGAAATACACTTTGGTATCTTGTCAAAACTCCTCTGTAATGCTCTGATTGAAGCTACTTTGAAAGTGTGATCCTTAGCGGGATTTTTTTTTTTTTAAAGTAGAATGAAAAGTGTTCTGTCACGTTCCAGGTTACAAACTGTAGCTGGAGTAATAAAAGGTCACTTTGCCATTCAGCATCCATTTCCTATTCCTTTGAAGTCCAGCATTTACTAGCAAGTAAACCAAGATACTTCAAAAGTTTTACAGCAGTGTGGTGAGGCAGAGACATAAGTACATGAGTAAAATAACTGATTATCTGGTACTGCCTTTGCTGCTAAACAAAATGGGACCCACCCTTGTTCTCTCTGTATCTGTGCTCTGCGCACTCTTCAGAGTTGTCTCTGTCTGGTCTTCTGCACCATATCTTTTATACAAGGGTACAGCTCTTTGAAGTGTGTGGAGGGGGAAAAAAAAAGCCTTTTCTTGATATCTCCTTTGCTATGCTGCTTTCCTTTGCTTGGGAGGATTAGAAAACATTTCATCACCTATTCCGTGTCCCCTTCCTCTCTCCCCCCGCCCCCGCCCCCAACTTGTCATATCGTGAAAAGAGAGGAAATACCTAGAAAAAGATGTTTGCCATCCACAAGCAGAAGAAAAGAATACGGGAGGCTGCAGCGTTTCTTAAAAGGTAATTTCTTTTGCCAAGCTCCCCTTGTAATCAGATAGAAACACCTGGAAACAAACAAGCAAACCAGCTTTCTCTGATTACGGCTGGGAAGGAAAATATTATTAAAATTATTGCAGAGCCTTTTCTCAGGGATTGGTGCTTGCAAGCGCTCTGATTTTATGTGCCGTGCCATGATGCGAGAGGCCAGCCCTGCGCGGGGGACGATGCGACCTTTCGGCTGCAGGGGGCAATCCAGCACAACCCAAGCTGGTTTGTCAGCCCTTGAAATAATCCAACTATTTCTGACAACAAAGGCCAAAATTGTGCTCGCGGTTTGGGGACCGCAAGGCTGTGTTCTAGCACAAGGATCAATCTCCTTTGTGCTGTGATTATGTATTGTGCGAAAAACCCTTCCTCAGCCGCTGCCGTGTGTCCACTGGATGCGACGGAGTTGCCCATTTTCTTGCCAGCGGGTTTGTTTATTCGGGTGGAGAACTTGTGCTAATAATGCTGAAGCGCTGCTCTAGAGGCCGGCTGTCCGGCCGGACTCCCTGCAGATCCTCCCATGCTGTGCCATCAGTAGTAGGTGCTAGCGAAAAAGGAAGGCTCGGGAATCTGGTGTGTTGTTTCCTCCTTTAAACGTGAGTCCTGTCACAGCCAAAATGAAAAGTATTTGGCAAACAAACTTATAGTAAGCACGATTGCTGGAAACAGTCACGTTGGGTCCCAAAGCCTATGGATACGGTGGGACACTGGTGCAGGGGCAGTGGTGTGAGAGCTGGTGAGGAGGAGAAGGTAGGGAGCAGGGCTCTGACAGCATTTGCTTTCTCCATTTAGCCCCTGACACACTTGATGCAAGAAAGTGGAGAACTATCTTCACCTGCTCCAGGTTTGCGATGGGCTGATTTAGTGGGGCTCAGGGACAAAGTGGCTCCATCGGAGGCAGGGCGGCCATCCCAGCGCTCTCCAGAGCTGGACAAGGGAATTACAGCAGGAGGCTTGTTAGGAGCCTCCTCACGCGTTTCATTTTCTGCATCTGCATAAGGACTGCAGGCAGCAGTCCCCTGAGCCACTGCCTACCTGCTGCCTCCTGCTCCGGGCTGCCCTGCCTCTGACATCCAATGGTCCCATCCTCGCTGTCAGAGCATGTTTTTTGTCACAGGCCCTGGCCTACCCACCACTGCTTGGTTAACACGCTGTGCCGTGTGGGCACTGCTGGCGGTGAAGTGCGGCGGCCATGCTGCTGCTTCGTCTCTCCCGCTTAAGGCAGGGTGCAGCCGGTTAGTGGGTTCGGTGCTCAGCAGCACACACCAGAAAGTCAGAAGCAGCGCAGGAGGGAGGGGAAGCTAATGGGGGGACTTTGGACACAGGGGTGGGAAGCGTAGCGCTGGCTGTGAGCTGATGGACTAGCCGCAGGTTAATGTCCGTAGTAAAGGCGCTCAGAGAGGCTTGCATCAGCCTGCTGGCTCTGGCTCTGCCTCCGTGGCGTGAGCCACCCTGGGCCGTGCTGTGGAGAGGCTGGCTGGGCTCTGGTAATGAGCTGCGGGCTGCCTCCTGCGGAGGGACCACGGGGGTTGGCCACACTCTCCTTCAGCTGGCCTGTGAGATTTCCCCCAGCGGCACGGTACTTGGGTAATTCTTGCTTGCCTTTGCTCCCGAGTGCTGCAGATGTTTCTTACGTGTGCTCACGAGAGCGAGTGCTGGGTGCCCAGCTCACCATCACTCCTGCTGGTGAGCAAGACATGAGCAAAAGTGGTCAAATTTTAACGTCCGTAGAAGTCCCTGTCCAGTCTTTGTATTTCGTAACAGTGACACTTGAAAAGCGCTGTGTGAGACTGAAGAGCCTGTCTGATGGTAGTGGAGAGAACGTTGATAAGAAAAGTCTTCTGAACCAGGGCAGGTTGGATGGTGAGATGAGGAGGACTCGGTTTATCCTGGGTGCTTCCCTCCTGCGTGGGGGAGTGGAGTGGGACTGTCCGTAGCAACTCTTGTGCTTCGAGTTCACTGAGCAGTGGAGTGTATTGCACTTACTTTGCTACGAATTTGCATCTTGTGGTGAGGTTATCTCTTGTCAAACAAAGTGCAAAGATTGATCAAAGCTTGTCCTGTGGTTACAGCACGTATAAAGCATCTCCAATGTAGATTTTCTGGCATGTAATGATACAGTTTTGTTCCCACTAGAAACTTGTTTTAGCAGAAGCAGTACACTCGTGTCAGATTTGGTTAAAACTGGACAACAGGTTTGATATTACTGGCAGGAAGCAGAACTGGTAGATACAGGCAGCAGAGTCATATCAACCGCATCGCCTCAGAAAGTTGGATTAAAAATTAATAACTGATGTTCTTATTAAGACCCTTAACATGCAATGCAACCCAAAATATTAGGAAAGATGAAATCTAATGTTCAAGGAGGTAGGAGGCCAGCAGGTTTTTGTCTGGTTATTTGCAATAATCGAGCAATGTACAAAAAAGATTTGTGGAGCTTTTTACAATGTAGAGCTCGTCTAATGAATAACAAAGAAACACTGTTTTATTTTTATATATGAGGAAATGGATTTATTTGTTTCTTGTGTGTGGGGAGGAAAAAAAAAAAGAAACAGAACTAGAGTAACCTTGAATTTCCCATTGGGTTGTTTTTAACATCCATAGGCAAGCCAGGTTGCCCTGACAAAATTTGTGAGGAGCCCACCGTTCTCATCTAAACTTTTCTCAAGTTTTTAGAAGCGCCTATAAAGGAGAAAGGATTAAATTTCCAAAGTTAGATTCAGTAATGAGACGTTGATGTTACTGTAAACCTTCCAACTTAAAAAGAAAAAAAAAGAAAAGAAAAAAAAGACTTTTAGAAAGGTTCTGTAATTTCAAACTCCTTGTGTTGGGAAGCATTGGGGACATCTCACCCAACTAAGTCATCTCCTCACCCACCATCGGTGAGTGGCTCCTCTCCCCTCCCAGGACTGAGTCCCCGGCATGGAGGGAGGCCGGTGGTGCCTCTGCCTCTCCTTGTTGCCCCACGCCCCTGCTCCATCCTGGGAGGTGCAGGTCGCCCCTCCGGCATGATTCTGCCACGCTCCTCTTGGGAAGCAGTCACTTCGCCTCCGGTGGTGTTTCTGCTTCAGGTTTTATAAATTACTACCGTCACTGCACAGGGCTGGCAAAGTGGAGCTTTTTGTTTGTATAGCTGCTCTAGATACAATTTTATTATTAATCACATCAAGGGAGGCTCAGAGGTTTTTAGGGCTAGAAGAGACCATTACTGTAATCTAGTTTGGAAAATTTCTTCCACAGTGTTTTTGGGTTTTGTCAAAAAGAAAAATGGTTTTTCTTTTCCTTTGCCCTTAGCCCTTAAGGTGTAATTGAACTTTTTCATAAACCAAACAGAATCATGGAATAATCATTATCATAGAATTTTAAAAAAGTTTTTTCATTTACTGGATAAGATTCTGAAAATTATTTTTGCATATTGAAATAAAAATCTACCCTGGTTTTAAATGGGGAAAGAACCCCACCCTTTCTAGTAAAAATGCAGACAAACTCTTTAACTGTGATGCCATGGGAAAGTCCAAGGACGGGGGCATGGACACAGCACAGCAGGATCTGCCCAGTGAAGTTCAGGAGAGTTTTATCTGTATCTGAGTAACAAGCTGAAATGGGTCATAGAGGAATTCTGCTCACATTTCTGACAGAAGCAAAACTTTCAGCTATTCTTGATGTTCAAGTCTCAGGACTTGCTTAATATTCAACACTGGTTTCATCATCAAAGAAATTGAGGCAAAATTAAAAATTCTTTTCCTGGGTCTGTTATTTTCACAGCTTCTACTTCCTTTCAATTTTGATACCGCCATCCATTTTGATAAAAGAAAATGATGTGTGAGGAACAAGGCAGGCAGGAAGGAGACAGAACGAGAAGTGCTTTTCAGCGCCGACTTCACCTCTGCAGAAGTTTATAATAAGGTGTCTGCAGATCACTCCCCGCTGAAAGCTCTCACAAATAACACCCTGCTCATGGAAAGTGAATTAAACCAGTCCTGCCGTGCACGGCTGCTGGCGAGCACCGTGGCACGCTCTGATCTCCGAACAGCTGGTCTCTCTTGTCTAGTGCGGCGCAATTTCTTTCTACTCTTTTCTGTTGAGCATGTATGACTTCTGTGTTGTTTTTGTGTGTGCCTTGTCTCCCCTCTCCCCGAAAGCTTTTTGTTGGAAGGAAAGGCTTCCAACAGCTTGTTAGACTTATTGATCCGCATCAACTCCCAAGGCTGGCTCTTAGGATCCAGAAGAAAGCTCTTTTCAAGGAGCCTGGTTTGCAAAAGTATCCTCTCTGCCATTTGTTCCCCAAACAAGTGGGTGAAGGAGGAGCCCGGCCCACGTGGGCACCTCAAAGGGCAGCATGAAGGTGGTCTAGGGCTTTGGAGGGACCCGCTGAAGCTCTGAATTAGGGTCAGCCCTGGCTATGTCACTGATTCCCGGTGCAACCTTGAGCAAGTCACTTGGTCTGTTCCCATGTGCAGTGGTCAGGAGCTGCACAAAGGATGTAATGCAACTCTAACTTATGCTCTGAGACTGTATTTGCACTGCCGTCACAGGGGAAACACCTCCGTTGCACTCACCTGGCCAATGCAAACCCTGGTAGCCACCCAGCTGCAGCATGAGGGTGCTCCGTGTGTGTGGATTTCCCTTGCGGGACAAGCAGTGTAGTGGTGACGGCCACATACATAGGCGTAGCCATTGGAAGGGGATGAAAATGGGAGGTTTTCTGTGACAAAAGGAAAACTGAATAAATTCATGCCAGTGCTCTAGACTTCAGTAGGCTGTTAAGTACAAAAATCAATGTTAATGTAACATTACAGCTGAGCTTGTTAATGTGTGGAGCTCAGCCTGTAATCTCAAAACCCCTTTTTGAACTGTACATAGGCCAGTATCTAAAACATTACTTACACAGAAAAATGGTGAGGTATTTCACTTTTCCATAACTCCGAAAGAGTTTTGCAAAACACGAAGTAAAATTTGCCTCGGAACAAATTAAATATATGGGAAATCTCACTTTAGAGACTGAAATTTTCAAAAAGTTCCCACATGTTTTCCAGAATACAGAAAGAAAGCCAACTCTTGTCTGTAAGTGTTCATTTGCACACTAGTATTTTTCAAACCCCTCCAGCAGAAGAAGGTAGATCTCTCAATGTATCTTTGAACAAGATGCTCTTCAGATTAAGAATGTCCTTCTGTGGTCATACACTAATCAGTACGATGGGATGCCTGTCCCTGCCAGGCCTCGAGGCATCACTGCATTTGCTGGTGTTGCTGTTGGAGGCACTCTTGTTGCTGGCAGTTAAAAGTTGGTCTTGTAATTGTAATGCATATTCATACTCCATATGACTATCAGCAGTTTTGCAAATACTGTTCTTTACGTGGTGCCGCTCTTTGCATAAGAAAAAATGCTTTAATTTACATAGTCTCTGGGGGGATGGCAAACAAAACCTGTAGCCTGATTGTTTTTCCTGTCATTATCTATTTTTCTGAGAACTTCTTGTGTGTCACTTTGCCAGTATAACCTGATAATTTATTGCAATTAATAGACATTAATTTACTAGCAGCAGAACATAGGGGGCATTTGCTGTTCTAGTGACCCTTGTCTTCTCTTCCCCTAATAGCTCATGCAACTCATATGGTCCCAGCTGAAGCTTTGGATCCTCCAAGGCTGCAGAGCAGATAAAAGGCTGTGCAGCAGCCCACAAGGGTGTGCTGCATCCCCTTTCATGTGATCTATCGTGGGGATGGGCCCAGATGCACTTGCCTGTGGTTAAAAAAGGAAATATTTTTAAAGCTGTGTAGACATTATCATAGCTCATACGTAAGGAAGGGTCAAGCTAAGGTTGTCATGGGGACTGCATCTGAAATCCTGGTGGCACTGAAGTCTGCCAGAGCTTTGACAGCCCCATTAATTGAGTTTCTGTGGTTGGTAAGCCTTCTCTCCTAATGTTATTTTTAATGCCACACAGAGAAATCTGAAGGCAATGGAGTTCCCAGAAAGGGGCTGAAATGTCAGTGCACCTGTGCCATTCAAACGGGCTGTGATGAGGTGGGCAGAGAGGGCGAGGGCAGACTCTCCGGCCAGGCTCTTTGCTGACATGGGCTGGGAGGCTGCTGGTGTTGCTCCGATCTGCACAGTGCCGTTGGGGAAGCTGCTGTGCGGCAGCCGGAGGCTCAGGCTGGAGGTCATGGTCCCCCTCCTCGCCTCGCTGGGATGCATGGGGATGCTCAGCCCTGGGGGGTGGAACCAGTCCTCCCTGCCCCGATGGCTCTTTTTGGGGTGCCACAGTTTGGACTTTGGCGTGTGGATGGGCTGTGCAGCCCTTGGGGTTAAGGACTGGGTTAGCTGGCTGGGTACCCAAGGGGAGGCTCCAGCTCTGAAGGGGATGGTGTACAGTGGCTTCCTGTTTCTTTCTTCCTTGAATTTAAACTCTTTAAAAACAAATCCCTTCACTCCCCAAATAACCTCTTTACTTCTGCCTTTCAACCCTAAATAGCTTAGCATATAAGTAGCTTCTTTTGGAAAAAAAAGTCGACGCTGTCTGTGTTTCTGTGATCAGATGCTCAGAGTGAATTTCAGTCTAATCCTAGTTTTGAAATTGATTCAGCTCAATGACATTGGGCAAGTTACTTAACCTCAGTGCCCCAGTTTTTCCATTTGTAAAATAGAGAACTGAATACCCTTGTGAGCTGGGTAAATATGTCCTGAAGCTTAATTCAGATATGCCTGTTTTAGAGGGCTTTGAGGTCTGTGGTTGGAAGCACGATGGAAGAGCAAAGCACGCTTCTTGGTAGGGAGCTTCATCTCCCGGCCCACTCCGTGGGTCTGGTGCACAACCCAGCCCAACCACAGCCTTCCTGTAGCCATTAAACACAACACCAACAGGAGGTTCGTACTTGATAGGAATGGTGCTAGAGGGTCTTGATCCCACCCCTGCTTGGCCATGCAGTGGAGCAGCCTCGCATTGCCCCAGCTAGGCATTACGCTAAGGAGGAACAACGGAAGAGGAGATGTCAGCTGTACTTGACCCTCCTGATTTCCAGCCCTATTTGGTTTGAAACATGACATGTGCAGGCTGGAGGAATTCTGGAAGCAAAGTGGAAGTGTTGCCGTGCCCGTTTGCATACTAATACACCCCGAATGCCATTATTTTTCCAGCTTCCACAGCTGTGTTATGACTGTACCAGAGCTGAATTCTAACAACCAGCCAAAAGGTTTGTTTGCATGTATATGTGCACCAAGTTTTTGCAAGCAAAACTGGAAAGCTTTCTAGTTGTCGCAGTTGTTGTGTTGTGTTTTTTTTTTTTAAACCCAGCACACTTTTGTGCTTACATTAAAAATTATAGATCAGCTGTATTTTAACAAATGTCTGTTCCCTGAATTTATGCAGTTGATGGCCTCAGAGCTCAGTTTGAAAGGTTTCCCCCTCTGTATTGCAACTGGGATTTCTTCCATAGATTTCTTTTTTTTTTTAATAGAAACAGTGTTTTATCTTTGTATCTTTGTCTTGTATAAAAGATAAAAATCTATAGTAATTCTTTCCTATGTAGACTGCTCTATTTTTCCCGTAAAACACTCTTGCAAATAAGTCTGCAGATCTTTCAACACAATGCCTGAAGCACTACACATGATAAATCCTTCCCTAGTCTCAGCTTTCTGTAACCTTCCCCATTCCTCACAATGACACACACTTTCTCTCATTCATCTTTTATTACAATTCAATATTGTGCTTGAATATAATTAGTTTGTATGCAGTATTCCCTTCCCCCTCATCCTTGTTTTTTTTTCTTGAAAAAGGACAAACTACTTGTTCCCATGCACATTTCATCTGGAAATTGACTTCAGTGTTATAGGTTCCAATATATTTACACAACAGGTAGGGAAAGGTATTGGGAAAAGAAGAAATATTTTTAACATCGTAAACCTCTAGCAAAAATATGTATGTAATAGAATCTGGTACTGTGGTATTACACACATTACAACTGTCACTGTGACTTACAGCCTTAGTTTAGCTGAAAGAAAATCTATAACCCTAGAAATGCAACAATGTCCGAGTCACAGTTCAGAGTAATAAATGTTTTTCACAGAATACTGTAATCCATATTTCCAAAGCTGATACAACAAAGGCATTTCTACTAGAAATCTTTCAATTTCATGGGCGGAGGCTCAGAGAGGGAGAAAGAATGGTTAGGAGAAATGATAAGCAATAAAATGCCTGTGTTCAGAAATATTAGCCCTTGGCTAGTGCCTTTGGTTGATTGTTCTTGCCCCCAAATTACATCTTAATAAAGAATCATCTGTTTTTTGATACCAGTACGAAAAATCAACTTTTAAAAGTCCATGCTCGCATTTGAGGGTGATGAGGGTATTGGGTTGCAGGAAGCTGTGCACGAGCACCTTGGCATTCCCTGCATCATGGGCATCCTATATGGTGAACACCAGTCCCTCCGGGGCAGATGAGGTGAGGTGTGCTTTAGGGATGATATGGGCTGTTTTGTCTGGTCAGGGCTCTTGAACATGCTCCTCCACGTCTTGATGCTGGGAGCTGCCAGCTGCTGTGCCTCTTTGGGGTCCCAAGTATGCCGTCTCCCCGTGCACCCGCTGCCAAGCCCTTCGCCTCTGTGGTGGGATGAACCGATGGCTTGACGGTTGCATTCAAATTCTTGGCTTGGGAACCTGAACTGTGAAGGCTTCTCGCAAATGTTCATTTTTGATTCACCTCAGCTACATTTTCACTAGGAAAGGTGTTCTCAGGCCAAAGGCAGTGAGAACCCCGGAGTGTCCTTGTGTCCCTGGCTTTGGTTTGACTTTGTGTATGGGGAAAGAACTTGACCATGTGCCAGAGCAGTGAGGCTACTATCCTGGCAGGCCTTCCTGCCGGTGACAGCAAACAAATATATCACACTACATATTTCCTTTCTCAGAAGGGTATAGTTTGAGTAGCTAAGTAGCTTGTGTTTTGGGCTCCCAAGACCTTCATTTGTCTCTGCCTTCAAACTTCCTGGCAAGCTTGCTCATGTCTATTAATTTTCTAAAATCCATGAAAGCAAAAAAAGACCAAATTGCATTAAAGTAATCTGTAATCATTTGAGTTACAGTATGAGTGAAATACTCTCATAGCTGAGCAGTTAAAATGGAAATGCAGTGTTGAGAAGCTATATGTGCCATAGTTTATTGCCCACTATACACGTTGCAGAGTATCAGGTTTGTTCCAGTCAAGGTTAGTCAGATGTTTGTGTTTGGTTTTATGTTTAAAAAAAAAAAGGGGGGGGGGGGGGGGGGGGGAGGGAAAAAAAAAAGCAAGGAAAATGGAGACACTAGTAATAGGAAAACCATCTGCCTTATTAGGCCCTTCATTTGTTTCTTTTATTTCCTGAGCTAGGAAATTTCCTGCTCAGCTCCAGGGCTGAGCAGATAGGCCGGCACCCAGAACTGCAGAGCATGGTGTGTTTCCCAGCAAGCGTGCAGGTGGCACGGAAAGGCCAGTAGGTTGGTCTGTGCTGAAGAACAAAGCTTTTAATCAGAAATGCAGAAGCTCAGCATATCTAGTTGTATTACTATCTTGAAGCATTGCAAGTGCTTGGTATATATAGCACTAACATTGCCCCTACTATGCTGAGACATCATGCCTGCTTTAATGCACAGTACTAAAAATTTCAACATCACATAAATTAGCTTTATTAGCTACTTTACTTAGTCATCATTCCTATTACTGCTTCATTAGATATCTGATTCATAATCGTTGACTTATGAAGAACAGATTGGAAAGAGTTTTCCCCCTCCTGTCTGCTCCTCACCTTCCCATGCTTCAGTGTGCATTCAGACTAATGCAATGGTACAATGGATAACACCGATCCCTTTTGAATCTTGATATGGGACAGCCTGAAATGCTCTGCCCTTGTAAGGTTGCGTTTCCCTCTCAGACCTACTGTAGGAGGCTCAGTCGTCTTGATTGGAGTGTCTGACTCACAAGGATGAGCTAATTTTGTTGGCAAGATCCTGCTTGCCTGAGCCAGGACAATCATATTTTTTCTGGTGCTCAGGTGGCTGTGATAGGTGTCTGAAATATTGCATGTGTGTAAAATAGTCAAGGCATAAAAATATACTCACAAATTGGTGAGGCTATGAACAGTTTACTTGCCCTTGGTGCACAGGAGAGCAGACATCGTGAGGGCATTTTTCCATCTCACCAATGTGAAGAAGCAGTTCATCATCTGGTGTTTGTGTCAGGAGACTACATGGCTCTGAGACCAGTTTTTACATCGGCTGAGGCATGACCTTAAAGTTGGGTGCGGGATGTGGCCCTTCTGCTGAAACACAGTTATCAAGCAACTGGGGTCTCAAAAAAGCCCAGGTGATGCCCAGGGTTTATCACGCCTGTTCCTTCGGGTGTTACGCTTGTTGTAGGCTTTGGGAGAACTCAAAGCATGATGTTGGATTTTTTGGAAGGAGAAGCTAGGAATGTCTTGAAAGAAAACTGACCTTTCTGTATATTGTTTTTATTTGCTGCTATCCTTTGTTTTTTGATTGTTCTGGCAGCACTGTCTTCAAGTACTACGGAGTTTCTCTAGTGACTCCTAACTGCGTGGCAGCGTATATGACACACCAGCGGTCCACATGTTTCTTGCTTGGAAAGAGGTGGCTCTTACCAGTGCTTGCAAGAAAAGCTGTGCTTTTCCTTCAGATTGCCCGGAAGGAATTCTCCTGTCATCAGGCTATTCTTTCACAGTGAAACGGGAAAGTTTTGCTAGAAGACTCTTGTATGTAGCAGAACAGGATTCTGCTGTAGGGACGTGCGCATCGCACAGCTAATGCTTGCAACTCATCATGCCTCAGATGAGAGGCCCTGGCCTTGTGAAAGGGTTTGCACTGCTTTTCCTTGCTGCAATGAAGAGAAAATTTGAAAATCCCAAATGCCTTGTAGAATTCCTATGACCTTTTGGTAACTTTTTAGACACATGCACTTGCTAAGCTCTAATATGCATGTGGTCACTGAACTGGCACTCTTCAAAATTAAATAGACCTAATGCAAATTACTAATAATCTGAGAAAGCTTTGTGCTAAAGAGGCTGTAGTAAAATTTCACAGGAGAATCCTCTTCTGCAGGCTATGTTAAATGGCCTTGTTAGACATTTGAGTATTGAGTGTCATTATGTAGTGATTTGAGAAGGACAGAAAAAAATCGTAAAACTGCTAGTAAGATTCTCACAGCAGATCTATTATGGCTAGTCTCGCTAGTAATAATTTAGAGTTTTAATTTTCTCAAGTGTCCCACAGGTTTACTATATCCAGCCAAATGGTTCACGGAAAAGCTGGCAGAATGGAAGCTTTTTATGACCTGTCCCCACTGGTGGCTTTTTATAGCTTCACCCCCCCTCCCAATACGTGTGCGCACACGCACGCACACATGCGTGCACGTCCACACAGACACACGCTAGGAGTCCCAGGGAGCCATAGGAGTTTGTCAAGTCCTGCACAGCTCTCAGCTTAATTCACACCATTCAGAAACCAAGAGCATCTTGATGCAGGGTCCCTTTTTTTCTTGGTTTTAAATATATATGAAAAACTGAAACCAAAGGTGGATTGATTGATACAGAAGCTCAAAGAGTGATAGCAGGTTCCTGATTTGAATAGCCTTCCTGAAAAACAGCGCCTCTGTCTCTGGGTTTTACTCATCAATCAATATCTATCTGTTTGAGAAGTGAAGCACCTGCTGAGAAGCTGGTAAGACCCCTGGCACAGAGTGTAAATACCCTGAACCTTGGGATTTATATCAGCAGGCAAGGGGAAAAATATATTTTCTACCTAATAGGCACAATGCAGACAAAGTTACCCACGCTGGTTGCCAGTCTCACGGTTTGGAGCCATCTGGCACTGACAAACGGGGACAGGAGGGTACATGCCTTGGTGTCTCTGCCGCAGGGACGCGGTTAGCTGGCGCTCCTTGGGGTGCGGAGGGATGCTGGGGCTTTCCCGACCCTGCCAGCCACCTCCCGTGGGCAGCCCTGGCCGCAGGTGTGGTGGGGTGGGACACCTGAGCCAGGGGTTTTTGAACAGAAGTGTTGAAATTAGCTTCAACATCTGCAAAAACTCTTTGACAGAGCCTCTTGCAGCAAAGTCCCCAGAACATGAATTTTGACAAGGAAAGAGCCCATTATTATCAGTGATGTTTCAACCATTATTTTATGAATATATTCAATGACAAGAACTAGCTTGTTTCCAAGACAACAAAATTCAAACCCCGTCCATGATTGCTCTAAAGGAGGCCTCCTGTCATTTCGTTCCTTTGAAGAAACTCACAATTTGATGGGCAAAATGCCAGAAATAATTAGACAGAATAGCACCATAAACCCCAATGGAAGCAAAATATCTGCTGTAAGAATTTCCCACCAGAAATCCTGAAAATCAAATCAAAGCCTGGATAAAATCTTTTCTGTTGAGTATATGAACCAAAAAAAAAAGAAAAGAAAAAGTGGGTGGGAGAAGACTATCCAGTTTTCTACCTCATCAAAGAGAATACTAAAAACTGTCTTTGTGACTTGCTTGTGTCTTCTCGTGAAATAATAAGTGGGCAGGGCAATCAAATTTAAAGCAGTATTCCCCAAAGCAAGGTCAAAACTGCTAGAAATGTTCATTTCATTTTTATTTGCTTTTCCTGCGAGGTACCCACTGTGGCTATAATTTCCCATTCTTTATGGGGAGATCAAAAGATTTGTGCTGTGCAGTGTAGGAATCAATTCAGTCATCCTGGCAGCACGCCAATCTTTATTACGTTATTTGTTAACCCGAGTTATTGCAGAATAGAATAACTGTTCCATGGGATAAATGAGGGAGTTTTTCTTGCTTCCTTGACCTTGATTTCCACGCTCGCGCCTTGTCCTCTCAGCACCCACATGCAGATAATGATTGTCTGTGTTAGACTGAATGAAATATCACTGCAGATCCTGTGCTGAAGCAAATCGTTGATTTGGTGGCGTGTAAGCTAACCAGTAGCCTGCATTGTTTGCCTTTGCACTGTGCATCACAGAGAGTCTCAGGTATTTCTTACAGTGGGTGAGAGTCTCCTCTCTTTACCAGCAGTAAAATCAGCCCCAGTGACAAGAGCTGTATTTGCTCTTTTCTTTCTACTAGGCCATTTCTGTAACGCTTAAAAGCTAAATACATCAGTCAAGTGATCCTCCTTGGAATATTTGTGGGTTTTTTTAAGGAATCTTTTTCATTAAGTTTGTGAGCAGTGATATATTTTGGTAGGTTTGGGGACGTGCATTAGGGGTAAGTTAAAACCAACTTGGAGCTTTGCCTTAGCAAGCATCACAGTTTCAAGTCTACCAGTTCTGCATTGCGAATTTGTCACTTATATTTTCTCAACAGAAAAATGCAGGCTTTGCACAGTCATATTTTTCATAGAGAAAATGGAGGGTAGGTTCGGTTTTGCATTGTACTGTTCTAATTCAAAATATGCTTGATGCCAATCAAATCAGGTAGCTTTGCGATCGAATCAGCATTCATCTGTGTCCCAACAAGAAGCTGCAATGGCCTCTGCTAGTGGAAATTTGTGGGCATTGTGCCCCACTGCTGCTCTGAACCTGGACTCCATGGCCAGGTGCATTTCCCGTGCTACACAGAGCTCTCTGATTGCAAGAGCCATGCTGGAAGTCATCGCCACGGGTTTTTGTGGTCGTGCTGGGGGACAGAGTGTGGGAGGGAAGAAGGGACAGCCCGGAGTGAGATGCTTAGGAGTCTAAGACAGACCTAAGGTTTAATTTCACTGAGATGAGACAGCACGATGTCGATATGTAGCCTGCACTGTGAAATGTCAAACTGGGTTGAAGCCCTCCCCGGCTGATTTAATTCAGTATAAGAAGATTAGAGATTTTAGTAAGGGAGAGAGAAGAGGAACAAAACTTGCAGGTTCTTTCAAAATGCTCTCCACTGCTAAAAACCAGATTTTAAACTCTATTTTAAAATAGAAACGGTTGTCAAAATCTCAGGATTTTTCATGGGACAAGTATCCTTCATGAGAACAAATCCCAGTCACTAAGTTACAGACCAAAGTTAATGGCACTAGTTGATGCCAAAAAAGTGCAAAACACCAAAAAATGGAGAGTGTGGAGAGAACCAGGAACTGGGGAGCTGGTACATGCTCGGAAACAAAGAAGAGGAAATATCTGCCTTTCGTTGTCCCTCTCCTAAGAGCCCCACGGTGGCTGGGGAAATCCAGGCGATAGTAGCAGGGACAGGCAGCAACAGCTGGGCTGCTGCTGCCCAGTGCTGCAAGTCTGGGCAGGGAAGGGTGAACGCTGTCGCGATGTGCGGGACAACAGCAGGGGCAGGGTTTAGGGACCTTTCAGGTTTTCTCCTTTTGAGACTTATCTCCGAGGCTCTGTGCTGCGGTCGGATACAGAAGTCGAAGGAGAGTCCTCTACCTGCCTGTCAGGGGGACGTTTTAAGTCAACAGAGTTTGGCAGTACCTGCAGGAGGAGTCGGACCAGAACTCAGACACGGTTTTCCCTCACGGCGGTCCCAGTCTGTCCCTGATGAGGCTCAGTTTGGGCCGTGCCAGTCGCACTGAGCGGAGCATCCAGAAAACAGTACACATCCAGGCTTTGCGGTGGGCAGGGCAGGGAAGACGAATATGCTCTGCCTTCACCAAAAGGCCCAATAAAGGGCCCCAAATGCTGCTTTTCAGAGTGGGTTTTTCCCATTCTGCTCTTCCGTAGTCTGATGCTATAACCTGAAAATACCTCTGCCTCACAGTAGGTTGAGACAAAGGTGTTTACAAAAGCACTAAGCCTGAGAATCCATCCACCCAGCATCAAAATGGGAAACTTAAATTCATAAGCTCCCTCCTTTAAACTGATTGAAATGGATCCAAACAAAACAAAGCAAAACAAAAGCAGTAGGTAAACATGTTGGAATGTACAATGGATAATGGATAGTGAGGGATGATCTAGTCATGCATGCTAAACAGATACATTTATGAGTATAAATTTAATTAGCATCTGGAAATTAACAAGGCTAGAAAGAAGGGCAATGTGTTTTTAAGTGAAGGCGATGAATAGGTACTGTTTGGTGCATATAGATAAATGAGGATTTAATTTGTAAGACATAATGAGCCAGGTGCCTATAAAATAATTTGTGGGGTTTTTTTTCTGCTGGATATCACAGAAGATAATGGTGTAACACTTCAAGGTCAGTCTGTCCCTACCTGTTCATCTCTTTTTGGGGAAAATATTTTTAAAAATAACTAACTAAAATTCATTTCCTTTGTAGTAAACTGCTGGGTTTTTTTTCTTTGTTAATTGAGGAAATTATATGTCTTTGCTAATTTTACATTTGAAAACCAGCCAGCCTTTGTCAAAGAGGGATTTAGTTGCTGCTCTGATTTTCATTCTTCAATCTGTATGTTGACTGAGGCAGGTTCCTGTGGAGAAATGCTAGTCCAAGACTATGTCCCCTATGTGTGCCCATGTGGGAGCGTGGATGCATTTCCAGAGGAACTGATATTTCATAATGCTTGAATCTGCAAACATTGCTTTAAAAACAGGGCATCACTTTAAAAACCAAAGCATTGGTTTAAAAACAGAACTTTCTGGGTTTCTTTAAAAAAAAAAGTTAAACTGAGTACTGTATGATGCTATGAATTGCCTTTTCCCTGTCACCTATAGGACTTCCATCCATCTCCTTAAGCATTTCAACAGAGACAACTACCACTTGGACTGAAAAATTAATGATAGCAGGAGATCCTGTTATCCCAGTGATGGATAGGACTGTAAAGGTTACATGTTGGGTCTTGGTGATGTTCAGCAGAGTGAGGGAAGATGAGGGCAGTCTTTTTTTCTGTTTTCCCATATTTCTGGGAGTGCTTCTGCTCTCTCCGGGTGTTGGGGTGTAAGCAGCACAGACCTTGTAGCTGGGTAGCAGAGTCAGCTTCTTTGTCTCCGTACTGCTTTTCCAAGTGCTGCAGCAGCTTCTTGGATTTCCAGCAAAAATTAGGGTGCTTGCTTGTCTGTTTACGCATTTTCTTGCAGAGCTGCTATTCTTCAGAAGAATGGAAACCAGAGAAGAGAGAAGGTTTCTCTTTTCAGCTGCTAGCCAAGCAAAGCACAAGTGAAATTTTATGAGAGAAAGTAAAGGCATTTTTCTTCAAACCAAATGTCATAGGGCTACTGCGAGTTATAGCTGCATGCAAATTTATTCAGGAAGAAGGATTTCTCTCTCCCTCTTTCTATCTCTCTCTCTTTTGTAAGGAAAGGTGTTAAGTACCCTACATAGGCATTGCTCTCAGCACCTCATGCAATCAGTAACTAACTTTACCTTGTCCAGGAATGAAAGGGATTCCACTGGGAGTGCAAAGGACTTGAGGAGGATGAGTATTTTGATCAATTTTTGAACATATAGTTTTGGATTAACACACCAGTGATGAACATATCTGCTTTAAATGGCCTTGTGGTGGTGGGGGAAGACCGAACACCCTCTTACTGACAGTTCTTTGCATTGTGATAAATTTAACGTGGCAGTAAAGAAGGGTTTACGTTTGTACAAACGTCTTTTATGAACAACAGTTTCCATCCATTTAATAATGACCCCGCTTTTCTCATGAGAATAGCACCATTACCAATCTGTTGGTACGGTTTCTGCAGTGCGAGACAGCACTTCCTGCGGTACTTAATCGTCTCGCCCATCTGCGGAGCGCGAGGCTCACTGGAAGACACCTGCTTTCTCAAATGTTGTTTTTAAGGATCAGATCCATTGCGGTTGATTGCACGAGGCCTGTTACGTTGGTTGTGTTTTAGGAGAAAGATGGGTAAAAGCCAGGCTTCCTACTAGGCATGCCACTTAGCAAAAACAGCCTCTAATTAAAAAACCAAAAGGTGCACGCACACAAAGCCCACATGCAAACATCTCTCTCTTTGCATAAAATATTAAAGTTCAATAAAGGATTTGTCATAAATTGAAGCTAATGGTTAATTTAATATTGCTTCATGCTCTTTTGGATATGGAGAGTATCGCCTAGATTTGCTAGGGTTAACATAAGCAGGGAGGGATTGAGACGTTGTCTGTGGTTTAGCCCATGAAGGCTTTGCTCTATTTCAACTTTTTTTTTTTTTGTCTGGGAAAGCCCCAGAGTTTCAAGATGGACTCAGGACTGGCAGGCCAGTTTTTGAGTTTGGAAACGTTTCATGGCTTAAGCTCTCCCAAATTATTGTTGTTTGGCCAGATCCTGCGAGTTGGGGAAGCCCATACCTGCCTCCTGCCAAGGCCAGGCCAGCCCCCTTGGCACTGCCGGCCTGTGCAAAGGCACCATGGAGCTGCCGGCAGCCCTGGAGGTGCCCTGGTGTCTCTGTCCTCAAATCTCCTGGCAAGTGGCGTTTGCAAGGCCACCTAACTCCTCCTCATGGCTAATGAGCTACTTGCTGCTTTAGCATAAGATTGACTCCAAAGAAATGCTTGGGGAGAGATTGCCAGAAAGCCTTCATAGGCTGGCCTGCCTATGAAAAAACCTAATTATAGGAAAAGTGAAAAATTCCTCAGGGTGACCGAGAGCATCGGGGTGCAACAGTACCCTGGGGTACTTTGTGTTTGCTAGGCAAGGTAGTAACAGCCAATTTGTTCAAGGGCCTGACCCAGGAAAAGGGTTTGTGACCAAGAATTATGAAATGGGAGTGACTGTGGGGTCCTTGTCCCAGCGAGCAGCATCTGCCACACCAGCAGCATCACCAGCAGCTACACCATTACAGGCGGGCTGCAGACCCTGTTGGGAGAGGCCGAGGACCGAGTCATGGGAGCAAGGCACCCACAGAAAGCATTTTGTTAAGGGCTGCATCAGCCACATTGCTTTCCTGCAAGCGTGATTCATTTCTTTGTGCCTTATACAGCAGGAGAGGACAGGTTTAGGTACTGATGTCTACTTTGCACTTTCCTTACCCTCCTGAAAAGTGTGTTTTAAAGCTAGAACTTTGTAAATTATCTCTTGTCTGACTTCCCCTTTCACTGGGCTTTACCTCTGAACATCTGGCTGGCCAGAAAGGGGTCCCTGCACTCTCCCTCTGCCATGGGGAGTGGAAATGTTCGTCTCCCCTTTGCAAATAAATGTTGTAGAAAAGGTTTCCTCTTACTCAGTGGTTATGCCATCCTCACTGCTGTGTGAAGAATACCTACCCGTCTTGCCCCCAATCCCCCCCATCCCACCTTCTAAATAAACACTTTTACCTACAAGGTGTAGCTTACACAATTGTATGTCTGAGTTGGTATATGTGCTCCTTAATATTTTTGTGCATTTCTGAACTTTAAGTCTGGCAGAAATAGGACCCTAGAAATCCAAGAAGTCTTGCCATATAATATAGGATGTTTTAAACCTAATTATACAGACCTTGGAGGTTTATATAAACTTTGGGTAAAAATGCCAAGATATCTATTCCTGAGCTTTGGAACTGTATGCCACTGACTTAAACAGGACTGCCACACAAGTGAGGGTACGGCGATGCTGGACTAGTGTTGCATGAGAGGGACTCTGATCCTGCGCCCATTTGTGTAAATGGTAAAAGCTTACACTGACTAGAGCAAGGGGGGATCAGGGTAATAGTCACCAGAAAATACTAATAACATCATGGCATTAGCACTCACAGTTGCTGAAGCTTCCATGTATTGAAAAGGTAGCTTCTTGCTGCTAAGAATGAAGGTTTTACTGGGCTGTGCAAACCTAAAGTGGAAGGTTAAAAGAAAAACCTGGAAAAAAGGTTTGGTTGTTGAGTTAATGGATTTTCTATTTGCTTTCGGTTGGCTCAGATTGCCAGCAAAGCCTCAGGAACAGTGATGAATACTCTGTGTAACATCAGCTCCTAAAGCAACGCTGTGGCATAGCCCAGTGCTCACACTGCAGAAGGCAGGGTAGGAGCAGGCTGGTGGCACTGCCCCTCTGCCAGACCCTGCTGTGATGCGGTGCCCGTCCCCTGCCGAGGTCTGCCACCCAAAAAGGCTGTAACAAGATAAACAGGTTCATAAATGAGCCACGTGTGCAAACGTCTGGTTAGCTATGCTGAAGGAAAGTTTAGGGTTGACTTGCTCACAGTCTACAAGACAAAACTGAAGTTAGCCAAATTCAAATCAAATTCATATAGGTTGTAGTGGATTTCCCACCAGTGGAAATTCTTAAAACCTAGAGCGTATATTTCTAAAAGGCTATTATTTAGTTCAAATGGAATCCCGAGAAAACCTATAAGAGACCTGTGTTATTTTGGGAGATCACAAAAAAAGGCCACATCTGTAAATTTTAGCATCTGTGATCTCAGATGAGTTGGTTGCTGGCTTGTCTTTGGCAAGCTGGAGGGACAGGAGCGTGCCGGGTTTTGTCACTGTAGGAGAATACTGAATGAATTACAATATTTAATAGTTCTGTAGGGGGGCAGAGGGGTGTAAATGGACATGAAGGAAACTAACATTATCTTAGTCTATGAAAGAAGCACTACAGTAATAGGAAATAATAAGCTAGTAAATTTGACTTCACTTCCAGGCAAGTTCCTGGAGATTTTAAGAGCTGAGATCAGAAAATAATATGGGGAAGTGTACTCTGATAAAAGTTACCAATGTGCCTTCAGAGGGAATACACTTTATATGGCAAGGCTAGGAAAGTTATTCTGTGAAGCTCACTGAGAGGAAAAAATGTGGTGAAGGAAAGCAAAAGGAAACAAATGTAAACCGCTTGGATTTTGCATTAGGTCAAATAACAGTGGCTAGAATTGAGAAAAGGGACCCATTTCTGAAGATATGAGACCCATGTGATGACCACAGATAAGCAGAAGAATAAGAGTGGGTAAAGAATGTATCAAAGAAAATAGAAGGATGATCCTTAAAGAAGTAATTTTCCATTTAGTGTGCTAAGGGTGTGTTCAAAAGTGCTTGGTGCTAGTTTACCCTCTCCACACTGATGGCATGTGAAAGTTCATTTTTAAAGGAAATGCTGCCAGATCAACATTGAACACCTTTGAAAATTCTGTAAATGGTATCTGGACCCTTTGAAATGAAAATACATCTCATGTTGCAAGAAACATGACTGTAACCTAGGAAAAAGACAAGTGAAGAGGATTTAGATTAACCTCCCTCTACAGGCATACTAAATTTGCAGCAGGTGCAACTGTACCTTCAAATCCATTGCCTTCCCCTCCCTGCCCAAAAAAAAGAACCCCTCAAACAGAACTGTAGGGCAGAAGGTAATGGGTAGGACAAAATGGAGGGAAATTATGGCTTTATGAGACATTTATCAGATGCCTGATGGAACAAATTCAAGACTCTTGCTTTCTGCTCAAGATTTAGAAATAAACTGTAAGAAACATGACTAGATAATATTATACTAAAGACAGATCAGGGTCTTTCGTGCCCTACATTAGAGCTGATCCATGGAAAGCACCAGAACTCACACGAATCCCTCTCCAAAATGTTGTGTCCTAGTACTAAATCCATCAGGTTGATTCCAATGATTATGGTTTTCCGGCTTTCCGGTTTTCCAATTTTCCAAACCAGACCAGAAACTGTTTAAAACAAGGTGTATTACTGCAGCCATTAATGACCACAATTACAAGCTGAATCAAATTACTGATGGACTTCAGATCCTATTTCCACCCATTCGCTTTCTTTGTTTCTATCTCCATCCACAGATCACGTTCATAATTTTTATTCAACAAATTAGAATTGACAGGCATGAGAAGTAATTCTACCATGTGTTTTTATTTGATCTAGTGCTTTTTTCATGTAAAAGAAACAGCAAGATTCACATGAAATGCATTATTCTAATAGTGAGGTTAGTTCTTGGTGCCAGTTTCTCATTCTAGTGAGACTTACTATGCAGCTGAACCACTAATACCTGTTAGAAAGCATTGCAGAGGGAACTAGATGGGATCTGGAGATGAGAGATTGACCCATAAATTAATTGCAGTTCTGGACTGTGCATGTTTAGAGGCAGACGAATTAATTGCGTGTTGCCTGCAAACAACCTACTTGCCACGCTTCACATTCTTGTTCCTACCAGGGCATTGCTGTAGAGAGGGAAACCTCACACCCCACCGGTGGCCAGCAGCTACCGATCTCTCCCTGGCTCCTTGAGGCTGTTGATAGACATTTTATCTTGGGTCTGGCAGCATGATCAATGCAGGAGTGGTGGTAGGGAGACATTAATTCAAACCAAATCACCGCTCTGATTTAGTACACTGAAATGGTTGTATACTACACACACTCCCTGGAGCAATTATTCAGGATCCTTGTCATCTGCAGTGAGTATGTTAAACCTTTCTGAATTTTATTTGGGCCATGTTTTACCAGTGGAAGCTCTCCATCACTGCTTTGATTGCCTGCGCCTTACAGTGGCCATGAATTGCACGTCAGTCATCTGTGCTCTGTGAAACCGTGGTGGCGTTTTCAAAGCATGCTTGTACTCTGCCTGCATCTGTGTGAACAACAGACCGGTGTGAAGTATTATCTACCTTACCAAGTCACTGAAAAGAAATAAGTAGAGTCTCAGCCATAACATAAAAAAGCTGACCAGAAAAGAGAGAATTAGTGGTGACATAGCAACTATTATGGCTCTGCAACCAAATGAATGGTATAGAAGCACAATGTATATGACTCCCTCTGTTGTGGCTCTATATCTTGTATCTGTGGAGCAACGTCCAACACAAGCATAACTGAAACCCAGCAGAATATAATGCTTGGCATAGCTACCCAGCTGGGGAAAAGCAATGAGTAATACAGACTCTGTATTGGCATAAACGCCACTGCCTCTGTTTCAAATTTAAACAATATTTTGACCTTCTCATCACAGAGGCTTCACTTTCTGATTTCCTTTTTAGCTTTTTCTCTTGAGTTAGATCTGTTGCAGGAAGATCAGAGCAGCACTCATGATAATGATTTGAACTGGAAATTAAAAAGTTTTGACTGATAAACATTTAAGTTGAATATGTAAATTGATTTTGCAAGCTGTGACGTTCATATCCCTGCTAATTCTTTAGAAGATCAGAAAACCAGTGTAATTTCATAGTTATATTTATGGCTATGTAATGGGTTACACACTTTCCCAGTATGTCTAAAACATCATTATAAAAGTCAACATTTCTGTAGAGTTGAGAAACATGAACGAGAAAGGAAATGTTTGTGTAATTCAGGTTATGTGTTTATATTAGGCTTACTTTTTGATTGTTGCTAAGAGCTCATGGAGCTGTTTGAAGCCGATGGGAGATGAAAGTGCTCAGCAGTGCTGTAGCTTCGTTTGAGTAACCTGTGAACTTTTCAGGCAGGAAATAAAAGAAACTTCTTGTTTTGTACAGTTCCTAATTGAATTGTGGATTTTTTTTAACCTGGGTGGAGACCAAGAGTTTAAATGGGCTCAAAAAAGGATTAGACACTCTTTTGGAGGGGTAGGTCAATTGGTGGTTGTCAAGCACAGTGAGACTAATGCAGCTTCTGAGTGAAGAAGTTCCTAACTATCCATCCCCAGGAGCAGAGACGGTGGTTGGGGAGCCAGCAGCTGCCTGCCCCTGCCCCGTCAGAGTCCTCTCTGCCTGAGGACCTGCTGTCGGTGGTGTTCGTGTCTGCCTGCACGCTTCCTCTGCTGCTGTGCTGAACAGGTCACGGGTCACATGGATAAGGAGTGGCTATCTGTCCCCGTCATTCATAATGAAATTCACCGTGTAAAGGGCAGAGCTCAGTCAAGAGGTAAAAGCTGGCAGTTTCAGACTACTTATTTATGCACTGTTGTAATAAATGCTGCAAACGGCTGTAAAGTTGGGTTCTGCTGCTTGACCCAACGTTACTGTTAACTCCGTCAAAGAAAACTGTTGCTCAGTTCTCTTGTACTTGGTAATTAGTTCCTACAAATGCTTTTTAAAAACAACTTTATATTAAAATAGCTATGGATATATGTTGGAAATTTACCTGAGAATTTTGTTGAGGGGGAAAAAAAGGAAAGATAAATGCTGGGCAAAGCCATAGAGAATATCTGTGCATAGGCACAGGTACTGCAAGTACAGAAAAATTAAACCTTGGCCTTTATCATTATCAGGGTTTTAAAATCTTTATGAAGGCTTTAACTGAAGGGTATTTCTTTCTAGACAAGTGGTTGCCCCTCAAGTTCAGTCTACAGTAAAGAAAAAAAAATATTCTTTTTTGGAAATCACAATTTTTGTGTCATTGCTATAAAATTCTATACAGCCGTCTTATTTTTTAATTTTTATTGACCTGTGACTTGATGTGATATAAAACCTCAAAACAGAAAATACTTTCTGGAGTTTGGTGTTTGAGGTGAGTTTATTGTGAAAACTGGATAAGCATCTATAGCATCTGCGTTGAACCAGAGTAGCTTTGATAATATGTACATGCCCACACTTCATACAGTCTTCAAATCATTTTGAATGCTGTCCACCAAAGTGCACGTGCAGTCCACCAGACACTTGCTCCTCAGTACAGAGAAGTGGGATTTCAGTGGCACCCGAGATGGTTTTAAGTCTGCCCATTAGTTTACTGGGAGTAAACTGGGTTAGAGTAACCCAGCTGCCCTGATTTTAAAAAGCAGTGAAGCTGCGACAGAGTGTGCAGGTCCAGGGGCAGCCCTACCCCAAAGGAGTCAAGTTTACTGTGGGATGGTTGTGTCTCAATCCTCTCATGCTTGCACATGGCAGCCTGTTAGTGCACATTCCCGTGCTTTGAAAGATGCAGCCTGCGCATGCGTGAGCAGCTTCCATGGTGCAATTTTCTCCAAGTTTCTGTCTCAAGCTTTACCGCCTCTGCTCTGTTCGTATGTCCACGGGCTTCAGAAACCAACCAACTGGTTGCTTCAGAAACCAGCTGACCCTTTTCTTGTAGCAGCAAGCTCTGCTCCCTCTCCTGGGAACTCTTTTGGCTGCAAACTCAACCAATTTGAGTCTGCCTTACAGCAGGGATGTTTTCTAACTCTATGGGGGCTTGTTTGTCTTTAGCTTTTTGCTTTCTCTAGCATTCAGAAATAATTAACAAGTAATGAACAGAAAATAAAAGGCCCTTGAACAGCACAGCAGACAGGGTTCTTCCTTTATTTTGTGATCATGGGGGAGTTGGGCTGCCTCTTTCCCTCCCAGCCTTTATCTGCCTTATTTGTTCAGACATGGAATATCCCATGTTAGGACCTGTCTCTGATGTATCTGTACAGTGCCTAGATCAAATGAGCTCCAATTTTTAATGTAGATTCCAGGCTCTACCATTGAATATACTGGATTCACAGGCCGTACCCACACTATCCTGAAAGAGTGATCTTGATGGACGATGATCTTGGCAGAAGCTGGCTGAGCTGATGGGTGTGTTTCTGGCATGCTGGTTCATGCAGAGGAGACGATTCTGGCTTGCTTAGCAGCTGACTTACTACCCTCTGCACCACCTCTGAAAATCAGTTGATGACCAAGAGCCAAACACCGGTGTCTTTTTATGGGTCTTCTTGTTCAGGAGAGAGTAATTAATGTGGGATACTGTTAAAGGTGGATGATCAACCGGTTGATAATAACATGGGTGCATCTATCTGAAATGGGAACATCCTGAAAGGATGTTTCAAGTATAAAGTTTTACTATTTTTGTAGGAGAGTTTGCTGCTGGATGTCATGATCGGTATTAGATCTGCAAGAGGTGAAGCTAATTTTAGTCACACTTAGCTTTAACTCAGAGGACAAGCCAAAAGCAAATACCTTAACTGTGTTTCTTGACACAAGTGGAAGCACGTGTGCATGCAAATCACTCTGCTCTTCTTTGCTTGAACTCCTATCTTGAGGGCTTAATCCTGTGACCCTTCCTAACATGAATAACGTTCTTTCTCTGCTGTGGCATCATCACATGCAGAGGATTTGCAGATGCAGAGCCTCTGTTCACACTTATAGCACTGTGAGGACTCCAGACTTTTGATACCACTGCTGACAACAAGATTGCTTTGATTCATCTATCACCAGGTATGAGGTAGGCTAAAACACCTTGTTCCACAGGGGCAGCACTTCCATAGCACATGGGCTTTCTCCTTACCATGCTTAATTTTTTTTCACATGCTCCCTCTTCATTAATCTGGCTGTTTCACTCTCTTACCATCCACTGGAAAGCCTTCTCCCTTACGGTTTATTGGTATCTACAGGTATAAGACTTTCTCTTGAGCTGCATGCAGTTCATTTTTAATAAGGAATAACATATACTGAAAGCACTTATAAATGTTCCAAGCCTGTGATTCTTAATTGTGCTGTGTGTATTTTGTGAAATACTACTATCCCTCACACCCTTTTTGCTTGCAGAGTTACAGTGTGTTATGTGGTAGCAATAAATGTTAAATAACCTGCCTGCCACCCAACCCCACTTTGTGGCACTTGTATAATTACAGAAGCTTTCGGAAATCGCATTGCGAGGCTCTGATTTGATGGCAACATGCGAACGTTTCACTGTAAACACTCTTTCATTACATGAGATTTCATTACCAGAGGTTCCTGCTCTAATATCCTCTTTCCTTTGAGGATCAGGACCAACATTACAGTAACCACATTGTTAGCAAAAGCAACGTGAGATTAAGAATGTGGACTCCATTGATCTGAGAGCTTCAGAGTAAGGGTGCTAAATATTCCTTAATAAGTGGGAGCTCAACTTGGCTGTGAGCATAATGACTGCACAGAAGCATTTGAATTATGTTGCCTTGAGCATGGTAAAAAAAGAAAAAAGAAAAAAAGAGCAGAGTAAGATTGATATCAGATTGTTCGCCGTTTATTTATCCCTGTTATACGTGGGTAAGATACTAATCTCACGTGGGTGTCTTCCCTGCAGAGGCAGTGTATGCTAGCTGCTGCTCTTTCTGTGCACAGGGCTACGACTCCCTAGCACCTCAGTGGGCTGAGTTTTACACTTGCAGCCAGTACTCAGACCGGAAAACAAACACTCTCGGTGGCTTGAAACATGCAGATACATGTCAAAGACCAGGCATGTGACCACTGAGTGTGTGAAAAGCCACGGACCCCTGTGGCTCCCTGCGCACCATGCAGGCAGTTTTACCAGCTGTGCGATGCAGAAAGTGCTGAGTGCTGACGTCAGATCCGCGTGGGCTTTAGCAAAATGCTGTTTGCACCAGCCAGCGTTGGGCCCACTGGGCTCTGGCTCTTTTACAAGGCTATCGACAACAGTTCTCTGGTCTCCTAATAAAGCTCTGTTAACATTGTTGTTACTCCAACATGTGCACCCTTGTAATTAACAGCTCACAGATGCTGCATTTTCTTCCTTGATGTTTCCCTCCCCTCTATTTTTGCCTTGTTTCCTTTTGTGAGTTGGCGAGGCAGTGCTGAGCTTGGTACTACCTTCCCTTGACAGTAAGCATTAAGCTGTTGCAAGCATCTCCCTCAGACTGTTAATTATCTTGGAATAATTCATTAGTGAATGCGCTTGCTTTATGCCAGCTACGTTTCATTGGTGAAACCCAGCCTGAGCTTGTGCGCTCCCTTCCAGCCACGGCCCCTGCCCATGGCGCCAACCGTTCCAGTCAGCTGAAGAAATTGTTTTCCAGTTCATGCGTTGTAGAAAGACTCAGTGGTATTAGTGCAGGGCAGGGAGGGCTGCTGCCACTCTGAGCGGCGGGCGCCGAGCAGGTGTCGGCTGGCGTGACGTTTCGAAGGTAGGCTGGGAAGCACTAATTGGGTTTCTCTGTGGTCGCGCGTCCCAGGCGCGCCGGGCGTTGTGAGTCACATAGCCGCCGCGTGTTAGTTTCTGTGCTTCAGCTGCTTTAGTAAGTTCGCGTATTTGGCTTGTCAATATTTAATGCAACACAGATTTTTGAATAGGGTTGAGTGAAAGCTATTGCTAACTCTGGATCAAGGCAGGCTGGAGTGCAGATTCTCCTGAGATCGCATCCCACTTCTCGGGGCTGACCTCCTCGGTTTTGATCAACAGCATCGTCTATAGCCTTTACACCCATTTAATAGTTTTCCACCTTTTTTTTTGCTTGAGGTCCTGATTCCATTTCTCTAGAAGCTACTACACTGGCACTGCCTGGAGTTAATTTCAGATCTGTCCCATGGGAGCCACTCTGGGGACTTGCTTGAGTCAGCTAGAGCGGAAAAGCTGTGGCAGGTGGCCTTGTATAAAAAGATTGGGACAAAAAGTCAGGAGAGGTCTGAGACTGTGACTCAGCCTCCGCAGACAGCCCCACACAGAGCTCTGCAGTCACTGTCCCTTGGAAACATATTTTGATTGTTCAAGGCTGTGGGGTGCAGCTTTCCTGCGTCCTCTTCCTCCTCCCAAGGCACTGCCACTGACTCACCCTGGTTCCTGCAGCAGAGCCACTATCCTGGAAGTCAGAGGTGGGCACGCAATCAGTTTCACAGATGCCATATTGGCTTTTAAGGGAGCCTCTCTTTTCATCAAACTCCTCATGATCAGATGTGGTAGGTTCAAAAGCCCTTTGCGACACTTTGGGACCTCTCCCCTTCCTTCACCTCAGAGCCATCCAATCTTTCTGCAGCCTCGTATCAAACTGCTGCATTACAAAGCGGAGCAAAGGGTGGGATGTATTGTACATACAACAATTGCAGCTCAGCTTTCATCCTAAATATGTATATATTGTTTTCAAGTCCATGTGAATGAGGAAGTTCTAACGAAACCTAAAAATACAAGGAGTGTTGACCTTCAGGAGATGTTTCCTATCCCAGCAGCTCAACTCAGTCTGCGGCTGCTGCTGCTTTTCCTGGCTGCAGACACAGAGAGAGGCTGAAATGAGCAATCAGCTTGTTTATGTCAGGTTTTAGTGCTTCACTAGTATAATAAAAGAGGCTTTCGCAGAAGGGATTTGGTTCTCGTGTACTTCAGTGTTTTCTACTCTGTTTTGCTCCATAAAACCCAGGCTCTTGTTTACAAGAATTAGCAGCTTCTCAAGGTTTCTGCTGATTTTGAGGAATCAACCCCTTGCAGCTATGTGACACCACCATGCAGCTCCCACTCCACCTGGTGCTTGCAGAATGACTGTTCCCTACGTGCGGTTGAGCACTTGGATTAAACACCTGCACAAAACAATTGGCACAACCCAAAGGGCTGTTAGAGGCTCCATATCCTGTTTGGGAATCACTTCAAGTGAAATTAATGATTCCTCTGTGCACGCAGACTTTTTAAAAAGAAGTCTGTTTTTATATGTGCAATTAATCCGAAGCGGTTGGTGTGCGCTCTATACTGTTACACATCAGTAAAACAGCAACTTTATGGCGTTTAATTCCATAGGGTGTGTAGCGTTTAGGACAACTGCATTTAAGACAACAAAATCCTCACATAGGTGGTAACTGTGACACATGCATATCCCCCTGTCCACCTGCCCTTTCTGCATTTTGGAATGAGGGGGAGAATGTCTTATTTGAAAGGCAGTTATGTATGTGGTCCCTGCATTACATAAATATTGTATAGAGCTGAATTATTTTCATGGCAGAGATTCAAATAAAGAAAATTTCCCGTAGACTTTGTGTGCTGATTCACACAGTGCTGCCAGCTCTTGTGATACTATCACAAGTCTTGTGATATTTGATATTCTATCTTAAAGCTCCAGGCTCTCTCATCATGTGATTGTTTGAATCTCAACTCTCGTTAAAAAAAAAAAAAAGGACCAATCTCTCTCTTAGCTGCAGAGAAAAGCTTGAAATAACATTTCACGTCCTAAGAGCGAAAACATCAGGAGGCAGGTAAAGTTTTCCCAAAGACATATTTTTTTGTCAATCTCTGGATTTTTTGAAGCCTATCTAAGTCTTACTTGTTCGGAGCTTGATTCTGGATTTTGAGTGACTGGGTCTGGTGCCAGGAATGGCCAACCTACATTATGTTTGTGGTTTGATGCTTCAGACGAAGGCAGAATCGCTTTATTATAGCAGGTAAATTTTGCAAGGAGGGATGTTATTTTAATACATTTAATTGCTATGCTGTAGGTTGCTTCACCACAGCCCTCTCCACACTGAACCAGTGCTTATCCCAGGATCTTCTAAATGCATAGGAGCAATTAAGTTTCTTTTGGTCTGGCAAGTAATTTAGCAAATCATAGAATCATAGAATAATTTGGATTGAGGGGACCTTTAAAGGTCAGCTAGTCCAACCCCCAAATAATAGTCTCCATACAGAGATGACCTGGGTTTTGTGTTGTAGAGAGTTCTCATATCTGTGTGAGGTATCTCTCAACCAACTAAGGAGAAGTATAATGAATCCTGGTGGATCAACTGTTCTTCTGCATATGTGGTCCAACGTGAACAGTAGTATTTTAAGCCTATACTACAGCAGTAAAAATCTATTGTTCAATTTTTAGCTGAAATCTAATTTCTGCATTTTTACTTTTCTCTCTTGCAGTTGTGATTCAACTGTGCTAAAAAGAACTGCACAACGGAAATGCAATTTTAGTTGAATATTTAAAATAAAACTGAATTGATGGACCCTCTAACACTGTGTTTTAGAATCAAGCTATTAAAATCCAAGGGCACTCACAAATTTGCCGTTTCTTGTGAAGAAGCAAACCTGTCTGTCATATGTTACCGACTATTTTCTCAGCCCAGTCTAAAGGCATTTTGCCCTGTTTACACAAAGCTGGACTGTGCAGTCTGTAACTGCACTAGACGTGCCGCTGAAGCCACAAAATATTTATATACAGATAGTGGAATAACCTGTGTGATACAAGTTTTAAATCAGGAAAGGCCTGTAGATGGTGCTCTAATCTAACTGGAAAAAATAGATTTACCATGAGACTGGATGGAGTTCTCTTCGTCGTTCTCAGAAGTTGAACTCAGATCTCTTTTGACTAATTTCATACCTGCAGGATTTTGAGCTTTAAGTAACCATGGCAAACTCGATTCCCTCGAGATGAATAGGTATAGGAACCTGCAGAGAGACTCGGGTGCCCTGGCACACCACCTTCACCATCTTCCCCATACTTTGACCTTGAGCCTCACCTCACCAGACTGGCACCACAAAGATTTCAGAGAAAATTGTGCCATTGACTCATCTACATACTGTAGTCTCAGAAAGGGCTGAATGCCCTGAAAATTCAGGGCTCTTGCATAAGGATAGACTTTCTCCAGGAGAAGGAAATGGGCAAAAGAACACAGGCAAATGCGTAAAAGAATGCAAACAAAATTATTTGGGTTTTCCACCAGCCTCATTTTTCACCGACTCAGCCCTCCCAAGAAGCCTCCCAGCTCTAACATACAGCTTACATCCCAGCGGGCTCAGCTGTGGGTGTCCTGCTTGCAGGAGCTGTGGAGTGCCAACTTTACCAGTTAAGCAGATTTTAGGAGAAATAATTTTGCCAAAGAGTTGACTCTGTCTAATTATGAGCCTCCCTCAGTAACTACAGGCTTGGTGTCTCCCTCCCCAACTGTGAGTTATTATTGGATTCTTTACTCTCTTTCATAAACTGCTGATTGGTGGCAGATTGTTTAGCAGCTGCCACCTGCTATAGTGCTTGTTGAATAAATTTCCCTTTTTAGTTCTAGAATAGCCTTGGTCTGCTAACAGCTCTGGAGGCATTTAAGGGGGAAAGGGACAGAGATAATGTTTTTTTTTGGCAGGGTTCAGTACTGGTCCAGTGCAATTCTTCTGTGAGTCTTGGGCCCCAAAAGAGTAAAGCATGTAAATGTGCATTTTAAGCATGAATAATCTCCTCTCTATTCAGGGAAGATTTAGACATGTGCCTAAGTTCTACCCGTTTTTCCAGGATGTAAGTGCTCTCCTGACCTGCAGTTTTTGGTTGTCTGGAGCCAGGCTTGAGTGCTCCACTGAAATAGGGCTTTTGTGAATCCTAAATGGCCATTAGAGGTTGTTCTGTGATTGAGATGATACTTGAATCCCAGAGAGACTATGTAATGCCTAGTAATTTAGGAGAAACTGTAGGGAGAACACTTGTCTGTTGAGGATATTTATTTTGGGATAGTAAAGTGGTGGAAGATGCTGATGCTGGAGGAGAAAGCTGCTCTGAAGTCCCATCTCTGCACAGGGAGTGTTCCTGGGAGCTCTGGTCTTCGTGCTAACCTCAGTGGGTGCAGAGCTAGTTACCGTCTGTATCTGCAAAATCCCTTCCTCAGGAAAGATCCTGGTGACTTTGAGTGCAAAGGGAAATGGTGGAGACGTAGCAGCACACTTCTTAAAAATGCTATGCATACAGGAGGGTGGCAAGGGGTAAGGGATGTCTGAGGAGCCACACGGTTTTTCCCCTGCACGTTTCAGTATGTCTTGGCTGACAGTGTGAATCCTCCCAGCAGGTTCACCCCACAGCTCTGAAGCAGCTCTGAACCCACTTCTTCCAGGAAAAAGTAAAGCATCTGTTTGAGTAGGAAATTTGAATTTTTCCAGCAGAAAATCCAAGAGGAAGGAGAAAATTAGCATGCAGCTTTCCACATGTAGGTGACTGGCCAGCATCTTCCTTTTGGCTGTTTGTCTGTGGTAGGAACCGAGGCTGTTTAAATCAAGTAGGTGGGTGGTGTGAGCAACTGATGGATTCCTCTCCTGTAACAGCTGCTGTCGCTTTTGTCAGGGAACTTTTTTAAAAACAAGAATAGGAGGGGGTAGTGCCCGTTGTTCTGGCCAGAATCCAATTTGGATAATTGCATTCTGCCTACCTAAAATTGTAATGGCATGTTTATGCTTCCCATCTCTGTAATGCCTGAGGATCCTTTGCTTGAAACTTGCTGTTTAAATATGAAGTTATTAGTTGAGTCATCAACATTAATTTTATTCTGTATTTCAGTCAACAAATAATGGTTCTTATTCAGGTAGTACAGACCCTTCATAATAATATTATTTCAGTGGATCCACACTAATAATATATTTTAATATATTATTAATATAATTTCAATAAGAATGTCTCTTATGGCCTGGGTTTCAGAGATGTGAACACCCACTGATTTAACTTGCAGCTATTACTGCATGGCAATCTGAAAATCAGGCCATTCACATCTAGTAGTTCAAAAACATCATGAACTGTCTTGGATTAGTGTGTTACAACTGTCCCACATTTGCAGTTAAGCTGCTTCTTAAACCACATATATTTCAATTTACTGAGAAAATAACACTTAAACAAAGATCTAAATGGAACTTAATCAGTTGTTTAATGTCTTGATCAAGCTCGCTGATTTTAAATCTCTCTGGACTTCCAGGAAGATGTATGAAGCCAAGATCAGACTCACAGATTGGTTAGTTTGTTTCAGATTTAAAAAAAAAAAAAGAGGTTGCACTGAGCATATCTTCATTTTGATGCAGGTGTATGGAAGGAAATGCAAATGCAGATTTAGAGTTTGCAGGTAGATTTGATACTGGTTTAAAACTTAGATCCAAACAACCCCAAATTACAGATGAATATATGGATCTTAGTTTTAACCTGTCTCTCCAATGCATCCCATTGGGGGACTTGTTGGATGAACCATGCCTAGGCTCGTCCTCGGGGAGTAGATTCAGGTTGGGAACATCAGTGAAACACGCTCTTTAAAACAGCTTCTGTTGGAAGACCATTCTCACACCCACTGAGGTCTCCAGCAATCTGGGAAGTCCCTGCTGGGCAGCAGACCTATCTCAAAGGGCCTGGCAGACTTTATGCCATGTCCTGAGCAATGATCCTGCTCCTGCAGGTGAAGTTTGGCCGGCGCATGGCTTGGAGCACGGCTCTGAGCCGTCCCTCTCTCGGTGCCTGGAGACACCCTCCTCTCTTGTCTCCTGCCCTGTGGGGTCGGCACTAGGCAGAGGCAGAGGTTCATATCCCTCTCCAAGGGTGGGCGGGTTGCAGGGTGGGCACTGCTCTTCCCGCTCCTTTTCCAGACTTTCAGCCTCCTCACGCTGGCTGAGATTCAGGCAGTCGGAAAAGCAATCCGCATAAAAGAGCGAGCAAGCCTTTTTAAACCTGTCATCCTTGTTCATCGATCAAAGATTATGATCCTACTTTCTCATTGTTTTATGGAGAGCATTTGTTTGTTTACTACTTTGGCAGCTATCGGTACATAAGCAATGCATATACTATAAATATACCCATTATCCGAAGGCCCAGCTCTGCGAGCACTGCCAGGCACCTCACTCGCTGCCATCAAGTTGATAGAAGTAGTCCAAACAATAAGCACTGCGCTTGACAGGGTATTCATATTTCCATCTTTCTTCAGCACAACAGAAAAAAAGATGAAATCTGTCCTATGCAGACACCTAAGAGAGAAGCCAGTCATCCACTGCTGAAACATGTTGGTGAAGGACAGGTAGGTGGAAGGCAGCATCAAGCAAGGGCATGGAGATGCTGCTCAGGCGTGGACATCAGTGCAGCGTGGCAGCGGCAGTGGTGGGGCCATGGGAGAAGTGAGTGCCCTGCATCAGAAAGAGGTTGTGAGGAACATGCAAACAGCTGAAACACAGCTCAGAAAGAAGGCAAGGAAGAGAGAAAGGAGATTGGTGAGGAGATGCCTGCAGAGTTGGGTGACAAGTGGTGTTAGAGCTGGCTGAAGGAGGCGGGCATTGCAGTGAGCGAGAGAGGAGGTGATGGGAGAAGGAAATGAACGTCCAGTTCTTTCACCTTTGCAGGGCTGTGCCCCCTCCTGGGGAGCATAGAGTCAGGGGTCCTCGCTAAGTAGTGGGCACAGTGGCGATGCCCCTTTCATGGTCCCCCTCCGCTGCCAAGCCCAATGCTGAATTGTTTGAAACCATTCAAAACTCAGAAAAACTTAGGGTTTTTTCATGCTTTGTGTACTTCATCAGAGGGATTTTTCAGATGGAGATTTTGTTGTTGCATGAAGGAATAAAACCATGCATTGTGGCCACAAAGATTAGTAGTTAGACCTGTTTATGCACACAGCCATCCAACCACTGTTATTTGCATCCATATAAACAGAAGCTATGCTAAGGTCTGGCTGAAAATCAAACCCATTGTGAGCTGCCTAGAAGGCTTCAGCAGATGGGAGCCATATAAATAAAATGTGGTGTCGTTATTAACTGGCCTAGCAGTTCAGTGCGTTTCTAACAATGATTATTTGGAATGACTGTCATATCTTGATGGATGAGTTTATCTTATCTACTGGACTGAGACATTTAAAAGCAAAATGCACAGTCCTTCCTCTTCAGGGGCAACGATGCTTTGAACCCCATTGTTTCCCACAATGTATGAAAAAGGGAACTGCTGCACACGTTGGGTTAACTTCAGTGCCAATTACATTAGCAAATTCATGTTACAACTCTGTAGAGCTGCTTTAATTTACCTCCATCCTAGTTCGGCACCTACTCTCTTACTCCTAGCCCCAATAACGATAGACTGCACTTTGCTATTTTGAGATAAAGATACAGCTAATTTCAAACAAAGGGAACTTTAGTTGACAGTGATCTGTCTGACTCTTACAGCAACACTATGTCCTGCATCAGAACAAAATAAAGACTTGTACGCACAGCACACCAGCATTTGGTTATGGAAAAACCAGGCTGCTCATGTACACATGAACCAAGTGAGCAGAGATAAGTCATTCAGTTTCCTCAGCGTGATCCATGTTTCCTGGCCAGCTCTAAAATCCCCAGTTAGGAAATACCTCACAGGCTCTTCCTGGAGTAGTGACCAGCCCTTTAAACTGGGGAGAGAACCACCCATGCCTCCCAAACGGCTGTTTTCAGTTTTCTCATGTATGACAACTCCCTCCCCTTCAGTTCAGCCCTTAAGTGTTTTCCCCAGGCTTTCTCTTTCTTATTCATGAGGTGGTTGTTGCTCTTCACATTCCCCTCTCCATCTCACTAGCAGGAATGCAAGCAGTTTTCTAGGTTTTTAACCTGTTTTATTGCCTGGGCATGGTTGGTCTCTGTGCTCTGTTTCCATTTTTTACCAAAGGCGATGCTTCCCAGCGCTGATGAGATTCTGTTCCTGCCAGGTGGCTGCCACCCAGCTCTACCATTTCAGCAGCTGAATTGCCTTTTTGGAAGATTTCACGGTTCACTTTTGTTGAGAGAATCTCCTTGTCAAAATACAGATTGAGAAAGTGAGATATAAAGTCTAACAGCAACGGCAGGCTGCAGAGAGAGGCCAGTGTTGGACCTGAGTTGCTCTTACCTCAGCGCTGCTGGTTTTCAGAGGTGGCTATTGCTATGGCTGGAAGTGTGGCACTTCCACATTTACAAAGGCTTCATTTTGATGGGTAAAGTTAGACAACCACTGAGTAATACAGGTGTGTTCCCACATGATGACTATGAAGTAAATGATGGCAACATGTGAGCTCAGGGAAAAGACACTGCTGGAGACGGGCAAGGAAAGCGTTGCCTTTGGGAGAGCCACCTTGGGCTCTGCTGTTCTCGTGTCTTCTTCTGGAGTGAATATCAGCTGGATGGAAAAAACATACCAGCTCTTGAACCACTGCCCTATCAGTCCAGTACTGAACTTCATGCAGTCATCTCTGTATACTCTCCTTGTATTTACACATGCCTTTCTCATGGAGCTTAATGTGTAACGATCAAATGCTGGGGGAGTTGGTGTGTAGGGACTGCAGAGTAGGACCCAACCTTGGCCAAGGCTGTGTATTGCTTAAATTGTCATATCCTTTAGCGTGCAGCTTGATTGGGTTTTATGTTTTTTCCAACAGTGCCTCAGAAATATAACCAAAAAGACTAGTGCTTCACTGCTAATAAGAAAGCGGAGATGACTCACTACTACTAAAGGTGAGTTATACAGAGTAATTAGATTTTAGTGGATCTGTTTATGAGTTACTTTCCCGGACACAGAGATATTAAAGCTCATCCTCACAGCCCTGTCTGCCTGTCATCTCCTCCAAGGCTGCAGAAACCCAGCCTGCCACACTGTTAGTACTGCCACTGGCCTTGGCACACGCATAGCGTCCCGTGCGTGGGCACACACAAGCATGCACACACACACACACACACAGAGACTACAAAGGTGAAGAATATTTTTATGACATTATTTTTATGATAATTTATTTCAATGGTTAATTTAGTTCAGGGCACTGATTTATAACAAGTTTATAGATCTTTTTTACTAGTCTTTGTTGAATTATAGAGGTGGCATGTGTGAAATGGAAGTACTTGGCCTATTGTTCTGCTTCTCACACAACCAGTATAGTTGAGACAATAAAAAGATCTATAAAATGAATATATACAGAGAGAAAGGGACAGAGAGAATATGTAATGCTCTAGAGTCTGATATCACATTTATCTCTCCCAGAGAGGTTACGACTCAGAATTTACATGTCGAAATACCAAAAACATCTTATCCTCTTGTGTGGAGAGAAATTACTTCTAAGCATCCGGGCTATCATCTCCTTTATTTATAAAACCAATTTTCATGGTGTAAGTTTTTGTATTTTTTTAGGCTAGAACCATATTGCTTTGCTAACAGCTTGGAACTAGGCCATCTATTGCTGAGGGCTTGCTGGCCTGGAGTTTTTAGGCAGGCTTTTATGGAGACATAACTGCACTAAGATTTCAACTCCCAATTTTTTTTATACCGGTACATTATATCATATTTAAATATACTTGCATGTGAACACACGCACATTGTAACAGACAAATATTTATACATCTCTCAACAAACCCATTATATACTCACACATATTAAATGTGATAATAGCATTTTTATCTTACCTGTGCTAAACTGTGTTCAGTGTATACTACTAACCACACAGATGCATTCAGCTCCCTATTCTACCTCCACTGACGCTTTTTTTGCTATTTCAGACCATCAAGAAGTGATGTATTTAAGGCCTAGTATTTCAGGCTATTTTAAGACTTACTGGTTTTCCCTTCATATTTATAATACAGCAATATTTGCTAGTAGCCTTTCTTCTATCTGTAACCATGTGACTAGGGAATAGGGGTATTTTTACCTCATTTTTATTTAGAATTTTCTTTAGCTATTAACCTGTGTAAGATGCTAAGGAGATGAAAGCAGGTATAAAACACACACAAAACAGTACAAGTCCCATGTTTTGTATCATTAATGCAGTTCCTTTGAATGACTGTTGGTTTGCTCTTGTACCAACAGCAATAGCAGTACCCTTTTTCTCCCTTGGTCAGAGGTATACTAAGATAATTCTTAATCAAAGGTTTAACAAAACATTGCAATGAAATATGAGCAAGGCAATTAATCCATATTAAAATGGTGGAGCCACTTCAGAGCCATGGTATCTTGTCCAAGATGTACAAATATCTCAGCTCTCCAATGATGTATTTGCAAACTGCTGCAAACTCTCCTCTTTTGCCAGTCTCTCCTTTCTGATTAGTTCTCTGTATGTTAAATTGGGTAAACAAATAGGTAGTGGGTAGATAATTGTGAAGCTGGTTGATGCCTTATCCTCTCATATGCATAAAGGACAGCAACCTTCTTTAATAAACCTATTCATGTACCATCATTTCTTCTGCAGAGTATAAATATATGGTAATATGAGGTCTGTCTTCTTGTCACAACACGTCACCACTTCTATTTGTACAAAACAGAATAAAACGACCAAATATAATAATGCAGTCAAATGGAAAGAAAATTCCTTGTTTCTACTGTCACACAGAGAAGGCAGAACAATGACTTGAATAGAATTGCAGTTTATCTCGTTAGGTGTTAAAGAAAACCAATTTATTTCATAAACTGCGACTCATTTAAAGGTTTTAACGGTTTTAACAATTTTAACGAAGTTTAACAATTCTGTGTAAGATGGAAATTGTTTTCTTCATTTGGCATATCCATCATCCTGTGCAACAGAAACCAGGGTTGTCCACACAGCAGAGTAGTCTAGGTTGAAGGTTACAGACACTGACAAATGATCAAAGTGCTGGTTTTCTTTTTCTTTTTAATAAACAATCTCCTGGAGTTTTTACTCTCCAGAAACATAAATAATAAACCTGCAAGATCTGGCAAAGCCAAACAGTTGGAGAGAAAGACCAAATAACAGAATCTGGCTTAGTGCCCAGCAAATTATTGAAGAAGTTTATTTGGTGATAAAAAAAGGAAATACACTTCGGCTCTACATCATTCAAAGATACAGATTGGAACAGCCAAGTATGGCTTTTTTGGGGGGGGGTTGTTTTATTAACTAATAGTTCTGTAAAGATATTCACCATAGTGAGTACTGATGCAGACAACTAGAGCTAATGGTGGTACATCAGAACTTCCTAATACTTTTTTAGTCCAAGTCAGCTCATTATTTCCATCAGACATTGAATTTCAAATATTTGTAGTAGTAATGCCATAGACTACAGACACAAGTAAGGCACTATTCAGGTATGCAAAGCTTTGTCAGAGGGTACATGCCTGCAGGTAGCATCATATTGGGACAAAAAGGCTTAGATTGCCTTTGCCTGGGTTATTAATTTTATTTGCAAGCATCTACCAACAGAGCGGTTGTGGCTTGCTTTCTGAACATGTTGTGTCCTACCCATTCAAGAAAAAGTTTCTTTGTTTTTATTTTAGAAGCTGCTAGTTGTTGGGATGCAAAAAAGAAGAGCTGCACTCACATCACCTAAGGATATAGTTTCTCCCATATTCTACATCTGAACCTAGTGTCAGCAATTGCTTTATAGCCAACTCCTATTAAATGACAACCTCTGGTAAGGCTTGTAATGCCTGCCAGCTGATAGTCAGAAATTAAAGGATACAGAACCAATTAGTTAAATGCCCCATCCAAAGATTAGGTTTGTTGACCTTGCATCAGGGCATTATAGCAGTGCAAATGGCTGGAAGCTGGGCAGGATCACTCCATTATCAGGAGGCTGGAGAGCCTCCCTACCTCAGGGCCTGTAGTAAGTAACATGAGGGCCTTCTGGTCAGAGAAAGGACAGAGTCTGAGCCTTCTGCATCCTAGCTAAAGTGGAGATGGGGTCCTACAAGTTTGTGAAGCATTAGTATAGGCTAAGCTTTCAAGAGTACTCTAGCCTTAACAAGCATGCCACCAGTTGCAGTGAGGATCTACAGTCTGTATGGGAAATGTGTACTTTGGCAGCTGGGTTGTTCGTGTGTCTATTGAAAGCACTCACCACAGGAATGAAGCTCTAAACTGTGATTTGAATCAACTGTTGGAAGGAGTCATCAGGGGAGCTGGATAGGCTCACTGTCAGCTGAGATCTTCAAACTAAGGTGAGTCTTTCCAAATGATATATGTTTGTCTTTCCCCTCTTGCTTTTGTACCTTTTTGCTTCTGACCTTTAGTTATTAAACTGTTCTTATCTCAACCCACAAGTTTTACTTTTTTTCCGATTCTCCTCTCCATCCCACTGGGAAGGGGGAGGAGTGAGTGAGCGGCTGCATGGTGCTTAGTGGCTGGTTGGGGTTAAACCATGACAAAGTGACAGAAACTGTGATTTTTTTTCCCTCTTACAAACAAAAGTTTTTGTATGTATGTGCAGCAGGAGGAAGATGGCAAAAAATGAATCAGTTTCCCTCTGTTAAGGAAAATTGATTAAAAATATCTATTAGGACTGAAGAGCACTTATCTGAGCCCCTTTTTAGCCAGTTCATCTTGTAAAGAGCTTGATCTGCAGGGAAGCAGACAAATCTTAATCAACTGTCTTCTGCAAACCCTTTACAGAGGAGCATGCAAAGGTTGTAGTAATTTTCACTTTGCTTCTGACATCTGTCCTTTACTGCCTTTGGTGTGGTGTCCAAGGTAGCTGCCTATCCCACCTGAGCCTTACCAAGCCATGATAAGATCTGCCAAAAGCCTTCCCTCTGACTAGGTCAGGAGCTTATTTCATTGAGAGTCTGTCAACTGCATGATGTCTAATTGTGTGCTATGATAACAAACACTGTGAGCTAATCACTGCCCACTTAGGTAGAAAACCGCGTATTGTTCATACCTATCTGAATTACATTGGAGGTTTCCTGTTCTCACCTCTTGCAACTTCTCTTTCTGGTAAGATACAAATGTCTTCCAGGGTGGACGAATAGTGCCCACAGCATGTTTCTGCCACACAGACAGTCTTTGCAGATGAAATTCATGTCCGTTGTTTGAAATTTCTCCATGCTCTTCTCTGTAGAATTCTTTGCGGGAGCCTTTTGACAACAACTTTGGGTCTGTAAGGGGCAAATAACGTGAAACACGTTTCTAATGAGCAATAATTACAGGTTTAAATAGCTGGCACAATCAGTGTTCAGTGATTTCATTATTAGATGGCACCGTAATTTATGCTAATCCTGATAACGGTTCCGGATGAGAGAGGTCCAGACATAGGCGATTGCACTGCAATTATTTACACCCTGTGTTTCTGAAACAATAGATATGGTAATTTGGAAATCAGATGACTGTGATTTCATTTATTCTGGTAGGAAACACATGTAACAAGTTGTGTCAACAACTATAAAATTAAATAGGATTATTTGATTTCCAATTCTAGGTTTATTCCTTGTTAGCTTTCTCTGCCCTAAAAGACCCATGAATAAAAGGAAGTTACAAGAGGGGGAAAAGGAGCTTTTTTTTTAGTGGAGACCTGAAATTTTTTATTTTTCTACCCTTTTGTAAAGCTTGCGTTTGGCTACAGATTCTCACTGCAAGCAAAGGTGGGGGGTGACCTTCATGAGTCTGCTTTCATCTAGCTACCAGCTTTGTAATTCCTGCAAACAAAGCCAAACCTCTTAACCTTCTCCAACCATTCCTAAGTGACTGGGGTACCCACTTGTGCCTTTTAGCTCCTTTGGGCTCTTGTGCAAGTAAACCATCAGTAAACTGTGAATTTTCAAATTAAAACATGCCAGTCCAGTGGGTGGCAGGGCATCCCGCCAGCTCTCTTCAAGGAGGTGGTTGTGGCAGACTGCAGTGCTTGGGGGGAACATTCAAAGATGGCCCTGTCTGCAATGGTTGGTGTTTCCTGGTGACTTTCAGCCAGGGACTTGCACTGAGGGAGCTGTGCTATTCTCATCCGGAGGTGACACTTGTGATGAGACATACCTCTGACTGCAAAGTCACATCCCTCCATCCAAATTGTAGACCTCAAAAGATAACTGAGTGCCAGACAGCCAAGATATCAATAGAAATCTTAGAAGGTGAAATATATTAACAAATCCCAGGCAGTCCCCTGGAACCAAAGTGCCAGGGCTCATCTCCGTAAGCTTCTCTGTCTGTCTTTGCTCTTACAAACTGCTGCCAATGGGAGCTGCCTCCCTCTTCTTCAGATTAGCCCTGACACTAATCATTCCCACAGTCCCATAGTTCAGCTAGACCCACAACAGGGAGTATATCACAGAGGTTTAGGGGGAAAAGAAATGGAGGCTGGGATGTTTTCAGTATGCAGAAGACTGGGAAAGACTTTAGCAGAATAACCTGCACTTGAGTCTCAGGTTCGTTCCTCAGCACTTCAGTCATGCCAAACAAGTCAATTAGACTGTTCATGTGTTTAAAGTTAAGCTGATCCTACGTGCTTCGTTGGACTGGAAGATCAGGTCTCTGGTGTGTCTAAGTGAGGTAATAGTCTGTTGATTGTTAGAAGTTCCTGGAACAATCAGGATCTAGTCACTCTGCCAAAATATTATTCACTGTAATTAGGACAATGGACATCACTAAAATCCCGTTCACTCCACCTCTCATCCATTCCCCCTGTGGTGAACTTGTACAGTCTTTCATAAATAGACATTTCAAATTTGGAAATGGCTACTGCTATTAGTGGAATAGACGTGCATATTCTAGGAAGGAGTTTTTTTTCCAAAACATGGTCTGGACACTAAAGACCAGTGTGTATATATTGTATTTCCTTTCTTTGATTGCTGGGACTTTCCTACAGTATCCACACTGGAGGAGGTAAAAGAAGGCATGCAAATCCCATAGCTATTTGTGAAAGGGTAGCAATGAGTGCTGAAGAGCTCATCAATTTGCAAGATTTGTATCCTAGTGCATCCTAAATAGTCTCTACCATCAAGTCTCTGTTTTGTGATGTGATAGGAGAAGGTCTGGGGTGGCCCTGGTCATAGGTGGTTGGCAGTGCTGCAAGCATGGGGGAGAATCAGGGCAGCTTTGCCAGCAGCTCAGCAGCAGCTGGGCTCGCAGGACTCCTGCACATTATTGTCTGTCTGTTCAGTGTGCTCCCTTGTGCTCTTGCTTGCTTTCTCTTGCCCAGATCCAGGGCTGTTCAGGCCTCCTGCCACTGCCCTCCCCAACGTCCTTGGGCAAGGAGCAAGGTGAGGCTGGCCTGGGTGCCAGATTTAGGAGGCATGATTACTCCTGGGAAGCTGAGAGTTGGCTTTATAAAAGTTGAATGTCCATGTAACTGCCAACTCCCAGCAGAAAGGATGGGAAATGACTGCTGAACAAGCTAGTGCAATGCACATATTTCACAGTGCACAGCCATGGAGGCTTGGAAAATCATATCCAGAGGCTTTGGTAAACCTTCTCTGAACTGCTCAAGGTGTTTAAGCTGAGACCTCTCACAAGAGAGCCTCTTGCTGTGGTTTTGGTACTAGCTACTTTCAGCATAGCTGGGGTTTCTGAGAATAGCCATTCTTTGTGGTATTTCATTTTCTCTTTCTGACCATAGCCTGACCTGGAAGGACACAAGCAGAGCAACTGCAAAACAAACAAACAAACAAACAAGTGAAGCTATAAACCCCTCTTACCCTAGCTTTTTAGATCTGACGACTTTATTCTTTTAAAGTTTTGGACAGGTGAAGTTCCAGCTTAGTTCCCTCTTTACACAAAGAAATTTGCCTATGTGTTTAGTAGAAATATAAATTGCTGGAGGAGGAGACCTGACTGTGGTGTACAGCGTGTTGTCAGTGTTAGGATGGTAGCTGTCAAAAGGAGACTTCAATGTAATCAGCTTGTCTTTGGCTTCATATACAACCCATTAATATACCAGCTTTGACTTGTACAGTATCTCACTATGTTTAGAAAAGGAAGAGTGTCTCGATGTCTTCCAGGAAAATTGCTTCATTTACAAGCTTAATTTATAAATACAGAAGTTAATTCCATAGAACTGCATCTTCACTTCATAGGAAAATATTCTGTGTTTATCTTCTGAAACCAGTGGACATAAAACACTCCATGTCGGAAGCATACAGCATGCAACTTTGAGTAAAGGGGTCTGCTTTCGTCATGCTTAAGATAAACAAAGATCTAACTGGAGGAAACATCTCCATTCTGGAGTTGTTTTCTGTGGAAGTTACAAATTGCTTTGTTGCTGTGTAATATAAACAGTTTTTCAAAATGCTGGTGTTGAGCTATTGATATTTAAGATCACCGCATTAATCATCTTGGGGAGTAACAAAGTTATCTAAGTTCATGGACTGGCTTCCTAAAATGGATAATAAGGAATAGCAGAGAAGAAATAACATTTAAAAATACGACGTTAGTGAACCTTTGGACGTGAGTAAAGATTGATTTGAAAGGACTAGGTACATCATAAAAAGGTTTCATAATGTTGGGGAAATGATCTGGTCAAGGGTCAGGTGTACAGTGTGGGGAACAGAAAGTAAACTGTGCGAATACAAGTGGTGCTGAGTGTCATGCAGAAAAATACTCTATGCTAAAATGCCAGTAGTAGATTATTTTATTTTTGTATGCGTTTGGAGAACCAAGATGAAAAGCAGGATTAGGTTGGCCTCTTGCAGTTGTGAGTAAAAAATGTGAAAAGCAAACCATTTTCTTAGAGGAAAAGGTACAAATCTGACCCTTGCTGTCTCTGCAATTTATGTGAACTCTGGCAGGAAAGAGCTGCAAAAAAAAAAAAAAAAAAAAAGCAGCTCAAGGAGATCTAAGCTTGCTCAAGCTGAAGGAGGCAAGGCAGTTGCTAGGGTTAGAGAGAGGAGCCAATCTCACCCACAGGGAAGCACAGGAGATAATCAAGAGGCTGTGGAAGCATACAGAGATGTGGCAGGGAGGAGCAGTCATTTTTCAGTATTTGCCTTTGTCCCTCTTGTCACATGAAGATAGCAAAGTGAATGTGTTCTCCAGTCACAGTGGTCAAGTTTTCCACCTGCATCACCTTCACTTGGTGTAAGTGCAAACAGCTGTGAAAGACCAGCTGAGGAACCAGGAGTAAATGTAGATATTTAGGGATGTTCAAGAGCTTGTGGGAAGGAGAAAAATAAGGACTACATTAAGAACAGAATAAGTTGTTTGCTTTTGACCCTGAATACCTGTGCAATCCAGGAAGTTAGTAATATCGCATGATAATCTCATTTACAAGGTTTCCTCAAAGATAAAATAATGTAGGTTCCCAAGAGTAGTGCCTTCAGAAGCAAATGGCATTCAGCTGAAGCTAAAAGGCTTTCTTAAACCACCAAAGCAGTGTTGTGTCGTGCATTTCTGGCTGTTCTGAGAGATTGGAAGAATCTCTCTTTGCTCTCACAGTATTTGGAAGTGACTCAGGAAAATGCATAATGTCAACATTTAAATGAGTGCTCAGGTGTCGGTCATCAAAACTGCATGTTTACATTTTTTTAGGGTGAACTTTCTCTGTTACAAAGAAGAAAGACAAAGAGCTGTTTGCTCAGGTGCCATCTAAAATGGCTGTGATGGGAGGAAAAAAGTGAAAATAAATGTTTTGTCTCTCTCTTCCCTGATCATTTTCCAAGAGAAGAGCTGCTATTTATGAAAGGATGTCTTAGTCTCCATGTCTAAGATGCACATCAGGACCTGACCTACTCCCGCTATGGGCAGCCTGGGGTCTAGTTTGATTTATCTCTGTTGGTTCTCTAGGACTCAGATGACAGGTTTGGCACTGGAAGCCATTGGACAGGATGATTTGAGGAAGGTCTGGCAGAAAAGCTCTGCAATACAATACATGGGTCCACTTTTGATATCACTTAACCTTGCGCTGCTTCAGTTTACTTCCACTGCCATCAGCTGCTGTTTTTCCTCTTATACAACTTATGCAAAAACAGATTTGAGCTTTACGTTCAAATTGTTTTGTTACCCAAATCTGCTTAGTTGAAATGGGGATTGGACTATTGGGAGGGGAAAAAACCCCACCCTGCTGCTTCGAGCTTCCTGTGGACAGCATTTTCAGGACAAGAAACTGAAACAAAAGTATTACTATAAATTCAGAGCAGGACTCTCTCATTCTCTTCTGTAATGGACTTGAAAAATTTTATAAAGTGGCAGAAATTGTTTGTTGAGTAGATCTTTTCCCCCTGACTTTTCCAACTCTTTACGGTATTGTGTATTGTGCTTTTCTTACCTCTTTGACTGAAGTCCACTCTGTTGTGGATTCTGACTTCTTTAAACCTGACTCTTATTCCCATCACAATCTTGCTTGGATTGCAGACTTTTTGAGTAAGGAACATCTTTTCATCATGGTCCTCAGTGCCTGCCACAATAGGATGCTTCCACCTGACTGAAGTATCAGGAAGCTACTGCAATGAAAATAGTAAGTAGTAGCAGGAACAGCAATACTCATTTACCCACCGTTGCTACCTGAAGGAACACTTGAAAAATATGGCCAGGATGTACCAAATTCTAGCCTTGGGTAACCCCAGGATACCATCATTGGTGCCAGAAATGTTGCACAGTGCATAGGAAAGCATAATACATAAGGCATCTGTCAGAGGGGAAGAAATGGAAAATCTGTTGCCAGAGAATGAGATGAAATGTTTATGTAAATAAAAAGAAAAAAGTGAAGGTATGGTATAGGATTAGAATAAGTAAATACAATACCATATTTGTAAATGTTGTACAAATAAAAGTTAACAATTGACTCTACTTGGAGACTTTGTCTTTTTAAAGAGAATGATCACATATTTTTTATTGTTTTAATCACTGGTTTAGGGCAATTCAATAGGCACTCCATAAATGCATTTTATATTTTTTTAAGTGAAAAATGTATTTCTTTTGCAATTTTTTTCCTGCCTGTCTTTTAGAACCCTGACGGAAGTTCAAAGCTGTAGGTTGGCTCACAAGCATGAGAGCACGCCTGCTTTAAAAGCAATTTAATACAACTTATTTTTGATGCAAGATGTACTGAATGCTCAGAGAATTAATAAAAAAATCTGAAGTCTTTAATTTCTTCAGCATTTAATAGGGCCCAGTTTTATAGAGATGGAGGCTTGTGTACTTCATTTAAAAAAAAATCAAACCCTGTAATTAGCATTAATTATCCTTTCTGGAGAGGTCTTTGGAAAAAAGCCAAGGATTAACTGAAAAGAGGGACTGACATGCCTTCTCCTCCCCAGGGGTTGCCTGAGATCAGCAGGGAGAGATTCTTCTGTGTAGTGTGGGACCCTTACACTGGGCAGCTCCTGATGTAGCTGCTTCACTGGAAGATCTAACTCCATGTTAACATCTGGGTTTTTGGTTTCTTTTTTTCCTTAACAATTGGCTGGACTGGAGGCTCTTCTGTGTGGAGAACAGGCCTTCCTGGCTTCCTCCAGTCAAGTCTTCGTCCTCCTCCATTGAGATGACTATCTATGAAATTTCCTATATGAGCCTTGCAGTATTTACTTAAAATTATATTTCCTGTATATACCACTGTCACAAGTCATATGAAGGTGACTGATGTAATTTTAAGGAAATAAATATTTAGAATAATCTACCTCTGGGAAATGCATTTAACTAGATTCTTGCCCTTTAAAACACTTTTATTAACTTTTGAAAGTGTTATTTAAACTTACACCTTCCACTTTATTAAGTTGCAGATGTACTATACATCAGAAAACAAAACCATTCAGGACTGTAAAGAAGAGAGCCCAAAGCAGAGCTGTGGCAAAAGCACTGAAACAATCTACTTAAGATATACTCCATAAAAAGTTATTATGGATCATTTGTGGGATTCTTAAATTATGTAAGAGGGAATTGTATTGTATGAACTCTTCTTAATGAAGAAAGGATTCCCCCTTGCTCTGTAATAGTAGCTCTATTCTAGAAACCTAGTGGCATTCTCTCTGCAGGGCAGCAAGTGCTCAGAAGAATTTTAAGGCACGAGAAGTAAAACTTCTAAAAGCCTGTGTGCGTGTATCACCCGTGCTTAAGGGACTTGAACTCTTGCACCTCCTGTGTTTCTTAGCAAATAAATCACTCTGAGTGATTGCACAGATCCAAAGTACTTGTTTACATGGCGTCTGCACCATGTCTCCTCCAATCTCCGTTCTTACCTGGGGAAGGAGGGGGACTGCTCTAAACCCTCATGCAGTCCATGGCTGAGAATGAATTCCCTTTACTGCTTTTGCTCACATCACTTAATCAACCTTTGTGGCATAAATAGTGTAGCGTAAACAATTCTCTAGATAATAAGTACTCATTATCTTTTTTCCTTATCCCTAAAGGGATATTTTGCTTTTGTTGTTATACGGGGCCTATAAAAGCTCTATACCAGCTTTTACAGTGCAGAAATGTTGAAACTGGGCTTCAGACATTGTCATTCATGTAAAATTGTCACGGCTACTAGTAAGCCTACCCACACCGTCTGTGTTGCCTCAATAAAATGCCTCCTCAATTAATGCTTTTGTGAGTGGAATAAAAGAAAAATTATCTGCAAATCCTTCCACAAGAAGACCCAGTGGGCTCAAGAGGAGCCTTCAGGAAGGCTCTCCCCAAGCAAATTATTCTCCTGAGATGGGGATTGCATTTTGCTACCTCTAAAAGTGCTTCTCTAGCTCTGATCACCTTCCTTATGGATATGGAGTCCCTCTTTCCTTATCTGGTTCTTTGTTTTCTGCCTTGAAGTCCTGCTCTGGAAAAGTCTAAAAGGACAGCTGCTCCATATAAGAAGGCATCTTTAAGGCTAGTATTGAGATACTTTGTAGGACAAGGTTCCAGTGATGTCATCCCTCCCAGATTTTTTATCTAAAGCGATCTGAGTTGCCGTTTCCTTGTTGGTGTTTTTTTGGTTGTTGTTTTTTCTTTTTTCCCCCTCCCTCCTGCCACCACCACCTTTCTCCTGCCTTCTTCTATACATCTACTCTCATAAAATCAAGGAGCAGCTCTATTCCTCAGATATTGTCCAGGCCCCTTTCTAACTAGATGTGCAAAAGCCTTTCCAACAGCTGAACAGAATGATGAAAGATAAGCAGCTTCCATATGGATACTTTTGAAATGTCATGTATGCATCAGTAGTATCTTTTCTTCTCTCAGGCTGTCATCTCATCCCACTACATCCTTTACCACTTCCATGGCTTTCTTGAGGCGTATCGGATGCCTGTAGAGCGGCAACATGTTTTCCTATGCACATTAATAAGATGATATATGACCATGCTATTTTGTAAATGTTATGTTTGTTAACTGCTATGTGATAAATATTATATGACCACCACTGCTTCTTTGCCTGATACAAATATCTGGATATCCATTCTGCAATCAGTCAGATATTTTCTGAGTGCTAAAAATAGGGATTGCTGTCTGCTGTGGAGTGACTCCTTGCCATTAGGCAGGTGCCCTTTTCTTTGATACCTAAGCTAAATTCAAAACTAGCTGTCTCTAAAACACACTGAAATTTGCCTGAGGCACTTCTGAAAGCTGTACTAGAGCCCCAGTTTAGTCTGACCAACAGAATGGCTAATACTTACTCAGATTTCTCTTTTCATATATCTTAGTGTGTGTTGCTCTCTGATTTCCTCCATCAGTGATAAAAGTACTACATTTAAAAACTGGGTTCCCATCCCAGGTAGGTAGCTCTGATCTCATTAGGGGATTTGATTTATTTTGATATCAAGCTATTTTTTCCAGAGTGGAATTCTAAGTCTAGAAAGGCCCATAAATTGCCTTTTCTTAAGTAATGCTTATTTAGCAGCAAAGAAAATAGAGTAAGCCTAATTGTTTAAATGGTGAGTGTCTGTGCCTGTGAGTTTGCCAAAGGGGGAGAGGCAAAAGAAGCATAAGGGTGTGAAAGCTAGTGCATACCTTCAGGCAATTTTTGAGTCTAACCGCATAGGTTTCAGACGGTCTTTGTTTTCATCTTACCGTTTTCAGTCATTCCAGTAGGTGAAAATTGTCCTGTTTTGCTCCTAGAGAAGTGAATGTACTAGTTGTGCTAGATATACTCAGCACAGGGAAGTGAAAAGTAACTGGAAATAGGAATTATTCATGCTGTTAGTCCCAGCTTTACTTGATAAAACTGGTTCTGAAGCTGGTACGATGCAGCAAAGGATTCTGCGTGTTCTGCCAATGGAAGCTGATGGGGATGTTGCTCTGCCATACTAAGGCTGCTTCTTAAGCTCATCCTCAGCTTTTTGAAGGTGCCACATCCACATCATCTGAGCAGAGGGTTGTGTGGTAAAAGGCGTGTGATCATGGCCTTGAGCTGACACTAAGCCAAACTCTCTCAGTGTAGATGGTGTTCTGGAACTGTGTGTCAGGTGAGGCTAGATGTAGCTGCAGTGTTGATGGAGACATGAGGGATGACAGGGTACTGCCAAGATGAGTACAGGCTCTCTTTGTGTAATGTGCTAGTTGTTAGACACTCTTCACCTCACTAAATCGGCCTTTGAAATTCCTCCAGCTGAATGCCTGTATGGGTCTCCTGATTAGGTCTTTCATGCTGGTCTATCTCGTAACAGTGCCAGCGAGTCCTGACAGAGACTCAGTTCTTTAATTCCTGCCTGCACCAAAATGCAAAACTTTCCTGCAGTGGTTTAATAAATAAATAGATATTTACCTAAGGTCCCAGAGAGACACTGCTGGAAACTGGTGCATTTTGTCTATAGTGTGAGCAGTGTCAGTACCAACTTCTCTTTGCTTTCTCTGCAGGAATGCCCTTGTTTTAGAGGTCCTAGCAAATTCAGCCCTCTAGATGAATAAGTCACCAGCCTGTTGGTGAAGTTTCCATTGAGATGTGAAGTTTGCTAACTGGAATTGTCACATCTGTGTTCTTGTCATGGCCTTCATAACAGCCTCAGAGTGACTGAGTTGGACCTGAATCATTCACTCTCCTACTTCATACCTCACAGAATAGCTTAGATATGTTTTCCTTCGAATAGGTGTTTATCTTACGTGGAAGAAGGAAGTTTCTTAAAAATTGGTCTTGTGTTGTGGCATGGAAGTTGAGCTTGTAAATATTTCAACAGACACTTATCTCCTTTGATGCTGTGTTGGTGGGTGTTGCAAAATTGGCCTACGGTTGCTATTTGTGAAGCCTGCGGGAGGAAATCTTGTTTTTCCGGAAGGGTGAGAATGAAATCAGATGAGGCGTGACTCCAGGTGAATGGAATAGCTTTTGGTAAGGAGAACACTAGTATAAAATGTTAATCTAGATTAAGTCCAGACACATTGGAAAAGCAGTGACATCATTAAGGTGGTTTATGTCAGAGTTCTGTGTAAGTACACAATGAACCTAATAATTATGTACAGGGTATCACCTTTGTCTGTCAGTTGCTTGCTGGCTATCCTGGACACAATTTATATGTATAAATATGCCAAAGGGCTAAATCCTGCAGTAGCAGAAAGGATGGCATAGTTCAGTGTTATACGCATTTCTGAAGCAACCACAAATGGCATTAAGAGGCCTAAAAGCCAATTTGTGATATCTGTCAGAATGCAGAATGTGTTTTGGTCACTTTTTCCCTCCAATATTGTGCCTGGAGGTCCTGCCAGCCAGTATTTTGGCAGTCCCATATGTAAACCAAAAGGCCAAAGAGTAAATCTCCAAGTGAAGATATTGCCTATCTCAAGGGGACAGAAAAGCATTTCGCAGTTGTCAAAATAACTGGCTTGCAGAGCTATGCATCCTAGATGACTCTCTGGTCAAGCAATGAAATAATATTTTTGAAATACTGAGTTCCACTTCTGTAGCTCCTTTGGAGTATAAACCGTTGTGGGAAGTTTGAGAGGGACCTTTTTGGCCTGGAATTAAATACAGCCACTGTAATGAAGTAGTTATTGGTAGTGGATGCTATCTGCATGGCTAAAAGGTAGCAGATTATGGCCTGAAGGTGGTGCTTACTTTTCTTTTTAAAGCTTGCAGTTTTGGTCTTCCACCGAATCCTCTCTGATTCTCAGGATGCTTCAGAATCTAAGAACTCACCAGTAGAGCAGGATCTACTTTCCTCCTTTGTGACATGACATTAAAAATTTCAGATTATTTCATTTCAATATTTGTATTTTGGCCTCTTCGGAAGAAAAAAGCAGTGGTGCAAGAGTTCAGTTGCTGAAATTAGTTCATTAATTTCCATCTAAAGATTAAATGGAAGTGAATGTCCATGTTTCCCAAGAGCATGAGATAATTTGGTCGATGGCCAGAGGGTTTGGCTAATAACTGAGCTTGCGGTTAACAGAAATAAACTATTGCAAGATGCCTTAGAGCTATGGAAGCTATTAAGCCAAAATTTCTATTAGGTATTCCTGCTGGATCATCAAATCCCCCTGAACTGAAAACCCTCTCTCTTGAGGCCATGAGAAGAAATGTGAGCTAAAGTCTGTATTTACTACATGGGTCTCATGCAGTATCTCGGGAAATGGAAAGCATTAGTATTGTATTCATTGCTACAATAGGAAAACAGTGAAAATATTCAGACAAAGCATCAAAAAAACCACAGGAGAAACTTGGTCTTGGGCATGGGGTTTCAGGAGTTAGTCATGGATGATAATAAATTCTTTAGCGTATCAAACTGAATACTCGGCAATTGTTGGTCTTGAGCAATTCTGAATTTTCAAATAGTGCTGAAGATACATCTGAGACCAACACTTCCTTTGAAGAGTCTCGGCTTCCTGTGACTGCTGGAAAAAACCAAATATTTGGTTTCAGTAGCTTTAGAGCACTTTCTTCTGTGTGGGCCAAACAAAGTCCCAGGTCCCCAAGCTGTAATTTGCTGGCAGCAAAACCTTGATGTTTCTTCAGAAGAGGTGAGGAAAAGTCTGCCTAAAACTCAGTTTTGTTCCTGGCAGACTTCAATGCAAATCTTTTTGAGTATTTTACTTTCTGTCAAAAAATGTGGACTGAATAGTCATCCCCCTGGAATAAATCAGGTCTGTATATGGCTTCATAAAAAGAGCTGCAGAAATTTTTGGTTCTTGGCACAAAGCCATGCAAAAGGTGCCTGAATCTTTCTTTTAGTTTAACTACACTCATTCCAGAGCACTTGCCCAAGATAAACTCCCCATTTTTTGCTATTGGCCAAAAGCCTATCATTTGGTTTTCAAATATACTATTTGTTGCCAAGCTCCTCTATTTATCTTTCAGTCTTTTATTTTCTTCAGCTATGCAGTCAACATCTCATTACAACTGTCACTGAAAGTTTGCAGCTTGACTTTGTCCTGGGTATCTATGAGGAAGAATCTTAGACAAATATTTTATGTATTGTCTAATGCCTGCTGCATTATCCCATGTTGTGTGCTGGGGTTTACTGATTCCAAAAAGCCCACTTCTTCATCTGACTGAAACTCACGGGTTTTTAATACACGTTTTCATTTCACCATACCAGTTCTTTGTTTCCCAAGTATGGAGTTTGCTTGGCTTCTCTTCTCCGATTATTCTCTGTTCACCCCTATCTGGTGGAGAGTGGAAAAGAGCATTAACCTCAGAACCTGGCTGTTAGCTAGACTACTTGTTTTCTCAGTTATAAATGTAATTCTTCCGATTGCTTTGGATAGCTCTAGTATGTTTTAGATTGTAGCAGTGTGGACTCCAAAATACCAACTATAATGAAGTCCAAATCTAATGTACTGTAGAAAATATTTTAATTACGTTTATCTAAGTTTTCATTCTTTGGTTCCACACTGTTATCTCCTGGGGTTTTGAGATATCTAACTCCCTATTCTTCCCCTCCCCTGCCCACAACGTATCTTGATTTAGAGATAAATATTTTTTTAGATTTATTTGTTTGGTAAACTTTTCCCTATCCATTGTCTAAATATGCTTTTGTTTCCCTTTTAAGATAATATTCTAAAATGTAAACTTTTTTTTTTTTTTTTTTAAATTAACTGATGTCTTGAGGAGTTTTATTCCTGCCACCATTGATTACATCAACTCTGGCTTCACCTGTACATACATCTGTATGTGCGTCTGTCCCCACCTGCACAGGTTTGCTGCAACATATTTTGCATGATTCATGCTGTAAATCAGCACACCTACATCTTAGGTCTGGGAGATAGGAGTGTCATTAAGTTAGAAAATTCAATTCTACAGCCTAAATGATGTAATGATTTCCAGAAAGCTGTTGAAAATAATACTACAACTGTGTCCTCTATGATTTATTTTTCTTTCCCAAGATATTGACTTTAATGTTACAAAATGAACATTGTTCTGATAAAGGGCATATTCTCAGTAATGTAGATAAATAGGCCATTTGATGGTGAGATGTGGGCTATTGGTCAGTTGACTTTACAAGTTGCAATGTTTTGTTCACATTTGTTGGAATAACCTGGACCTAGGATACAGTATAATTTTCCTATGAAAGCTTCAACATTATGAAAGTTCAGGGGCTCTCTGTGTGACACATATTTCCATAGGCACAGAGCAGGAATTTTTTTATGTCAGTGTCCCTTTATTTTTAGGAGATGAGACAATAGAAGTAGTAATAATGTGTGGAAGAAGGCCAGGTGAAAATAATAAAAGCCAGGGTCATGACAGAGTGCACCAGTTCGAAGCAGGAGCTAAACGTGACATTTGGGAGTAAACTACCCACTTAACACACCAGTAAGGAACAATGAACTCAATGAGAAAAGGACATGTTTTCTGAACGCCTCACCCCCAGCTGGCTCTTAGCTGAGTTAGTTACACAAATCATCAGCTTCAGAATATACATATTAACTTGATGTCAGTGCCTGTTTTTTAGGCTCCAGGCTAAACTGGAGAGAGATCACACGTGGGACCCCAAGGCTTTCTGCTAGTCTGGGAATTTCTGATGGTTTGAATTTATCTGCCCTTTCTCCCGCTCAGAGGAAAGGCTCCCTCCTTCAGAGGGAAAACAATCCCCAGCACAGAGAGAGGAGATGGCTAGGCAGAGAAAAAACTGTTGTGCTTCTGTGTGGACATTTCCAAAGGTTGACTACGTTTAAAAAAAGATTAAAAAAAATCATAGACTGGGTCCACATTTAGACTTTCCTTAACTGTAATTTGAGAAAGTAAAGTGGTGGTGGGCATTGTCTATGCACTCAAAACTATGGTGCTGGCATGATCTCTTCATAATTTCCAACCAGTTAAAGTTCTCCCGTTGACTCTGTCCTCATCAGTGTGAACCATGATTTGTTTGGCTGAGGTTTGAAGTTATCGAACTGGTAATTTTTCCTATACATGTATTCTTCTGAGCCTTTGCATTTGCATTCATTCTTATACTGTTTTTGTCTAATTAAATCAGACCTATTCAAACTCTGAAATAGAAGAGCAAAGGTCAAAAAATGTCAGACACCCTTAACAACCTCTATTAAGTCTTGTTAAACTGAAAGTGCTCTTGCTTCCAGTCCAGAAATGGCATCCTAGACTGCAATAATTGATTTGACCTCCAAATAGCTACATACTACCAAGAACAACTCTGAGCAAAAGGAGAAAGAACGGGATAAATGAGCTTAACAGAAACTGCTCCTCAGCCCAAACCCCATACAGCACTGGGAAAAGGAGTGGTTATTTTATCACACTGCGGACATTTGAATGTAAAGACTGATAGAAATGAAGCCCACCAAACTCACTGCATCTTCTATAGGATTTATTTTTAAGCTGGGGAGACAGAGCGAAAAGCACCATGCTGCGTTCAGTTAACATATCAAAATTGTGCTCTGTATGTATGGAGTGGTTTGATACTGTTTGAGGGGAGCCAAGCTGTTCGGACCTGAAAAGCAGCTAGTAGGATATTCTGTGAGACTTCATTTAATTTTAATTGGCACAGTCTGTCCTGTGTGTGGAAAACAGCAAGTTAGGCAAATTGAAGGCTCTTGCACCACCATGTGATATGGATGCTTTCCTGAAAAGTCTGAGATTCAGGGTTCAAGTTGCTTTAGACTCTTGTAGTGAGAGAAGGAGAGATCTTGCATCTGGAAGTGATGCCTGACCCATGAATGACACAGGAGAAGAATGGATAGAGGTCTTCTAATGGCTGGAACTTGAGGATGTGCTTCAGTCAGGAGTGGAGTAGATAACCTGATTCTCTTCCCATCCACCCTCATTTTCCCATGTTTTAAGGTATTTAGTCAGTTGGGGTAGAACAGCCTTTACCCCTGCTGCTCTGTGACGGGGAGCGTTCCCAGCTTCCCTGACAGAGCTCCCATTGCTAGATGTCAGTAGGAGCAGCAGGATTTGCAGCAGGGTCAGAATAGGTCTCCGAAACCAAGCAAGGTGATTGCCAGGTATATGTGAGCAGAGGCTCCAAGGGCTGGCCAGCAGCTGAATGAAGTGAGAGTCCGAGAACTCCTCCTTCCCTTGAGAGCACAAGAGCTCATTCTGTTTCCAAAACAGAGCAGTAACAAACCCATTTTTTTCTTTGTTTAAAGTGTTAATGAATGTGATGAGAACATGGGGATGGCATGAGCAACACTGTGCTTGGCAAGATTTAGTCTGCAGAATGAAGATCAAACACAAGTTACGGATTGAAGCTGATAAGAGTTTAGAAGTAGAGAAGCCTGGGACTTCTTTTTGATCCTGTTGGGGCAGAGAAGAACAATGTATGTACCTGTCTGCCACAAGAGACAGCTCAGGTTGCGTGGGGAAGTTTCATCCCAAAAGAGTCAAACTTCCTCATATGCCTTAGATCATAAGAAAATGCTGCAACACCATTCTGATTATTTAATATTTTTTTGTCATTTTTAAGTTAGAAGTAAATCACTATATGTCAAAATATTTAGTTAAAAATCCTACTGAATAAAATGTGGGGTTAGAAATAGAACTGGACCTTCAAAACTGTTTGGTTTTTTTTTTCCTCCTTGAATTTGATTACTAGACACTTTTATGGAGTTAGAATTATATTTCAGTGACACGAGTAATGAAAAACCTGAACTTAGATCATTCAAGCTTCAGAAAACAGGGGAACACATTTTTCTGAAACACGAAGTTGCTTTTCAGATTTTTGAAGCCGCAACACAGCACTAAGGCAATAAATTCTCTGTGATTCTCAAGACTAGTAGGAACAGCAAAAACATCGCTAGTGAATTGGGAAGAGGGGTGGTAAATTCTGAAGGTCTGTGGTGCTTGTATTACCACCCTCCTTGGTGTTTTTACTAGATGGTGGTGGGCTGGAGGAAACCCTGGGAATGTGCTAAATTACCCGGGTACTGGAATCCTTTTCCACTTGAATTGGTGACAGCAGAGAAAGGAAAGACTGAATACATCTAAGAAAATAATTTTTAGCCCAAGCAGCCAGTGAGGTGTGAGAATGACTGGAGTAAAATAAAAATGTTTTCTGACAGGGAAGGAACGGATTGGTTATGTGCAGAAGTAAATCAACTGCATAGAAGTTGAGTATATGGTGAGAATCAGCTATGTGGAAAGCAGTGCTCCCTAAATGACCTCTAGATCCTCATAGCTAAAGGTTCATCAGTTTAAAATTACTGTCTTAGATGAAAATGGCAAACCTAGCATGCACCTCTGAAAATATAAAAGAGTATTTAAAAGTAGCTTTCTGAGCACTTGGATAGAGGGGTGTTTGTAAAGAGGAAACCAACTTGATAAATGAGAAATGAAGCTGCCTCATCCAAGCATGTATAATAGCTATTGCCATTCAATACGGCTGAAAGGTTTTTCCTGCAGCTAATGGAAAATGCAGCTTCTAGGGTGTCACTAATTTTGACAGAGACTTCAATGTCTTCAGTTAAGTCTCACACTTAAGTGGGATGTGCAAATATTCTTTCACGGTCTCTTTTGTTTTCTTGGGTGTTAAATTCAAAATTACTGGCCCTTGGTGTTAAGACCATATTACTGATAGTTGCTTGAAAGGTTGCCTGTGGTTAACCTAGTTTCTGTCTTGACTTTAAATAATCCCATCATGTAATCTAATGTCTTTTCATCCTATCCACATCCTTGGCAAGAGTAATCTTCATTATGAGACCCTAGATTTATTTTTATTTAAAAACCAAAAAACCAAAAAGCCCAAACAAAACCCACACAACTTATCTCCTTTTCTGTTCTTCTCATCCTGCATTATATATAACATTTCCTTGGATTCCATTTGATCATAAATGGAATTGTAGGTGCCATGGAGTAGTGACTGGCTAAGGCTCAGGTTCAGATGTGGTTTCCACTCTTGTGTCTAAGGATCCACTGAAATCAATAAAATTTCAGTAGAGTTAGGAGCCTTAATACTTTTAATCTGGCCATAAGTGTTCATGCATTATGAAGGACAATAAAGTCCAAATATTTATTATAGGATGTCAAAACATGAATGCTGTGGGATGCTTTGAATCAGTGTAAGCTCTTTGAAGCCACTGGCATGATGCTAACTTTCATGGGGTATATCTGGCTTATCACCTGATATTTTTGCAAAGAGGGTCATGACAACCAACTTCAGACCCCTTTTAATCCTTCTGTTCAAACTCTGCACTCTGGAGAAGTGTGTTTATTTTGTTTCATTTTTGACTCAATTATCTACTGTTTGTGCAGTTCAGATATACCATTATGAATACAGCATTAATATGAAATGCTTGTTACTTCATGCGTGCTGAGCACACAATGTTAAATTATTGCATGCATTGTAAAGTGACAAGTTCAGTATTATTGAGAGGCTCTACTCCACTTGTTTTTTTACTTTAATCAAAAAGCAGAGCTATCTCAATCAAAACAAGTTTCTTAAATTTAAAAATACAATATACAAGATTCATCTGCCTTTCTCTGAAGCCTGGGGTGGGATTCTTGGAAATGTTACACCAATTATTTCTGAGTGGTTTAAGAAAAAGAGCCACATGCAGCAGCATTTAGCTCTTAGTCTTTTCCATTCAGAAGTTTTATGCAAGGCCTCAACTAAGAGCATGAGTGTAGAGAACCAGCACAGGTTAGATGTATTCTGGAGCTCACTGATTAAAGTTTTAGTTAGACATGTAACCGCTAAGAGTAGGAGCAAGGTGCCTTTTTTGCCTGCTGCTAAGTAGAGGGGCTCTGCATAGGGTCAGCTGAGGGGGAACCAGAGAAGCTCAAAAAAATCAGAAGTGTCCCATGCATCAGAATATCTTACCATGACCCTTCTTGCAAAGCAAATCTCATGTCAGTCCCTGCTGCAGAGTGATATGAGAAGTGGCAGAGTGTGACTTCGTTGCCCCAGTTTTGATGATATATTTATTACCTGCTTTTAAACAAGACCTAGCTACTTTTCTGGATTTTCTTCTGCCTCTTGTTTTCTTTGCCTGCCTTTCTAGAGCAGGATACAGACTGGTTTTCTGTTTTACACACTGCAGGAAACGGTGCTGGCATTGTCACTTGTTGGTGAGCGTGTTGTCCGTAATTCTCTTGCTGATGGTTTTCTTTGTTAGGGGTCTGAATGAGAGGTAGGTGTATTTTAGGAGATGAATGTAAACTTTCCTTGTGATGTAGCAAGGATCTGATATCCCTCTCAGCTGCAAGGATTATAAGGTCACCAAGGAATGCTCTTTCCCCTGCTTCATCCTTCTGACATGACAGGGAACTTGTGTTAAAGCAAAGTATGTTTTGCTGCTTGCACGAGTTGCATGCATGCATGAGTTTTTAAATATGCACTTAATCTGCACATTAAATATTTAAGTTCCTCATAACGACTGGGTTACTGGGTTTTAAAATGCACATGTCTCAACAGCACAAACCGGTTCTTTCAGTGACTGCACTTTTATTGGCTTGTTATGCAAAGAAAAAGATAGCAAGCTTTGTTACAGCCCCTGACTGTTTAGGAAATCTGTGAGTTGATAGGTTTGATATCCCAGGTTTTGTTCAGACAGTGCTCTTGCAATTCAAATAATTACATTGCCCAATAAAACCAGAGAGAAAAACAATTTTCAGAAACAACAATCTGAGTTGGCCAGAGGGTAACTACTTTTATTATACACAGAGGAAACATGAAACCTGCTTGTATTCCAGGAAAAGAAAGGGATCAGAGTATTCTGTCATATAGATGTAAGACCAAGAAAACAAACTTGGCCTCAGTTTTCTTAGAAGTCAGCACAGGAATTTTTTTCTCCATAAATGTAATGGATGGGGCTCTACACAGTTGCAAAAAAGGATTTGGTATTTATCAGTATGTTCTAGAGGTAAACAGCGAAAAACTCTTAGAATTGAGACTAGTAAAATATGCTTTCAGGGTTAAACCTGTTCATCCTGTGTTATACTTGGATGAATGCAATCCGGTTGACTGCAAAGGAATTTGAGAACTTGTGTTACAGCTTTGGCAATGGAGTAAAACCTCGGTCTTCTACAGTCTAAAGCCAAAGTCGCCTGGGTCTAGTTTGTCCGGAGACTTAACCCACTCTACCTCTTGAAACAGGCTTCTCAAAAGTTTTAATTGTCATGATGAAAGGCTGGCTTTTTCATGCAAAATAACAGCTGAAAAAAATGCCAGACTTCTTCACAGCAGATCTCACAGATATGTGTTCTTAAATGGATTATTTGTGAATGGTAACCTTAAGAAATCAGGAGCAATTATGCTTCATTATCAGCATGATCATCATTGTGTCAGTGATCGTTCTCGGAAATATCCAGCAGGGCTGGACCCTGACCACTATGCATAGTGGTAGTGCAGTTCTTGCTTCAAAGAGGTTACAGTTCTGGTTAATGACATTGATGGACAGGTTTGGGGAGGGAGAAAGTTGTGTGATCATATAAGCATGTTTTCTTCTGTGATAACTGTATGCATAAAGTAGCCTTCCATCTTCCTGGCTGCTTTGAGTAGGAATATGACATGTTCACAACTGAAGATGCATTAAGGAAGAGAACCAATAGAAGGACTTAAAGAAATGAGGTTGGGGATGACATAATTGATACAGTGATGAAAGGAAATGATTTTGGCAGCCAGTGTTTCCAGCAGCATTGACAAATGAGTGCAAAGTTACAATGACAATGTGGTTTAATATCTTGGCAACAGCTCTGGTAGCCTAGCCTAAAAGGACAGGCAGAAAGGGGTCACTCAAAGTGGAAAAGAAAAGAGGGGCAAAAAATGTTTGCAGTTTGACTAGAAGGATCCTTTCAATTTCAGCTGTCCCTGGACGTCCATGTAGAGATGTCAGAAAAGACAGATGAAGAAGTGGGAATAGATGGAGAGAGATAAACAGCTCAGAAGTGAGGTACATTTGCAACTCATTGGCACGCAGGGCACAACGGCAGCAGAGGGACTCAGACGACAGGCTTAGAGCGAGGTTTGCAGAGGGGGAGAGGCTGGAGGCTGATGGCATACCCAGAGGTGGCAGTCTGGACAGCCTAGATTTGAATGATCTGAACCACAAAAAGAGCCAAACATTCCAGTGTTGCAGATTCTCTACTTGATTTTTTTTTTTTTTTAATGAAATTGCAGGCATTGAGCCCAGCAGCTGAAAAGCCTGCTGAATGAGTTTCTCTGTAGATAGAAGGGAAAATCTGTAGTCTGAGAAAAACATTGTATGTGACAGCTTTGACAGAGGCCTCATGAAATCACAGGGAAAATGGATAGAATATAGTACTTGGGTTATCCTCTCTGCCCACCTTCAGTTTGCTACCACTAACTGCCTCATTCTTAGCTGGCCAGTACTCAGAATCGCAAAAAAAAATACAACCATATAAACATTTTCTGCTAGGTGAACTTTGTATAGAAAAGCCTGGAAATATCACACTTGATTACCTGAAAGTGCTTATGCTGCCTGCAGCTTAAAAGAGTGGCTATCATCTTGCAGTGTGTGATTCAGGGTAGGATTAGATCTGTTGTAGATAAGCAGCTGGTAAGCTGACCACAATTCTGTAGTATGCAGGTGTTACAATGGTGTGCTGCCACGCGCTTGGTGCTGCTGGACGGCAATAACAGATCCTTCTGGAATACAATTGTGTTGTGGTTAGATCGGTTTCCTCAGGAGGAAACCAAATAGAGGGTGAGAGTAACAGAAAACTGCCTTTAAAATAACCTCCAACTGTCTGCAGATTTCTGTGACATCTTAATGTTCACATTGCACAATAAAGGGAGTAGATGATAGCTATTAATGTGGGTGGAACTATTAAGGGTTTTAACTCTTGCTCCATGATGTAGCGGATGCTTAAGCTGCAGGTATCTTTATATTGTTGTTTGTTCCTGCTTCTCTGGTGTGGGGAAGCGCTGCTAACGTGCTCCTGGGGAGAGCTGGGCCCAGAGGATGCGGGCGGCGGAGGAACAGGAACTCTCAAGTATGGCAAGAGCCCAACTGGAATCCCTTGCTGGAGAGGGTCCAGCACACGTGCAAGGCACTGCTTCCCTGCGGTGTTTCTGATCGCCGTACGCCGAGGACTCTCTCCTGCAGAATTTTGCCTGTATCAGGCATCTTTAATATTTCTGCAAAGTGTCTTAGGTGGCAGAGGGGAATGCTTCTTGCTTCAGGCTCTTCTCCCGAGATGAGGCGATGAAAGAATGACATGCCCAAGATACTGCCATCCTTCTTTTAAATGTAAATCAAGATGGTTAATGTATTTGCATAAAAGATGTCCATCTAGTAAATCAGGCATCAAGATGTTGTTCAAGTGAAGCATTTTCTAGCAATCTGGCTTTGAGATGAAATGGATAATTGTAGCTAGACCTGCATGCAGAAAAAAAATGGCAACGCTCTCCAGGTCAGTGGCAGGTATTGGTCTCCTTCTATGGATCAAGAAGCAGCCTCGAGTTATTACGAAGATGATGGACTTGACTAATGATTGATCAATGCATTTCTTCAGTTAGAGGCATCTGTAAGACTCTGTGAGGAAGCATTGGCAATTTGCTGCTATTAGCTATTACTTCTACTTTGCATAACCTAATAGTAATCTGACCAGTGCTACTTAGGCTCCCCATTGGATGTGTATATAGGAGTCATAAGCTGTGTGCTCTTGGACAGATAGGTTATGATGGAGATATACCAAATCAGGTGTAGTGACAATAACACCCATTGCTAAGTCTTTTGCATAGATTCATGCATGCACTTTAGCATGGGAAATCCCAGCAGCAGAAAGCCCTTGGTGCAGAAAAACGATTTGCGCAGAATCACTCTCAGGTTTTACTTGAATTTGGAAATTGAACTTCCCAGGAAACTCTGGTGACAGCAACTAGTTGGAAATATGTCAGTGATGCTTCTCAGTCAAGAGTGTGGTAGGTTTGAATCTGCTTAGGGAGCACAGGCAAGTCAAAGGAGATATTGGTAATTTCAAGTAGATGCTGGATGCAGTGTTTCCATACTAGGCTCACTCATTAAGAGGAATACGCGCTGAACTCAGAAGCTATTGACCTGAGCCACCTCTAGCATTTTAATAATAGCAGCTGTAGACAATATAACAAAGACTTGTTTAATGTTTTTTAAATATTAGTCTCTCTCCTTGGAAGCATATCTGACGATATCTAAAATATTTTCTTAACCAAATAATATGAATAATTTTAACTGGAAGAAAAATCCAGTACAGTAAATCCCTGTATGTGAGACTTAGTGAATGATCTCACAGAGGAGAAAACCCACTTCTTTTCACCTCTGCACTGCATGAGTTTTAAAAAAATCTGTACATTCAAGTCAGCCAAATTCAACTGAATATATCTGTAGGTATTTGGTCTTGGCCATCTCTTCTCTTATTACCTCCTGGGCTCAATAAACCACAATCTCTAAAGAAAAAGCTAGTGAAAAGGGCAGTTAGAGATGTCTGGTCAGTTATGAAGAACAAAAGGCTGTTAGATGACCTGCCAAACATAATACCTGGTTAATTCTTTTTTTCCAAGGCTACCTGGGAGCTTACATGTCTCTCTTACTTCATAAGTCATCCGATGAAAACAAAGCTTTCCTCACCAGGATAGAAATAGTTGTTCCTAATAGTCCAGATACTCCAGATATAGAAAGAGTCTTGTCACCCACTGTGTCGTTATGTGTAGGTATGCTAAGAGGATGAATATACTATAAAAAGTCCACTTTTGTGGAACCCCGCATAATATTCTGCTTAAAGTCAAAATTCAGAGAAATCTGACAGGCTATAAAGTACAATTAAAACTGAGCACATCAGTAATAAGAAGCCACAAAGCATGCATAATCATGAGATAAATGACCTCAATGGACAGATGATGATGAGCCAAGGAGAAGCCAAGGTCAATTATCAGAACTTCTAATTTTAATGCTATAATTAATAATGAATATTTCAAGAAAGAATGTTTAAAGAATAATTGTATTCTGGTATTAAAACCTGTTAAATGTTAAACTTATGCAATTTATGCAAATTAATCTGATAAGAAGAGACAATTAAGGTTTATAATTAACAGATAAATACAAATGATCCAGTGATGAAGGTCCTGGTTTCTCCTCTGTCTTATGAGACAATGTAATTGATTTTTATAAACGCTAATTTATATGCACTGCTAACCATTAATACATTGAAGAGATCATTTATTAAATTAAAGATGAATAGTGGTGTATGCAAAGATAGTACCTGAGTTTTCAACATCTTAAAGATGAAAAGGAAGCAGGAACAAACCAAAGCTTTGAATGCGACTTTGCTTTAGTTTTTTTTTCCAACAACTTTTGACATGCCAAGTACGAGGTATAGGAAAAAAGTTTAGTGGAGACAAACAGTCTTTGTTCAATAAGTCTTTACATGACAGTAGAAGGGACTTTTGGCACAATCCTTGCCTTTTAACATTTGTTCTCATGGACTAGAAGTAATGTGCATTCTTATTTAGCTTTGCTGTGCTGTACTTTTTCTTTGTGTTCTCGTACGAGAAGATGGCACGTTCACCCTGGAATGAAGCTGCTTGTAACAGGGCAGGGGGAGTTTTTCATGAAGAGTGCGCTCACTTGGCATTCTCTTATAAACAGTCACCTCCTTACTTTCTGAGGTGTTATGTTGACTGTGTGCTTTTTTAAGAGTTACCAACTTCCCCTTTTTAAAATGTATGATGGCATTTTGCCAGCTCCTGTACTTATGAGTAAGTATAGTAAGTCTCTCTCCTTTCTTATGTTTAAAGCTCAGTATTAGCAGGAGTTTTGAACCAGCTATAAAAAGGGATGCATTCCACATTATTTTTTGTATCCACCCTCAGAACTGTAATACTATCTAGCTTTGTAAATGCAGCTGCAAACATTAGTTACAATTAATTATGTGTAGCTTTATCTTTCACAGCTCTTCCCCTCTCCTCCTTTATTTTCCAAGGGTGAGGCTGTTGGCTGAACTGCAGCAAAGCAGGTGCTTGCAAGGCAGCTCCAGGAAAGTGGTTCCCAATGGCCCAAAGAAAGCCCTAAAGGGTCAAGGAAGGGGGAATGAAGCAACCACGCTGTAGCAGATTTGACTACCTCTAAGATTAAATTTCAAACAAAAACATGAGAGGTGTTTGCAACATCTAAATATAATTACAGTCTATTTTCAAAGGATACTCAGTAATTCCCTCCCCCCCCCCCCCTTTTTTTTTTCTCCTGACTTCTGTCCTTGACGTTGTAGTCTGTGCTGAGTTGCACTCTGTGGAACTAACCTGGGAGGTCAGCACTACAGGCGCTTCAAAAACTACAGAAACTTTTGCAGGCATAGGCAAAATTTGCACCTACTGATGCCACCAGTGGAAAATACATGGTCTTCCATCAAGGAGTGATGTGGTCTGCTGACTTCAGTGGGGCTTCTCGATCTAAATCCATGCAGAGTTAGACTTGAAAAGACAACGCATTCAATTTTTGCCCCAGCAGATAGGATACAGCCCAGGGTATTCTTTTGAATGCATTTCCTGTGCTGTCACAGCCAAGTAAGGAACAGCACTCTTATCTTCTTGTCTTCTTGCACAGATCATCTTCTAACACAGATTAGCTGCAGATATTCACCATAAATCAGAATTATGGCCCTCTGCTTCTAGATGTCAGTATGATATGCTTCTCCCTGTTCCTGATTTCCTTGAATGAAAAGCACTGTTGACAATTTGTGATAGTTCCACAGTATCTAGCATGCTACTAACATAGGCATTATAAAAGAAGTGTGTTCACTTTCAGTGGTACGTTGAAGAAATGTCTGTTCCCTAATTGTTTGTTGGACAACGAGCCCAAATGGTAAGGCAGAGTTTGTTCAGTCAGATGCAGATTTGCCCTCTCCTGAGAGTTTTGTATTTTAGTCAGGCCCCCTCCAGAAACTGCGGTGATAGCAAAAAGCAGCCTCTCATGTCTGTTGCCTGCTCATCAAGTACCTCAATGCTCAGAATAAGAGAATGGCAAGCTAGTTTTAATACTTTTTTCAGAGGCCTTTTGCATTGCCTTTTAATCCTAGGTAGCCAAATGTGTGGACAGAAAGCATGATTAGGAGGAGGAGATGTCAGAGCTGGACTCACCTGAGGCTCTCGGGGCTTCCTAACCCCCTGGTGTGGCCGGAGCCAGCTGGAGCAAGAGTGTAAAATGGCAGGGGTCTCTGTGCTTGGGGCAGTGCTGGGCACTGGAGCAGCCTGGCAGATGATGGGCTGCAGCCCTTCAGGCTCTGTCAGGGTTTCCACATGACTTCTGTTGCTGTTGCAGTGATTCAACATTTTGCAATGAAACCCCCTTTCACTGGGAAGTTGCAGATTGATTCTAGCGACAAGTCTCTGTAAAGGTCTAGTAAGCAAGTCTCTTGGGAATTTTGAGTGTAAAGTCTTTTTTGTTTCAAGTCTTTAATGAGCCTTAATGTAATTAATAGATTTGTAGTGAAAAAACTCATTACCTTTGATTCTGCAGATGAAAGTCCAGATATTCCCGAAACGTTTAATTACATAACAGATGCTGCCCTTGTATTAAGATGCAAGAACATGGCTTTGATAAAAAAAAAAAAAGAAAAAGAAAAGAAGCAATTTCAGGACTTTTAAAAAGTGACCTACTACATTTTCCATTCCTTCCTCCCTCCCCCTCAAAAGGTACTGGAGTTTTATATTTATCCATGTTCAACTATGATTGCTTTTAAAAACAGCCTCTAGAGCATGTAGCCTCTTCTGGAGGCTGAGTACTCGCTGCAAACAATCAATCAAAGACCAAGCTGTGGCCCCTATCCTGTCCTAATGAGACAGATCGCAGCCACCCTGAGGATGTCTTTTCCATTTCTACTCTTATGGAAATCACGTAGTAAGGACTGCTTTTAAAATTATTCTTCCTGGAAAAAAATGCTACAACATCAAATCCCTGACAAATGTACAGCCTGCTGAGTTCACAGAGCGGGTTCTTGGCTACTGCAGAAGTCTGGAAATGTTTGTCCTTTGCTGCTCAGGAATCTGCTGGGTGAAATGATAATGCAGGATGTAGTTCAGTGTAAGCATGGATGTGGGGGTCTGCTAGAAAGGAATAAAATCTCTGGAGACATCCTTGCCTATACTCAAAACTCTTCTTTATAAAGTGTGAGAGGTCCTACATAGTGTGTACTTATTTTTCCTGTGGCAACTTTTTGCATTAATATCACCTAATATAGATTACCTGGTAGAATCAGTAGATGAAGAAGACTACACCCAAAACTCCCCATCTTTTGTGTGTGCCTGAAAGAGTTTTAGGGCTGCCAACTGCATGAAATATTGATTTAAGGAGAGAACTATAAAACATTTTTATGGAAATAAGACCAAAACCAAATCTCAGTGACGAGCTATGAACAGGAGGGCAAGGTCCTGGTGATGGAAAGGGCTGTTTAAGTTTGTGGCAATGGCACAACTTAATGAGACAGTGGGGCTGTCAGTTGGTATACGTGAGGGAATTCAGGGGTATGAAGTTGGCTCGCCCCAGCTGAGCATCTGCCTGCCTCTGGAGTACAACCTGCAAGCCGGGGAGAGGCAGTGAGTTGGTCTGAGCATGGACAAACCCAGCGAATACCAATCGGGTATTTCTAGGAGTGAGGAAGAGTATGTCTGCAAGATGCTTAAAGCAAGGAGAAATTTCTAATATGTAATACCTGAAGTATATTTAGACAGTAAATAGATAGGGATTTTTTCACTAATTAAGTGCTAACCTTTTTTATTTCTCTGAACTACTATACAACAATATATGATTATATGACAATAGTCATAATGAAAACATTCTAATAATTTGAAAGCTATTTTCTGAACCTGTTGATTTCCTATATGTATATTGCACCTTATGAGTCCTTTACATGTTTTGTTGTAGTTTTTAGTTACATGATGGGAATTAAAATTAGAGGTGTTTAAATTTGGAAAGCATTGACATTTTGGAATTTATTGTTATGTTATGTAAAACCAGTATTTCAGAAATTTCCTATGAAATTGGAAGTCTATTTAAAAGTTGTCAGAAAACTTTTGTTCAAAATTTCATGAAGGTACTGGCGATTGTTCATGTCATTTCAGTTTTATAGTTTACATAATCCATTTTGAGAAAACATCAGCCTTCTTCATTTCAGCCACCAGGAGACACTTGCTGTACAGAAGTGATAAGGTGCTTTAGTTAATATAAAGCAAAAGCTGGTCAGAATGATTTGAAGAATGAAGTACAGCTGACAGCATTGAAATTGTTATAATGGGCCATATTTTAGCCACAGAGTAAGCTGGAGGGAACCTGTGGAGGTCGTTTAAGTCCGACTCGCTGCCCAAAGCAGGGCTAACATCACAGGTAGCTCAGGTTGCTCAGCCTGCGCCGATCAAGCATGAATGTCTCCACAGAGGGAGATTCCACAGCCTCTCCAGGCAGCCTTTTCCAATCTGTTACTACTCCTATTGATGTCTTTTCCACCCTTGTACCCAATTGTCATTTATCTTGTCACGGCTTGTGACCTTTGCCTCAAGTCTGTCGCTGTGCACCTCTGTGGAGCGTCCGGCTCTGGCTTCTCGAGCTGCTATAGGTGATGGAAGCAGCTGGAGTGCTCCTTTAACATGCCAGGAAGAAATGTCAACTGGTACTCCGTAAGTGCAACAAACGGGAGGGCTTCCCTAGGCTAACATTTTGAATGAGATTTTCAATTTCCAAAACGATCTTTACTTTTAAATTCTATTTAAAAAAAAAAAATTATGAAATGGAGTCTCAGCATTTCTGAATTTTTCCCTGGATTAAAAATAAGAATTTAAACATTTTTGGAAACTTCTCATTCGTATGTCTGAAAAAACCCCAGTATTTTTTCAGGTTAGGTGCACGCTGTTTTTCTGCTAAGGGTGGTAAACGGGTGCAGGGCATCTTATTGTGCTTTTTTTAAATTCTTCTTCACCTCCTTACCAAGGACATCTGCAGCTACGCCACAGATCTAGACCAGAGCAGGATGGCTATGCCCCAACAGAGCAGTGCTTGGCCAAAGTACTCCTCCTTTGAGGCAAGGCTAATAATTCCAGTTATCAGTCAGGGCTAATTAGCTGGCTCCAACCCCATTTTAATGCGGCTGTAGTGTTTCTGGCAACTGGACCAGTATCTGCATGGCAGCATGCTTGGGGGTGCACATGGGCCTGTTCATAGGGAGCAGAGGTGTTTGTGAAATGGGGACACCTGAAGCTTCGTTAGAAGCTGTGTGTGTCCTGCACCAGGGATTCAGCTTTTTGGGGAAAGAGACTGCTGTTCTTGCAGAGCACAGCAGGGCTGAGACCGGCTGGCAGTGCTGTAGGAAAGGGTGCTTTCCCTCCCAAATTCCTGTCCCAGAGCCAGGAATCGCCTTGTCTTCCCCGGCTGGCGGCTGGGCCTCATTCCTCTTCTCGTCTCTCCACACGCTGCTCCTCTGCTTCTCACACCAGAGGCATGCGTGAGGAAACACGCTGAGATGAAAGTGTTGGGCTGCTGCGCAAGGGGCATTGGGGCTGTCTGCAAGCGGCTGGTGCCGAAGGAAGGAGGCGGGGGGGGGGGGGGGTGGGGGGGTGTCTGAGCCCAGACCAGAACCTGTAGGAGAAAGGTAGAGAGGGGGAAAATGTAAAATCTTTACCCGAGAGATTGCTCTTGCTCAGACAGACGTTGGCGCAAGTTTTACAGTGAACTTCAGAAAGGCCTTTTGGCTTTCTGGATAAACAGCTGGCTGTTCATTGTAAACTACCGATTTAAAAAGTAACATTGAGAGATGTTCTCTGCGTGACACAGAAAAGTGAAAATATGTCCACTTTCAACACAATAACACTTATTTCTGCACTGAACGCTTCGTTCTGGTTAGGGGAGGATCTTCAGAGCACGTTTACATTCGTGTTTCTGTCTAAGCATTGTGGTTTTGCCTGCAAAGAGATTTTGTTCTCTTTTGGCATGAATGCACCAGTTTATTCAGCTTCAAGCAATTTTGTTGAGCTGCAGCACAGGTTTGACTAACTCTTTGCTCCTGTAGCATGGCTGTAAATCACTGAGAGATGCTACTAAAGGCACGTCAGCCATACAGAGAGCAAGTTCTGTGCAGAGAGGGGGAGAGGAGTTCCCTTTGATCAGCCTGGCCCCAAAATCTGAACACGGCTTCGGCTGGGAGGCCTCAGCCATGCGAGGGTGGAAGTTCAGTTTCCTCCGTCCGGGGGTTTGCTCGTGTAGCTATTTCACAGATGTTCAATGTTCACTTGTTAAAAATTTTACCTGCTGCAGCGCTGCGTAATTTGGGATTCCACCGGAGATCCTAAATGTCCTGTTAATTTATGTAAGAGCGAACTCAGTCCTGTTATGTTAACTTCAGAATGAAAACATGAACCCTTGAGATCAGCCTGAGTCAGGTGCGCAGTAAAAAGAGTATTTTATTTGTTCCAAGAGATTTTGTGAATTGGACTACTCTGGCACTGATGATATGATCCAAGACCTTATTAGTTTTGCCAGTGAATTAAATAGCCAGTTTTAAAGAAATGAGTGTCTAAAGAGGAAAAATTGCTTGATAAGTGATTGATACCTAAGTGAACTAATTAGTAACTTAGTAGGGATTTGACATGTTATCTTCTTGCATTTAGCAGGGGAAAGAAATAAGGCCAAATTCTCAGATAATCTTCAACTCAGTTACAACACTTTCTCACTTAAGATTGCAGGCGGTGCTTTCATGTGCTGGTTGTTTACTGTTTGCTTTCAGCCAGTCAAAACTCAGGTGTATTTTTTGTATTCTAGCAGGCAAGAAACATCACAGTGATAAGGCAGAACTCTTGACAAATGCTTGAAACAGAGTCCTTCCAAGTTTCAAACGTAACACTTTGGAAAAGCTAGTTTTCCTTTTCTCTTCTACAATTAGATGACCAGCAGAGCTGCAGAAACATCCGTCAGGAAAATTGTAGCTCCAGTCACATCCCACTGTTACCTTCCCTGTTGTCTTTCAAACAACTGGCCTTTGCAATGGACCAGCAAAGACAATAAGGACAGAAGATGTGGAAGGGCAAATTTTTATTTGTGTTAGTAAATTAGGAAACGTCAAATGAATTTGATGTTCAAATATAGTTGTCTGTCAAACAAGTCTGACTTGTTTGTTTATAGAGGCAGATACCTTCTCCTTTGTTCCAGCTCCACCTTCCCCCTGTGATATGCAGGTCTCTGAATCCACAACACTGAGCCATGTGCTTCTACAGGCAGTGTCTAAACCCTAGCACTTAATACCTTAAAATGGTCGACCTACACATATTATGTTCCCAGCTTCCACAAGATGTGCATTCCTTAGTGATGTGTTTTTTTTCTTTGATATACGACCTATTTACTTTCTTCCGGGTAGGTTTTAATTAGGTTGTTTGATAGCCAGAACTATTTAACTTCAAGTACTTGAGCAGATGATTGGATTCTTTAACCTTTAAAGAATCCTATTTGTTCTCTTCAACAACAGATTTAAATCTTTACTCTTCTTTATATAACCAAGAGATGTTTTTCTAAAAAGCAGTCTGTGGAAAGCATTATTAATACCAGCATGTGGTGAGGGCTTGGTTCTTTTAGATATCTCTAGATGCTTACATGATTTATATCACAAATTAAAGCATCAGTATCGGCCTTTAAGTTTTCAGCCTGTCATTTTAGAATGCCTAAAACAAATAAAAACAAGACAAGGAAACGTCTACGTGAGAGAAGTTAGAGACCTATCTTATTTCTGGCTCAGCACTTGTGAAGACTTGTTCTTAACCAAGGAATTAACTGCTTGCTTTAAGGTCCCCTGCATTTCTTCTTGGGCTTTTCACAAGGAGAGATATTGTGCTTGAGTGGTGTTGTTAGGCCAGTGGCTTGATGTTGATATCTGTGGCAGCACATTTTCTGCAGAGTCTTGAAAGCATGCTGAGGTCCTGAAGGAATCCAACATACCCCTTCTGTGCTTGTCTGCAGGAGCTCAGAACAAAAGCAGGCATTTAGGAGCTGGAAGACAAGCATCTGAAGCTCATCAGTCAGTCAGGTCTAGATATTTTAATATATGGGAAGGAAATTAAATTAGAAATTGAGGAAACATTGGTTTTTAGCAAAGTATTTCTACTCCTTTAGAGCAAAGAGAGTGGCTGTTTATTTTGCAGTTCTGCTTTTTTCCTGGAAGAGAAGTACTTTGTGCATAGGGCTCGCACTTGAGGGGTATCTTTGTCATGTTAACTCATTAGTTCTTATCTAAAATCAAGCTACTATACTTGATTTTACATGTGTAATGCCCTGCTCTTAATATTGTAATGTATGGTTTCATTGGCCCAAAGAGCTGGAGAGCAGGAGTGAGGAGATGGTAAGAACGTAGCTGTGTGAGTGCCTCCGTGCACGTGTGGAGGGGGGAGCTCAGACAGAACTGGGGTGTTATCTTATTGCCTATAGGATGTACGGATCTGTTCTGGAGCTTGCTAGGATTATTTATTTGTTTATAAAGAAACATCCTGGAAGACCAAACTCAGCCCCCTCGTCAGGACTGGGAATGGGCTGGAGCCAGGCTTGGGATGGGGAAAGGTTTTGAAAACCAAATCTGACTTTGCTACTAATTTATGCAGAACCGAGATGTGCTTGCTGCATCCCAGTGCTGGCACTGCTGTGTGTAGGTACAGACTGCAGGTCTGTCTCTGTCACTGGGAACTGCCAGTTGCTGTCCCAAGGACTTTCATATCGGAGGGCTTTTGCTGGAAAAGTTTGCAAATTGGTTGAAATGGCTGAGATGCCATTTTCCTCAGGTGCCAAGCAGCACAATGACATGGTTTACGTATTGGATCATGACTAAAAAGAGAGAGACATCTCTCATTAATTAGCTTGTAACAATAATGTATCTCTGTTTTAGCACAAAAAAATACTAAAAATTTATGTGAGGATATAGTGCTAACAAAAGAGTCAATATGAGGATATTCCTTTTGACAAAAAATTTCAGTTTAAGAGTTGCCCATAGTATTCTAAATACTACTCACTGTTGTGCAGTGTTTAATAAGAAGCAGGGGGCTTTAAAGTGTACTGAGAAGCAGAAACACTTCCTTACCTGTGTGTTATATGCAACAGTTTCGAATTCTAACTTGAGGGAAAACAGCCCAAGTGGTTCTGGAAAGCCAGAACTTTGGCCTGCATTGCAGCTGGGAGGCCCATGGAGAAGTGGTAATATTTACAGAGAGTATTATTCAATATCCAGTTATGTAAAGTCTGTTAATCATCTCTCAGATCCTCCTGCACTGTTTCTGAACTGACCTGAACACCTCTGTAGTCTATGCTTAACTAGACTTGTTTGGCTCCCTTCCTTGGCTCTAGCCATCCCTAATCTGCTGAGCCCCCTTTTCAGCTGGAGCGCTATTCATGCTGAGTTGTCACCTGGGGAGATCTGGGAAAGATTTCTAAAGTTTGCATTGTAAGTAAGTGCTGCTTCTAGATACAGCTTTTATTTGTAAGTGATGCTGTCCTTGTGCTATGGCACTACCTGCTGTAGTCCTGTGTGCATCCGTAGAAGGACTATGTCTTGCAGGAAGCTAAAGGTGCAGAATGAGAACAGCACCCCAAGCAAGAGGTGGACACAACTGCTATGTCTTTGATCCTGGAAGAAATATGCTTGAGGTGCTCAAAACTGTCATGAATTCCTGAGGCAGATCTTCTGGGAAAAAAAGGTAAGTTGAAAACTGAGACATATAGGAGATGAGTGGCACCGGAGGCTGGGAGTTAGGGATGCCAAAGTCCCATTTTGGGTCTCAGACTGAAGAGCCATTTTCCTATGTTCTGTTTACAAAGCCCGGGAAGCACTGTGGTGCATGAAGCATCAAATCTGCTGAACTGACTGTTGGAAGGTATATAGTAGACAAATCTTATAGTGTTCTTGCATGTTCTGTAGGGGTATTAGTGTTGTCTGCCACAAGCTGTTCATCCAGTCAGTGCTGCCATTTTATCTGTTTGTTTTCTTCTGGTAAGTTGCTAAAAAGAGGCTCAGAACAAATGGCTGTTGTGCAGGGAGCAACACAACGGATGGGGGAAACAAATCTGTTTAGCCATTCTTGTAAATGCTAATGAGTTCAGCTAGATAATACTTTAGTTTTTAATTCAGATGTACTGTTATACACTGGTTCCCTGAGCACTACTTGGACAAATTTTATCTGTCTTGGTAATAAAACAGACAGTAAAATGGGTGTTCTACTTGCTAAATTGCTACAACTGCTGCTGTAACAACTGAATTGTAGCAGGTACAATGGTGTGTGCTGGCATGGCTACTGAAGCTTTATAACTCTCTCAGACACAGAGGCAAGGTGCCAGAAAGCCAGCGGTTGCACCTAGTTCTACAGACTGTACATAAAATACCAGATACCCTCATGTTATCTAAAATAGAAGTACAATAATGTAATTAAAAGGATTATTGAAATTTGGCAGTGAAATCATCCAGGTTGGAAAACCTTTATTCATCCCTCTATGTGCATAATTTTAAATGGAGTCTGGATTGTGCCACGCTTCTCATGTGAATCTCGGAAATGTCATCCTCCCCCTTGATGAGCCCTTTGTGCTGCAAAACCTTAACATTAGAAACAAATCAAGGTAAAGAGGACCAGGAGACAATTCCCAAGTCTGTCTTAATATAAGCAGATTTTTTAAGTCAATGTTCCTGCTAGCTGTGGATATCTCGAAGCTTAATCATCCAGCCAGAGATGTCTACAGTCTTGCTGACAGCAGTAGGGTTGTAGAACAAGCAGCATGTTGTGAGATTCTCTAGTCTTTTTCTCTCTCTGCAAAGAAAAGATTGAGATGACTTAAATTAGCTGATTTTTTTTTTTTTTTTTTGGTGAAAGTTTATCCTCTGAAAGATAATGTCTTGGTCATTATAGATCCAGGCTGAAGCTGCCAAGTTTTAATTCCAATTTAATTAAATTTTTCTGGAAGGGGAAGATGTGAGGTGAGAGAAATGAGTTTTCACTTGTAGCCATTCAACGGTTTCAGCCTTTGGGTGGGAAGGGAAGCCCCAGGCTCCATTCCTGGCCCAGCCACTAAATCTCTGTTTTTGCTCGGGAGTGATGGGAGGAGGATGCACCGTGGTGGGACTCTCCCACGAGGCCGGCATGAGGCCTGCTTTCCAGCAGAAAAAGCTGGCAGATGTCACGGCTGGCAGTGTTATGGCAGTGGCTTCAGCAAGGGGCAGCCCTGGCCCTGTGGACTGCTGCTCCTCTGGGCCGCTCGAATACGTGGCCACTTGAATATACGTCTGCGTGTTTGACCAGAGGGTGACACCTGATGCCTCTGCATGTGGCCGAGTGTGTGCGGGGGCTGGCGGGCAAAGTCAGGCGTCTGAAGGGGAGGAGGGCTCAGAGGAGCGAGGAGACAGGGGGCTATGGTCAGGGGAGGGGTCATGTCCACCCATGTCAGTCCAAGTGCGTGGGGTGGTTAGGGGAGGGAGAAGTAGCCTCATGTCTTCTTCACAGCCCCATGGACCTCCTCTCTTCCCTTCCTGTCTGAATGTAGCTATCTGTTTCTGTTGTATTATTTCAAGTGCACATAGTATTCTCCATTTTGAACTGAATGAAAAATTAAATTAAACCCCATTTTTTTTTTTTTTGTTATTTCAGCAAGAGGAGAGGGGTTTTCTTGGTGGTGTTTATTTTTGTGGCTTGATACATAGCAATTTCTCCCCTGGTCTCCCTCTTTTACACACTTACTTGATGAACTTACAAAGTAATTTTCTGTACATAAATACGAAGCATCTGCAGCTCCACTTGCTTTCATCTGGAGTGGTCTGCACCTCTGGAGTACTGGTGTGTAGGTATCCCAGGCTGTAGTGATTCTCAAATGATGAGTGAGTGCATCTCACAGTGAGCCTTCACAGTTGTTCCTCAGTTTCCCTACCCATAAAATGAAGACAAAGTATCATGAAGATGGAAAAGCATTTTTTACAGCTTTGGATAGAAAGCACTAAAAAATGGCAGTTTCCTACCTTTATTTTTTCTGCTAACTAAATCAGAGGGACTTGTTTTCAAACTTACTGTTACCTACTTTTTTTCCCAGCCTTTTTTCCACTTCTCAGCCATTTTAGTCTGAGCATGGAAGAGGCAGGTGTAACATCCTGTTTAAAGTACTTTCGTAACCATATGAGAAATAATGTTTAAAATTATTAAAATGAAGGACACACATTGTATACCCAACTGCCAGGTCAAGGTCAGAGCTACTCGAAACTTTAACATAAATATTAATATAGCAGGCACTTTAATTAGCTGTGCCCTTCAATCACTAGTTGTTTGGCCCCTTGGTCTCCATCTTGAGCCTTCATAGAATAGGATGACTCCTGCTTGTCAACTCAGATTTCATTCAATTTATGTAATTACTTTTGGGACAATTTTAATACATGCTCCACAGAGTGCTAAGTTTGCCCAGCTCTGGCTCCATTCCTGGACTCAAATCTGTAATACAGGATGCAAAATGCACATCAGAACTTCATCTTAACATACGCACAGCCCACTTTAAGCTGCAGCTCTTATTAGCAATTCCTTGCTTCCAGTCAATGGAAATAGCTGGGAGCAACTGGACTTCATTTTTGTCATGTTAATGCTTTGCCTTTTTATTTCTGTCTTCCTCCCTCCAAGGCTGCTTTTGCTCCAGAGTTAATGGAAGGAGAACTGAAAAAACTGTCTGAGAGCATATCACTGAAGTCTAACCTTTAGGGAGGTGCTGGTACTGGTGCAAAAACACTTTTGTAGATCTGATCTTGCCACACGGCAGTGATTCCCCAATGAGTAAGGTGCAGTCACGGTCCCATTGGTGGTCTTTCCCAGCTTGTGGATGCCTCACTGCTCTTCAGTAACAGTGCACATTTCAACTTAAAAGAAAAATAACCTTATTTTTCTTTTAACCTATTGTGCAAATTCCTTAGTAGTAGTCCACAGACCTCAAGCTCTCTACAAATGGCGTGTTAAGACTCTGATCTCCTATAAAGTTAAATACCAGGACCTTATGCAACCTTCAGATTTAAAACACTATTCTCTGATTTAGTCTTCGATGAAAACTGATTGGTATAACATGCCGAGTTGTAACAGCACATCCAAACACCCCTGACTTTAATACAGTTGGACAGACCTTTGTCTATTTTCTGATCTCCCTCCTTACACAAGGTTAGAGCTGTTTTTAAGACAGGCCTAGTGTGACTGAAGTAGTGGTAGGAGGTGAAAGGGAGAGGTGAAGATAGTGGAAAGGTAAATGAGTCGGGTTCACTACAAGGGTTAAAAAAAATAAACCTTGAGAGCAGAGGATGATGTCTTGTGATATACAACATTTCTTTTTTAATCCAAAAGCTCTTGTTTCTAAAAATAACTAGTATTGGAAGGAGAACAATTTGCTTGCTATGAGGGGAAACAGGCCAGCTGCTTAACAGGACACAGCAATTCTAAACAGTCCTAATCAGGAGGGGAAGCAGAACATGCTACCCAGCTGAAGTTCAAGGGCAATTTAGAGAGGCAGAAAAGAATATCTATTACTCCAAACAGAGCATGGCTAAATTATAAGGGATTATACCTTGAGCGTGTGTGTGTGTGTGGGAAATCCAACAGAGTTACTGGGACCTGGCTATAAGTGGTTGGAAGTTCATAGCTTTTGTTCTGGATCCTTTTGTTTCATTTAATGTTTTAAATGTTTCACGTGAAATTTGAGGCTTTCAGCTGCACTGGGCAGTATCTGTTGGGATGCTGGGCTTGCTTGGACCCATGAAATAACCAAAGTCACTTCCTGCAGAGGTTTCTGCAACCTGTTACAGGCCTGTGTAATTAGTGCGATTGGATGTCGTCACACCTCTGGGTATTATGATTGCAGTCCTATTATTTACAGTAATTAAGAGGAAACAGCAATGTTTTAATATATTTATTGCTCCCTTCCTCTCCAAAACGTTTTGCTTTTTTGCCTCCTTCTCCCTCTTCTCCCAGTCCCCTGCTCCAGTTATACACACAGAGCATAACCCCAAATCTCTGCACTTATTTTCTTAACAGGATATAGCTTTGGGAAGTGGCTGAACATGCAGAAACTGAAATTCGAATGGTACAAATTCCTGCACAGGCATCTGCAAAACGTATGAACTGTGATCTAAGAAACCTCTGGCAACAAAGCCAGTGCATATCTCTTAAACATGATGTTACTTCTGGTTTCTTTTGATACTTTATATTACTTTAATGCCTTTTTTAAATGCATTAGTACAGTAGAAGAAACTGAGAGTAACATCAAGGGAGGAGTCTATAAACTGTCTTCAAGAGTCTTTTCAATTCCTAGTTATACAGGATGTGTTTCTGCTGTGATGCTGCTATTTTTATGTTGTCATATTTAGGTTGGTTTCATAAGTATTAGTAATTTTATACACATTTACTGAATACAGTGCACAGAGCATACTTGAATGTATGCATATTTTTGCATGAACTTCATAAAGAGATGTCAGCATTTGCTGAAGTAGTTCTGATACTACATTCTGCATCCAGACAGTCCCGCAGGTCTTTCTAAGGGCAAAAAGGGGGGAAAAAGGCATTATTATGTGGTCCCTATAGAGAAATTATTGGGTAGATGAATCATCTTTTCTTCAGCTGAAATTTCTTGACATACGTAAGAACTGAGTAAAGTTGGTCAAATGTTATTTTAAATGAAAATAAAGAATGGTTTCCTAAAGGTCTGGTTAAAAAAAAAAAAAAAAAAAAAATCTGTTTTCTGTGGAAAAGTGTTGGCTTTTTTTAAAAATTCAACAAAATGAGAGCTTTTTTTCCCCTCCAAAAACATAGAAATATTGCTGTGTTGTCTTATGAGGTACCTGAACTTCTGTGTTGTCCTCCTCTGTAAGTCAGTGCCTCCTCTCTTGTCTGCAGCTCTTGATGTACTGTGGTGTGAAAGTCTCCAAGTGGCAGGTGCTGTCAGCTCAGTTAACAGGGAAGACCACACAAAACAGACTTGTCAGGGACTCCGGTATGTGAAAGATGAAGGGGACAAAAGAAGTATTTGAATTCATCACTAAGGCAATGTTTCCACACCACCTTTAAGTCTGCAAGTGTTAATTTTCAGCCTACCACTGAGAACATTTTCTGAAAGATGGAAACTGAATGTCCAGATGCCCAATGGTAGACTCATTTACGCTCCTACCAGAGCTGTGGTGAAACCTTTGGACCTTACTGAGAAGCAGGTTTGGTAGGGTCTGATTCAGTTTATTTAGCAGGAGCTAGATCAGGCCCTTAATTAAAAGCTTTGAGCCTTTTCAGTGCTAAGGAGACCAGTTGCCTGTAAAGAGCTTGCAATTACGTCACGAATGCGTCCTGCACAAAGGCGAGTTTTGCCTTTACTTCAAAGCTGCAAGTGAAACCATCAAATTCCAGGCACAAAAAGTTTAAAAATTATCCATCCTCCTTCGCCATTTTATGGAGTGCTGCTAATACGATGGAACGGGCACGGGGACACTTCCCTGTGCCAACTTGAACAAAAAGGTTTTGGCTGCCTTTCAGGCTGAAAATAGTGTGTGCTTACATTTTTAATCACAGAATGAGCAAGAGCTCACGTACACACATATACACATGCACACAACGCACTACGCTCTGACATGTGAATGCAGGTCTGGAGGTTTGTTGTTGACAGCAGGAACACATTCAACAGTGGCTGTCTGATTAAACAAAAGTAGGGTACAGCATGGCAAACAAAATGTGCTCTGAGTTTCTGATCTATCAGCAGCCTTGCCAAAATGCCAGCTAGCTGAAAAGGAGATTTCATTGTTTCTAATGAAACATGCTGTGCTTGCTTGTCTAGTGCATGCTTTAGGAAGCAAATGCAACTGGACCCCTTTCATTTGCACTGTTCCCTCTGCAGTGCTGCTGCCGCCGCTGCCTCCTCCTCACGCGTTAAACAACTGCATTAGCTGCTTTCCCAGCAGCTTTATGTATAGTTTAATCTTTAAGTGTGGGGAAGTAACTGTTCTATCCTACGGATAAGATGTGCTGATTTCTGTGCAATTTGTGGTTACAGAAATGCTAACTTCTTGGGAAGGGAGAAGTCTAAGAAGCAGCATTGTGTCCTCCTAAGTAGCCTGCATTATTATCTTCAAAAAAATTGCTTGCACACATGGACTTAAATCTGTGTGTATGGGCTTTAATATCTTAAGATTCCTGAGTAGTATAGGATGAGTACAGCAGATAATTGTTGGAATTTTTTGTTGCCTAAATGCAAATGAGATGGTGGCACTTTATGCTACCATAATGTACAGCTCCCTGCAGAGAGACCTGTTGTAGACCAAGGCTCTTATGCTTAATACAGTAGATGAGAATCTTGTTAATTGAAGCGATTCTTATTTAACTGTGGAGTATATCAGATATCATAGAAAAGGCATGATCAGATCTCCCTGTGGCTTCCAGGCTCAGATGACTCATTTCTAAACCCTGGAAATTCTAGATGGGGAAGTAGATAAGGAGCAAGCATGCATGAACAGTAGATAATACCAGAAGATCTTGCAAGCAGAGTCTGTCCCTTTATGTGCTGAACAACTGACATCTGAGGGGGATGATCAACAGTGACTAGAGAAGGGTAGCAAGAACTTTCAGAGGTTTAGAAACCATGATCTGTGTGGAAAGCCTGGAAGAACCGAGGCTGTCTAATCTAGAGAAATGAGTAACAGCCTTCAGGTAGGTTTAACATGGTACAAGTGCAGAGGGGAAGGAACAGCACATGTCCGTGTCTGCTGCAGCAGTGTGGCTAAAGCACAGCAAAGGGTTCTTGTACCAGACATTAAAGCTATTTTTCAAGCTATGAGATAGTCAAGTATTGGAATGGATTCTGTGTGGTCCCTGTCACTGGAGGTTTTGCAACAGCTTTAGAGTCCCTTAGAGAAATGGACTGATCATGCTGGCATGGAGGAAAGGGTATGGACTAAGTGTCCTCTTAAGAAGCTCCTGGCTGGGAATGGAGTTGTGATTTATACGTGGTGTTCATGTGATTGCCACAGCTGTTGCTACCACAGCAAAAGGATCAGAGTCAATTGGCTTTCCCAGTTGTACCATAGATGTGTTTCCAAGTTAAAGTTTCCAAGTTAACGCTTTCCTTCAGAAGAGTAACAAATGCTGCTCAAAGTGACAGCCTGTGGCAGATGGTTTCTAGAGGTGACTGCAGCAAAGATCAATCTCTGTCTTTACTGGAGGGGCTTTAAGAATTGCAAACAAATCAATTGCTAGTAAATGTTAGTGATGTGGAAAATGTACATATTCAGGGGTCACCTTTTAGAATTGTTTTCCTCCAGCAGGTGGACGTCTTTTTAAGAAACCTTCTGGTGCCTAGCTAAATTCACAGTGACAGCAAAATACAGCACTTTTCTAGCTATTCACTTTTGTGGCTGATTCTGGCTTCAGCTGATGCTGTTGAAGAGTCTTCCTGTGGTTTGTTACATCACCGGGTAGACCTTATCAGGATATTTTCAAAGCAGTGTGCTATTTTGTCAAATGCAGTATATTCTTCAGAAGTGTATTAGTTTTAATAAGGTTGGAGAGATGAAAACTTTGACTTTTTTCTAGTGTTTTACAGTTGAGTAATGAAGTCACTGGCCTGAGATGTGAGAGACTATTTATTGAGAATGAGCTGCTGAAGGACAGGGCCTTGGCTCAGCAACCTTACAGGCCAGTACCCTAAGCAAATTATCTTTCTCTGGGGTTTTCCTCTGGGCGAAAAAGGACATCAAAATACTTTCTGTTTCTGCAAAAGACTGTCAGGTTTTATTTTTTTCCATTGGGGGGGAAGCTTGAAAATTACTGCAAGAGAGAGGGATGTTTTCTGCTTAGTAATTTGTGAAGTACCTGCGGCGCTTGCTGCTTTCCCATGATGCTGTATTGCACTGTTCCCTGTGCTTTGTTAGTGTGTTTCTTTGTCCTTTTCCTTTACCCAGGTCTGGATAGAGGTGGTGTTTTAACCTTCAGGGTTGTGCAAGGTATATAAAGTTACTGTTATTCTTTTCACAGTTTGCAAGTCAGATAGACTCTCCTGGCTGATAACTATATATAATGTTAATTAGCACTTCGCTGTAAGGAGAAGCTGATCATCCCTTTTATTCCCCTAGTAATTCATATTAGACCGTTGGCCCATCTTAAACCCAGATCTTAACCCTTTTCTAGACTCTCCCATTTCTACCCTCTAGCCCCTGCTTTTCTGTTACTGTTCTTGGGTTATAAACTCTTTAGTGTTCTCTTGTTTATGCAGTAGGTGTGATGACCCACTGGTTTGCAGCATGATTATATCAGCTTCCACATTGCAACTTGGCTCAGAGCTTGTGGGGATGGGAAAAGGACAGGGCTCCTTGTCCGCCCTCACCTCCCATCCTGCATGTGACTTATTGTCGTGGTTTAACCCCAGCCGGCAACTAAGCACCACACAGCCACTTGCTCACTCCCCACCAGTGGGGTGGGGGAGAGAATCAGAAGGGTAAAAGTGAGAAAGCTCGTGGGCTGAGATAAAGACAGTTTAATAGGTAAAGCAAAAGCCACACATGCAAGCAAAGCAAAACAAGGAATTCATTCACTTCTTCCCATCTGCAGGCAGATGTTCAGCCATCTCCAGGAAAGCAGGGCTCCCTCACGTGTAACGGTCATTTGGGAAGACAAACACCATCACTCCGAACGTCCCTTCTTCCCCCAGCTTTATATGCTGAGCATGATATCATATGGTATGGAATATCCCTTTGGTCAGTTGGGGTCAGCTGTCCTGGCTGTGTCCCCTCCCAACTTCTTGTGCACCCCCAGCCTACTCGTTGGTGGGGTGGTGTGAGAAGCAGAACAGGCCTTGACTCTGTGCAAGCACTGCTCAGCAATGACTAAAACATCCCTGAATTATCAACACTGTTTTCAGCACAAGTCCAAAACATAGCCCCATACTAGCTACTATGAATAAAATTAACTCTATCCTAGCCAAAACCAGCACACTTATGTACCAGGCTGTCAGAGTACCTGTTTCTGATGCTCCCATGGCTGGACTGAATTGTAGTCTGGACTACATACTCAACGACATACTTTTATTAACACATTATAGACTCATGTTTAATTAGGGTATATATTTTAATACAGTTTCTTCTTCTGTCTTTATTTAAGAGATACTCGGTGGCTGTACGGTTGGAATGTCACTGTGGCACCTGCCACAGCTCAACAGTATACCTGAAACTGGAGGTGAGAAGGAATAACAATCATGCCACACTTGGGCATAAAGGGCTTTCTAATCTCCCTCCTAAGCAAGAGTTTAGAGCCCTACCCTTCTGCCTATATCAAGCAGAAATGTATCTGCTTCTTACCTTTATTCCCTCCTGATTTTGTTTCTAAGCTGTGGCTGTTTTGGAAAACAGAAACCTCTTTGAAATGTAGAATGCCCAGACATTATATATTATACTCTTTTTTTGTGTAAAACTGTTCAACCATGTTGTAACTTTGGATCCTGAATAATATTCCTTCATTTATGGGTCTAGAGAGCTGGTATTCCACACTGTGTTGTAGTGTACTGTCACAGGAAGGGTTTTTTTATTTATTGAATTTCTTACTTACTGAATAAACATTAAAATCCAACAAAGGAAGAATTACTGTAGAGATAGGCAAGTGATGTTCACAATAAATGTATTGCCTGCAGGTCGCCATTCAGGTCACCATTTTAATGTTAGTTTTTTCCTGACTTTAGGGATAAAAGATTATTTCAAGAAGCTTTTAAATTCATTTTCTTCATTTCTTTCTCTTATCACATAGGACTAGTCTACACACAAGCTGATATCAAGAGCATTAAAAGTATTTTGGTGTTAAGTCTGCTTATAGATTGGTCTTTCCTCTTAGCTTTGAAGTCTTGCCTGTACAAGGAAAATTACTGCTGATGGCCTGTAAGCAATGTGTGCAGTTGAGCTGATAATGAACATAACTTGTCTGCAAGTGTCAACCAGCATAAACCATCTTCTACTCCTTACAGGAACTGTGGCTGAAATACAGTTAAAACCAGAGATTTCTTAGTACAGACTTTACAAGCTTTGTTTTCTAACTGCAGACATTTGAGGATGGTCTGCTTTTCCCATGAGTGCTTGCCTTCTGCTTCCTCTCATGCTGTTTGGGAAGCGCAACGGTCTCCAAAACCCTTGGGTCTTTCCAGTGCTGCAAACACCACTGCGCAGGCTGGGGCGGCAGGTGATGTTCCTGGCTCTGCAGGCAGACATCCCAAGAACCATGTCCCCTTGAGACTGCACGCGCATTGCTCGAGTGATCCATTTTCTAAGGTTGCTCTGGCAGCCCAGGTATGCATGAACAAAAAAATATGGTTCTTTCTCGTTATACATATTTGGTTGCCTTGGTAACCGGAGAAAAATTCATCTGAAATGCAACTGGATAGGATAACTGATATATTTTGAGGAATGCCTACAGGCAATAATAGGGATTTAGCTGCCACCAACTGTTCCAGGCTTCAGAAAAAATAAGGTTAGGCTCTGAAACAGGAACAAGTTTGTTTTCTACAAGTCTGGATGTAAAGGTAATGCTGTCCTTCCTCATGCCTGTGAGGGATCCTTGATGGACTTCTCTGCAACTTCACTACAGATCAAACTGCATCTATGATTTCTTTTGAATATTTATTTTAGACAATTCAAAGAGTTTAGAAAACCTCTGAAGTAATGAGTTCCCACTGTTGTTTTGTTTCTTTGTTCTATGAATGAAATGCCTTGCAGCAATCTTGGAGGCTCCTGTACAGGAAATTTGCATTGACACTGATGACCCATTGTTATAGATACTAATGACTGACTATCAGGCATTAGAGCCCCTGGTTGATAAGCTGGCTCACTGTACGCCAGTCTCCACGGAGAGTTTATGAATCTTGATCATCCGGTACCTGACATTTACTTAAACCACCTCAAGTTTTCAACACCTCATTAGCTTTCTTCCAACCCCTGTGCAGGACACAGTGTAAGACCTACTTCCCAGTGAATGAGAGGTTAAAATCTGATCCGCTTTCATCTCCTTCTGCGCAGAGGCTGACAGGAAGGGGTGTAAGAATGGCATGGGAAAACAGATGGGGAGAGTGCCTGTGGGAAGATCGAACAGATGACCCCGGGGTCCTGAGACTCGCTGGGTACGTACTGGAGCACAGCTCTATCTGACTTCATAGCTAGCTGATTTTCTTCTTGTAACACTAACCTCTTGAGAGCAATGTTTTTCCTACTAAGCTGTTCTCCCACTGGACTTTGTTCTTTCACCTGACTTGAAGTCTGTCCCTCCATGACTGGTGTGAGACCTCTTGCTGGACAGCATAGGAATGTCTTATGGCTTCTCCCAGTAGTTTCTTCTGCTCCCAAACAAAAAATAAAGCTGGCATCTAACTTAAACGAGGACTGTTCAGCCTGATTTTAAGTCTGTTTATGTGAATTTGTCAGAAGCTTGACAGTTTAATAACACTTCTGGGATATAATATCAATTATCCCTGACATTTTATTAATTTCACCTTTTTCATTCTTGATACGGAATCTGATACAAGAAAATTCTCCATTCATTTTCAACTAGCTCTGAATCAGATAGATATCTCAGAAAGATATCTGTATTCCTGGAGAGGGAAACTATAACTTCTCAGAGTTTCCCAGGAATATAAATTCCAGTGGCGGTAGATCACAAGTTCAATATGATTAGAAGAAGAAAATATTTACTTTATTATAGCAAGGCAGCAAATGGTGTCTGCTTTCACCTTGAGGACCCTAGAAAGAAAATGTTTCCAGAAAAAGAAAAGTTAGAGCCCTAATGAAAGCAGAAATACTTTTCATTCCCTCAAGACACTGTTTATTGTGTTAGTATACAATCCATCAACAGCAGTAAATAGACTCAATAAATAAGGTAGTCGTCTAACACACTTGGAGATTTTGTGCTAAGGGAAATATGATTCTCTTTCTAGCACAAGACAAGATCTTTCTTTAGTCACAGAGGACGACAGACTGAATGGATAATGTCTGTTCTTGAATCCTTATAATAAAATTTGCAACTGGTCAGCCATTGAAAATCCTTCTAAATTTATCTGTGCAGGGCTACAAACTACATGAGCCTGAAAACTCATGACTTGTAGAATTCATAAGTAACTTTTCAAGCCATGCCAATAGGTTATATTCATTCCTTTATCAGGGAAAATGTTCAGTTCACTGTGGTTGAACAATTATGAGTTTACCAGTAAACAACAGTAATAAAATAAGTATCTCAACTGACGAATTCTAATACCAGAAAAATCTCCCAGACTAGTACAGAGGTAATAAAAATGCATAAATAATCTAACCAGTCTGAAAACAGAAAGGCTTATTATGCACATTAATTTTTTAAATTTGCTTATTTTTGTTCACATTTTCCCTTCCCCATCAGTCAGCCACCTTTCAATAAAGAGAGAAATAAGAGAGAAGTGGAAGAGGAACTAATAATAATAATAAAAAATCAGGGGTGGATCTAGGCACTATTAAAGTAATCAAAGAGAAGGTAACTCAATGATTGTGTATACATATTTTTGCTAGGAAAAGATGTCTGGAGCTTTTCAACCTTGCTGACACAAGTAACAAGATCTGGTGGCTGGAAGTTGAAGTTAAACAGATTCAGCCTTTAAATTAGATGTACTTCTTTAGCTGGGAAGGTAACAAAATAGTTGAACTGCTGTCCAAAGGAAATCTGGAGTCACCAGACTTTACTATTTTTAAAATGGACTACACAGGCTTTAATTCAGGTCCTGGCAGACATCCTACAGCCTCTCTGCATGGATGTGAGCTGAATACCTGCATAGGCAAAGTTGTCCACTCTGGCCTGAGAGTCTCTGAAGTTGTGTTTCTGGCACTCTGAGAAGGAGATGAGGGGAAAGAACCATCCGCAGTTCTCTCAACATCCTTCAACCCTTGTAGCTTTACAATACAACTATCATCAAATCTCATCATTCAGTCTTTCACACATCGCCTGCCTAGGTCCGGAGAAAGGGAAAGGAGATCGGCTTGCTCTTGGTCTTCCTCCTCACATGCAATTGGCTTGGCTGTGCTCTGGAGGGAAGTTTCTTTCTTCGTTTGAATTATTAGAGATTGCCTGGACTGTGGCGAGCACTAATGCAGTAGATGGTGGCAGTGGGGCCTCGCGGCTGCCTGCCTTGTCTTGTTCACACATTCAGGGTCATGCTGAGTGTCAGATTTAGGGAATTTTTCCACAAGCTGGATTATCTGTGGCTTTGGATTTTTTCCCTATTCTGCTACATGTTGGATGATTTACCTGTCAGATTATTGACTACATGTTACCTAAGCAATTCCTTGCAGGTTGCCACATGTTTTTTGGAGCTAGGTTTGGTTTTTGCCCTTTACCTGTAGCACGCAAGAGCTAAGCTGAAGAGGAGTAAAATGATTAGGTTTAAGGTTTTGGTGTTTAGTACAGGGTATGTATGTGAAACCTTAAGCTGCGTGGGGGACAAGAAGCCAGATTAGGCAGTCTAATTGTTCTCTACAGACTTAGACTTCAGTAAGCTGTAAACATTTTGTACAATATGCTCGTCCGAGCTGGGCTGCCAGGCAGGCAGATGGCCAGGCACTGCAGTGCATACAACTCTTCTCTGTCTGACAGAGAAAGCACCTCTACAAATGGCGTTTGCTCTGCTTTGAGCGGCTGTAACTGCTACAGATAAGTCACTCACAGGGATGTGACCTTCATTTATTCCTGTTGATTTTTGCCTTGAGTTAAAATAAAAAAAAAGTGGCTGTCTCTTACTGCTGTTGAATGGCTCCCTCCTGGAGAAAGCAGAGAGACTTGGGAAAAGCAATTCTTCTAACAAGTCTAGATGTTTTTCCAGAAGATGAGGTGATCTGGGAAGAGGGAAAGTGAGTGCTGGAGCTAGTGACTGTGACCACAAGAGAGGATAGAAAAGAGAGGCAAGCTTTGCCATTATTTTTTCAGGCCCCAAATTTTTTGCTGAAAACCTTTCTTGTGGTGATTGTCAAACACTGCTCACTGCCATTGTACGGCAGGATAGAAAGGACTTATTCTAAGCCTTGTAGACAAGGCGGGAGGAGAGCTGTGACAAGGGCAATGATCAAGGGTAGTAGAAAGCAACATATATTTTCAAAGAGCTTCTGCCTATGTGAGTTTCTGACTGGCTGCATAATAGTACACAAGAAAAAGTGATTCACTTCACCTTTTTAAAAATTTGCTCTCAACATAGGGGAACTTGTTGGTTCTGGGTGTGGTGCACCATTATCCTAGCCTATGTCTAATCTTGTAGACATAGACGGAGTTTGATTTTGTATTTCTGCTGGAAGAATGAGTAAATAAAGGGCCAATTTTAATTGTTGAAGTAATTTCATATCACTGTAGGCATGTGCAGCATCACAATCTACAGTATCTAAACTTGTCCAGGCTCCCCTTGTAATCAACGGGGAGGAATGAGAACTTTTAAGGCACAATTAATTTGTTCTATTTGAGAAATCTACTTTAGGATGATTTGTACACTAGCAATGTATGTGTTTTTGATTACCCATTAGAGGAATTTACTTAAGAAGCTCAGATGTGGGTGTCTATACTGTAAAGAGCTGCATTTGATCAAGTGAAACAGCTCCTTGGTGATATGAGTAGTCTGGAGTGCAATGCAGAGACAGTAAGGAGGGTGGTATTTCCACTGTCTATGCCCATAGTTTTGATATAGCAATGGGAGCAGTTGTTGTATGTCTTTTGCCTTAATAAAAGTTACGTACCTTCCTGTTAAGCATCGTGGTGGACCTGGCTGAATCTGGGACACAAAAGACTTACCAGATGTCTGCTGGAAATACAATACAGCAGAGAGGAAACAGTCTAGGAGGTTCCTGGAGCATGTGGAAGATAACTTCCTGACACAGCTTGGGAAGGCACCCTGCTGGACCTGTTGTTTGCAAACAGAGAAAGACTTGTGGGTGATGTGGTGGTTGGAGGCCATCTTGGGCATAGTAATCACGAAATGATAAGAGTTTTCAATTCTTGGAGAAGTAAGGAGGGGGGTCAGCAGAACTGCCACCTTGGACTTCCAGAGGGCAGACTTTGGCCTGTTTAGGAGACTGGTTGACAGAGTCCCTTGGGAGGCAGTCCTGAAGGGCAAAGGGGACATTCTTCAAGAAGGAAATCTTAAAGGCACAGGAGCAGGTCATCCCCATGTGCCGAAAGACGAGCCAGCGGGGAAGACCATGAGCCTGGCTGAACAGAGAGCTTTGGCTGGAACTCAGGGAAAAAAAGGAGAGTTTATGACCTTTGGAAGAAGGGGCAGGCAACTCAGGAGGACTACAAGGATGTCGTGAGGTTATGCAGGGAGAAAATTAGAAGGGCCAAAGCCCAACTAGAACTTAATCTGGCTACTGCCGTAAAAGACAATAAAAAATGTTTCTATAAATACATTAGAAACAAAAGGAGGGCTAAGGAGAGTCTCCATCCTTTATTGGACGTGGGGGTAAACATAGTGACAAAGGATGAGGAAAAGGCTGGAACACTTAATGCCTTCTTTGCCTCAGTCTTTAATAGTAAGACCAGTTGTTCTCTGGGTACCCAGCCCCCTGGGCTGGAAGACAGGGATGTGGAGCAGAATGAAGCCCCTGTAATCCAAGGGGAAATGGTTAGCAACCTGCTACACCACTTAGACACACACAAGTCTATGGGGCCAGATGGGATCCACCCAAGGGTGCTGAGGGAGCTGGCAGAAGTGCTCACCAAGCCACTTTCCATCATTTATCAGCAGTCCTGGCTAACTGGGGAGATCCTGGTTGACTGGAGGTTAGCAAATGTGATGCCCATCTGCAAGAAGGGCCAGAAGGAGAATCTGGGGAACTACAGGCCTGTCAGTCTGACCTCGGTGCTGGGCAATGTTATGGAGCAGATCAGCCTGAGTGCCATCATGCGGCATGTACAGGACAACCAGGTGATCAGGCCCAGTCAGCATGGGCTTATGAAAGGCAGGTCCTTCTTGACTAACCTGATCTCCTTCTATGACAAGGTGACCCGCTTAGTGGACGAGGGAAAGGCTGTGGATGTTGTTTACCTAGACTTTAGTAAAGCCTTTGACACCGTTTCCCACAGCATTCTCCTGGAGAAACTGGCTGCTCATGGCTTGGACGAGCATACACTTCGCTGGGTAAAAAACTGGCCAGGCCCAAAGAGTTGTGGTGAATGGAGTTAAATTCAGTCGGCAGCCGGTCACGAGTGGTGTTCCCCAGGGCTCAGTATTGGGGCCAGTCCTAATATCTTTACCAATGATCTGGATGAGGGGATCGAGCACACCCTCAGTAAGTTTGCAGACGACACCAAGCTGGGCAGGAGTGTTGATCTGCTTGAGGGTAGGAAGGCTCTACAGAGGGACCTGGACAGGCTGGATCGGTGGGCCAACTGTATGAGATTCAACAAGGCTAAGTGCCAGGTCCTGCACTTGGGTCACAACAACCCCATGCAACGCTACAGGCTTGGGGAAGAGTGGCTGCAAATCTGCCTGACAGAAAAGGACCTGGAGGTGTTGGTCAATAGCCAGCTGAATATGAGCTGGCAGTGTGCCCAGGTGGCCAAGAAGGCCAATAGCATCCTGGCTTGTATCAGAAATAGTGTGGCCAGCAGGACTCGGGAAGTGATCATCCCCCTGTACTTGGCACTGGTGAGGCCACACCTCAAATACTGTGTTCAGTTTTGGGCCCCTCACTACAAGGAAGACATTGAGGTACTGGAGTGTGTCCAAAGAAGAGCAAAGAAGCTGCTGAAGGGTCTAGAGGACAAGTCCTATGAGGAGCGGTTGAGGGAACTGGGGTTGTTTAGCCTGGAGAAAAGGAGGCTGAGGGGAGACCTTATTGCTCTCTACAACTACCTGAAAGGAGGTTGTAGCGAGGTGGGTGTTGGTCTCTTCTCCCAAGTAACAAGTGATAGGACGAGAGGAAACAGCCTCAAGTTGCGCCAGGGGAGGTTTAGATTGGATATTAGGAAAAATTTTTTCACCAAAAGGGTTATCAAGCATTGGAACGGGCTGCCCAGGGAAGTGGTTGAGTCACCATCCCTGGAGGTATTTAAAAGACATGTAGATGCGGCGCTGGGACATGGTTTAGTGTGGGACTTGGCAGTGTTAGGTTTATGGTTGGACTCAATGATCTTAAAGGTCTTTTCCAACCTAAAAGACTCTATGATTCTTGCAATTGCTTGCCATCCTGTGGGAACAGTGACTGCAATTGCAGCTGAGAAAGAAGAAAGTGAGACTACACCAGGAACACTTCAGCCATGATCCTTTACCTGGCACTGTGGTCAAAGCGGAAATGATTGTCTAAGGTTGTATTGATGGTATAGGTAATTAAGAAAACAACTATGGTGTATTCCAGCATAAATTAGTCATCTAAATTCATATTGAGACTGCAATTAAAGAAGCAAGGTGAATTAACTTGGAATGAGATATTAAAACTTGATATAACGAGTCCTTTCTGAAGTCCGGGAAAAGAAGGCTGGGGAATGACAGATAGAGAACCGGGTAATTGGCAAGTTACCTCCAAATATCTTCCGGCCCAACAGCATGGTCAGCAAAAAAAGAGCCTTCCATTACAGATTCCTTTTCTCCTGAGATTTGAATTCTCTATTCTACTCCCACTCACTCTAAAATTTGTCTCATTTTGTTAGATATTTTGTAACATCTATTCCATGAGGAAAACCTTACCTCTGTGTTCATGTGTATTAAGAACATTATGCGTGCCTGTGTGTAAGCCTTCACCTCTCTGCAAGGAGGTAACAACAGTCCACTTGTCCAATGCAATTACTGAAGTTCATTTCAGTTATATGTGCTTGTCTCCCTGATCTGCCTCCTGCCTTAGAAGCCATAATGGAAACTCCCACAGGCTACTACACACCTGGATAGCTTATATGCAAGTTCTTGGCTACCATTCTCCAAATGGCAGAGGATCCAGACTTGGAAGAAGTATTGGGTGTAAGTCTAGAAGTGAAGTTGGTCTTCTTCACCCTAGAATAAGGGCAACCTGTTACAGAACTGTCCGCAGCTCAACAGCTCACTTACTTACACAGGGTTCCCAACCAGACATTACAGCTGCCCAGCCTGAGATGGATCAGATCATTTCAAGCAGGATTATAAGAGTAGGCCTGAGGGAAGTCAGATAATGGGTGTCCTTCACTCATTAACAGAGCAGCAGAGCCCTTTTAAGGAGAAATGAGTATTCTGTACCTCGGATCCAAGACAGAAAAGGTTACTGGCCTCACAAGTACCATGTTAGCAGTTGCAACCCTTTAGCTCCCGTTAAGATCTCTATTATTTTATCTGATCTATTGCAATCTATTTTTTTCTGCAGTAAATAAGTATCTTAGACTTTAGTTTTCCTGCAGAAAAACTGTACTTTTTTTTTTTTTTTAATTGAGATAATCTCAACATAAAATCTCACAGGACATGAAAATACTCAGGGTTTTCCTTGTTTTATCTGGGCACGGGCAATCTCTACTGAAGTTTAACTTGACCACTTGCATGGGAATGAAAACTGGAGCATCTTGTCGTATAGAAATCTTACACTGAGAAACTACATCATGCTTGCCTGTTGCTGTAAAGCTGAAGAGTACTGTTCTTCCTTCCTCCCTTGGCAATTTTGGAAGAGTTCCTGACATCCAAACATCTGTCCAGCTGTCACAGGGCAGAATGATTTCAAGCTAAATAGCAGGGCACCAAGTTTCAGTTATCTCAGAAAACATTTGACATATTGTCACAGACAATGTTATGGTCTCCTTAAGTGCACGTTTCACAAATACTAATTTGTGAAGGGACAGTTTTACCACTACTTTCAATTTATTCTTCCTCTAAAGGAGCACATTATTGATAATGCTGGGAAGTATGGTATGCTGAGTTATAACAACATATCTATTATTTTCTCATTACCTTCCCCTTCCAATACATTTGAAGCTGATTGCCAATTTCCATAACAGCCTTTTAAATAGTATGGAGTTTCCCTACCTGAGAAGTTGGTAGGGCTGAAGCTTACAGAAACTTACACCTTCTTCAAAGATGAATGGTAAAACAGTTATTTTGAAATCCAGTTGTGCTGTCTGCCTTGCTTATCTCTCACAGTGGAAAAAGCCCCTGACCCTCTGTGGGGATCCGCTTCAAAGAAAGTGGAACATGAACCACACACAAAATTGTAGCCTTCATTGAATTATTAAAATAGTCTGCTGCTCTTTGGCAGCAGGGTCAGAAATCTTCATTCCTGCTCCATATTTTGTCTTTCCAGGTTTTCTGTCCCTTACTGCAAAATCTGTAGCTGACAAAATTCAATATAGCCTTTGAAAGGACTCCTGAGCACTGTTGTTATAGTTGTATTGTGTTCTTTGATTGCTTTGGAGATGCTGTAAAAGGAGGAACAGGAATAATATTTGAAAAATTACTAAAAGTCAAAAGTGGCAATCTGAAATGAGAGAGTCCTTGACTCTTTTCCAGACTGCTTTCAGTGTTTCCATCTTCTCTCTATAGTTTCCCACTGCGCAGCAGATGTACTTTTCTCTAGGATCAAGAGAATGGTCTCTATTTTATTTCATGGGAAATATTTTTTTGTGCATTAGAGGTAGAAGGAATTCACTTGCACTGCAAGGATTTCTTCTGCAACACTGCAGAGCAAGAGCTGTAGAAAATATCCTGCCCATGGACTACCTACTTCTGGAAGTCCAGCTCTGTTTAAAAAGAATTTACAGTGTGATAAAATTAGACAAATACTAACCTTATAATTAGGAACGTAGCTCTGGAGAGGAGCTCCTGGGTCACCGGAAGTGCTACAACCAGACAACCAGATCACATAAACTCCTCCAACAGCTGATCGAGCTCTGTTTGAATCTAGCTTTTCTTTGTAGTTTTTATTCCTACTGGAAGGCTATGCCAGGGCCTTACTGCTTTCAAGGCTAGAAGGATGATCCTTTATCCTAGCTGCCCTCTCTCATGTGTTCTTTTGAAATTTATTGATAGCTTATGCAGCTTGTTCTTGTGCTAATATTTTCTTTTTTGATGGCTCTTTTTCCTTTATCTTTTCTCTTTTCCCGCTGCTCACTGATTCTGTTTTTATAGACAGCGTACCTCTCAGTTATCAAGCTGTTAGGCAAAAAAAGTCATATCTCTTAGGCAATATGTACGCTGCTCCATGGGATATCTGCTGTGTGTTTCCCTCCCCTGTTGAAACTGGGGAACCATTGCAGTATGTCATGGCTTCCTTCTATCCCAGACATCTAAGTTGCCTTCCCATGGAAACTAGGACATAAGGGAAAAAGAGGGAAGCAAGACGTAACATGACCTTGTCCTGATGTGGAACTGGGACGTGACGGGGAACAGCTCACAAGCTAAAGACGTGGAGCATGCTTTAAGATCCTGCAGTACAGATATAACTTAAGTTTCTTTCAACAGATTGAATGATAAGGGGATGGGGAGACTAATAAATAGCACCTGCTCTATCTGGAGTGCATGTTCTTCAGACATGGGACAGATCAGCTAGATCTTACTAGTGCTTTGTAAGTAATTGTAATAGTTTTTTGCATCTCCTCGAAATACCTTGCCTGATAAAATCCTGGTATATGACCTGACTCTTTCACATTTGAATTATATTGGTAGTTCATCATCATCCAGGAGACTCCATCCCTCTCAGGTTTTCTGCCTCTCTGATTATTCCCAATAGATATATTTATAGCAAGAACGCTTGACCTGCATGCATGACCTTGCAGTTGGTACAAATGACTTTCATCCCATATGTCTTACTCTAGTTTTCAAGGTCATTCAACTCTTTTTCAGTAACATATATGATCTTCCTCTGTATTGATGCCTTTATGTTCTGAGACAACAGCAAATTTTAATGGTGCAATCACATTTTTGCACCAGATTCATTAAAGAAAATATGAATCAAACTTATTCTAAGATGTAGTCCTGAGAAACTGCCTATTAATTATCCTTTATCTGCAGCTTCTAATTTCCCTGTAATTTCCCCTTTAGCCAGTTCTTCTCCTAATTTATAATCTAATATTATATTAATCTCTAGTTTCTGACTTAATGATTCCTTTCTCATGCCACATCATACTAAGTATTGTACCAGTGTTCAGGTAGATTGAATCAGCTGCCTCTCCTCAGCCTTAATAATTACTTACTTGTTTAGTCTTGCATGTTCTACTTTTAGTAAACCTGTGCAGCATTTCTTTCCACTTCCTTCCATGTCTTTAATTATGCTTGCCATTAAAGTTTGTTCTAAAAAGTTGTGTACAATTGTGGTCAGACTAATGATCCTCTATTTAACCACATTATGTTTCTTCCTCCTTTGCTGTCCTCTGGCTGTATGACCTCTTGGAAGATTTGACAATGAATTCTATGGAGTGGACCTGCAACTTCAGACACCATTTCTTTTTGGGCCTTGGAGGTAACCCAGCCTCCTGCAAGTCGGAATGCATGGAGGTCTTCAGCCTCTTTCTGCTCTAACACAGTATTTTCAGTTCCTATTTTTGTTCTGTTTAGCCACTCTTCCTTTGCATCCCCGCTCAGTATTTCCATCATACGTGATATAACTGACATAAAAGCACTTGGGTTTTGGTCTAAACTGTGGTTATCTTTAACCTCTCTCCTACTCCACCACGATTTCAATGCCTGCCCGTACTTTCTATTTATATGCCTGAGCATTATGTTGCTACCTTTTAGAATGTCCATGCACAGTCTAATTCTGTTTGACTTCTAACAAAATTGCTAACAAAATTATTCCCATAAAGTTTTAACTTCTGTAATTTTCAGATTTTACCTTTTAAAATGCTTGGCAAAAGAAAGACCATGGCATCAAAGCAGCTGTTGTTTGTTTCTGGTTAAAAAGATGCCACATCAGATTACTGAGTTTTACCTGCTTGGATATTGTGTTGGAAGTGGTAACGTGTTGAGGGTTTACCTTCCCTTCCCTGAACTTTTGGAGGATTCTTTGTATGGCTCATAGATATTTTGAGAATGTTCTCCAGTATTTTATTGAAGGGATAGAGAGGAGGAAAGCACAATAAACAGGAATTTTTTTGCTTAGTATCAAATGTAGCCCCAAATCCTCACAATAAGGAAAAAAAAAAAAGTTTTTCTTCTTAATCAACTTGGCTTCCTTGGTAGATTTGTTACTATTTGTATTCTGGTTCACCATGCAGTCAAATAACTTCCAAGGTAGCTGAATCCTGAATTTTAATATAAAACCAGCTAGGAAAAGGAGAAAAATAAAGGGCACGATTTTTTTCTTAAATCTCGGCTAAAGTAAGCTTGATGGACTAGTCATTGTGGGGATGGAGTGAACAAGAGGAAGAAAGACAGGACAGTCCTAGGGCTACTTGATCAAGTTTGGGTACAAAAGATTTTAATTGGCCTTGATCTGTCTTGCTTCAGTTTGGGACTTTGAAGACTTTATGAAATGGTGAAGTTTTCCCAGGATAAGACAATTTCCTGGTCAGTGCCAATTAGCTTATTTGCACCCCTATCCAAGCCTCATAATTAACAGCAAGTTAATTTTGAGGCTACAGTCCTTGTTTATTATGTCTATTGCCTAAGAGCATGTGCTGGTTTTGGCTGGGGTAGAGTTAATTTTCTTCATAGTAGCTAGTATGGGGCAATGTTTTGGATTTGTGCTGGAAACAGTGTTGATAATTCAGGGATGCTTTAGTCATTGCTGAGCAGTGCTTACACAGAGTCAAGGCCTTTTCTGCTTCTCATACCACCCTGCCAGTGAGTAGGCTGGGGGTGCACAAGAAGTTGGGAGGGGACACAGCTGGGACAGCTGACCCCAACTGACCAAAGGGATATTCCATACCATATGATGTCATGCTCAGCATATAAAACTAGGGGGAACGTTGGCCGGGGGACTGCTGCTCAGGGACTGGCTGGGCATCGGTCGGTTGGTGGTGAGCAATTGTTTTCATTTGCACCACTTGTTTTGGGTTTTATTTCTCTCTCTTTGTTATTTTCCTTTTCATTACAATTTATTATTATTATTTTATTTTATTTCAATTATTAAACTGTTCTTATGTCAGCCCATGAGTTTTCTCACTTTTACCCTTCCAATTCTCTTCCCCTCATCCTGCTGGGGGCGGGCAGTGAGTGAGCGGCTGTGTGGTGCTTAGTTGCCGGCTAGGGTTAAACCACAACAGTCTTTTTGGCACCCAACGTGGGACTTGAAGGGTTTGAGATACTAACAGATTGACTAGAGCGTAGTAGAAGGGATTTATATCTGTTAACAGTTCCAGGTCACGATATTGATTCATCTGTTCTCGATATTAGTTTATCTGATATGCGCCATGCTCTTATTTTTTTGCTGTACGTGCTGAAGATTGGTGTTGGCTTTTTCAGTTTGCTGTGCTCTGTAGTGATTAGTGAAGTTTTGCCTGGGAGATTTGTTATTGAAACACTGACCTTGAGCTTAATCTGGTATTTGGGGTCTGTACTGAAGCCATTACGGTACTTTGGGTACCATCTCATGGAGACGATTAACAATTATACTTCTTCCTCTGAGAGGTTTTTTGTGGACGAAATACAGAATGGCACCTTTGCTACCTTCTTCTGTGATGTTTTCTCCCTTGTTACAATAACTTCTCAATATCTTGAACATTCTTGGGTAATTAAAATACTTCTATTGGTATTTCTCAGGAATATTGCTTCAGTTTTGTCTAAGGTTAACAAGCAATTTAGGAATATGACCCAGGCTCCGCGGGAGTATGGTCATGGGTGGCATGGCATGTGGGAGAATATGGGCAGGTATCTAGAGAACTTCTGACCTCCCATGGTCTGGAACTTCACTCCCGAACAACTACAGGATCCTGATGAAGTGACAGAATGCTTGGAAAAAAAAAATGCCGTGGCTATTCCAAAGAGGCACAACTTACCGCACTGTGCTGGGCCCTGGCCAGCATCTGCCAAACACTGCTCGATTGTCTGCAGCACCCTCACGGAGAAGAGAGGGAAAACATACCAACAGACACTATGGCTAAACCATACGCTATATCAGTTGCCCCTGTAACTGAACAGAAACAATGGAAGCAGAAGTCAGCTCATTTAGTAAGGGATGAAGAAGCTTCTCCTAAGAGAGAGCAGGAGAAAGAATCAGAAGCGGCAGCCTGTTCTGCAGTAGAGCAGTCACAAGAACAGGAAGAGGAAGAGACTGAAATCATAAATGAGGCAGAAACCACCCAATCCCTATCCCTAAGTGAGCTGCAAGATACGTGAAAAGATTTTAGCCATCAACCAGGTGAGGTAATTCTCAGCTGGTTACTTTGATGCTGGGATATTGGGGCCAGTAGTCAGGAATTAGAGGGTAAGGAAGCCCGGCAGCTAGGATCCCTTGCTAAGGATAAGGCCATTGACAAAAGGATTGGAAAAAAGGCAGGAGTCCTCAGTTTTTGGTGGCAACTCCTGTCAAGTGTGAAGGACAGGTATCCTTTCAAGGAAGAACTTGCAAATTCCCGAAGCAAATGGACCAATGTTGAGGGAGGTATCCAGTATCTGAGGGAATTAGCCGTGTTGGAGGTGATCTATAACAACCTGGATGACAACCAGGCAGCCAAAGACCTGGATGAAATCTGGTGCATGGGGTCCATGTGGCGAAAGTTTGTACGAATTGCACCGATGTCATATACTCACACCCTGGTGATAATGAGCTGGACAGACACGGAGGCACCAACTATAGATGAGCTGGCCCGACAACTCCAAGAATACGAAGATAATCTCACTTCCTCCACGTGGGCCTATGTCTTGGCTGTGGACAGACTGACCCCAAAAATGTCCAAACAAGCCAAGAAGTGTAGGTCTTCTTCATGCGCTCCAACCAAGGCGTCAGCTATTAAGAGTCAGCCTGTTTCTGTTCAAGGGAAAGGGTACCGGTGGTGCGCACCATGTGCAACCCTGTGGTTCTTCCTGCATGACCAGAGGGAGGACACGAGGAAGTGGGATGGTGAACCTGCCTGGAGACTAGAAGCTTGGGTACAGGAACTGCAAGGAAAAACAACAGCCAAAGGGCACCCATGCAGGAAAATTACTGCTCCAGTGTCTGTTGGGCAGAGTAGAAGGGCTGATCGTACTTTTGACCCTGATGAAGGGACTTCTGTTTTGCAGTTACAAAAATCAAGTAATGAAGACTCCGACCAGGAATAGAGGGGCCCTGCCTTCAGCCAGGCAGAGGAGAGGGACAACCGGGTTTCCTGGATTGTATGGATTCAATGGCCTGGCACATCAGCCCCATGGGAGTATAAAGCTCTAGTGGACACCAGTGCACAGTGTACTCTAATACCATCAGATTACAAAGGGGCAGAATCCATCTGTATTTCTGGAGTGATGGGAGGATCCCAAGAACTGTGTTGGAGGCTGAGGTAAGCCTAACTGGGAATGAGTGGCAAAAGCATCCTATTGTGACTGGTCCTGAGGCTCCATGTATCCTTGGCATAGACTACCTCAGGAAAGGGTACTTCTAAGACTCAAAAGGGTACTGGTGGGCTTTTGGTATAGCTGCCTTGAGTACAGAGAAGATTAAACAGCTGTCTAGCTTGCCTGGTTTCTCAGAGGATCCGTTTGTGGTGGGGTTGCTGCGGGTTAAAGAAAAGCAGGTGCCAGTTGCTACCATGACAGTGCACTGGTGAAAATATCGCACCAATCAAGACTCCCTGGTTCCCATCCCTAAGTTGATCTGGCGACTGGAGAGTCAAGGAGTGATCAGTAAGACTCATTCACCCTTTAATAGTCCCATATGGCCAGTGCAAAAATCTAACAGAGAGTGGAGGCTAACAGTGAACTATCAAGGCCTGAACCAAGTCACACCGCTGCTGAGTGCTGCTGTACTGGATGTGCTAGAACTCCAATATGAACTGGAGTCAAAGGCCACCAAATGGTATGCAACAATTGATATTGCCAATGCATTTTTCTTGATCCCTCTGGCAGCAGAGTGCTGGCCACAGTTTGCTTTCACATGGAGGGGTATCCAGTACACCTGGAATCGACTGCCCCAGGGGTGGAAACACAGTCCTACCATTTGTCATGGACTAATCCAGACTGCACTGGAACAAGGTGAAGTTCCCGAACACCTGCAGTATATTGATGACATCATTGTGTGGGGCAACACAGCAGAGGAAGTGTTTGAGAAGGAGAGAAGAATAATGCAGATTCTTTTGAAAGATGGTTTCGCCATAAAACAAAGTAAGGTCGAAGGACCTGCACAGGAAATCTAGTTTTTAGGAATAAAATGGCAAGATGGGCGTCATCAGATCCCAATGGATGTGATCAACAAAATAATAGGTATGTCTCCACCAACTAACAAAAAAGAAACACAAGCTTTCTTAGGTGTTGTGGGTTTTTGGAGAATGCATATTCCAGGTTATAGTCTGATTGTAAGCCCTCTATATTGAGTGACCCGGAAGAATGACTTTGAATGGGGCGCTGAGCAGCAGCAAGCCTTTGAACAAATTAAACAGGAGATAGTTTGTGCAGTACCACTTGGGCCAGTCCAGACAGGACAAGATGTGAAAAATGTGCTTTACACCTCAGCCAGGGATAACGGCCCCACCTGGAGCCTCTGGCAGAAAGTGCCTGGAGAGACTTGAGGTCAACCTCTAGGGTTTTGGAGCCAGGGATATAGGGGATCTGAATCCCGTTACACTCCAACTGAAAAAGAAATATTAGTAGCATATGAAGGAATTCGAGCCGCTTCAGAAGTAGTAGGTACTGAAGCACAGCTCCTTTTGGCACCTCGATTGCCTGTGGTCGGCTGGATGTTCAAAGGGAGGGTCCCCTCTATGCATCACGCAACTGATGCTACATGGAGTAAGTGGGTTGCACTGATAACGCAACGGGCTCGAATGGTAAACCCCAACCGCCCAGGGAATCCTGGAAGTGATAATGGCCTGGCCAGAGGTCCGAAACTTTGGAGTGTTGCCAGAGGAGGTGACTCGTGCTGAAGAGGCCCTTCTGTATAATAAATCACCAGAAAATGAAAAACAATATGCCCTGTTTACAGATGGATTCTGTCGTATTGTGGGAGAACATCGAAGGAGGAAAGCTGCTGTATGGAGTCCTACACAAGTCGCAGAAACTACTGAAAGACAAGGTGAATTGAGTCAGTTTGCAGAGGTGAAAGCCATCCAGCTGGCTTTAGATATTGCTGAACAAGAAAAATGGCCAGTACTTTATCTCTATATTGACTCAGGGATGGTGGCAAATGCTATGTGGGGGTGGCTACAGCAATGGAAGCAGACCAACTGGCAGCATGGAGGTAAACCCAGCTGGGCTGCTGAATTGTGACAAGATATTGCTGCTTGGGTAGGGAACCTGGTTGTGGCAGTACGTTACGTAGATGCTTACATACCCAAGAGTCGTGCCACTGAAGAACATCGAAACAATGAGCAGGTGGACTAGGCTGCTAGAATTGAAGTTAAACTGTTATTAAACTATTCTTATCTCAACCCACGAGTTTTCTCACTTTTACCCTTCCAATTCTCTTCTCCCCATCCTGCTTGGGGGCGGAGGGAGGGAGTGAGTGGCTGCATGGTGCTTGGTTGCCGGCTTGGGTTAAACCATGACAGAGCACTTGGCACAGTCCAGGAGGCCATGTGAAGACACAGGAGGAAAAAGAAGCAATCCCTACCCAAAGAGCTCGGGAATGATTGGGGGAAGATTTCTTGAGTAATGTGCTGAAATGCAGTTTTGATATATATGTTGGTGTGGTGCATAAATTTTCAAAAAGGCCTTCTTTTCTGCAAAAGGGCAGATTTTATCTTACATAAATAAACACTCAGTCCTATACCCAGTGAAATGAATGTCAAGGTTTTTTGAGCTGAGTAGGCCCGAAATGATATAAAAATGTCAGGGTGCTGGCGGGCCAGGACTGGCAGGGGCCCACCATGGTGGGGTGGCAGAGCAGGGCCTGGCAGCCAGGGCCTGTCCCACTGCCCCAGCTGGGAGTGGTGCAGCACCAGTCCTGGGCACTGGGCACATCCTTGGGGACTGCCTGAGGCCAGGCTGGGCCGTGGGCTGGGCCTGGCTCGGCAGGGCCCATGGCCAGGCAGGGCAGGGCTGTGTGGAGCTGGAGACCGGCCCTGCTGCAGCGTTGCTGGGGCAGGGGCTGACGGCCCCGGGGGCTGACATGGGGTCCTGGGCTGTGGGTGGGGTGGAGGGAGCCCCAGGGGGCTGGGCAGGGACAGTCAGGCTGGTTAGTGGCCTCAGGCCCGTGATGGACATGGAGCCTGCTTATGCGATCTTCCTAGGCACGCTTATTTGAATACAGCATTTAGATACTGTATATTTGAAATATAAAGTAAAATTAGGCCAATTCAGTCCTATAAATGTGATTTCTGTAGTTTAGCCATCAGAATTTGGTGTATTTTCCTGAGCTCAGAGTGTTACAGCAATAAGACTCATCTAGGTTCAGAAACTCACATGCAAAGACTCTGATCTGTGGTAAAAGCTATTAACAATTTAAATGAAATATAATCAGGATTTGGACATGATATCATGGAAATATCAGTGAGACAGAAGCTCCAATTACAGAAGCCTGTATTTAATGTTGTAAGGGACTTAGAAGTATGTTATTCTAAAACTGAACATAAGAGCCATAAAGTTCAAACAAAATTATTTCCCTAGCTTATACAGATCACAAATTTCATGAAATTCAGGCCTGTCTTATATTTTTTGATCTTTCAAGAAAAAAGTGAAAAGAATGAGAATTCTTTTGCTTCCTCTTCTTTTCTTGATACTTTTTATCTTGCTTGGCTTTGAGTTACAACTGTGACATTCAGTTAGGTGCTGAAAATGTACTATTCGATTTGACACCGCAAGAAAAAAATATGAATAATTTGTCATGAAAATACAATTCCTGCAGGATTTCAAGTCCTTACTTAATAATATAAAGCAGATTTTTTTTGTTACTCTCCTGCAAAGATTTTGATGGGAATTTATAGGTATTAAACATAGCCAGAGGAGGGAGCCTCTAATTGTCCTATGAATGCAATAAAAACCTGTTGGGAATTAGAACAAAGTGAGAAACTTTTCAATTAAATTAAAAAGCAAGCAAGCAGAGGCCTTTGTTGATTCCTATAGCTTTTAATGAAAAAGCCTTCCATCTAAGCACATTTATTGTAGTATCTTTTTCAGTGACTCTGTGCAATGCCTCCATGAAATCCAGCCCATGAAATACTCGCAGCTGGTACTGCAAATGCTGCCCAAACTGCCAAAAACCTCTTCCTGCCTTCAAAACTGGGTCTCTCTCCTTCCCCCATCACAGCAGAGCAGCGCTGGTCCTTCTCAGCTCAGCTTCGCTCCCCTTCTCCCCTGCATTTGTCTTCCTTTCTGCCCTTTTCCTTCTTCCAAGCCTGTCCTGATCATGACTCCTGTTGTCTACTTTATATGGCAGCAGGTTGGGATGGGAAGCCTGGCAATGGGTGCTGCTCAAGGGAGAGAGGCGAGATGGAGGTAACGTTTGTATCGGCCCATGTGGGGAAGCAATCCATGGGAGGGTTGTGGTCATCTAAGTCAGTTCACTCTGCTTTGAAGAGTGCAGACACAGCGTTCTCTTCACATCCTGAAAATGATCTAATCTATACCTGATGATTAGTCATTGCAGCTGTTGATTCCTCTTTGAGGCTTTAGCCACTCTCCCTACATGCAGCTAAATATAATATTTGAGCAAAATTTTACTTAAAATTACAAACTTCAGAGTAATTCAGTGTGTATGTGTCTCTTTTGACTATTGTAGCATTCTGAATCTTCAAATTGCTACACCTATACAATCTTATGATGTGCTCATCACGTTCCTTTCTCCTTCAGCTTCCTGAGTCTGGGTAGAGAAACTCACGAAAGGATATAGAATCAAAAGTTTAAAAAGTCTGAAATCAGATTGTCTATAAGATTGAAATTGTTCCTCTTCTGTATATGCATATGGCTTAGTCTTTAACTACATGGTCCATACCTTCTTTTTCTTTCTCCTGTGAAATGCTGCTTGCGTACTGTGCAGTGTGGAGTTGCTCTGTGGGTGAATTGGGACTTTGTACTGAATTGAGCATTGGGATGCAGAGTTCCCTTGAAGAGTTACAGTGCAGTTTCATGGTTAAGATAACTGGAGGATGTCCTGAAGAAGTGAGTCTTTTCTTCCTGCTACTGCCACAGAGATCCATGTGATGTCATGGAAAGTGACAGGAACAAAACTTTCCATAAGTGACCACTCCCTCTCTTTTCCTAATTTTCTTTGTGTCTTCTGTTAGGCTTTTGTCCCAATGTACATGTGCGCTGACATTTACAACTATATCTCAAGACAGTGGGACCAGTGCTTTCTGAACAGGTGAAGTCCTGTATGACGGTAAGCACTCTGGAAGGCATTGCTGCCAGAGTGTCTACTTGGGCACAAAAATCATTAGATTCTTTTCAGAATCTCCATGCCCTCATTTGCCATACGTGAGACGAGGCTCACCCTGCTTCCCCTTCACTCGCTGTTGTAAAACTGAATCTAGAACATGTACGAAAACACCCAGCTGGTGAACAGTGTGGATTGGAGCCTGTCCCCTTGGAACTGCACCACTGTAATTCTCTTTGTAGATGACACTGCCTTTAAAACTGTTTGGTTATCCTCAGAGCAGTTAAATGCACCTGCTTAAGGAACAGGTCTTCAGGTGAGCAGTACTTTCCACAGTAGACAGCCCCGTTGCACGGACAGTGCTTTCACTTCTGTAATGCATTAAAGTTCAGGAGGTTTTCTTCAATGGCACTGCTTGAATACATCAGCTGGGTATAATTTCCCCATTGGTTTTTATCTCCTACATCTGTGCTCTTTGATCATATTTGCAATGCGTTATGAGCTTGTGTTTATGAGTCTTGCACAGAAACAAAAGTGACTTTCACTGCAAGCTTTCTTTTTGCTTGCCAAAAATGCAGGACAAGCAGGGACAGAAAATAGGTATAGGGGAAACAAGCTTGGTGGACTTCTGATTTTAGAGCTTTCAGCAGTGGTTAAATGCTTAAAACCCCCTATTTCTTGTTTTGTTAAACAAACCACTCATAATTCTCTTAACATACATAACCATGATTCACTGAGCAGCAGTTAAACAGAAGCCTTCTACAAGCTGGCTCAGTGATATAAAAGGACTCCTTCAGCCCTTCCTCACTGGCACATGAATGACTTTCAGCAAGAACGAGCAATTATAGCTTAAGCTAAAGGGTTAAGATACTGTGATCAAAAGCTGTAATAAATACTGTCATTAATGGACTGGCATTGAAGGGGATTATAATCTTTACCAGTGAGGTCACTTTTTTGCCTTCATTTTGCTCTACAGTTCTCACACTGTTAAGTTGTTTTAATAGCAATTTGAATTCTGTTACTGCCTGGTTGTGATCAAAGCCTTAACATGCAATGAAAATTTTCTGCAAAGATCCCCTCCATCTGGTGCTGAACACTTTCCATTTCCTATTTGACTGGAAATCTTTTCCAGGCCTTCTTCCTGCATGCAAGAGACACGTGATAGAAAAACTGCTCCCAAAACTTCCAGAGGAAACATTCATTTGACACTTGTTCATTCTGAGATTACAGGTGCCTGTTTAACTTCCACCACATGTGGTTTTAGTTTCCTTTTGTTTATTTGTTTTAAGGCATGTATCCAAGACATAATGTTCAAATCCAGACCTTGGATCTTTCCAGAACTTGCAGCTCAATGTTTTGCTTTATTCCATTGCTGAAATGGAATTTTATTTTCCTGAGTAACAAGTGAGTAAGGACCCTAAGGATTAGGTGTCAAAACCATAGCTTCAAAAGTATGCAGTACAACTAAGTGGTAGTTTCATAATAAATTTTTTTGCTTGCTTTCATTTTTTAGCTTTATACCTCAAAGAATCAGATATGAACGGATTCTCAAATGCAAATCTATTCTAGCTGCTGTAGATAATCTGGTTGCAGATAAAAATCATGGCGTTTCTCACATTTATCCTCTGAATCTGTCATCCGATCCTGATATGCTTGAAATTGGGAATTCAGCTCCTTCCAAGGGTCCAGTTCAAAGTTCTCAGTCTGTTGCGAGTGTTGCAAGCCTTTCACTTCAGGTTGATCATGACGGTTTTGCCCAGCTGGTGACAAATATCAGTTAGTGCTCAACTTTCACTAGCTGATATGCTTTTTGAATGTAAAAGAAAGGAAGAAAATGGGCTTGAAAATGTCGCTATTTCCTTTTCCGAAAGCACTGTATGAACATGTCTTTGTTACACAGGAGTGAACTGCCACTATCTGAGTTTCTCAAAACTCACTAAAATCATCTCAGCATGCTGTACTGCAGAAAAAGCTTTTCAGTGTTCAGTTCTTCTCACTGAAGTGTTTTCCTTCCTTGGCTCTCAGCCACAGATTAATAGTCTGTAACCAAGCTCGCTCTCAAAAATGTCAAATTTAATTGAAAAAGGAAAATCAGAAAATAAAAAGTTATCTGGCATGACTCCTCTGGGTCCCACGCTTACAAGCTTTGCAGGTTCCTCTGCTTCATTAACCAACCCTGTGTTGGAAGGCTAAGCCCTCACTGTCCCCACTGCAGCTTCTGCCTGGAGTCCCTGGGGCACGATCCAGCCATGGTGGCATTGGAGGTACCCAACTAGGTTCAGTTCTGGCTCACAGGCTGTGCAGAGCAATAACAAAGGCCTTTTGTCCCCTCCCTCTCCTCCCTGCTTTGCCAATAAGCTGAAGAAAAGCAATAGCATGAGCTGTCACATGGCTAAGGACATAGGCTGCCATCTGCACCCTGTTATTTCTAGGTCCTAAAACTGCATCCTAAGGGGGGCTGGAATGGAAGGTGCCAAGTACAGAGGTACGAGCAGCAGAGCTCTTAGAGGAGACTGTGGATAGAGTGGGCCAAAAGTTTTCCCAAGAAATGAAGGATTGAGCACGAAGCATTTGGTTTAGAGCCTTCTGGTTTGCTGTGCTTCGGGTGAATTAAAGGGAGAGTTGTGAAAGAGCTGGATGTCTGTCATGGTGAGATGGGAATCTGAGAAAGTGCTGACCCCAGCTCACCATGTAACTCTAGAACTGAGAGCTGGGAGCTGCCAGTCCCCACTGGTCTACAGAATCGCCTTGCTGGTCAATTTTACTATGTGCACAACCTCTGAAACTGATAGGAATGTCTAAACCACAATCCCATTCTTGTGTGAATTTACTGAAGAGCAGAACACTGAGTTTTTGGCTCAAGTTCACGCTGGGAAGAACTGTCAAAGCAGAGAAGTCTGTCTAGGAAGCAGCTGTTTATAGCTGTTGTGAATGTGCGCCAGTCCTAAGTTCTGTTTGATAGATAACATATGCCCTCAGTTATCAAAGCTTTCCAATGCTTTTCTTTGATTTTGAGTCCAGCAGACTTAAGAAGTCTTGTGTCTTACAGCAAGGAAATTTGCTGTTACAGGAACTTGGTGTTATGGTAATAGTGCCTTGACAGGAGAGAGGCTCAGTATATAACAGAGTGCCACCCTGCCCTGGGAGGGCCTCTTCAGGTGGGCATTCATCTGGCTGCTGTATTTGGATGCCAGCAGAATCCAATGATCCCCATTTCTGGCCTGCAGGTAGAAAACTGTTTTGATCTAAGAAGTAGCATAGGGTTGGTGATTATCCATTCAGAGGGAGCACACACACAAGGCATTTCAGTGTTGTTTTTTTAAGTTATTATTTTGCCCGTGACATCTGCAAGAATTCTTACCCTTCCTCCTCTGTGTTTTATCTCAGAGGGAGGTAAAATGCAGCAGAAAAACAGCTGAAGCCAAGTTAAAAAAATGAGTTCTCAGTCCAATGCAGGTGTGCAGAGAGTCCTCAGTATTCATGCATGTCATAGACTTTTTTCTGCCTTCACAGAGTGCCACAAGATTGCAGAAGAGAAATTTATAGCAGGAGCCATTATTGGAACTTATTACTTGCCTGTTTACTGTTGAATATGTTGTGCAGTACAGATAAAATTTTAAGGCACTAAGACTTGTGTGTGGAGAATTCGTTAAGAAAAGTGTTAATTTTCTTAGAATTCTCCTTTTATTTTTTCTTTTTTTTATATATTTTTTGCAGCTTCATACTCTGATAGCTGTTCTCCATAAAGAGATGAGAACACTTGGTACAGACACAGGAGGTCACTCTTAGGTAATACATTCAGAAATGTAGCCTGCATTTTCCTGGTGATTTCCATGCTTTGTCTCTGTTGTTCCAGCCGGACTCTTCCCCAGACAGTCCTGTTGGAGAGTGGGAACCAAAACTGGAGAGGTAGGGAGGGTCCTCAGCAAGGAGCCTTAGGGCTTTCTGCAGTGCTGCCTAAAGCAAGGAGATCTGCCTTGGCAGGAACTAGGGCTTGTAGGACATTTTTAGCAGATGGAAGAGTGCCAGAACAGAGATAAGGCCCTCACCCATGTTCTGTATTCTCCGGCTGTATGAGGGAGCATGAGGCTGTCGCTGCCAAAATACCCTCTTCCTTTAGAACTGGAAGATGTGCTGATTAGTGGTTAGAATAAGAGTCAGGTAATGAAGATCTCTTCACAACTCTCTCATTGATTTGCCTTGGGCCAATTGCCTCACTTCCTTTATTCCTATATTTCCTAAGCTATATACTGTGAATAATCATATCTGTGTGTGTCTTTGTGAAGTCCTTTCGAGAAGTTAAGCAATAGAAACTGAGCATTATCCATGAGACTAGTCTAGGATTGCCTTCCTGTAGGCGGGCAGTGTTTTTTCCCAGCACGCCAAACAGCTGCAGCCTGTAATGGATTGCTTTTTTTGTTCATCTCCGCGTGTTACATCTCTTCTTCTAGAAGAAGTAGGTTTGCAATGTTCACTGTGGCTTAGCTCTAAATGTTCTAGCCACTGTAGGTGTTACTTGGTCTCCTCTCTTACTTGAGGGCGGTAAGGCTAAGTGTTGCTAGTAAAATCAGGCTTCCACTTTTTATCTTTGTCACAACAGTTTAAGGCAGTTGATCTCAAGGTTTCGTTTGTGAGAACAGAAAACAGCCTGCACCGGCAACAGTTGTGATGCAACACTTATTCGTAGATGTAGAGAACCTGCTGCAGACTCCCAGGCAGTCCTCACATTCATGGAGAGCTTTGTGTTTTCAACCACTTCTAAGAAATGCTGTATTCCCATCAAGCCAAACAATTCAGCCAACACTCAGCCTGAGTCTTCTCATATCAGGGGGGCAGCTTAAGTTTGCGTTAACAAAATTAGGATCACTTTTACAGAGGTTTGTTGGAAGAGGTGAGTAAACTATTTTCAGTAAAATAATAATCCATCTTAAAGTAGCGCTAGATAGAAGCTGGAAAACAGCACACAAATACTACAAAAGACAAATAAAAGCCAGACTCCTGGAGAATATAATGTATTTTCAAAGTTACACTGAAGGGCATTTACTGCCTACAGACATTTTTCAATTTAAACAACTTCATAAAGGCCATGAGAACAGTCTTCAGGCATTTATAGAGAAACACCAGTATGCAATCTCTTCAAAGATTGGGGGAATAACTAAATAAAATTCATTTATATGACTACCACCTTCCAAACTCTTTAAATGTTAAGTACCCTAAAATTAATTTGCAGTCTAGCTCAACATTAGGTCTGTAAAGAATCTGTGATTGATCCTAAACCTCATAGAAGGGATTGGAGGAAATGAAAGCAGTTACCTGAACCTAATAATGGTTTCCTAATGAATGAGGAATGCAGCTGTCTGAGACAACGGGGGATCTCCCTAGTGCCAACAAGGTGACAGAAACCGTAGAAACAGATGTATTTTCAAGGTATCTTTGCAAGAGATAATACGGTTATGAGTCAAGGCAACAGTTTGTCGTCTGCAAGTGCGCTGTTACATCTGTATATTTGGGGTTGTGGGACAATGTCAAATCCACCTCTGAAGAAGCAGGTCTGAGTCATTAGATGTTGGTGAACATATAAGAGTTATAAGGAACATCTGAGTTCAAGCACTCTCAATTATCCAAGCAAAAATCTCTTAAGACATTGGAGTTTCCTTCCAGTTGCAATTAATGCTGTTTTTTATCAGTATGTTGGACACACATAAGGATTTGAAATCTCTTTCAAAATTGCTGGTTACAGTAATAGCTACTTTTTTTATTATTGGAGAAATAACGAATTCTCTTCCTTTGCAGCTCTTTAATAAGGAAACACAAGCTGTCTTTGAAGTACGAGCAGCCCAGTTACTCCTGTGTTATTCTGACACAACATGTATTCATCTTCCTTCAAGGCTTTAAGCCATTCTGTTTATCAAGCAAATCAGCAAATAAGTCAAAGCACAACTCTAAAACTGAAGCAGCCTTATCTGCAATACAGGAAATAGAATTCTGCTGTTATTTTATGGCACACGGGGCCATCAAAGAACAGTCTTTATCCAAATCAGATAAGTTTTACCAATAGATCAACTAATAGTAAATTATAGAGAAAGGTAAGTGTACCTGAAGGTGGAGGAAAAAGTCCCAGATTTAAAATCTAATGTGCTTCTGCTGTGTCATGTCGCAATTTCAAAAAGAAATTTGCCAAAAGAACGGAATGAAAAGAAATCTCCAACATTTCTCTATAACCCAAATGGAAACAGTGTTTACAAATCTTCAAGTATTCATAGAAGAGAAAGTATTCTTCTTATTAAAGTGGAATAATGAAAGAAAATAAGGACAAGTGATACTCAAGAAAAGTCTGAAGCCTTGTCTACATGGAATTGTGTTCGGGTTTTTTGCCCCCCCCCCCCCTTTTTTTTTGTTTTACCCCATTTATTCCTGTGATGATGCTAGTAGATTTAGAGAGTCTGTCCACTCTGTTTACATTGGGTTAGTTCCCAATGAGTAAGAGAGAGATCCATAGGGCTCTGGACTTTCTCAAAATAATTGCATACCATCCTGGGTGCAATGTCCATCAGATTTTGCATTCTGGGACTTTTTTCATTGTTGGTTGTCTACTAGAACCTGCTGTATTTATCAGTCTTGTGGTCAAATTCAAAAGATCCCATGATTCCTCTGATACTGTCTCATTGTTCATGTGGTTTTAATGATTTCACCACCATTTTCATGTTGCCTAAGGACACAACTGACCACTGCAAATCAGATAGTTATTACTATAAACAGGGTGAAGAATGCATACTCTTGCAGCATGGATAATTTTTGGATAAAACTGAAACTGCTTTTACAGTAGTCAGTATCGTGCCATGTGAATACCATAAGAGATGAAGTGGGGGGAAAGCCATAGTGGGCCACATCGAAGGTCCTTCTAACAAAGTATCCTGTTCCCAGCAGTGACCTGATAGTTATGCCAAGGGGAAAGTATAGGAACAAGGAAAGAATACCGTGACAGTTTTTCAGCATGTTCTTCCAGATTTTTTTGTGCGTTGTGAAGTGTTTTCATACTGATACATTCTTTCTTCTTTTGGTCAAGTAATACAGATGACGAACACAGGCAGAGGATTGCCTGCAAAATGACAGTAACTAGCAGTGGCTGTGGAACAGCAGGATCTGGAAGGCCCTTTTGCTGAGTGCAGGTCATCCAAGAGTGTCTGTGGCACAAGGCCAGCTCAGGTTCCCTTTCAGCAGAGGGGGCTGTCTGTCATCTGCCTTCCTGATACTTGTTGCTCCTGAGAGCTACTTGCTGGTTGCAGACCAGTTTAGTGCTGTTTTTTGAGGTGTTAGGGCTGTAGTCACTGAGGATAATGCTATTTAAAAGAGTGCTCTGCCCTCATTTTTGCAACACCAGGTACTACAAAGGAGATGAAGTGACAGATTTGCAGGATTGTGATTCCAATCAAACACAGAGCTTACTGATGGGACCTGGCTACCAGACCCTCCAATGTATTCAAGTGCTTAACTCCCACTGAAGTTGCTGCTTATTTGTTTATATGAAATTCCAAAGCATAATCTAAAATTAAACTTCTGATTTTGTCTGTAGTGGAAGTTAATTAGCACATCTCAACTTGCCCACCAATATCACTTTCATTTGGTGTTAAGAGCAAGTTTAGCACTCAAGTCTCTTTTTTTCATAGCAAACAGCCTGTGCTTATTATCATATTAAAGGAATGCCACTGGTTAAATCAAGCAATGAATATAAATAGCTGTATTACTGCCATCAGGCATCAGTGTTTATTTAGTGGATGTGAATCATGCATGCCTCTTTGATCTGGCTTTGACTAAGCCATTGCTGTTTTCATACAAAAAAGGTTATTTGCAAACACTGCAACAGTATCATATACATTAAACATGGAACTAATCAATATGGAAGGCTCTCTGCTACTTTGACAACACTGTGTGCTGCCACAGTGTCTTTAAGTGTTTTGAATTTCTCTGTGAGTACCTGGGTCCCTGAAGACACTCTCAGCTCTTTCCTTTGGACTAGAGAAGATCAAGATTGAAATCTGGGCCCCACTGAAATCAGTGGCCATATCACTCTCAGGTCCCTGTGAAGGGTACATATCTGGCAGCAGAGAGGACAAAAACAATCAAGGACAACACTGATTTATTTGTGGACTGGTTTGATTACAGTGCATGCAAGAGAGTATTTGAAAGAGCAATTTGTTTGTGCATAATCAGATAAGCAGATAGACTCAGACCTACTTGTGCTCATTACCCACACTGAACTTTTTATTACTTTTTGCTAAAACAAAGCTCCTGTGTTGAATTTTAAAACTGAACCCACATGCCTCCCCTTCAGCAAACTATATGCAGACTGTTGTGTGCATTGGAAAAGCAAATGATAACCCATAGGTACTGCCAAAGTAATGTTATCACAGTCATTGTGATAAACAACTTAGAATGGGACTCATTCTGATGCCAAACATTAACCTGGGCAAAATAGCTGACAGGAATGGTGTTTATTCAACCACGAGACATGACTGACCTCAAATGCTCTCCAATGAGGGAACTGGGGACGGCGAAGAAGTGGAAAAACTGTAGAAATACCCAAACAATTAGGTGTCTTCTGAGTCCAAAGTGTGCATCCCTCCCTCCCTCCCTTTCTGTTATTTCTACTGTAATACAAGACATACAAAAGTTTTAGGATTCAAAGGAAAGCTGGACCTCAAGATTTTGGGCAAATTTGGTCTTCAGTCCTACATTTGTAGCAAAGTCAGATTAGTTTTGCATCATTTGGGATTCCTTTGTTATCATTTAATGTAATTTTAAATATTAATCTCCCCTATGTTTATCTGCAGGTGTTACAGAAAAGGAGTTTTTAAATAATTTGGAATGATAACTGTACTAGGAAAGCATAGTGGACCAGTGAAAGATTTCTCTTTCAGTCTCTGATATTTTGTAATGGACTGAATTACACTGTAACTTTGTCTAACCTAAGAAAAATGACGAGAATTGTTAGAATGAAAGTGAAGTGGTGATCATTTTGAAAAGTGAAAAAGGAGAGTTTTGTTGTGTTCTTTTGTAAAGATCATAAGCTCTTCATGTTAACGTTATGATGTTCTCTTGCCTGACTGTGTATTATTACATCAAAGATTTTGTCAAAGAAACCCAGCCAGAAAGGCTAAACAATGACCCAGAGAAGAGTCCTTGAGGAAGCAGCAGAGATGCGATCATGGGGGAATACGTTCCAGCTGGCTTCATTCCAGATTGGAATGATTTATTCTTCATGGGGGCTAAATCTAGAACCCCAGAGGTGCCCGAGTCTTTGAGATTCTGAGAAGTTCTCATACAATTACTGTGAAGGGAATAGATTTTACAAGTTTTGAGAGCTTAAACTGGGAAATAAACCAAACTGTTTTTTTTCTTCTAGCCCAGAAATGAGACATACTAAAACTGAGGGGAATAGAGTGACTAGGTCTCACTTATTTTAAGGGATGTTCCTCATTTCATTCAATGTTACATGAATAAAGGGAAGGTGGGTCAATCAATCAACCCTTTGTTTTATTGACCCAATCAAAGCAACGTAACTATCGATTGAAGCTGTTTTCTCTGCACAATTCAGCCTGAATAAATGTAATCTTTTAACACAAACTAAGCCAAAGCTTTAAGATATGCATGGAACTGCATACCTTAAATGAGAATCATGGCTGTGACTTCATGGTGGGAATTTAGCCTGTTAAAACATGACATTACCTCAGGTTTCTGCTTCTTGCACGTTTACCTAGGTAAGGAAAAGGCACGCATGGAAGAACATTTCTAAAAATGATGAATTAATAGTTACGTAGTTTGTTCTGTGTGTTACTGAACTGTTTCACTGACTCTGTAGAGACGGCAGCGTCTCAAATTGTGTGAATACCTCCTCACCCTGCTGGTAGACAACTGCTGTGCCTTGCAATTGGGTGTGTAGTCAAGACTTTGCCGTAGTATATACAGGAAAGAGCTGCTACAAACTCAGTCCATTTCTAAAGACATTTTGACATCAAAATATGTATCTCCAGTTCATTCATTTAGTCAAAAGCTCTTTCTGATGGAGAAAAAAAATCCAGTTTTGAGTATTTGTTTCAGTCCGCCTTATAGTGGATTCCTTCCAGAGCTTCCCACCATGGTACTGAAGTTCAGATTACAGTCCTAACGAATGCTGTAACAAGTGAAGCTGTTACAAAAGGTACCTTAAGAAACAGCCTTTTTCCTGCATTATTCGTGATGAACAAACTGGTGATATTGTGAAAGATACCTTCAACCTTTACCCTCAGCACTGCTGCCAACCCCTCCATGTGCTTTGGCAGCAGCTTCAATGGGATCTCAACTCAAACGGAGGAGAACTGGGGGGTATGTGATGCAATGAGAGCATGTTAGTGCTCAGGCAGTGAGGCTGCTCACCTTGCCCCAATTCAGGTGCAGAGCCAAGTATTCTATAACATCATAAAACAAACAGCAGACACTGTTGGTCACAAAGATAAATATTTGCTACGTTACAGAATCTTATCAGAGGGAATGTGTTCTTGCTGTTTGTTGGTGGGACTTTCCAGGAACGGGAGATACACAGGGTCAGAAATTCCTGTCAGCTTCAGTGGAGCCGAGTTTCCACCCTCAGTGTCTACTATTTGAAACCACAGCTTCCGTGCTCTCTTGCTCTCTCTCTAAAAACCATTCTGTTTCACTTCTCTATCAACTCTAAGCTGTGGACAAGGCACATAACTTTCCTTTCCATCCATGCCTAATGTTTCTGAGACCAAGTTTTGGTAATGCTTTCTAAAAATACACGATGCCTTGTCTCTGGCCAGTAGAAGCCATCCTGGCCCTGTCGAAAATTAGACCCTCTTTACAAAACATTTCTCAAGAAGACTGGATTATTTAGATGGGGATATAGATAATATGGATTACCAGGGCCCTAATTCTACAATATATCATGCGTAAGGAAATAGCTATCTCTAATAGTGCCTTAGAATCTACAGAGCGGAATCCCTTCAGGAATTAACAGCTTAGTTTGACAATTTTTTAAACAGAATTAGCCTAGTTTTCTAACAGGAGAGTGCTCACAGTAGGTTTTGAACTGGCTAGCCAATTTGAATGGAGGAGTGCAGAACTTTAAGATTATTAGAGTCCAAGTGAGTCTATCGATAACCCTTCCAAAGAAAAGATTGCGGTGTGAGCTTAACACTATTATACACCAAAGAATCCTTCTATATGGAGGATTTGATGAGTACTCAGCTAGGGCAAAAACTGAAGGCCAAGGCTGCACAATATTAGACACAATAAACTCCAGCCAGAAGCACCTGCACCACAGGGAGCCAAACTCAACCTGTTGTGCTGCTTGTAGAGCTCCATGTCATTACACATATAGAAATATGACAGGAAGCTTGTTTGTTACCTATGTGTTACGTCCCCTCATTACCACTGCATTTCATTTCCTGATGAGTCAACTGCCTGGTTAAAAAAGAGTTAAAAAACTGTCTTTCAAGCTGAAGCACACATCACAATCATTAAATCACCACTCAGGTCCAATCCCATAAAAAATTTCACTGCATGGAGTCTTTCTGAAGTCTACGGGTCTCTACACACATGCATAGCTCTACCTTACCATATTTTATTGAAGGATTACAATCTAACCTGGTAACTAGGCCCTGTCCCACGAGTCTATTGAGCCAGTGAGAGTTTTCAGATAATACAATAATGTCAGATTCTATTTAGATAGCTGAATATGTGATCAATCAGTATTGTGCAGGGCAGTTCTGTAAGAAGGGTATCTATCACTAAACCATTACTGTTTGGGCCTGCCCCTGGCATTGAGTTAATTCTCCTTAATAACCAGTGTTTTGGTGATTTCTTTCTGAGTGCTCTAAATACAGATCCCAAGAATAAATCTGATTGATAGAAATGGCTTGTTGTAGGTATTTCATAAAAAAACAAGGAAAGAAGATTTCTCATTTGATTTTTTTAACACGCGCATCTTTCCTTTTTTTACTTTGTTATTGCAAGTTAAGTTCTTTGTGCTTTCAGTGTGAATGTGGATGTCTCATAAGTGTTTAACATGTGTTTGTTCATGGCTTCTTGGTCATCTGATTTCCTTCTATCAGCCTCTACTCTCTGCCCCAGCTTTGGTCTGTTCCCAGATTGAGGAACATTCAGAAATCTCATCATGCTTCACACTAGTGGTGATATCCACCACACTCCTGTGGTGGTGTCGTGGTTTAACCCCAGCCAGCAACTCAGCACCACACAGCCGCTTCCCCCTCCCCGCTCCCAGTGGGGTGGGGAGGAGGAAAAAAAAAGTAAAACTTGTGGGTTGAGATAAGAACAGTTTAATAACTAAAGTAAAATAAAATACACTACTAACTAATAATAATAATAATATTATAGTAATAATTGTAATGAAAAGGAATGCAACAACAACAAAATAACACCCAAGAAAAGACAAGTGATGCACAATGCAATTGCTCACCACCTGCTGACCAATGCCCCAGCAGCGATCCACCCCTCCCGGCCAACTCCCCCCTGTTTATATACTGGGCATGACGTTCCATGGTATGGAATATCCCTTTGGCTAGTTCAGGTCAGCTGCCCCGGCTCTGCTCCCTCCCAGCTTCTTGCACACCTGCTTGCTGGCAGAGCATGGGAAACTGAAAAGTCCTTGGCTTAAGATAAGCGCTGCTTAGCAACAACTGAAACATCAGCGTGTTATCAACATTATTCTCACACTAAATCCAAAACACAGCACTGTACCAGCTACTGAGAAGAGAGTTAACTCTGTCCCAGCCAAAACCAGGACAGGTGGATATGGTTCCAATATTGTTCCCATCTGGTTTCTGCTCCAGTGAAGGCAGACCAGTCTTTATTTTGAGAAACTATTCAGGTGGGAAGTAGTTAGCCTCAGTTTGTGGTTATTTAAACTTTCCTGGAGTGCTTTACTAATATTGTATGGAAGAAAGTGGTGGGGTGCTACTGACTGTGTAAGCAGTCTTGCTGGTGCAGGTTTTAGCACAATATTCTGACACAAAATTAGCCCTTCTTTTACCTTAATGCTATCACCTGGGCGCTGCTCAAAATACATACCCTGTTGTTATAGGATGTTTTTACTGCAGCTAAGCAGAGACATCCCAAAAGCCTGGTCTGCTTCTGGCCATGCTCCCTGCAGAAACAAAGGCTCTGTCTTTGTAATTGTGAGGCTGCCTGTCCCCCAGGGTCCTCCATCAGCCTGGAACTTCCCACAATCTCCCCCACAAGTGCAGTCTCTAACCTGAAGAAGGCAACAATTATCAGAGTTTTGAAGTCACGGTTATTCACCTGAGGACAATTTATATGTTTTAGTCTTACAGCTGGTTCTCACGTTCATAAGCCTGAGGCCCTGAAGCCCAACCCTTTGGCTGTTGTGTCTGAGTTTTTAGCAACAGTTGGGTATGTTATATAGATGCATCTGCGTTTTTTTAACATGGATATGAAAATATGGGTGGTGATGATAGTGGTGAGAATTATTTTGTCACGAGGTATGAGGGGGAGAGAGATGCAGATGGGATTGCCTGTTACCACCAACAGCTTCCTGGTTTTGTCACATGTTGTAAGTGTCTCCTGATGTTGCAATGAGAAAAAAACCACAGTCTGATTTTCAGTTCTGCAGAATCATTATGTGAAATCTACAGGGAATGCTGGGAATGAATCAATTTGCTGGCTTTATTGTTCTGAAGAGCTGAGCTGTACTTTGTGGTTTGAGATGCCTACAGGTGTAAATACATCTAGACCGGAGTCTGCATGGTGAATATTTAGTGGAAATGAAGGGTCACTCATGGGGATGGGGGCTGGAGGTGAAGGATAACATTTGGGTTCTGTACACAACACTTTTTCTTGTTTTAAATAGCTGTTTTCCTTGGGAAATAAAATTCCATTCATTTCACCATGAGAGTTCTGGGAGACATACAAGAGCAAAAAAAAAAAGTAATGGATAAAATGCTTTATCTACTTCTCATTCCTTTTTTCTTCCAACTGTTTATTATCTTTTTTCTGTTTCTTTCCCCCTCCCCTTCTTTTTTGTCAGACCCAGTTTGTTAATTTCCATTCATTTCCTTTCATTGATTTTCTCTTTCTTACTGAAGTTACTCCTCAATTCTCTCTCAGTGGAACTTCCTCCTCCAGGCTCTGGGCTCCCTTTCTTCCATCCCCAAAGTCCATCTCATTCTACTTTCTCTCTCTGTTTTGCTCTCTCCTTTACTACTGCTCCATCTTTTGATTAAATTTCCTGTTCTGGCCAACACTTACCTTCCATGCCCTTGCTCTAACACCCCTCCAGTGCTTTTCTCCCTGCTTCCCCCCTTCTTTCTTTCATCTCTGTTTTCTTCAGAGCAGTATGTTCCCTTCCTCTTGCCTTTGCATCCAGAAAAAATTTTTTACATGCAGATGTCAACTGACTTCTTGGCTGTACACTTCTTCCTACCTGCCTTGAGATTTCACACCAAGGCTGAGAGATGGGGACCTAGGTAATCTCCTGAGAGAATCAGAGATGGGAGAAGCCCATCCTACTTGTGGACCTTGTATTCAAACACCAAAGAAATTTTAGGCTTGCTTGAAATACATTGTTCTGGTCAAGAACTTACTTAACTTTTTCATAAACCGTTGGCTGTGAAGTCAACTGAGTTCTGTGTCCAGCATTACTCAGCTGGAACAGCAATTCAGAATCTCTGTAATAAACTTCCTTCCTGAGCAACTGCCCCAAAAGGGCTTTTAATAAGAGCAGTATGATAACTTTTGGAGGTTTAGTTCTAAGTGGATAAACATGCCCCTGAGAGACAGGGAGAGGAGGGAGATACTTATTTTCTCACGTCTCACGAACGCACTGAAGTGAGGTGAATATCTCATGATAACCACACCCCTTGTTATCCTCTATTAGTCACATCACACGCTTCCTGAACACAACACTTCTTTATATTCCCCTGACATTTTGCACGTCTCACAAGAACACTGACTAGTTATCATCCTCAGGGCTAACACCAGCTCAAAATACAGTTCAGTGAGCCTTTACAGGAACCTCTAATTGTCTATGTACAGTATGCTAGGCTTCACAGAGGCTGTATTTACTCTTTCCAGAGAGAAAATGCAATAGGATAAGATGTGATTGGTATGTTTTGAACTTAAGCTTCTGCCACATCAGTCAAAAGGGAGCTGGAAACTTTCTGCCTTTTACTACAAAACCGTGAGGGTGACATGCTATGGCTCTGCCAAGTGGCACTTGGAGCAAGTCTGCAGGGTAGCATCAAGGTGGCCTTCTGCTAACTGCTGCTCCGCCTATGCCTTGGGTCCATGGGACATTGGTCCAGCCAGACCCCAGGATAAGGACTTCCAGGTGGTGCATTCAGGGGCTCTAAGGTAATAGGGGAGCAGTTGCCTGGAGGAAAATTCCAGTTATGTATATCCTGTCTGCAAATGATGATGGCAGCCTGTACAACTTCGCATTAACTTTGATAACCAGGAGCTACTTCAGCTAATTCATCCTGTCTCTTTTCCTTTAAAGCCATTGTAAATAGAGGAACCGAAGAGAATTAGGCACTGAAATCCCTTTGGTTTGCTGTGTGAGTTAGTGGGATTCAGTAGCCATGATGCCCAACTGCTTCTTTGTCCTTGCAATTTGTGTATCTGGTATGACAGCACTATGTTGTGATGATGTTGCATCATTAGGATAAAAAAAGATATGACACAGACTACTTTCAGTGTGAGCAGTATGGTCTTCCCACTTCATGCCTGGCCTGGAACATCAAATAGGTGAGTTTTTCTTCATTTTTATTTACTGCCATGTTATGGATGAAGACACACAGAGAAACCGGGCTAGGTTAGGTGCTCAGAGCACTATGGCTCCAGTCCTTCTTTCATGTAAATGCAGATAAAGTACTGCAATCCTCCTCAAAAATTGCTCTTCCTACTTTGATGGGCTTGAGTTAAAAATAGTAAGTTAGAACTGGGCAACTGCTGCATATGAGAAACACAACCAAATGCAGTTGCAGTTCAAGACCTGAACAAGAACATTATGTCCATGCATAAGGCAAATACCTTTTCCTGGAATATAGGATGCTTCCTTTTGTATGTCAGGCTCTGACCACTGAGTCACTTCCTGTGGGTTTGCATTGTGTAGATTAGCAGGTGCAATTCTAGGCACGTATAGAAACTTCCTTTCTTACTGCTCTCACAAGGTTTATCCTCGGCTTCCTCTGAAGTTCAAACTTCTCTACTTCCTTATCCACACTACATCTCTCTTCATCTCTGTCTCTGCTCCTGCCTGTCCCTGCTATCTGCCCAGGCTTTCTTCCTGACAGCTTCTTTCATTTCTTTCTTTTCTTTGGCTAGCAGTCTTAGAAAAAATAGCCAAGCTACTCTGTTGACTAGCAAAGCTAACTCTTTACAAGGAAGTCTTTATTCTGTGTTTTAACAAATGTAGCCATGGCCTCAAAATCTGGAATTCCTGTGGAATTACATTTGGTGGGTAGCTTTTTACAATGGAAAGAATACACGTGGAAGAGGTTGTTGAAGATAATACATTCGCAGAATTATAATGGTTCAGGATTCCTACTCCTTCCAAATCTCTTACTGAAGTTATGGACTGCACATCTTGGTACCAGAGTAACTATTTCAGCTGAAGCATTGAGGTTTTCATCAAAACATCTAAGCCAGTAAAATTGACTGTGAATTTACATGCCCTACACCACTCTTGTTTTGTTCTGCTGCCTGCATGGGAGTAGCTACACTGGGGTGTTGGTTTAACTATCCCAGAATAGGTAGCACAATTTAACATTTGTGTGTAGATGACCTCTCTGTCTTATGTTTACTTACCTTGTGAACAAGTATGGGTGTCCTTTATCTGGGTTGTTTGTCAGAAAAAAACCCCAAAGTAAAGGAGCATATGTCATTCTTCAGACACAAATCCATCCCTTCTTTGTTTCGTTTCCCTGTTAAATTCTGTAGCTTAACCATGGGCAGCTCTTTTTAAGTGTCTCTAGCACCTGTTTCCTTTCTGTCTACTTCACACTAGTTTGGAGGGACTCCTTTACATTTAAACAAATTGAGCATACAGTCAAAAAAGCAAGCTGGGGAAAAAAAAGAGCTTTCCCTTTTGAAGACACGTGTTATTTATAAGGGCTGAATGTCTAATAATCTGCCAGATAAATGTGAGAACATAATGATAAGTTTGGTGAATGAAAGCATGCCAAAATGGGAGACAGGAACCTATTGTGAAGAATGGTGCTGCGATTTTGCTGATATTCTGGAACTACAGTGTTTAAAAGTACAATGGCAGAAGCAAATGGTTTCGAACTTTGCCAATATAATGAGCACAGGGTAGAAGCTGAGAACAATTGTGCCTGTGTTCTTCGTGTTTTCCAGAGCTTGCCTCTGGCCAGGGATGGGTGAGGGATGGGAAAGAAGGAAGGACCTAGACTCAGAAGTGTGCTGAATGTTTGTTTGTTTTTTCAGAGGAAAAGAGAAGTGATTGAGATGATGGTGCTTCACATCCCAGAGGGAGTTTCGCTTGACAGATAAGCACCCTGAGTCATGAGCTGAATACGTGCCTAAACGTTTCAGTAGTTGAAGGAAATCCTATCAAAGTTTGCTGTTGTGGTTGAACGTGCTGACTCAAAGCACTTATTACGTGAGCTACCAGGGAGAAAATGTGGCTGGTAGTAAGTCGTGCAGTGGGCCATGTGGAAATCGGGAGGCAGAAATTATTCTTTACATGAAGGAGAAGCAATCTTGGTATGTGAAAATGCAAGCTGTTTGTTTCAATGAAGAGACTGGGTTTGGCTTTACTCCATGTAGTTATTTGAAGGCTATTGAGAAATGCAAATCATGATTTATTTTTACTGTGCTATGTGACGAGACTCATACTTTAGAGGCAGAGAGACAAGTTTCTGGACTCTGTCCAGAAACTAACTAAAACAAACAAAAAAATCTCACAACTTATACAGTTTGTTTAAAATGATTATGAATACCTGAAAAAAATTTAAAGGTGATTCACAAAGGACAAAAGCAGCTAGTTGTCCTGGGGGCTTGCTGCAGAAAGAGATACATTTTGGTCTGGTGGCCAAATGACATCAGTCTTCTAGGGGCTTTAGACTGTTTTTCATTATTTGAATTTGTCCCACTATAGGGCTTTTCAGTTCATCCTCTCTTGTATTTTCTTATATAGGTAAAACATGCTTAATGTACATGTATTTTACTCTTAGTTGCCAGAGACCTCACATAGTCTTTTGTATCCTGGCTGTGAAAAAGGTTGGCACAATTTTTGAGAGGGAGCACGAAAGATTTTTACAGATTACTTTTAGAATGTATGTTACTAACTATATCCTGGTCCATGGAGAAATGCTTTTAATTTACCCTAAACCCTTTATTCTGATGAGGCAAAAAGAGTGGGACTTAGCTAATGAATTAAAATGTTCTCTTACTTAGTAGAAGAGACTAAGACAAACATATTTATAGGATCACTCTGCTGTTTAATACCATTTCCTTCCTTTTTACTCCAACAAACCTGAATGGTTGAGAGTAAACTTGAGAGAAACTGGTTGGAAAACACAATTGATAGAATCACAGAAAATTTGGGTCAGTCATCTGGTCTAATCTCCTTAAAGCAGGTCAACTTTAAACAGAAATACTCAGACTTGCTGCCCTCTCATAATTCCTTCCATATTGAGCCACTTGCCTTTTCTTCTTTGCAGTTTCAAAGACCTTAAGCACTAATGCTAACGAGACTGCTCATTGAAAAGTGATCGACAGAAATATTCTTGCCTGAGTGCAGCAGGAAATTGAAATGGTGTGATGCCAGAAGCCAGAGAAGGCACGTGCTTGCACAGCACTGGGAAATGCAGGGGCTTTGCTTGCAAATGTTCCCTTCGGGATTCTTCCTCCTACTTTCTCTCAGCAAGGGCAGACACCCAGTTCTGAGTTTCAGTCCAACACTGCCTGTGAGAACAAACCATGGTTTTCAGAGCACAAACACAGTCGGAGCTATCAGACCACCCCTGAATTGGCCTAGGAGCCTCCTCAACAACACAGGCCTGTAGGTACAAGGTTGGCTGCTTCTGGGACCTTGCTGTTACTTGCTTATATGTGGATATGCCCATGTTTTCCAAGAAGAATAGACAACTAGCAATATTCCATGCTTAATATTGGCATTAAACAGTTGGTATAAGTCTGTGTAGGTCTGCTGGAAATAAATGCCGCCACTTTATACCAGCTGCACTAGTGATCCTGTTTTCCTAAAGCTTTTTTGCAAGGAAGATTCTATGGTGAAGGAGTGGAGTTGCAAAGAGACATCTATGAAATTGCCCATGCAAGTGTCATGATCAGTATTGCTGGCATTCTTCCAAAATTGTGAGTTCTTCGTAGGAATTAGAAAGCACCACTAATAATGAAGCGAGGGTTCCTAAAGTCAAGGGAGAGAAGGCAGAGGCTCAAACAGCTTATTGGTATGTGACCCTTAGTCATATCCCAGGCACCTAGGTGTTCTCATTAGGGGTGAACTAGGAATGCTTAAACAGATCAGCAAGATCATTTACTGTTTGCTAGTCATGGTGATCTCCTTTATTCTCTGGGAAAGCCAGTAATGAGCTGTTCAGACGCTGTGTGGGGCAGCAAGACCGCTCAGCAGAGACTGTAGGCACATTCAATTTAGCAGTGAGTTGGCAGCTGGCTGGCGCACACCACAAAATATGCTGTATTTCTTTATCAAATCAACAATAAGTGTTCGTGTTTGTTCTGGTCTGTGTGCAAGAGCTCACGTATGCCTGCATACCTCATAACTCTGCCTGAGCAATTACATCCCATACTTCCCTTTTCTGTGTTGCTGTATTAAGAGTTACAACATTACACAGCTATACAGAGAATAAGCCTATCAAAATACATACCAATATACAGCATTTTCTTTCCCACTTATTATTGCTTTGAAGCTCCAGCATTTCTTCCTACTTCTTTTTTCTTTACTCTTTTTTTTAATCATCTTTATAGTGTCTTCTTCTGTCTTTACAGTTATACCTTTGCCCTGTCTGTTTGCATTCTGGCACTTGACTTTGAACTCTTCTCTGTCTTGTTGCGAGTCCAGCAATTAATGGTGGAGAGTTGAAAAGTCTCTTATAATAAAAAAAGAAGCAGAAGAAAGGAGTGGACAGAGGCAAGAGGAAAGACTACCTGATAAGCCCGGTAGGTGGGTTAGGGTTAATACTGGAGTGTCCAAAAGTCCTCATGGTTACTGTCATGGGGCCTTGGAAAACAGGGCCAGAAATATTGCTTTTACTGGTTCTGATGATATCCTAGTTTTAAACACAGACTAGAATTTGTCTGGCTCCATCTCATCATCCTTGCAATACTACTGCATGTTTGTTGCACTCTTTTTAAAAGTCAGTTAACATGTCATTACTGTTCTTGTCCACCTTTCTGTTCTTGCACCAGAAGAGGTCTCTCAGTAGTTGTCCTTGTTAGCAATATGACTTTTCAAATTTGTCTGCTACTCTGTGGGAATTTTCTGTAACCCTATAATTATCTCTGTTTACGTGATGGAAGTCTTTTTGCATGTCCTATTTAGCATTTGCTAACTGCTGTTTGTGCTTGCCTCTCCCTGCTAACAATGGACTTTGGATTCTTTTTTTTTTTCTCTGTATGATTAGGACTTTGTTTTTAACTCTTGCATAGTTGGGCTGAACTACTTAGCAAGCACTGAATGTGATATTTGAACAACCGTTCTTTGCAAGTCACCTCTTCAAGAGTCCTCTTTGAAAGCATCAGCTGAGATTGACCTTGAGATTATAGGCAAGATTGAAACCTGAGGCTAATTGTATGTGATATGAAACCACACTGTGCAAAACTTCTCTCCTTTATATCCATGCAAATGGTAAATTGGTTGACTATTCCTTGCCCAAATCATGCCAAACTTGTTTGCAACTGGAGCTGCTGTTGTTACAGCAGCACTGGATGCAGCTTCAGTATTGCTGAGATGGCTGTACAGTGGTGCATATTTTTCCCTACCAACTGATATGGGGTGTTTTTAACACCAAGTAGGTGACTTGGGACGGGAAGGTGAACAGAAAAGGGAATTATATCTTGCGGAAGTCCAGTGCTGGAGTACAGAGAAACCAAAGAGATTAAATACCCTAGAAAGACGAGTGCTTAGCCAGGGTAATAACAAAAATCATCAGATCTGCATGGCCCCAAACATGACAATTCATTTTAAATATGTTCTGTAACAAGTTCTGGATTATTGTAATTAACATTGACAGGAACTGACTGAAATACAGTTGGTGAAAACAAGCAGGCAGTTCCCATGGGGAGTAATCAGTGTGATATTTTCTCCTTTCATATTTGACCACTAGGAAGAATTGATCTAGGTGTGAATAGCCTAGAAAATGCCTGTAAACTTCGCTCCAGCCAACAGGGAACTTCCAGTATGGGAACTGAAGTGGGTTTTAGGCTGTACTGGTCTGGCCCAGTAGCTGTGGCCACACTAGCTCTTGTTGCTTTCTCTTCTGGACTGTTGAATCCACGTCTACCTGAGGCTGCTCTAGAGATTTCTGTTGCCTTGGGACATAGTTTTCACTTTGGACAGACAGGATTCGGGGAGATTTCAGTGGCTAGGAACAGCAGGGGTCAGGCTAGGTGGTGGTCTGTCAGTGACATTCATCCATATTTGCATTAAAACAGTGCGGTTGGCTGGAGCAAGTCTTATCTAAACAGTGTTTAACAAGCACGTACACAGTTCAGAGCACTGTTGTGTGCTGCTGCAAGGTATTTTACGAGCATGCTAGAAGGAATGGTTGTTAAAAAGATAAATTTCTCTAAAGTAAAGAAAGTTCCCCAAGCTCTTTCTGAAACTGCATGGAATACATGCTAGGGGGTTTTCTGCATCCTTAAGCCACTTTCAGTACCTGTTTGAGAAAACATATTTTCAAACTCAGTTCCATTGCTTCCTGTAGACCAGGCTACAAAGTGAACACACTTGTTTTTAGATCTCACAATTAGATGGTGCAGTGACTCAGCATGAAAACCAGTCACAGGCAGCAAACATTCCTCCTCTGAGATGAGTTTCTAACAAGCAATCAAAATGAAATGACACAAGCAAAGAGAAGAAATGAATCAGCCCCTCACTCCATATAGATTGAGATTCTTCCTCCTTTAGTATTTTTATTACTTTTCTTTTCGCTGCAAGTACCTGATAAATGTAAGAGGAAGTTAACCAGGATAGAAGACACTTTAAAGTTTTTGGTGTGGTTTGTTTTTTGTGGGTTTTGTTTGTTTGTTTGTTTGTTTTGTTTTGTTCTTTTAATGAGGACAAATATTTTGTCTATCTTAAAAAGGCCACCCATGCAGATTCTTAAATATAAGACTTATCTTTTACTTCCAATGAACCATTAAGTAACCAAAATCTCTGTAGAGGTATTAGGTTAGCTGGAAAAAAAGTTTCCCATAGCAACCTGCTGAATAGTTCTTAATTATATCAATAGTCACAGATTTCTTTTTCTTTTTTTTTAAAAAAAAAACCTTAACATTTGCAGATGAATGACCAGAGTTCTGAAGTTTGATTAAGGTTGAATTGCCTTGAATTGCAGCAGAACATTAGAGAATATGCTGTGTATTGTATTTCAAAAAGTGCATTCATGATTTTCCCACTATGTTGCTTTCATATTAAATAAGAGATAAGAGCGTAATCCTGTGTCCCTACTTCTCATTTAAGTTAACATCCTTCTTTCATGTGCTAGCAAATGGAAAGCATTCAGATATATTCTGTTGAATACAATGCTGGGAGACTGAAAATGTGATTTGGTTCAGCAATGGTATTGCTGCTACTTGTTACTGTGACAACAGAGCTGCAGTGCTCTCTGAATGGTAGTAAATCTCCTAATTTTAAGTATTTAGAAATTGGATGCCCTCTTGGGTTCTTTGCTAGTTGTATCAAGTGTCCAGGTGAATGTTTTCTCTGTGTGCATCTTTTCCCAGTTGAATGTCATGGTAATAAGATGTCATTGTGCAGCTATATGGAGCCTTTCATCCCAGTGAGTTGCAAGCAAAATCTTCAAGCTGTAATGTCAGCCACTGCGGTTCAGTGTGTGTAGGACAGTATGCTTCAGGATTTGGGAAGGACGGTACTGCTGTAATTTCAAGGTAGGTGATAGAAGCAGTAGGTAGTGAGGAACAGCACACATTGAAGTGTGGGTGTACAAACTAGAATGAAGTGCACAGGAAATTGCTCAGACTACAAGGGCTAACGAGCACATCGGTTGGGAGAAGGATGCATGAGACTTTTCACAACCACGTGGCCTTAAACTCACTTTCAGCAGCAGAGAGCTCCCGTAACTTTAGAGTTAAATGGGACAATGGTTAGTTACTCAGACTCTCTGTTTTAGGATGGACGGAGCTGCTCATGATCTTTCTTGAAAAAGATAATGCCAGTGATTAATCATCCTCTTTCTGATTTATGAAACATCTAAGATCTAAAGATAGACCTTCATACACATGGAAGTCACTCAGAAAGGGCAAAGTCATACATAGTTTATATATGTCTCAGCCTTTTTCCTAGTAGTGTGCATGTAGTTCAGCATCTCTTTGGCACAAAGCAGAGTTTTTAAATTTAGTAGCATAGCTTACTGAGAAGATGTAAATTTCTTGGATTTTCCCTGCCTTTATGTGCTACTGTAATCACACCTTTTGAATGTGGGAATCATGTACCTCAAAATAGGGAACAGATTACTGCCATTATTGATGACCGTCTCTGGTGTCCACCCGCTAATGCATCAGCACTGTACAGGCTCCATGTACAGATAAGGAACCATTAGATTCAGCTTTTTGAAACTGGAGCAAATGCTTCTAGGTCAACTGGTGACCCTATTTAAGCCAAAAGCAAAATATTGGTTAACCTCAGTCAACAGCTTTTAACTGTTCAACCCCTTTTTAATCCAGGGGTGAATTTTTTCATGTAAAGCTGTTAAGAGTTATTTCTGTTTCTTATAATACTCTTTTTCTTGTTTTAGCATGGAAGGTACCAATGTGGCTCGTCTAGGTAGGAAATGTTAGACAATATTAGACCTGGGGGCTTTAAAAGAAGAGCGTTTCAGTCTGTTCTGAAAGCCAAAGCAGGACCCAGTCCAACAATACTGATACATTGCTGTAGTTTCAGTCAGAATTCAAAGTAAAGAGAAACACCTCACACATAATTTTTCTAAAGCCACTGGCACTCTCTTTACATTAAAGACTCCAGTGTTTAGCATTTGTAAACTTGGTAACAAACATGGCTAAATTAACTACACGTAATGTAAAATGTTCTCTAAACCCATATCCCTTTCTACTCGACTGCATACAGCAGCAAAGAAGGAGACATATGACAACTCCTAACTTCAGAGATGTTTTAACTTGGATGAACAAAATGCTGGTTAGCATGGGTATCCCTCCAGATGTGAAGTGCATTAGGAGGAACAGATTATAGGAGGACTGCTTTTAAACTCAAATTTCCATCTGCTTGATATAGTTTCCTGCTGCTCCACTTACAGCAATCTGGAATATAAAATAAGTTTGATCAAAGCCATGCTCAAATGCAATTTCCACTTAAGTCAGTGGGAATTTTTGCTTGAACACGAACTACAGGATTTAGTACACAGGATTTCATAGCAATTATTTATTTTAGTGGGAAGTTTAATAGTAAGTGTAATGGCAAACAAATGGGAAATAAGTTGGAATAGGGGATGTGTAAGAAAGTTCCTGTGTTTGCCTAAAAAATTATCCCAGTTATTTTTTAACATTTTTTCCTCTTGTAACACCTGTGTTGTAATAATCAAAAACAATGTTGCATTTTAAAGTTAGCTCCTTTAAATTTTTTCTTCTTCCCCTATTACTCACATTTCTTTTCCGGTTTTTATTATCCTGCCCCAATGGGGATTTTCTTTTAACTTTGTTATAATATAATTGTTAGTGTGTGTATATGAAAAGACCACTGACCTTTTACTGACTTGTGAGTCAGAGGATTAATAGCTCTGCATACGACCTTCTGATAGTAGTGGAAAAATTTCCCTTAACCTGCTTTTCAGGTGAACAAATGGTGAAAATCCTACTTGGTATTTTTTTCCTCATTTATTACAATGGATTGCTTCTCTTTCATAATTGTCTCAGATTTTCAAGTTGTCTATTTTGATTACTAATCTATAGAGTTATACAGATAATGATATAGGTAATAATATAGTCATATGTTCTATATTGGTTTTAAAATGCAGACATTTTGTGCATTTTGGAGGACGTAGCCTCCATAATTGAAGTTATTTTGAAGTGGTTGTTTAAGGTCAGTCTCTGAACTCGTGTGAATAGTTTCAGCGAAATACCGTAGGAAATCCAGAGCCAGTCATTCCAGTGGTCATGCTGGTGGGAGCATAACAAAGTGAGGGAGAGTATCTTGCAATTATGGGCACAAAATAGGTAAGCATATATGTAAGCATATATGGAGGAACAAGGAGGTTATGGCTTTCCTCTGTAATCTATCCAGCCAATGCCAAAACCAGCATTAAGACTTTGGATTTGCCTCCCACAGTGACCTTTAGGGTAAAGCAGATTAGTGAAAATTTTCAGAAGTAATTCCTAATTTTAGAAGTTACGACCACCAATAGCTTTCTCTGAACTTCATGGGAACTAAAAACTCCATCCCCAAGATGTCACTAGTTTCAGACACCCCATATGGAGACATCCAAAAGTGGAAGTCACTTGGGTAAGTTCTGGCCTTAACCTCTGTGTCTCTGAAACCGTTCCATGTAACAAGTAGAGGTTATGAAAAGTGAGAGGGACAGGGAGATATCGTGGGAGAAAGATATTTGGCAGTGGCATTTGCCACAGAGAAAAGGAAAATAAGAAAAAAAGGGACACAAATAGCAAGGAGCTGTTTGGGCTCAATAGCAGGGGAGCAGAGCGGTAAAAACATCACTTTCCAAATGGAACAACGTCCAGTCTGTCTCAACATCCATTTTCCAGGTGCATTATGTAGCCTATAGAGAGCACTGCAGTAGTAAAGCACCCTACCTAGTGTCTGGAACTGGGAGTGTAAAGTAATAATTCATTTGTATGTTATTTGTTTTGATTTTATTTTTAACCCTTCTTACATTGTTTTCAGCAGTGTAGGGCTTTCATTATTTACTGAAAGACAGACTTCTTGTGAGTCAGACTTGCTGAGAACATGGGGGTATACCAAGGAAGTGTATCCCTTAGCAACAGAAAGCAAGTTAGGGTTCTTCAAAACTTCTCTATTCATGTTTTCTCTCATTGTTAATAGGTCTTTTACAGAGAAATTGGCTCACACTTCTTTTGGAGTGCTTTAGACCCAAATGTTAGTCAGGTTTAATGAGACAATTTTGTGAGTTTCATTTGACACCAGACAGTTACTGAAAATCATGTACAGGGTTATATTAATTGTGCCAAAGGTATATACCTCCTCGGGAAAAAGGTAGGGAGAGAGAGTTATGTCGCTATTTTTGTAGGTATGAGCTAACTAACACATAAACTGTAGACAGGGTACATTGTAATTTAACTTGTCTTCATATGGCTTGCATTAGTCAGGCTTTAGGCATTAAGAAACAGGTTGTCCTGTCAGATGTATCAGTTAAATTATTTTAGCCAGAAAGTACTTTAACACTACAGCAGTTACTCTTACACAACTGGGCATATTACCTTTCTGTTTCAGTGACTGTTTTACTTCAAGCATACAGCGACACACACATGGCAGTTAAAAGCAGGCACGCCATGGGCTCTCAGGTCTTATATTGTGAGATACTGTGTGCCTTTCTTTAAGTGACCCTCCCCACTTGGCTCCCCATGGTTGTCACCACCACAATTCCACCCTTCCTACAGCCTCCCCTGTACTTCTTGCCTGAATTCTGACAAAGCTGATGGATCCTGACAGCAAAGGACGAGAGACCTGGTTTCCACTGGTGCTCATCTCCCAGAAGGTGGCCCAAGGCAAGTCAGTCTTAGAGTATTCCCATACATTTCCCATGCAAGGCAGCGGTTGTTAGCACCCAGAGCTCATACCTTAAGCTGCCTGGCTTTTGACATTGTGTGTTTCCACATTGATGATGGCTGATGAACTCCAAACCGCTGCTCCCTATTCATATTTATTGCACCCATAACCCAGACTCTTAGGTACATGTTTAATGAAAAAAACCCAGACAGTTAAAAGGTAATGACCAACTTCATCATCCCCTGTATATAATAAATCACGTGGCAAAATCACTAAAGGATAAACTGGCCAAGTAGCACTGATAAGAAAGAGAGAAATTGGAGAGGAAAATATTTCTCATAAATGGAAATAAAAAGATTATTTTGGTGTCTTTTCTTGTTGGTGGCATAATTCACTGCGCTATTTAATTGTTTTCATTCCAAATAAACCTGTTAAATTTTAAATGGTAAAAAGCAATCTCAGTAAGCTAAAGAAAAACAAGTCTTTATCTAACTATATTGCTTAGTTAAATGAAGCATGTTGCATATTCTGACTTCAGACCTTTCTTTAAGTGTCTTTTCTGGGTTGTTGATTCAGTGAATACTTCATTTATTTTCTGGCAGTTTTCCTGAAAGGAAAGCCAAGGAACATCATCTGAATAAATAATTGTGGTTTATTTTGGCAATATCTTGTAATAGCTCAAGTGGTCAGGTATTTTGTTTTTTAACTGAAGCACCCTATCATCTTGGAGCCTGACCAACAGCTTTCTGCCACTTCATATAACTTAGTTGTTTCACTCTGCTACCTGACCAGATTTTTGCAGTTCATGCAGAGGACTTTTAGCTGAATGTTGCTGTTTCTTATTTAAGATGTCTATCTTAAAAGCCACAAATCTAGCATTAGAATCATAGAATCATAGAATGGTTTGGGTTGGACGGGACCTTAAAGATCATCTAGTTCCAACCCCCGATATTAGGAATAGTAATGTCTTTGTGGTCCACTGAGGGATGTGGCTGATATATTCACAGGTATTATCTTTCTGGCAAATCTGTAAGTGATTTCTGTGGAAAACCTTTTAAAAATAATAGGTAGGAAAAGGAAAGAAGCCACAATCCTATGTATTCAGGTAGTTTTCTGTAAATGGATCCTCCCAAAAGCCTCAGATCTGGGTAAGTTTTGAGCCAAAATACTGATTTGTAAATTTATTTCACCTAAACTTGGAAAAAATTATTTCCAGCAAAAATTGGCAAATCTTTTGTTTGAAAAATTCTTTGTTTTCCACAAAGAAAGAAAGAAAAGAAAAACATATTTCTGTTGCAATATCAATTTTTTATTGGAGAAGAGTTTTCATTTTAAAAAAGTAAGTAGCCTTTTTGGTTTATGCTTGTGTAAGTGCATTTGTAAAGGTAATTGTGACAGACAAGTAAGCAAGTGATTGCATATGAACAACTAAATGTAGGCTGAAAATCTGTCCTGCTGCAGCCCAATGCTGAAGATAGTCTTGAAGAAGGTGGTTGTTCTGAGTTCCAGTTCTGGCTTCTAACATCTGTGGATTTTACCTGGACCCTTGTTATGTGAAATGCATCAGCCATCTCTGGGACTGTGCATGGGCTGGGGGAAGAGGTTTCACACAGGATCTCTTGGCAGTACCAGGCCTAAGAAATGGGACCCTTGAGCTGAAGGGACATGCAGTATTCTTGCTGTAATCTTGCCGTAATCTTGCCATAAGCTAAGAATTGTGCTAAGACTTCTTGGCAGAGCCGATTTTTTAAAGGGAGAGTCTGCAGAAGCACTACTTCACTATCAATGTCCCTTTGCTTCTATTTCTGTGGATAGACTTGGCAGAAAACTCGCGGCATAAGAGAATTTAATGATTCCTTGGGCCATGTTTGTTTTCCCCTTCCCATCTCTATTTTTTTCTTTTCAGAGAGCTATAAAATGTGAAACTGAAACTGCCTACTTTCAGAGATTCGTTAAGGAAATCAAACTTTAATTATTGGTGAGTTCTACCCTGGCATAGCATGAAATGTGACTGCCTGCTTAATGCAATACAGGTCTGTTTGGTTTTGCCAAGAAGAGAGTTTCTACTTAATAAAAACAGCCATTTTCATAAACTGGAGTAGTAAAATGATCTGTAATGATATATGCTAAGCTCAGTGGGTGAGAAGACCAGGCCTGATCTTGGCAGTCAAAGGAGTTGAACTCCAGGTCTTTGACCCTTCGCAGGCTGTTTTGCAGAAGTATGCCTGTGCTGACCATGCTCATACACGGGATGAATTTGGTTTGTGTTTACTTCATCCTTTACTTAAGTGGAAGTGGTGAGAGGCAGCTCTAAGTTGGTACAATGCTATTCAGAGATGCAGGAGGTGATACTTCGCTACTAAACATGCTGCTTGAACCTCCCCTTCCCACCTCTGCCAAGAAATGGCTGCAACTTGGATGCAGACACCTGCAGTCCAGAGTTGGGTGGGGAACTACTAGGTAGGTTGTACTGACCTAGCTGACAGGGTACTGAAATGTGAGTCTGGAAGCCTTGGGCTCTGGTTCCAGGTCAAGTAGAAACCTCCTGTGTGAACTCAGGCAAAACACTAAGGCTTTGCCTCCAAAATAGACATCACTGTCCTTACTGGGTTTTTTGCTGGTAGTGGGTGGGGTTTTTTTGTTTTTAATAAAATCCCGGGGTGTATTTGGACGTAAAGGACTTTGTGAGAATAAAGGGGGCTGGGCTGCATTTTTCGATTTTTTTCTAATCCCCTGAGTTGGGAAACTGAATCTTATTTTTCCTGGAAGACAGGGGGAGGGTGGCAACAAGAATCAATGTGTTAAGCCATTAGTCACCAACTGCTGGAGTACAAATATTGACAAGTGCAAAGGTTTGGTGGTCTTGCTTTTCTGCATGAATATCAGCAATCTATCCCACAAAGCCTGCTTGTACTTCCAGGAGGCCTGTCCCTGGGTAACATGATTATTGCAGCGTAATAGGGAGGTAAATGGTTAGACATGGGTAGCACAGCTTCCACTGAACCTACATTACCCAATGTCTGGTTATGCAGAGTTTTGCCTTGCAACATAAATACCATAAACGTTATGGTTCTAAAATCATCAAATCTCTTTCCTGCATCATACTTCCTCTGAAGGACAATCTTGTAAGTTCACATCTGATCATTTGATTGTGGTTCTCAGGTCTCCATCTTTGCTTCAAAACATCATATTCTCTGAGGCACATCCCCCAGGAAGAATGCTGTAGCTATGTCGTTCACATGCTAGGAATAGAATCACAGTGGGAACTGAGCAATTTTCAAAACTGAAGCACCCTGCAGTGAGATCTGTGAAATGGATGGTCAGTGGGCTCTGAACAGGGATCTGTGAGCAGAGGGGTAGATGGTAGTCTCAAAAATCTTGTCTGTAAAAAAAAAAAAAAACCACCAAAAAAACTTTCCACTGTTGCTAAGTCTGGCTAAGCTCCATCAGCTTGCAACACTGAGTCATTATGTAAGATGAGTCACTGGATGCCGTAAGCAGTTTCAAATCCTTATTGATGAGACCTGCTCAGAGCAAGGCTAGAAGCCTTGGTGTTGGAGATGTCTGCAACCTGGGAGACAGGTACAGCCAAGGAAAAAAGTGTAATATCGGTCCATCACACTGTATACCCTCAGCCAAATTGCATACCCATAGTCCCTTCTGCCCATATCATTCCAAAGCTGAGCATCCTCTGCAAATATTGTGCTGTCACCTCCTTTCTTTCTGAAAATCCCAAATCCCTTTCTGCACAAATCCCAGTTTTCAGCAGACTCTATACCACTCTGGAACCACTGCTTTAGTCTCCCTTCCTAAGAGCAGTACTGCTGTGACAGGTATATACATATATGTATGTAGGTAAATAGCTGCAGAACAAGGAAGAACAGCATTGATTAAGACTTCCACTGGCAGCAGTTAAAATCACAGTTCTGTTCCCAACCCAGCTGTTAAACACACTTCCAGCAAGTTCCATTCCCTTTTGGTGTTAGCCTCTTCTGGAAGCCACACTACATGTGCTTAGCTGGGCAAATAGCTCCTTGGTGTCTCCATCTTCCTAAGCTTGAGACTTGGAAATCCATGATGTGGCCAGATTTCATGGTTGCTTTTATTTTGACAGTATGCATTCATTCTAGATGGTTTATCTAGCTGTTTTAGGTACTCCTTCTTAGGATTGCTATACATAACTCTTCAGGGTCCTTAAAATGTAAGGAGAGTTTTTGGTTTCAGCTAAACTTTTCTAAATCATCTAAAATTACCATTCTTAGAAGCAATCCCAATGAAGTTAATTGATCTTCTCTGAGTAACGAAGAGTTCAGCTTGTTCTTGTGCAGATTGTGTGTTACGTTCTTGTTAGCAGAAGCATTCAATAATGAAAACATCCTGTGTTGGGTTTGTGTGGTGGGGTTTTGGTAGCAGGAGAGGGACTACAGGGGTGACTCCTGTGAGAAGCTGCTAGAAGCTTCCCCAGCTCCAAGTCAGACCCACCACTGGCCAAGGCCGAGCCCGTCAGCGACGGTGGTAGCACCTCTGTGATTGCATATTTAAGAAGGGGAAAAGACTGCTGAAAAACCTGCAGTGGAGAGAGAAGTGGGATGTGAGAGAAACAACCATGCAGACACCAAGGTCAGTGAAGAAGGAGAGGGAGGAGGCACGCTGGAACAGAGATTCCCCTGCAGCCCGTGGTGAGACGGCAGGCTGTTCCCCCGCAGCCCATGCAGATAAATGGTGGAGCAGACATTCCCCTGCAGCCCGTGGAGGACCCCATGCCGGAGCAGGTGGCTGGGCCCAGAGAAGGCCGTGACTCTGAGGGAAAACCCACGCTGGAGAAGTTCATGGAGGACTGCAGCCCGTGGAGAGGACTCCCGTTGGAGAAGCTTGTGGAGGCCTGACCCTTGTGAGAGGGACCCCACGCTGGAGCAGGGGAAGAATGTGAGAAGTCCTCCCCCTGAGGAGGAAGGAGCGGCAGAAACAACGTGTGATGAACTGACTGCAACCCTCATTCCCCATCCCCCTGTGCTGCTGGGGGTGGGGAGGTAGAGGAATCGGGAGCAAAGCTGAGCCCGGGAAGAAGGGAGGGGTGGGGGGAAGGTGTGTTTTTAAGATATGGTTCTATTTCTCATCATCCGACTCTGATTTGAATGGTAACAAATTTAATTGATTTCTTTTTTCCCCAAGTCAAGTCTGTTTTGCCCGTGAGATAATTGGTGGGTGATCCCTCCCTGTCCTGGTCTCGACTCACGAGCCTCTTGTTGTATTTTCTCCTCCCCATCCTGCCGGCGGGGGCAAGAGTGAGCGAGTGGCCACGTGGTGCTTTGTTGCCGGCTGGGCCTAAACCATGACACATTCATTCTTCAGTAAGCCTGCTGTGCTTTACTGGGTTTTGATCCATAAAGTTATTTCACTCCATTTAATTTCTTTTGCCAAAAAATGTCTTCTTCAATCAGCTGTGTTACGTCATCTGTTACCTAGCATCTCTCTGATAAATGTGTACTTAAGGGCCATGATCTATCTTTAGGAGCAGTGCGATGACTCTTACACTTAAGACCTTCCCTTGTGAAAGTAGTCACATTAATAGAAACAGGAACTTTGCCTGAAAAGGAACTGAACAAACTGAGTGAAGAGTCAGGATTTGTCTGGTGGGATGATTCATATGCATTGGGTCCTATGTTTGCACCCATTCCAGTTCTATCATTGGAATTTAGGACATATTGTCTCAATCACTTTCTGCCGATGAAGAGCTGGAAACATGCTCCTCTGCATGTCCTTATGCTAACAGGCAATTAGATATGTGTCTGCCATCTGTGAGTATCCCTGGAAATATTTTTAGCATGACTTAACTGTTTAGGGTTGGGGTGCTGAGAATCAACTGTTTCCAGTATATCATCCAGTGCATTTTTGTCTTTGACACATCAAGTTTTAGACTTGGTGCTAAAAACACGGACCAGCTTTGCTCATAGGAGCAACTTTGTTCGTAGAAGTGCGAGTCAGTTATTTCAGGGACTGTTCCTGAGATCAGGCCCTAGATTTTTCAGACCCAGATGGGAAAGAAACTGTTTTTCTCCAGTGAATCTACTATGCTGTCCTACCCTGGGACATATTATAATACAGCATATCATAGGGCACCATCCTGACGCGGGAATGAACTATAGTTCTGGAATTTTTGCCTGGGACTTATATCTGGAAATGAGTATCTTGGTCATTGAATCTTTTTAAGTTTCTATTTCTATAGTGTAAATCAAATCCTACTTCTCATTCTTAACCCCTGACATTTGTTGTGAGGCATGTTCTACACAGAGCAAGGTTGTACAAGTTTGAGGGCACTTGGGTACAAGTTCTGTCAAGGTGGCTTTAAGGCTTTCCTTTATAAGCAGGCAGTAGGGTTAGTATGGTTTATTGGTGGACTTGGCAGTGTTAGGTTTACAGTTGGACTCGATGATCTTAAAAGTCTTTTCCAACCTAAATGATTCTATGATTCTATGGTTCTATGGTTTATTTTTTTCTTACTACACAGTGGGTTGAAGCTCATGATTTCTAACACCTATTAAAAGACCCTGTGTATTTGGAGCACTTGAAATATGTCGTTACACGTCAGATCTGTGCCCTTTCTGGTTATTCTAAATCTGTTCCACACCGTCAGGCTCTTCTCCCTGGGATTACGCTAGTTAGGATTCACTGTTGATTATATCACATAAGCACATCGCACCAGATAGCTACCACCCAGAGGGAAAAAAAACCCCAAACCCACGCAAGGTTTTAAAGTGTAGAATTTGCTAATGCTATTCTGTCAGAAAAGGCACAAGGACAATGTTTCTAGGGCAACGAGCTGGGGTTATTACTGAGACCTGCTCAGCAACAGCGATAGAGCAATTTGCTCATTGTCTGATGTTCCCCTTCTGAAGCAAAGCTAGTAATACTTTTCTACCTCATCCGTAACTCTGAAGGGAGGGGCAGTCTTGAGGATGAAATCCCAGACTCACTGGCAAAATTCCTGCTCAGTGAGTAGAATTTTGCTCCCGTGCTGCACGTTTTGCTGTGGATAAATTCTATATAGTTGCACACAAGTTCCTACAATTACATACATGCCTTTCCATAGCATTTTTAATGATACTTGGCAGTATGAAGATGATGAATGCCTCAGGAAAAAACCCAACATATGGATAAGTAACACAGACCACCAGCTTTGAGACCACTTCATTATCCAAGCCACATTCTCCCAATGGAGTTCCCACTGTGCAAAAGGATTTTCAAGGAAAGCTCTGTGCAGCCTCAGCAAGCTTCATCGTTTTAGAAATGACAGTTGTGTCTGAGTGCTTTGCAAATGAAAGAAAGTAGGGAACAAAGTCTCAGATGTTTTGCTTACCTGGTACATTATGGTTAGTTTTGCCCTTTTTCCTGCATTTTCAGTTGGGCAATCAGTTTCTGGGGAAGTTTTGTGGCTTTTTCAAGATGCAATATCATGTGTTGCTATTTATAACTGCTCAGGGTTGTGAAAGCAGAGGATTTATCAGAGAACACAGAGGCTGATGTAAACTATTTGCAGATCATAGCATTGGGTAGAGGGACAGTGGAAATGCCCTTCTTTTTACTGCAACGTGTAGATTTTCAGACCTGCAGAGGACACAGAGCATTGTGAAAGGAGACAGTAAGAGCATGGAATGAAAAGAGCTATACATGCAATGCACGGTATGGATCACATCATCTATTAAAAGTCACAGCATCTATAAATAGATCAGATCTTGAAGCTGAGGTAAACAGCCACCAGTGGCTATTGTGTGGACATGGGTCAGATGTTAACAGCTAGGGAGAACTCAGATCTGTTTAGCTGTGGTTTAACTGTTCGGCTCTGCCCTGCAGCAGGGAGAGGTAATGGGTGACCTCCTGAGGTCCTTTCCTGCCGTCATTTCTGTGATTCTGAAAGCTACATGTAAATAGTCCACGTTGAACTCAAAAAGCCATCAGGAGAAAGAAAATGGCTGTGACAAGACCATTCATAACTCACATAGTTGTTTTTGTTAGCATAACTACAGCAAAGCTAAAATAAAGCCAACGATGCAGAGCTCTCTTTGAAAGAAAATCTCAGTCTCACAATTATTTCCTGTATTAGTGAATGATAATGGAATAAACACGGAAATGGATGCACTTACATAAAAGAGAGAAAATAGAAAGATACTTAAATGAAATACTGCCGTTTTGTCAGTTTAGCTACTTACCATACCAATATGAACATGGACTATAAAAGCAGCACTGCTAATTCCTTCATTGCTTGGGTTCTCAGGCTCTACAAAATAAGCTTTTCATGGGGTAGTTATTACCTATTACTGCTTACGTATCATTGCGGAAAACAGCAGTCACATTGGACTAAAATGTGAGTAGAAGCACTGGCTACTGTAATGTCTGTACAAGTAATGGTGTAAGACATAACAAGAAATTCTTGTCACTTGCTAACCTTTATGAGTCACTTAATAAACGTTAAGATGACTGGCGCCCAGTGCTGTGCCCCATAGAATATCTTACCAAAAGTGGACAACACAGAAATTATATCTTCAAAATAAGGTGTCTTATGATATAAGGCACACCTCTAATGCTGAAGAGGGCTTGACTGGACTAGTACCTGCATGGAAAATCCATTAAAGCTCCTGTATATAGGAATATTTGACTAATCTGAATGACGCTCCAAAGTGCAGTGGTTGAACATTATTTATTCTCCTGCATGGATACTCTTACTCAGAATGAAAGTAGGTTAATATAATTTCTTCTCTTAGGGCTAGATTCAAGCAGAGATTTAGGAGCATATAGCCTGAGTTATCACAAGGCCTGTGTCCCAAGTGTAAGGAGCATTACCTGCTACACAGGGATATCTTTCATTTGACACTTAGGACTGAAAAGATTTGGACTCCTTATAATTTGGACCATTTGTTTTACAGCTACTTGCCCTGGCTAAATTTCAAGTAGCGTTAAGAATGGACTAAAGAAAGAGGGGAAAGGGGACTTGGAAAACATGGAGGATGTCCTCTTGTGAAGACTGTAGATATTCTGAATTTAATTCTCTGCTTAAACATAGCTTTCCTTCGTCACCTTGACACATCAGAGTTTCCGTCTCCTTTCCTTAGAGTTTAAAGAAAAGAGAAGGATTGGTGACTGAGGGGTGGGGAATAAGTGTACTTTTCAGAGAGCAATCCTATGAAGGCATCTTCAAGAAGGTCAGGTTTTCAGAGGTTATGTTGGGGGAGAAAAATAAGGACCTGAGAGAGGTGAGAGGCTGGGCTGTGTGGGAGATGGTATTGCAGAGATGATAGTGGAAGTGGAAGAAAAAAAAATGACTAATGGAGCACTGTGGCTAGACAAGTATATGGACTATAATAGGGACAGAGAGAAAAAGTCTATGGAGGAGAAGAGACTGTAGAAGTTGACAGGTGACTGCTTGAGGTCCTAAATGATATTAAAGTTCTTCCAGTGGGCATGCTGGATCTGTCTCTTCCTCTGCCTTTTATAGCTCTGGAACTAATTTTACAGATTAAATAAAGTACTTTGTCGACTTGGTGTGTCTGGCACTGAATTTGTAAATCCATCCTTTCTATTTCAGTCAGGCATGACTGGGTGAACAACCTCTATCACTAAAAGAAGTGACATGAATAATTCTTCCTTGAAATAAGGTCAATGTTATCCTCATGTGACTTCAGCTGTGTGGAAGGAACAAAGACCTACATCAACTGGGTGCTATTAGCAACACTGGGTGCAGACATATTTTGTCATAAGTCTCAGCTAATAATTAAAGAGTCATTACAATTATCTCAGTTTTTACAAGAACCACAGTGTTCTTCATAGAAATGTATTTCAGCATCAAACTCACCTTGGGGTGAAGGAAATTTTGTCATTACAAAGCAACTTTTGTGTTATGCCCAAAGCTCTGCATTCATAGTGCACATTTACTAAAAAAGTTGCTAGTATTCATACTCTGCTTGGTCTTTGTCATCATAAAGCCTTTTCTTGTCACATTAAAATGCAGTTTATGGAAATTTTTTTTGGTTTTCTGTTCCTTTATGTATTTCTGACTTCCCATTTCAGTATATAACATAACTGATTTAAACTACTATTGTCAACTACCTTTGCTATACATATGATATTTTTAATGTAAAAAAAATGGTAATTTGGTGCAGCCTGCTGCTGTTTTTAGATAGCATCAGAAGGGAATGGTTTTTTTAAAATACACAATCTTAATCTAGCTTAATTTAGTGTGGAAAGGTTATTTTGTCCTTACCACAAAAAGAAATGGACAATTCTGTAGATGATTTTTTCTACAGAATGATAGAATAGCACCAGTGGCCATAAAATAGCAAAATGCAGTATGTCTTGCTAGTAGAAAATGACAGTATCTTTAGCGAAATGAACTTGCATAGATTTTTCTTTGATTGTTAAAAGTATCCTGCATTAAACAGTAGGTAATCTCTTTAGAAATGCTTAAGTTCCCAGTTTCACTGCCATATTATACTTCTGCTTATCTGTCAATAGGGGTTCACATTCTGCACCAAGTCTATCTAAATCTACTTACAGAAAGGAATGATAAGGCAGGTGTATTACATTGGAAGACCTACATTGTTTTCTTCTCATCTTCCTTACTTAACTGTAACCGTTCTCAGCATAAATTAAATAGCATAGGTTGGAAAACTTGTCTTTCTCATATATACTGATTTTTCAGTTCTATGTATAATATTAAATCCATGCTATACAACTTTTACAAACATACCACCAGCTTCAAAAACATAGGACTTTAAAAATAGCTTGTGGAAAGCTTATGATCTAATATCAAATCATCATGAAAATTCTCTCTACCGTACAGTCCCTTTTGTTTACCATGGAGAAAGGTTATGTAAGAGTTTTTTTATCAATTGATGTTTTGCTTCAACTCTTTCAAAATCTGCAGTTATTAATGGTATCTCTTAGCCCAATTCTTAGCCCTAGCTGAGTGTTCAGTGCAGGACTTAGGATATAGGTGCAAAATCCCTTCTCCGTTTACTGCCCAGTCCAGATGGATGACGAGTTGATCTGGATCCCAGCCCTGGGACCTGCAGGGGCTGCCCTCGACTGCAGGGGCTATGGCAGGAGCCAAGGATAGTGATGGAGCAGGTACATAAGGAGCAGGCTTTCCATTGCCCAAAATAATCCTAGGTGACTTACAACAGCAAAATCACAAATAACCTATGGGAATCACAAAGTCTGCCTAAATTTTCGTATTACAAAACATTTAGGACATGCACCTTTGGAAGGCCTGTGAACAGATTGCTGCCAGTTGTGAGCAGCAGCAGGAGGCCGAGTGCTGTGTTCACTGGAGTGCTGCACTGCAGTTATCTCAAACCAGAGGATACAGTCGCTCCCTCCCTCCTCCTCTAAGGAGCTGGGGTAAAGCAAGAAGGCAAGATCTGCATTAGCCTCAGTGGCTTCAATATTTAAGTGGTTTGGCTGACACTATTGACTGGTTTTTGTACAGAGGAGACTATTGCCAGGTAGCAGCCAGCAGGAGGGAGGAGGATGTTATGGATAGGAATCTGTCTGGAGTTCAGAGGACACAATGCTATTTTTGAAATTGCTACTCCCTTGCACCAGTGTTCATTAGCATATTCAAAGGTCATGCTAAGTACATATAAGGCATCGTGAGGCCTTGCAAGAGAGATCAGAAAACAATATTCTGTACTATAGGTTTAGTGAACCTTCTCAGATTACTCAAGAGAAGATATCTAAAATGTCAGCTGGTCTGGCAAATATGTGGAGTAGTTGGTGCTGCTGGGTTATGGGAACCACTTTCTGTAACTCCCAGATTATCTTTTCATCATCATATTTGACTATTCTGGTGAGTTTACCAAGGTTGGGTAAAAGAAAGCAGATGGAGATATGGTTTTATATCTTTTGCTGATTTTACAATATTTGTTGATAAACTGTTTTCATTATTGGAACCTGGCACAGGTCACAGAAGACTGTATTTGAGTAATCTTTTTTCTTTATTATTGATTTAACTGTCTTTTGCCCTGCTTGCATAAATACAGCTAAAATTAATTATTTTTACGTTCTGTTTCCCAGTGGTGGGCAGCTATTTCCAGTGACAGTAATTACTTTTTTTTTAAGACTAGCAGATTGCACAACTCTGGTTTTACTTCACAGTCTTTCTAGGCATAGCTGTAGCCATTAACAGCAGATTTCAGCTCTTGTATTATAAAGGCACAGAATTCTGGCCAAACTCATCAGTCACTTCAGTGATGTGGGAATATGACCAAAAGGCAATTTCTTATCCATTGAAAATAGGTCAGGAGATTAAAAAGGGTTGAACAAAGGCAGAGAGCCATTAACATGGGTTGGAAAGTAAATTCTAGATATAATAATTTATAAAACTAAATTAAAGTGGGACATATTTGATTTTAGGGAACTACAGTGATCTAGATCCTTTGCACCTTTTAATTTATATAAGCCAGTTTACATAAGCTGGTTCCTTTGAAGATGTGGGAATTAAATTTACATGTAAGCTCTGTTTTTCTGAAGAATTCAGTGAATGTACTTTTCCTTAAAGCCAGTGGTCCTTTTTAACACTGCTCCTTCTTCTGGTGACATAATATTTTAGTGATTGGAGAATTAGAAATGAAAAACTGAGTTAATGCCTTTTTCTTTCTTACACAAGCTACTGCTCTGCTAAACAAATTGTTTTGCACTTTCCAGGGTCCTGCCTCCAGGGTCCAATGCAGGGCAGTCAAAAATGGAACTTGCACACCCTAACTGTATTTAGACTGGTTTTCCAGAAAAGAAACCGAGTCTGATCTCTGAATTTAACCTCACATCTAAACAATGCAACATACTGAAGCCATTAGCTCTTTAGCGCTAAACTTAGCGATGAGGAATTCCCTAGATGATTTTTGTGTTCTAGGGCTGCTACCACACAAGATTCATGGGCATGTGAGGAATATTCAAGATGCTTAACAAACATATATATATATATATAAACTACATTACTCCCCAAACTGCCTGGTGAACTAACATTCTCTTCTAACGTCACTAATTAGGTCTTGAAAAATTCTGTGGTGTCACAGATGTTACTGCAGAGGAAACCACACTGGCAAGCAAGGAGGACATAGTAACAGCACTTTTGTAAATTTAACAGAATAGAAGGCTTAACCCTTTTCGTGTTAGAACAGGGTCTGATGTTTTACATTAAATGTTTTCATCCATTTCAAGGTGTTAGTACTTTTCCCCTGGAAAGAGGTTTGGCAAAGACTGGCTGGACATTTCACATAGACTCCATTTCATTCTGTCCCCAGGGCCAAATGCCAGCATATCAAAAGGTGGATCTTTGATTAGTGGAAGGACACCAGATTACAGGTTCTTTGGAGTGATCTGGCTTCAGACTCTACTGATAAAACTCAGAGCAAAGTCTAGCTCCACAGACCAGAGGGAAAAAACCATCTGCGATCCAAGTAAAAAATAGTCATGCAATATAATTTTCAAAAATATATGCAAGCAATGCCGGTGGCTACCACAAGTTTGTTTCACCACTTCATGACCCACTCAGTCTTGTCTGTTCTCAGAATCACAGAACCACAGAATGGTTGAGGTTGGGAAGGACCTCTGCAGGTCATCTGGTCCAACCCCCTGCTCAGGCAGGGCCACCTAGAGCAGGTTGCCCAGGACCATGTCCAGATGGGTTTTGAATATCTCCAAGGATGGAGACTCCACAACCTCTCTGGGCAACCTGTGCCAGTGCTCAGTAACCCTCACAGTAAAAAAGTGTTTCCTGATGTTCAGACGGACCCCCTTGTGTTTCAGTTTGTGCCCATTGCCTCTGGTCCTGTCACTGGGCACCACTGAAAAGAGCCTGGCTCTGTCCTCTTTGCACCCTCTCTTCAGGTATTTGTATACATTGATGACATCCCCCCGAAGCCTTATCTTTTTCAGGCTAAACAGCCCCAGCTTTCTCAGCCTTTCCTCATAGGAGAGATGCTCCAGTCCCTTCATCATCTTCGTGGCTCTTCGTTGGACTGTCTCCAGTATGTCCATGTCTCTCTTGTACTGGGGAGCCCAAAACTGTATGTAGTACTCCAGGTGTGGCCTCATCAGTGCTGAGTAGAGGGGAAGGATCACCTCCTATTGCCTTTCTTTTCTGTTTTCTTCCTAAAACTAGGATCAAGGGCATTGTACTTTCCAACATCTTTATCCCAATTAGGTAAATGATATTTACTCTTATAAAAAAATAAAATAACATTTTCTTGTCAAACTCCTGGGGAAAAAATGATTTAATAGCTGTAGATTGACATCTGGAGCAGTCCATTGGAAGTATCTTCTCTGCCCACAGGTGTAGCAGAAACCATTGAACTTTCACAGTGGTGCTTCATAGTTTAGTCCCTAGCTTGGGTCAAGACAGAGGATATTGGAAAGTTTCTAACGCTTATTTATGTACTTCAAATGGTGGAAAATTTGTTTCTGCATTTTGTAAGTTATTCCTTTTGCTGTACCCCTTATTGCTAATCTGAAATTGAAGCTTTGGCTTCTACCCATTGGATTGTTTCGTATGTTTGTATACCAAATTAAAGACTTTTCTCCCTGTGAAGTAATACAGTCTTCTCAGGCTCCCTGTAAAGCAGGTTTTCTGCTATTCCTATCATTCTCTTTAGGAACTTTCAATTTTTTTTACATTTTCTTTTGAAATATGGACACTGGGCTGTACTATTTCAGTCATGGTCCGTCTGCTGTTGCGTGTGGTGGCATCAGATATACCCATATTAGCACAAGCCACATACTAATGCTTCCGTCTTTCTGAATCTACCCAGAAGTTAGCTAAAAAATGTAACTGCTGAGGCACAAGGTGGTTGATTTTGCTCACCCCAAAAACATTATTGGTGGGGTGGCTGACTCTGAGGCCCTTTGTCATGTTCCAGCTCTTCTCTCCGCGTGGCAGTGTGGAAGTGCACCGTACATGGATAACCGATGTCCTCGATCTTACTCGCTACAGCCATGGCTCATTAGAAACATCAGCAGTGTGACCACACTGTGCATCAGGGTGCTGCGAGCCGCCAGGCCTCCCCTGGAGCAGGCAGGGCAGGGCCTCCCAGACAGGACCATCCCACCGCCCCCAGCCTGGGACCAGGGCAGGCTGGGGAGCATCGGGGACAGGGATATGGCCAGGCTGAGATGTCAGCCTGTGGATAGGGGCCAGCATCAGGCCTAGTGAGGGGAACCAGGGTCAGACAGCCCTGGGATGGTCAAGCTCAGGTGGGAGGCAAATGGTAGAGGCTTGGCTCAAAGCAGCTCCCGCGGGAAGAGGGGTCAGCCCTTGCTGAGGCTCCCAGCAGTGCTGCCTGGCAGCCTCTTCCCACAGCCACCAAAGGGACCCTGAACCCCCAGCCAGACCTCTGGGAGCAGGGATGCTCTTGGGGCCCTGGCAGCATACCAGCTCTCATCATTATAGTGGGAGCTGAGGTTCAAACACTGACTTTTGCTTTGTTTAATCTGTTAATTTATTTGGCTGTCTCATTCCTGAGTCTAGCATCACCTACATGGATGAGGACTGAGTAATTAAGCCCTTTCCCATTGTTAGGTCAGGATATAACCTGCTGCAATGGGAAGGATGCTGGAAGTGCCTGTGCCCAAGGGTGGAGAACATGCGTGAGAGGAACTAAGCGTAAATGCTTTTGAGTGCTGTGTTTGCAGGCCAGACGTACAATTTGGTGAATCTGGTTGTTACATTGGCCAGCAATGAAACTAAAACCTCAGAGCGTGTCATGTCCTTGGAGCTGTGGATTTTCAGCGAGAAAATGTGCAGGGAGACTATAGTCCCCATATGCACTCATTCCAAGTTCCTAATTGATCATGTCTGCTATTTTTTGTCATCCTCACCCACCTGCCAGGGAGATAACTGGGAGCTAGTAACTCCCATGTTGTAGCAGGTCACTGGGAATGCCTCAGTGCCATCAGCCCCGGGCTGGAGAAGAGCATTAGGCAATTCGGAAAACGTTTGGCAAAGCTGCTATTAAGGACTTCTCCCTTCCCCAATCACCTAGTTGATATTCATGATGCTAATCGAGATACTAGCTGTCCCTGCCTGTCTTTTCTTTTCCAGGCTGATGAAATGCAGTGCTCTCTTCCTGCTAAAGGAGGCAACAAGTGGCAGGTAGTCACAGAGGGTGTGGAGTAGGTCTGTGGAAAACCAACAGGCAAGTGGAAGTGTCTCATAACATGGCTTAAGCTCAACAAGAAAACTACACTAGACTACCTCTCCTATTTGGTTTTTGGTACATAAAATTTGTGAAGTTCACTTTTAGCATGTGGGTGTACTGCCATTTTGGGTGGGGATGGGGAATGCGGTACTAACTTATTTTGAGAGTGGGTGATCGTGATATAGTATTTCCTTGTCCGAGTGATTGTAAGGCTGCACCCTGGTGCTTATCTGTACTGTCCCTACGGTTCAGCTCCTGTCTATTATGGTTATCACTTACAATAAAAGGACATTGATTTACAAAACACTTGAACTTTATTAACAAGGTGTTGTTGTGGGATGATGAAGTCAATTGAGAGGTCCATAGGAGGAAGAGGTGACTTGATGGAGTATGATGTACCTATGGGTCAGTGGCAATGGCTTGCATGCCTTCAGCTCTGTAGCTCTGGGGTTATATTTCCTGTGGTTGCCCACGTCTTCCCTACTGTTGTTTCCAGTAGTTCTGTCTTGCGTTTCATTGTCTGGATTGCATCCAGCTGCAAGTCTTTCAGTCCTTCTTTGCCATTCCCAGAAGGATTGCCATACTAGAGTGGAGCAGAGGTCTGGTTACTTACCATCCTCCTTGTGGCAGAGGTAGATGCTTCAGGAAAGTCCATAATAATAAGACACTTCTGGGGGGATGCTTTCCCAGGTATACCATCCTAACTTGCCACAGTCAACACCACAGGATTTCCTGCTTCTGTTGGTGTTTTGTTGGCCTCTGGAAATAAGCTCACAAAATACATGCTCACCACTCTTTTTTTCCCTATGGTTCAAACATTCACCAGAAATTTTGCAGAGGTATAGAAAGATATTGCAAAAATTTGCTCCTTGAGGTCACGGGTGAACTGAAAAAACAAAGAACAGATAATTGTTCCTAGTCCTTTTATTTCCCCACTTAAAAACATATATTTAAACCTTAATTAGAGTCTTGAAGCAAGCACTCCATTTAAGGCCTTGGGTGCTGTGTATTTTTTTTCCCTACTGTGCAAGATCAGCATCTTATAAAACTTCTCCTGGGAATACTGAAGTAAAGGGATAGGGAAGGGTAAGCAGAGGAAGTATTTAATGAAGGATGTTAAACTATTCCAGACAGAATCCTTGAGGGAATATCTTTCAAGAGGAATCCCTAAGTGGCAGGAGACAAGCTGGGAAAATATGCAGCCAATATCTTTTATAGCCTTCTGAGAAGGGCTGGTGGAATAATATGAGGAGTGTTTTCCTTTCTTGCCACATTCAGTTTCTTCCTCTGTGCTGCGCTGGCAAAGTGTTCAGCATTCTGTAAAATACTGCCTTTAAATACGTGAATGCTAACAGGTTTCTATGGCTATAAGCCATGGGACTGAGCGTGGCTACCTCCAGTGAGTTTTTATAGGCTTCTGCCAAGTGACCTCTCTGGCTCCCTCCCCTCCTCTGCCTCTCCAGTGGTGGCTCATCACCGTATGTCTGCACTGGGAGATCAGAGCAGACCCTCCGTGACCGTGGCAAGCTCTTCAGAGCACCATAACATTACAGTGTAGATGTTGCCGCTGCTTCCCATCCCCTAAATAAATACTGCCATTATACTTTCTTCTTCTATCACATGGCAAGATAGGCAGAGCATAACCTGAAATCTGCATGGCACAATCCACTACTCAAGTCTGTGTCTGAACAAAAAAGGTGGGTTTCTGATACACACACAAGGCAAGTTTACATATCTGTGACTGAGTTTGTAGCAGGGAAAAAAAAAAATCCTGTTCTAGTTAAAAACCACGTATATTAGCTGGGAAATAATGTAATTTAATTTCTGTAAGCTATCATCTTAGATGTCTTTTCCCTTAGTTGCTTATATGTGTGTATCACATTTCATACCACACATTCATTCATGTAACATAATCAATGAGTGTGTTTTGTGTGCACCTGTCATATAATTTGCTCCTCTACTTTTCTATACGATGGCATTACAGTAAATTAGTTTTGTCATACAAATACTGCACAATACACTTCATATGGTTTAAATATGTTTAATTAATGTATTGAATTGCATGCTTTAAAAAGATCAACAAATTATCATGTACTATATCACTGAAGTGAAAATGCTGCCATCCCCAAGCACTGTCTTTTGCTCTTGCATTCAGCCTATGCTTTTGGCAATAATAAAGGTGCCTTTTGGGGTTATGTGAGAATAGAGGAGGGCACTCGTTGGAAATTACTGAACTGTTTTAAAAGAGGATTTTAGTGAGTTTGAGGAACCTTATGATCCATTTTCAGGAAACTCTTTTGGGTTTGTTTGTTTGTTTGTTAGGTAGTGGAGAATAAGAAAAAAAGCTTGCCAGAGAAGAAATGGAAGATGATTTGGAAGCATGTGAATGAGCTAGAGGAAAGACAGGATCCTCACATTTTCACTCATACCTGTTTTCATCGGCTGGGAAGGTAGGGGCCAGAGATGGTCACTCAAAATTTAAGTACAGTAAACATTACTTTGAATTTAAGGTTATTGTTCAGGAATTTGACAAAGATTAGTGTGAGTATCAAAAGTTTAGCTGAGTTTTGTTTCTTGTGGAGTAATAAAAGTTCAGGCATCTGAGTGAGATTTTGGGCTCCGTCTCTGTGTTAGGGTTGGACCTGGACCAATGCTGGGCTTTCAGACAATTCATCGTACTTGTTCTTTGCCTCTCCGTCCAAGATGATCCATGGCTTCCTCTCTGCACCTTACTGACCATGTAGTTCATGTTCATTGACAGGGAATAGAAGCAGGAGTGTAGCAGCTCATAATATAAAAAGCTTTCTAATATTATTGGGACTTTGAATTATGGACAGCAGCATTCAAAAAGTTTACCAGACACTTGACTGTTGAATGTGAGAAGACCTGCATTCAGATGGCTGCATCAGTGTAAGTCACCATTTCCACTGCTCTGATGTGGCCCACTGGGAAGGGTTTGCACTTCTAGAAAGGAGTATGCCAAATTATCAGCAGGATGTGTCAGTGACAGGTAGATATGGGCATGGTGCATACGCGTCTCTACTATAGCAAAGTAAATTCTCACGGTGTAATTCCTGTGCTTAGACCAACACTTTTGTCGTGATTGCATCGCTTTCTCAGCTGTCACCCTGCAAAGCAAACTTATTTTCCCTGACCTTTAAGGTCTTTTGAAAATCACTGTGGATCCCAAAGCACAAAATAATATATAGTTTAGCTATTATACATCTAAATATACATGCACACAGAGACCCCAATCTTATCTATGTTCTTTGCTTCTTAGTTCATAAGTTTACTTTCATCCACACTAAAATGTTGATACGAGACAGATGAATGGGATGATCCACTTCTCTTTGTAAAATCAGCCTATACTTATCATTGATGCTGTAACTACTCCTGGTCACATATTTAATAATACACATGCACTCAGCTTGTTGCTGAAACAGCAGCTTACTTATAAGATGATCTTTAAAATGTCGATTTATTTTTTCTGTATTTCATGGAAAAGGCATAGGAGTTTTTAACAGAAACGTCATGAAAAAAATGAACATGAATCAATCCACTCTATGATCAATATATTATAATCTATTGAGAATCTGGCCTCTAGAAAAGCAATAACTCTGCCAGAAGAAATATGCACGTTTTTCCTGAGACTTTACTGAGGTCACATGCAAGATTTCAATGGGCTTTTCATCAGGTGGTTTGTTCTTACATTTAAAAGGCAGAGTAGCTCCTGGGATATAACATGGCCTTAAGGATAGGCTCCTGGGCCCCCAGGATAGACTCATACCTACAGCGAGCCTAAAAAACCCAGTGTAATCAACCTCTCAAATTACAACGCAATGTGGCACAGATCTCTTCAGGTGATTCCTCACCCCCAAGCCAGAAAGCATAATCACCTAATAATTCCTAGTTAAGTGAGGGTGCGGTCATTTGCTAAAATCTTTGTTTGCAAAACATAAACAAGTTTTTCTTCCTTAGGGAAGAGAGAAAAGGAACAATTTTAAGGTTGGTGTTTTTTTCTTATTCAGGTCAGACCATTCAGAGCACAGAAGTGCAGATAAGATGAAGCTTCCATTCACCACCACGCAATGGGGAGACAAGCTTAGTCATGGGTGTTCTTGGAGCGTTCTTCTCTTCCTTCCATACACCCAGAAAAAGTAGATATTTTTCTCTGAAAATTGCTAAAGAATGAATCATGTAGAGGCTCACTTAACCATGGTCATAAAGCCTTGAACATGTGCCTAGCTGCTCCAATCTCTGGATATGGCAATTACCTGGTATCTGCTCAAGTTATCTCAGGTCAATGTAAGTCTTCACTGAAGATATTAGCTGCTCCCATCTGGTTTGGGCACCCACATTCCCAGAAGTGGTGTTGCTCTGTGATCTCCAGGCTTGACCTCCCTTGAGTTTGCTATTGAACCTCTACTGGGTTTTTGGCAGTAAATAGCTATTTACCCTCTGACTTGTAAATCCCCAGAAAGGCAATGAAGGAACTGCAAAGTGAGATTGGTCTGTGTATTAAGAATGACATTTTGAACTGAGCCTAATTACTGCAATTTCTGTGCAGGAAAGGCAGCTCAAAAGATCCCTCATGGAAAAAAATTTGTGTTGTGGGACAAAATGTCCCTCTTCAAAAGCAGATCCTCAGAAGTGCATGAGTGTCAAGATCTCAATTAGACTTTATTTAAAAAAACCCCAAGTCATATTTTAAATTGAACAAAGCATATGTCCTGCCATGAGAGTGTTTGGAACTGTGTACAGGACAAACTGACTGCAGTTTTGTTTTAAGGCTGGCACTACAACTATTTATATGTGTAAATTATTAATTTTATAACTTGATATGAACATGTATTTTACATTTTATGCAGCCAAAGTAATATTCAAGCAGTACTTCCTCAGAATAACATCTGGCAAACATCCTACAAAATAGATGAATTTTAATAGAAACATTAATTTAAGAGAGGACAACAAATCTTTGATATAAGTTTTATTAGCAAGCCATTCAGAGGAGAATTTAGGGAACAGTACTTTCATGGTTCTGCATTAGGAGGAAAAATTGCTTTAATTAGAGATGGTAAGTGATCAATTCTGCATGCTATGATGAGGAGGACAGCTCTAGTAATTATATATACAATAAGATGTCCAAGTCCATGGACATCTGTTCCTAATCATCAAACTCAGAATATAGAAAAAGCTTACATTTATATTCATTTTGTACCACAGAAACCCAAATCCAAAATATTTTATTGTGGTCTTTATGCAAAAATGTCAAATCTATTTTTAATAAAATAAAAAAAATAGTAAAGTATACGCCATATTTTCATCAACATAACTGAAAAAATCTTTATGATACAGATAAGCATTTAAGTAGGCAGAGGTACCACATTATTTATGGCCTGGCTATACACAACATGTATAATCAGTATTTGTTAGATTTTTTTTTGACAGAATAATTATATTGGTACAACTACTGGTGTGGATATAATTACAGCAATATGAATGTGCCTTATATTTTATAGGATTTATTCTCCTTCCGATGCAAAAGAAGTCTATATACTAGTATAAAGCACCTTTGTAGGTATATAAATGCACCAATACTTGTAGGATAGAAAAGAAAGGGCAGAAATACACTGCTTTAGTTATCTTAAGTAATCCAGAAGAAGACATTTTGACTTCTTACTCAGGCAGTTTAAAAAAAAATCTTGTTTTCTGTTTGTTTGTTTAACTTGGATCATACTGTATTCTAAAGACAAAGTGGAGGACCATGATTCTTGAGAGATAAGGCGTGAGAGTTAAAATGTATACTCACTGAGCCTCTCAAAAATTTTCCAGTAGTAGATAGGGACTTCCTAAATAAAAAGGCAAGGAGACGAAATAAGATAAAGCAATATCACCACTCACCCATATTGAAGACAATGTTTTTGTAGCCATATTGATCAGAAAGATGTAAGAAGAACCAGAATTCTGATTTTCTTCCCTTATAAGGTCTTTCGCTGTTCTCTGTTTCAGCAACTTAAAAAAAAACCAAACAAAACCAAAGAAAAAACCTGACAACAAACGAACCCAGAAAACTGTACTGTCTTACTGGCATTTCAGCAGGATGGTAACTGCTGAAAGCCAACTGTAATTTTCATTGCCAGCTAGAGATGTCCCAGAAATGAAGTTTGCCTGTACTGACAATTGTACAGTGGAGGCTTTAATTATTAAATCCAGATAATAAACTACTGCTTGTTCATTGACTAATAGAACTGGAAAAGTGAAGTCTGATCCCTAAAATTGTCCATTCCCAAAGATCCTCTTTTTTTTTTTTTTTTTTGGAGAAAGGGAATTTTTGTTTACATCATATACTTGTTTTCCTTGGAAGCTGTGGGAGAACTAGAAATATGAAAACTCAACAACTGCAAACCAGCAGGGAAGATATTTTAAACACTTTATATCTGGCTTTCTTCTTCTTCATCTATATTGATGTTAAATGACCAGTTAATATCTTTGAGAAAGAAAAGACGTAGGAAAGATTTTGAAGCCTGGTCCTTTCAGTAGAAATCTCTTTAATGTTGAGAACTTTGATTTCTGGGCTGTCAAAATTTATATTTCTGAGGGCTCTCTGACTTGAAATCCTTGGCAATGCAGCTAACTCAGCTATGGCTCCAGTCTTCTGATCGGTGGATTATTGCTTTCCTGGGCAGATTCTCTATTTTATTACAATGCACCATTTGGGGCAGACTTATTTCTCTGTCGTCGGGATTTACTGTTTAATCCCAGAAACACTGAGATAAACTTGGTAATAAAGGATATGGTTTCTGGGGAGGAATAACTATTTAAAAAGGAAATAAGTTTTAAGGTAATCATAATGTCATTTATGGTAATTTTCTATTTAATTTCAAATGTTAGTACTTGCCCTAGATGTAGTTCTTAACTTATCACTCCAAATCAAAAAGGTAAGACAAACCTCTCTAAAACATGGAATATGGATGTCTGTACAGTCAGATTCCTAAAAAGATGTTAACAATTTAAAAATCATTGAATATTTATTTTACAAAAATATTATGCTAGCTAAGTTTACTGCTTTCCCTTGTTTGTTCTTTTTACTTACCACATGGAACTTCCCTGTTTACATAATGAAAGTCTCAATAGTTGTCTTTTTTTCTTCATAGCCATACTTACTTCCAAGTTCTTCATAGTATGATAGTTGATAGCCATAAAATTAAGTAAGTGCCAAGTGCTATATTGTCAGACCGTACATTAATTGCATTTACTGTGCAACTTTGACTGCTCCACTGGCATTCTGCTCACTTGCTAACTCCCTGCAGGACAGTTTTGAACATTCCACGGCTCTTCAAACAGCTGACAGCATGCCACAAACATCCATTCCTCCAGAAGAGATGCACGACAGGCCAGTAAAAGTTGCAAGTTTAAGGTTCGGCATATCTCAGAGACTGCTGGAACAAGATAGGGGCACTTAATCCCATCAGGAAGCTGGGACTCTCACTTCCCAAAGGGCCATTTTTACACCTAGAAAGCTTTAGAAAAACTTTGAGAAAACACTCAATTGTCGCTGATGCTAGCTGAGCTCCCTTAGCACTAACAACATTTATAGCGTTGGTTTTTCCCAAGACTAGGATTTGGAAGATACTTACTGGTGCATCAGTTAACGTGTGTTCACAGCCTACTACAAACAAGGCAATCTTTAGCAGATGTTGAGCTGAGTCAAAGCCTACCCTGAAGTTTTATCGCACGTTGACTAACTCTGAACCCTAGTGCAGGCCAGATGACCGTGGCAGTGAAGGAAAGATACCAGTGAGGGCTGAGCTATCAAATCGTTCACCCGTGCCCAAAGGGGTCAGTCCCGATGGTTCCCATCCTTTCAGCGGATCTCACGGGACCTGACCCGAGACAATTCAACTCCCTGACCTGACCTGGCAGACAATGACTCTTTCTTTATTGTTTTGCTCAGGATTACTTTTCTGCCACCTTAGCAAATGGGATCGGCCGTGGAGGAGTCCGAAGTGTGCCAAAGCAAGTGCAAAGAGGGGTGTGGGGGAAAAGGCGCTGAACAAGTTGCTAGATCAGCTCAAGCCGTGACATGTACCTTTGCCCTCACACCTGCTTTCAGTATGACATAATATTAAGGGTGCTGACAAAGGAGCTCCGGCGAGTCTCGCTGTTGTAGTCGGAGGAGATACCACACCAAAACATGGCTGCTCCGCCAGGAGCTGCTACCTGCACAGCAGGCAGAGGAACGGGGCAGGTGCCGATGCCTCGGCTGCTTCTGTGTAAAACTAAGCCCCCAGCGAAGGTGGGTTTAAGGCTCTGGACTTTGCACTTTTGAAGTGGCTGAGGCAAAACCAGATGTTCCCTTCTGTCAGCCCGGTGGAGGAGAGGTTGACACCTGCAGCAGAGGGGTGGGAAGGGCAGGTGGGGTTAGTGACCTCTCAAGCAGTCATGGCAAGGTATGCTAGTGCTGGTGTGTCATCCCCGTACAAACACTGCCTGCCCCTCAGCGAGAGGGGTTGTATAACCATACCAACATCATCAGAAAACTTCCTTCTCTAGGCAGGGCTTCAATTATTGTCTTACTAGATTGGGAGACATCAGCTCTACAAATCACATTGTGAGGTATTAAAAACACTATTTTTCAGTTTCTCACTGATACAAAGAATACTCTTCCCCGCTTCCCTTTCTGTCGCTGGGGCCTTTGCAATTCAGTTCTTGGCACTGAAGTAGTCTGGCTTTCCGAAAGGAAGAATCTGAAAACAAGACTCAAAGTGTTTAAAACTCTCTGCCCTAAAAAAGTGTGAAGCCGTTCATCTGTAAACTGCTGTCAAAAAAAATGCATTAGTGTGTAACAAGGTATCCAGGCTTTACTGACAGTTACCAATTATTCCCATCCTCTAAAACAAATCTCCTTAAAATCATTCTACCAGCATGATAATGTCCTGTTTTAGTCTGCTGAACTCTATTAATATGTACCATGGAGGCAGGTGTAAGCAACAGATACGCAGGACTCTAAAATTTTGAAAATGAGATTCTAGAATGGAAAATAAAAAAATATAGGATTAATTTTAGAAGGGAAAATAAAACTTTCTACAGTGTAAGGGTAAACAGAGCTTTACGTGGCAGAGGGATAGCTCATATATAATTGAATGATGTAGGATTTTTAATTAAAATGTGGTGACGCCTTTCATGCCTGTGATACACAGCACTGTAAACAAACTTTGTGCATGTCCAAAGGTGCAGGTGGCATTGTGAATTGCCTTATTTCACACCTTCATGCCTTCACTCGTGACCCGTGCATCACTTACACTGTACGTGCTACGTGATAGCTTTGTTTGGGGACCTGTGGAGTGGTCATAAGAAGTGCTCGGGGAAGGTTCAATGTCTGGTCCTGCTCCGGCTCTTCTATTCCTCTGGGTAGTCCTTGTGCAGGATAGTACACGTTGAGGACTGCTTTGCCTCTGTATTGGCAAGTTCATGGCTTAGTGTGGGAGTTGCTACAATTGCAGCCTAGAATCTCTCCACTCAGCTTTGGTACCCCTAAGGAGAATGAGAGAGCTCTTGCAGAGTGCCTGTGGGCTAGGCAGGAATTTGCCCTTCCTTGGTGATGATGAAGGTGTGTGATAGAGATTGTGATTGCTTAGGTTACAAACTCGTTCCAGTATAATGATATGGAGACTATTGCTGGGTGCAACCTGTATGCATGGGGAAAGAGTTTCTAACCTAAGCAATCACGATCTCTATCACACACCTTCATCATCATCACGCTTCCCACAAAAGTCGGGGGCAAACAGATGAAGTAAAATAGCACCAGTAAAGAAAAATAAATAAAATCACTACTCTTGGGGCTTGTTTCTCCTGGTGTTTTATCTTCACGTGGAAAAGTAATGTGTCTGACTGCTACTGCAAATGCTAGGTGTGAGAAACACATCAAACTTCAAGGGAAGAAGCAGACTGTCCACCAGATTTGCCAACAAAGGCCAGTGGATGCCCTCCTCAGGAAGACATGACTTATCGATGCTTGTGGAATAGAAGTATTTACAACTCTGTGAACATCACTTTGCAAGTGGGGCCGTGGACTCGGCTTTGTAAGACACATCTCTAACTCTCTAAGGTGGCTTCTTCTGATGCAGATCTGCCAAACTCATAATTTCAAACTCTTGAAAGGAGAAAAATAGAGCTGTAATGACCAACTTCAGCTACAGCCAGAAGATATCCCTCTCAGGCTTTGACTTGTCAAAGTGGCAGCATTACACGTGATAAAAGGGCTAGATGTTCAGGGTCTATAAATACTTGATTCTGGCACAGGACCGTGCACACGCATGTACGTGTAAACAAGAAAGAGGGGGAAAAATGCAAGAAAAATCAAAGGATTTTGGCACATCATGGCTTTTACATGACAAAAGTGTGTGAAGAGTGCAACAATGCAGCAATAATGTTTCCTAATGTATCCAAATTTCATAACATTGAGGTTTTGCAGTTGAATTAATCTTGCATCCCTTGCTGATTATTATAGCTGCTCTTAGTTTACCAATCTGACTGATTTTTCAGATAAGCATTAAGGGATTAATAAGATTCAGAATTGTATCTTATTAATTATAACCACACTTTAATGTGAAGTGTGTACCTAAATCAAATAAAGTCCTTTGACAATCCGTATCTCACCTCATGTGAATTTATCTGATGCAAAAGTATTGCTTGGCTCTCGACAGAGCTGTCGGGGAATAACTCCAGTGGAGGAGACCTGTGCTTAGCGTTGTGCACTGCGGGGCAGATACTGCTGGATTCAAGGAGAACCAACGTGGGATACGTGACCCGCTCCTGCATGTGTCGGGGCCTGGAGCTTGCAGCTCACGCAGCATCGGCAACACGGACTGCTCGTAATCCTGGCAGGATTCGCGACTTGAAGGGGAAGGAAAAAACCAGCGTGGATTTTGCCTTTTTTGGGGGTGAAATGTGCCGGGTGCCAGCTGAAACGCGTGCCACTCCCGTGCCGTGACCTGCCGGTGCCGCAGCGCGGGACCCGCCGCACGGCCGGGCCGGGGCTCCGCCGGTGCACGAGCGGCCTCCCGCGGGACACGTCCCCCCACGGACACACGCACCCCGCGTCCTGCGGGGATCCCGGGCGGCAGCTGAGCCCCGCGCTGCCGGCGGCAGCGGGGGAGGTGCTGGGGGGGGGGCCGCGGGTACCGCGGGGCTGCGCAGGACGCGGTGCCACGGCGAGCGTGGGACAACACAGGTCGCCGCCGTGCAGGATGGATGCCCTCGCCACACGGGCGGCTGCGGGGTGGCAAAATTAGAGCGGGGCGTGATGTCGGTAACTTCAGTGACACCGAGTTAGGCACGGACGCCTTGTCCCGCAAGGTTTCCAGCCTGGCTTGGCCGCAGACAGCGTCCCTCCGTAATGTGTCTTTGCTTTAGTTCTGGTTTCTGTGGAAGCTTTGTTTGTTTGTTTAGCAAATCGTGGGCATGTCGCGTGTTGCGAGCGGAGCTGAGTAGTTACTTACTTTTCACTTTTCATGAGGCATTTTTAATTGAATGCGTGCTGTTCAGTCGGGGACAGACTGAAGAGCGACAGCGGGATCGTATTTCGTGGCCGGCCGCTGCAGGGACAGCGTTACCGAAAAACGGTGACGCCGGGGAAAGGCGCGTTTTCGTCTGCAACCGAGAAACGAAGTTTGTCGCGGCTTGACTCAAGCTGTCTCGGCGTGGCACGAAGTCGCTGTCAGCCCGGGAGGCGTTTCCTGCCAGCAGAGCCAAACAACCTGGCGGGCCCTTTGTGGTAAATAATTCAGGGAAGTACTATTTTGTTATATAAACCTTTTAAAAAACAGTGCATTCCTCGCCCAGAAGAGCTGTACCTGCCGCCTAATGAAATACTTCCGTCTGGTCCTGAAACTGCCACTGCGGGAGGCGGATGTAAGAGGCGGCTGGAGAGCTGCAGGGGGGCATTTGCAAACCTCACTTGGACTAGTCCAAGAGCCCCGGAGCCCCGGACCGGCGGAGCAGGGCGAGGCAGGGTGCCGGTGCCCCCCGGCCCGGCTGCGGGACGGCTCGGCGGGGCGGGGGGGCCGCAGCGCCGCCGACCTGCGAGGGGGGAATTCCTCAATGGCGCTGGCCCCTCCCACAGCCCGGGGAGGCGGGGCTCGCGGGACCGTAGACCACGCCCTCCGCGCGCACGTGTGGAAGCCCCCGCCGCTTGTTCCCCGAGGGCTGGCCACGCCCCGCGGCAGCCGATTGGCCACCTGAGCTGTCGCGGGCGGGGAGCGGGCGGGGCGAGCCGCGCCGCGCCGCGCCGCGCCGTGCCGCGCCGTGCGGGCTCCACCCACGTGCGGCGGTGCCGCGCGAGCGGGCGGCGGGGCGAGCACACATCCCGCACGTAGCCGGCGTATTAATCAGCGCGCGGCCATCTGCCGCCTCGGTCCATAAATCGGGCGGGGGCTGCCGGGCGCGGCTCCTGCACGGCCCCGGGGGGTCCCGCACGCTGCCCGGGCGGCGGCAGCGGCAACAGCAGCAGCAGCGCGGGGCTCCGGCAGCACCGCCGCCCCCGCAGCGCCGGGCCGCGGAGCGCAGCCCAGCCCGCCGCGGCGAAAGTTTTGCCTCGCCTCGCCTGGCCCCGCGCCGTGGCGGAGCCCCTGCCCGGCTCGGCCTGGAGCCGGCGGCGGCCCGGCGGGCATCGCCTCCCGACGCGGGGCGCCGGCAGGGCAGCGGCGCGCCCGTCCCCGCCGCGCCATGCCGCTGGGGCACATCATGAGGCTCGACCTGGAGAGAATCGCCCTGGAGTACGTCGTGCCCTGCTTGCACGACATCGGCTTCTGCTACCTGGACAACTTCCTGGGGGAGGTGGTGGGGGACTGCGTGCTGGAGCGGGTGAAGCGGATGCACCGCGACGGGGAGCTGGCCGACGGGCAGCTGGCCGGCCCCAGCCGCGGCGTCGCTAAGCGGCACCTCCGCGGCGACCAGATCAAGTGGATCGGGGGCACGGAGGAGGGCTGCGAGGCCATCAGCTTCCTCCTCACGCTGATAGACCGGCTGGTGATGTACTGCGGGAGCCGGCTCGGCAAGTACTACGTGAAGGAGCGATCCAAGGTAAGGGACCGCGGGGCCCCGGCACCGGCTCCCGGCCGGGCCGACCCGCCTCGCAGCTGCCCGTGGGACCTGGCGGAAAGTTTCCACGGGCTCCCCCCCCCCCGTGTCGCGTCCTCGCTGTCCGCAGGTGTCTGTGGCTCGGGCAGCCCCGCTGGGCTATCTCCGCAGCACCGCTCCGGGTGGCGGAGGCGCCGTGCGCTGCCCAGGGGACGCCCGCGGCGGGCAGCCGCTCGCCAGCCCTTGCCGGCGGCGGCCGGGTGCCGGAGGTCTTGCTAAAAACGCGGCCGCGGCAGCGGGGCTGCCCGCTGGGGGTCCCTCGCCCCGGCGGTGCCGGCAGCGCTCCGGGGCGGCTCACCGCGGTGCCCCGTGCTGGGTCTTCGCCGGGCTCCTCGGTTGCCGGACCCCGGCCAGGCCCTTGCCTGTAGCCCCGTGTGCTACCGGGGATCGCTTCGCAGCCGTCCCGGCGGCTGCAGGCGGCACCCCGCTTCCCGGCGGTGGGGCCGGAGAGCGGGGACCGCCAGCGCGGGGCGAACCCCGCCAAAAAAGTCTCGCCTGGACCACGACTTTCCTGTGGAGGACTGTTCCAGGTGGAGGGAAAAGCTCCCTACCCCTTCCCTGCTCACGTACACGGCTCGGATCCGAGCATTTGGTTGTTGTGCCCATGTGATAGTGTTGCCCAAAGTAGTTTCGATGGTCCAACTCATACCAGCGTTTTGTGCCATGTGACACAAAATAAGGGATGCTCATTTTGAGCACAGCAAACTTTTTTTTTTTTGTGAAGAGGAGAGTTGTTTTTTTCTAGGCTTTCTTGCTCAGAAATTGAGATGACACTGGTATTATAGGTTTCTTTCCCAATGAAGTTTATTTGCACTTGCAATGCCATTACTTCAGTTGGGGATAACTTGGCTTTTCTTTCCTTGTCTGCCACAGTTTTGCTGTGGCAAAAAGTGGACTGGCTTGGAACTAAGTTTGGTTCATCGTCCCGAATGCTGAAAATGTCCCCATTTCTTTATTTCTGACTTGAATTCTATAATATATAGCACATTTTTAAAACATCCACTTCTTTTAGAGATATGCCCGAAATAGAAGCAATGAAACTTTTAAAAAATTACAAAAGTGAGAAGTTAGGCATTTCTTTTGGTCCTAACTTGCACTGAACTAAGGGGATGTGTGAGTGGTACCGAGATTTTTTTTTTCACAGAAAACGAAGAAAACAGTATGGTGGTGTTTACCAGTTGCTTGGGAACACCTTAAAACCTGTGCATGCCCCCCCCCCCCCCCCCCCCCCCCCCGCACACTTCCACACACTGGTGGGAATAATAAAAGATTGAAACATTGCTCCTGTGCTTAGCTCCACTGAACTACTGATCATCAATCCAGTTAAAGCTTGGGTAGATTTGGTTTAAAACGTGAGTAGACTGGGTTTCACTGATTCCTGGTGGGAGCCTGGTGTTAGGTATAAATAACCATTCTGCTTTGGCATGCCTTTAAGGTCATCCTAGTTCTTTCTCTGGGTGACTTCTGCTTGCCTGGTTACTGCTGAAAGTGCATTGCTGCATTGCATCACTGGCTACCTGGTGGGGGGAAAAACAGGGGCTTACGTTAAAGTTGGACTGGAGTGAAAGGAGGTTGTCCAGCATTTTTACAAGGTATTTGGAGAGAGTCAGCTGGATGCGTGAAGGCTGTTGGCACTGGCTGGGGAGAAGGGTCTTTTGGGGAGTGACCTTGGGTTGTAGAGATGATTATAAAACTGAGTTGTGGTGTTCTTGCAGTCATTTTTGTACAAATAGTAATAACAGACAGGACAGAACTTGTTTTATAAATAGATACCAAGCTACTTGCTATAAAGAGAGACTTTTGGCCCTTGTGCTTTAGCATGGAAGATGTCAGACTTGAAACAGTGCATCGAAGTGCTACACAACAGTCCAGGACTGAAAGGGGTTCAATATTGTTTGTAAAACTAAATGCGGAGGAATTTCCATCAGAAATTAATAGTAACCAATCCCCTTATTATAATAATAAGTACCATGGATACGTGAGGCCCTGGAATAGCAGCTGCCATCTGCAACTGGGATGTGGGACGCCTTCAGCAGGAAGATTATTCCTGTGACTAACCAACTGACTACTATAGTGCATGCAGGTTCCCACGTCGCCTATAGACATTTCCCTTCCACCATTAAACCTGCCCATTTTGCTTATCATCTGAAGTCTTGTGAATGCATACACAAAAATCCCAAATTTAAATTCAGTGTATTTTTATTTTATCTGCTAGTTTATACATATAAATGAATGCTCAGAAAACTTCCACAGCTTAACATTTGGAGGGACGTGGGGTGTTTCTGAGCAATTGGACTAGAACTTCTTAGCTGGACATGTGCTATTATAATTTATTGTTTTGGGATATAGATATTAGATGGAGCTAAGAGTCCAGAGCAGTCTGTTTAGTGTAAGCCTTTGGCTACATGGTAACTCCTCTTGTCATGGAAAAGAATCTATGTAATATCAGCCTCATCATTATTTAGAGATTTATGCTTTTAAACCAGTAGTATGACTTTAATCTTCAGCCTAAGTGTTGGAAGAGGGGGAGAGGTTTGCTTAGTAAATGAACTTCTGTCAGCTTACTGTCTGCTTAGTGTGATGTGCTTCATGTTGTTTTTGTAGTTACACAAACATAAGACAAGAACAACTTTTGTCCAGTAAAGGAAGCTTTCCTTGTAGCTACATGAGAGAAAGAAGTCAGTTAGGATTTTGCTGTTTCCAAATTAATTTCAACAGCATTACAAGAAAGTTAAAAGATTGCATCAAAGAGAATGGACAGAAGTAAAATTTTACAAGGATACTGGATACTTTTAAGAGCTGTTGGTTGACATTTGAGGGCTGATAATGAAATGTAACCTTTCATCTTTGCAGACCAGTGATCCAAATCTATCTTTGGAGTAAGTCATATTTTAAAATATTAGCTGACATGGTTAAATGATCAAAATAACCAGATAACATTCTTCTAAAGGACTCTTCGGTTGACAGACCCAATGCACTGCTTGGTGGCTTCTGCATTCTCCTCAACTAGAGTTTCTGTTTTCTAGTAAGATAATACAATGGTTCCCCTTTTCTAGTAGGTAAATGGCTAAAGGTATCACTGAGGCATCATTGGCATGGGTTCAGTCTTCTCAGAGTGAGAAGATTCATGTCCTTGTGCAGAAGGACACTGGCCTGAGGACAGAGGTCACTTTGGTTTTGAGGACCTGTCTCCACTCTGCTGCAGCTTTGATCTTGGTGGAGAAAAGCTGGCGGGTGGCTGGGGCTGGGAAGCAAAGCTGCAGCCTGGTCTGTGAGGCCGGTCATCTGGAGTGCCCCCGTCTCAGGTGATGCTCCAGGGACCACGGGTGAAAGGCTGATGTGCTGCAGCTTCTGACTCTGCAGGTCCCGAAAGTCCCTTCTTGGGCTTAATTGGCGTTTGTGGGGGCTTGAGGGGGTGCTCTTTAGAAAAATCTCTGTATTATAAATAAATAATTAAAAGCAACAACATAAAAAAAAGGGGGGGGCAGGAAAATATTACAGAAGAGAAGCCATTTGAGAATTTTTTTTTTAAATTTAGAAGCTGCAAATGTGCCAGGTGCTGTGGAGTCTGGGATATCCATCCCTTTGGTAGTCTCAGATGCTGCAGAGCCTGGGGAGCCCTGGGCCCTGGAAGTCCCTCCTGCTGGGAGGCAGCGGATGGGGGCTGGCAGGAACCGGGTCGGCTGGCTGGAGTGCGGAAACATAAAAGCTGCGTTCGTGGTGGGATGGCTGGGTAGCTCATCTGCTGCTGAGAAGCTGTGGCTATTCCCCCTTTCACATTTTGCCTCTGCTGGAGAAGGGCAGCTCTCCCCATGGTCAGGCAGGGTCCCAGAGTGATGCCGTCAGCGCCTGCTGCCCTGGGCCACCTCAGCTGAGTCAGCACTTGACGTGCTGCCAGCAGGCTGCGTTGGCCCTCATGGGCGAGGGGTGGAAGGTACTTTGAACTGGTGTGGCTGTGCTCTGCGTGGACTCTGCAACCCAGTCCTGACAGCAGTGTGTCCTGCTGTGAGTCACTGGTACCCTCTTGGGTGCCATCATGGGTTGAAATCCACGTTAGGGCTGCCTTTGGGGACCTCAAGCTCATCTTGCACACCTGCTGGCCACCAGTGAGCCCCACTGGTTAGAAAATAAGGCAAGCAGTCGTAATCCTAAGAGCTGAACTGTGTTGAAGGAAGCCCATGACTGATGTTTTTAGCTCCGAACCCAACTGCTCGCATTCAGTGTCAAGTATGTGGCCTGAACTTAAAAAAATGTGTTTTCAAGATGAGATTAGTTAATTTGGAAGTCCCTGTGGGATGTGAACCCTCTTGAAAACTTGCTTCAAAATCTCTGTGTGAGCCTTTCACTTTTTTTATGGGATGTTTTCTGCATGCTCCGCTTGTAGCCACGACACCTCCCTGCTCTCCTCACCCTGGTGGGCCCTCTCTGACTGTCACAGGAGAAGCAGGTCTTCTGTGGTGGTACTTCATGGCTAGCGAGTGTTTGCTGAAAACCAGAGCGGGTCCTTCTGCCTACCACATGATGGAGTGTTCTTAGGTAGATTTTGAAACGTGGTCTGTCCAGCAGGTTGTTACCAAGATTTCTGTTCCTGAGGATTGAAGAAATGTGTGAAATGTCACAGGCTTGGGTTGAGTGGTTTTACGAAGTCCGTCATAACTCAGATAATGAGGTGAGATATTTTTGCATTTATGTATGAAGAAAGAAAAATTCTGTTCTGTAGCATTCAAATTCTATCCTTTGCAATTAAAACAGAGTGAAATGCTGCATTTTCTGATTTGAGGTGTGGACGTAAGGAGCAGGATAACAGAAAACTGGCTATAGAGCTGAAGAGCAATACTGCCTATAGAAATGTACTGGTTTATTATATGTTACAAAGGATTTTTGATACTTGCATAGCAGCATGCCTTGCAATTAGTTTACAATGGGAGGTCTGATCAATACCACCATCCAGAAGAAATATGCATAATTTCTCTTTCTTCTAATCAAATGCACATGTTCTGGCATAATGGGTAAGTTCAAATCTGTTCTTCTGGCCAGCTGCCGGCAGAGTCCAGAGCCACTGGAACTGTAAATACAACAGACAAGTCATTTTATGATATCAGACTGAGGAATTCGGCATTGGCACAGATCCTAGAGTGGTTGCTTTGGCTCGGTGTCAAAGCTGATGTTTATATCTGTGTTTGTCAAGCAAGATTAGTTAGCCTGGTTAATTATACACAGGAATGTATAATTTTTACTTGACAATCAGAGCATTAAATGACTACGAACCTGGGCATATCAGCTCTTGTTTTTGTTATTCATCAAATTATTCTCAATGACTTTTTGAAACTTTCAAAAGATACTTCTTCTCTGAAAGAGGCACTCGGAGAATCTTTCAGATTGCTTCTTCACTCAGCAGGGATGGGGTATTGGAGAAATGGGTCAGTATTTTACAAATAGTGATGCACATATCTGTAAGCGGGTTCAGAAGCGTGGGTAGTGTCTATGGAATGGTGCTTGAGCTCATACTTGGGTGTCACAAGTTACAAGCAGCTTGAATTTGGTACGTGTTATGTATCATCACCCTTAAGAACCTGACTGTAGTGCACTGGTAGACTTATTCCATGGTAGGCAGTGGAAAAAATGCGCCTTGTTCTGCGTGCATTACACCAGAGCCTTTGGCAGCCAGGTGGCTGCTGTTGGTCCTCCTTTCCCTCTCTTGTGGAGAAGTCTGTAACCACCCAGAGAGCTTTCTTACACTGTGTTAGGAGCCTGTCCATGTGCTTTACATCGTAGTCGCAGAGGAAGGCAGAAGGTGGCTAATCCTGTAAGAGATGGGAAATAAGTCTGAGTTCTCAGGCAACGTAACGAGCAGAGTGGTCTGTTTATCCTGAGTTTGTGCACGTTTGTGGCATCAGGGCAGCTTACTTGACTTTTTTAATATTGTCTGTAGTTTTGCAGTCAAGCAGCACTTAATGAGTCTTATTAGACTGTGGAGTTACACAATGATGGCAAAGCAGTGAAGTTTTCTACAATCTGTCCCATACTGGTAGTGCATTTTCCTCAGTACCTTCTTATCCATTGCCATGACTGCTCTGGTACCAGTCCTTCCCAGCACCACTATGTCAGCTCTTAAAGCCAGAGACTTGCAGTGATAGCCCTACTGGTGTGCCTGCCAATATCCCTATTACTTGCAAGCCCTAAGTAAATATGTGCCTCTCAGTTTGTTTTTGTATGAGGGCTCATTGCTCATTAAATGTCAGTGTAAACCTTCCACAGCTGTGTGGGGAGGGACACTGTAATACAGGTGGCATTAATGCCTCTGGGTGCGAGGGGTGTTTGTCCTTTGGACTGGCGGGGGCGTGTACAGCATTGCAAGGCACAGTATCCTTGGGAGAGCCACCGGCGAAAATGGCAAGATTCAGAGTTCAGTGCCCCCTCCCACTGAGCTTGCGTTTTGGGAGGGAGGGGAGCTGGTCCTTGCTATTAATATTTGTACACAGCCTTTTCCCAAGGTAATTATTAATGAATAATTCAGTTCATTACAGCTCACTGCTAATAACAGCATATGTTTAAATGGAGATGCATTGATGCTCATAACACTGATGCAGGGCAGCATGTACACAGTAAAAGTGAACTTGTTTCTTTACATTAAGGATTCCAGCTGTCTGTGTTAATCCCAGTGTCTCTATTTGATTTCGCAGTAAACTACTCTTTCTTTGACTTCCAAACATATTTGGATGGTGGCTCAGTGTAATACAGCCTTACCCTGCATGTTGCTTCCTGAGCAATTTGCTTGATTTAGTACGTGGAAGCATCTTCTCCCTCCTCTTTCTCCTATGCTGCACAGAATTTTTTTTTTAATTTTTTTTTCCTGGGGTGGTGGTGGGGGTGTTCAACAGTGTCTGTACTCCCTCAGCAATTCCTTTCCATATGTGGAACGGGTGGCTTAGGGGGAGAAGATAAAACCACAATGACCCAAACATGAATGCATTTTTAATCAGATGAAATCTTGATGTTTGCTGAACAGACTTGACACACTTGGAAGAGATCAATACTTTTATCAAATTTTTCAAGATGACTCTCTAAGAGTCAAAGTACTTTTTTTTTTTTTCTTTTGGAGGTATTCACTTTTTAAAAAAGTTTTCTCCTGCTCCTGTTTCAATTGGATTGCCTTTTCCCATTGTGTAATAGGTCAGGGGCAAGTGGTCCTTTGTCACCAGCAGGCCACATAGTGCTCATCCATCTTGCAGTGGATGGCTTGTGAGAATGAGGAGGTCAGGAAGGGAAGCCTGCCAGTAAGTGTTGCCGGTTTTAGATTTATGGAGAAGGAGGATGTGTGCATACCAACTCGAGGGAATTTGAAGCCCTGGGTTGGATTTATCATGACTGTAATCCTTCTATCACAAAGCCAAAGACTGAAACAACATTGTTAGAAAGCTGCCAGCAACACAAGACTCCCTAAGCTTCTGTGAAAAGGTTTTATTGGGTTAGTAGAGGAGCTCTCGGATAGAGGTGTTTTGGGAACTGCTTCTGGTACCTGTGCTTAGGGCAGCTGGTGGCCCCTGTGGTGGGCTTCAGGGTGAATAACTGATGCATTGGCACAGAACGTGGAGGGGCTTGGCAAAAGATTTTGATTGATGCATAACATTACATAGCAATTTGGTTTAGACCTTTTGTTGCTTTGAAAAGAGATGACAGGGAGTTTGTCAGAAAAGCAAGAAGGAGGTCTCTCTAGCTGTTCAGGCAGTGAGGTGGAGGAAGCAAATGGATGAAAGAGGCTCATGCCAAGTTGACTATCTATCTCCTACAGTTTAAACTATTCACAGGCATGTCATCCCATCAGCACACCACTCCTGACTGTTCCTGCAAGTGATTTGGAGAGAGCTGTAAGCCCCATTTCCCCTCCATCACTCACTCACACATACGCATCTACTATCTCTCAGTGACAGAAAGGAGCTTTTCCCTACAGTCATTTTTCTCTTGTCATTGTGTTTTGATAAGATTAGTAGACAAAGAAACTTAGTGCCACCATGCAAAGCACTTAATAGAAAGCAGTTGATTAAACAAGCTGCTTGTTGCTCTGGGTTTTCACAAATAAAGTAATGCAAGAGATTTTGCTGACCATAACGGTTCCACGCAGGCTTACTAAATGCTCATGCCACCAGCCACCCAATTTAAAATGAATAGTATAAATTGCAGGAGTACAGCATAGCACACTGTCTGCACAGAGTGGAAACAGTTTGTCCAAAGCTTTGTCAGCTGGAAATGGCAGGGTAGCCATGTCTTTTGCCAAATATCAGGGAATTGCATCCTACTTCGTAGCAAAAAGAAAACCATTTTGAGTCTCGTATATATCTAGTTCATATGAATCCTTTGGTCACAATAGACTCTTTTCTGTGCTTTCTTTTTGGACCTGAAAATCCAAACAAGAAAAATGTTTGCATTTTTCTTGTCTGTAAGTCATCATAATAATAATTAATCATTGCTTATGTCGCCTTGCACTGTAATTTTTTTATACAAATTGATAAGGCAAATGTTTTTAAAGTTTTGGCCCCAGTTCAGCAATTCATTTAAGTACTTTTTTTAAGGGCTCTTTCAAATCAATGGGACTGAAGCACATCCTTTGGTGCTTGGCTTGGACTATGCTAGAATATGTTTAGGAAACTTGAGGAGAAGTTGCAGTGATTTCTTGTGCTGTCCTTGGTCTTTGTCTACATTTTATCTTAGATTTGAAATACAGGCCATCTTTTACGTGGTGTCTTGGGAGGGAGCAAGGAGCCTTACTTGATGGAAGTTATAGGTAGCAGTTATGATTTTTATCTGACCTTTGCAATTGGCTGTCTTGTGGCAAACCTGTCTTACACCATTAACAGTAGCAGTTATTCCAGTAATGAATACAGGGAGATAGGTGCTAGTCAGTGCAGGCTGGGGAATGCCACCCTGAATGGGAAAAGCCTGGGGTGTGAGGCACTGTTGCACAGTGGGCTCCGAGGCGGTCGATGCTGGCATGGAGCCTCCCAACTGCCCCGAGGCTCCTGGGAATGATGAAAGTCTCTTGCACACAGCCCCTCGCTGAACCATGCGGGCAGAAAAAAAAAAAAGCAGCAGAATCAGGAGAATTTGGGAGAGGAGATATTAAAAAAAAAAGGGGGGGGAGGGGGAAGTGTCAATTGGTCCTCAGCTTGCCTGTTCTTAGGTTGCTAACAGTCTTAAGGTGTTGTGCTTGCTGCTGAAGACTGTATGTGTAACTGCACCCTCCCCTCTGATTTCCCATAGGGAGTCTGGTAGAAGTGGTTTGGGAAGTGGGAAAAGGAGAAGCTCCACTGTAAATGCTGTAACATGTCCTGCTGTTAAGGCATATAAACCAGGGCATACGACTAGATGTGCACAAACAGAACAGGGTCCCGCAGGATGTATTGATAACTCTGTTCTTTACAGTATTCACCAATGTTTCCGCTTCCCTAAATTAACTTGTTCTCTGTCTTCCGTTGTCTGGAGCATGTGCATGGTGTCTCTGAAGCAGGCCAACAGGAAGGGTCACTGTCTGGTTAACTGTTTTACAGACTTCCTCTTCACGGAGGAGCAGTGAGAGGATTTGCAAATGCTGGTACTCATTGCCAGATTTACTATAATTCAATTTGATGGTGGTCAAAGGCTGAAGTGTCAAAAAGTTGTGCATTTTGCCATTATATTTCTCAGTGCATAATTTGACGTCTAACTGGTGACCTAAAGGCTCAGTGCCAGTCTGACACCCACAGTGATAATTTCTTGGCAAGGTTGAAAATATAGTTGACTTGGTTTTTGTTTGTTTGTTACACTTATCTGAGATGTCTGCAACTGAAACAAACAAATACAAATTTTTTTCTTTCTTAGTTTACTTTTGTCTTTTGCTGGCACTTGGTTAAAAGCCCGTTTCACTGCTTACCATCTGTAGAAGCTATTGCTGCTAATTATGAGCTGTATTAGTACAATGTCTTGGCTGCAGTTAGGAGAGGCACCGGTTGTGCCAATGGTGACCATAGCTATGGGCAGACATAGTACCTACTTCACCTGAATAAGCATATATACCCCTATAGCTCTGACTTGCCACCACATATCTGTCCTGCCTTCCCCCTCTGTGTTTCCCACTGCAGAGAAGCACTTGTGCCCCACACCTCTAGCAAAGCCAGCTGCAGCCCCTCACCAAGGGGTTTCTTACCCCCACTCTTACCACAGCCTGTCATGCCTGTGCGGCCACCATCTCTCACCTCCATCCGAGGGAACAGGAGAGACAGGGATGAGGGCTGCTTCCTCTGGCTGCCCAACCAGCTGGTGTCCTGGGAAAGCAGCCCCCCTCCAACCTCCAGCTTGGCTCACCCCCAGCCGCCCCTGCCGTGGCTCCGAGTACACTGCTCTCGTCACACTGGCTGCCAGAGAGGAAAGGTTTTGGAAAGGAAGAGGAAAAAGGAGGGAACAGAGCCAGAAAGACCACTCCAGGCTTTCTGCATCCTCAGGAAACATCCTGAACCCAGACCAGAGAGACCACCTCCCTGCTCAACAGCTGCTGTGCTTCCTGCAAAAACTACCTTAAATGCCGACGAATGTTATTACTTTAAGACCCAGTCCTGAACTGGGCCTTGAGAAACCTCCCAAGGGCCGTTGCTTCAGTGAGTTGCAGTGGGAATGGCTGGGTAAGGCTCCAGAGGGGACTGCAGCGAAGCAAGGCGGCAGGCGCGAACGGGCCAGAGAGGAGGCTGGGCAGGGAACCCTTCAGGCATGGCTGTGTCCCTGTGCCGGGCCACTGGCCCAGCCGGCGGGTCGAAGCCGGTGGCAGCGGCCGCAATGCAGCCAGCCTGTAGGGTTGGTCTCTTCTGTCAGGTGGTGGCAGCATAAATCCGTGGGAGAGGCTTGACCAGTGGAAAAAGAGAAGTGGGAATTCAGCAGCCTGCGTTGAAATCTGGAGTCTGATGTTGCCCTGCATCTGGGTTTAGGACCAGGCTTCCTTGTCTATGAGTTAAGAGCTTTTGTGAATAGATTTAAGATGTGCAAATGTAAGGGTGTGCAAATGTAAGGCTGGAGCTCAATTTGTGTGCATGCATGTCTGTGTTTATGCATGCTTTCTCTGTTCAGAGTTGCCTAGCTTCTGTCTACACACATCTTACTGATGCAAGTACCAACTGTGTAGATGGTGGGGAGGGCGGGCACTACAACACTTAGAAGGATTTTTTTTTTACTAATACATTTTATTGCCTAACCTTAGAAGAGGTGTATAGTTATATTATTACAAAATTGCCTTGAATCTGAATAGCTTGTTTCCCTTCCTCTGTGGAAAGATGCTGTGTCACTATACATATTCATCCCCTTTAATTGCACCCACACTAGAGAGATTGCACTGTTGTAATGTACACGTGTGGTCAGAGCAGTACAACTTTGTGCAGGCAAAACCTTAGAGGTAAAGACTACACATGTAGTTTAAGCATAGCACAAATTATTTCTGATAGTATTTTATTATAGGTAATTTTAATGAGTTTTATCCATAAATATTCATTCACACAAAATCCTATGCAGGAATAAACATACTGTTAGCTAGGCAAGGTCCTCTGAAAAGGTGGTGGGGGAGCAAAAGACAGGTGGGGGGTGAGTGAGATGCTTCCTTCCGAAGTTAACATAGGAGATAACTGGTCTCATCAATTAGCCTTAATTTGGTGCTACTGCTGTGATAACGAACACTTGAGAACAGTTCATCTCTGTTTATGTAGTGCAGTAATGTCTTAGCAGTCTCAGAAGCCCAGACGGCTCTGACAGTTTTGGGAGGACCCTTGAGGCATATTTGGGGTACCCGCCAAGTGTGACAGCGTGAGTGTGAACCCTGCCTTCCTCTCTGGCAGCAGAGAGAGACTTTCACTGAGCCAAAAGGGACAAAGAAAAACATATCCCTGGTGTGGTGCTGCCTCTGCCATGGCGGGAGCGTGCGAGGCCACGAGAGGTGTCCTGGGCAGTGGCCCCAAGAAGGGACCGTGCTGTGCAGCTGGGGCCTCCCTGTCCCCTTGGCACATCTGCTTTGAGGTGGTGGCTCGTCACCTCCTCTGCCTGCGGGCACCCAGGGCTGCCCCCTGTGAGCCTCCGCAGTGAAATCCTCACGGGAAGTGTTAGGGGTGCTGCGTACCGTGTGTGAGCTCGTACCAGTCTTGTGGGCAGCGTTGTTCACTTGCCCTGGGCCCACAGGCTAAAAGTAAACGGATAATAATAAAAAAGGGACGTTGGCCAGCTCAGGCAACTCTGACACCAGCAAAACACAGTTTGCCTGTGTTGTGGCCCTCTTTCCTGACCTTTATTAACGCACAAGAGCATCCAAATGCATAGAGTTCTTTAAATGTTGCAGGAAAAAGTAGTGGTGTAATCCTCTGGGTGATTAGTAGCAGAATTGAAAAGGTCTTAAGTGCTGACAAAGAACGAAAGGCTGGAATATTTAGGGAATTATGAAATTATCTTTCTACCACACAGATGAGGATATTCCGCAGAGGATGTCTGTGCTGGTTACCATGCCTTTATTCCCTGCTGAGAACCTGGGCATACAGGGCCGGTCCTTACAGATTTCCTTAATGAGCCTGCACTTACTTACAAATTTGCTTTTCTGCGGGGTGGCGCTTGTCACCGTGTCCCCCGGGACTCATTACAGGGGACGCTTTCTCTATCTGCATTGATTGCTTGGGATGCTTTCTCGTTAGTGCAGTTAGTCTCATCCAGGTTTGGTTCTTGGGGGAGAGGAGGGGACTGAAAGAGTTTTCTGGGTGATGAAAGAGGGCTTCAAGAACAGGCAAAAATAATCCTAAAATTTAATTAAACAAAGTATTTTTTTTTAAGTGTAGGAAATAAGTGTGTGTGTGTGCAGCAGGAGGGGGAGGGAGACCAGTAAGAACCAGAACAGAGAAGCGCCTTGAGCGTCTGTGTGCTGCAAGTGCGGGTTTCCCCCTCTTCCCTCCACAGCGTCTCTGTCAAGTGTACTCTGGAGTAAAGTTTGTGTTTGATCGCCGATCGCCTCACGCTCCGCACGTAGCACTGTCGTTAAGCCATCATCTCACTGGCCTGAAGCCAGGGCTCAGCGGCGCAGGGGCGGGCGGTCTTTCTAAACTGAAACAGCCTTCATTGATATATTGATGCACTGCGCATGTTTACAGCTGCTAATTGGAGACTTAATCTGAATATCCTTGACTGAACTAATTCACTGGCAATAGCCTTTTAAATTTCAGGTCCTGCCGTGATGGTATGCCTGCTCTTCACAGCACGCTAATCTCTTCTGAAACTGTATTGTCTCTGTGTGCGTGCAAGGCGCAACGACTGAGTAACGTTGGAGCCTAAAATGTAGTTTTAGGTCAGAGAAGGATGTAAAATAAAAATCTTACCTGATTTTACCATTGCAGAAGACGAGAGAAGCACTAGGGAACTGGATAAAAGTGTTAATTGACATACATGCAGAAATATGTAGATTAATTAAACATACAAGGAAGGAGGTTAATCCTTTTAATTATTAGAAGAGACAAAGATGCTCACTGCAAGGACAGTTGTGATCCTATGGCAATTTTAGATTTGTTTCCTTAAATTTCAGTATTCTGTTTTTTCCTGGCCATGCCCAGAGGCTGAACACAGAGAATTTGGGTGGTGGTCTGAAAGCAAGAGGTGTTATTTTACTTGGCTTTAAAAAAAAAAAAAACAAACAAAAAACCAAAAAACAATGTAGACAGTATACAAAGGAAGATGAATGCCTGGGACTCTTCTGCCCAGGAAACCACAAGTCAGATTTCTCTCCTCAGAAGCCTGGAGAACTTCTCCCTCAGTTGGGTCTTTTTGCAGTTTCCTGAATTGCATCTTCACTGTAGGATCCCAGGGAGTATCCAGCAACGGGGACAGCTCAACAAAACTCAGCACTGTCTCCAAAGCTTGATTCGCAAATGCTCCCTATTCTCTTGGCAGTCACGGACAGCCACCGCCGACATGAGACATGGCTGTTCCGTGCCTTCCCACTTCACAGTGGCACTGCCCTGGCAGCCAGCTTGAACTTGAAGGGCATCCAGATTTATCTTTAAGTGGGTGTTCTGCTAAGAAAGGAAATAAAAAATAGTCACAAGCTGAAGCTGTCATTCACATTAATAGGACTCTTCAGGCCATGAAGAGCTAAATTTTGTTGCCAATCATTAGAAAAGCTTCCTAAGCCCCATCACAGATTCATTTAACAGGGAGCTCATTTTTAAAGCAGCATCAATCTGTGATCTAGCTTCCTTACAGACAGATTCCATAAGATTAGAAAGCTTATTAGTGGCTCCTTGAGCTACCACTAGATAACATGCCTGTCATCAACAGCTGTGTGGCATGGAGATAATCCATGAACAGAACTTTCATGGGTAGTTCTTTGTTTCTACCCTTAGTTCTAGAAGAAATTTAATAAGCAGGAGCAGTTTTCCATCTTATGGTAATTAGAATAATATCAGGTAATAATAGCCTTTTGGTTGGTAAGCAAAGATAAACCAGTATCTTTGCATCTTTTCCCTGCAAATGAGAGCAGTAGTCTTTCCCACAATTCCCACTCTCAGGCTGTTCCTCAAAAAATTATCCAAAACATGCCTCTATGCGCCTGGAAACAATAATCAAACTACAATGGTGCATATGAAAGACCAAATAGAATAAAAAGGGAGAGATGAGGTTTCCAGTTCTTGGAAGATCTGAATCTGATGATCAAGGTTGCATACATGGAGGGAGAAGCAAGTACCAGATCACCTGGCTAAAATGCTATCCATGGAAACAGGATTTTTGTACAGTTATAAGTACTTGCCCAGCAGGAAGGTATTATTTAAAAAAAGAGGTGGTGATGGACATCATGAAAACATCATTGTGCTCCTGAGATGAGAAATTCTGAGAATGAATGTATTTTCACTTAGTGGCTGGATCTGTGGCCATAGAAATGTCTTCTCCTTTCCTCTAAAGTTTTCAGGGTTGCTGATATAATACAAGAGCAAGGAGCAAAAGTAGCTGTGATCATTTTGATCTGTCCAAGATAGTGCTCCAGAGAGGAGTCACCTACTGGTACAGGGTCCTATCAGTCTTTCATATCTTGTTTGCCATGGCTCGTTTGGCCCTTCAGTAGACACTTGTCACCTGCATCCAAGGTACCTTCATTGTGTAGGACTACTTCTGCAATATAATGAAGTAAGTATTCAGCAAACTGTGCTTGTAGCTGAGTTTGTGGAGTTTGATCTGCTTTGTGTTTTATGAAAGAAGGTAACTGCCCCAGGGTTTTTATTGTTATTTCTGTTGGCTTTTTTGTTTTTTAGATGTCTTCCATATGGCTTCGGTTTAGGCCTCCATATGAAGATGAAAGTTGAAGTGAAAAGGTGCAGGTGTCTTGCCTTGCTAAATTCTAGCACTTTCCCCCGTGTTTGTTAATTTCTAAAAATAGGCTCCTTCCTGACACAACTCTTCCCTTCTCTTGCCTCCACCTCTGAGCAAGAAGCTAATCAAAGAGGAGGTGGCTAGGTTTAGCTCCGTAAATCCAACAGCTATTTGATTGAAGACTGATAATCAAGTTATGGGTGAAGAAATGAGGTACTGGTTTCTCATGCGATACTGCCACTGAAGGCCATTTCATGTTTTGCATGACTGAAGCGAGCAGGGTTTCACCCCCCCTTGGAATTGGTGATTCGCTTTCCAACAGGCACGAAGCTAACGTCTCTGATTTTTTTTTTTGTGTTTTAACATAATTTTCTTCCCTCTGTTCCCTCCCATCTCTACAGAGTATTAGATTAGACCAATTTTCCTAGTTCATGCTTCAGTATAGCAGTTGAGTGTTTTAAGTTTCATAAATTCAAACAAACTAATATTTAATAGTGTTCATGAATATTTTATACTTAACCATTATAAGCTACACGGTAGAAAACACTTGGGCGCAATTGGGTGCAACAAGAAAGTACTTAAGAAACACCCCATTGTGCCTGTGTGTCAGACAAGCCTCAGCTGAGAATCTCTTGTCTTTGATCATGAAATGTCAGACTACTCATGTTCTTTTAATGTAGAGCATGGTGTGTGCCTTTCCCTTTCTGGCTGTACAGACTGTGTGCGTCTACAAACTAAAATCAGGTTGAGTACAATATGCACTGAGACCTAACTCAATCAAGTGAATCCTGGTAGCCCTCATTTCCTGAAGTCTGGTCAAGTGGTTTTTGTTTGCACTCGAGTTCAGGACGGAGAACGACATATTGGACTGAGATTTGGGAAACTTGGAAGTGTGCAGCCAAATAAAAGTGTATCTGAAAGCTGCAGTGGCTATAGCACCATTAATTCTTATAATACCTTGGTTTTCTGGACAACCATCATAGTGATATTTTAGATCAGTATTGCTTTGTGTCTATATAGTACCTTTCGTCTAACAGACTTTACAAGTAATTTATGAATTTAGCTATTTGATGTACAGGCTGTACACAGAGATGATCTACAGTAGGGATCAAAAGTAGCAGCTATTCAACAATATACAGGACAAATCTGGTACAGAAAATGGAAAAGCATGTTACGGAGTCTTTAGCTTAATCTGCAAGGGTGGTTGGTGTTGGCAGGATAGAGTTACGCAGGTCAGAATTTTCTCTGCTGGTTGCAAAGGTCATACTAGTTCTGAGAGGAAAATATGGGATCAGTATAGCGTTACAATACCATCTATACAGTCTGCACTAGGAGTATACTGGGGCCCTGGCTTAGTGCTAGCAGGCACGGAGAGCATCTCCTGACCTGCTGTCATCACTGCTTCCTATTAAGCAGTGTTCATTTCCACTTATGAGTATCTTTGAGCTGAGATATTCTCTGAAGCGTTTTGTTCCAAGTATCAGTCTACTCCAGCGCTGCTTATTTTATGAAATGTAGCAGAATGATGCCTCACAGCATGGTCCTGGCTATCAGCTAAGAGAATTTGTTTTTCCCTTTGCTAGAAGCACTGGGAGGCAGGGAAAAATCCTCTCTATGGAACTGTTGTTTTTTATCTGCCTCCGAACTTTGCTGGTGTCTTGCAGTTTGACTTGCAGATTTCTCTGGCTGACTTGAGTATAATACTTAAACTGAATGATGAATAACTTATTTTTGCAAGCTTCTGTGCAACATGGAGTTTACTGATGATTCCTGGCTCCTTACTAAAGCTGGTAATTACTGCTTGTTTAACTGGTGGTTGATTTGCACCCTCTTGGGAAACCTAACATCTCTGAAAATGACAGTGCAGAAACTGCAGTCTTGATGATTTGCTTTTCATTTTCCAAGTTTTGTAGGCTTTAATTTATGACCGTTGACTAGACCACCAGAGCATTGGTCTTCAAACTATGGTGTGTGTGTGTGACTGCAAAGGCATGCATCTGTATATCAGAGTTTTTAACTGTTCAGCTGTTGTTTAAGACAAACTCATCTATTTTAACTGAAAATAAGGGGAGGATGTTGCTGACATTTGCTCCGAGTGCTTACACTGGGAAGTTAAGCCAACTGACAGCCATTGTAATGGATTGTATTGCAAAAAAAAAGTTAGGTACATTGCTGCTCGTTACCGCCTGCTGTAGTTAGTTTAGGTTTGGAGTTGGTTAATAAAGGGAAATGCTTCCAAAAACAGACTGTGCTCTTCTGGACACAAAAGCCGAAAGTATAGGAAACATTTTTTACTGACACTCCACTTGCTCACCTGGTGAATGATTTGATGACTATGATCCAGCCTCCTCTGGCTTTTGTAGCTAGCCCAAGCACTAAACTGGCAAATACCAGTGTTCACCAATTACCTAAATTAAGTCTAGGTCACGCATCTCATCTCCTGTTTCTTGTTTGCTTTGAATGAATCCAAAAGTAGTGCTAACAGCTGGAATCCCTGCTGAGGCCAGCTTGATCTGCTCTGGAGCTGCTCCAGCCAGTGCTCTGATAAAGCTTGATATCGTTTCAACAGGCTCTAGGAGGACCAGAATGATTTCCCTTCATTGTTTAAGGTTTCATTCAAATATTCGCCATGCCAGGAAAAAGGATATTTCACTTCTGCTTTTCTCCCTTTGCTGCTGCTAGTAGAAAACTTTTTTTTTCTTTTCTTAAAGTTAAGCTAGAGTGTGGCCAGTGCTTTTGGATTCTGTGGGAATTGTTCTACTTCTTCATCCCCAGGGACTCTGTGTGTTGCGATTGCAAAAGGTGCATGCTGTAAATAAATAAATAATGCATCAATGTCTTGGAGTCAAAGCAGTTCCAAAGGAACTGCTGGCAAAGGAGTTCTGCTAAGAGAACATATTCCGTGGGGGAGGCTGGGGAAAACTCTGGCCTTCTGCCCAGATTTCAGTAGTAAGTAAAGCACCTAAATCCCTTTAAGGATCTGGCCTGCAGTCTATTATTCTTCAGCAGCTTTTTGATTGTGGCATTAAAAAATAGCAGTAATATGGGATTGATTTTTAGGCAGTTCGGTAATCTTGGAGTAATGTCTGCTCTCCAAAGAGAGACTTCTTTAAGGCCTCCATAATTTTGTGTTGTACATCAACTTAAAAACAAGGTATTATCAGTCAACAAAGTTTTATTCCCACTGTGCATCATCCCTCTGGTATGATTGGCAGAGCGCTGCTGAGCCAGGGCTCGCGCTGGCGGCGTAGGCGCACATCCTCTCGGCAGCAGCTGTGCTGGCTGCAGAGATGAGCACCCTGCTCCCCCAGCTCTCCCGGCACAGCCCTCCTCCCTCCCCATCTGCTGGAATCGCTGCCCCCTCTCCTCTGCGCTCTCAGCTCCCAGGGTCATGTTCCCCAGCGTACGAGGATCAGGTTTAGCAAAGGGTTACTATTTTAATTGTTCGACCTAATCCAGCTCGTGGTGCATGGGATGGGTGAAGGGTGCACCCGTGTGAGCTGCTGTGCTAGCAGCTGGGATGGGGGAATGCACAAGGGGGGTTTTCCTCACCAGTGAGGGTACAGCTCCCTCGGACCATTTCTACATTGCAGATACAGCTGGCTTGTGGTTTCCACCAGGCTTGCGCCCTTAAACTTGTTTCCAGCACTAGGCTGTAGGCTGGCCCTTTCCGCTGTTATCAGGCTGATAGTGAAATGTAAGTTCAGCTGCGGAGCCGTTTGTAACAGCAGAATGACAACAGAGCAGACAGGCCTTACGGCAAGGCATCTAGCCAACTGCCAGGCGTGATGGAAGAGGGCTTATTACTTGGAATTAAAGGTACTCACTCTTGTGCAGCATAATCTCCTGCTCCTGCAGGCCACCAGCCCCCAAGCAGCTGTGGCCTGAGGTGTCGGGGCGAGGAGCGGGCTCTGGCTTACTGCTGCCTGCAGGTACTGTTCTGCTGGTGCGTGTGGGGAGGAAGGAAAGTCAATTCATATGTGACTTGAAATGCGGAGCAGTATTTTGGCAGCTGTATATGTACACCTGTCCTAACTGGCCGACTCCTGTGAATAGATTTCGTTCTTGGTAGCAGAGGGTCCAAGGTATCCGCTGCGCTGGCTGGCAGTAACTTCTATGCCAGTGTTTGATGGTACAGTAAAATTACCTTTGTGATTAAAGCAGCATGTGCTATACTTTAGCTGGTCATGTGTCCCGTGAGAACAGCATGGCTTTAGCATGGGCTTGGAAGCAGAAATCAAGACCTCTGGGGTTCCTAGATAAAAATTTCAATTGCTCTTAGTAAAGCCCATACTGTCAATCTTCAGTGCTATCAGCTGTGCTTGGCAGATTACTGGGGGCAGGTCATGCAAGTGGTGCACAATCACATCCTCATTCTGTCGGACAAGCACGTACAATACTTTTGTATCCAAAGCTTAGATGTTATGGTCTGGATGGATGGAAAACTGGATGGGTAAAAAACTGGTTGGATGGTTGGGCTTGGAGGGTGGTGGTTAATCATCAGCCATATTATACCTAGCGGCTGGTAACAAATGGAGCACCACAGGGATCTCTCATGGGACCTGACCTGTTAACCACCTTTATCAGTAACCCGAAGCAGATGGCAGAGTGCACTCTCGTCAAGTGTGGAGATGACACCAAACTGAGGGGGACCAGTTGATGCACTCGAGGGCAGGGCTGCCACCGAAAGGGACCCAGATGGACTGGAGGAACAGTCCAACGGGAATGTTATGAAATTAAACATGGGCAAATGCAAAGTCCTGCCCCTTGCAGCAGTACAGGCTGGGAGCTGCCAGGCTGGGGAGCAGCTCTGCTCCCCAGGGGAGCCTGGGGACCCTGGTGATCTTGGTGGGCAGTGAGCTGAACATGAGCCTGTGGTGTGCAACCTGCACAACAGCATCCAGGGTGCTATTTACAGGAGCACAGCACGTAGATTGAGGGGAGTGATTATTGCTTTCTCCTCAGCCCTGGGGAAACCACATCTGGATACTGTGTCCAGTTTTCCAACCGAACTTAGCCCATCGTCTCCCATCACTCTTGCTGCTAATACTGGCAAGCAATGAAAGGAGATGTCAGAGGATTGGGAACAAGACTTCTATTGCCACAGCTTTAGTGGAGTAAACTCCATGGAAGGTGACTGGTAGCACTACCAAGTAGTCCCGATAGTGAAGAAGTGACTCTGAGACAAAGATCTGGTACCCTACCAGCAGTCTCACCTGTTGTGCTCTGCATCCTGCTTAGGCTGCTAATGGTGTCAACTCAAGTTTAGTATGTTTTTGCTGTAAAAACCCTTTTAAGACCTGTTGACTGTTGTGTGGTTTGGAGTAATTCATGTTAGGCTTATCTCATCATTCAAGGTGAAATTTAAACAAACCGTGAATTAAGCGATTGTATCAGCAAGTCTGGAGATGAACAAAGAGAGAAGTATGCTTCTGAAAGCTGTGTGGTTAGTTCTGTGGCTCAGTCCATGAAAACAAACATGCACTGCCCTGTGCAAACACAGCACAAAAGAGTTGCAGATCTTTGCAGACTTTGCTCTATGGACTTTTACCTACACCTCCTGGGGACTCTCACTTTGCGTTGGATCATAGGGATGTATATGACAGGGACTGGAAGATAAGAATAGAGGAGGATGGTGGTACTAAGGCATGACATCCTGGAATTGCTTTCTACTTTCATTATGACTGGCAAATCAGTTTTGCAATGACTTGCTCACCTTTAGAAACCCAAGCAAACTTTAGCTGAAACTGCCTCAAAGTCACATTCCTTGTAGAGAGCAATAAGCTTGTACCATACATACCAGTGTTAGTTTAATTCAAGTTTTTTTCCTCCTACTTTAGTGTATATATTGTGAAATATGAAGGGTATTTATTTCCAGTTTGGAATTTCACTGGATGAATCCAGCCAGTGAAAGAAGCTTGTACAAAGACACCTTCTGGTGGTGTCTGCTGTAGGTTTTGGATTGATCATCTGAAAAATACTGAGCCAAACTGGTGGTGGGAGGATGCTTAGCAAAGAAAAACTGAAGGTGGGCATCTTGTAGCATTTATTTTTTTATAATTTTTATCTTTCATTCAGGCTATGGTTGCTTGCTATCCTGGAAATGGAACTGGGTATGTTCGTCATGTGGACAATCCAAATGGTGACGGGCGTTGCATCACCTGTATTTATTACCTGAATAAGAACTGGGACTCTAAGGTGAGTAAGCCATGGGGTTGAGGCAGAAGGTGAAGAAAAAACTACTTCAGAAACAGAGCTTTGGAGCTGTCAGCTGTTTCTGTGAACTCTGGTGAACTTTTGAACAGCTGGTCCATTCTTCATCTCTATTTTCTTGGTGTTTATGGCAACCCTTTGGAAGTAAGAAGCTGAACTGTTTCCTTATCATTCTGTCTCCCATCCCACACACATACTGTTTTGTTGCTACAGAATAAAGCTTCTAAGCACTGGGCTGCTGGCTCTTACGCTTTGTTTAGAGGAAAGAGCAATGAAGCATTAGAATGAAAAACATAATCCACTAAAGAATAAGTGGGTTCTGGGAGCAGAATAAAATGAGAGCCCGAATTTGGGACTTTAGCATTCTTGATACTGTTCCTTCAGGCTAACCTGCAGAAGATCTTCAGGCAGTTGCCTTTGTGGTTTTCTTACTTACGAAGTCGTGGGGCTTAGTAAGAGGAATGAGCACATGGCTTGGTTTGTCCTCTCCATCTTTGACTCCACCAGTGGGTCTCTTGACAGGAGAGTGCTCTTGTTTCTGCCTGTATTACTATAAGGCAATAAAGTCAGCCCTGAATTTACCATACCTTAAGTTAGAAACAAAATAAGGGTTTGTAAAATTGCAGGATGTCTCTTTACACTTCTGTTGTCATAATGGGGCACAAACCATTCACAGGGATTATCTATTGAAAATTGCCCAATGTTTTTTGTCTCTCTAACCTGTCTTGGCCGCTTTAGATGGTTGCTCTTTAAGCACACGTAAATACCATAAACCCCCAAAAGAGAGTTCAGATTTACAGGCAATGCCACTGAGAAATGCACTGTTGGAGAAAAACACATTCCTTTACGTAAAGTATGACAGTGAAACATCTCAATGTAATAAAATGAAGGAGGAGATGTGGGAGGAAATGCAAATATCCAATTTATTTTCTGCACTACACTCTTATTCTAATAGTGAGGAAGCACCCAAGTGGACACTAAGAAAGCTGACTGAAATCCAGGAGACTGGTGGAGAGTATTATGTGGGTGTGATGGTAATTTTATGCAAATATATGCTGGAGGAGATGCAATATAACCATGTTGGCCTTTGAAAGCAACCATGTTGCTTTAAACCTGACCTAATAGTTTCTTACTGAGGTTTGCATACCATGTGGAGGTACTCAGTCAGGTCAGTGCTGGGTTGACAGCATCTTCCCTGCATTCTGTGGTGCAGCATAAAAGCCTCCAAAGAGCCCTCTGGCAGCAGGGAAGAGGCAGAGGTCATCTGCATCTTTTGAAGTTTCTACAGTGCGTGCAGATCACCAGAAACTCGTGGCACATGGAAAAAGAGAAACGATGTGGTAGGGTGGTGGGTTGACCCTGGCTGGATGCCAGGTGCCCACCAAAGCCGCTCTATCACTCGTCTCCTCAGCTGGACAGGGGAGAGAAAATATAATGAAAGGCTCATGGGTCGAGATAAGGACAGGGAGGTCACTCAGCAATTACTGTCACGGGCAAAACAGACTTGACTTGGGAAAAAAATTAATTTAATTTATTACCAGTCAAATCAGAGTAGGATAATGAGAAATAAAACCCAATCTTAAAAACACCCTCCCCCCACCCCTCCCTTCTTCCCGGGCTTAACTTTACTCCTGATTTTCTCTGCTTCCTCCTCCTGAGCGGCGCAGGAGGATGGGGAATGGGGGTTACGGTGAGTTCATCACACATTATTTCTACTGCTCCTTCCTCCTCAGGGGGAGGACTCCTCACACTCTTCCCCTGCTCCAGAGTGGGGGCCCTCCCACGGGAGACAGTCCCCCACAAACTTCTCCAACATGAGTCCTTCCTACGGGCTGCAGTTCTTCACCAACTGCTCCAGCGTGGGTCCCCCGTGGGGTCACAAGTCCTGCCAGCAAACCTGCTCCAGCGTGGGCTCCTCTCTCCATGGGTCCACAGGTCCTGCCAGGAGCCTGCTTCAGTGTGGCCTTCCCACAGGGTCACAGCCTCCCTTGGGCATCCACCTGCTCTGGCATGGGGTCCTCCACGGGCTGCAGGTGGATATCTGCTCCACCGTTAACCTCCATGGGTTGCAGGGGGGACAGCCTGCCTCACCATGGTCTTCACCACGGGCTGCAGGGGAATCTCTGCTCCGGCGCCTGGAGCACCTCCTCCCCCTCCTTCTTCACTGACCTTGGTCTCTGCAGAGTTGTTTCTCTCACATCTTCTCACTCCTCTCTCTGGCTGCAATTGCACAGGTTTTTTTTCCCCCTTCTTAAATATGCTATCCCAGAGGCGCTGCCACCGTCACTGATGGGCTCGGCCTTGGCCAGCAGCGGGTCTGTCTTGGAGCCGGCTGGCACTGGCTCTGTGGGACACAGGGGAAGCTTCTAGCAGCTTCTCACAGAAGCCACCCCTGTAGCCCCCCCCTACCAAAACCTTGCCATGAAAACCCAACACATAGAGAAACCAGGCTATGTCATAAGCAGGGAAAAGACTGGCTGGGAGATATAATGCATTTATGAGAAGTTTATTACAAATCCAACAACAGAACAGACTTCACTCTTGCCAGGGTGTAAAAGTTAACTGCTGTATGATCAGATGCAGGCTCTGAAATACCATAAGCAGTATCTAGCAATTGCTGGGAGGAGAGTCTGATCTCAGGCTGGTCAGGTGGAGCAGCCTTGCCTGCTTTGTGGTATTCATTGGTTCTGGAGATGTGACTGGGAGCTCAGAAGTTTCCCAGTGTTTGTTACAGGGCCAGTGTTGTCTTTATCTTGGTTCATTTACTTTAGCCAGATGTTTATGCTGAAACATTGCAAACTATTTGGGAAAATCAAGGTGGCCAGGAGATTCAGTGTACCATTTTCCAGTGTTGTCATGTAGCGGTCTTGGTTATCATTAGATGTTTATTCCCCATTTGTTGGGTGCTGAGGAGGGAGAAATAAGTAATTGTTCACATGAATGTGTGAGTGTTTATATGTGTAAAAAGCAGCCTTTCCTTTTCTTTCAGCTGCATGGTGGAATTCTTCGGATATTCCCAGAAGGAAAGTCCTATGTAGCAGATGTTGAGCCGATTTTTGACCGATTACTTTTTTTTTGGTCAGATCGAAGGAACCCACATGAAGTCCAGCCTTCTTATGCAACCAGGTAAGTAGCATATTTGGTATTGATATTTGGCCAGGAAAAAACAAAGCGTTTCTTCTACCAATATTTGTATCTAAAATTATGGCCGTTGTGTTTGTTTAAATACACATGAGCATACAAAATAGCTAGATTTTGAGTGGATTTTCTGTTTTTGAGTCACTGGGAATTCTCTCATCAAATGAGGAAGAACAAGCTTGAATGATAAGATTCCTTGTGTGATGGAAAAAAAGCCCTTTTACCATTGACAGGAAAAATCTTCCAAGCCAGGCATAGCTATGTAGCTGGGAGATGCTGGGTTATACTTTTGCCCTCGTAACACCATAGGGATTCTTGGGGCTACCATCTGTCAACAGGCTACGAAAAGCTGATGTGATGCAGGGCAACCCCCAAGCTGCCTACAGGCGTCCCGGAACAGAAAAACATGCAAAGGTCTGTAAGCTACTTTTGCCCTCTGTTACCAGGGGCTGTGCACTCTTTTGTGCCTCCCAGCAGAAATTCTCACCTCTATTTCTATCTTACTTGATAAAATACACATTTAAAATGCTGTCTGTATTTGTCTATAAAGATGTGCCATTTGCATCCTACCTTTTAGTCTACTAATCCAGTTTTGTTTTTTGCTTTCACCATGAGCATAAAACTCCAGGGCTCTATTTTAATAGCAAAAGTGGAAACAAACACAAGATTTCTTTCTTTTATAGATATGCCATGACTGTGTGGTATTTTGATGCCGAAGAAAGAGCAGAAGCCAAAAAAAAGTTCAGGAACTTAACCGGTATGAGTCTTTTATAAGTGTTCACCAGAAAGAATTTAATGCATTTTGATATTTCCAAAGTCAGAGACAGACTGGGAATAACTCTGTAGCTACATGGGTATGACTTTCATTTTTAGAAAGCTTTTTCATCTCTAATCACTAGTCAGTTATTTTATGCAAAGTGGAGAAGTTGTGACAGAAGAAGATTCAGGCCTGGCCTCAGTATCCCTGATGAGAGTGATGGGGAACATGGGAGAGGTGGTTTCTGATTTCTCTTCCAAATGGCTGCTGAGATTTTGTCCCACCTCAGGTGGCTGCTCTAGTCACTGGGACTCTCTACGCTCTTCTTCTGTTATTTGGGAAGTATATTTTGTCTCCTCCAAACTTTGTTTAGCACAAAGTCATGAGACTTACACAAACAGTTTCATAATCATGTTCTCTAGATGTTCTGGCTGAATAGGGCCTGTCTTCTATATTAATGAAGGGCAAGTGGGGCCTGCAGTAATGCAAAAAGGATTTGTCTTTAATTTACAAGTAATTTCTGAGTGGGAATATTCATAATGACCTTGGAATGTATAGATTATGAGTGCATCTTTTGGCAGGCAGTTGCTAGAGTAGCTGTGATCATGGTGCACTTCAAGAGCTACCTACCTTAAACTGGGTCTCACAGATAGCTTAAAGTCAGCCCAGAGACTTCTGCGGAAGCCCAGGAGGAGGTGACCCCAGCTTTCCTAACAGCAGCCACACTGCCTGCTACTGTAGTAATGGCATACGAGTAATGGACTGAGTTGTCCAGATGTGCTCCAACACCCTACCTGGGGCTGTGCTCAAAGGTTTGCTGTTTGGAGCAGTTTAAGATCTGGTCTTCAGGGACTGCCTCAGGCAGTTCCTCAAAATACAGAGAGCACTCATCTTTTTTAAAATGTGTGCTATGCAGCTGGGGACCAGCAATGTCGTAATTAGTCAAATGCTTTTCAGAACAGACTGTTGTCATCTCTGTGGCTGGTATGCAAAGCAAATACTGGCTTCACCCTTAAAGGGGATCATGAGCAAGGGGCCAAGAGTGGGGGGAAAAGTATCGCAGATCTGGAGTCTGAAAGTTTATTGGGCTACTTAAATGCTGCATGAGTTGTCTTCAGTTTCAACAGGGCAAACATAGTCATACCAAGGTTTTGTATCTCGTCAACATGCTGTGGATTCATACAGCATTTCAGTCCATGTAGTGAATTCACGTCATGAGTCTGAAATGGAAAGTGCTGTCCATTGAAAACAAACCAGCTTTATTTTGTTTCTGAGTTTTCAGATGAATGCTGTCAGAACCCTCTGGCTTAACTGCCTCTCCTTTTTCATCTTTTCGATGTAGATGCAAGGAAGAGAGAAGCACCTCTTAATGAAGACTAATCAACTGTTCCTGAACTCTTTGTGAGGAAATAAGATCCCAAAGATGACTGCCATTTCCAGCGAACAAGGGCAAATTCTTGTTATGCACAAGAACACACTGGTTGTGTCTAGCATGTGCATCTTATATTGATGGTACTTCAGGCAGCCTCCTGTCATGCCTGCATCTGGCAGAAGGAACACTTGTTTTCTATTTGCCTTTTGCTGGAAAAAGTAACCAGGGTTTAAAAAAAAAAAAACCAACAAAGAGTATCACTAAGCCTAGTGGTAGTGGCTCAGCCAACTGGCTTTTGATCACTCTTGTAACCAAGATAATGATCATTGGAACTAGTGGTAAAAACCTGAGTCTTATTTGCACTTTATGGGGGGGGGGGGAAAATCTAGCTCAATAGGAAGGAGCTTTACAAGTTTAAAATCTGTGGTAGACTGCTAGTGGACAAGGAGAGCTATTGGAAATGTGAAATTAAACTGGATTTTTGTAGAGTGTCATCTTATGGTCTGTCTCCCACATGGGCCTGTCAATGTACTGTTCATCACTTTGCTGTGCAGGACATTGGCTCAGCTCTTTGGTAGCATGACTTTCCAAACAGATTTTTGTCTACACAGTCTTTGCATTTCCTGGATTTTGTTTGCTTTTCAAGACTCAAGTTCTAGGTGTGCAGTTGCGCTGCCCTTTCTGTCCCAGGACTGAGGGGGAAGTAGTTATGCATCTGTCCACAACTTTGTAAAACCATTTCCTTTCTGTTCTGAGCGGAATGGATTGTACGTTTTCTATTTTCACAGTTTGGTAAAGCAGCTGTTTTCTCCCAAAAGTTTGGTAAACTTGGAAGGCTGATGGCACACAATGCATTGGCACTAAAGGCCAATGATACATAGAGTTAAGTGTTATTTTTGTGACTTCTCCATCTACTATGTTTTGTATGACATGTGAATCTGAAAGGAAAAGGCATGTCTGGCAATCTGACAAATGTATGATAAATAATGGGTAACTTAGACTTGATTTCTCAGCTGCTTATCCTTAGTTAACACACTTTAACTTTGCACGCATATGTAATTTGAATGAAACGGCGATTCCGTTTCAATTGATCTGTTATGCTAGGTAACTACTTCTGCTGTGCCCAAGCCGTGATATCAGAGTTATTCAAATGGCAAAGCACATTTTTTTTTCTCCATCACTTTTTTAAACTTATTAGACTCAATGAGTAACTGGTGAGCTATCTCCAATCTGCCTAAGCTTCTACAACCAGCACTTACTATGCAGTTCAGGATAGCTCTTAATGATGCTGGAAGCTGGCGGTGGATGTATTTATCACTCACACTAATTGTTCTCAACCTAATACACTCAATTGCATTCATTTTTGTCTCATGTTGTCAGTGTGTATGTCAAACCCTACTAAATGTTCCAAATAGATGCCTTCTTCAGTGTCCCATATTTTCCCGTGCCACCTGCCCGCAGTGGTGAAGGTGGTCTGTCTGAACCGCCGGCCCATGCACCAGTTCACCACACTGTGCTGGGCTGTCGTGCTAGTGATGGGTCTGTGGGCCAGCTCTGTCGCACTTGAGCTAGGGAATGAAAAGGTAGCATGCAATGGCAACTATTAAATGTCAGTGACAGACGGGTAACAGCTGCATAGGACAGAAAAGAAATAACTTTTATGACATAAAAAATGGTAATAGAAATGGAGTATTTTTTTAAGCGGTTCTGTCTCTTAAAAAAAAAAAAAAAAAAGCTGGGCATCCTTCAGCCTGTCCTTGAATTCTGAATGTAAATACACTAGTGCTAAGAAACCCCTCGTTCTCTCTGGCTTCTTCCAGAGATCCAGCTGTGGTCTTATGGGCTGGACTTTGTTCAGCCTGACCACTGTGCACCTTAAGAGAGGAATATGAGGGAACATGTGTGACAAATATTCTTGTAACTCAAGACTAGAAAAAAGACAAATAATCTGATAAATATCCTTTAATGTTAGGAAAAACATTATTTCATGGCAGTTGCTTCTAAGTAGCACCACATAGATTTGAAGGAAGCTTAACAATAACTTGAAATTCTCATTCTGCAATGTTCGTGTGGGAGGAGAAAGAGTTAGGGCTCTTCCCTGAGAGTGAGAGGTAACCCTTTGAAAGATGGGAGGTGGTGAACAAGGGGGGCCACAGGATTATTATTTGAAAAGGGGAGGGGAAACCCAACCTGTTGTATTGCTATGCAAAGTTGATAATGGCATGTAAATTTGAAACTCCTGCATGATTTTAAAGGGGACAAAGACAGCTAAAACAGAGCAGAGCAAGTCTTGCTTTGCCTTTAGAAGCTAACCTTAAAAAAAAATGCACTAGAAAGATGTTAATACACATCTTGCTGGAGCCTAGAACAGTGGAAAAACGATGAGGTGGGAGGGGAAAGGCTTTGTATAAAGGTTGAAAAAGAAAGGTACTTCAGTTACCACTATTGCTACCACCTGGCTTCAGCAGTGGTCAGCAACATGTGTGGTGGATGGAGCATGGAGCAGTATAGATGCATTTATTGTAAATAAAGTACATATTTTCATTTTTAGCCAATATCTTCCTGATCTAGATAGAGGAGAGAGCAATTATTCTGTGGCAGACAGCATTGTCTTTTTCTTTATTAACACATATAATTAAGTACAAAAAAGTTGAGGGCACAGGATTTTGAAACCAATTCCTCAGTCCTCTGTTCCAGACCTTTACCCGATTTCTAGATCAGTGGGACAATCTCCTTGAAAATGCTGTAGTTTAATTGGGGGGGTCAGTGGGGTGTCGGTCATATAGGAATCCACAGGCTTGATGTTTTCTACACAGATTTCTCTTGCCTGTCTCTGGAATTGTTGCAAACTGCTCTGCAAGAATGAAATTGTCCGAAGAACTGTGGGGGAAGCAGGCTGTTGCAGTAGGGAGGGCATTTCAAGGAGACTTTCCTTGTGTTTTGTCTTCATGGCAAACTGTTTGAAACATCTATGGCTAAACAGCACTTGTCACCCAGTTGTGAAAAAGAGTGTTTTCTCCAAGGCATTTAATTTTTAGTCTTCCAAAAGTTTTGTTGGGTTTTTTCAGCCTTTAGGTAATGTGCCTTCATTATTCATATCTGTGAAGATGTTACATGCCACATGTGCATGTCATGCAAGTTTTTCATGGCTCTTTAAGAAATATGGTTGCCTTTCCAAATGCAATTGCATTGGAAAAATATGCAGAGCCACAATTTCTGACAGGTGGTTTTTGTTGTGCAGGGAGGAAAAAGGCCAGGAGACAGTACTGAAAATCAAGAGACTATTTTTATCCTTAAACCTGTAACCACTGGCCTTTTGAGCAAAGTAGCCTCTAATAAATCTTATTTTCTCTAGATTACTTCTGGTTCTATGAGGAATGGCCTCTGCAAAGTAGTGTCTAAAAAGATCCACTCTTTTTTCCTTCTCTCTTTAAACAGTTTTAGTCCTTTCCTATTGTGTTTTTTAAAATGTTGGAATATATTATATGTGTTGTTGTTGCAAAATAGCTGGCTCTAACACCTCTTGCATCTAGGAGAAAATGTATCTATTTGCAGGCAAATAACTAGTTCTACTTTGACTGTGATGTACTCCCAGCAGATAGATATCTGAGAGTGAGTTATGACTACATCTTCTCTTGTCAGGTTGTATGCTGGTCAACAATGCTGGCACTTTGCATCGGATTGATATAGAAACCCCTAGTAGTATTTTACCATACATCATATTTTGTGTTCCTGTTGCTATTAAAAAAAAAAGTGGCAGGAGTCAATAAACACTGGGTCATGTTAAATGTTGTCCTGTGCAAATCTTTTCAGTCTTGTGTCTTACCATAGCCAGGGTTGTGGCGGGTGGGTGCAGTGCCACACAGCTGGATGAAGGGTGGTGGCACTGCAGAGGTGACACCAAAATCCGCGGCCACCACTGTCCTCCGCTGTCGGGGAGACCTCTGTTTGTTGCCATCAGCTTGGCATGTTTCCTTGGTCACTTCCTGCTATTTTGAAGTTATTATTTACCTTGCTAGTGACCCTCTTCTTGAAATGCCTATTTGTTTTCACGCTCCTGCTAAACCAGATAACATTCTCACGATTCAATTGTTGTCTGATAAGTTTTATTTTTAACAGCGTTCACATCCTCCCCCTGCTACTTTTCCAGCCTGAATCCCACAGTTTTCTCGTGCAGCCGCGGGGGAGGCTTCTCCCCACTCCCACTAACATTGCAGTTGAATGAAAGCCAGGACATTTTCACTCATCTGTTAAAGTGCTGTGAACTTTTTTGATTCTTTTGCAATATTGTGAATAGTGGGAATTTCCCCCCCATGTAAAAGACACTTCCTGTCGTGGAGGGCTTGGAGATGACTTTTTTGGTTAAAGAGGAGAGAGAATTCTAGATAATTTGCTGCTTCTTTAAGCATTTCTTTTACACTGAGGAGTGCTTAGAGCATGTGGAGAAGACCTAAGGAAAGCAGAGGGGTTTCTCTTCTGAGCACGCTCCTCACCGTGTAAGGGTTTGTAGGGACAGCTCAAGAAGAAGCTGGCCATTGGCTATCCAGCTGCCAAGGATTTGTCTTTTCTCTGAACTCTGACTAAACTTTCTCTAAACAAATATGCTTGCAGTAATTGTTATCTTACAGCTATTTAGGGGGTCTTTCATCCCCCACCTACCCAAAGGGATATGGCTAAATATACTTGCACTGGCAATTCCCATGACACTTGAGAATGCATCTGATATCAGAGATGATTGCACTGAAAATTACAAAAAGTAGTGTGACAGTGGAAGAGAGGTTAGTAAAAATTGATTCCCCTTTCCCACATAATTTTGTCTCTGTGGAGTACTTGCACTTCAGAGAGTTGGTAAAACTCCCATCCTCTTTCACAAAGCATAAATAGAAATTTTTTTTTTTAATCTGTCTTGTGGAAAGAGGGTATAATTTCATATGCATGTGTACTTATTTTAAACAACACTAAATAAACTACACTAGGCTAACTGCAGTCAACAGCAATTCTCATGTGGTGGCAAACCCAGTCAGTGCCAGCATGCAGGTTTGCTCCTTTGCTGGACACCCACAGTGGTAAATCTTCCTGCTAGAGGTGAGAGAGGAGGCAGTTTGTGGTCCCCGATCTTAGCCAACACCCTGGAGGCTGATTTAGCAGGAGGGGAGTCAGAGTGTGGCTGCCTAGTCCCAAGGTTTTGAGAAAGTGTTAATCTGGCTGGCTCTTAAGTCTGCTGTATGAGGCATGGAAAGAAAGACCCTGTAGTCCAAGCTAATAGAGCTCTGAAGATCACTTGTGGTTGCATGCAGCCGTTCTTAGTTCCTTTAATTTTGACATTTTCTCAGCTCAGACCTGCTGAGTGTCTTGTGCTAAAACACCTCAGAATAGCAAAATCAGAATGGAGGCTTAAACTAGAGCACTTAGGGGGAAAGAGATCTCCGAACAGTAAAGCCAGTGCATTTAAACAGAAGGGTTTCTGTGCCTGAATGTGTCCCTTTTTTCCCCAGCTGTGTCAATCTGATTAATAAAAAATACTATTTCCCCTTACAAGCCTTGCCTCTCTGATGCAGCTGTTACTATTTAGTAACTTCCAAAACTGTGGACTTCTTAGAGCATTTTCCTGGTCCCTGATGCCCCATTGCTGCTGCATGATCTTTCAAACACCATAATGCTGTATGCAGCACAGAAGATTTCTCAACTGAGAAATCATCATCCAATTTAGCAAAGAAGCAGCAGAAGGGATGGCACTACTCAGAAGAGGTCCCCTTTGCCCTATAGAGCTGGTGGTGGTGCTGTGGCAAGCTGGTTTTGTTATGCTTATCTATTAACAGGAGATATGACAGCAATAGGTGAGAGCAGACCCGGGCTAGCACAAGAATTGACCACAGGGCAGCGGTATGGGCTCCAGAGTGACAGACAAGTTTGCCCAGCACCCTGGGAACAGCCGCTGGCACTGAGCTGCCCTCTGCCAGCGTGGGCTGCGACTAGGCACGTCATCCTGCCGATGTGGAAGAACCCAGGAATCAGCTGGGGAATCTGATGCCGAAAGCTGAGAGTGGGAGCCCAAGCATTTATGCATTTAGGGGTTACGACATGGAGCCATGATGACCCTCCACAGGCTTTGCCTTTGCTCCTGGCAGAGGGGACTGAATTCACAGCTCCCGTCAGGATGCTGGGTAGAGGGAGCAGAGCCATCCTCCATCCAGGCTTCTTTCAGACCAGAGCATTACGCAGGTAGGTATGGGAGCTGTGTGAGGGATGAGCCAGCAGCACAGCAGTAAAAACCCTGCCCTGGGAAGTAATGAATCTCAGTTTTGGAGCAGCACCTGTCCAAGAACTGCAGATTGAACTGGAATTGTGCAAAAAGGGGGTATTTTGCCCCATCTTCAGCATTAGTCGTGGCCTGGCTGAGGTGTTTGCATGCCTAGGCTGTTGGTTGATGTAGCATTCAGAAGTGCCTGTCTCTTAGGTGTGGGTGTTAGGGAGGGACCTGCTCTGGGACCTGAGGTTGCGACCTGTGGGTGCTGCAGCACCCAGTACTTTCATGCCTGCACCTTGTGAGCACTTAAAGATTCAAATCCCTCCAGTGCATGGAAGCAGAGAAAACAGAAGTTTAAAAAAAAAAAAAAAATTAGGATGGTGGTGTATATGGGAACTGGCAGGGGCAGTTTCCCCTTCCATGGCAGCCCTTGCAGCTGGTGCTGGGAGGAGCGGGATCTCATTGCCCCTCAGCACAGGGCAGTCATTCACGCGTCTCCTGCCTCCCAGGAGAGTGCTCAAGTGCCTCACTCAGCTGCAAGCACAGGCACATCCCAGACCCGGCTACGTGGGGTGGTGATAGCATTGCCAGTGCTGGTAAGCTTTACAGAAGACTGGGTGAGACAGTGTCTCCTGGGGGTATCCATTGGTGTAGACAGACTTGCCACTCCTCACAGGGTGAACCACACGACCACCCAGTCCCTGCTGGCCACCCCTGTCTGTAACATGTCCCACCTTCCTGCAACAAATGGCTGGTTTTGTCCCAATTTTATTTTCGCTTCCTTTCTGCAAAGAGATGCTGTCCCCGCAGCTCCACCGCCGCTTCCGTGGCTGCTGCCCTGCCTGGATCAGCCGTAGCGACAAACTGCTTTCACAGCGGAGAAAAGCTGCTTTTGAAGCCAAGCCCCAGTTATCCCCAAAGAGGGCTCCCAGCGCTGAGCACACATGCCACCATGGGAGCCCGTGCAGAGGCCGGCCGGCCGCCCCTGCTCTTCAGGCTGGGTCGTCCCTTCCCTGGCAGAGGACGTTGAGCTATTAAAGTTTGTGAAAGATGAAAGGTGACACATTACAGTCACCGTTCCCTCTCACTCGCTCTGATACAGGTACAAGAAACCAACTACATCTCCGCAGTGCTGCAGCAGAGACTCGGCAGCCGCTGCCTGTGGGAAGTGGGAAGATAAAAGGATCCGAGGCTCTGCCGGTGTCGGCAGGCACGTGTGTGTGTGTGTGTATGCATGTGTGAGCGTGTGTGTGTTTGTTTCCCTGTGCAGCTAGAGGGAAGCCTGATTTCCAGGGGGAATTAATTTGAGAAAACTGAAAGTCGCTCCTCTGCTACCAACTAATGTTGGTAATATAAACCAGTTCTTTTTCTGAAAAGAACTGCAAAATGAAACCACGTAGCACATCTTTTGAAAGCAGAATAATTTAGACAGCAGTAATTTTACCATCAAGCCTTTGTTATGGCTCGGCTAACCTCCCAGGCTCTTTCACTAGCTACTGTTACTGGAGAAAAGATATGTTGTGTTTTCCAGTGTAGAGAAGGGACTTGTTTCCTTTGCCAGGACTGACATAGGAAGGGATCTATAGTTAAAATATTTACTGTTCCTGAAAGGTATGTCTTTGAAGTTGTCTTTTTTTTTTTTCCTTAAGTAAACTGAAGGAGAGGCAGTTAGAAAAACATGGACGTATAGCATCTGCTCATGATATAACTAAAACTTACTAGCGCCGTTCTCATGAGGGAGCAGGCTTAGGCTGGTCTGCAGCACTGTAGTAAACCACAGCAGTCCCCAGCTCTCCAGCCCAGTCCTCTGCCAGCTGTTTTGCAACAACGCATTACTGCATGTCAGTCAGGAGCATGCGAAGTGGGAAATAAAATCGGTGCTATCGCTGCACTATTGCTGTCTCTGGATTTGTTTAAATCAGCTGCAGCTCATCTCTCATCAAATGCCTCTGTGAGGCAAAGTTCAGCCCCAGGCTGTTTTACAGAGGCTGCCTGTGATGGACCTGATGATAGCTCCGAAAAATACGTCTCCAAAGTCGTATTCCCAAAGAGCTTAATGCTCTTACCTGGGACTCAAGGCCTTTGCTCACCCACCTGCCGCCACCCACCCCTCACCACCAGCTGCTAAGCTGTTGGGGATGAGCCCCGTGCGCCATCCTGACAAGGCAAATGGCCTGGAATGAGCTTCAGCAGCCTCAGGCAGTGTCCTGCATGACCACAAGCACACATCCCAGCTACTCTGAGACCTCAGGGTCTGGAGGGGCCTTCTGAGCCTATGGTCAAGGTCTTGGCCAGACCTAATGGCAGAGATAAGAAAGGACCATTAGTGTTGAAACCTGAAAACAAACATAAAAACTTTTGAAATCCAGGAAAACTGCATAACACTTCCATATTTAATCTGAAAGGAAAAAGAAAAAGAAAAAGAAAAAGAAAAAAAAGGAAAAAGAAAAAGAAAAAGAAAAAAAGAAAAAAGAGACCGACACTTCACATTTGGCCAAAAACTCAAGCTTGATCAACCTGCCAATCATGCTATTTCTAACCACATGCAAAGTACCCAAGAGGGCTTGGTATTTCCCTGTAGCAGTGCTGTAAAGTCTCCTGATCACCCGTGGGAAATGCCTGCCTTCTCAGTGACTGCTGATACCCCAATAAAGTGAGGAAAATGCTGCTATTTTTTTTCCCCAAAGACAGAGAAAATAATTCACATTTTATGGTGGAAATATCTTCATGTTTCAATATATGTTGTATTCATGTGAAATAAAAAAGAAACTAATCAAGGCTTGGTTTTCTTCTTGAACTTGAATCGAAAATGCTTCCAGAAAAGTAAGAAAAGAAGATTTAATGGCATTTTTCTGTCAGGGAGAGAAACTGGATCCTTAAAGCAAGGATAGAATTAGAGCTCCCATGTTGCATTTAAGCACTCTATCTTGGTGGTTAGTCCATACAGAGAGCAAAAAGTTATTATATAAAATTATTATATGCAGTATACAAAGGGGATAAAGTGGCAATGTCATTGCTGTTTCAAACCCAGTGCGGCGGCTGGCACTGCATTTGGTAGGACCCTTCAGTGCGTAGCTGGGGCTGCACTGAGGGTGCCTGTGGGTTGCAGGTGGGTGGTCCGTCTCCCTCAAAGGGAGGACCTCTTAGGCAGTGGACCCCAAATGATCTCAGGGGTTCAGTCAGATGTCAGCTGCTGGGCCCTGCCAAGGCATAGGCAGTGGAGGCACTGGGAAAAGTGCAGATCCAATGCCTGAAGTAAGTACTTAGAAAATAAGGGTTCTCGTGGTGTTAGGCTAGGGGGCAATTGGCAGAGGGATTTTGGGATCTCCTTATGGAACTACGTATTTTAAGTACCACCATTCTCTGGCACGTACAGCGGAGCATAGGGGATACATCCAAGTTCACCAATTGCCCAGCAGGCTAGTCAGAAAAGTACCAGTAGATGGAACTGGGCTGCAAAACACTCAGCTTCTCCACCCACATAAGCAAAGTTTTAATTTTCACTGATAAAAGATATCCCAGCAAGGAAAAAGAGGTTATAGCAGGGAAACTTGGATGAAAGTTGCCCCACACATGACCAAGAAGTTGGTCAGCTTCCCCTTCTTAAAAGGGACTGGGCATCCCCTACAGCACCCAGAGGTTGTCTGTGTCAGGGACACGGTGCTGATCCAGGCGGGCAGGCAAGATGGCTGTGCCTGGGAAAGGTCCGGTCAGAACGTAACCTCAGAGCGATGTTGTGGCATGCAGCAACAGCGGGTTGCTTTTTATTTACTAACCACTGTACTTTGTGCCAGCTGTGACACTTGTCCCACCTTTATAGTGATTCAGTGGATGCCCTGTGTTCATCACTGTGATGTACGATAGCACATCACCCCATGCTCCAAGCAAGGGAGAAAATGCCCGTTGTTAAGAGGTAGCAGGGGCTTCTCTTACAAGAAGAAAAAAAGAAAGGAAAAAAAAAAGATGTCTGAATAGACATTTAATAGGTGAAGGAAGAGGCTTAACAGACTTAAGCTCGGCTGTCTTCAGAGAGTTTTCAAAAGCTCACTGCAAACACTTCTGTTTCAAAGCTTATGCTCCTTTATCTATGAGAAGATAAACACTGGCTAATTCTTTAATTAGTTCCCAACAAGATGTTTTTCTCTGTAGCCAAGGCTTGCAACAGGATAATTATGTCTTTAGTTTAAAAACAACTGTCAATACAGAAAGTTGTTTTGATTGCTCTTTCTTCAAATGTTTTATTTCCCCTTCTACTTAGCTCCCACTCTGTTGGTCCTCACTTGCAATATCTTTCATTGATTTGGGAAAGGCTGATATTACTTTATTTTTAGCTCCCTGTGCTGCAATCCGAATGCATGGACATGACAGGGCTAGAGCCAAGCCGGTGCTGTGATCTGTGGTGCAATCATATGAATGCAGTGCTTGGGGTGTGAATCCCTCCCAGGGCCGGGGAGATGGAGGACTCTGGGCCACCATCAGTTGAGCAGCTCAGCTTATTAAACTGTAATAACTAATCGGCATACACGTGGCTGTGGGTGCCCAAGTGCTACACTGCATGCCAGAGACCTACATTTGGAGCTTCCCAACCTCCTGCCTGCCACCACAGTCATCTACATTTGTTTTAGCGAAGTTCCCAGAGCACCAGCAGATCTCCTTCTAGTTGGTCAAGAGCTGCCTCAGTCCTGACAGTGCTGAGCAGACATGAATCTTCTGGGCTTGGTCCCATGTGGACCATAGCAGGAGGGAGAGAAGCTACCCCCTCTGCCCTTCTCTGGTCCCCAGCTGTCAGTGCACGGAGCCACGATGTCGAAGGTCTGACATCAGGCTTACCCAGGGAGATTCAAACTGGCTTCATTCACCCACCAGGAGAAGATCCTGAGTATTACGCTACACAGCGTGTCTTTGTGGTGAGGGTGTGTGACCTTTCTGGTTAACCCATTGAAGCTGTTCCATTTCCGAGGGAATAAATACATTTACTTGGATTCAAGAGGAAATTTATCTGAACTGGAATATTGTGGCTCAGCTGTCTTCAAGAAAAATGTGGAAAAAAATGTTCTCCTAACAGTCCACTGGAAAAAAATGAGTATGATCAGAGACCTAGAAAACATGACCTGTGAGGACAAGCTAAAACACCTGGGATAGTTTCTTCCAGGGATAAGGAGAGTGGGGAGAGGAGTGGAGGAGGAAGTAAAAGCACAATGCAAATCTTAAAATGCAGGAAAGGTTACTGCAAAGAATAAGGAAGTAGTTTGTTCTCTATACCTGTGACAGGTAACACACAAATAATGGGATAAAATTGCAGCAAGGAAATTGCCAGTTAGCTGTTAGGAAGAGCTTTCTTATGGCTGGGACACTGAACCACTGGAGTGCCTGAAGAAGTTGTGGAGATGCCATTACCAGAGATGTGGTTGGAGAAAAGTCTGCCAGGAGCGATGTAGATAGAAGTGATTTTTTTCTTGGAGCAGTGAGTAGCGACTGACCAGACTAGATGACACATCATGTGTCATGGTAACGTAAGCGTGATTTTGGAGCCTAAGTAGTCAAGGTACTCCATGGAAGGGAAGAGGTTTGGGGTTGTCCTATTCCAGTGAACGGTTATGGGGACCACTAACACTCATTGGTGCGGGACTAGGCCAGGGCTGCCCTTCCTGAGGAGTGAAATTCAGCCCGACACGGCCGTGAGCGGTTGTCTTCCCGTGTCCTCTTCTTTCTGGCCTGATACACTTGCAGGTACCCATGCTGCACGCACCGCACAGCAGATCGGGCATGGTAAGCACGTACCCCAGGAGGACCCTGCAGCCTGGCACTGCTCTGTCCTGAGCAACACCTCTCGTCTTCCTGCGCAGCAAAGAGCTGAACCCATGTTTTCCACAGCAACGAGGTATCGGTAGCTCCTTTACTACCCGCTCCCTGTCGGATAGTTCATGCAGGTTACACTTATCCCATTGTTTGATGCCCAAACCTTTTGATCTAGTGCCTAAGGCACTAGATTCTCCTCCTCTTTTTCCTGTCTCACATTCAGGAATTGCAATTCTGAGTCTGATGCCCCTTTGGATCTAGCCTCAAGGTAGATCTGAGAACAAATTTAGAGCAGGGAGCACATCCTGCTTTCCCTCCTATCCAGAGCAGCTGTGCAGCTGGTTGGGCTCTCTGTTTTCTAGGAAACATTGCGTTATAGGTCATCTTCAATCATTCATTACAAATGGAAATAATACTGGGGGGGGGAAAGGGAATGATGAAGAAATGTACAGTGGGGTATCAGAAGTTAGCCTTTGGGAGCATATGGGGTTTTGAAGGCAGAAACCTCGGCTCCCTCCCCCAGTTCACGTCCTGATTAAAGAGAATGTGTGTGCATCAGTCCGAAAGTCAGCATTTGCCACCTCCTTTGAACATTTTCTTCCCTTTACAAACCTGTGTCAATTTCCGAGTATACTGTAAGTAAATTCTCAGTTGAGTCATTAATTCTTTTAACACATCCAAAAGAACCTGAGTTAACTAATGATGTCATCGTAAATTCAAGCACTTGGAATATCAGTACTTGAGCCTCGATGTGTTTATTATTAATATTAAATACCATGGGTAGATCTTGCAAACTTTTCTTTCACTTTTAAAACTGGCAGTCCATCAAAATTTTATATAAGGTTGGCACCTATAGTGTTCTTGCTGCTATAAATATGTTGATACCATAAGCCAAACATTTCCCCCTTTATTGTTAGTGTATTTCCTTTGCTTAGTCTCTGTGAATGTGCCCAGGGAGCACATGAAAACTGTTGGAGTCTCAGCTTCCTTTCATTCCCCTTGTCAGCAAATCATGGCCAGAAGATGTAGATGAGGCCATTTTGGAGGAGGTGGAGGCGTCCCCAGCCTCTGCAGATGGCACGTCCTCTCCAAGCTGGCTCAGCACTTTGGAGGGGATGGACCTTGCTTCTATCCCCTCCGGATAGTGCACCCATGCCAGCACCCTGAGCAGCATCACCTCGTGCAGCAGGCACAAAGGGCAAGGGAATATCTAGGAGACTTCTCCCCTGCAGCCTTAAGACTCAAACAATGTCTCCATTTGCTGTGTCAGCTGCTGATCTCAAGGACTTTGTGCTATTAATTAAATTTGCGCTCTGTCTCCTGAGAGGTGAGGAATAGGTAAATGCAGGTGCCTTTTGCAATGTCCCTGTTCTGCCTGAGGCTACGGTGGTCTGGGCTGGAGAGCACTCCTGCATGCTATTGCAGCACATGAATGTCACCTACGTTGTCTGTGGCCTGCTTTGCTACCCAGAATCTGCCCGTGGCAGTGAACAGAGACCCAGGAGCATCCCCATTCTCAGTACCACCCCTGGGCTGCTGCGTGACTTTGGGCTGCTTTTCCCAGAGCTATCCTGCCTGCCCCCTGATAGCCTTGGGGTGACATGTTACCGTAGGGACATGTGGCAGAACAGGACACCACAAACTGCATGTATGGGCCCAATGCCAGTGAGTCTGCACGTCCTGCAATTTGCGAAATTATTGACATTAATGACATTACTTGTCAGGTTTAGCGGGGGGCGCAGAGTTGAGCAGGTGGGGCACTGAGTGATCTTCGCTTGAAGAATGAGTCTTGCAGATCAAATTTAAACTGCAAGAAAGAGCCATGGCATGGCTGTTGTTTGGGCACCATGCAAGACTACAGCTTGAATGCCATTCGGATGTGTACCTGTAGTCTTAAAACACACTTGCAATAGAGAACCTTGCGCAGTTGTAGCCATCATCTACCCTGTCTTTCCAGAGCACCTGATGCTCTGCAAGCAGCTGGTCAACACTTTCTTTCATGGTTCTGGTTGCACATTGGAAGAAATTGTTTTCTGCCGGTATTTAAGATGAGATTGCTGTACAAGGCTGCTCAGTGATGTCTCTGTGGCATGGGAAAGTTTCCTGTTAGAAATGTCTCAGGATCTAAAGCAACAAGCTCTTGTTTAATATGGCTATATATGACTATATTTAATATATAAATATTAATATGTTTAATATTTAATATGACTCCTGGACAGAAAGTAGTAGCAAAGCCATTCAAAACTTTTATTTTTATTCTCTGCAGTAATTAATTGCACATATCAGGGCCTACACTTGTCCTTTCAAGTATCAGAAGAAAGATTACGAGAAAGGTTCAATAAATCAAACATGGAAGTGTTGCCACCAAGTGGTACAAGCTGTGTTAGGCAATGGCTCATAATTTATAGATCACAGTGATGTATCTGAGATGCCCTGATGTATTTATAAAAAGATTCTTTTTTGCTTTGTTTAGCTATCTTTTTCTTTTTGTGATGCATTTTACTTCCCGTGGTGTTAAACGATCATACTAGCACCCATCTCCATGCAGTCATGGGGTGTATTACATGCCTCTTTCAGCCTCTTCTGGAGCTGTAAGCAGTGGAGAGGCAAATATGGAGGGTCTTGTGGGTGTATGGGACTGTTCAGGCTGTCTTTGACACAGTCCCCTGTCTTGCTGGGACGTGGCATATCCCTCCTTCTGCAACCTCACATATGAGCGGAGAGAGTGGCCCCGCAGGGGAACGTGCCCCCCGGGCCCTGGCAGCTGGCTGAAGAACGTCCCAGCCCGCCCCTGTCATTTCCAGCGCAGCCCCTCCTGAGTGACTTTGACACTTTTGAAATCATCTGCAAATTTATATGTTTTTTAATGGCATTTACGTGTGTGCTAAGGTGTTTTGTTTTTCAGCCAAAGTACTAAGTGCGCTGTACTTTAGCCACATGTTTTTCTTTACTGTGCAGGAGCTGAATAATGCCCTTTGTTTCCCTGTTGTTTAGAAAGCCTAGATTTAAAAAAAAAAAGAGAGAGAATTTTTGTGGAGACAAGACTGAGGCACTTCTTTATTATTTATATTGTGAGGTACACAGCATCATTCTCAAGAGGTGCCTTTCCCATCGGGACGGGGGTCCCCAGAGCCGCTTGGGGCACAAGGCAGCAACAGGCAAAGTGAGGGATGTAGAGACCTGTGCACATGCACACACACATGTGCACACACACGCACACACACACAGATCCCACCTCTGGGCATGCACGTTTAAATCCCAGCCCATGCCAGGGGCGCGGAGGGTGTGCAGGTCTCCTACCCCTCTGCCTCCCATGCAGCGTGGCTGCCGGCCCAGCAAAACCACCAGCTGAACGGTCCTTTTCCTTTGGTGGGCGGAAAGGTGCGGGCGGTGCAGGAGCCTGGAGGACTGACAGTCACCGTGGGCCCTCACAGAGCGGTGGCAGCGCAGCGCTGGGTTGGCCGCATGGATAAGCTGAACACCTGGAATAGGAGCCCAACAGGAAAGATTTAGGTCAAAAAGATGCTTTTTCAAAGCTGACATCTTTTCTCAGCAGACACTGCTTCTTAGCTTTCTTTCAACAACCTCTCCCTTTCTCTCTGTCTTTGGATAATTGCCTTTTGTTTCTTAGAGTGAAAGCCTGAAGTACTCCTCATTTTTTTCTTTTTTTTTTTTTTTTTAACATTGTCAGTGTTGCCACCATTATCTTCAGACCAAGCAAATGATGGCAAAAGGCAGAAGCAGTCACCAAGCTCCTTTTATCCCAGGTTTAGTCTCCGTTAACTACAAATCACAGCAGAGAAGTTAAATTAATGCAGCTGATCTCCTGAAAGGAACCACTAGAAGGGAATTGGCAAATGTATGTGTTAGTGAAATCTGACAGGAGAAAAGGTCTCCAAAAATCTTGCCACGTAACTTCCAAAGCTCTTACAAGTGTGAGTGTGAATACATTTCAATTGTATTTTTTTCACATTATAAAGAGAAAGAAAATAAACGTGAAGGGGGATGTTAACCTGAATAAGACCTAGCATTGTTACCCAGAGGGAAAAGATTATAATTAGGATATCAGATCTATTTAAAATATGTCTTATCAGGAGCAGGGGAACTTGCCTGAAATGGCTTATGTTTTACTCAATTATACAGAGTAAGTTTAACTTGACCATTTATGAATAGCTAATTCTTTTCCAATATGATGACTGCTCTTTAGACGTTACATTTGCATATGATTCTTCTACTTCTTATTTTTACTACTACTCCTTTAAAAAATAATTAACACAGATAAATCAAGCAGACAATTTGATATAATAAATTCACTAGCAGATGAAGTAATTATTTTGGAAATTATTATAGCAAAATTAGGTTTTCTTTATTTTCCCATGGGGTTTTGCAGGTGGAAGAGGCCAAATATTTATGACACTGTTGCTTGTACACGGTTATATCTGTTGTATAGCTGTATATCTGTCGCACCTACATTTGTAAGCAGAATATATACTTTTTTCCCTCTCTATTAAATTCTTTGTCTTACTGAAGAAATAGAAACATAAATAGAAAATGTCATAAAACCATGTTAAAATGAAACACAAAGGAGTCACTGGACAACTTTCTATGACTTCAACTAAAACTCTGTCCATTGACAAAGAACAGAAGAACAGTTTTAAGCAAGGTATTTGACAACTATTTAGAATGATCTTATTTTTACTGAAACTTTACAAGGGCCAGGAAGCTTTCTATTTGTTTCTACTTTTGCTTATGGGCTTAACAGTGCCTGCACTGAAAGTGTTAAATCTCTAGTGAATACTGTGCTATATCTCTTTGACAAAAACAGAAACAAAACAAAACAAAGAAAACCCAAAAAACCTCAAGTATGTTTCATTGAGCAGAGTGTGTACATTTTGGTGAGCAAAATGGTAGACCAAATATTATAGGGCTATAGTGGGGTGAGAACAAATTTGGAGGCAATTGACCCAAATTAAAATGGCTGTGAGCAATAGGCAATCCACTAGCAGCAACCACGTCCTGGTTATTTCCAAGGCGGTAGGTGACAGATGTGGCATGCAGTGTGCCATGTGCCAAGATCGTCATCTTCGGAGATGCATCCCGGTCCTGCTGGATGCTGGAAGCAGACGCACGCAATCCATTGGGGACGAGGGGTGGAGGATTGGGTTTGCCACTGCTGACTTACATGGTGACTGAATTAGATAAATAGTCTTCCAGGCTAACCTCTGCAGGTGTCTGGAGATCGACACCTCCAGAGCACAACCCACGTCTCGCCTGGCTTGAATCACCTCCGGCGATGCCAGCTGCTCCCACCGGCAAGGCCGTGCAGGCACACAATGAGAGTGCCCACCTAGATCAGACAGACCAGCCCTGCGCTAACGCACAGCCCCAAGCCCTGTTCTATCACTGCCTGTGGTTTGCTTGTCTTACAGAACTGCAAGTAAGGATTAAACCTTGGTAATGACCTCTGAGGAGCAGCAAAGAGAAACAGTTTCTGACCCTGAACGTTGCACTTTATTTATTTGTTTGTTTTGCAGCCATTTTTGAAGGAAGGGGAAAAATTATCATGGGGCATTACAGCTGAAATACCTAAACTCCCCTCTTTTTTGGTATGTTAGAAAAGGCTTAAGCATTTAAATAATTGAGCTATACAGCTAATCTACTGTCAGCCCTGAACTTTAAATTAGTTAAAAATATATTAAAGGATTATAAAATAATTGTCATATTAGAATTACAGGGCATGAACATCAGCACAAAGAGACCTTTCTGCATGCTATTCATGCACACTCAGTGAACAACTGCACATTGGAGAACCCCCTTTCCACACACCCGACTTCACTGCTGTGGCATCTTCCCCTGCCATGTCCCCAGAATAGCACACAGCAGGAAAGGACATGGTCACACAGAGCTGGTACTAGTTTTCGAAGATATCTCAAGCACTTGTATTTGGAGGAAGAAATAGTCAACATTCACACATTCCTGAGCTTTCTGTTTTTTTCTTCCCCCATATTAATTGCTTTAGGAAATGCCCCAGCTTGAAGTCCCCTACCCAGAAATCTCTTTTTCTTACTTTCTCCACTCTCTCTCTATGTCATGATCTAAGAAACATCTTTGGGGTTTGCTACTAATTAGCTGTGGCAGTGGCCTGGTTAATGGCGTCACAGGGCTGCTTCTCCAGCAATAGCTACTGGCACGAGCCGACCTTGCAATTTTCCAGATGTGCTTCCTCAGTTCGTGCGGAAAAACCCCAGGAAAACAAAACAGCACCTGCAAAGAACAAATATAACTGCAATGCACTCTAGTCTTTCAGTACAGAGCCGCAAAAACCTTCCTAAACCACACATAATGCTCCACTAGAAACCGAGGCCTTTCCGCTCGCAATTTGTCATTGCTGCCGTCGCCGTCCTTTGCCCTCCCCGAACGCCTCCCTGCTCGCCTGCGCTCACGCGGCGCGGGGCTGGCGGGCACCCGGAAAGGCCAAGACTCTCGTTTAAGCACACTTCAGCTGCTCATCTATCACAGGAAGAAGGGGCCTTGTAATGGACTCCAGGTGCATCCACTGCAGCAGGGTCAGGCTTTGAAACACTTGCGCTGCAGCGTGGGGACTCGCAGCAGGAGAGCTATTGATTTCAGTGGGATTGCTCCTGGGAATAACTACTCTGCGAGGAATAGAGGCGTTTTGTCTTCCTCCAGGACAATATGAGTCGAGTCTTTTTCTGAACCAAAAGGAAAGTCTGGGTGCAGACCCACTTTGGTGCAATTGGGGAGCAGGGGATGGAGGTGCCAGGGCGTGACCAGGTGGCACTTTTTCCTCCTTGCCCTGTCCCCAAGGAACCTCACAGTTGCACAAAGTCTCACTGGCGTCAACCAGGCGCTGTGGCCAAGGAGGCGGTGGAAGGATGGTGGTCGTGTAGTGAAGATGTTGCTTCTCCTCACTCTCCGCCCAGCCTCGGGGGCAGCGGGGCCCGGGTGCCCGGCACCTCGTATGTTTCACATACATAACCTTTCATTTCATCTCTGAGAGCCATTGATGGGTTGTAACCAGGACACGGCACTTGCCTGTACACAGGGACACAACATATGTGCCAGCCCAACAAGGGATGCAATGGGAGATTGGGTCTATGCAGCACGTGGGGAGACAAGGGCTACTGTATGGAGATAAATTAGATGTAAATAAAATTACTAAATGTAGATTAAATGTAGACAAATTAGTATGTAAATAAATTAGGAGAAATATTTCCTCTGTTTAAAGGACAAATGTGATGCAAAGATGCTGGACTGGGCAGTGGAACATTGATGTTGCCTACATATATGACTCTCTGCGTTTTTCCTCAGAGATAATTTTGACATTACAAAGACTATTAATAGAGCATCCAGAGCAGAAAAGTACAGGAAGGAAGAGGAAACCTCTAATAAATTATATATCTTAAAAGGATCCGAGTAGAGGGAGGAAAAATGTACCTCCAACAACAGGAAAGTTTAAAAGAAGCTTGTACTGAATATTATAAATTCACACAAGAAAAAAGGTTTTTACTTGTTCTCTCAGTGTGAAGACACAAAGGTTTTGGTACTTTATGCTTAAGTGGAGAAAAGGTTGAGACTGCTTTTGCTGTATTGTGATTAAAAAAATCATGCTGTTAAAATTGTATTAAATGGGACTCCTGCTTTCTTGCAGCCACAGATTTCAGAGCAATTGCTTCTCGTTCAGCTTGTCCAAAGGTTTGTCTACTGAGAACCTGGCACTGAACTAAACAAAAAGTATTATTTAACTTACAACAAAATACAGCAGTCTCGTCCCAAATGCCTACTGCTGTGAGCCACACACAAATCAGGGACGCCAGGTCCAATTTTGTGTGGGGAAACGTGGGGGATGTTTTAGATACCAGCATGATTTGGCTTGTGGTGAGTTGTTGTGGCAATCCAGATTCCCCACACGTGATGCCAGAGATGGTAAACATGCCCCAAGCGAGCAAAGTTTTTGGGCTGTCACTTGCTGGGGACCAGGGGGTGTCCTGCAGAGAGCTCCCCACCAGCCCACCCTGTCCAAATAGTCCTCCCCAGGCATCTGCTGTTGGAAACCGTCCCTGTCGCTTCCTGATGGCTTTGCACATGGGCTGTGAGAGAAAGCTGCTTGCCCGGCGGTTTTGCTGGTGGACTGTGGAGAAAGGGACCCAAATTTGAATGGAAGGTGCAATAGTATGAAGATGAAATTGTGTTTTCCAGCCTCCAGCCCAGTGCTTCAAAACTCTCCTGCTTCCCTTTCTAGTAAACATGAAGAAAAAAAGACATGCAATACAAATTCGCATGCACACAGAGCGAAGGATCATGCAGTTTTTACAGTCAAATTTGAAGATGAATTAGTCTTTGAGATACCGTCTGTTTAAGGATTATGTTGTTAATAACCTAAATTTGACACACATTTTTTCCCCCCTTCAGTCACTACCTGCAAAGCCTCTCTGAAAATTATCTCTTATGAAGCTCTGTCATTAATGGCTTCCTGCGAGGTTTCTTTTGGAAGCGGCAGAAAGGTAAATAAAAATGAATTAATACAACGTTTTGGGTTTGTAGGCAAAATATGCAAATATCTTACTGACAAAGCCTTAGTAGCATTAAAGGCTTTCAGATCCTATCCTCAGAGGCTCTGCTTGTGGAATCAGAGGCCTTTAGGCAACCTTTAACTTAGTTTATGTGTAATACACACACATACACACACGCACGCTCTCTCTCCCCCCCCCCCCCCCCCAATGTCCTCTTGGACCAATTCCCTCTGGTGCAGTTTTCAGCTTCACAGTTCATGAATTTTATTTTCAATCAATAAATAAACCTATTATCAAGTTTTGTATTCTCATCATATATCATCATTTCTCATAAATGATTTCACTGTATGGGTCAGCTTCACTGAGCACATGTCACTCACCTTTATGTCTCAGCAGAGGGCTGTCAGGTATACAGATGGGATGTGTATTAAGATCTAATCAGATTTCAGTTCTAACTAATAATTATGAAAAAACCTGTGTAACAATTCATTATTATTATTATTATTATTATTATTATTAAAATGTGTTGAGATAGTGATCAGCATTTTGGTACTCTTTGAGCCCTGGTCTGTGACATCTTCTTATAGTACGGAGAAGAGGATTGCCTTGCAGTTCCCCAGACCCACCCATATCATCAAAGAAAATGTTATTTCTGACGTGTAACATCACAGCATTTGTCAGCTGTTTTAGACAACTAAAGGAAAGCTTCTTGCATGCCCCTTACAAGGTTGTCAGTTTCCCACTGTAGCAAATTATAAAGGGAATAATTTTAAGAGCCAGTGACCCACCATGATGAACCCCTCCTAATTGCTCATGCAGATTTCTTTAGGCAGTATTAGTTTGGGCATGGCGTGAAAAGGCAGGCCATCTTCATGGTGATCGGGTCCTTGAACAGTTACCGATTTGCGCCTTGAATTTTATCTGTCAGCCCAGACAGAGTATTAAATGCTGGTGTCATATGCAGTTATCAAACGATAGTATTACAAGGTCAACTGACAAATAATATTCCAAAATGAAGCCTCCAAATTGCCTACTTTGCTAACCTCTGACAGTGTGTAATCTTGTACACAAATGAAAAAATGAGCCTATCGGTGACCAAAAAGGGTAGAAGCAAGCCCAGGGTCAAGGAAGTTGGAAGTGAATGTTCCCAGTTAAGCACACTTTCATAAGCACAGGAAAATCCAGCAGTACTTTGAACTTATCCTGATAATACCTCAGCTGTTTAATCTTCACTGCTATCATTACTATGGGACAGTAGATGTGATACTAGTACTGCAGTACAACACCACTACTACTGATGCTAATACAACTACTACTGCTAATAGTAGCAGTATCATTACTAAGTAGCACTACTAAGTAGTATCACTACACACTTCTAGTTAATTAGAAGTGTCTGGTTTTTTAGATGCATTTACTTATCACTCTCTCCAACGTTTTTTCTCCTTTTGGACCTGGCCAAAATAGCAGGGGAAAAGATATTTTGAGCCAAAGCAAGAATCTCTCAAAGGAGGCATTTGGGATTTCCCACTCTTAAGGGGGACATGTGGACGCCAGGGAGATATCTTTCCATCTGCAGCAGTGGCTTAGTTACAGAGAATCTCTGTGAGGAAGGAAGGTTTGTGTTCGTGGTCTAAGTAAGGGTCTAGGATATTGTAGTGACTTAATTTAGTTTGGAAAAAACCTCTTGTCTGTATCGGAAGTTGAATTTAAGTAATGGGAATAAATGCATAGCTAGGTGACAAAGTCTGTGTCTCACTGTAGCACCATGAAGCCGAAGTGGCGCATGTTTGAGATGATGCACACCTCAGCACCATGCCATTAAAGCAATGGAAGAGTTTTGGAGCTTTGTATTCCTTTTCTTGAGTCCGGTACTGAGCCACTGGTGAAGTTAATATTTGTGAGGTTTGGGAAAATTGTTTTCATGGTGTGATTTCCAGTCATATGAATTTTAATATTCTAAGCAACTTGATTTTAATTTAGATGGCCCCAAGTGTCTTTAGAAATTCTGTGCTGTGCCGACACCCACCCGAGTCAGTATATCCCTGACACTGCCAGACAGGAATGACGTATAGGAGGGACAACATGCAGAGCGTGACGGCTGACAGCGAGGCAGGCCTGCGGTGGAGTCCCATGTCCCGTGCTGCCCTGCTGTGACTCTGCTGCACGGTGCTCGAGCCGTCCGGCTGGTGTGAGTCCCTGCTCATCGTGGGGAGCCAGTTAAGTTTCAGTGTATGGACATGTTGGAGCCATGAACCAAAGAAGCAGAGAAGGCAGATGCCCTGCAGACGCTTAATGCTGAAGTTAAAGGATATCTCCTGTCTCAAATGTCAGTTCCCACCCTCTCCTCCCACGGATGCTTTCTCTGAAGTGCACTGCTGATTCCTGTAAGTACAACTCACCCACTGCAGGAGAACATAGAGTCAACATAATAATGAAAAGATACTTTTGATCCTTCACAAAACTTCACCATTTGCTCACAAAAATATGCTGGAAATCATAGGCAGAAACTTATAGTCATGACAGATAATTTTGCTGCTGGTTTTGTTTCACATTTTTTGTTCACTTTTTGTTGTTCCTAATTTGTCTAATCCTTAACTCAACCAATTACACACTTATGGAGCAGATTTCTTACTAGTGTCAGCAAGGTCACTGTTTCAACAGGGTCTTACGGTCAGAAGGGACAGTTACCATCATCTGATCTGTCACCCATGATCAGATTTGTTCAGAAAAATATCTATACAATTTCTGCTTGAAGGGTATGGTATATAACTTGCTGTCTGATGGAACTTTCTAGGGTGTATGCCTGTCTAATAGCTGAGTCCTTAAAGATGTTTGGTAACTTGGATTGTATGTACAACTTTATATGATGCACTTGATATTAAACCATGTTTCTTTGACTGTGGGACTCTATATAGCTGTGATGTATCTTCATGCCAATGACAAGACTACATGTTTTGGGTGCAGATACTAGCAATATCTAGCTGCAGATACTAGCTGGTAACTCTAGCAACTTGATTTGGTTTTTTTTGCTTTTCCGCTTTTTTATTTGCCTAAGAAATACATGATAGTTTTATTTCCTCTTCAGAACTCTTTAATGATAAAGCATGTGAACAATCTTTTCTTCTGAACAGGGAAGACATGCTCCAACTATTTCTTTATACCCTTATAACCCTTATCTTTAAGTTATGCTTCTCTGTATTGACCTACTGTTTTTGCAAGTTATTTTTCTGAGCATGTCTGTAGTGGCTGTTACAGGGTCAAGGCCTTGAAAGCAAGCCAAACTGATTTGGGGGCCTCTTTCCTTTGTTTCAGTGGATGTCTGCCAGAATATCTAAGTCCTGCAGCAGCACTGACTGTGCTGAACTCTTCCAGAACATCTCTCCCACCATACATGGACTACCGCATTTCTGATTTGAAGGTGCAAGGGAACCATACCTGTGTATATACAGGACATAAGTAATAAGCCTCCACAGGGTGTAGATTAGAAGGCTCCCTGTGTGCACCTTGGGTGTGCTATGAGGCAGGAGGCCAAAGGTTACTTTCCCAAGCGATGTCTTTGACCTCCTCTGGATCTCAGTGTGCTTGATGCATATGTTGTCAAACAAGCTCAAGACAGACTGTTGGGATCAGTTTTTTTTCCCCACCCAAACTAAAGAGACCTCAATCATGCTTACAGCATTGAGGGAGATATTTCAAGTCACAGAGGTAGAAAAGCTAGCAAAATATACCTAATTTATACCTAAACTGATGCCAAGATTCACTGCTGAGAGCCTCTTTCCTCACCCTGCTTGGGCAAGCTGCCATCTTCATACCCCAGCAAGCAAGCAAGGGGACGTGGTGTGCAATTCACTCAGCTGTACCTTGCAGTCCCTGAGCCCACCTCTCACCGTTCTTAATCTCCATGGAAAAAGTTGCTTTTCTGGCATCAGTCAATAGTGACAGGTACTCAGAGCAGGCACATGCTTCAGGGGGAGCAAGATCCCAAATGTCTTAATGGCATATTGGGAAAATTGTTGCAGTTGACGTAGCACCCGTGCTCTCCAGCACCTTGGCCAAGGCGGGAGACTCTCTTGGTATCCTTTGGCTGTGCTTGTACAAGAAGCAAACACCCATGCTGCCTTTTGACATGCACCTTAGGCAATGCAGATACAGCTCTTCTTGGAAGCTGTGGGACAACATTCTGTTGAAAATGAGGTTTTTTGCAATGTCTTTGTGATTTTGACTTAATCATAGATGAATAAAAGCAGAACCTAGTTCTCTCCTCATCCTTAGTGATCACATTCACTTCTGCAATAGAAACACGCTAGGCAAATGCAGATAAAAGCTTTTGTTTTCTCCGGAGGACTTCTGGTTGCGACCCTGGGGAGGGATCTGGCCACTAATAAGTTATTGGCAAACCATCAGACCTGGCACTGTTAACTTCAGTGTATCAGCGATTCCCATCTCTCATCTCCACACGAAGCAACCTTAGGTTGCATTTATATAGCAGGCCCTCTTTGAGTCTGTGTCCTGATTTAATATCAATCTAATATAGATTGGTTAGAGATAGTCAGCATGGATTTACAAAAGGGAGGTCATGCTTAACAATCTTGATTCATTTCTCTGAGGAAGTGACAATGAGAGTGGACAGGGGTGAAGAAGGAGACATAATTTACTTGGACTTGAAAAGGCTCTCAATACAGTGCCACATAACAGATTAATTTATAAGGTTAGCAAGTATGGGACTGGTGGTAAAATACTCGATTGGATATAAAATTGGCTTGGTAACAAGGGCCAGGGAGTGGCAGTAATGGTTATAGATCACGCTGGGGAAGTGCTATGCACCCAGGGGTGTGTGTCTGAAGACATTGTGAAGCTAAAAAGGATGGGCAAAGCCAAAAACAAAGGTGGTGGAAAAAAGAGGAAAAATGATGCCATACAGAAAACGTGAAGGCTACAGCCTCATGGGAAGCAAATGATCACGTCAACATGCAATTGGAAATTTCAGGTGATGCTCAGTGAAGAAAATTATCTAGGAACTGAAGGGGACCAAGCCAGGCCCATCAGCTGCAGGTCTTGCAGCAGAGGCGAAAGTATACAGAGCAGCAAGGACTTTTCCTTTTAAGTGGGAAAGAGTGGAAAAATCAGAGCTTGTTCCAAGTGCCAGTGAGCAATAAATGGGAGGCATGTTCTCAGAAACTGATCTTAGCCTGCAAAGTCTAAGATCCCTGGGTCCTTGCTATGGGGACAAATCACAGCATTTAGGGTGTGTTTTCAGCTCAAAGTAAATCTTTGGAGAATCCTGGCTCTTTCCATTTGCTATAATCTAAGGAGACTGGACTTCCTGAGCTGAAATCAGCTTTTGTCACTACCCTGCAAGACGCTATCTTACATGCTGTAATAAAGCAGAGAACTGGCTACAGGAAAGAAATGAAATTTTAACTGAGGTACAGGAGAGACTGCAAAGGATGCTAAGAGGCCTCAGAGATTCACAGTACTGAACAGAAGTTGGAAACTGGTTTCAGTGAATACTCACCTCCTTTCAATGTGATGAACTTTCCCATCTCTTGGATGATATTCAAAGAGGGTCTGGGAAAGCTGTAGTGGTGATATTGGTGCTGCCATCAGGTAGCAGTGCTGGTACTTCAAGAAAATACAAACTTCGATGTCCAGCAGAGTTTCCACCTCAGAGTCCTCTACTTTCATATTAAAGACCCAGGCAGCCAAGCCCACTCCCACAGAGCATGCGTGAAAAGGCAGACTCTTCCCAGTCCTGCCTGTGCCTCTGCCTCACTCCCCACCCATTTTAAAGGCAGGAATCTCTGGAAGGATCAGAGCATGCAGTTTGGGAAGACTGGGAAAGACTTTTTAATTAAACAAAAAAGAGCTGCTCTCTTAGCGTGTGAGTGGTGTGGTACAGGATTAGAAAGGAAACTTGATGCACTGTACCAATTAGCCTGACTCGTTTGTCTGCGATTTGTGTTACAGGCTCTGCTTTGTTATTTGCTTATGAGTATTGGCTCAAAACTTTGGTCCTGTTCCTGAAGCCATTAAAGTCATTAGTCAAGCTCTCATTGATTTGAGCAGGACCAAGACTTGACCCTTTGTGGCTATTCAGAGGACACAGATAAACTTTTAAATCAATCAAGGGTGTAGACTCATTCTGCTGGGGTCACACGGTTAATACATCCTGTTCCTGTCATTTCCGCTATAAATCTGTGAATGCTTTTAAAGCAAGAGGAAAACCTGATTCCCTTCCTTTTGGAAGAAAATATTACATTCCCTTTTATGCACTGTACTCTTTTGTCGGGAAAATTTGAAATGGGAAAGGTAATCTCAATACTTTCCATGTCTCTAGAGTCAGTAGAAAGGTAATTTGAGACAAAGTACAATAAAGTCTCCTATCTGCAAAGCAATGCAAACCTTCTCCCACTGACTTCCCGTAAGGCTTTATTGAGTCCTGATGATCTTTTTGCCTGGGCATTAAGTCAGTACTCATTGTACTGTTGGTGTCTATTAAAAGATCCCTTATTTTCTGCATTACATCTAGTCTACACAACTCCTACAAGATGGGAAAGATTTTTAACTTCCTACAAAAGTAATCAAACTCATAATTATTGACTTCGTTTGCATGGCTTTGGACCTGAGTCACTAAGCTCTCTGGTTTTACTTCTAGAGTGGGATACTTCTAGAAATGTGGTTATTTATATGAAATAGTTCTGAACTACTCTGGGCTTTTGTTTTGCCAAAAGACCCACCTCATGGTGACTATGGAAATAAAAGCTGTTCTTCCACTCTCTCTTGCTGAATTTAGGACTCTAGACAAAACTGTTGTGGAGAATACCCATCCCGATTCGGGTCAATTAAAAGCAGAACTCTGCATCCTTGGCTTATCTCGAGTCCTATTGCTTTCAGAAAGATCCTGTTCAATTTGGTGAAAAAAAGTGTTGATGTGGTTGGATAAGTTTTATGAAAACAGGTTCCAGTACTCACTCCTTCTGATGAAAAGATGCAGGAATAGGTGGAAGAGGGGAAGAAAGGACCTTTATTATGCATATATACATAGGTACTACCCTGCCCAGTCTGAAAGCTCAACTGGCTTTCAGAGGTAGCAGATCTGTATGTCTGCGGGCATGCATGTGCATGTTTTATAAATGGTTTGGTCTTACCTGAGCATCTGTGGCTCTGGTGACATCCCATTTGTTCACATTTCTGTATGCTCCTCAGTAAACTTGCTGGTTAGATGACAGTTCATTAAATTAGTTGACAATGCACATCCAGACTTTCCACCCTCCTCCCCCAGCCCTAAAATGAAAATAAAGAAATTACAATGGCAAGAAGGAAAAAAACTATGCAAATAGCTCTGAAAGAACTGACACATTTAAACTAATGCAGTTCCTAGAATCATAACAATAAATGTGCTGTCAGGGGCATCACAGTTACTCCAGTGACATGACCACCTTGCAATAGCACCAGTGCAAGCTGTCAGAGCCAGTTATCTAAGTAGTCCCAAAACATTTTTCTGTCACTGTAACTTTTCACAGTCATGGCGCTTGAAAAGAGCCCTTTTCACCTTGCAACTCTTCAGGTGGCTTTTAGATACCTGCGTATATCACCTTGCAAAACAAGTGGTTCAGGAACAAACTTTCCAGAGATGGCAGTTACTGAGATCAGTTGTTTTAGGAAATGTTCTTTGATGAAATGACTTGACAAAGTTTGCCCAACTTCCTGCATGGCAAACAGTTTTTCCTCAAATATTACAAAAATAGCAACTAGGCCAACCCCAAAGAACCCTTTTCAAAGGGTTCAATGCTTTCAAGCCATTGTTTTTGTGTCTTAAATTTGTGACAAATAATAATTTACAAAATCCATTCCCCAGCGCTAAACCAATGCAAGAGCATCACTATAAAAAATCCCCATGATACAGCCTTTCCATCATTTTCTTTAATGCATAAACTTTCCCGTTCAACAGGGAGTCTTAGAGCAGTCTTTTCATTTTGACCATCAACTCTGTGCTCTGATGCAATGTATAGGCAGTATGGTTGGGATTTAAAAAGCCTTTATAACAACTCAGAAACGGCCCCCTCAAGCCCCTTCATGGAATTAGTGGCTTTAGTTAATATGGGTTAACACTTATTTGGAACAGGCACGTTGTTCTTCTATTAAGCCTTATTCTGGTCATTCTTCCAATCTCCATTTAAATTCCGTTTTCTTCTTGGTTGGCATCCATACCCTTAGCTACCTCATAAACAAGATGCATTGCCAACGGGAACATGCGAGCAGAGCTGACACCAGCACCGCTAACCTCTGCTCCTTTCTACCCCCTGCAAGCTGGAGACGTATCAAACTCAGTGTTTCGAGCCTGGGAAGTGCGAATCCTGAACTGCTCGGAAACTGAAAGAGCCAGACTTCAGGCTATTAAGCTATGGGGCTGGCTCACTAAGCTATAACTATGCATACATTTTTTGTGGTTTTTTTGTTTTATCAGCCCAGCCAGCCAGATTCACATGCTCTTACTTCAGCTGAGCGTATCTTTTGCTGTAAAGAGAAGTGCTGAAAACTGTGCAACTGATTAGACAGTTTTACTCAGCATTAATAAGGCAACCACAATCGGATCCAGAATGACTAGCCCAGTAGTTTTAATTTCTAAGTGGACATACAGAGCAGAAAAGATTTGGGCACTCAAAGTTGCTTAGAGATTTTGGCTATGGGCAGCACTGTCTTGATTTTACACGCCCAAAATTTGCCTTCTTAGAGATTGCATACTCAGGAATAACAAAATAAAATATAAAATCTGGAAATCTTTGTCACAGGTGGGGGAGGCACTGTAAAGAAAGCCAATGAATGAAGGAGAAATGCGGAGACCGTGTGAGCGGCGGGTGAGAAGGCTCCCGCTCCCCTCCCCTACCACGACCCAGCCCCTCCTCAAGCATGCGGCAGCCACCACCAGAGTCAGCACACAGCGATGGGTACCTGGGGTGGCATCTTCTGCAGCATAGCTTCTCCTTGCTTTTCACAGCAGAGACCAAACACACTTGCTCTGGGCCTCTTTTCAGAACTTATGCAGGCGTAATCGCCGATGGCTGTTCCCTTTTTAGGGTCAACCACTGTGTGTGGACGTCTGCGTAATCAAAACTGTATTTGACTTTTTTTTCCCCTTCAATTGTGAGGTCAAGGCTTTTTGCCTTGTCTTTTCTACACTGGTAAGTGTTTCTGTCCTCAGTTTGAAAGGCAGAAAGTCTAGCCACACGACACCAACAACTTACATGTTGCCAGTCTGGGGAAAGAAAGTACACATTTAAAAGAATCAGCAGCCTAAGTAGGATATAATGTGACTGAAGAGTTTCACTGTAACATTGCAGAGTACAAAAATGAAAATATAAAGTGCATTTTAAATGATTAATGTACAAAAGCTGACCTCTTCCAGTGTGCATTAATCAAGAAAAAATGCACACTTTCTATAGTGGTTAATGTTGCAGGTCCATTATTCAGCTTTGATAATGTGCATAAAAATGCTCAATATGACAATGAGTTGGGGTAGCTGAGAATTTAGGATGGTGGCAAGTTTGTTGTAGTATTTGGATTAGCATTCTTAACCTACATCTTGACAGCTTCTTTTCTTCATTTCACAAGCATTAACAAAATCTAGCTTTATCCTCTTTGATTTTTGGTTATTTTTTCTTGGTTTTTTGGTTAGTTTTTTTTAAACAAAACAATTAAAAAATACCTGCTCAAACAAATACTACCAGCATTCATTAGTCAGGATGGTTATATGTAAAAGAAATGATGCCAGATAGTAACAAATCCAAGAGAAGTTTATTATGAAAATGGCACCTGCGGGATGAAAAAAAATTAAGTTACATAAAGACAACCATGTATGACATGTATGAGAATCTACAAAAGTATAAAAAGAACCCTGTTGTAAATGAAGTATGTACATTTCTGATTTGCAGCATTATCAATGATCAATGAAAAAAATGTTTCAAATAAGCCAGGCACTCAAGAAGTTAGATTCGGTTAGCTTAACACAAAATAAATGTACCATAGCTGTCACTTTTTAACATTTTAATTTTTTTTTATATTGTAGAGTTGGTAACACTGCTAAGATTTATACGAACAGAATCCCTTTCCCCATTATTCAGCTACTTGGCACCAGTCTCCTCATAAAAGATTTCATATATTTGTACAAGAAATAGTTAAAAACACAGACACAGTCTTCACAGGTAATGAAGTTTTTTTTTCATTTTGTAATTTTAAACACTATGGATTTAGACAGCAGCTGTGATTATCTGTTAGTTTAAATCACCAGAAATCATTTTGACACAACACAGAAACATTTATAAAAAAAACCCAAAACAACAACAGCTGTCCAGCTGTTCTTTGTAGCTGATAGGTGCACTCCTTTGATTGTTCCATAGCTAGAGTAGAGCTTCCAAAATTAAACTTTGGATTTCCCAATCAGCTTTCTCGCCTTTTTTAGACCTACTTAAATCCTTCCAATGGAACCTTTAAAAGCTCATTAATTAAATTTGTGGCGTCCAGTTCCTTTTTCGCTATGACTCCGCTGTGGCTTGGACCTACTTCTCAAATTCAAAGCTACCGCAGGAATTGACTCAATGCAGTGAGTGATCAAAAATTCAAAGGACAGCTGAGTTAATATATTAGCATTGCACACATAAGCAAATATATATGACAATTCTAAGCTCAGTTTCCTTTTTAAACAATGCTGGTCGACCTTTGAAAGCATTTCCTATCTCACTGGTAATTGCTCTACATATTACTCCGCCAGCCTACCTGGGAGAAAACCAAAGAAATGCACCCTCCGCTTACAGTTCGAGCACAAGGGACTCTGGGAATGTTAACAACTGAGGCTACATGGCGTCAATTTGCTTAATATATCTGAGCATTACTCTGTAGTGCATTGTGGGGTACACTGGAAGAGTAAGTCATACCCAGAATTCCTCTGTGGGAAAAATGGCTCCATTAACCTTGAGCTAGTTAAGAGTCTTTTATCTCTGAGAGTGAAGAAGAGAGAACGAGAGAGCGAGAGAAAGAGAGAGGGGAAACGTGTGGAGAGGAGGGGAGGGAGGAAGGGGGAGAGAGAGGTTTGAGAATACACAACAGCAAAGCAACAGCAGAAATTAAAAGGTATACAGACAGTGGAAGCAGCATAAGGTGACATTACAGAGGAAGGCCACCACACAAAAACCACTAACCCCCAAGAATCACTGGTTCACTAGGACTGCAGGAATGGGACTTTACCACTCCGGACTAGAGATAAAGCACAGAGAAGACAAAGGACAAAACAACTACATTAGCTTAGTATATACTGCATATAGTAACACACATTGAAACTGCAATGGGACTGACAGCCAAGGACACTTACACATTGTACACATTACAGTTCTCACATCTGTTATTAGATGCCTTAACAAACAGCTGCCAAAGATGGAGTGGAAGAAGAATTTATATTTGACAGTCATTTGGAGTGTTTGACACTACACTGTGATTTCTGGCAACAAAGACAAAATAGGAGATTTCTTTTCTTTTACTTAATGTGCAGTTTTCAGTTGTAGTTAGCTATTTCAAGCTTATTAACCCATTCTTTAGTTTTAAAACATATTGGTTTCAACACTAGAAATAAGGAAAAAACAACAAAAAATACCCAAATCAAAGAACAAAAAGAAATTTACAACCTTCCCTCTATAATATTAAATGAAAAACAAAACATGTTAAATAGTTCTTCTGTTGTTTTTTTTTTTTACTCTGAAGTGTTATTTGACGTTGTAAAATTAGCCTCAGTTACACTGAGAAAAAAATAAAGCAAAAGAATATGCACCTAAGAAACTGCTCCTCGCGTCAATTAAATTGAGTTTTTTGTTTTTAAGCACTTTTTGAAAAAGGCTTCCTGACCCATTTAAATTTGATGTGAGGCTATGCTTGTTAGTTTGGAGGTAAAAAATTTTAAGTCCTGCAGCAAATGTTAATGAGGGCTTTTGTCTTAACTAACCAAGGAGACTGCAGCACCCGACTATAAACCAGTACGGAACACATTCTTTCCAAAAAACCCAGCCCACAAGCTGCATATTGTATGAAGACATTACAGATTAATAAATGATAGCACCATGGTTTTAGAAATTAAGTTAAAGTTTCAGTAATTAACATTTAGTCCAACTTTTTAACATTCTAGTCACAGGCCAGAAATTAACTTTTTAAGAACCCAAATTATTTTATGTGCAAGTAAGAAAATCTTAACCATAAAAAGAGAATTAAACTCTGCATAAAATTCTAAAATACTATCCCCTATTTTTAAAGGAATTAGGAACAAAAACCCCTTTTCATTTGACTTAGTCAAACAGGGCACATTGTTTATGCTTGTCTCTTTTAATCTTGATCATATCAAGATCATTTTGAAGTAAAACCAATGGTTGTCACTTTAAAATCTCTTTACCACAACACTGAGTATTCTATGGCAGAGGCATACACATATTAAAGGCATCTTAATAAAGATGCAAAGGAAAAAACACACATCTTAGAAGAAGACAAAATGGCAGGCAACTGGTACTTCGACTCTCTGAAGGCAAAAATAAAAAAATATCTTTACATTAAAGAATAAGTCAAGTTAAAGAGAAAGGGAATGAAATGGGGACCATCATATTGAGAGAATAAGCTGACCTGCTCAAATTCAAAGTGCTAGAATTAAAGGTCTAAATTAAAACATAGTCTATGCCTCAGAGTATAACACTGAACACAGTATGTGGTCATATTTCAATCCTCTTTCCGTTCCAGAGTCTGTGTAGTGTGAATGCCATTGCTGTACACAGGAAATGGAAGAGTGGAAAAAAGTCCTTCGGCAGTTGTGAACACATTCCCTGCAGGCATTTGGGTCAGACTGGCCCCGCTCACAGCACTTCCAAACGGTCCCGACATATTGAGTCGGTGAACGTGGTGGTAGAGCATTTCCATCGGTGTTTTAGGATCCAGCCCAAAGCTGGGGCTGTTAACGTCAACAAAGTTAACAGCATGGGTGTTGGGGAGGAGGTTGCCCTGCATGGCTAAAGTAACTTCAGCTGGAGCATACCGAATAGTGCCAGTGGTGTAGACCCTCTGAGCAGCAGTGCTGGTCGCAGCAAGGGTTCCCGTTACCCTGTGAACCAAAGGAAGCACCACATTGCCTGCTTGTAACCTCTGAAGGGCTTCCAGATCCCCAGTGTACAACAAAGAGTTGGAAGTTGTGGGACCTCCTGGATGTTTGTCCCGTGGAGATGCTGAAAGTGGGGGTGACAAAGGGTCAGAGGACACAGGAGCCAAGGCCGAGTTGGATGAGGTGCTGAACTGAGTTTTACGGCTGGCAGTATTTTCAGTCCCTGGTGGGGTGAGAACGGAGTCTGGAATGGAGACATGTAAACTACTGCTGGCTTGGGGGGAAGGGAAGTGCTCGGAGCTGGGGGGCTTGGTCATACTGTAGGGCGATTCATTCCTTGAGATTTCCCTGTTGGGTGGGTAATTCCAAATACTGCTATCATTATCAAAATTGATAGGTTCTGAGATTTCTGTTTTAATTTTGAGCACTGAGGCACTGTTTGGTGACGAGAGCAGCTGGGGCTGGTCCACCAAAGCTGAGTCAAGTCCATTTGGACTTGAGGTGCTTGACAGCCTTCTCCGGATCATGCTGCCTCCCTTTTGCTTTTTTCTCCTCTTCTTCCTCTTTTGATGTTTGCTGGAAGACTGGGCATTTACTTCCCCTGCACTGTCTGAGTCCTTGGCACTGTCCGAGGTCAGTGATTCACAGTTCTGCAACCGCAAGTCTGACTCACTCTCAACATAGCGCTCCACCTTGATCTGCATAGAGCCAAGAGTGCCAAAACTGTCCTCAGGGGCCTTTTGATTCTCGAAGTCAGAGTTTTCAAAGCTGTCATCACTGTCCCTGCTGTCCTGGTTGCTGGAGCTGTTCCCATCATCATTACAGTTCATTTCGTTATCCGACTGATTTCCTGACTTTTTCCTGTCGGATTCAGGGTCTTCACTGTTTTCTGACTGGTTTCCTTTCTCATCTGACTTTGAGTTCTCATTGTCCTCTGGAGCAAAAGGAAAGTGAAACAAACCATTAGCAACAGGAACATAATATTATAACCCAAGTCCAGATTTCTACCTACCAATGAGATTTGATTGCTGTAAACTTTTTTTGGCAAAAGGCGTTCTCTTCTGTAGAGCCACAATTTTTTGCAACGTTGTGTTGGGAGGGTTTTGATCACCATGAATCTCTCTGACTCAGGACTGTTAATGCACTAAAAGCCTATGCTCTATGGCCTGCACCTCGACTGAGGGGGCCTTTTCATCTGCTCGCTGGACAAGAATCATTTTGACAACTGTGAGCACAATGGCATTGTAGCTGTGTCATCCAAAGGAGTCAGTGAACAATCCCCATGATCGTTATGTTCTGGTGATTGTTCTTTCACATCCGTGTTCTCCTACAGTGGGCAGGCATCCAGGTGTAGCACTATTTACTAATGAAGATTCTAGTCAATTCATTTTCCTCTCACCATTGCCACTTTCGAAGTGGCATAGTGTCTCTGACTTCAGTGGAATTACCGCTGATTTCCTCCCGTGTAAGAGGAGAAGCAGGTCATACGTGTATAAATCTGAATGAATAAACCAGTTAAAACAATTTTGTTACATTGCTAGACTGTCTTCTCATATTCCCCTGAAGGGCAACAAATAAAAAAAAAGAGAAAAAAAAATCAGGCAGTGAATTAAATTTTTGATTGATCCAAATCATCTAAGGGCCATTGAAAATAGCCCCGCTACAGCACTGAGAAGCTGTCACTCTTCTTGCCTGAATTCATTTAGTTGTGTTTTAGTTTTTTACCTAATTCTAATATGGATGAGATAAACACTCTAGCCCAATGGACTCAAGACAGCCAAAGCAGCCTTGAGACTGAATATGCTCCATTATCATACTATGTTTGAAAGGGTCATGAAAGGCTTCAGGAGACCCTGTTTTTTACAGACCAGCCAGAAATCTTTTGTTGGGAAATAAAAGATGTTTTTTCACTCATCAGAGCCAAGTACTACTCTTTTCAATATACTCGTTTTAGGGGGAGAGGGGAAGGGCCAGTTTTCCTCTGAAGATTGGTTACTCCTGGAGCCATGTCAATACGAAACAGTTTCCCAGAAGTGCTGGAGAAGGTGGGCTTGACAGGGAAGCTGCCTGAGGATTCAGGGCGATGCACTTCACAAGTCAGTTAGCAGGACTCTTGCTTGAGTCACCAGCAGCAGAGACACCCTCCCTTTTGAAAAATAAAACCCACAGAAGCAAAGTAACAGCCACAACCCCCTAAATCTCATCCAGCTTTTTGTTCCACCTAGGGCTGAATTTCTCCTATAATTTTTTTTCTTTTTTTGAAGATGCTTTCTTTTAAAAGATGGTTTAGATGGTTTCTAGCTGGTCAAAAGTGGGCTTAGGGTGAGGTAGTATAAAGCTGCACAAAATTTGCCTGGGATTTTATCAGAGCTTGAACTGAACTTGTTGGTTTCATCCAAGATGCTGTTCCTATTTCAGGTCCTTTGGCATTTCTATTTAATTCTTTTGTAAGAAACAACCCCTTGCCTCTGCTGTCTTCCAAGACTCCCAGACATCTCCTTCTGAGATGTACACATCTGTGCACCTTTGAAGAATGCTCTCTTGCTCTGCATTAGCCTTAGGAGTCACGAATGCACATGCACTTCTCACCTGGAGAAACGTACAGTGCACATGGGAAATGCAAACTGTTCTCCAAATGTGTATTATTTGGCTGTTTCGGAACAAGACAGCATAAAGGAAGCACTGGGAATGGGTGAAGAGATTCCCAATGATGGTGGGCAACAAGCCTGTATGTATGCCTAATGTTGACTTAAACAATCAAACCAAGCTGTCAAAGGAGAACAAATAAAGGTGAAAGATGAAAGAGAACAGCCATATCATATGAGAGAACATTAAGGCCTGATCCTCCTCTTGCTTTTGCTTGTTTTCTGTCACTGTGACCCATTTTCTCCAGATTTTTTTTGGTTGTTATCTTAGACACAAGAGAAAAATCAGATATATATATATCACGTACTACAGCAGAGTAACATCCTTAGTTCATGGGCCACAGGAAACCATGCTCCTTTCAAAGCCAGGTGATCTGTACCTGTGCCTAGGCAACCACTTTTAAAACTAATGGGGAATGTGTGAACCATCTCTGCACTGGACGATCTGTAGGACTAATTTACACATTGAGTTTGACAAGTACATTTAGCTTTTAAAAAAAAGCTGAAGTCCCAGAGTTAAAGAGCTTAGAAACAAGTGCTTGAACCCATACCTTCTAATAAAATATAATTCTTTTAACCCAAGAAAACCCTCAAATTTTGCAATCTTCACTGCTCCCTAGCGAGACTCTTAAAAAATGTATTTATACAGGAAAAGGGGTCATACAGATTGACAGTAGAGACTTATCTTCAGAACGTATGCCTACTCTGGAAAGATAAGAACTAGAATTATATTCAACAGTTACAATCCCAGGTCCTCTGCATAAGGCACAATACCTGTTCATGAAGTTTAGCTGGGAAATCAAATATTTAGTTCAGTGCAATGTAGGCAAGGATGCATGCACAGAGTGAAGAGAAATACCGCGGAAATGGAGATACGGTGGAAATGCTGAGGTCATGAAAAGATTTTGCTAGTGTTTTTCAATTTAATTTCACAGGATTTTTTTTTTTCCTGTTTGTCATAATGGAACAATCCTTGAGAAGTAAAAGCAACTGGAAAGCCAGCCATGTGGCTCGCACGATATGAAACTTTCATGGGTGTAAAGGCACACCATGTGTGTTACCTGAGTTGTCCTTTGAGTCTGATTCAGAGTCAGAGGTCTCTGAGGATTCTGAGGTTTTCTCTGGCAGATGAGGAAGTTGTGCAATATCCATTGGAGTGTCCTTGTACTCTGGGTTACTGAAGAGGAGACAGCAAATATAAACACAATTGGATGATTTGCAGTTTCATGGTTTTTCCCTCTTTTCATATCAAAGTTCAGCAACAAAGAACATAAATAGGAAGAATAGCAGAGCAAACACAGAAACATACATTTTCGGCTCCTCAGAGCTTCACAGCCGGGATTTTATGAAGGTTTATTTTAATACTGCTGTCAAATACTTATATTGACCAGGTACTAAAACTCGTTTGATTCTAGTGAAGTTTTAGAGCTATCAAAGCATTCTTACTGAAGTGGGACACCATGGCTTGTGTGATATCTAACAGTAAAGCTACACTGTGTAATCATCCAACAACAAAATATCTTGATTTCGATCCCGTTACTGTGCCTGGAAGGACAGAGAGGGTGTTTTAACTTTTCCAATCTGTTTCTCTCCCACCGGCAATGTCTATTAGAGTTATCTCTGTAACAATGTTCTCCATCAACCTTGCCAGAGTCCTTTCAATACCTGTTTTTCTCAACGTTCCTGTTTTCCACACTTTAATTAAGCAGATCATACATAAAGTTAGTAAGAAGGTACCCAGTTAGGGCTAGAGAAAATGACCACCGCTCAAAAGAATTTGGCCAAAAAACAGGTAAAAAAGGTTATATATTTTTTAAACACTGCACATATACATCCACATCACCAAGAAACCAAAAGCAACCACTCTAACTCTATGACAGATGCACATGTGCATGTTAAGATGCATATGTTAGGGATAAAGAACTGTCAACACACCCATTATAATCATATCTTCATCTGCTCATGTGGTGCTCACCTGTGACTTGTTAGCAATGAACATGACTGCAATGTAAAAAAGCTACACTACCAGAGAAACTAAAAAAAAAAAAACAAACCCCAACCCTATGCTTTTTCTTGGTTTATACCTTTTAAAATGTGTTCCTTTCCCAAATCCATGCAAAGGCAGGGGAACAGACACAGCTAGACATAAGTGGCATAGGAATGTTGAAAATAAACGAAGTCTTTAATCATTTTTTCATAGGTGAGCATTTCTATGCAGTTCAAATTCCAGCCTGGTGATAGAGCAGAAAATCTGCAGTCCTGCATAGAACAATACGAGGCAGCACTCGGGGTGACTGACACACTATCACAATGACAGTGTGCCCATATTCAGTCTATTACAGAGTACTGTGAAAATTCAGAGTTCACACAGTTCACATTGAAATGCCATTCTTACGATTATCATCTTTATGGTTTTGTCCTGACAAAGTGACTTTATTCTGTTGCATCCCAGGGCAGTCCCCAAATTTGCCCCCTCCAAGCAAAAGATGTTTGAGGGCTTTCACACTGTGAATAACAAGTTGCTAGAACAAGAACAGCATTAATCCTCCCTGTCACTATAATTAGTCTATCCTTTTACAGACAGCTGAATCATACTTTCTAATGCATGGAAATATATACAGACCAGTACTCCTGCTAAGAGTAGACCTAATTATGCCTTGATCTGTCATTAAAATATTGTTTGGACATTTGGATCTTTTGTGGATTCCAGTACTAGGAGAAATCTAAATTAAAAATACAAATTCAGTGGAGAAGTTAATCTTTCTCTTACAGACCGGTGAAGGGAATGCAGCAGAAAAATCAAGTTCTGGGAGGAGGCTTGGGGAAGACCACACTGCTTTTGTTTTTTTGTTAGGCATATTCTATTGGTAGAGAAAATAATTTTGTGGGACGTTTGTGGACTAGGTTCACCTATTGTCTGGAAAGCAGCAAAGGAGACAGAGGCAACTGTTCATAATTCTTATGGACCACTTTTCCAGCTGGAATATGAACACTTTTCTGGGAGTTTTGAAGCCCTGTTAGGACTGGGGCAGTGAAGCTGTACTTCCAGTTCAGAATTGGCAGGCTTAAGCTGCCCTCTTGAAATGCTGCATTCTGCCTCACTCTTGCAAAAAGAGACAAAAAAGTAGCAGGATAAGGATTCAGAAATGCCTGTGCTCAGTCATAGCAGGACAGAAACATGCAAGCCCCAATGAACACCCCACTGATGTGGAAGGTTTCCCACAGTATCCCTCAATGCTCTCCTGCCAGGGGTTGCTTCCTCCTCTTCCCCAAAAGGGGAATCAAAAGTATTTCAACATGCAAGTTTAGGCAGGCACAGTCTCTTCAGGCTTTGCTGGACTTGGCATAATAAGTCACAATCTAACCCCTAGACATCACTTTGAACTCTCATGGCATCAAAGGGAATGTAACAAACCATGACAAGCAACTTAAAAGGAGAACAGGCCAGAAAATGACAATTGCATTTCATGACAATCTTAAGGTTTCAAATTTTATTTGTTTGTTTGTTCTGCTCTGGAATGAAACAGAAAATCTCCCAATCTTATTGAACATTTTCACAAAACAGAATGCGTTGAAAGGTATTTTCCGATGAGAAAGGTCAGGTTTATAATTCTCTGTCTCTCAGTGACTGGTGGTCTTCCCTTGAGCTCAGAAACCAGTCCTTTAAAAATACTTGGGCTTTGGTAAAACAGAATTTCTCAGAGAAGAGCCTTTCATTCAAGATATTACTACTATTTCTGTTTAAAATAGTTTTAATTGCTACTTTTATTTTTAAATCCTATTTTGCATTTTTCAGTGTGAATACCATCTGATGGTTACAGGAGCAACATATTAGTTCAAGGCTTTTCTCCTGAGAAAATTCCTCTCTCTGGAGTGAACCAGCAAACACCTTTCAGAGAGACCTTTTTGTAGCATTCCAGAAGTTTCCTTCCATGCATTTTCAATAACCAAATAAACCAGTGCCCAACACTTCACACCAGATTTTATAACACAACTACTGAAAGTTGGTGTGGAACATTTTTGTCTTTGAGCTCAGGTTGAGCAGATTTCAGGGCAGTGGAGGCATGCAATAAAATGGTGGAGGGTTTATTTGAAGACTAAGGCAGCATAATAATTCAAGAATATTCCAGTGTACGTGGATGTACATTCCAATATGTCCAGAGACATGACAGGTGTCTCAATAAATATAACCAAATGGCAGTGTTTTTGAGGTGGACCATATGAAAAGTTCTTCTCCTTAACTTTCTCCAGTAGGCAATTGTTTTTTCCCTAAAACTCTCACCAACAGAGACAAGCAACAGAAACAGCAGTTCAAGTGAGAGAAGTGACTGGAAGACCTACCTAAGAAGGTAATTGACCCAGATGATATTCTTCTCACTTGCATTCTTGGCATTGACAGCTATGGTTGCACTAGACTGTATCCAGATATAACCTCCGTTCTTCTGCATCCAGCGGTAATACTTTGTTACACATTGACCCTTATTCAGCACTGGCAAAAAAATACAAACAAAACAGAAGCAAGATATAGTGCATGTTAGAACTGTGGTAAAATGATCTTCTTTGTACAACATGCCACAAGTATAAGCAGAAGATACTTGGCTTCCTTTAGGTTTAATGCAGCATGCCAGTGAGATGACAAACAGGATCTGAAGTTCAGTATAATTAGCCGTATATTTTACAAGTTTTTAAAGTATAATTTTAATCTGTTTTTGGAAACTCTAGTGGAAGAAGAAGAGTAAAAAGAACTACAAATCCCCTTGGTTCACAGAATACTTATTGCTGTGTGGACATTTTCAATGCACTCAATGTCAAACTGTAAAATAAGAAAAGAAAAAAAAAGAGGCAAATTTATATGTGATTTATTCATAGCTCCTAGGTAGACCTCTTTGAGATTCTGGATATTTGAAAGGTTTGGGAAGATACTCTACCCCTGCTGCTTTGATCATTTCTCCTTATTGCAGGCGATATCAACCACTGAACTTATACATCTGTTTCTTTGATCTTGTCAAACAGAATTTACAGTTCTCAGATGAACCAAATCTCCACTGGTCAGTGGGGGGAAAGTCTTGGGAGAATTTACTTTCTACCAGAGCAAAGTAAATCCACGAACAGACTGAGAAAGAGGCCTAAGGGACGCACAGAATGGCTTGGTTAGAGCCAAAGAGTGACAGCTCTCTCCGATGTTTGAAATATGCTAGGAAACAGAGAAACAAGTAAAAGCAATCAGTAATGTGAAACGGTGTTAGTAAATGCTCACAGAAAGCAGGCTTAAAAATACAGATGTTCAAAGTAATACTTCAGTCAAAATATTGCCAAGTTGAAACGGATTCGGTTTGTACCTGTTGCTTCAGTGTCAGGAAAAGGGGATGAAATGCAAATCTTGCAGAGGAAGGGAGCAGCGTGGTTTTAAAGAAAACCTAAACTATACAAAATCTGGGCACCATTGTTACTGGAGCACTTACTCTCCTCTGCATTTCTCACTAATCCCATAAAGCTTTGTGCACTAGAGGGCAGTGTGCATTCATATACACCTTCTGCTTTTGTCATGTCCTTGTCTCCGTCTGCTAAAATGAAAAACCTCTAACTGCTGTAATAAATTTGGCTAAATTAGCTGCTAAATGGTTATCTCAAGTAATATGTATTTGCATTAATCATCTTGCTCTAAACCAGAACAAGCCAGAGTCCTAAAGACGTAGTAAATTCATATTGTCCATTTAATTACGGCTAATAAGTGCTTCATATACAATAGTTTCATGAAGTACATTTTCATTTTTTTTTGTAGAGGGAAAAGAAAAAAGTCACTTTGGAAAAGAATAAGTATTTAAGGCAGTTAAAGTTCCTACCATAAATGTGACAAACGACACTTTGGAGCTTTCAAGTTAACCAAATGTCTATATCCCTAATTATACATATGAATGTATCTATATCTAAATCCGTGTACAACAGATATCTACAGAAAAAGATATTTACAAAGGCAGTCATGCAAACACAGACACTTTCTTACCTTGGAGGGATCCCCCAATCCCCACTCCAATTTTTCAACTACTGAACAAAAAATTGCATGTAAAAAAGTGCAATGTAAAGTGAATGTAAAGTGCAAGTTAGGTTCAGCTGTAATAGGAGCAAATATTTGTGATCTGGGTCCTGTTGTTTTTCAGCAACCTCTAGTTAACTACATTTGTTTCTAGCAGAGATCCCTAAATTTTTACTTTTGTATTCCAAGCTCTAAATATTCTGCTATGATAATTCATTGGCTTCAAAACCTCATTATACAGCAGAACAAAAATAAAATATGAACAACTGACTACCCAGCATTTCTGTCAAACCAATGTTGTATGCCACTTTAGAAAACAATCTCACATGAATTAGCCCAACTTTATCAGTTATGAAGAATAAGGGAAGAAAAGTACTGCTGCAAGTTTTGATTACAGTAGACTTTTCCATTTCGGTAAAATAGGACGTTCAAAATACTCTGCTTACAGCTGACAGTAAAACTGATATGCCTGGAAGTCTGGAGTGATATTATCTCCTTTCTGGAAACCTGAACGCCCACAGGTGTGTGCAGAAACTAGTAAAATCTACCTGCACTTGTATCTACTAATTATACTGTTGTCTTCTTTATAGTAGTTTTTATCTGAGGAGTTTACCATGCCATACAACTACCAAAGGATGAATCCTCACAACTGCCCACATGCACATTTGAAAGTCAAGGTACCAGGTGAATCACTATCCAGTGACTGAAGAGCATGCTGCAATTCTGCATAGTGATAGCTATGAGGACCCAGATCCTCCAGCTCTTTCAGTCCATTTCATCCTAGACAAGTCCTTCCTCCTTCAGTAACTTTTATATTGGTTGTTGCATCACTGGAAAAGTCTGTGTCATTAGCTGAGCAGAGCAATAATTTCAGGACTATGGAAAAAAGGGGGAAATTAAAACCTTGTAAGCGATTTCTGAAGGAAAAGGTGCTTACTTTTTCAAGAAAGAGAATTCAGTGCATCAGAGTTGCATACAAACCATCTACAGTCAGAGTTCAGGCTCCCAAATTACTACACTTACGAAGAATATCTGAAATACTGTCTTGAAAATGAGCTTTCCATGAAGTTCATCTACCTGCAAATTCCCACTTTCTATTTGGCCAGCTCAGATATATTACCACATACACAAGATTTTCCTTCCCGCATCTGTCTAAAGCATGTTTCATATGAGAGATTTGTAGACCACGCTCTGAAGGAAGTCCCATGATTCAATATAAAAATTCTTTCTGTAAAGAGATTCTCCAGCAGGCCAGCTGTGCCGTGCTGCTAAATCTGGTTCTTACATCCTTTGAGAGTGCACTAGGCACCCCTAAGCCAGTTCTGAAAGCTCATACTATAGCTTGGGAAGAAATTTCTCGATGTGATGAAAGAGAAAGAATGAAAAAAAATTGAAATGTTTTCTAATTTACGGTACGTTTTAACTGCTGGCATTGCCAAGCTGAAACTTAGAAATTAGATGAGAATTTTCAGAAACAAGCAACTAGAAGGACACATCAGGAAGGGAAATCCATCTGGTTTATTGATAACCTAGTATTACTGAGTAAAGCCCAGTTTCATTTTGAGGATCTTCAGTTTGCAGGTACAGGGAGTCCATTAATAAAGTTACTGATTTTGAGAAGAAATGAAAGTAAAGAATTAGTCCACCCTAAGCTCTGCTTGTGAAGTTATGTTTTGTTACTAGCAACAGACCACGCATTTCAGCTTAGCATAAACTTCTGAAAAAGTAATGCCATGTGGACCACATCCTGAACTCATTCAGACTGTACTTAAGGCAAATCCCTTACCGAGAATCAGGGTTCAGCTCTGTATTTTTGTACACTGAGAAATGCAAAGAGTTTTAAATTTCTATTTGTATTATACATGGAGTACCCAGTCTGGCAGACAATGCAGTACCGGGGAAGGTGAGACTTGTGATCACATCGGTGGGATGGCTCGTGTGACATGGGATTATGCAGGATTGGGTTATATAATTATATATATACACGCATACATATAAACCCTTTAATCAACGGTACTAACTGAGGGTTAATGTTTTAAAACTGGTGACTGTTATGGTAGCTGCACAGATATATTCCCTAAAATGGTGGATGCTAAACTTGACTAAAATTTGCTGAAACATTACCTAGTTACTCAATCTGAATTCAGTGGTTAGCATACAAGAAATGCACAGTATGTCATGCTAAGAACTAAAAAAAAATCTCACTTATTTCTCAACGTATGAATATATTGCTATGTACACAGTTCCCAACAGAGGGATTTCAGTTTTCCTTGGTAGCCTTGCGCACAGCAATATTCTTGTAGCAGTGGAGTGCAGGAGGGGGGAGAAGAAGAAACAGTCAGTGTTCTTTGCAGGAACCTATTTCTGTTAGAAAATCAAAATAAATCAGTACAAGTTTGTCTTCAGAAATATGGTTACAAAAAGAAAAAGAACATAGTTTCATCCTGTAAGGCTGTTCTGAGAAATCAAAGCCAAAGCTTCTAAATAGTGAGTTGTGTTTTAAAACAAGGAAGTAGCTTAATTCAGTTTGAAGAGGAGATGAAGAAATTGTGTATCAAAAGCAGTCTTTTAGCGAAGTCTCTTACAAAAGGACATTTTACTCATGTGCATATGCATTTAAAAGCTACACTATATTGCGTATTCAGGTAAGTATTGAGTAAATAGGAAATGATGAGATCATCTTACATATTCACACAGCTTCACAAAGAGGCTCTTTATAATTGGTGAAAATATTGAGGTTACATCTGCTGTGCTATTCACCCTTCTCCTTGAAATACCTTTATCAATGGCTGGATGGTATTAATACTGAATTCCCCTTGTGACAAACTTATAAGAATATTTTTAATTTACTGCATGAGGATGAAAATGCCATAGTCGGATACTTAGCTGCAGCCACAAGTACTCTTTCTACATTCACAAAACTGGCAGACGAAACATGAAAAGGAATACTGACTCTTTAATCTCCACTTCTCCACCTAAGGCCCAAGGCAAGCTGACAGGGTAACTTCGTTCTGGAAACAGAGGGGTTTTTATTTTTTTAATTCTGGATTACTTTTTCTTCTGCTTTTGAAAACTGTGGGCTATAGGGGAATGAACCTGGCATAGACTTAAAACAAGAACAAGTTTCTTTATCTGAAAAGTTACAGTCCTTGATGCTTACAGGAAGGTCATTTTCAAACCCACAGGAAAAATAGCATCACAGCCAGAAAGAGTGCATTAAGTGCCTTATTTGCTTGTAACAGAGACAGTTTTTCATTTATAACAGCTCCAAGGATCAAGTGAGCCTTTGATGTTATAAGGACTTTTCTATAGATTTTGCAATTAGTGAGTTAGATGTTTTAAATAGTAGGTATCCACAAATTGGATTTCAGCAATGAAAAAAAAGTACCGAGCAATATTTAGCAATGCTAAATGATGTTTGTTACTTAAACAGAATTACGAGCTAGATGATAGGAGACTTGTAGACATTTGGTGAGCAAACGTGTGCCATCTATATAATTCTCCACAAACACTTCGATTTCGCATCTACTACATGGGGTGGGGTGATGAGGCAGTGATGTAAGCCAGGACACTGTGCAAATGCGTTCTCTACCCACCAGGTCAAAAGTGTGACCTCCACAGCAGGTTGCTTGGGGAAGAATGCCACCTTCCCATCACAAAAGTCCCGATGGGTCACATTGCTCTACCTCCCCTCATTGCAGGCAGTTGCTTACCAGCCCCGTGTGACTTACTGTATCTCAACAGAGTTCTCTTAAGAAAAATAGAAAGATGATAACTGTTTAGAAAAATATTGGTTCTGCGAGGCTTTAGAAAGCTGCATTTTACTCACACCATATCACAGGAGAAAGCCCTGAGTGCTGGACAGAGAATATCTTTTTTTAGGTTTGGGTAGAATGCAGTGTATTGTGTCAATAACACCGACTGAGACTTGGCTGCTATCATGATATGAATATTAGACAGTAATAATTGCTGGCTTCTAAACATCAATTCATCTTTTCCAAAGTCAAGCAGGAAGCAGCAGGTCAGATTCATGAAAGAAAACTGTACGTCACTGGTATCCAAACTCCCACCTAACTTTTTCATTCACCTGGGATGATAATTTTAAGTGTATACAGTCACCCTAAAAATGCTAAGTGTGGCAATTGATTCATTGCTTGCTTCTGCAATATGCAATACTGTTTAATTTTCCAGTGTAGGGATGTTACATACATAAATACCTGACAAATTAGGCAAAAATAAGTATCAACAACCTTGCAGGAAAAAAAAAAAGCCTTAATCAACATTTAGAAAAATTGGAAAGCTTAAGAATCTTTAAAAACTAAGCAATATTTTTCCTGCCTCACTTTGCAGAAAAGCAAATGTTAAAAGTGATCTGAGTCAAACTGTTAAAAAAATGTGGCTTCATATTAGGATCGAAGTTTGTAGCTCAAGCTTATCACTTGCCAAGTACAGTGAGAAAAGTCTTGCATGCTACACGTCCAGCTAAGGAAGAAAAGTAACTCTAAATAGTGAAAATAGTTTGGAAAAACATTCATGGATTTTGTAATCTGTCCTAATCCCAGGACAGTGGTACTCCAGCCCTCTGAAAATTCCTAGCCTCTGCTAGAGATTCTGCCTTCATTTGATTCCAAATTATCTCAGATAAGGACCAGGAAGATGTTTTGTTTAAGATCAACCCTGTGTTATCAGTTTACATGATATCAGTTCACAGCAGCAGTACAAATTTATTAAAACCCAGCAAAACCAGAAAAAAAGTATTTGCCAACACTAAGCACAAATCATCTCCTATTTGAACAACAGAGACACTTTTCTTCCCCTCTCCCTTTCATGGTGGTTATAACATACCATTTGCCCATGGTCCATCATTTAAAATTACAATTTTATAATTATGCTTAACAATAACTACTAACAAGAATATATATATATATATAATGCTAGGCAGAATGATTTTTTTAAAACATTATGTAGGTATTGATCAAATGTAATGACAGAATTATAATATATAATTCAATGTATTACTAGATGCACTCTTCCATGGAAGCTTACAGCATGCATACCAGAAAACTTCTCTGTTGTTTCTATAGATAAAAATGATGTAAATAAACTAAGTAAGTTTATTTAGTGATAAACTGGATTGAAAAATGAACACTAGATTTGTCTACCTAGGATTCTCTAGGTTTTCTTCTCTCTTTCTTAACTTTTCTTTTCCCTCATGATTTGTCTGTCTCCCCATGACTTTTAAAACTTCAATCCTGCCATGAAATGATCTCTTTCTGCTAATATTGAAACGGTCGTTTAGAAACCCAAGCCCACTTTGAACACCAACTTCAGACAGAACTTCCATTATCATTAATGAACTCGCTCTGTTCAAACTGGAGGGGAAAATGAAATCCCAGATCCAAATTTTGCCCTCAGCTACTAAAACGCAACATCAGAGGAGAAATTTGGCCCTGCTTGCTCAAGAAACTTAAATCTGTCCACCATCTCTCCACTAATATTAATGTCCATCATATGACAACCTATGTAAGATTAATGACTTCAGAACATAACCCTTTCCATGCCAAATGTATCAGCACACTATACACAACTATATCTCCTACAAATAGGAGAAGAGATAGAAGTTTCACAGAAGCAGATTGACAGCAATATTAATTTTCTTTTTGAATTTCATAGGTTAAAGACGGTCTGTTTCAAGGGACAGGATCCCTTTAAACATGCTTTCATTTCTGGGACAACAGTCCCTGTTTGGGTACTTGGACTGAGTGAAATGACTGGTTTTCTCAGCCTAATCTCTAGAGGAAAGGGATCCAAAGCACAGTGTCATGATGGCATGGCACAACTGAATGTTCAAACACCCTTTGAACCACAACAAAGATTCATCACCACCTCACATTTGGCAGTAAACTACATTAGACATTTTAAAATGTCTAATATTGTCCCTTTATACCAGATGACTTGTAAAAAGAAAAGAAAAGGAAAAAACCCAAAACTTTCCACCTTTCTCCACAAGCCTTAAAAAGATAGCTTAGCACTAACCAAAAAAAATCCCTTGTAAAATAAAAATAAAAGAACTTCTGAATAAGTCAGCATCTTATGATCTCAGAACCAATACCTAGCAATCTATGGACATTGGGTACAAAGGCTTCAGATGTTTGGCAGGGCATTCCCAAAAGCCCACTGAGCCAAAGTCCCGGACAGCAGCCCACTCACTTTATAAATTATCAGACATCAAAACCAACATTCATCCACCACTGGCCACATCACTCATGGATGGCAAAGCCACAAGTGATTTATGCTGGTTCTTTCAAATGAGTGCTAATAAGAGCTATTGCCACACCGTCACATATCTGATGTATGCTACACATTTTACTGATACTATTTTCATATCCTTCCGGCTTTGAAAACTGTCTCCCTCAGAGACATAAGGTCAACTGCCCAGACCTTTGAAAAATAAAAAGAAGACAAAAAACCCAGTAGCACTAATGTGTTTCTAAAACTCCAGAAAGATCTGCAACAGTTTCTTCATACCTTCACATAGTGACATTTTAGGATGGAGTATTTCACAGCCTAGTAAGCTACAAACAAAATCTTTAATCCGTCCTTGGATTTTCAATGGAGCAACACTGTTTCTGACTCAGACTACAAGGTGATGAACACTTTTGGTCTCAGTAATCTTGGAGCAAACCTCAGCTATGAACATAAAAAGATGTGGCTGAAGGATTTTTCCCCTTCATTTTTAAAACGGCATACATTTACATTATGTAGCAAAAGTCATCACAGAAATAATTTAGTGGACAGAGTGAAGGTGAAGCTGCTGGAGGTGCACAGTAAAACCTTTTATTCCCATGGCTTTGCAGTTTGTCATGTGCTTCTCCAATCTCTCACAAGAATAATATCAAAGTATAAAATCATCTTTGAGGTTGGAAATTTTGAGCACAAAGAAACTTTAAAAAAAATAAAGAAAATTGCAAAACTCTGCAATTAGGTTCAGCAGCTAATGGTTTAAATAGCTTAAAGGTTTAGCTTTGTAGAGTTTTCTGGTTTGTTTACTATCCAAAAGATCTGATGCTTCTGGTAAACTCTCTTACATACTTTACATACAGAAAACATTTGTCCAATAGCACACAATTTGCACGTGAAAAACTTAGCCACAAAATATCATGAAGATTAGAAATTTATTGGGATTTAAAATGATATCTGAATATTTATATGGATAATTAGAATACCAAATATTACAATAGTAACAGTTGTCCTCCACAAACAGAAATGTAAGCAGTGGTATAAATTCTCATCTTTCAAGGAATGAACCAACCATGCGTTAATAGCATGTTGCGGAGAAAACAAGGGTGCAAGGTGTACATAATTGCATATTGCAGAGTGTTTTCCCCCTTCTTCTAAAGTAACCAGCTTTGGTCAGAGAGCAGACAAAGAAATTAAGCTAGACAGACCAGCATCTCTCATAACCCAAAGAAGCATTTGCAGAAGCAAACATATCTGCAGGATTTCAGAGCATAGCTAAAAGACACGAAACATACACACTCTTGGTTAGGTGCACATCTCTTAAGATTCATTAGGACCAAAAAACAAACCCTAGGCATGGGCTAAAACCAAAGTCCATGCTCCTTTTTTTTCTTGTACGAATCAAAAAAGTGTTCTCTTTATATGCTTCCATTTCTTCGGGTTTCTTATCTCCTGTTCCCTCATCTTGCTCTATCACCACTGTCTCCAGTCAAAAGGCCATAAGGATGCCAGTCTCCAACACAGAAATCTTTGCTGGCCCATAGTATGGACAGGGAGGAAGATTGTGCAGGTGGTCAGACCAACACTTTGCAATACTTTGAAAACAAGATACACTAGACTGTCATCAGGATGCCAGAGGGCTTGGTTTAAGAATTAGCTAAACACCAGACATTCTATCAGCCTAATTTAGAATCAATCTTGCTTTTTAGTGATGATAATAAACTTGTACAAACATGAGATTCATTTGTATATTTTAGCATTTTATTTCAGTCCCAGAATGCAAAACCTGACATTGGAATCAGTTTGATTTTTTTGGTGATTGAAGATATTAAGCACTACAAGAGCATTGAAATTTCGATCTGATTAGGATAAAAATTCCTCAGGATCAAAACACTTCTTTTTTTCCCCCTACAGTTTTACTAATTGTGTGCTACTTGACATTGCAGAGTTATTCCACAGCATGATAGCAAAATATGTGAAGTGTATTTTACTGTTAGAAATTATCAACTCATTTTATTTGTTTTTCATGTGTTTGAGTTATTAAGAGAATAAAAAATTATAACTGACGTGCATAAGTTAAAAGGGTTAGTTCAACTACAGCTGGTAGGCTAAACCACTAAGCAATATTTTGTACAGCAATAGAATTTTTCTACTGAACATACATAAAAGAAATCATGAATATATAACTGATTTAAAAGCAGACTGAGGGGGTAATATTCCTTGAAAAATAGGGAAGCCATGAAAAAGGTGAATGTGGAATAGTTTATTTTCAGAAAGACTGGATTATTCTAACTACTGGAAACCAGATAAAGTAGATCAGAGGGAGTGCTACCAAACATACTCATCAGAGACCTTTGCTTTATGGGAAATGAACTGCCCTGGCTCACTGTTCCTGAGGAATTGTATTTCTTATAGCTGTAAATCAAATCCTGAAGAAACAGGATGGTATTTTCTAAGCAATAGCTGAGGACAACAAGTATCTTTTTGTCAGTGCCAGGTTTCTGAATTTAGACCTCAATTAGGATTCCAAAATGAAAAAGCACGTATTATATACCAATATGCACTTCTGACAGTGTTCTTACAAGCAATATATTAATTTTCAAATGGTGGCACGTTGTCCTATATTTGTCCAAAAGTATATTCATGATTGCCTTCAGAGGTCTTGATTTTTATCCTTCCTTGCTGCTTTCTCAATGACCTTCATTGAACAGTAACATCAAGTACTTGATGTTCAATGAAGATCATTAATTTTTTTCAATTAAATGGAAGATGTATACTCCTACAGCATATGACATCCATTCATTCTTAGCAAGAAATGTACTTCTTAAATCAAAAAGGGATGTTATAGACCTCTGTATGATAACAGTGTCAACCAAAGGGAAGCACATATGCACAGCATCGTACTCCAGAGAGCAGTAAGTGTCAATTGCTCTTGCTGAGCTCTACAGACAGTGCTAAGACCTGATACAACAGTAATTTTATTAATCTGCTCGATTTCTGATATTGATTTGACATAAAAGTATCCTGCTAGCTTTAAGATCAGGGATATTTTCTTGTCATTGGAACAAGGGCAGTTCTACCCATGCAGGGACTCATGGCTTGGTGAAAGTGTATGAATTGCCCTATGCTTGACAGGCAGTTCAGCCTTGCAATGTTTCTGTGTAGAGGTAAGTAAAAAGAGAGGGTCTGATCACCTTCCCCATTCTTACATGTGGTAAAGTAGAACTGGGGGCATGAGGGATCTTTCTAGGGTGTTAGTTCTAGATGCATAACTATGAAACGTAAAACATTCGACTTCAACTCTTTCATGCCACATATCCTAATGAAGAGCTCTGTTACACAGGGCTAGGATTAGGGACTGTATCTGAGCCAGGGTACAGCTAGACCTGCAATTTTTGAGGGCTCGGATTCAAACACAGGTTGTTGTAGCTTAGCCAGTTGCTATGTGTCAGCTGAGCCAACAGCTGAGCCATGATGCTGGATGGTGTACAGGCTGTTAGACTAGAGAACATTTTAACTATAATCTCTGTGAGAGAGTCTTGATTTATGATAAGTGATATCTGTCAGGATTCTACCAGCAATTTGTTCAACAAACACAGCAAAGCTGAACAAGTGAGAAGTTTCCCAAACTTCTGAAACCATGAAGCATTATAAAATGGGAAACAGATTAATAAGGTAGAATTGTAACACCAAACAATCCGCTGGGAGATTTGTGAAAAAGCATGATCATTGAAAGCTTGAATGAAACAAGATAGAAACAATATCCCTAAACTTTTTATTTCTGTTTGAAAAAACATAATGCTTCGATAACTTGTGGGATCACCACCATGTATTATTGTGTTGGAATAAATGCAGGCATACGTAGAGTTAGAGTATGAACGTTATTTTATTAATCCACAAGGGCATCAAGCTATAACTAACATAAATCTCTAAGTAGGAATCTTGACCCCACTGAACTTAATGGAATTTTTGCTATTTATTTCACTAGGGTCAGAATTTTAGTCCATATAAATTCGCTTTTTTAGGGCATAATCCTCATGTCCATTGAAGCCAATGAAAGCTTTTCCATTGACTGTAACTGACCTTTCATTAGGGCAGCAGTTCCCTTACAAAAGACTGTTGTCACTGCTATAGTCCTGCAGACCTTCTTCACCATTATACTTGTTATGGTCACATTCCTGAAACTGCTGTTGCCTTCTTTTATCTCAGATAGCATTAACAAGGCCTGTTTTTCAAAGTTTCTAATGGGCTGCTATGATCTGAAGCCATCAACAGCCCTCTTGATTTTTTCTATGTGATTTTGTGCAACATTTTCTTCTTTGCTTGTTTTCCTCTTTGATGTCTTTGAATAACCTGGATGAGAAGGCAGGATGTACCGGTCTTACTTTTTCCATTTTTTCTGATATGTTGTCAGTGAATAGGCAGAGCAGCAATTTTATTTGTGTTTCTTTTTACCCTTAGATCTACCATTGCAATTTGGGATTCTTCTTGTTTTAATCTTTAAAAATTATTTTCTCTCCTGTAAAAACCAATCAAGGTTTCTAGCTGCATTCTGCAGTCCTCCATCAAACACAACCTTTTCAGTTTGCTGCTTTCTCAAGTCCTGCTTCTACTTTTCAAGAGGGCTTTCTAACCATTGCTTTAGCTTCCAGCTGCTCTTCAAAATATCGCATAATATTGCTTTTTTTTAAAATTGTAATCTCAAGCAATTATTTCCTATGTTGTACTGGCAAATCTCCTGCGTTGTGTATTTTGGGGAACTGCAGTTCTTCTGGGTTTTACCTTCTACAGCCAGTGTCTGCAAGTTCCTGAATTTTAGCTCTAATTTTATTTTAACTAAACCAGGAGGATTTCCTCTTTCTAGTTTGGTCTGAACTTGATTTTCTAGGATGGACAAATTACTATGAAGTGTTTTCCGGTTTTGCGATTCCTTTCTCTTGGTTTTTCTACAAAGTTTTTTTCCAAATGCTAGAAAAGTCAAGCATCTCTCTGGGCAAATATATAAACCACTTCAGCTTCTGCAGGACTTATAATGGGCAGGTATACTTCCTGAGCTATTCCCAAGTCTAATTTAAACTTGAAGATCTTTCATCCAGAGCATGAGTTTGAACAACATGAAAAGACAAATGCAAAGTCCTGTACCTGGAATGGACTGATTGCCTGCAATGGTACAGGCTGGGGACTGACTGGCTGGGTTGTTGCTTTGCAGAAAAGGACCTGAGGGTCTTGCTGGACAGTCTGCTAAGCGTGAATCAGCAGTGTGCTCTATGGGCTGTACTAAAAAGTGTATAGCCAGTAGATCACAGAAAGTCATTATTCCCCTTCACTCATCACTCTTTAGATTGCATCTGGAATCTAATTTTAGGCTCCCAGCACATGAAATATATTGACAAACTTCAGTGAGCTTAGCAGAGGTCTGTCAAGACAGTCAGGGCTGGAGTACTTGCCCTATGAGGAAAGGCTGTGAGACCAGGCTAGTTCAGCCTGAAGAAGAGGTGGCTTCAGGGGGACCTAACAGCATACCTGCGAGGAGGTTACTGCAAAGATGGAGCCATGAGCTGCACAATCAAAACAGAGAAATTCCAACTGGATAGAAGGAAAAAAAAAAAAAATCACTGTGAGGATAATTAAGCCCTTATTAAGGATAATTGGAACAGGCCACTCAAGTTGTGGAAAGTCTGACCTTGAAGGTTTTCAAGATCAACTAGACAAAGTGCTAAACAATTTGCTTTGAATCAGTGTTGATCCTGTTTTGAGCATGAGGTGGGACTAGATGATGTCCTAGAGTCCCTTCCAACCTGAATGATTCTATGAACACCTTATTCCTATAAGCCAAGGGAACAACTACACATAAAAGATGTAACCAGCCTCATCTATCGAAAAAAAATTAGCCTAGCAAGAATACTTATGCTATGGCCACACAGCCAAATTTGGAACCCCACTGGGCTGGATGCTGATAACGGGAGAAAGTCCCTGTGCTTACAAAGCTTGCAATCCAATCAGCTAAACTGGACATACAGTGAGAGCAGGAACACAGGAAGGTGAAGTGATTTTCTAGAAGTCATTCCTGTCTCCAGGGTCTCCTGAGTCCTAGTCCAGTGCTTATACACTGGACCACACTGCACTCACACTGTCTGCATAGGTCTCTAAGTTTTCTGAAGATGAATGTTTCATAAAGCATATTCTATTTCAGAGAGAAGTGGTCATTCGGAAGATTAAGGTCTTTTTCAAATGGGATGTTCATCTCTGCCAGATGGTATGTTAAGTCTGAGTCATAAATATCTTTTATTTCCTCGGTCAGATAGTGCAGTGGAAGTGCAACTTGTCATTTTTGACTTCCAGTTTCAAGAGCACCAAGTAAGTTTCTGAATTTGTTCCTTCATTTCTGAGCAACTGACATATTCTCCTAGATATTAAATGCTCAAAATGTAAATGATGCAAAATTACTTTGTTTATCATTTTGGAGAGTTGATTTTATTTTTTTCCACAGAAATGTATCTAACCTGACCTTCTTATGCCAAATGCATTTTACCTTCTAGAAACTTCAGGGACTATTTGAAAGCTTTACAGAGCTTGATACTGTTGTTGGCTGCCATATATTATCACAGAAGCTGTCCCTGTTCTCCTGCTTTCCACTTGCAGTTATCCTCCTATCTTCTCTTGCAGATCAAGCAAGGTACTTTCGGACTGAAGATTTATACTGCCTTCTATTGTAGTCATATGGTTTTGTAAAAGCTAATTAAATGTGGCTGTATTTGGGTTGCTACCCTTTTATTAGGAAATGCCAGCAGGACATGGTGCAGGGGGAGCAGAGTTATTCAAATCTGGGACTCTGAATTTAAGAAGCAGTTTGCAGATAGTCTTTTACATTAAGAAAAACACACAAGTCAATCATAAATGCAGTCAGTCACTGAAACTTCCAAAGAATTATCTGGCTTCACTGCAGGCACAGATAAATTAGAGATTATGAGCCTAAGTCTCTTTTCGCACCAGGGTAAATGAGGAGCACCATTACTGAAGTCAACAGATCTCAACAAGAAAAGAATTAGGCCCTATGGCTTTTAATAAGAGGAATACAAAGAGTTTAATTACAAGGAATCAAGCTGAACCTCCCTTCCCCCATACACAGACATATGCACATGCTCTCTGGTAAGGTTTGTCTCTTGTAACATTTTTGTACTTCTTTTATCCTTACCCTGATCAGATACTACCTGTGTGCAAATAACAGGGACTTAGATGCTACAGGGATGGGGGCCATTTAGATGTTAACACATGGGGTGGTTAAAACACTGGTAGAGCTGTAGCTCAGTTCTGTATTGAAAAACCTGGTGAAATCCCAAATATGCTGCAGTTTTTTACTTCCACATTATGACTCAGAAATAAAAAAACAAACAAAGAAGTTCATTTTCTGTGCTAGGGAGGGAGTTTCTCACCTAAGCAATACCTCTTTGAAGGAGTAACATAACGCACAGCACATGTAGATGAACAGCTGCTGGCAACTCTGGTAATACAAATATAATTTTTTGTTTCTGCATATGTGAACAATCTTATATGTCTATAAAAAGACTTGAAAATAAATCATACAAAAAGTTATATTTGAGCCACCCCCTATGAAACCCTATGACAAAAAAAGCAGGTGCAAGATGAAGACCCCAGTCGTGGAATATAAATAATAGTTCAGGAACAATCAAGTGTTGTACCAGATTATTTTGACAAAAATGGAAGTACTTACAGTCTAAGTGACTATGTCTGATGCCTTCCACATCTTCAGCATGAATGAAGTGGTAACATCTCTTTCCTACAATATCTACAGGGGTCAGATCCATGTAATCACTAATCCTAAAAAGGAAAAAAAAACCCAGCCTATAATTCAAGAAGGAAAAGAATACAAGAACTGTCAAACGACTCAGTGAGTGAAATCTGCTAAAAAGTTTTTTCACCACCATAGTAATTTGAATGGAATATCTGTACAAACAAGACACAGCCTTAAAGAAAAAAAAAAAGAAAGAAAACATTTTTTAAAGAAACCTTGAAATCATTTTATCCATTTAAATAAGTGGAAAGTTAAATTCCAGTGCATATTCTCCCCGTAGCATAACACCAAGACAATATAATTCCATGAAATTGTAAAGCGTTAGCAACAATCCAAAATCCTCATTAAAAGACCAAGATGATTCAAGGTTACATAATAAAGTAAAAACATGTTATGTTTATACCAAATGATTAGAGACACATTTCATTTCAACAGATTGGTCTTCTATTGGGTATATTCATGAAAAAGCTCTTCAACCATTTCTTGGCACCAAGTCCAAACTGATATTTCAAGGGATATAATTTAAATGCTGAGACATACAGATGCCTCAGGGTGTTATCTTTTTTAGTCTAATTCATTTGGGAGCTCAGCTTTCACTCTGGGCCCTTTCAACTGGGACTTTGTTGTTTATTGCACATAGAAACTTTAAAATCTATTCTGCAGACCTTTGTGTGCATGTGTCTGTGTGTGTGTGTGTCTGCATGCTTGTGTCTGTGTGTGCGTGTAAACTTCTGTCATAGAGTGTCAAGATGTCAACATTCTTAAATGCAGTACAGAAAATAACAAAACAATTGGAAAATGCCTTGATTACACAAGCATTTAAAAGTATGTCTGTTTTCTAGAAATAGAATAATTTCTTAGAGTTTGAAATATGCTGCAATGATTGGGGTTAAGCCCACTTTGCAATTGTAAGATATAATTGCCATCCATTTAAGGGAGTTGTAAGAAACACCAAACGTCTTGATATAACCAGATAGCTGAAACAACTGGAGTGTGATCCTGAGGGAGGCCAGTGGGGAGGCTAAACCAGGTGGACTCAAATTTGCTAGTAAAAATTGTCAAATCAAGTTTAGCACAAAACACAACAGCCTTCTCCCACTTTCATGACAGAGCATGTTGAAGGATGTGCACTTTCAAACAACTGCCTTGTAGTTATAGCACTTAACCAAATGTGGGATACCCATCTGGGGATACCCGTCTAATGTTTATCACAAACCACAGTTGAAAAGCACCTCTCCTACCTTCTCAGAGAGGACACAATTCACCAGGATAAAGACAAGTTTGGAATGGTGGCAGTGGGACTCCCTATCCCTCCTGCTGAGTTCCTCCAGTTTGGTTGCACAGTGAATTATGGGCTGGGAAACAAAGGACTTGGGATCTCCGCCCAGTGATAAGAAACCTCACCAGAAGGAAGGGAGTCTGAGATGTAAAGGTTCCTGTCCCCTGGACTGTATATTATCTTTTTATACTAAACTAAGTGTATAAAGAGTCCATGGAGCAGGAACCAGAACTCAAGTCTCTCCCCCTCCCATGTCTACGCTCCTCACTGGCACACTTTGCTGTCTCTTCTCTGGCCCAAGAACTGTGTTTTCTGTTAGGAGGTGGCTCTGCTTCAAGATCAGGGAGAAGAAATGCCACCCTGCCCAGCCTAGTAGAAAGCGGCAATCTCCAGGCAGGCTACTGCCCTGTGATGTACCCAGGCTGCAAGTGCTACAGTCCACAGGGCTAACACGGAAGATGATCATTCTACTTCCCCCTCTGGTAAATTCGACTCAGCTGTATTTTGTTTCTCTGCAGCAGCATGTTTGTGTAAAGTCTTCACAGATAAAAATGGACACAGCAAGGCAACGGTAGAAGCAGATTCACAATCCCTTAAGTTTAAGGTTGCACCAGGGGAGGTTTAGATTGGATATTAGGAAAAATATCCTCACTGAAAGGGTTATCAAGCATTGGAACAGGCTGCCCAGGGAAGTGGTTGAGTCATCATCCCTGGAGGTATTTAAAAGATGTGTAGATGTGGCACTTAGGGACATGGTTTAGTGGTGGACTTGGCAGTGTTAGGTTTACGGTTGGACTTGATGATCTTAAAGGTCTTTTCCAACCTAAATGATTCTATGATTCTATAATAGTAACAAAAAGCTGTTTCAAACAGACATATGAAGGACACAGGATTTTTTGTTTGATGAAAAAAGTGGAAGAAGAAACAGAAAGGATATCCAGATGTATGTGATGATCACTGGCAAGCAATGACACCAAAACCAGAAGCAAAAGAAATTACATCAAATATGACACCCATGCTTATATCAAAGATACCAAAGATGGAAAATAAATAATTCACATGGAGAAAAGAAAGAAATATTATAGCATATCTTAGAGCACTAGTTAGGAGACAGATCTTGTAGCTCCCAAGCCCTTTGACAAAATAAAGCAACAGGTTGATGGGTAGGAACTTGGTTCTGCTGAACACACTGACTTAAAACATAAAAAACATAAGCACAAGCTTACGTTTGAGCAGATTACTGGTTCCACTGACTTACAGGACTGTTAACATGATTGAAATTTAAAGGTAGGTATATGGTACTATGCTTTGCTGAGTTAGGACCAAGTGGTGCACACATTTGTAGGCTTGAGGCTCTCTACACAGGACTGTTTCTGCATATCTGAAGGAACTATTGGCAACCACCGTCATGGCCAACAGGCCAAACCTCTTCCATTTGGAAAACACCATATTCACTGGGTTATTTGCTTTTGGGCATATATTAGCAGATATGGCTATAGCAGTCCACATTAAACTGGGCTATAGACTCTCTCCAGATGGTCTCCAATCACCAACAGTTGATACTGAAAATACACAGACTGATGCTGTACTCTAGCAGCAGTCTCTTTATTTTGCTTTTAGTTATTTATCACCCTCTAAGTTATTTATCACCATCTAAGATGATTTGTCCTCTGGAGGTGCTTTTCTCACTCCACTGACTAATAAAGAAATTCTAGACTATTTTAGACTAGATGGTGAAGTTTACATGACATGAATCCCACATTTGGAAAACAGACATGGATTAACACACCACATTTTAGGCAACAAAATTTTACATCCCCATTTAACACTCTCAGAACAAAATATTAATTGTTAGAAATAGCCAGTGTACTAGCTAACAGATCTTGTCTCAAAGGGAAGCTAACTGTTGACTAGTTTGTGCACTGAGTCCACAATTCTGATGCAGATCTCTTCATTCAGAGGAAAGTAACAAGATGCACCCAAAGACTTGAGTAATGTCACTCCTGCTCCCTGCTGTTGCAAGCAGGCAACCACTTGGAAAACTAGGAGTACTATTGATCTCCCCCCTGCTGATCCAATGGTCCACTGTGAGCATTCATTTCAGTTAAGTAGCATGGCTTCTGCTCCATACTCCCCGCAGCTGCCAGTAACTCCCCATTGCTCCATAAATAGTGCTTACAGCTTCCCCAGCATGGATCCATTTTTCTCTGTTTTCATCAATGTTGTGCTTGCTTTACTGTGGCACCACAAAGAATTTCCCAGCTGCCCACAAATGCCAGGAGTCAAGCCCATATATTCAGGATGGGATACTTATCTCCTTTTCTATAGTCCCAGAAGAGAGATCGCAACTTCCCCGACTCGGAGAATGGCCTTGGCAAATGCCCAGATAATTCATCTGACAGCTTCAATCAGCTGTTCAGTTAATTCCTTCCCTTCTTCTGTCCTTTCCATTCCTCCAGCTTTTACAGTCATATTCTGCTTTGTACCTGCTATGAAATCCAAGTCCTGTCAATCTTATTCCATTTTCCATCAGTGGAAATCCCACTGCCTCAGTGAGCTAACATTCACCTCCCAGCCCCAGCAGAAGTGTTTCTACTATTTGAAATTCCTTTTATAAACTATTTTTAACACTGACACAGGGGCTTAAAATGGAACTATTGCAACATAAATTCAAGTACCATCATATGCATTCTACCCTAGCATATGAGATAAAATCCATCACAAACAAGGAAAAGTTGCTTTATAATGTTGCCTTCACCTTAATGAATGAAAAACATTAGTAAGCTCAACACTTTCTTGCATAAGTCAGCTGGCTTACCATAGTCTATCACGTGTTATCAGCTTTTTCTATGTGATTACCAATCAGCGCTCCACATCTGATGCATTTTACGTTTTTCAGTGATGCCTTTTTCAGGCATTTGCAAGTTTTATTGCTACATGAACGTAAAGGGAAACTTTGAGAAAAATGTTTAATTAGAAAAAAACATATACAATTTAGGGCTCATAAAAATGTCAAACTGATGGCAAAGAAAGTATAAATCTTTCTAACATGGCCCACAAATTCATATCATACTTGACCTGACGGCAGAGTTCATTTTTCACATCCATTTGATTCCTGGCTTTTTTATTGAGGTTGCCAACGAAGGTAACAGTAAGTGCAGGTGATTTTGTTAAAAGGAAATCTGTTCATTAGGAACTGGACAGATACCAGCAACTCATTCACAGAGGCCACTGAAGAACTCTGCAGTGGTAGCAGCTTTCCATTACTACCTAGGTAGGACACAGTAAAATCCAAGACTAAGGCAAAAAGTTTCTTCTAGATCCTACTGCTAATCCCCAGAGATCTTTCACCAGCTGCCAGATTACACAGAATCTAGATGCTCATTGGGTAGAGTCACAGGCAAAAACTCAGCCCAAACTTTAATACTGTTACCAGCTTTCTCTGTGACCTTGTGCAAGCCACTTTCTATGGAGCAGTTTTTCCAAGCTTAAAAATGAGAATAATGTATTCTTTTTAAAATAATGCTTCAGAAGTTTAGATTAAGTGTTCTCTCTAATAGCCAAGTAATATTATTATTAATACTATTGTGGCAGTTCAGCAACATGACAGCAAAGATAACCTCATAACTGAAATCCAAGATTATTTTAAATTGTTTAAGGCCCTGATTCAACAAAGCATTTGAGTTTATCCCTTTTTATAAAAGTTTATACTGATGTGCTATCCTGATCATAGGTATTCCATTATGATTGAGCAATTATGATTGCTCATATCAGAGAGCTTCCACTCTTAACTTATAATATGCCATGGCTGCTGTCACATGAAAAGCTTGCATTAGTCATCTTGTTTGTTCCACTTTTTGATGATAGGTCCCTGTCGTGGTTTAACCCCAGCTGGCAACTAAGCACCACACAGCCGCTCGCTCACTCCCCCTGAGTCGGAATGGGGGAGAGAACTGGAAGGGTAAAAGTGAGAAAACCCGTGGGCTGAGATAGAAACACTTTAATAGGTAAAGCAAAAGCTCTTCCTGTTGCATCTTGACAAAATTTCTTTTGACTGCATTACCTTCTTTCTTCCTTTCCAACCTTTCCTCCATACCTCAGACTTCCATCAATAGACCCAAACTTCTTTATTAGCTATATCTTCCTTCTCAGATATCTTCACTCTGCTCTAAATACCCTTTCCTTAGATTTTATTTTTATTTTTGAGGGCCCTGAGGGCACCAATAAGCCTTAATGGTCTTGACCAGCCCCCCTGGGCCTTCCCGCACCCTGCCCACAGCCCAGGACCCCATTTCAGCCCCTCGGGGCTCCTCCCACCCTGCCCATGGCCCAGGACCCCATGTCAGCCACCAGCCCCTGCCCCAGCAACGCTGCAGCAGGGCCGGTCTCCAGCTCCCCACAGCCCTGCCCTGTCTGGCCATGGGCCCTGCCGAGCCAGGCTCAACCCACGTCCAGGCCTGGCCTCGCCCAGTCCCCAGGGAGGTGCCCAATGCCTGGGGCTGGGGCTGCTCTGGTGCCCCCCGGCTGCCCTGTTCCTGGCTGGGGTGGTGGGACGGGCCCTGGCTGCCAGGTCCTGCCCCAACAGACCTCCACGGGGAGCCCCCGACACTACTGGCACCCAGCCCCCAGGGAGCAGACAGCTGAATTTAAATCTTATCTTCCACCTTCCTAGATCACTTGTCGCTATCACTTCGCTATTGAACATAGCCCCCCCCAACCAACTCCTCATCACCTGTTCCCACTTCACTGCTGTCTTTCCCACTATGCCCTTAACCAATTTAATTCTACAGTTTTCCCACCTCTTACTGCAACAGATCCCACCTCTCTAGCCTACTATCTAGGCCATCTGTGCTTCTGTTCCATTAAACACTGAGCACGATGTGCTGTAATCTGCAAATTAGATCAAAAATGGAAAACTTTAAAACTTCAGACAGAAAGACTTGCGGAGGGGAGGATGGGGGAGCATAAGGACAGCCATACAGGTCAGACCAACGTCTGTCTAGTCCCAAATCTTGCCTCTGAGAGGGACGGTGAGAGATTGTAAAAAGCAGGGAAAGCTTAGAGGAATCTTTCCTGGTCTATCCTCCCCTATTCCAGCAAGATGTCCTGCAAATTATAGTTTTTAATTTACCTTTACCTTCCAAGAATGTAATGAAAATGAAGGTCATGACGATGAGAGTGACTTCAGTGCTCTCATACAACACCAGGATGACATTGCAGGAGTCACGACTTTCAAAACTTTTTGCCAAGCCCACGGAACAAAGAATACACACAGCTAAAACAAAGAAAAAAGGAGCTAAAAGCTGTACCTATTTTCACAGTAAATGATATTGAGGTCCATATTCACGCGAGTGACAAACATGTGGCAGTCAATCCTGACTTCATTAATTGTAGGAGGTGGCAAAGCATGAGCAACGACAACAAGTCCCATGATTTGGCTGGGTACTGTCCGTCCGTGGGACAGTGACACTCTCAGACGTAACCGGCCTGTTATATGAATCACCTGGAAAATAAAAACAATAAAAGAAACCCCAGTGAATTCTGGATGCAACTGTGACATCAGTTTCTTTTAAAGGATAGCATTACTATTCCCTACAGACCACTTAACACAGCCAAAAATTGTACTAAGTAACTGCCAGTATTAGCGTTAAGCTTATTAATATTGGCTGTCAACATGTCCTATATGTCCTCATGGCAAAAAAGAAGACAAGAACATCACAGGCAAATGCTTCACATTCATCAAACAAAAACCTCGGAACTCCTGTGGTATTGATTTTTGTTGTGGTGGTTGTTACAGAAAGAAAGAAGAAGAAAAAAACAAACTAGGAATTCAACAAAAGAAAAGAGAGAGGGGGATAGAACTGAAATAATGAAGGTAGAAATTAATAAAATATTAACTTTATAACATTTGGAGATTGAATATGAGACAAAAAGATCGGCCGTTTTGAAACTTTTCCAGAATGGATTTAATTTAATTGCTAGTCACCTACACCATGGAGATACTGCTCACAGCCTTGAATTACTTCTTTGTGGTTGGCAATTTGAGAAGCAACAGCCTAGAAGTGATCAATGAGCTCAGCTGCAGGATGGTCTTCTTGCATCCACAGCAAGCTTTTTAAGAGCTGGTAGACGCGTAATGCCTTTGCCTAGTATGCTATGTATGTATGGAGAGCTCTGAGGGCGGTTGGTTTCTTTCCCTGTTCACAAGATAATGCCAGAAGATGCCCGGGAGACCCAATTGCACCCCCGGAGAGTGAAATTCTAAGAATGCTGCCTGAAATGGAGTAAGTTGAAACTCTGGGAAAAGAATAATCCACCATTTCCAGTTTCACTCCTTCAGGAGTTCTGTGGATAAATAAAGGGGTTGTTTTTTTCAATAAAAGAATATAAATACAGCACTGATGCCAGATATCAAACTGAAAATGGAAACTGCAGTTCCTGTACTCATGGATAAGAGAGCCTTAAGAACTGGCAGTTGCGGGCTTTCCCAGATTTTCCACCCTCAGAGTGTGTTACAACATCAACATGAAGAGAAGGCTTCCAGCATATGGGGGCCCCTTTCACTGTGGTCCCAGACTCACTACCCAGAGGTCAACAGAGATGTTGGTTGGTACCAGGTGCACTGGAAGAGGTGACAGAGATGGGATGTAGTTGTAAGTCCACTGATACTCATCTCACAAAGACAGCAGCCAAACTCTTTGCTTCTGATCTGAGATTGATTGTTAATAGAAAGTGAGAGAGAAGAAAATCTTTCATTAATAAGACTGCAAACCACAAAGTGCATCCAAATTAAAATCTAATTCATGCTAGCAGATCTGTGATCTAAGCCTTGAAGGTTGTTTCTTTTTTTTAACCTAATCATTAAAATATCTCCTTTCTCCACTATTTTACATTTCGACTCCAGCCAGTGTGGTGAATCTGAATGAGGAAAGTGATTAGCTGCTGTGTTTGTCCATTTCAGTTGCAGGTTTCTGACCACCCACATTTGAAGTAACTGTTGCCTAAACTCACACTTAATGCACCTTCCAAAGGCAAACTATTCTATGAATATTTGAAAAAGTTCCTAAAGGCAAGGATGCAAAACCATCATTTCAAAAACACTTTAATTTTTTTTTCTCAAGACCTCATTAACTAATGAAGAAATAGCTAAAAGAAATAGGATTAACTTCACAGGAGGGGCAGTAATAGTATATTTTGCTCCTTCTAGCTAGGCTTGCATATACATATGCTTTTTATCATTATCTGTCTCTTTTTATCATGCAGTTTCAGCTTACTGCAAAAACTCAAATCTGTAAATGCTTGGAAAAATGCTGATGGATAACTAATAATAATGTGAAAAATAATCTTATACTGAATGTGCTATGCAAAAGTATTGTTGTTTTGTTGTTTTTTCATGAGAGTCCTTATGCTAATATGTTTGAAGTTGGCACTATCACTTGAGGGAATTTTTAAGATATATCATACTTAAAATCCATTTATCTCTTCCTCGTATTTTTTGAAACCTCCATGTCATTTGCAGCTAAATATCAACATGATTTGTTTTTGAACAACTCTCTATTCAGTCAGTACCTCACTTTTTTCTGATTCCTCATCTGAAATACATCTCAGATGTAGTACTACCACAAGAGACAGTTCCAAACCTGCTAGACCCACCATATATTAACATTGTTGAATTTCAAGAGAGTTTGCTTCCAGATTCAAATTATTTAGCTTGTTCCTAGCTCTATCATGGATCACAACGTGTTCTAAATCCCCATGTGAATTCAGATTTTAAGGGTCAGCACTCAATTGCATTCTGATTCTGCACACTGGGAAATGTACAGCAACTGCCCATCAGTTCCAGTGCCCGTGTGCCTCTAAAGAAACTGTATTTCCATGCCTGAAATCCCTTTCTGTGACAACATTAGTCAAACGCACCAAGTGGGAAATCTAATTGGTAGTAAAAAACAATTCTAGCTGTCATGACCTTGTCTACATTGTGAGTACTGCCACTTTTAACACGGGTTCATTTGAACTGGGATTAGGGCGACAGGAATTATAGGGTCAATTATCTCCGGTAGCTAAAATTAATCTCTTTATAATTCAATCCCACAGCACTAGTCTATCATATCCTAAAGCAGTATTATGACTTTAATGGAGCTAAATTGCAAGAATAAACTGTTTCATGAAGGACAATACTTGGATCCAGATGTAAATATTTAAAAAAATTTGCTAGGAATATTCTGAAAATCAAAAGTAAATGCAGCTCTTCTGTGCAGTTTTCTTTATAAATGCTTTCTTCCGAAAAGTATGCAACAGTCCAATTCCATCTTTAAACTATAATTGTCTTCTTTCTAATTATGCTATATGAATAGACTGGCACATTTAGATGTCACAGCAAGAGAAGACAGTGATACTGTGTTCTGTCCATTATAAAAAGGTGGGTGAATGCTATACTCCTGATCACAGGGATTACCAGAAACTTTGCATGTCAAGAGCTGTACAGATTTCCCCAGCATTTCTCCATCTACCTCCTAAATGAAATTAGTAGCAAGACTCCTTTTTTACTCTAATGGGAGCTGGCCTGGGTTAACAGTTCAGAGACTTTTTTGCTTACAAACTGTTTATTGGCAGGTGTTGTAACTTGCATGATGATTTCATCCTATAGAAGCAGAGGGAAACCTTATGGTCAAAATAAACCTTGTGACCTGATCTAGACCAGGATTTGACATAGGTCATTCTGACCTGTGTTATCGCTTGTAGTGTAACCTAGTTGTATAACAGTTATACTTGGATAGACAGGTAGGTGAACCAAAAAGCATTCTGTAACAATAAAACTTTTAACACTGTGAAATGAAAATAACACATACGCTGCTGTAAAGATGTCATGCTGAAGCAAAACAAATACTATAAAACTCTTCTGTACTGTTTAATTGCTTTGTTAAAAAAATCCTAAATCAACTTTGCCTGACACTCCAGTATTGGAAAAGAAATCATTATTTGGCTTTTATTTTTAGCTGATTAGAAAAGGGATTTGCAAAATATTGTAAGTACATGTAAACACAGTTTATGAGTGTGGGAGTGTTAACAAGCCACATTGCTTGGACAAATATATATTTCTTTTCCCTGCCATATGCTCTCTTTAGTCATCTGTTAGCGATAAGCACTTAGATGTGCTCTACTAATGTCTACTCATTATAAACAAGCACATCACAAAGACCTTGATAAAACCTTCCCTCTGTCAATACTTAAGGAAAGCCCAGAGATTGAAAAACACATCTGGAACCTGCTCATCATCCTTTAAAGCTAAATCTCACCTCTGGAGATGGAAATACTTTCTTTGTCAAAAGACATCTTTAAATATTACATCCATTTTTTCACATACATGTGATGTCAGAGTAAGGACATGCATTACCAGAGGCTATAAAAACCTGCAAGCATGAAAAATCTGTGAATTTCACCTTTCAGATGTCTCTGTTCTTCAAAACTTAAACTTCCATTAGAAAGAAATTTCTAAACTATTTCTTTTGTTCTCTGTATAAATCACTATACCAATTTATTATGGGACTGAAACCACAGCACTGGTAGAAGTGCTCCCTCCACCTCATTTCTCTTAATGAGATATTAAATTTGAAGCCTTAAAATTATTGCTTAGACCCAAATTTTGAGAAGACAGTCACGTATGAAAACATACTGATTTAGTTTGTACACCTAGATATTTATTTAGCTGTCTTATGAACAACTCACACATACATTTATCCCCCTTTACAGAAACAACTGCGATTCACAAGGATATATATTTGTTTTGATCTCTCAAAGATGTTATCTTATACTTCCAAAATCAACACCTGAATCTTTAAAACACAATTAATTTGAACTGCTAAAATTGGCTGAAGAAATATCTTACAAACTATAGCCATGTTCTTACATTTTTGTTTTGAAGAGTTGTGTGCTCCTTCACTCACAGATATATGGACATGCATCTCAAAACCTGCCTGTGACACTAGTGAGACAAATGCTTTAACACTCCACAAGGTAAAGGGTTCCTATATGGTTTCAGGTGATTTCTAAGCTAAGACTGAACATTTTGAAACAGGCTTTCCTCTGGACTTTTCAAAGAAAACAGAGTCCACTGTCACATCTGGAGTTCACACAGTAATAACTTAAAATTTCTCCTTTACTACATCAAAATATATCCATGCCTATCAACCTAAACTTCAGTATACGTTTCTTTATCTACCACAGTTCTCTTCTTTCCTCCCTGTACCCCACCATAGTCACTACAACGTTTCTATTTGCTTATGTCTTCTCATGGTCAGAAGCCATTTATTTGTGGGGTTCCACAGCCCCATCCTCACTGAGACCAAAGCCTGCTCTCTCAGTCTACAGGAAAGCTTTAGGAAAATACATCAGTTGCCTATACTTATCATTCAGCAGCAGTCGGGACCAGAGAGGTCCAGTAAGGCCTTGTGTTTGCAGTTTCAGTAATACTTGCATATCCCATTCTCAGACTTACTGCATTTCTATAAACACTGCAGTATTCCTAACAGGAGGTCCCATGGAGCATGACATTTTGGTGCTGAAAAGGAGTGAGCCGCTACAGCTGCAATATGTTCGATCATCCCACATGTGCAGCAAGTTTGATGTGTCCCACATGCATCCAACTCGCTGTACACACACCGATCAATTCTCCATCATGTGTACAGTTAGCTTAACACACAGACGACACATTGAACTCGCAGCATGAGCCATGTAAAGTAGTTTGCACATGCCCACTGGCCACTCTTGGGGATTCCTGCATGTATGGAAATCTGATCTATCACCCCTCAGATAATGAAGTTGTGAAAGGTAAAGTTTGTAGATGTATGCTCCTGTTGTATCAATGTTAGATTTACTATCTCTTTTCATCTATAAAATAACCATCCTATCATCTTTTCCCTTGTTAACATCACCCATCTCCAACTTCATAAGTATCACCTACCTTTTCTCTCAGACAGCATAACAGAATAACATGTCTACTTACAGTAATTGTTCTCAATTGGCTTTTTCTGACTATAGTAGTCCATCTAATAAAAGATATTGCTTCTACACACAAACCTTGTCCTATTATATCAAGTCCACACCAGAACAAAGGAAACTAGTAGTTAGTGCAGCTGTCAGTGGGTCATTCTGAACCATGGTGGTTAAAAAAAAAAAAGAGACTAGGCAGTAATCTATGACTCCTGAGAAGCAGCTTTGTAAGTAAAATGCAGTCAGTCTTAATTCAGTTATGCACTGAATGCTACCTGAACCACTGTTGAGAGTTGTGGTCTTGAGCATCCATTCAAAGAATACAAGTCTGATTTCAAGGAGGGCGAACATTATTCCTAACACATACATAGTTTCAAGGTCAATAGCCTCTTTTCCATCTACAAGTACATTTCAAATCCCCTCAAATACACCTGCAAAAGACAGTCTGAAAATGGAAATGGTATTTACATTTAAACAGCATATTTGGTCTCAGGAAGTATTTTATTGTTAAAAAGTCAATACTAGTTTTTGGAGACACTCTAGGCTTTTCCCATCTTTCCTCTGATATCACTCTCTCCAAACAATGAGATTCAAAAGCTATTTTGCTGCTTAAAACAGTCAGAGCCAGAATTTAGGCTAATCCTAAGGAGTTTAAAAAAAGTATCCATATGAGACCTCAAACTCATTGGGTGCTTACAGACAAGCATCACGTGAGAAACACCCTGGCTTGGCAGGCTCAGTTCATAGCTCTGGCTCAATCCCTAAAATGACCTGAATAGAGTATTATTTATTGCATATGAGGAATGTTGAGACCAGCAGCAAGCACAATAGCCACAGTCACTTTCATTCAAGTACACCAAAGGGAACAGCTGCTCTTCTGCATAAAAGTTAGTGTTTTGAGCACTCACGCAAAAAGCTGCTTGTTCCTCAACCTCAGGATGCACAACCTCCTATCTCCTACTTGCCTCTCGCTAGATAATAAACTAAAGGGAAGGGAACAGGGACAGCTTTCTAACTCTCCAAAAGAGTGAAAACAAAAAAGAACCTGACATTGCCCATGTTATGTCTATCATATGAAGCTCCCTGATCTGGATGTGGCTAGGTTAGGGTCATCTAAACAATAAACTACAGCTTCTCTGTGGGAGGAAAGGAAGACTGTTGTATGACAAACAATTGCTAAAGCTGCCATTTAAAAAAAAAAAAAAAAAAGGCATTTTCAAGAGTGTACAATAGGTTGTTCTTCAAGAGTTATCAAATCTTAATAGCCTGGGAAATGAACAGCAGACCAGAGGTTGCTCAAGAATAATTAATAAAAATATATTTGCTATCAACATTTTTAGATCCTTTAGATCAACGTTATTAGACCCTCAATTTATGGCTGATTTTTCATTCTGTTAAATAACAGCATTTCCATTTTATTATTTGGGGTAATAGATTAGCAATTATTGATTAGTATGGCATAGCACAATGTCCTGCACTGTATACGGACACATATATATCTTTATCACCATGATGGCTCTCACATCAGAATTCTGAGGTCCAGTCTTGCATTGGCATTCATTGCAGTAGTAAAATCTGCATGATCAAGACCTTCCATTCAAAAGCATATTTGTATTGTAAAATATGTTATCACGCCTTCCTTTCCTGTGTTGTGTTTTTTTATTAAGTGCAATGGATTAGTAAGCTGGTTTGTTCTAAATAAAAGATGTTGTAGAGCTGACACTCCTGAGATCAGCCTCATAATATAAGCTCAAGAAATATTGTGTTGAGTCATTACACATTATAATTTTTCATTTATTTTGCTTTATACAACTGCAAAGGTTTCCGTTTTCATAATCAGCCCCCGCAATAAGAGCTCCAAACATTCTACTATTAAATAGTATCCTTTAAATATATGCAGTGTTAGTAATTCAACATGCCAGGTTTTATTTTAATACCTTTGAACCCTTTTCCTTTTTAAGACGCCGTATTAACAACTCAATCTATCAACACTGCATTATTTTTTCATAATCCAATACTTACAAGCATTTGAAGAAGATCAACATGAAAAAAAATGGAGAAAGAAGAAACTAAATGAAATCACCACACTGCAACCTGGAAAAGTAGCCATAAAAATTGGTTTTATAACAGAATACTTTTTGAAGTAATTGGCACAAAGACTGTTCTAGTGCAGATTGCTGCAAGAGCGCTCTTGGCAAGAACATCATAAGCACTAGCAAAACTTTAATATGCTCAAACAGCCAAATACAAACTGACACCAGGAACCCATGTGTGGCAACAAACAGGAAAAAATAAAGTATCTCAATTTAATACAAACCTACATACAAAGGGATCAATTTTTACAATTCGTGGTTTAGCATACAATACAGCGGTCCTCAGAGTGAATATAGAGTAGCTATACATAAGAAATTAGAATTATCAATTCGAGGGAATTTCTCAAGAGTCCTTTTGATATGTAATACAGCAAATATAATGACTAAGAAACCAGACATCAATGCATTAAATGAGATCAGGTTGAGATCTATTTAGAAAAGACAGGTTTAAGCTGGAAAAAGAATCTCTTTGATATGACCTCCAGAGCAGACCATTTGCAGACGGATTCAAGATGAGCAGATTTACCCTTGCATATCTGCTTGCTTCACAGCTGCTTTTAAATATAAACTCTAAAATATCTAATATTGAGTTATTGCAGAATTAAGTCTATATAGTAAAAAAGATTAAGAACCTGGGATTTTCTTATACTTCTAGCAAATGTTATAATGGATTTTGTATGTTGAATTTGGAGGAATAAATGAAACAGTTAATTTAAAATCTACCTAACTTAACTAACTTATTTCTAAATGATCTGTTATAGAATCTGGCTACTGCTGGTCTAAGCTAGGAATCTGGAATATCTCAGAATTTTTGGTAGTCTGCATCCCTGATTTATGGCCAATACTTATTTAACCCTGAAACTCAAAAGATAGCTCCACTTCAACAGATTTTCCACTGCAAATCCCTTGGTGTTCAAATGTGTTGCATTTTTTTTTCCTCATGGAATGTTTGAAGTCTCCTTTAAAAATAATGCCTTGAGGATATTTTTTTCCTTAATACTATTTAAAGAAAGTTGAAAGCATTTAGCTATTGAAGTGTGCAGGGTTCTAATAAAGGAATTGTCATCCCTGCCCATGAGCAAACTCTCTCGGAGCTCACTATTCCAGAATTCTGGTGCTCCTGCCAGCAGTAAAAATTAAACCTGAAAAAGGACTTTTGTTGCATCAGTTCCAATAAAGTTTATCAGAGTATTGGGGGGTGGTGGAAACTGGCTACATTATTCTGCAACAGAAAGGGTGGAAAGGTTTTTTGAAAAAAGTTAGCCTGAATCCTGCATGTCAGGGCAAGCAAATCTTCTTGCACTTAAAGACAACCAATAATAAGTATTCTTCAGATGTAGTGTCTTTATTTCTATCTTTGGAGGGAGAAATAAAGTTGGTTTTTTTTTTCCTACTGTTTTATTTGATGTAGTTCTTAGCGGTCCAACAATTACCTTAGGTGATTCTCTGCACAGTGAGCAAGGACTAGATAAAACAAAATATCTGATATTAATGCATTTTTCCCACACACAGAGAAAAAATGTAGAAAATGCTGTTGTCTGTAAAGACAGAAATGGATTCCCCAACTTAGCCTTGATTAAGACAGTAATGTTCATGTTCTACTCAAGCTCTCCACCTGGGGTTGCAACCCCAGAATTCATTCTGAGTTTAGTCAAGAAAAGTCATATTCACTCTTACTTTGTGGCTAAATGAGTGGAAAGATCTGAATTTTTCTCATAGTAAAGCAGGGACACACTATGAAAAAGAACTACTATTTGAATGTCATTAATACCAAGGTTCCTCTGCTTGTGCTAATGTTGTCTGGTACAGGCTCCTACACAGAGAAGCAACCATTTTGTTTATTTTAATGCTTGCATGGTTTCCCCTAGCATGGCCCAAGTTCTGCTGGCTGTATACAAACACACAAGTTGTACTGAAAGATCTTGGACAACAGAATGTGTGACCTTTCCTGCAGAATGGCACAACTGTGACAAAAGCAAAGGTGGACATGGGCAAAATAGATTAATTTCCCATAATTATTAATATGCTTTCACCTTCCTCCCATCAGTGACACTTATATGAATCCAAACTACAAATTTTCAGTTTAGAAGGGAAAAACACACAGCAAAGTGTATGAGCTGATTTTTTGAAAAATACAACTGCGAATTCCAGAAAAGCTGCTGCAGGGGGCTAGTAATGCCTCCACATCCAGATGACGAAAAGGATTGATCATAGGATGGGAGGCAAGAGTGTTCTGGCATGTCTGCCAACATCTAGTCTCAGTAGTTCTCTGTGCTCAGCATTATATTTGAACAGTTTTAAATAGGTCTCACGTGGTCCTGATAGAGAAAGTAGCTGGCATTCAAACTGCAAGCCCCAAGCCCTGAAGTGGCTTTACAGAGACTGTGGCTGTAGGAGAAGGCTAGGGCACGCCATGACAGCCCTTCCAGAGAAGCAATTGTGTGTCTTTAAGTAAGTACCTCCTTTCGCTTGTTCCGAATTTGCCTTTTACTACTTTAATTTTGTTCCCCACCCTACATATTGAGAGACTGCAAAAAACTATACCCCATTCACCCTCTCTGTACACTGATGTTTTCTATCATGTGTCTCCATAGGCATCTTTCTTCCAAGCTGTATCTCCTAGGTATATTTTAGCTGTTCCACAACATTGATCAACGTTGTCACTTTTTCGCTGTTCCATGATCTTCAGTTTGAGATGAGGTGGGATAACAAGTGCACAAGTATTCAAGATAAAGGAAAAACATTGATTTATGCAGTGGTATAGTGACATTTTCTGTTTAATTTTTAATTTCTTTCCTAATAATTTCTTAGCACTCTGTTTGCTTTCTGACCACTACTGAGCACTAAGCTGTTCCTTTCATAAACCTCCCATTACAACTCCAAGTTACCTCCTCTGAGCAGTTAACAGCTGGTTCAGAGCTCTTCATTGTATATATACAGCCAGGATTGTTTTTTCCCAGGTGTATTACTTTACATTTACCTGCACTGAATTTTATCTGCTATTTTATTGCCCCTTCACACAGAATCATGAAGTTCTTGTGCTACTGTTCGCATTAGACTTACATTTTTACAATCCAATAAGCACTGTAACTTTCCTGTTCACCTTGGTTTCCATTTAATTTGTGAATATGTTGAGAACCAAAGGCCCCAGGAACAGCAATCTCTGTGAAAAAGCAGCAGTGACCACTTAAATTGAGAAAACTGACCATTCTTGTTTTTTGTTTTTTAAAGCACTAACTTATCCATGAGAGGATCCTCCCCCTCCACTGGCAGCTTAATTTCTTTCAGACTTTTGGTCATGGATGGTGCTGATTCCCGTGCTGGAAATGCAGCTACTCTGTATCAAATGGAAATCCCCTGTAGACACGCTTGCCTGAGAAAGCTTTGCAGAAGTCTTCGACTTTTCCTTGACATATTGTATTTACTCAGATGTCTACGAATTCTATTTTTATTTTAGTTTCAGTAGAAGTGTTCTAGGTTATGAGCTCCCTTGTGCTAAGACACAAGGAAGGTGTTGCCTACTGTTTACACTAAGCACTGTAAATTAACGTATATGAAAGGAACATGTCTACTAGGAGATGTCCTTCCTGAAACAAATCTCTGTATGACTTTCTGCAAAAAATGAGAATGAGTATACAGACTTCTTTTGCACAATTCTGTGAAATGCAATGAAATAATACTGATAAATTAAGAGCCACATACAAAATGTGTGTTCAGTGGCAGTGACAGCAATAGGTCATAAATGTTTGGATCTCAGGCTCGAGCTCCTTTCCATAGACACCTGACCTGTAAGCCTCTAGTGCCATCCTAAGCCTCTCCTGAAACTTCTGAAGAATGTGAAAATATACATATATACTTTCAATCAAATCAAATTTGCCCAGAAATATTCAGTGATGAGATCTCTTTCATGTCAAATCATGATTTTGCAAAAAATTTGTGACCCAAAATCAAGTTAATTTTGTGGAGAGGAGGGTTTTTGTGGGTATTTCAAGAAACTGTATTGTCATTACTAGCTGAAGTCCACCCAAACAAGGTATGTGATTTCTCTTTGAAGAAAAATCTTTTATTCCACTTGGAGATGGATGGTCTTTGCAAAGCTCTGACCTTCTCCTTGACAGCTACAAATGGACTACTATTTATGATTTGTTTCTATAATCCACTTAATGTAGCAAGCTAGATTATAGATAGCAATTTATTTGTAAAAATGATAACAAAACAGCATTGTTTTAAATGCCAGATGTGGATAAATGGGGAGCAAGAACTGATGAGACAAGATTCGTGTTCTTGAATATACACTGAAGAATTATGGCAGCCTCTTGCTTTATCTGCATTGGAATCAATTTACTAATTTTTAATTCACTGATTTTCTGTTGTTTGCTTAACATTTATTAATTGATTGTCATACTCATGCAATTAATTCAAAAGTTGGCAAGTTTAACATGCAGAGATTAATTTTCTTTTACTAACCCACCACCTAGAATACATTTTTTTTAAAAAACAGGTTACCAAGAAATTACCTCCACATCAATCATATTTATAAATGAGATACAGTAGGGGTGTTGCATGCCACCTGTCAATCCACACTGAACTTTTCCTTATATTTGACTAAGTTTTTCTATGTAATTTAATAAAATAACAAGAAAAAATTAGGACAGCTCTGTCTTTCACTCACTGCTGTCCTAACCAAAAGTCAGTTTGAACACCTAGGACTTATCCTCTGCAAGGCTGGGAATTTCTCATTTAAGACTATGATGCATCTCAGGTCGTATTGAAATAAATGGTATGCCTGCCCCATCATCCAGTGGTCACAGGATCTGCACCTTCCCAACAACCTTCAGGTTGCTCAGCTGTCAAGTGTTTCTCATCTGGAATGAGAGCCATTCATTTGCCCTTCATGTCACACTCATTTACGATGGCTGAAATGTTTATTCAGAAGGGGAGTAGAGATAATGAGCAAGGTTTCTTTGCTCTTGGTTACCAGGGGCTATTCACAAGACTTCAGACTCGCTCACTATATTCCTCATTGCAACACAAAACAGCAGAGACTGAGAGAAAAAATAGTGTTCCCAACTCTCATTATTTTATTGTGACTTTCACCGTATTTGGTGTTTAACTGAAAGCCTCAGTTTCTGTATCTTTTCTCCTCTGTGTGTCACTCATGCTGCTGCTGTAAGCTGGACAAATTGACAAAACAGACTTTTTTATAGAGAGAGGCAAAGAATATGCCTTAGACAACGAGTTTCTTTGTGGTCTCTATAAGGCTAGAATGGGCCCAAGCATTTTGATCTCAAAATGAGGATTTAATATCTCTCACAGACAATACAGAGGTTCGGATAAATCTGCAGAGTTAGGTACAAGAAGACACACAGAATGAATTCAGCACTTAATGCAGACTGTAAGATACATGAGTGTGCAAGCTGTGATGCATGGGAGTGTTGCAAGGCTTGTAGGAACCCAACCCAGACATTTATTTATTTTTGCACAGAAAATAAAACATGGCCTTGTTTCTCTCTCCTGTAATGTTGGGGAAACTATGTAGAAGAAAACTTTAGTCTTTTCAGCATTTGAGTTAAAATCTGAAGTTAGCTCTTCATGTAACAACTAAGGGTAGAACATATATGTACATTCATATATGCTTTAATCACCTGACCAGCCCACTGATTTAGTGGGACTAGATCCATGGTCTATTTGCGAAATAAGAGTCTAAATGATCTTGGCATCCACTGATAAGATTGTCAGAAACGTATACAATATTTAACAAATCAAGATCAGTGGGTTCCTACAGAATGTAACAGAAATCTACAAAACTAATGTGAAAAGCCTTAAAACAGTATCTTTTTGATGGGTTTTAAAACCATCCTATGGAAATCTTTAGCAAGCACATAAATTCTGTGTTAAAATCTATGGGATTGTTAAAGATACCTGGAGAAAAGATATCACATCATTCTTGTTAACCTGGTAGAACTTTTCAGTAAAGAAGGGGAAATAGGCTAGGAACATACGTAAATTTTGGAGACTTTTATATAATTTGACCTGGTGAGTCATTAGTAGCCCACTGCACATCGATCTACACCGCTATGAAATCCAGTGATGCCTGGTATTGCTTAGACCATGTAAAACAGCTCAGGTTTTGGCTCATTATCCTGTTTAAGTCACTTCTATTATAATTTCTCCTGTTTTGTCATCCACTTATGCTGAGCACCTTCCTTAAATCTCAGGTGAAATCCACAGGCCACTTCCTACAAACATGTGCTTCGAATAATTGACTGTTTAGTTTAGCTGCTAAATTTAAAGCAAGCCAGGGTTATGGCACTGTATATTTTGTTGGATATATTTTCTGGCTTTGTGGGGTATTGGCTGCATGATCTGATAAAAACTGAGGCTAAATGAACTCCACAATTTGTATTCTTACAGCCCCAAGTTTATTGGCTTGGTTTTTTTTTCGTTGGCTCTGTCTGTAAGGTTCATTACTTACAGTTACTGCAGAATCAATCTGAAATGGCCAAAATCAGTGATGGAATTTATAGCACAATAAACGTACTGCCATACAAGTGCTGTTACACATGAAAGGGCCTCGGAATATTCTTTTCAGCAATCCTTCTACATACCAGAGTGTTCTGTTTTTATCAATTTAACAGAATCATCACAGGCATATTCTGAGAGGTGTAATCCTGACAGCTACACAGCAGATTTTCTCTGAGGCAGATATTTTTACAGGAAAACAATATTATTGATAAAATCTTAGCATATCAGAACACAGAAAAGAAACTGAACACATCTTTTTCATTCTCCACATCAGGCATTTGCAGCTCCATTTCACACCCCCCCCTCCAAACCAGAAAGAGTTTATGAAGAAAGCGTTCTCACAGTCCTTGAGATGTATATTAATTAGTTATCAGTTTAGCAACCCTGAAATCTAGAGTAAGAGCACATGGTGAGCACTATGGTGTGTGGAAAACATGGAGGGCACTTGAAGCTAAAACATAAAGTACAGCATCAGTAGTTGCCTCTTTATAAAGTTTATAAAGATTTACATTTCTACTTAGTCTATTTTTCTTTCCAAGTGTCTCTATTATAGACATCTCATATTTTACACCATTTTGAAGCACAGAAAGTTTTAACTTTAGCATGATGCATTGTGAAAAAAATACAGAAAAGACAGATGGCAGGCTGTCCTCCCCAAAACTCAATTTCATAATATGCATGTGATTGCTAATAGGCAGACACTAAAAAACAATTTTCCTTGACGGAGAAGGGCTGATAAATTGTCAACATAAACTTTGTCTGTGGTTGCTCCAGTGATCTAAAGCTCTTCTGTGAGTTTTGTACCATCAAAGTCTGCATCTTACAACCATATCAAAATTTATGAATGCATATGACTATAAAGTGACTGAAAACAACCCATAATGCATGTTTGTGTATTGTGAATCAGCTCCCTGCTTCCTCAGGAAAAACTGTGTCCAGTGCCCCGTTCCTAGCCCTGGGCATGTGACTGTGGGAGAGCCAGACTGGGTTCAGTGATGCCCTGTGAGCTAATTAAAACAGGGCTCTGCATTTAGGTATCTCTTAAACACAGTGCTAGGTCTAGCAGTGGACTGACCTAACCAACACAGTCTTTGTAACAATAAAACAATGTGAAGGATCACAAGAACTGAAAGCAGTTGATTAGTTAGGAAAAAAATACACATTTCTGAGCACTTGAGCAAGGAGTACAAATGAAAAGGCTAATAAGGTAATGATTTTCAAGAAGAGAAATGTTTATCTAGTATTTCAGAGGCAAAACATGCCTGGACCTTCCAAAATATGTCAGAAGTGAAAGGGCTCATTGAGTTCGCATGAAATAAAACTAAGCATTCAGTTCATACATGCACAAATTCTTGGGGAAAATGCCCAAACTATTTGTACATAGAATGAGACCCGTTTACATTGAAAGTGGAGTTCTTTTCAGATTTAAACATTTCCCTGTAACTGGTAACTACTAATTTTGATTTTTTAAAGGCTTATAACTATTAAATATTTGCACGCCTGTAAGAATTCAGATCTTATTTCTGAGAATAACTGAGAAGCAGTAACTCAACAGCCGATGAGCTGTGACTGCTCTGTTATAAACATATTTGCCTGGAACAAAATAATGTGATGATCCCACCACACGTTTAATTGCAAAAGTTTCTTAAGTTTGATTGTGAAAAGACTATGAACGATTTTGATCAGGCTCTTCTTGTTATACAGAGGAGACACTACTTGCAAGTATGTGACCAATTCTGTAAAGTGAAGCCATGGGAAGAATCCATATTTCTTGAACTTTCTTTTAATTAGAGCAATACTGTCAATTTTAAAGGCACCGAACTTGCATCCTGTTGCTCTAATAGTTTGCAGTCTCTATTACTCTTCATATATGTCCCCTAAATTAAAAAAAAAAAAAAAAAAAAAAAAAGGAACAGCAGTAGACCAAGAATAGATCTCAAATTTAGGAAATATTGCCAAACTTAGGCAGATACACTCTTTTCCAAGTATATTTGGATAGAGTCACTGATGTGCTATATTGTTTGGTTTAGGATTCAAAAATATACAAAGACTAGAATTATAACTGAATATGTCTGTACAAAGGAAAGGGGAATGGGAGCTTCTAATGTGCTATCACAAACAAAAGTGGAAAACATATTGTTTACAACTGATGAAACAGACCTTGGCTGTGTCCTTTTAATAGCAAGCAATTCACACAGCAATGTGCACATGAAGTTCAGAGAGAATAAAATACCTATCCATAAAAAGTGAAATAAAACTTGTAACCCTCTTCAGGGTAACCTCTTCAGAGCTCAGACCTCTCTACGCAATCTGAATGGATTCCCAGTAAAGGCTCCAATATGAAGTTGGTAAGAAAGTTACCAGTTCTTGGAATACACTTTGTGTTTTCGTTCGTTTGGGGTCTTTTGCATGAATTTTAAGAATGGAGAAAATTAGGATAATTGTGCTCTCCCAAGGTTACTCTTAGATACTGATTATTTTCCTTTAAGCAGGCACAAAATCCTTGGTTTTAAGGAGGAACAGCAAAAAAATATAGCAGTAACAATTAAAATTTCTTATTTCATACTGGTTATAGATGCATTAAGGTATATAAGCTCCAGGGTCAGTATAAGCCTTGCTCAGCTTTCTTTAAAAGCATTGGGAGTAATAAAGACTTCCATTTTATCTTCAGTGAAATAATACTGCTGAAATATCACCTCATTTTTGATGTCAGCAGTGATTTCTTTTTACCTCCATGATGTCAAATGGGAATTATTATTATTAGAACGACGGCTTCCTAATGATGCTGTAAAAAGGAGAAACTGAAACTCTTCCCACCAAGCATCTATATTCTGCCTTCTCCATAGGGTAAAGCAGATGGGCTCAACCAGATGCCATTCTTCAGCTAGTATCAGTGCATTAAACAGACAAATCAAGAGGCATGCTTAAACATTTAGAAACAGAAGCATAATGGCTTATTTGGTTATGTAGTGGTGTACATGCACTCTGGACAATAGAGAAAAAGGACATTTATACTATAGGAACTCTTTCTGGGAAACATGGCCTGAAACACTCATGATCAATTTTCTGTTCTAGAAGGTAAAAACAGGAAATCAGTGTCCAGATCGCTCTCCAGAAGTCATTGCACCAGGTTAAGTCAACAGCTACAAGGAATGAAAGCCTCATGTGATGGTCCTTTTTCGACTACTGGCTTCATGTATGGCATACTGGTGATGGACACATCACTGAAATGCTCTGTGCCTTTGTTCTCCCATTCTGTCAAATGAGCAGGTACAGAGGAACCTTGCTTCGTATGACAGCAAATTATACTAAAAAATTTGGCTTTTGAGTAAATGATGGGCCTTATGCAACCACCTATTCATGTAGAAAGTCAGTGAAGAGTAGCTGCAAAGTGGTACCATCTGCATGAGCGAATGGGGCATTTTGATTTGCTAATACTTTCACTTTGGTCCAAATATAAAGAGCTACAGTGCATAACGATTCCCTGCCATTTTTACATGTGCTTATTACATGTATTGCTTCACACTAGTTGATAAATCTTGGAGGTCTTTAGGGTGGAGAAATCTATGGTGGATATGAAAAAATATTAATCAAATTGAAAACAATAAATGTCTCTATATAAAGTTTGTTTGTTTTGAAATAAGAGAGGCAAGGTTTGCAAGGAGCCAAGCCAGCTGCCAGCCAAGGAGGTGGATGCCACCAGCCCTGCTCCTCTCCCACAACAAGGTGGCAGGAACAGCAGCCTCAGGGAGCTCCCCTGGGCTAAATCCAAGGGGCAGGAAAATGTGTTTTTCTGCTGGTACATTGCTTCTTTTTCTTTCTGAGGAAAAGGATTTTGGAGTAGCTCTACAGCCAGTGGTAGTCCAGTTGAGAGCAGGAGTTCATCTTTTTCTGGGTTTTCTGTGAAGGTTCTGCTAAACTTCACACTATCTGATCTGAGTACTTTTTTATTTGGCATCTCATTTTGCCTATTCAGGGCAACCATCAAAACAAAGGAAGTACCAGCCTGAGAAAATGAAGTGTGATGTGCTGGAACACAGAGATGATTTGACAATATTCATGTGCTAGAAAAAAAGGCTGAGGATGAAGTATAGCATGTAATCACAGTTGGCTCTGACACAAACAGCCATTGTTATCTTTGGCAAGTTACTTGATCTCTTGGTATGTCAGCACTTTCCAGCCTCAGAGGAGTGTTGCAAAAGTACATTCATTAATATAAATGACATAAGCAACAAGAAAAAGCCAATAAAACATAATGCTTTGCGCAGGTAAGAACCTGCACAAAAAGTAAAAGAAAGTTTAAAAACCATGTTGGAATTATGGGTTAAAAAATAAATGAGAAGTAAAGATGCTTTTCCAAGTTCATGATGAGGTGAAATCATAATTCAGTGTTTATCTCGTTGCACAATGCAAATAAATTAATGCAGGTATTATATCACTAAGAAGATGTGAAGAGTAGGAAGCAGGGAAAAAGGAACTTTTAAAAGGATTCAGCTTTGACAGGACAAAGAAACAGCCTGATCCTTATGAATTGTGGGCACCTAACAGTTCAGCATGTATTGAATACAATAATCAATGATGAAGGAAAAATTACAGGGAAGTAATTCATAATAACAATATTTAAATAGCGTTTTAAATTTTTCCAGCTGTTTGTAAAAGAGATTTTCTCTACTGTTTTTTAAATTTCAAAGAACATGTGATTGTAAAAATTTATTAATAAGACCCAACTTGTGTAGCTGGTATGTAAAATGTGCTGTACAACCTTAGCTATTGAAGAGAACATGCATGGTGGCCTTTCCTTTGTGGAGTGAATGTGGAGACAGGCGATAACCCACAGCTTTACCTCCTTGAGTGCAACAACTGTGCTTTTTCCTGGTGTTTGTGTTACTTATACATGAATGATACAGGCAAAAGAAACTTCTGCTTGCCCACTAATACAGCCTGTGATAGATCACAGGGTAATGAAAGTAATGTTTGAGTGTAGGTTCCACATTTGTGGAACAGCTTTATTCCTAGAAGATATTTTTGTTTAGAATTTTCATGCGATTCTTCAAGAAAATATTTACTTGCAGAGGCAACAGTGAAAAACACTGTCTTGCAAATATATGGTCTTCTCCCTCTAGTGAACCCATCACATACAAAAGCTAAACACACGTACGTGTTGGCATAAGATGTCAGGATTATACCCTTATGACTATCAATTCCAGACTTATATTTTCTATTCAACAGCCATTGATCTCATGTAACCAGATCAAGACAATATGCAACAATGAGAAACACGAGAAACAAGTTTTCTTAAATGCAAAATTCACTGAAATGCAAGTTTAAGAACCTTCCATTCAGTTTCATCTTAGTTCTGAATTTCATTGACTGTTTCACACTCAATAAAGTTTTGCCAGCAGAAAGATGATACTGCTTCTGCAAGTATCTGCTGAAGAGCAGGAAGATGTACTCATCTACATTAGCTTAATATTAGTTACATTTTTTCAATGTATGAGCTTATTGTCTTTTCTAAGCATACTTTGGACAAAAACTTTGAACTGTTGGAAGTGGTAGAGATAATTAAAAAAACTATTAGTGTCTGCATTGCACATCTAATACAATGTTTACATTATGAAAAGGAGGTGGGCCAAAATATCCACTGGCAGCAGTTACAAGCGGAGCAGAGATGTTGGCAGCAGCATCTGTCTGTCCCAGAGCAAATTCTGGCTGGTGATTCTTCACAGAGCACTGTGTGGTTTTCTTTGCTCCTACATAAGGCATATTCCCAATCATTAACGGTAAGCAGTGGCAGACAACATTGGTGGATAACTTAAGAAAACTGTGGTCTGAAGACCTCTCTTTTTCAGTAGGCATTCCCACCTGGGAGCACGATACCTTTCTCCCAGTGCGTAATAGGAGGTATTTTCTGGTTCCCACTCTGGTGAGATCTTATTGGTCTCATCCTACTCACTGATCTCTGTTTATTAACACGGCAATGGGTCTCACACTGAGCTATTAGTTCACACATCTAGATAATTAGTGCTACTTATGAAAGTGCAACAAATATTTTTTATCTCTATGACTCAATAAAACTTGTTCTGGAAGGAATACCAGATTTGGCTCGGAGCTGATCTCTGTCCATTTTGAATATTTTATTATGTATCAAAGTAAATCTTGATCTCAGTTTTCTTTCACTGTTATATCCACTGACTTTTAAGAAAGGTAGCTTCAGAATTATACTGCCTAAAGATCAGGATCAAAGGCAATTGCTGCTAATTTGGTGATATTATCTTTTTATATCACTTATTCTTTGATAACAGAATTTATGAAGATAGAACGTCTCCCAGAAAGTAATCTGTGTTTGCTCAATTTTATGTTTTCTTCCCTTTCAGAATCCAGTTTGTGATTTCCCATTTACAGAGTTTGGAACACACTGCAACAAAATCACAACTCTGAAGCCATATGAACATTTAAGACAATATTTGAGGAGAAACACATCCTGATACAGGTGTCAAGGAATACTACAGCTGCAGTCATCATGAGGAATGATCAAAGCTTGAATCTTTCTTTTAAAGACGACTGCTATTAAAAAGGCCTTTTATACAATACTAACTGGTTAGTTTCATTAGTGCTACTGCAATAATGAATGCCTAACATACATTCATGTCTCCAGATGGTAGAACAGTGCTATAAATCCCATTTAAAAGATGCTCAGCCCTGAAAATGTTTTTTGAGAAGGTGGAGTTAGTAGCTGCTGAACACTTTTAAAAAACTGGTTAATGCTGGGTGTGAACCAAGCTTTTCCAGACAGCTCTCCTAATAGAATCTCACAGCTCTATAGCAAGGCATAAAATGAACTCTAGTCTTCTTAATCCTGTTGCAGACCATCTTTTCTTGAACCGTATCTTTATATCTACAAGTAGATACTTCATAAGACTCAGATTGGCCCATTAGTATTTTGTTCTTTTATAAGTAATGCTGCATCTTTGCTAGCTAAGAGACTTCCTTTTGACTAAAAGGTCATCGATTTACATGGGTGAATTCTCGATCAGTTCTTTCTCTCTGACAAATTACCTTTAAGTCTTCCCAGTGCGGAAAAGTCTGGGGAATGCATGTGCTGACATTTAGAAAACTCTTCACATAATGCTTCCTGATGTTGGTTTCTTATTCCTTCTTCACTCAATTAAGGAGGTGTGGCAGTAGCCATGTGATGAAATACTAAATTCTGCAGTTTTCTTTCTTCCTACAGAGAAAGGTCAGGATACCTTTCCAGGACAGAGTAAAATGCTTGACAGAAAATATTTCAAGGGAGGAAAATATTAGAAGAGGAGAAAAGAATTTAGGCCAAGCTGGAAAGTGGGATATGTGAATTCCCTCAGGCTGAGGAGGGAATTAAATCTGAGTCTAACACAGCCCACATCCAAGAAATATACTAATCATTAGACTATTATGCAAAAAAACAGCTGCCTTCTCTTTCTTCCTCCTTCCTATTCCCCTGAAATGGAAGGTGTTTTTCTGCTGTGTTCTTAACCAGCCCATGATATATTGGGTCCTTAAAGTGATTTTGGAATAGGGACATCATGTTTCTGAATTCCAGGTGAATCTTTCACTTAGATGGGAAAGAATAATTTCAATTTTGGATTGAATTGAGAGAACGGTATCACAAGGCAAGTGCGATGGCATAATTTTGTCTCTCTAACAGAATTTTTGGCTCTCTTGCCCTTTTGGATTAACGAATCTAAATTCTGCCAAAACCTGCACCTACTTTAAGTGCACAACTGAGATTTACAAATCTTAGCCAACTCTTCAAGTTCTTCTAAAAAAAGAAATGATAAAAAAAATTAATTTTGAATTGTGAATAAAGGCAGGAATAGTGTGAAAAAGGCTGATAATAGAACTGTGATGGACATAAAATTTCAACAAGGAATTTATATTTCCATCTTCAAAATCGGCATTCAAAGAACTCTAACTTTATGATTTTAAATGCAAAATCTGAGAGCACAGTCTCAGAAAATGCTTAATTTTAAACAAGTTGGTAGAAAGATACCATTGTACAAAACAAAAAGATGAATTCATGTAGACTACAAAGACTAATTTGTGAGAACACTTTTATGGAGTTTTAAATATTATTTAAAATATTTTGATATACAGCAACTGATGTATGAGGCATAGCTAACCAAACTTGAATCCTCCATTACTGAAATGCAGACATTAGATGTGCAACGAAACATCAAAATTTCTAAACTAAACTTGCTAAACCAAATTTTTTATATAGCAATTTACTTATTTTTATGCAGTATGTCTACTGGTACTTCAGATTATGCTGCTAGATTTAACAGTCCTCTGTGATTTAATAAATAATGAAGATAACTTTGCTCCCTTCATTGCAATTTGGAATGAATGGAAAAGGAACAAATGAAAAAGAAATGAAGGGAAAAATGGAAAAGGAGATAAAATGGAGACAACAAAAATCCAAATTAAACACAAAACTATCTTTTATTGATGAAAAAAATTGAAAAAAGGAAGATGTGATAGATTTTCAGCAGAGAAAAACAGTAAGTCTCTGCATCATGTATCTTAGACAACAGCTGTAATGGTAATACATTCTGAGTTTTGCAGTGAATGGAGTTATTTTTTTTCTTTTTATTTGTTTTCAATGTGTTTTATCAGCTGACTACACTTTATTTGACTTTTTTTTAAAGATTGTAGATTTACTCACTGAAAACTGAATAGCTTTCTAGCACTGTATGTAAACTTTTTTCCTACAAGCTCTGAGCCTAAGAATATTAAGAATGGGAAAATCCAATTGAAGGAGGGTGCTGGGGAACAATGAAAGGGAAGGAGAGAGGGAGGATTAATCATGTAACCACTTTCCCATTTCAGACTTTTAAGGTAATATAATTCATGGAAAAAAGGCCATTACCTCCATCTTTACATATAATTCAGGACTAATTAAAACAGTCCAGGAAGGGACTATAAACAGGGTTCATCTCATGTCAGAACGGTCTGGAACAGGGTCTCTTTGAGGTATACATATGTGTAAGTCTATCGGTGTGATTTTTGTTCCAACATTTCTTTTGATAGAAAATTAGTCCTGACTAGATCAACCTGAATGATTAATCAGTCTCATTCTCTGACTGTTTTCAATTTTATGTGATTTTCCTGAGGCAGGGATCACTCATTCTGAAAATTGGCTAAGCATCTTGTGGACCACCTCAATCATTTGCTATCTAAAGAAAACATTCATCAGCAGTCCTCAAAGCAAGGAAAAAATAGAGATGTGGTTCTGAGCTCAGTAAGAGTTTGGAACAAGACACAACCACTTCACAAAGATGAAAAATTTTGTCACTGCTGGAGGATTGAATCCACAGGGAGCTGAACACCTTTGACAGAGCTAAAACCTGACTCACATAAGATACGGAGTTCCCAGCACATTGCTCCTGATCAATGTTTGTATACTGATTCAGGAAGGTTACCCACCCACAATGACACAAGCGCTCAAGGGAAGCTGTTAGCCAGGAGCCCTTGCTTTTTGCAGAGGGAAAATTCAGTGCTCTGTTGTATTCTGAAGGTGTGAGACAGCAGCTCCTGAGTCAGCCTGCTCCACCAGGATTTCCCACAGGAACTCTGCTGCACATGACTCCAGCTGGCGTAGTGTTTCCTGAGTAAGTGCTGGAGGTCTTCCAGGGACCTCTGATGCAGAGCTTAGCCAGGTCTTCCCATGAGCTTTGTCAATATTATGTAACTATTCTTCCCTTTGATAATTTCTTATAGCTGTGCATCCATAAGGCTCATGGAACTTTCTTAATTTTAATAAAATATATACCTGAACAAATTCAAGAAGCCCTAAGTTTATTCTGACACTGAACTTTTAGAAATCAATGAATAAATTGGTAACATGCCTAAAAGTGTGAGTGACATTCACTATAGCAGTTGAGTTTTATTATGCTTGTCTAATACACCGAGAATGACGTTTAAACAAGGCAGTTCTTAACACTCGGTTAAAAAGACATTCATGTGATCCAACTCTTCTAAAATGAATACACAATTTTTCTGGGGCTCACTGAGGCTGTGGATAATTTTCCTTCCATAGAACATAGAGTGCCAATAACCATGCTTTTGAAAAACTGTCAAAGTACAGTTCATATGGCTGGACACAGCTGAATTCAGCCAAACACTGTCAGTTACAAAATCCTCGAAAACATCAAAAAGCAGAGGAACTACACCTCTATATTTACACCTGCCTAGGGCTTGCACACTGTTTATGCAATTTTACTCATGCTGACTTGCTGATGCCTCATGGAAACATTTGGAAAAAGACAAGTGTTTTATTTACAGACAGTTTTGCCGACTATCATACTTTTTGTGTCTAGGAAAAGCTAGCTAAAAAGTGATATCTGATCTTTCAAAATTCATTCTGCTCTACCTGTGACATCTCAGTTATAGTTTTCAGTGTTTCCATGAGGCATTAGCAGGTCTAAGAGAAATGAAATTGTATTTATATGACAGATTACTGTGTCTTTCTTTTGAGTAAAGGGTCTACTGTGAATTTCAAAAACTGTATTGTAATGAGTAAAAAACCCACCTTGTGAAACCAGCCCATTCTAGATATGTCCTATTCTGGTGCTGGACTAACATTAGGTTGTCAGGAGTCCAAGAAGAGAGAATGACAAACTAACTCACATGTCTTTCTTTTGTTCTCACCTACATCTGCCAAAAAATTTCAGACTACAAAATCCAAAGATGAATCCTCTATTTTTTCCCATTACTATTGCAGCAAAAATATCCAGCAAAGCAAGCTCTGTGCCAATCTAACTTTGGCCTAGCCTGGATGGACCATGCCTAATCATGAAAATTAGTATAACTTCAATGACCTGCCCGTTCATTCATTCATTTGCCTTCCTCCTCCTGAGACTGCCAGTACACTTCCTGGTCTTGATACCTTCTGAGACTTGTAAACTGGTCAGCATGAACAAGTGCTGAGTGCATTCTTTCAGGTGTTGACAATTGAGCACTACACAGATCAAAACTTGCGGTGCCTTAAGAAACCACTGATTTGGACGTAAACGTCCATTAGCAACTACTTTAATCATCTTGACCCAGAAACCATCCAACAGAAGGACTCCTAGTCATTTGTTTACAAAGAAGACATTTCTACCATATTTTTACTGCTCAAGTAGACTACCTCGATGCTATATTCACAGAGAATTTTTTTGGGAAAAGTGAGTTGGGGAATTTTACTTCAAAGCTCATCTAAATCTTCCTCTGAAAACCAAAAAAAATGCTTGTGAAAGTTGTTAAATGAACATTGACAAGCAACTTCTTTAAATACACACACATTCTCAGACTTACTTTCTTACACCACTCTTTTATCTTGTATAATACTTAATGGATGACATATTTCATTCCACAAGTTGACAATGTTAAAAATGTGCTATTCCTTCTAGTTTTAGTGTACTGCAAAGCCACTGATAGCTACAGGCACTATGAGCGATATATGACTGAAGAAAAATGAGATTACTGCTGATAAGGAACAAGAGACACTCATATCTTAAAAGAGTCTGAAATCCAGCAAATATGATCCCCAGCAGCAGATGCCCCTCAGACAGACAATGAAAGAAAAATGGTGGAAAAGTACTCGTTGTGGCTTGTTGTTTCCTTCAGCAAGAATGGCAGAGAAATTAAATAGCTCTAGCATACTGTCTGCATGAAGGAATCCTACCTCTCTGGGAAAAACATAACCCAAAGACGACAGTCTAACAAAATGAGCAGTAATTTTCCAGTATGGAAAAAGTGATATTACTCTGACTCACCTTCTTTGGTAAAATATACCTTTACTCTGGAAGTGTTGCTCTTTTGAAGGCTATCATGCTGTTATCATCAATGTTTATCATAATAATGATCAATTTAATGGAGGTACAGTACCAAAGCCAAACCTCAGGCTGGAAATACTGTATTAATGATTCTTTAACAAAAGAAATGAGACATATGCAAATGTGAAATAGCTCCTTTCTCTGTCTATTAATGTGTCCCTGGAACATGAATGAACATAATTTAAAGATGTCAATATTTCATGCTACAATACAACCCTTACCTTGTATCCTGATGATTTGATGTGCACTCCTCGCTTGGTCAGTGTAGATTTCATTCGGATGAAAAAAGAGCGCTCTAGAGTGTTGTCAGTGGTTAGTAAACTGGGGCTTGTAGATTCCACTAGGGAATAGAAAAAATACATATACACATAATTTAGATTTTATACATCCCCTCTAAGCTATTTTTCAGGTGCAATCCTTGAACTCACTAAAAATAAATGACTGATGGATGCTAAGAGTGTTGTAATCAATTTACCTCGTTTAGAAAACGTTTACTTAGCAAAAAAAATTTTGAAAAATATATGTATACTCAGTAAGTCTCATTTTCAAGTTATTTTTCCCGTAGAATTTTTAACAGAGATTTGTCTCATTAACTCTTTCTTGTGTGATTTTGTTATGACTGGAGTTACTTTGTTAGGGTATGATATTGTTTTAAAAACTGGGGAGTTCTTCAGTATTTTGTGAAAGGCGAAGTCTCACTGAGGTAGCAATTCTGTCTGCTGAAATAGGCTGCAAATTCTGCAGGCTTTTATTCCCTAGGCTCCACTCCTCGCTTGCAGTGATACCTAGGGTGAGTCACTGCTGGTTTTGAGTGCCTTGGTTTCCCCATTACTGAGGGTTAATTATTACCAATAAAGCACTGAGCAGCCTGAAGGCAAAAATGCTCAAGTAAATGACACATATTATTATTATTGTCATCATCATCATCATCATTGTTAATTATTGGTGAATAATTAGTCACTAATGAAATATCTTTGTAGTCCAATTGAAGAGATATTTCCTGCTTGAAACTATTGCTCTCGCCGGTGCTTCTCACTCCCTCAACTGTAACCACTTAAACCAGTAAATAAATACTCTTAGTATAAACCATGATAAAATAGTGGGTACAACCCTAGTCAGCACTGAGATATTCTTTACACAATCTTTATTATCGCTATTTTTAGCCCTGATAACCAAGCTCTCCCCAAAATATTGTTCATGGGAAAACTCTGGAGCAGCTTACAATAAGCAAGCATTATTGGAGATTAACTAACTTTCAGTTTCAGTGAGTAATTAACACTGAATAAAAAAGTTATTTTGCAATTATTCTGCTATTGTTTTGGAGAATTGACCAAACTACTAGTAGAAAGTATTCAAGTGTTTAAAAAACATTTGTTATGCAGTCAACAGAAACACAAAAACTTGTTTGTGAGCTAAGGATTATATCGAATTGTCCTTGATTTAATGTGGTCATGTTGTCTTGTGTTTGTGACATTTCAGCTCTATTGTGATGAAATAACTGACAACAGTGCCCCTTTCTTTAGTGTCTCTCTTAAGATTTTTTTGTTTTAGAGAGCATGAATTCGATGTCATTTTAAATGTACAGCTCTTTATCACTCGAGGGAAAAGCAGAGCCATGTTATATTTAGTACTTTCATTTCTTCTGATTAAATATGAATTACTATGAAATTTTTCTCATCATCTAACACGCCATAATACGCCAACAGCTTTTTAATACACTATATAAGCACAAACTTCTGCTCTAAGAGTTTAATTTGCCCCTCTAATCCAATCACATCAACCTTATTTCTCTTATCAGAGATTCCCATTTTGAATTAAATGAGCTCATTAGTTTTAATCAAAAGCAGAGAGATCAAAACTTAAACGTAAATGCTTTAGATCAGAACTGTCAGTCAGCCGTGCAGTTCTATTTTACTAAAACACAAGATCAGAGACCCTTAGAATCAATTTTTTCTCGTAAGGGATGCCAAGAGCTTGAAGATGCTATATCCTTTTTTTTTTTTGCTCCCAAGGACAGATTATACATTTAAGGTTAGACTTAATTTAGAGTATTTTTTTTCATCCTGGTGGAAATGGGAAAGTATGCCATTCTGCTGTTGTCTCTTTCACATTTATTGGTGCTGGTCCTTGGAGACCTGAACAAATGTGAAGCCATCACAATCCATGCAACAAACCTGTCCTCAAAAAATTCAGCTCTGTTCAGCAATATCATCTAAGAAATAAAACTCTGAAAGGAAAGATATGTGTTTCAGGGTACAGGATAGCAGAACCCTGAAACAGCAACCAGGGTCACCGGGATAGCAGCAGTACTGGTAAGATGAGGATCATAATTAATTATTATTTTTATTGTACAGTACTGTGCAGTAGTTAAAGAGTACATTAAGAAACCACAGCATCGGTGCTTCCCGCTGTGTGAAGAAATGCTAAAATCAGCTTAACAAGTGTAGTTGTTGTAGTCCAGCACATTATGCTCTAGCACAGGCAATAAGTACAATACGTCCTCATGTGTTCTAATGGTAATTACCTAAACACACAGAAGTAATGTTAATTAAACACACCATATCTTACGCTCGAAAAATGATCAGGCTATAATACATATGTACCATCCCAAGCAATTGAAATTAAAATTTCTCTTTCATACACAGTTTTATGAAAGCAAGGAAAACATCTGACATATAGTACAGTGTACTTGGCATTGACATTTTCTGGGCTTATGTCACCTTATATCATAAGCTTAACGTTATTTTGCTGTTACTATAATATGTACAAACCTATACATCTCTGTAAGCGAATGTTATAAAATGCATATAATTTATCCAACAGACTGGAACAGTGTCTGTCATATAAATATGTATTCTAAAGTGTTTGATTTTCTTTATAAAAAGTACTTGAGAGTGTATGTGTGAGATGGGATTAGTTACCTAAAAGTCCAGAACAGCTTATGAACAGCTTTCTGAATGTCTCTCAGGAGAGAACCATTAAGGCTGATAGTACAAATCTGCATTCAGAGTTGCACCCACCCACGGTAGGTACTGTAACAATGCTAACAGTGATTATGCATGCAGGATTTTAAAAATAGGATGTGTACAGAACACATCCATTGATGTCAGTGAGATTTGCACAGGAATATATGGAATATGGTCCATTATGAGTTCTCAGGAGTTGATTTTAAATGCCTATCACTCAGCCTTTTCAATTGTTTTCCAACTATGTCAAAGGAGGCTAGCAATCTGAGGAACATCAGAATGAAACTCTGTAGCAATTAATTTTTGAGTTTTTTTTTTTAAATTTGTAATCTAAGACCTTTAAAAAAGCCTGAAATGAGCAAGGTCTGCTTGGCTTGATACTGTAGTAACAAAGGTGTCTTTTACACTGAAAAATAGTGCTCTTGGGCTGGATTTACTGAGTCTGAACCTACTGTTGAGTTATAAACCTCTGAAACTGTGAGTTTAGAATGATAATAATATGATAAAAGTCAATGCTCACTGTGTGTGAATGAAAGCACTATATACCACCAGGCCTAGAAGTATAAAAAGTAAGTCTGGATTGTCTTTGCAAAACAGGTAACTGTGTACTCTGTTGGGAAAGCACTCGCCTTTGTGTGTCTTTAAATATCTTCGGCAGATACTACTAAAGGAATAAAGCTCTTCTCTTTCCGCTCCCAAAGCTGCTAATGCAGGTTGAGATTTCTGGACACAAGGAACGCATTGTCCATTTCAAAGGGCATGAAGCTGCAACCCACTATACCTGTACGAAAGTGTCATAAATGTTAAAACGTTAACTAAGAGCCACAGAGTCAAATGGGAAGATAGTATGAACTAGTAGCCAATTCACAAAATTATTTAGTTATCTCCTCCTAAGCATTTCTTTGTGAACAAGCCTTGTAGCTCTGATCCTTCAACGGGCTTTGCCTTGGGAATAATCTTGGGTCCAGACCTCACAAACCAGTCATGCACCATTTAACTTCACATGCTGGAAGAGTTCTTCTGATGTTAGTGGAATATGTACTGATAGATAAACATGCACGTAACTGTTTGGACGACTGAGGTCCACGGCTGTGATCCTGCAGTGACCTGCAGATGTACTGTGCATCTGCGTGCAGCCTGACTACCTTAATGCCATAGAACAAAACAATGTAAAACAATGCAAATAATTGCTATTACACAGCAATAGCACAAGTACTATCCCTATGACTGACTCACAAGCACATTCAAATTCAGATAAACAATTTGTCCCCCAGGAAAAAAAGAAGTTCCAAATTTGATTTATGTCTTAAATAACGAAATGCTGCCAAAGCAGCCTGAATAAATATTCACCAACTTCTGGGTTTTTTTTCCTCACATGCATTAAAAATAATTGAGGGGAGAAAAATGCATTTTCGCATGCCAAACAGATAAAAGATAGGCTTCTTATTCTTAGGGGGACCAGAAGCTACAGAGGGAAAACCAAACAACAACAAGGAATTTGAGGCGGTTGGTGGGAAAAAAGCTTATGGCTTAACATACAGGAAATTCTGGATTTGGTAGTATTTCAGGAAGTTTTCACATGGCTTTCATTTCTCTTCCTTGAAAACAGGTGTCTATACAGCTTTTAAGAGATTCTCAAACACCAACTATACAGCTCTTAAAAGAGAAACAAAATAAGAGAACATACAAAATAGTAAGAAAAAGGGAGCTCTCTTCTCATGTTATCTTCTACAGTTGCAAACCTTGTCCCACATCTTCTTAAAGTCTTATAATCCTTTGCATAGGCCACTGAGAATCATTATGTTCAGATGAATAATTAGGTAATATAAATCTATCATTTTCAGTTGGACTAGATGCATCTTGGTAAATATTTCTATTTCTTCTGTGCAGTTTATTGTCTGTAAACAGGCATTAAAAGACTTTCCAGGAAAATTTAACCTTGAGTAGTTAACTGTCCTGTTTTTTCTCATATTATTGCCTCTTAAAGTGTGTTTTTAACCAGAAAAGTGACTCTCAAAAAAGCACTTTTGCCAAGGTCATTCTCTCTCTGTAGCTTACAGATCAAATTTGATCATTTTATAAGCTAAAAGATAGATTTTTCTAACTACTAGCCCAGCAAATACAATTCAAAAGCTTCAAGTTAAGACAATTTATTTCCAATAAGTGCAAGTTACTATGAAATTATACTTAGCACTTGTGCAAATGCATGGTTTTAAGTGAAGTGGGTTCAGTCTGATTGCAGGCTGAACATGGGCAAGTACTGGAAGCTAAAACTTGGTCTAGGAAGGTGCTGAAGATTCTTGGACTATTCGGATGAACCACTTCAGCATATTTATGCACATGGGCAGCCTGCCTGGAGATCAACTGATGAGCACAGAGCTAGCAATTTCTATAGGTGCTCTCTTTGTCTCGCTGGTGTGCTCAGCATCTTGTAAAATCAAGGACTATCTGAACTATTTAGTTAACATTGTGGGTGGCAAAGAAAAGGCTAGTTCATTCTGCCAAAGCAATACTATTTCTAAAAGGGGCTGTAGGAATAAAATTTTTGCTGTAAGCTGTCCCAGTTATACAGAGGAACTTGAACTCCTGAATAACCAGATTTGGATCTGAAATTCATGGTATTTGTATCTAACTTGGTAAGACTCTTAAAATGTCTCTTTTGCTATTTACTGAAAAGCTGAAGAAGTTAAGAATTGGACCCCAGGCTTTTGGTGACTTACCTCCCTTCTTTCTTTTACACAGGGGGAATAATGCTGGGTTCTGGCCAAGGCCTCACTGAAAAGGGGAAGGCTCAGGGCAGCTCTTCCAAAAGAAATGGAAAGAAGGATGACTTCCTCTAAAGAATTTATTGCTAGGTAATGTTTTCAGACAAGATAATAAACTGTTCTTTCTTGTCATTCTACCTCCAAGTTGAAGACAATTCACTTTTCATGACCTATAAGCCTATTAGAAATTCAAAGGCATAAAAACTTTAAACCCTATCAGACTTCTGTTGAAAGCTGGTTCTTTTAATGTTGTTTGTTTGTTTTCTCTCTCATCCCTCCAAATTTTCCAGATCCAACAATTGATGAGATGGGCTGGCATCTCAGATTGTTTCAGTTAGGTTGTCATTATATAAAATACTTAGTTTTTTACAACTAATTTGACATTGAAGCCTTACATATATATTTATTTCGTATTTTTTCATAATATTAAAAGTTATATGATATATATTTACATATAGAGATATGATTATTTTTATAATCAAAATCTGTAATTACTGGGCTATGGTCCACATGTGATGGTGCACACAGTTAAGCACAGATGTTTGAAACTGGGAGAATGACTAACTCAGATATATACAGCATATCTTTTTAGTGTGATAAAAGTACATGCGTTCAGGCAAAAGTCAAGTCAGTGAAGTAGCAGTGAATTTAGATACAACAGTCAGAAAAGTGAGAGAATATGTTTAATATCTGATCTGCCTTATACACTGTGGATTTACAAGAACTTGGATACTATACAGGAATGTGTTAACTTGAACTGTTTGGCCCCAACACAGTGTAGTTAATATTTTTAATTTGTATAGTTAATCCTGACTTTTTGATTTGTTGAAAATTGCCTCCAAAGGAAGTAGCGAAAACCCCAATGCTTAACTATATAAAATGTAATGGGACAAACTATTAGAAATGCATTAAGAAGAACAGTTCCTTCATTTCAGGGATGAATTCTAAGTGACCAAAGGCTTAATTCAGTTGCCCACACATAGGTCTACAGCGTTCTTATGAGCTGCGCCACGGTGTCTGAGATGCGCACAGGAATGGCAGTTTCACACAGGACCTCCAGAAGACCCAGGTCTTTCTGGAGTGGCTGATGGATGCCAGGTGTGTCTCAAGTGGCACAAGTTCCCTATCTTTGGGAAACTTAAGCCACTAGAGCCTGGTCTAGAGTAAGTAGGAATACTATGAAAAGACTTGGATCAAGTTCCTGATTATTATTTTATCATTTCTAGCATCCTGTGTGGCCTGTTGCTTAGGGCTTTGGTCGCACATGCCAACATTCAGTCCGGTGTATGCGGTTACACCAGCCTTTGAAATGTGCTTGTGTTATATCCCAAAATACACCAGACTTAACATTAACCACAGGCAAAAGTAAGCCAGAATTCTCTAAAGGAGCTTAATGCTGATTTACCAATGGATAAGTAAAACTGTGCATCCAATTACAGGCAAAATAAGTTATAGTTTCACATAACTACCATACATATACAAACAACACAACTTTAATGTGCAAACTATATTTGTCTGTGATTGTTTATGCTCAGTTTGCAGGTTTTACAAGTGCAAACACTACTACGTGCATACTATATTTTGGGCACACAAAAGACTGCATCTGCAGAGAAATAAGCCATGCTTTGAAAAGTTATCCTGTAGTGTTACAAATAATGAGCTTACTCTGTTTTTTAATCCAGACTAGGCCCATGTACTGGCTGTAGTTATGTAGGACAAACTAAAGCATAAACTCATTGATAGGCTTTCCCTATTATTATACAGGGAAAATTTTGATTGTTCTATTATCCTAGCAGAACCAGATTAATCTGAACTACTCTTTAGTGGACTGAGAAGTATTACTCTATTTAGTGCCTCTCAAAGCTTCCTTTCTTCTTCTGTGCTTCTGCATCTCCTTCTGTTTCTTCTTCTTGTAGTCTAGAAACATGTCTTATCAGGCTATTAAATCCCAACATATGCAATTTACTTCCCATGTAAACTTTATCCCACAGAATTCTTTATATATCTGGTAAAATATAAAATGAGTTAGGTGCCAGGATAGAGCTATAAATAAAGTGTTACCAGGATGAAGCTATGAATAAGATTTTTGTTACTCCTATAATGTTGAAAGACAGATTTTACAACAAATTTTGGTAGGTCAGTGATCTATGAAATACATAAAGCTTTTTCGCCTGTTTGAAAACAACATAATAAAGATTTGCTATTAACAGAACTAATCATGGTAGGAAACTTTGACTCTGAAAAGCCTTTGGAAATGTTACAGTCTACTGGGCTTCAATCCATTATCTAAACACTCGCAAATGTATCCACATTCATCCAATAGACCGGAACAACTCTCGAAGAGCTGTTATGGTCTAGTGAGTGAGTGGTACATAAACCATACTGCATATGAAGCTCAAACTTCCATCTATGTTTTTACATTTAAAGTTAATTTATTTTAAGCAACAGAATAAATAATCTGACCTGACCTGTTGGCTTGGTTTCAAGAGAGGTCAGCGAAACTCACAAATTTTCAAGGTTCAGTGACAGTCCCAAAGAATATTAGCACAGTGGTATCGTTTCCTTACTGTTTACTTGCATTGCAGCAATTCTAATAAAGTTTGAAACAGAACACATCCAATGGCTAGGAGAGGTCCTGATGTTAGGAGAGTACAGGATCATAAGTAATAGCACATCTATCCTCTGTTAGGGAATGGGTATGGAGAAAAGAAACTGGGAAATGAGGAAACAGCAAAGGAAAAAAAGGACCTTGACTAGTTTTAAGGGTAAAAACTTCACTGATTTCCCTGAGAGCTTTATGGGCCCGTGAGGAATACAAGACTAGACGCTAAATCTCCTTTGAGATGTGGCTGGTTTCCACAACTTAAATGATCCTACTGAGCAACTTCTTATAAACAATTCTGAGCACTTTGTTTCAGCACAAAACTGCCATTAAATGCTGATGCTGTTCCCCCTCTTTCGTGCCCTAGAAGGATCAGCTGAGGGTATTTTTTCTCTCTTTCTAGTTTTCTGCTCTTGCCTAGTAACTTGTGAATCATTAACTGACACTCCAGAGCATAGCTGTGAAAATAACTGTGCTTTAGAGCTGCCAATAATGGCCCACTAAAGTTCCTTCCCAGCACATGGCATAAACCACCCCCAACAAACATTAAAAAGTCCCTTCTGATGTTGCCTAACATTGCCAGCCTGCTTGGGCTTAAAAAGCACAATAAAGAGGTTGCTTTCCAGATTTTCATATGCCAAATGGGAGGTGCTTTTTGGTGAAGCTTTTCCCTGAGGGAAAGAAGAGCAGCCGAGTTACCTCATGCTGCTCAGTCGATGTTTGGATGATCCCACTCCGGGGAAACATACACAAGTGTCAAAGTCAAGCTGCTGCTAGTGGATGTTTCTGTACTCAGCAACTAAGCAGTAAGAAAGTTCAAGAGAAAAAACGGAGTATCATAAAGATAGTCTTTGAGAGCACATGACATCCAGCAAAAGCTATTATGCAGCAGCCTGTGTATGCCAAGGAACAAACAGTATGAATGCAAAAAGTGAGTGTTTTAAATCTTAGCAGAATACCTCCGTAAATATAGCCACTTGAGGAATCTATTTCTTCAGAAAATACCTTTTGTGCTGCTGGGATATTTGGGGGATTCTATTTTCAATACCTGTGTTCTGGATCTAGTGGAGCAATGCTTTTATCACGACTATAAAATGGTTACGAGCCAATTCCTCATATAAAACAGTCAGTAACAGTGGGGCTTTTTTATGACAAACATGATGTCAGACAAAGGGCATCAGGACTTAGTCTTTGTACTACAATACAAAATAACAATACATAAACACCTTTGTGAAAGCAGCTTGAAACCCCATGTTTTCTATTAAAAAGTCATGTTCAATCTTCACTGTTGATAGAACAGAATAGCTAACACAGAGAACATTGTATATCAGAAAGGTCAATAGTTATTATGAGCTACAAATATATTTTTTTCCATCCTTCAGGCTGTTTAGCGCATATCACAGCATGAGCAGCTGTCTTCTTTAATGCTTTTAAAATTAGAATCCCAAAGAGGAAGAAAAAATTACATTTGCAATGATTGCTCTTTGCTTTTGTAAGTTTATTAAAGTAAAATACACTATTTTATATACATGAATCTTCCATGCAGCCTAACCAAGGGGCAGTAACTGGTTGCTAGTATCTACTGGATTGCTATATAATGTGTATAGAATCCTGCCAAAAAATCACTTTGCACAAATTGTGTAACCTTGCTGAATAACCTTTCTAGAAAAGTACGTAGCTACTGGGCATATGTTTAAACCAAGCAAGCATACATGCGCAAACACAGACTGATCTTTACTAATGGCAAACGCTTACTGGTTTAGCAGCAATAAACATAGAGGAGCATCTGACCTACCACTTTCTGTTCACAGACTGAAAATGGCAAAAAAGTGTGGTAAGATTGTGGCACCATTTGACCTCTTATTTTTTTCAAACATGGGAAGTATCTGGGTTCATCTTTGCTAACAGTGAACAACTACTTAAAACTGCAAACAGGTTTCTATTCTGTTCTTTGGATTTCAGTCATATGGGCTCTACCAAACTGTTCCCTTTTCCAAGTTTGAACCTTGTCTGGATGTGTATTGGTGTGTCAAATGCAAACTGGTATTTTATAAATATTTTGAAGTATGGAAGGCAAGAAATAATTTTCTTTATAAAACAATTTTTTAGCTAATTTAGAATGGTTCAATAATAAAAAAACGAGTCGGAGTTAAAAGCCATATGTTGTCAAGGGAAAACGAATATAATTGGTGAGAAGAATGTTTTCCTCATAGGGTTTAATGTTTGGCTCACAGACAACTTCATTACTGGACAGTGGCAACAGGTATGGTGCTAAGCGTCATGACAGTATGCAGATTCTTTGGGGGATAAAGGGAAATGCTGCAGATTTTGCAGGATGTGTAGGAAGTCCTGGTCTAATGTACCTTAGGAACTACCTTCTCCAGCTACATGCCTTCATAGTTCAGAAGACAGTCAAGCAACACTTTTAAAATGTCGGAAAACATATAATTTCATATACTCAGACAGAAGCTACTTATCCATGTCAAAAACCAGTGGGACTAACACTGTTATTTTTAAAGAAAAAGAATAATGGAAAAAATTAAGCAATATAGGCTTTCCCATCCCTTGCCCCAAACAAGTAACGCTTTAAAATATCCTGTGAATAGAACTATTACTTAAACATGAAAATACTTATGTCCTCAGCATGGTGCATCCAAATTTATTTCAGAATGCTATTAACATTTCCATCATCACAAGATCCGCTGTGCAACTGTTCCCTCTCATCTGTCATATAGAAACTCCATGACCCGGTCCAGGCTAGGCAGAACCAGGCAGGCTGCTAATCCTGCTGCCACTGAGGAACTTGCTAGCAGAGCTGGCATGGCAGGTAGCTGATGCTATTGGGATGTACTGCTCGGTTGGTAGCGCTTCCAGCAGCAGCCTTCACCTCCAACACTCATGTTCCTGGCTGCAGAAGGGGTAAGAAGCCCAACTCTCCAGGTTTCTCTATAGCTTTGTCCCTTATTAGTACCGGTTCCTTGTTCCCGTTACAGTGTTTTCTCCTTAGGGTAGCATATTAAATAGGCAACAATATTCCTCAGATACACTGAGAGAGTTCTTATACAGATAAGTTAGCATTTATAGATTTCTTTGCTTATGCAGAATTTACAAAAAAGCCTAAAATAATGACAAGCACTATGCCATTGAAATTCAAAGAGAGTTGAGAACAGATATCTCCAAAAATGACAGACTTGAGGCTGCTGAAAACAAATACCTAACAGTAGTTCTAGTGGGCTGCAGCCATGCATTATTCTTAGGAAACAACTCACTCAAATTATTTGGTGAAAACAAATGTCAAATGAACCGGACATCTTACTTTTATTATATTTTTCCCCTTTATTTATTTATTTTGCACTGTGGAGTTAAGGAGGTTTTTGACAGACACAATCAGAATCTGTCATATTACACAGGAAACAGCATTTTAAAAATCATCCCACAGTGCAGGTATTTTGGCAGATTTATCACAAGGCTTGAATGGTAAACACTTAATAGAAGGAATTCTGTTTATTTGCTTTATTTTAACAATGGGAACAATGACTTCTTTTTCCCATAATGCCCCTTCAATTCAAGCTTTAAGCAAAATAAAGCCAAAACCAAGATAACAGTAATAAGATGATCAATAATAATTGCTCTTCCTTTTTTTGTTAGCCCATTTTTCTATCTCCACTGTTTGCAAACTGAGTAACTTGGAGAATGATCATTTAGACACAGGCAGAACACGGTATTATTGGTAAAATTTCCATGGTACAGTATTTCCTGAGTTTTTCTGAGTTAAAATTTTTCTACATTGTATTTTCTCAACCCTGGAGCTTGCACTGTTTCTTTTTCCTCCAAGTCTGAAGATCACCCCATGGATTAACAAATGATTGAGGATTCTCTCTTAAAAGACTCTTTAAAAAACTGTCAGAATCAGCCTGAGACAAAGATTTATTATGAACTATTTAAAGGGCTTAATATATGTATCCCCAAAGAGCCCTTGGAGCAAACTAAAAAGGAAGAATGGAATTCTCAAAGAATGGGAAAAATCTCCAATGCCCCACTTTCTTCACACCATGATTACTGTTTACTCAAAGGATAAAATGCCTAACCTGTCACATGAAGTCTTCAGAAGCCATATTACTGCTGATGTACAGTAAAAAAACCAAAACAATGAGCCTCGACAGTAATATGCCTAAGAAAGGCAGCTGTAATTTGCTTTCTAACCTGTTCACTAACACACTAATGTGGATACATCTTGTAGAAAGAGCTGATCTCCTGACCCAGACAGCAATCAAACAACTGCCAGAGTGTTTGCTGCCACACAAGCTGTGACCATTACCTTAATTATACGTTACCGTATAACAAAACTTCCCTAATGAGCAACTCTTCTCCCACCTGTGTGCCAGCTAACCCTTCTGTCCTTGAAGAATACCACTGCAGATGATTTCAGTTTGAAATTTGAAAAGCATATTCATATGCATTCCTTCCAATAGATAAAAATATTACATATTTTAACAAGGTTAGCTGCTTTACTAGAGGGCCAAGATACTAAAAAATACAGGCTTATACTCCAGAAAGGGAATTAGAAAGAAATATACCATACTACTGGTAAATTTTAAGCAAAGCTGGATGTGACCTTTGACTTTATGTTCATATATAAATATATCCATTTTTACATATTCTTTTGTGTTTACAGAAGTATATAAAATACTTTTACATTGACATTTTTCACTTTGTGCCTAAAACCAGGAATCGTACCTGGGTTCATGGTTTACCCAAATGCCTGCTTTCCCTCTCTGATACCAGCTTCCAGCAGGTTACATTTTTTCTTCTCTTCTAGTTTTTACCTCTTTTTACAGCATTTTATTTTCTTCTGTTGTCTGATATTTAGGCTATTTCCATTCACATTACAATTTACAGGACACCATATCCTCATGAACAAATAAAAGACAACTTCCCACAGAAGTTACCTGTGATCTACCTCAGATGCAGTACTAGGAAAAAGAGGGAAAGAGTGAGGCATAGGAATCTGGTTTTGGTTTTGGCCTATCTGGGTTATTAGCCTTTCTTCTTACGGGACAGTTTCAACATTTTACCTGTTCATGCTAAATGCATACCTAAACTAAGCAAATCAGTGGAAAGCATCTGCAGACTTCTCATCTGCTACACATTTTACTTCAATAGTGCGTGTCAGCGTAGAAAGACTTAAATATGCAGCTATTTATGTCAAAAGAAGATCAGGAGGAACATGAGGGGGACCTAAATAGCAATCGGAGCAGACAACTGAACAACAAAGCAATAGATGAAATTTCATGCTAACAAGTGCAAGATGTAGCACACTTTGGAAGAAACTACCCCTGTATATTGAGGAGTTCTAAATAACTATAACTAGGCAATAAAAGGAAATGGAAATATCTCTGTGAAAACATCTGCTCTGTACGGAGACTGTTATGACTAAAAAGTTAAATGTTAGAACACAATAAAAATGAATCTAAAATTAATAAAGAAAATATTACAATGCCATTATGTAAATTTATAGTCCAAGCTTTACACTGAGTATTGTGTTCAGTTCTGGTCATCCGCTATTAAAAAGGAGAATAATGGAAACAGGAAAACTCTAGTAGAAGGACATCTGAAGAGAGATTAATGAGATTATAAATATTTAGCTTTGAGAGAAGATAAATAAGAAGTGATGTGACAAAAGGTACATAAAATAATGAATGATACACAGAAGATAATATAAGAACAAGGAGATTTCCAATAAACTGAAGGGAAAACACATTTTGAGCTGATAAAGACAAAATGATAAAAAGAAATAATTTTTCCCCCACAACATGTAATCTATGCAATTCACAATCAATATATATATATAGAAGAACTTCAAAAGAAGGACTAAATATCTATGAGGCTAACAAGAATAACCATGCTACACTATGTATAATAATATTTACATGAGATATCAAGTGTCATGCTTCAACATTCATGGTACAGGTACCATTCTGTAGATTTTATATGCGTTTTGGAAATATTTGGTACCAGCTACTCTAAAAGACAAGCTAGTGGGCTAGATAGACAATGTTCACTCATATATTATATGAATTCCTGTATTCGTAAGAAATTTCTCTTCCATATAAAGATCTGTGACAGGAGATGCTTCACTTGTTTACTCATCCACCACCAGGTTTAAAATTCTCCGGTGGTTTCCAAGTAATCAGTAGCACAGAAAAAATGGAGTCTCTCTGAAGGAATACACAACTCCTTGACCTCTTTTCTTCATTTGCTGGCTTTGAATTGGAACATTCTGATGCACTTTCTCTAGAAGTTAAAAGCAGCAACATTTTCCATCAGGACACTAGAAACCATACAGTCTATATGGATAAAAGAAATACCCTCCCAAATAATTCTCCAAATATATAAAAAAATGAAAATGTCTTAACTTAAAGCTGATTTGTATTAAGGTAGAAATAAATTCTGAAGCCAAGGAGATCCTCTTGCCAGTGGTTCTCTTTTTTGAGTACTGAAAAATTCAAGTACTTTCAGCTGAAGTCATTACAGGTCCTTGAATGGACTTAACATTAAGTGCAGCATCTCTTCATAACTGAGAAGCTCCATCCTCCAGCTGGTCTAAGATGTCTGGCTTTGCTGCATACACATTATATATTCAAAATGTTCTCTATGTTTTCCCCACTCTACTGCTTACATGGCAGAAAGCAGCTTGCAAAGCTTGCCCATTACCATTATGGGATTGTTCATGAAGACTCTATGCTGAAGTCCATTTCCTCAATCTTTACAGCTAATGTTTAAAGCTAAAAGATTGTTATTACCTAGCTTGTATAGGAATGAAGGCTTCATAGAGAATAATAATAATCAGACTGTTTTCAAAGAAATTATAATAGAGATGTAGCATGTTATATATTGCAATCAAAGAGTTTTGCTGTCAGCTGTTATTCTGTATACTAAAAATATTATTATCATAATTTTAATTTTATCCTGGTACATTTTTAATGAACAGTTATAAGGTAATCAGGGAAGACTATAAATCTTACATGTAAATATATTCTGCAATACATGTGTGTTGCTACAAAAAATACAAATCGTAACAGTGAAATGAACATGTTTTAATGAAATATTGCATAAGTTAAGTTCTTATATACTGCAAAATATGACTTATAATGTGAAATTACTTTTCAAAGCCAAAGGGTGATATAAGACCAACAGTGATCTACATTCTCTTTATACTCTCTTACTGGCTTAGTCATGACATAGCTCGTTATATGGTTCACTGTTCTACGGAAAAAAGTTTCCTATGTCAAGAAATTTAATTTCAGAATGACTTTGATTAAGTGATATTTATATTGCAATACAAAAGAAACCCCATCTCTCTAAAAAGCTTTTGTTAAAAAATATTTCTATTTTCCTATTTAGGCACCTCAAATTCTCCTAGAAAATCCCAGTACAGTGCAAATAGTGATTTCATATAAAAAGATGTTAGTAGCTGCTTAATATAATCAGGTGTTAGAATAATGATAATGATTACCTCATCATATTGGTAATTTTTGCATTCTGTTAGCAAATTTTGCTTTTGCTAACATGATGCAAAAGTTGTTAATATAATGAGTCTCATTGTATTAGCAACTTTCTATCACATTAACAAAGATTAAATTTGCTAATGTAATATGACAGTCACTAACATAAGATTAGTGCAAACAGAGACCAAAATCTCTGTAGACTTCCTAAAGGTAATGCTGAACATGTAAGCAATGCTCATTTGTTTTTCCTTTGTTAGCTATACTTTGAGTGCCTTAAGTGTCACATCCCACATCCCACATCCACACCCACTGAATGTTCTCCAGGAAGGTCCATTTTATCGAACACTAATGGAACCATGAGACTATGATTAACTTTTGATGCAAAATCATGAACCATAAAGTTTCCTTGTTAGAAGATATGTGACTTATGCAAATGGATCAGCTGATATTTATACAACATGAAGATGTGTGTTCATAAAAACTGACATTAGTAATATTGCTGATTAATTTATATAGGACCTTCCATGATGAGCATACTGATGTATACACAAATATCAAACAGATACAGCAAACACCCTTGGACTACATTGCTCATGGGGGTCTCCCAAAAGAGATTTCACAAGTTAGAAAGAGTTTATGGCATAAATGCTACAACATTAATAAATGACAAACAGCAGAACTTAGCCTGAATACAATGATCATCTTTGTCCGTGCTTGCATACCGCAATGTCAAAATGGCTGCACAGTCCCATGCATACCTGCACAAGTGACTTGGGAAGTAAGATATGCTTAGGCATGCATATATCAAGGAAGATTAAGAGGCTTTAGCCATGTCAATGCTCCCTGACTCCTCCCACAGCACTGGCACCATTCACATTCCTGGGGTAATGCTTCTACTTGCTTTCAGCTCCCTGTCCCAGACTTCAAATGTGAGGAGCCAAAGAGAAGCTGCAGCACTATGTGAGATCGGATGTATAGGTCCCTCTTCTCAGAGGAAGCCTAACCTTGCCTAAATGGTCTGACTTTAATGAGCAGCCGAGTCACGTGCTAAGTTAAAGAAGAGTTGTGATGGACTGTTACTACAAGAGAGCTTTAGAAGTGGAGCTTGCTCTCACCTTCCATTTTGAGTCTTTTAGGTGAAGCCACATACCAAGTCCTACAGTCTGGGAGGTATTATCCTTCTTATGTCCTGTCTCAGAACAACCTACAAAATAAAAGTACTCCTTCCTGAAGTCTGCATGCATCCAGTGTTGGGATTTAACATACTACAACATGTGGGTGCCTGAATGCAATTCTGCTTTGACAAAAGTGAAAATGAAATGCAACAGTTAGTCAACACAACAACTATTTACAGTAGCAAGCAATTAAACACCACTAAAATATTCTGAGGAGAAAGAACAGCTGCTTATCTACAGTCTGGGGTAGAAAACTATGGTATCAGAAAGACAGTAGACATAGGCTTTCAATGAATAACCTCAGCACAAACCTCATGCAAAGAATGACAAACATTTGATATATAGTCTCTGTCTTCCTTTCAGGAAAATCACCGGTAAATTCAGCCCATACAATGTAGTCACTGAAGGAAAAGGGGAAAGGTAAAAGCAAGCAGGATTCCTGTGGAACAGAGCTGCTGAGTAAACTGGGAACACAGTAAGTAAACTTGAGAGCTGCGCAGATAAATAAGACATGCTCCAGGTTTTTATTTGCTTTATGCTTGATTTGCTTTTATAGCCAATGAATCAGTTTTGTGGTCAAGAGAGTTAAAAAGTTAGAATTAGCACATAAGAATTGTCTGAGCTGCGAAGTTCTAGATACAGTGGCACAACTGCAGGTACCATAATAGGTCTGTAAGTAAAGGAAGGGGCTGAAGAGGGAGCTAGATATTTAAGAAGGCTCATCTGAAGAGTATGAAGGGCCTTTTGACATCAGAAGAATTTAAAACTGGATTCATAGCTTTATGTTAATATGTAATTTTCTTTTACTATAAACAGCAGGCTGAACTGAAGAAAAATCCAGTTTTGTGATAAACTGTATTTCAGTTCATAGTACTAAAATATAAAAAGGAACAATCATGAGTTTTCCATTTCTTTTCCTTCAGTTCTTGGGATATGATTTCCGTGAACAATTGTTTAATTAGAATATCATTTCTTTCAGGGGAAGTGTATAAGTGAAGCCCTAACCACTTATTGTTATGAACAGCATGCAGCTTTTTTTCTTGGCTAGAGCAGTATTTCTGGAGCTGATTTGTGACTGAATTCTAATATGGCAAACTGTATTCTGCTGATCTAAATTTCACTGGCACAGTTTTCTTTTCTTTTCTTTTTTTTTCCCACGCAGGAATCCTATTCTGCCTTGCCCAGCTTTATTTGACTCTGACAGTTCACAGCTGAGCAGTTCAGAGGAAGACACAGCTTCCTTAATTCACCTCGCTTGACAATAGCAGGACCTGATCCTGCAAGTCAGCTTTAAAATTGCACTTGGAAGCTGTCATGGAAATCACGTGAGAGACGAATTGGTTCGCACCATTTCTGAAAATTAGGTCACTTATTTAGGACATTAAAAAGAACTTAGGAGTTATGACTTGAGGCACACATTACATTTTTTTGCCAGTGTAGTCCCCTTACCTAATGCATAGAAATAGATTCATAATAATGTAATTCTAATAAGCCAATCTGTCTTAAAAGGTTCCTTTACAGACATATTTCATTATACAACTCTTTATGTTTATCTTGAACTGTATGAATGACGATGGGCCTTTTTTTCACAAAGCTTCCATAATACCAAAGATCTTTGGATTGAGCACAAGAAAATTTAGGTCATACAGGGATAGCACCACGAAGCAACAAAAGCCAAAACCAGGGCAGAAACCCTAATGACAGGCAGCATGGCAACAGGGGCAGGTGTTTGAGGAATATATTGTATTCTCCTATGGCAGAGAGGCAGAGGGGGGCAAGTGACATAAGGAGCAAGAGAAACAAAGAATTTGATGATTTTTTTTGTTCTTCCATGTGTTTTGTATCACATAATTGCCGAATGCATAGCTCACAATTCTACTCCGCCATTTTCAGCCAAAGTTTAGCCTGTTTGTGTAATTTCCCTCTCCCAGTGACAACCCTCATGCATCTCCGTGGATTAGTAGAGGATTGTGTAGAGAAGATGCTCAGGTCCTTCTGCTCGAGTGCCACATATTGCCTCACACTTGAGCCATTGGAGAATCTCTGTCGGGGGCAGTAGTACCAGGACTGATGTCATCTGCAGGCCAGCCACTAGAAGTCAGCAGTCACAATCACTCTTCCAAAGAGCTCACACAAAAAAAGTCTGTACAAAAAGCATCTTGCTAACCACAATCTATATACACATTCCTCAGGTCTGCTAGAGCACCTTGGAGTGCCTAGCGTTGCCCAAACACCCCCCCCCCCAAGCTTGTGTAAGGCGTGTATTCCCAAGAGTTTATATCTAACAACAGCAGAGCAGCATAGAGAGACGTGGACACTGTTCTTGTGCAGACACCAGAGCTGCCATTTACACAGCTCTCCTGGGTTCCCTGTGTCTGGAAGGAAAGTACAGTGTGGGGGGAGGAAGGAATGAATGGTGCACGGGCCTGTGTGATTAGAAGAGCACCAAGCATATGAAGAAGCTACCATAAAGGCTGTTGGGGTTGGATATTTCTGAATAAAAGGCATAGTATTATCATCTTGTCCTTAGACAGCACATTATTATTTTTAGTGTCATATGCTGTATTACATTGTCTGATAAAAGTAAAGTACAAGAATTTACCAGATGACTTAATTTTTGCCCTTGTCAGATTATTTTGCTTAGTTTCTGATGAAAACGCAAGACAAGCTTTGCAAAACTATTTTTGTGGATTTCTTCTGAGCTTCTTTTCCCTTCCCGTTGCCACATCTAATCTATTTATCTATGGCTCAATTATTGATTTATGTCCACTGGGATGCTAGATACATATCCTGTAAGCGATATCAGCTTATTTTTGTTACATTATATATAGTGAACAGATACTCTGAATGGTATCTGTACATAAAAGCGTCACAAATTGTTATTAATTATGCTCTAAGGAAGATGTATTCCACTATTGAACTTTCCAGAAAAGGCAAAGTATAATAATTCTTCTCTTCACTGAACAATTTTTTCCTTTGTTATGGGTCAGCTGATGAACACAATATTGCTTTTACTATGCAGTACTGGAAGTGCCAGTTGGGGGAAAGCATATTTTTCAGTACTTAAAATAAAAATACCAAAAAGTTACAATAGCTTGTATGGAAGCTCCATGTATGTCCGCTTAACAAAAATAGCCTTTGAACTGCAAAGACATTTGGTGGTGATTACTGTTCACTGAAAAAATAATTACAAAATGTTATTCATCTATTTCTTTTCCTGTCCATGTGTTTATCTATCATTTTGCAGTTTTCAGCAGAGCAGATGTGCTATGACAGAAACAGCAGCTACAGTATTTGCTTCACATATAGAAACAACAAGCAAATGTGACTCATATCCTGGATTACATTAAACAAAATGGAAGAGTGACAAAAAAAATCTGTTAGTCTAACAACAGATTTTAATTGCAAACTAAATTGAAATTCATTTGTTTAAAAAAGTGTTTTCAAATGTTAACTCGCAGATTTATACTGTAGTATTTGCCAAAAATGTTAATGTTGTGAGGTGAAATCCTGTATCTAATGAGGTCACTAGAGCTTTGCCACTGTATCTGGGGGGCAAGAGTCCGTCTTGGTCCTTTATTTGGTTCCCCCTGGATAATTCACACATTTTATGTACACCACATAAGCACTAAGCTTTACTTTGTCTTTTAAAAAAAAACATCTTTAAGGCTGCAAATGATCAAACGCAGTTAAGGATTTGTCCATAAAGGATTTAATCGATAATTACCATTCAATGATCAGCTGCAGAGACCCGGGCTTGAAATATGAGCTATTTGTCAAAGCACAAACTGAAATGTCTTTTACTTTAACACAAGCAGGTCCTCTGCTCTTGACCTATTAAAACTTTGTTTGCTATTATACTTGCTGGTGAACGAGTCATGCGGAAAGGTGTTGAGGAAATGAGCCAGCGTGTTCCCCAGGTGATATAAATGCTTTATCAAACTGATCCCTGCCTTGTTATGTAAACTATACCAGGTACCGTTCGTTTTAAACAGAGAGATAAACAGATCTAATATGCTTCGGGGCGTCATGCTTTATGCATGAACTGCTTTTTATTTTTATATTAAAGATTTTCTTGACACAACCCTTTGCAATGAAGGAAAGCTCCGATATAACGTCTTAACTACAACCACAACAGCACCTGCAAGTTCAAAGTACTGAGACTGATATTCCCTGATCAGATAGTCCCATGCTAGCCTATTTAATTAATTCTTAATAAACAATTAATTTTTTAGTGAAATACCTCTTGTAATGAGAAAGTCTCTCTCAAAAGATAAATGAACTAATCCTCTGAGAGGGAATTTATAAAAAAATAACTTGGTCTATCCGTCTATTTACAATATTTAGCTACCTACTCTTTGCTTTCAGTTGTCTGATCTATCACTTGTTTTCTTATTTATTATACAGTTTTCAATCTGAAGTGATCAGATAGAATGTTTTTAACCTTCCCAGGAGTAATATTCAGTTTCTTTTTATAGCAATGGGATTAAATTCTACTCTCAGTTTTCATGGGAGCAAATGCAGAATATCACCAAAGATTTCAGTATAGTTACTTAAGATTTATATCCATAAACAAGACCAGAATTTAGTCAGCTGTCTTAAATTTGAGACATACAAGATGAAAGTGAACACATTTATGCTCTCATTTCGAATAATGGACCTAGAGAGTATTACAATTACAAGGATCCACTTTGAGAATTGTGTACACTTTTAGCCTAAAATATTATTAAAAATTGCTTATTCTTGGTTTAATATTCAACGTCATCCTCCGAAATTTTACGGACAGCTATAGACCCTATTTTCTTAGAACTGCATAAGAAGAAAGAGGGAAAAAGTCTCATGTATATTGTCATATACACAGAAATATTTATTTATTCCACCTAAACCAAGATTTTAAGTACACTTCCCAATCTCAATGCAGTCTTAATTATGGAGTCACTAGTGACATCCTTGTTATTTATCTGCTTCTACAAGTAGATTTGTATGAATGTGTATATGTGCATGGTAGTGCAGGCATACATGTGTGTATTCAAATGGCTTTTGCATATCCTCCCGCTAAGTTTCAGTAGTGTTTCCAATGCCTAATTAATTAAAAATCACCGGTCAAAATGGTTTATAGAGCATTACTTGTATTATAGTCAACACAAGTATAATTACTCTCAGGCTGATAAGAGCAGTAGGTTTAATCTGCCTTAGTTCACATTTTCTAGGCTGAAAAAAATTCACTACTTGATAAAAGCGTTTGTTTTAGCAAACACATACGCACAGAGATAGCACAAATAGCATGGTTTTAATGCTAAAGGTATCAGATTAACAAGTGGAAACTGGATAATATAACATTCTTCACTAAAAGTTTGGTTTGTATTCATAATGTAATGCTTACTTCAGGACATATTTTCTGGAGACGTGATGCCTTCCTTCCCTTTATTCCATGCACAACTCAAAATGGAAAAACTAATGAAATTTAACTATCCATAAGTCTTTGTTGTGGATGGACTGAATTATAACTTTTTAATTTAGTCAAGTAAAGAATTATTACAGTAGGACTCTAGGGCAGGAATGTGTTAATAAAATCATACTCTCTGCCTTTTCATTTAAAATAATCCCCTTGAGCTGATTAAATGAAATATCACTTGTTTAATAACTGACAGAACATTATTTTTAAGCAGAAATGTTTTGCATATCTTCCTATCCTGTTTTTAATTCCAGGCACAAAGTAGTGAAGGCACTGACATCACACAAAGGGAGTAGAGTTTAGCACTTGGATATAGTTTGTCCTGTCACAGTGGCATCTATAATTTAGTGTGAAGCAGTGAGGTAGACAGAGCATTATCATTAGAAATCATCCTGAACAGGGATATAAAACACAGTCGCAATAACACTTGTCAGAAAGGTGACTGCAGTCAAAACTAATATCCAAGAGTTTCAAGATAAATGCTGACACTGCAGCCATCTTACGAAGACTATTATTTCTCAAAAAAAGCCCCGAAAAAACAAAACCAAACTGTGAACCTTCCCCAGAGCGAACAAGTTAGTGTGAAGTTTGTATCTGGGGTGGCATAAACTTTGTGAGATTTACAGTAAGTAAAGCCCTTCTTTACCTGAATAAGGTACTTTATGTTGCTACAGAGAAGGAATCAGATAGTCTTTCTGGCTTAATGACTTTAAGCTACTCTAAATTCCTCCCTCCACTCTTTCCCCATTATCTGGAGCGTATGAGTGCAATCCTTAGAACAGGTGATTAACTGTGGTGCTTCCAGGTTGAATCCCTCTCCCTGCTGCCCACTTCCCCAACCTGTATTCCTCAAACAACACTTGATTTTCCTAGTCTTTATATTTAGACTCATCTCTGGCTTAGAATGCAGCTGTGATTTTATAGTCTTTTACCGCTGATTTTGTAAACAGCAAAGCCACAGGGAAACTCCCAAATCAAAATTATAGTCTTGAAACTTGGAGGTAAGTATAGTAACTTCATTGTGTTTGTTTATTTAACACTGATAATGCATATCTCAATATAAACAAATGCACAAGAATGCTGCCTCTTCAATACACCGATTCATAGCTCAATCTCTCTGCAGATGTACTGCAGGACACGATACAGATGCTGGGTACAAGGTATTTCTTCTGCTGTAGGCAACCTGTCCTGATTAGAGACACACAGCAGACACAGTGGTTTGAGGGTCTATAGAGCCTAGTATCCCAGATTAGATGGACCTCCAACAGTGGCCATCACTGCTGAGAAATGGGAGAAAAGTGAGGAATGTCCACTACAATCTCTAGGTTCTGTTCCAGGCCCCAGCCATTTTCAGTGCAAAACATATTCTGAGTCTGATGTTCATTTACTAACTACCATTTTCCAAGTTCTACTACCTTTTGCCTGAAGAAAGCAAGGAGGAGGTTCTTCAGAGAAGACATAAGTGTAACATGTGAAATGACCAGCTTGCAGAAGCTCATGAGCTATATCATGCAGTATTACGTGATATTATAGAAATTCAACCATAAACAGAATGAGACTTATCTTGGGTTGGTCTAAACCAATGTTATATTTAATGAAAAATAAAGGAGAGTAGAAGAGTCCTTGTTACTGAAGGACTTGAGAGGACTGGCTTGTTCAACAATCTCTCTCTGATTATAGATAACAACAAATGTCTCTGGAAAAAGTGCCAGAAGACCTGTTGTGCACCATTAGATAACAATGTGCATGTAGAAGACCTTTCTTCCTTAAATCACCAATTGGTATCTGAATTGACTTGAAGCACAATACACTCCTCTATAAAAATAGTTTAACTGAAATTAGAAGTGAATGCTGTCACCGTATATAAATGCCTACATATTTAAAAAGTTTGCTCTGCTCTTGACTGCAGGAATAGCTAGTGGCAATGAGTTCCACACATCCACAGCACTCAAGAAATGTGCTTCCTTTTACCCGTTTCACTGATCTTCCATATGAGTTTTACTGAATGCTTTTGTCTCCTTCTAAAAAGATACCTAGGGTACTATGAGGAAAATTATTCTAGTCTTTTACATCTTTCCTCAGAAAGAAATATTGCTACACTTCCAGTCATTTTTGCTATTCAAGTCTAAAGCCATTTCATACTTGTTATATTATGTCACGTGTGTGTGTTAATAGAAATAGCACATATAAAACCACATCATTTTTAAAGGTAATTTTAGTACTGTTTTCCAAAACATTTTTGTAGATCAGGAAAATGTCTTTCTCCTAGGTATTCATTGCTACCCTGCAGCTTTCTGGTTGCCATTTTACTGGAACATTGTATATTTTTTAGCAGCTTGGCTATTTCGTTTTTCCTTTGTATTTTTTCTTTTGTTTTATACCATCTAGACCTGCTGATCTGCTGCTCCCGAACCTATCAGTTTGTTTGGATAACTTCTTTTGTGAAATCTCAGGTTTTCATTGCAGTTGTTTTGATCTCAGTGAACAATTGTAAAACCTCAGTGTCATTTGTGGTTTAGACTAATGGAAAGAACATAAACTAAACTGCCTTTATTCCATGAAAATTCAGTAAACTGAGTAGTTCATTTGTATCTACCAATAAATAGACTTTCTTGTTATTTTTTTGCATGTAACCCTAATTACTTTTCCGTCTTGCCCTTAGTTCTCCAAATTACCACCTTGCATTTAACTGCCCGTACCTGACATATTCCTATTGTCTTTACTGTGATGGATTCATAGTTTTTCTGAAAGATGAGAGTTTCACAATAACCTCAGGAAATTCACCATTTAGAGAGTCATTACTACTCTTAGTAAGTTCACACATGATGACATTCAGTTGTCATTACTTAAATGAGTTTCATGATGAATTTATGGATTACGGTTTCCCAATACTGGCTAATGAATCTATGGATTACAATTTCCCTGTATGGGCTATATTCAGCTCTTTCCTTTATTCAAAATATCCCAGCTCACTTGGTATTAGCAGTGGTAGTTTGTGATGTGAATACTTCTACCTACACCATGATATTGAACATAATTACATTAGAGGCTCAACTATAACTATTTTTGAACCAACTCCTTTATAATATGAAAGATTAAGGTAGAAAACAGACCTGTCACTTCTGTGTGCCAAGCAGCACAAGTGTCTCAAGTATCAGGAAGTGTTCATTGAAATCTTGTCAAGGTGTGAAATTTCTGGGTAGTGAAATGCATCCACCATTATTCTTCACTTAGATTAGTTGACTCTTTTATCCCCCTCAATACTGCTCACTCATTAGCCTTTTCCTGGCCAACATGTCTGAATACGAACCACTTGCATCCCTGCATGCTTAAGGATTGGGATTTCTACACATATACATATGTAGAGAAGAAATAATTTTAAAGACTTCATTCTGACATAAATTATCCCATAAAGATGTCATGATCAGTAAGATCTAACATTATCCACTGTTTCCAACTGGTGGTATCTTCTTTCAACAATGCCTGGTTCCATAAAATTTAAAATAAACATCATGTACGTTTGAAATTATGCAGCTCAGAGCACAAACAATAAACTGGTGCAAAATCTTTTTTGGAATGTGTGATCACTGTTAGCCAGTCAAACACAAAGACTTAATAAACATAAGGTGTCAAAACCTGACTGTTTTACTTGCAGCACACATATTGTGCATTGTAAGAACTATTATTTAAGATGGAAGAAGAACATTTACATGCAGTTATTGGCAGGGGAAATTTCCTCTTCAAAATTACAGAAGATTTTAAAAATATATTTTCCTTATGTGGAGGTACTGACCTGCCCATAGATTGTAGATGCAAGCATAACTTCTGCATTTGTTTCTGAGAAAAGAAATCTCACAGTTCAAAAGTAGGATATGTTATATATATAAAATGGAAGCTATAAAGCAAACATATACTGAATTTCTTTGCTAGCAAAAAAGAGTCTAGATTTACAGTAAATTTACTTTCCTTCATAGCTTGAAAACTGCATTAAATAAAAAAATTAAGTTAGATGGAGAGGAATAAATTTAATCAAAACGCTGTTAGATAAAATAACTTGGATTTAGGAGTCTGCAGCAGCTACTGCCAAAACAAAGCTGTTGTTATTTACCAAAGCTAACAGCATTCATTGTTTAAAAATCCAAAGGTAAAAAACCAACAGAACTTTGCTAAATTATCTACAGTATTTTATGTGGCAGACTACTTTGTTGCAATGAATTTATCTAATGGATTGCTTATAGTTGTATTTCACAGAGGAAATGCTAGAACAGATGTATTTCAAACTATGTTCTTACTGTATAAGGAAATCCTGAAAAGAAGAAAAAATTATCATGGATATGTAAGCAAGAAGAGGTCATGATGTTAAAGAAAGTGAGTGTTCACCCCTACTGTAATTGTATAACATTATGCATAATACTGGAACAACTTCATTACAGAAGTCAGAGATTTGCATTGTTTATAATAGGAGCACGACTTGGCTTATCAACTTCAATAGGATTGGGATTTTGGACCAAGAACTGCTATTGCAAAATATCTGGAAAGATCACAGAGTGGAAGGAGATTTCATTTGGGCATTACAATTGATAATTGTAAAAATATGAATATATAGAATCAAAGATGCTAAAGTTTCTCTCTACATATCCTGAAATTATCACTGTCCAAAAAAATCACATTCCAGATCAATTTGATCTGTTTCTTGTAGCGTATGGAAGAATAAATAGCAAAGCACTTTAGGTGATTTTACAAGTATTAAAACAGAGAGCTGTGCTAATCAATTCCTTTTATTTGTTCTTTCTTTTGCCTTTATCCTGAACGTAGAAATAGAAAACAAATCATAGTAACTATATTTCTCAGAAGTCAGTATCATTTACTTTCAATAGACTCAGTAACACTGTTTAAACCTTGAAAGCTAATAAACATGGATTTGTAGAATTAAAAATATCGAACAATTGGAGCAATAGCAACTCACAAAATTAAAGTTTTATAGCCCAAAGTTGAAGATTGTGTTCCACAGTTTAAATATTTCATATCTGACATTTTCAGACTCTACTACAGTGTGAAGTCTGATTTTGATTTTTCAATCCAATACAACTTTTTGAGTTTGGTCTTAAAATCTAGATACTACTAGCTCAGATTCAGCTTTGTATTAAAAGGATGTCCAATGTCTGCCTAATGATATTTCCTAAATCCTTTTTAGTCCACCACATGAAAAAATATGCAGCTTAGAAAAAATACAATGGTTCTGTTACGTTGTTCACAGTCCTTGACATGATTAACACAAACTTCCTGTATGACATGTATTAAAGGAAGCTTGAATTCGAAAATGCACTGTGCTATTACAGCATAAAGTCTGCAGAGGTGACTGCCTAAAAATAAAACCAGTATAGTATCTGGATAGCAACTCTGCCATACAAGTCAACTAATATTTGAGTCATCTTCTCTTCCACAGCTATGGGGTGTCAGAAGGTTGTTTTCTGATTATTATTAGAAATTGTGCTTTGTATTCATACTTAAGGTAGGAGTCAGTCTTTACATCTGCAAGCCAAGATGTCAGGTTTTTTGTCCAATTAAAGCCAATGTACATTGCTGGGGCCATCAGAAGTAGCAATTATGAGGACATCTATGACCAGGAGCAGCTTCTATTAAAATACATCAACTGATCAAGCTGTAGCAGTAATTGCAGAGAAGTAAGTTCACATCTGAAACTTGTCATTTGAGTTAACACATTGTTTTGGTGTTATGGGTGGATTTAACTGCCCTAACTTCATAATTAGACCTGGTGATTTCAAAAGGTCCTCGGCCAAACCCACAACTGACTCCACACTTTTAAAACCAAGGTGGCTACGCTGATTTATACCAGTTAATTATCGAGGCTATTGTGTATTGTCTTCATTGATATCAAAGGGACTACTTGTCAAATAAGATGCTGAGTAAATGCAGGTTCATAAAATCCTACATGACAGAAATGCACAGTATGTGTTTAAAGAGAAGCAAAGATATTACTGGGTGTCTATATACATTGCATCTAGAATCACAGACTATTAAAACATAAGAATATTAGAATACAAAGAAATCAGTCCCATCAGTGAAGATAAAATGAACCCAAGTAGCTTGCACAGCAAATACTTTCATAAGTAGTTGAGAAATGGTGACTCAAAATCCATGACTATTAACTGTAAGACAGCAATACTGTAGGGAACTCTCCTGCACTGGCAGGGGGATAGATAAGTTGACCTAATGGTTCTTTTCCATTTCTAATTTCTCTGATTCTATTAAGTCTTGGTATTTTCAGAAGAATGCAACTGCTTTCCAAGGCCCCTGAGACACGAGGATTTAGGCAATTCCTTCCTGTAAATAACACTGCTTTTCAAACAGTAAAAATACAGGCTAGGAGGGGACATTAAGCCCAGTTTAATAACTTCTAAGCTCTGGCACAGCAGAAACTCTTTTTTCCCCCTACACTTTTCCTACTGGAGTTTAATTAAGATTGACAAAGCACTAACTCTAAATCAGCAAGGAGATCCTTAGATCCATTTTGTTGTCAAATATACTTTCCTTGCAAATGGCAGGAGTAACACATATCATTTCACAGATAATGTTTTAATATCCTGCATTGAATAAAACTTTTTTTTAATCAAGTTGCAATGGTAGCACTAAACTACACAAGGGGCTTGGGGGTTGCAGATGGCTGCATTACTCTAAATGTTCAAGCTTGACTGACCCATTTCATCAGCACTGTCAGAGCCTTGCACTGATACATGTTGACAACATTTAATCTTAAAAAATTGAAAGAAATGAATTAATATGCAAATTTCATCAGCTTTGTAATAAAAATGTCCTTGAAAAAAAACAGAGAACATGACCCCCAAGGAATAGTGTGAATTATCCCAGCTCAATTCTTTAAGTTAGTCAGAGGTATGTGGGTCCGCAAGGAAATCAGCGCAGATTTGACTTGGAAATAATTATGATGAAGAACAAAACACAAGCAGGTTGAATAAATGTAACAACTTGGGAAAAAGTCTTAGTCCTGTTTGTTATTCACTTTGAATTAACAGGATTAGGTTTGGTTTTTGAAAATAAAGGAACACCACCATGTAATTTTAACACCTAAGTAATGTGAAAACAATTTTTTTCTTGCTATCAATTTTAGTAGGTATTAGAAACAGCTCTTGGAAAATCAGATTTTTTTCAATACACTATAGCTTTTGGTACTGAGTAACTTAAGCCGTGATATTATGACTGCTGTGTGCAAGTCGGGTAAATACTGTCATTCCTTCAAAAAGAGAAGAGACGTCTGTGTGTAAATCAGGAAGATGAATGGACATTTCCCTGGCTATCACTGGGGACCTTGCAAGATAGGAAACAACCATGTCTAGAAAGAAGGAGTAAAAATTCAGGAGCTTCTTCTCATGAGATAAATGCTTACATAAATAAATAAATAAATAAATAGTTTCCATTTTGCAATCTAGCATACATAATTTAGAATCACAAAACAGTTCACTGCAACAAGCAACTTTTTTATTTAGATTGTCATTATTTGAAGCAGACTTCAATTTTTGAAAGATTTGGTAAGCGTGAATGAATAAGAAACAGCTTTTTCTTACTGCTAGTGACTTGAATTCAGGTGTGTAGGAATCAAATTCTGAACATCCAACGTTTACTTCAGTGAAGTGAAATAAAGTTCTGAGAACTCAGCACGGTTCTAGGCAATATTTAAATGGTCACTTTATAATAATTTACCTGCCAGGCCCTTATTTCATACTTCTAGTGTCAGTCATATGATTTCAACCTCTGTCCATAGCAATCCAAAATCCACAGCTAGTGCTCTGCTCAGCTTCTCTGGCAGGCAATCACATCATAGTTATTCTACTTTCTTTTTGTTTAGCATACAGCAGTTTTTGAACATCAGGTTTGCAGGAATTAACTCAGTACTGTACTTAGACTCCTTGGAAAAGACGTAGTCCAGGTCAACGTATTTTAACAGCATGTTTTCAAAATCAAACCCCCACTACAAATGAGCAACTTCACATGAAAAGTAAAATTAACTACTGTAATAGCCTGGAAAACGCAATACAATCTTTCAGAGCCTCTAAAATAAGCTGTCTGATTTTATAGTTCCATGGAAGACAGACATACTGAAATACAGACTATGATCAACCAAATTAATCTACTCCGTAAGCTTTTGTGGTTTTCTACAAAAGTCTTTTAAGTTTCTCCTTTCTCTTCTAATCTACAATCAGTAAAATCCTACTTTTATAGTGCCCTTTGCACCTGTATGCATAAAATGAATAACCTTGCAGTTTAATTATGCAGTATCTATCAGTTTTGAAATGATATAAAGTTGCAGATAGAAAAAGAATAAAACCTCTTTAAGAATTCAAAATTAATATATGTCAAACTCAGGCTAAATCTTAATCTTCTTGCAACATTTCTCTAAAATAGATGTTCTTTTATCACCTGGCATATCAAGACCCATTGGAAAAAAAAAAAAAAAGGCATTTGGTTAACATGCTGCGGAACAGCACTCTCTTTTCCACCTCACTTCAGGCTATTCTTGAAAGATCTGAACAGTTGTATAATAATGAAAAATGTGCAATACTTGTGGGGCATTGCTTGTGCACACATACCTCCGCCCACGCATTCATCATTCCGCAGCTATTGTCAGTGAAAGTTTAATTGCATAAACACTCTGTAACTGTCCTGTCATATTTCTTGTCAGTCTGGATTCCCTCTCCGGGCTCACTATCTCACAAAACTATAATTGAATTGCTACCAAATCACAAGAGGGCCCCAAAAAATAAAATCTTTATGAATAGAATTTGTTTCCTATCAGCAGATTTGACAAATTGTGGCAGAGGAAGGGCCTTAGTGATAATTTCTGAGTTTATTCTAAATCCAGTTATTTGCTGTTTGCTCTTATCTGTTCTTTAGAATTTTAAAGCCCCAGTGAGAAAGAATCCCAAAGAGCTCAACAGTAGTATTTTTCCAGGTCCTAAAGAGACCAATAGTAAAAAAAAAAAAAAAAAAAAAAAGCTGTATTAGCCATGGCTATGGCTAAATATTGCTTAAACTAAAGAGAATCTGAATTAATTCTGAATTATAGTGAATATCAGCCACTAAAAGTCTTTCAAATCCCCTCACAGTCACTTTGTTTATTTATTCAGGTCAAATGACAGCTTCTGCAAAATATCTTGCTTTGAATGTGTAACCTATGTCTATGTTACTCATTTTTTCCTGTGCAATGCTTCCATGTACATTGGATTCCTGACTAGATAATGGTGGTAATGACCAAATAAACTTAACACAAAGGTGTGACACATACTTTGTTAGTGGCACTGTGAAACTGGAATGCAAATTAAAATGTAACTTATGTTAATATTTTCAGAAAAATGCATCCCATTAGGCTAGAAGTTACTCATTCTAAGCTGAAGTTGGTATTTTCCTGATATGAATTTTGATTTTATTCTCAGCAAGTCCTAGTGAATGGCAGAAAATTATAACTCCAGCAGAAATCTGAAAACATTGTTCATTCCACTTTAAAATTTTATTAGCAGCAGGTGCATTAGGAACATATCCTAATGAATAACTTTTAAATGGGACAGAACTTCAACTGGATTGACAACTGTCTGATTGTTTATGTTTTTTAAATGTGCTTATCAAAATCACATAGGATTGATGGGTGTTTTTAGATGAAGTTATGTTTTTGCAAGAGACTTAATTTAGGACTAAGGTTAAGGCTGAGGATAAATGAGTGCATTAGATGATTAAAGAACATTTGTCTTGTGGGACACTTAAGTCATTTGTTTATGACACTTTCAAAACAAGCTGTAAAACAGTAATAAAAAGCACAGGTTTTAGCCAACCTCTCCCAAACATAAACCCTAAACTAAAATTAATTGTTTTTATGCAGAATTACAAAATTTATCAACTTATTAAAAACATGATTCTAGGATATATGGTTTAAGTGCATTTGATGAAAATGTTCAAGGTATTATTTTCTATCTTTTTTTCTGTTTTTTTTTTCTTTTCCTGGTTGAAATCTCTCTGACAATGTTTATTCTTGGCTGAAGAGGGGTGGGGCTGCAGAGTGGGAGAATGAGATTTCTCACCCCTTTACAAAGAATCTTATTAAAAAGATTATTTTTCTTTGCTTTTCTCATTTTTGTTTTGGCTTTTTTAATAGTACTATCATTATTCCGATGTTCTTGCTAGGAGGAAAACCGTTATTATAAGAAATAGATGCCTCAGGAGAAATACAATAGGAAACATGAAACTAAAGCCTTTGATCTTTTGTGCGTAGGTCACTGATTAAAATTTGATTTAGGTAAGCAGTTAATTAGTATTATCATTTGGTGGCCTATTTGGACTGGATTGGGGGACTAACACACTTCCCATGCCAAAAAAGTTCATGAAAATGGATGCTAATTGGCACTACTGCAGATATTCACAGGAAAGCACCTGGAGTTTGGGCAGGGCATGGACTGTGAACTGCCTTTGCACCTCTATAGATTGTCACTGGAGGGCAAGGCTGGAGAACAGCAATGAAACAGCATGGGAAAGACTACACTGCTGCTGCCCATGCTGTACGTGTTCTGTGGATAAACAAACAATTTCATTCCCCAGGGCTGTCTCCATCTGGCACCTATCATCAGAATGAAATTCACTTAAAACAAAAAAAAAAGAAAAAAGGAAGCTCTATGTTACTGATGATAGCACAACTACATCTTTTCATTCCATATTCTACAAAACCTTTAAGGGTAATGCGCTCTACAGTTAATGAAATAATTAGTCCTAATCACCTTCGCTGGACTGGATTAGCACTGTGTTTCAGTCCTGCCACTTTATCACCCATTAAGTGTCTGGTCCTGGGACGGAGTAGCTGGCACGGACGCTGGCTGCACAGAAGCATTCCCACGGACAGCTTATGGACCTGTGCAATAGCCTGACTGTAAAAAGCCTTATCTGTTTGACTGGTGTAGATGAGTATCACCGTCACCGTGACAGGTGGCACTGTTGAGCCCCTGGACTACAACCTCACCGTGCTAGGCGCTGTACAGACACAGAATAGACAGCTCTCTGATAGCTGACCTGCTGCTGCTGGAGGGGTGACAAATTCAGACTGGAAACATCAGGATTTAGCAGCACAGAGGACTCAGGGAGCGAACAAGTGAGTGGATTTTTTAATTGCCCTGCAGCTAGTTGAGCAATTTACCCCAGTAAAAAATGTAAAATGTAAAAAAATCAGAGAGACACCGTATCTACTTTACCTGGTGATAAACAAATAAAGATGATAAAGTGATGATAAATTAGGCAAGTTATTCATAGTGGTCATACACTATTCACAGCTGAAAAGCAAGGAGTATCTGAGACAAACTGCCTGGGAAAAGCCCCGAGAGCTGGAAGCAGCAACCTTTCACACAGAAGCAATATTTTCAGGCTTTTCCCAGTGTGACCATGAGTAAAATTGTTCACTGGAGGCGGACATTCCTTTTGGCCAGTTCTGCCTTTTCTGATCTCTGCCCCCCGCAGAGCTGAATCGATACCAAGTAATATCATCCTTTGTACCTCTGCTGTTTTGTGTATATAAAGAAGATAGAATTGTGTAATTTTGACAAGAACAAGGTTTTAGTCTGTAGTATGATGAATTAAACATAACTGACTTAGAACAAGCCAAGAGCTTTAAGCAGCCAGGTCTGATCTGCTAGAAATCTCAGATTATTAAGCGTTGGTACTGTTCTACTCTAATATGCAAAAGAAACAGCCTATCCAGCTGCAATTAGAAGTATAATATTTGAAAGACAAGTTAATATCACCTTAGATTGGGGAAATAAAGGCTGTAATGCAACTTTATGTTACAGAGGAACACAGCAAAAATCTTAAAACTATTTGTTTAAATATAATAATTTCTAGTTTTATGACTCAAAATTTAAAAGGAGGAATAAACAAAATTTGTAGATAACAAAATAATTTTGTGATCTACATTTCATTTAAAAAGGCCATCAACAAGTTTGTCAAATGAAAAAAAAAATATTCCTTACAGTTAGAAAATAGATATAATGAATAGGTAAATGGTAATTAATTTGGAAAGATACACAATGACACGGAGCAAAATTTAGGAGGAAGAAATCAAAGGAGGTTGGAAAAACAAGAAGAGAGGTGGGGGCAACAGTAAATGGGATGTGAATTTTTAACAGCAGGATGGAGAAAACAAGCCAAGGTGATTTAGGGCTACATAGGTGAATACGGTGACAGATTAAAATGATTCTTTTGTTTGGGAAAATGCAGCCTTCACCTGAAACTAAGAGACAAAATTGAAAGAGCTGAGAGAAGGGCACAAAATAAAAACTGTGGAAGATTTCAGAACAAAGCACTTCTGAGGGAAGGATGAAATGAACACTATGGCTGTGTACAAAAATGAATGGAATGTACTCTAAATGCACATGTAGACTGAATATCACAAGTAACTGTATGAAATTATCTCCCGTGAGAAGTTGCAAACACAGTTACTGTGATTTTTCCAGACTTAAGCTGTATGACCGAGAACAATCCCATGTAAGACTGGGGATATTCAGGAAGACGTTAGTCTTATTTCTTACAACCCTTTAGCTGACGTAGGAACACAGTCCATCAGTACTGCTACAGACATGTGATCAATGAAACAAAAATCTTGACCTCAGAGCCCAGATCAAATAGATCTGAAGAAAGCAGTTGGGGAAATCAATAGAGGCATGTAGAGATTCTCCAGCCTATTTCGCCTATGTCTTTCTCTTTATTAAGGGAGGGAAGGAGCACAGTAGAAGATCCATGCAGTCTCCAATCCTCCAGCCACATTTTTAGTTTCTTCTTGCCTGTTCCCAAAGAACTTACAGGACCACACCAAATACTGGTCTGTCCAGAGTGCAACAGGCGTTCTACTAGATGGTCTCTAAGTAGTCACGGAAGAGTTAATAGATTTGTACATAAAAATCAATTCTTTTTAAGTATGTGTTTATCACAGTACATGAGGATCAAATGAAAGCAAAGGTAGATTTTTCTCCTATTTATACTGATTTGGAATTTCATAATATAATAAACATACTTGCTTAATTTTGTAATGTAATAAATACATTCGCAATAGCTGATTTCACAACTTACCGTGTACATCTTGTATGTTCATAAATACATATATATATACACACTTATATACATGCACTGTATTTAGGCACTTGCATGTGTCTATATCTCTGTATAATGGACCTACTTTACGGCACAGTTGTGGTAGAGACAAATTTCATCTTCAATCCAGCAGATGGCTATTGCAAGGTATCTGCTGGATTTATCTTTATTTACCTTGTACAAACATGGAAAGGAACTATACGTTTATTTGATATACATTAAACATGAATTCTACATTTTACTTCCATTTATTAATCACTGCCTAAAGACGACAGAGATTCCCCTGTACAGACTGCCATAAGATTGAAAAATTCAGTTGAAGGAAGAAAGCATGCACTTATTCTAAGAACCAATTTCTATTTTTGAACAAAACACTACAAGTTAATCCTGAAGGATTAACTATGGCAAAGGAACCTAGAAGAATATAAACTTAGAGCCAAATTTAGCTCTATGGTAAACAGAGGCAGCTGAGCCATGATTATTATAATTAGGAAAAATCTAGCCTCCTGCAATAGCAGTTACACACATCCCAGGTTAACAGACAGATGAAACGACAATGTTCTTAGGAAAAGTCAAATCCAGACATCTCAAACTCACCAGTAAATGGTCTCAGAATAAATAAAATTTCCCTACATCTGAATATTTGTATTAATGTTGCCATCACTACTGTACCTTTTAAAGCTGACGCGTGGCTGGAATGAAAGCAAGTTTTAACATTAGCATGCATACAGGTCACCCTGATATTATCCTACCACATAATGATTCCAAAAATCTCTCCAAGATTAATGATGATCACATAATTCCAGAAAGTCAGCACTATATATGTAGAAATATATTGGCAATAAAAACCAGTCACTGTTGTGCCTTTCCCCAGTTGGGGATCTCTCACTTTTCTTTGATTTCTAAAGGCTTCAGATCAATAACTGGAGTGACATTATTAACAGCTCCCTCAACACCTTGGCCAGCACTAATATTAAATCCATTATACCTTCTGTTTGACATTTGCAGTACAGCAGAAAGTGCTGTAGATACAGTCAAACTGCCTTGGGAATGGGGTTGGATGCAGGGTTAGTGAGATGGCTTCCCTTGCCTGACTCTAAATTCATCTCATTGATAGAAAACTTCAGCTATTCAGAAAACTACACTAGGCAGTAAATAATTCACCTGTCAAAGTGGGGGAAAAAATCACTTTCATGCTGTTTTTGAAAAACATTACCAAAGGGTCTTCAAAAAATATTTGACATTCCTTATTGTCATCACGTTTACAGAATTTAATAGGTATCACAACACACATCACAGTGTTTCCAAATGAATGCTTTACAAGTGAATGATGTTGGAAACAAGACAGTACACATTTGTTTGGTTTGTAGTTTTAACTTTCATGGTAAGTTTTTCAAGGCATTTCTTGTACATTGTAGGCACCATGCAATAATATAGTTCAATCAACCTGAACAATAATTGTGGGACAAATTAACTGGCAATTCTCAGGGTATTTACACTGGCATAGCTTATATCTATGTTTAATTCCTCAGCATACCCACTTACTGTGGTATTCCCTGGACTCTAGCTCTGATGTTCTGGCTGACCTGCATTCAGGACAGAATGTGACGTGGGAAGCTCTGTCTAGGATACCTTAAGGTTCCCTGTTTGTGAGTATTTAACAGCAGCTTACAGCAGCTCACGGAACAGTGCTGTTTTAACATGACTCCCCTCCTGGCTGTACCTTTATCTAACACCAGGAGCTGTGCACCTGAGATGTTCAGGGATGACTGTTCTAGGAGCCAGAAAATCAGCCAGAAAGAAATTTAAAATTCTACTTTTAGACTATCATTGCTGGTGCACAAGAACGGATAGAAAAATATACGTAGTGGCTGTGGGCTGATGTGCTTTTACCTCAGGTTCAGTCAGCACTAAGACTCTCTGACACTATAATTCCAGTAGCCTGTTTGCATTTGCTGTAAATGATTCTCCTAACTACATTTCCAGTATCCGTCCAACTGAAAGCTGCAGACAGGAGGAAACTGTAAGCTCCGCAAATGTAAATTAAAGAAGCAGAAGCTGGTGGCACTAGCTGGGGGTTGCCAAATGGGAGAACAGCAGCTCAGCAGAATGCTCTTTGACCTCATGGAAGCTTCTGACACTGATTTTAGGAAAGAACTTTGCTTAATAGGAGAAAATAAGGCAACAGGAACAACAGGTTACGTACCGTGTTCTCACCCGCTGTGCCTTCACAAGAAGTGAAGCTCTTGCGACAGCACTTCTGATGAAACCTTGCTGTCATGGGTGGCAGCCATCCCTGTGATGGGACTAACACTAACACATAGCAAGGTTGCAGCTTCGTTTCCCTTTGGCATAGTATGGGGTTTGCCTTCCCTGTTGCTTTTACAGATAGGGGACTCTGACCCAAAAAACTCTGAAGATTACTGCCGAGATGATTTAAAAGGTGTCTGCTCACTAGGTCTCTGCTATCTTTCTGCCTGAGGTTGCCAAGTATGGTGTGTCTGCTTCTCAGCAGCTGCAATTCACAGTTCAGCTTGGCCACTATTGAAACCACCACTGATTTCAGTTTATATTAATATCCTGGCTGTGAATGTGACAACTGACAAGTGAACAAGCTGTCCATGCTCTTACATTACCTTTGGTGGCATTAATCTGTGGCGGAGGTCACGGTGTGTAAGCAGGGCAGTAACCTCTTAAGCGACTTTAACAAACTCCAGAATCATAGTCTTAATAAACCATTATATCTGAATGTGTGATTAAAGAAAAAAGTAAAACAAAAATTGAGGTGGATGTCTCCGAGGTTCTGGGCCCTATCCTACTCTTTTGGTTTTTATTACACGCGCATACGATAAACCCTTTCCCCGTTAAAAGGAGTACTACAACATACAGAAGAGTGTCTTTTTTAGTCACAGACAACTCTGAGCAATAATAGCTGTCTCCAGCCAATTCTTCTGAATATTTACCCATATTTGAGGTGAATTTTGCAATAGAGGCGAGATCCATGTTGCTTTAGCACCACTGCTGGCAATATCCAAATCAACAAATCTGAAACTGGCTTGGGCATGTCAACAGGTGCTGCAGCTCAAGAGGTACCTAGCATGTAGGCACACATGAAGATTCAGGAAGAGTTAAAAAACACAGCCTTCCAGCAAACGTATTAATTCCAGCTACAAAGTGAACTGTTCTTATTTTGTGACTTGAATAGGATTATATAAACAATGAGAAAATACATAAAAGAAAGATTTCCATTCCTGTACACTTTTGCTGAGGGCCACTAAGAATGCCAAATGAGTGAATTTGGAACTCTCATACCTTAACTGAAGGTGGATGGGGCTTTAAAACTTTATAAGAAATATAATTTCCTACAGCCTAGCTCTGTTTGAGGGCAGGACTACAAGGAAGTTCAGTGTTCAGTGAGGTGTTAATGTAATTTTATGTTTTTAATTTCCTTGGTTTTGAAACCACCCAAAGAAACAATTTAATTGCTATGCATGCTATCGTTTGAATACTTCCAACTGGGCTTTTTAAATTCACACTTTCCTGAAATGGACAGGGTGGGAAAGGAGTGACTCTCCTCTATGTTTTACTTGTAGTATTTGACTGGTAACAGCTTTATTTTCCTGGCCATTTACTTAGTCTTTTTAAAGGTTCCTACTACTTCTGTGTCATTTCAATAGGAAAAAGAGATTTTTAAAATGAAAATCTAGAAATCCAGAATTAACAGAATATTACAGAGACTCCAAAATCACTCTTCAGTGCTGCCTGAGACATTTCTTGGGTTTGGTTTTTTGGGGTTTTTTTTTTTTTTTGGTCTTCTGACATTTCTTTACAGGTTGTGTTATAAGGAAGTTATAGCCTTCCTCACACAAACTCAGCATTAGCCTATGGGCAGTGGTCCTTGCGTCTGATGTCAATCCATGCACGGGAAATGCAGGTACTAAAAGTATGTTCTGCTAAGACCTGAGCAAATACACTTGCAGTGACAGACGTTTCAGATGCTAATCTCTTCCACCCAAACAAAGTACAGGTATTCATCTCTACCAAGACTTTCCCCAAGAAAGTCTTTTAGTCTTTTTAGTATTGCTTACTCCTTCTGACTATAAGAAAGGTACCTCTTCTACTAGTAGTAACTCAGAAAAAAGTGTAAATTTTCTTTGCATTTGAGCAATTTTACTTAATTGAGCAATTCTTTAATTGCTCATGTCTAACCTGAGGTTAGATGTGAAAAATTACAGTCAAAGAGATTTTGGATAACACATGTGAGGACAAGACCTTTGAGGGAAATGGATTTGCAACCTTTACTATACTGGATACTTCTAGTCCCCTGCTAGAGTAACTAACGTTCTACTTTTCAACTAAGAGTTTAAGTGAAATGCTATAGACTGTACTTCAGGCACTCTGTGGGTTAACGTGCTGTTGTAGTTATTCTTTGACCAAAGTTCTGTCTGATATATTTTGCTAAGTTGTCTAAATCCTGCTGTAGTATTGATTTCTCCCTTTAAAAGCTCTCACCCATTCAGTAAGCTCCAAGGACCTCTTGTCCCAGCTCAATTCATTCTAAAATGCAGCTGGGATATGTTATTCCTGACACCAGTCTTACAGTTACTAACTGATGTTAGAGATATAAGATGATTTTAGGAACAGAAAGGGAAATGTTTCTTTACCACAGAGAAATATACAGTAGTTCTTATAACCCTTGGATAACTGTTTTGCCCAAAGAAAGAGAGTTTTTTCCTTATTCTGTTTCTTCTTGGAAACAGCTGGTTTTCCATTT